>NC_058368.1:103522842-104764092 GCF_018350175.1 Felis catus | reverse complement strand
ATTTATCCTTGAGATACAAAGATGGCTAAACATAAAAATACGTAATACATTACATTAGTCCAATGAAAGGCAAGCTGAGTGATTATCTCAGTAGATGTAGAGAGAGCATTTGACAAAATACACATCCTTTCATGATATAAACTCTCAATAAATTGGGTATGTAAGGAATGTAGGTCAATGTAATAAAGGCATATGTGACATGCCTACAGCTAACATACTCAGTGGTAAAAAGTGAAAGCTCTTCCTCTAAGATCAGGAACAAGACAACAATGTCCACTTTCACTACTTTCATTCAACTTAGTCCTGGAGTCCCATCCAGAGCAATCTGGTAAGGAAAGGAAATAAAAGCATTGGTACTGGAAAGGAAGAAATCAAATTGTCTCTGTTTGTCGATAATATTATCTTATAGAGAGAAAATTCTAAAGACTCCACCAAAACCAGTTAGAACTAATCAACAAATTTGGTAAAGTTACAGGATACAAAATCAACATAAAGAAATCGGTTTCAGTTTTACATGGTAATGATGAAATATCTGAAAAAGAAATAAGTAAAACAGTTCTATTCACAATAGCATCAAAAATAATAGAATACTTAAGAATATATTTAACGAAGGAAGTGAAACTTTTGTACACCGAATATAAAACTTTGATGAAGAAAATTTAAGAAGACACCAGTAAATGGAAAGATGGAAGTACTAATATTGGTAGAATGTTCAGAGTACCCAAAGCCTATTCAATCCTATCCCTATAGCATTCCAATAGCATTTTTCACAGAAATAGAAACAACAATCCTAAATTATTTATAAAACCATAAAACAGGGCACCTGGTTGGCTCAGTCAGTTAAGCGACCGACTCTTGATCTCAGCTCAGATCTTACGCTCAGGGTCATGACTTCAAGCCCCACATTGGGCTGTGCACTGTGTGTGACATCTACTTAAAAACAAACAAAACAGCCAAACAAAAACCCATAAAACACTGAATAGCCAATGCCATCTTAAGAGAAAAAAACAAACCTGGAGGCATCGTGCTTCTTGATTTCAAACTATATTACACAGCTACCATAACCAAACAGCCTGGCACTGGCACAGGGACCATAGGAACAGAATTGAAAGCTCATAAGTAAGTCCTGGCATAGATGGCCAACAATACTTGATGAGAGAACCAAGAATTCCCAATGGGGAAAGGACAGTCTCTTCAATAAATGGCACTAAGGAAACTAGATAATCACATACAGAAGAATGGAATTGGACCCCTATCTTACACTAAAAAAAATAACCTAGAAATGGATTAAAGACTTAACTATAAAACCTGGGGTGCCTGGGTGGCTCAGGTGGTTGAGCATCTGACTTGGTTCAGGTCATGATCTCACGGTTCATGGGTTCAAGCCCCATGTCGGGCTTTGTGCTGACAGCACAAAGCCTGCTTCGGATTTTCTGTTTCCATCTCTCTCTGCCCCTCATCCGCTCACTTGCTCTCTCTCAAAAATAAATAACATTAAAAACATTTTAAAATATAAAACCTGACACCATAAAACTCCTAGAAGAAAGCATAGGGGGAGAGTGCTTTACATTGGTCTTGGCCATGATTTTTTTTTTTTTTTTGATAGGACACTGAAAGCACGAGCAATGACTGACAGTAAAAATAAGTAAGTGGGTTACATCAAACTAAAAAGCCTCTGCACAGCAAAAGAAACAACTGACAGAGTGAAAAGTCAACCTACAGGATGGAAGAAAATATTTGCAAATTTTATGTCTGATAAGGGGCTAATATCCAAAATATATAAGCACTCATACAACTCAATAGTAAAAACCAAACAATCCAATTAAAAAAGAGAACCTGAATAGACATTTTTTCCAAAAGAGTCATATACATATCCCCTCACACTTGCTAGGATGGCACTCATCAGAAAGACAAGGGAGAAGTGTTGGTGAGGACACAGAGAAGTGCCCAACCCTTGGGCACTGTTGGTGGGACTGTATGTTGATACAGACACTATGGAAAACAGTATGGAAGCTCCTCAAAAGATCAAAAATAGAACTTCCATATGCTCCAGCAATCCCACTTCTGGGTACATATCCAAATGAAATGAAATCAGGTCTCAAAGGAATATCTGCCCTCCCGTGTCCACTGCAGCAGTATTCATAATAGCTAAGATAGGGAAACAACATACCTGTCCTTTGGCTGATGAATGGACAAAGAAAATGTGGTATATACATACAGAGGAATGTTATCCATCCACAATAAAGAAGGAAATCTTGCCATCTGTGACAACATAGATGGTCCTAAGGGCATTATCCTAAGTGATGAGTCAGAAAGAGAAATTCCATATGATGTTATTCTTTGCAGAATCTGAAAAAGCTGAACTCATAGAAACAGAGTGGAACAGTGGTCCCAGGGCTGGAAAGGTAGAGGAAATGGGGAGAAGTTTGTCAAAGGGTACAAGCTTGTAAGTAACAAGATGAATAAGTTCTGGGACTCTTCTGTACAGCATGTCAACTATAGTTAATAATACTGTATTATATACAAACATTTACTAAGAAGAGTACGTCTTCAATGTTCTCACCACAAACAAGAAACAGTAATCATGAAAGATGACGGAAAGGTTAACTAACCTTCTTGTAATCATTTTGCAATATATGTAAGTGTGTCAAATTATCATGTTGTACACCTTACATGTTATATGTCATTATATCCCAATAAACCTGGGTAGAAAACTCAAGAAATTAAAGCTCCAAAGAGTCTCTGATAAAGTTAGACAATTACAGTTACCAGTCTAGAGTTATAGAAAAGAAAACTGAATCCCTTAAAGCATTATTCCTCAAATAAGTAGAGTCTGAGTATTACCAGTTCTATCATGTTCTTGGGGTTGAAAAGGGTGGGAGTGGGGGTGGAATTTCATGGCCAAATAAACTTTAGACACACCTTTACCCAACCATTTCCAGAGCCTTCACCAGACTACCATAAATATTTGAGAAAGGGGATCAAACACAAGGCATTTCCCAATCTTCCTGGATGATGCAACAGTGAATTCTACAGGATGGATATTCAGTAGCCCACACTAGAGATAATGCACAGGGTCCAAGTTTCTGGAAACCTAGTCTCCTTGGATAAACACACTGATTTCATTTGAGGTGGCATATTTCGTTTTTTTCCCCCAATGACATGCCAAGTACAATAGATTAACCTAGTTATTATTGAGCTTAAACATCAGTGGGGGCACCATATTTTTAGACTTGTCATAACAGCTTTGCCCCTCCAATGTGCCTCGATGGTCAGGGAGGCCCACCTTCAAATCATGCTCCCTTCTGTGGTCTGAGTAAGAAGATTGCTTTTCTTCTTTTTTTAATGTTTATTTATTTTTTTGAGAGTCAGAGAGAGAGCATGAGCTGGGAAGGGCAGAAAGAGAGAAAATCCCAAGCAGGCTCCACGCTGTCAGCACAGAGCTTGATGTGGGGCTTGATCCCACAAACCATGAGTCATGACCTGAGCAGAAATCAAGAGCCTGATGCTCAAATGACTGAACCACCCAGGCACCCCAAAGGACTGTTTTTCTACAGAGTGGTTCTCTTGGAGGCCTAGCTGGTTTCTTTCAACCCTCTTAGAATTATTCTTCAAGAAAAAACTTGGGATATTGCTGCAGCTTAAAGACAGAACAGTGTCCATGCAACACTGCTTGTATCAGTGCCTGTCTCCCTCTCCTTTAGCAGCTCCGTGTGTGGCCCAGAGGGATGGAATAGGTTTACCACTGGATTATCTGTAAAAGTACTGAGAGTCACCATCCTGGACTAAAAAAATGCAAGTTCTGCAACCACCTGGCCAGATCAATGTTTTGTGGTTGGACATTTAAGCCAAAATGTGCTTTTTCCCCATTATTTTAAAATTACTTTGCTGTAAAAAGATTTAAACCATAGTACAATAAAAATTGCTTCTCCATTCTGAGCTTTCCTATTAGCTATTATCTATCTCTGTAAGGAGGCTGTGTAAATTATTAGACCTGTAAGAATTCCACCTGTCTTGTAAAGGGTAAAATTGCAGGAACTCATTTTCTAGAGATAAGGCAAGGATGTTTCATGGCCTTCCTTTGGCCTGCTTCCATGGGACTCTAAAGTCAGGCTTTCTTAAGCAAAAAAAAAAAAAAAAAAAAAAAAAAAAAAAAAAAAAAAAAAAAAAAAAAGGCAGCAGACATGATTTCCATCTGTTTAAACTCAAGGTATCTTCAATTTACTATTATATTCATAGTTTCTATTTGTGAAATCCTAACTAGTGAGCAAACACTGACCATCGAGAAATCAACAAAGATCGTCTGCATTGTTTATCAGATTTCCTATTTTCAGTAGTAGCTGAGACCAAAGACCAAAACTGGAGACCTGAAGTTTAGGTTCCAATAGATGTGTGGGAAAATTGGAATTTCTGCTGGTGAAACATGTGGACAAAGGGCCTTTCCCAGTATTTACTGATAGGTTCCTCCAAACCAAGTCGGGCTCCATAGCAACAGAACACAGGGTCCCTATGGAAACATGAAAAAATCCACTGCCGTGGCAGAAAGGGCATCATGAGTAGGTATACTTAGAAACATACCATCTGATTGCTGTCAGCTCAGGGTCTCTTCGGCTAGCCCAATAGGATTGTCTCACTTTAATCCGGCCTCAAAAGAGTCTGTTCAAGAGTCGACCCACCACAGTTGTTGGGAAATATTTGACAAGATCACAACTCTATTATTAATCAAGCTTGTGAGAGTCAAGCAAATCCAGAGCAGAAGGCTCAGAGTGCCTTCAGCTTCAGAGAGGTGTTGCCCACTCCTTAAACTCTTACCGTGCTCCCCTCCCTCCCCCAGAGATGCCCAGCTCATCAATAAACAGCCCTCTGCCAAAGGTGGAAATTTCTCAGCCCACACAAGGCACCTTGCCCTGGACCCTAGCACTTGCCATCTTGAAAAATCTCAGCCCCAATCTTTTCAGCAGCAAAAGACCAATAAAGAATTTTTTTTTTAATTTTTTTTCAACGTTTATTTATTTCTGGGACAGAGAGAGACAGAGCATGAACGGGGGAGGGGCAGAGAGAGAGGGAGACACAGAATCGGAAACAGGCTCCAGGCTCTGAGCCATCAGCCCAGAGCCCGACGCGGGGCTCGAACTCCCGGACTGTGAGATCGTGACCTGGCTGAAGTCGGATGCTTAACCGACTGTGCCACCCAGGCGCCCCATGAATTTAATGCATTCTTCTATAATCTCCAGGTGAGGGAAATGAGTCCTTGCAGCGCTGCTATTCCTAAAACCCTTGCCCATCAGGACGCTTTGCCTGCAATGCCCTTCCTACCAGATCCTCCTATGCCTACATGGAGGCAAAATGTGGCTGTTGAGTATCTGTTTCCGTTCCGTAAATAAAATTGTTGACAATATAATCCTGAATATTCCAGCTCACAAAGAGAAAGCTCATTTCTCTGGGGGACAATGGGAGAAACAAGTACATACGACTTCAGAGTTAAATGGAAAAGCTAAGTATAACAGGAGTCTATGGCCAGCTGTATGATTCAGGAACCTCAACTGATACCTCCACGATTCAAGAGGTCCAAAATGCCACAGGATGTCATACAGAGTCTACCAGAGGGATGGCGAATGTGAGGCACTAGGGCCACCTAATGATAATGACAGAAAGCACTAATGAGTCACTCCATTCTTTCCCTTAGCACAAACATGGCCTCAGAATCCTTCTAAACACAATGTTCCAGGGAGCTACTTCTAAGAGATGGTGCCCCCTCTCCCAAAAGGGAAGCTTTTATTAATTCCAGTTTAACATAATATTCCAGGACAAAATATATATATATATATATATATATATATATATATATATATATATGGAAATGTGTGGGTTCTATGGCCCTTTAAAGCATCACCTATGTGGCCTATTTGCCTCCTGGAAGAAAAATAGTCCTGGGTAAGTGAGCTACAGATGTCTCTAAGCCCTTAACCCAAAATTTGGACTTACAACCCATTGCTTACTGAAGCATGACATTCAAACAAGAGTAAGTTCATTTGCAAGAATTATTTTTTGTGTAAACAGCCACCCCAGTTCTAGCTCCCTACTTGCCTATAACCAGGTCTGTTTTTCATAAAATTGGCCAAGTTAAAAATCAGCTGTGAATATTCATTCACTGCTATGGTAATCAATTGTCACACTCATCTCTGCTAAGAACAGGAAATCATATACAGTTCAGTGTGTGGGAGTTAAGGCTTCTTGTTTACAGTTCCAGAGTTCTCTTAATGAATGCCAAAGACAGGCAGGGCACATCCATGGGAACCGATCTTCCACAATCAGGGCTGGCCTACAAGGCAATAGAGTGGATGACCCAGTCCACAAATCTCTTCCACTGTCTTGCTCGCAAGCAGCACTGCCTGTAATGCCCCCATGGCAGCTTGAATTTGAAGTTGCATTTGACCTTCCCTATCTAACAAAAATAGGAAAACAGAGTTAAGTCTACCCCCAAAGAAACATTTGTCAAAATGGTCTTTTCCTTTGCAGCAGCATCCAGTAGAAGACTGGGCATGTGGGGCAAAAAGATGGGAGCCAGGGGTGCCTGGGTGGCTCAGCCGGTTAAGCGTCCAGCTCTGGATTTCAGCTCAAGTCATGATCTCACGATTCATGAGATCGAGCCCCCAGTCGGACTCTGTGCTGACAGTGCAGAGCCTGCTTGGGATCCTCTCTCCCTTTCTCTCTGCCCCTCCCACTTCTCAAAAATAAATAAATAAACTTAAAAAAAAAAAAGAACACTAAAAAGGAACAAACAGGGGTGCCTGGGTAGCTCAGCTGCTTAAGCGTCCGACTTCGGCTCAGGTCATGATTTCACGGTTCATGAGTTCAAGCCCCGCAACAGTCTCTGTGCTGACAGCTCAGAGCCTGGAGCTGCTCCAGAGTCTGTGTCTCCCTCTCTCTCTGCCTCTCCCTGCTCATGCTCTGTCTCTCTCTCTCTCTCTTTCTCAAAAATAAATAATAAAAACAAAAAAACAAACAAAAGGTTGAGAGCTAGACAGGAGAAGGGACCCCTGGTCATGTCGTGTGTCCATTCACAATTCTGCCACATGCAACCCTGCTTACACCTGCCTTCTCTGCCACCAGCCAAGGTGAGACCCAGGACACCAGAATGAGAATGGATGGCCAGCCTTGTTTCATGATTAAGCAATCCCACAGAAGGAGAGGTGCCAACTTCCCACTCTGCTGCTGCTTTTCCTACGAGCTTTTCCTAGTCCCGTGAAACCAAATCAATAAGAGATTCCTACTTGCTAGGGGGTCAGGTTTCAACTATGTGTTTGGAAATCAGTTGTGTGTATCGCAAAGGCACCTGCCTGAAGTTCTATTGTTGTAAATAATGGTGAGGCACTTAGGGCTGCCTCCAACATTCATTTACTCCAAAACTGCAGTTCCATGAAGATCATGAGTCTGGATCTTGGCTCCTCTCCATGGAGAGTGCACGTTCACTGCTTCAAGCTGTCCTCACTGCCATGGGAGCAGAGAGTATTCCTCTATCCTCAGGGCTCATGGTGGGGAGCCATGGGAGAAGATAAGAGGCCACCAGGCTCTATGCCATCCCCAGAGCTTCAAAGAGTTGAGGTCATGGGGGAGAGGGACCTGGGGAACATTGTGGTGAGGAGGGAAAGGACGCCAGCAACACTGATGATGGTAAGAAGCTCTGAAGGGCCTGAGTCTTCTGCTGGTTTGACCCTGGCATTTATTATTCAAGCTGTAGTCTCACACTGTCTCCCTTTTTTCTCTACTTCCCCTTCTTGCTTCTCATCAGCATTTCTGTGACTCTCTGAAGAGCAAAGCAGTTTCACTGTATCCTCCAGACTGTTCTCATCCTTGAAGCCAAAATACAAATGGCTGATGAATATATGTTTTTGAAGAGAACACCATCACTAGTAATCAAGGGAATGCAAAGTAAAGCAAGCAAGTTACCATTCCACCCCCCCCCCCATAGGTTGGAAGCAATAGTAATACCTAGTGTTGGTAAAGATATGGAGAAGTGGGCACGCTCACACCCTTCTTGTGGGCAAGCAAGTTGGTACAACCTGCTCGACAGCAATTTGGCAATCTGTATCAAAAAGTCTTAAAATGTGGCTCAGATGGCTCCTGTCCCCTAATATTCATTATTACCATCCTATAACAATAGATTTTTACCAGGCAGGTTCCTGATCATCCAGAATTAAGAGGCTCTTACAGGTTAGTAAGGCCGGTGACTATATTTTGGTCAAAGTGGAAATAGAATGCAATCACTTCCAAGAACTTTCCTTAAAAGACAGCTGCCTTTGCCATTTGCCTCTTACTCTTGCCTCCTCCATCCACTGCTTGGGAACAAGACTGATACATAGAGATCAGTAATGGTACATGAAGATGAAGGCTGTACCTCAGAGATGGTAGGGCAGAAAGGTGGAAATTGCCTGGGCCCCTCCTGGTTTACCCAAATCTGGGCTCATAGGTAAGAAAGAAAGAAACTTGTATCTCAGAACTGAACCTAATCCTTACTGATACAATATTCATGCCCTTTGTCCCAGAAGTCCCATGTAATTTATCTTACGAATCACTCACATGTGCAAAGAGAGATATAAAATCATGCTCACTGCATCCACTAAACTGTTTAAGTGTCCAATAATTGAATGAGTGAATAGGTAAGTACGTAGGGAGGGAGAGAGGAAAGGAGGAAGGGAGGAGGGGAGGGAGGAAGGAAGAAAGGAAGGAAGGAAAAGTGAGGGAGACAAAACAATGAGGAAGACATCGATGTTAATTTATAATCTTTGAACACACTACATTAAGGCTAGTTTGTGTTGTGCATCTTTTCATTTCAGGAATAAGAGAAAAATTCTAAATGAGAAACCTATACGGACTATATACAGGGGTGGGGGGTTGACAAGATGGAAGATGGGAAGTATCTGGAGACTGCTCATCTTACAGAGGAAATTAATACCTTGGAGGAAGAGCCACACAACTGTCACTCTTGTAACATTAGACTATACATGGGACTTGCATCAAAGCAAGGTGAAAGAGAGTGAGTAAGATGACCTTAGAGGTTATGATTTCACATTCCAACCATGAGATATGCAACATGCAATGAGATATCATTTTCATATTTACAAGAGATATGAGTCATAAAATATGACTTACATGAAAAGAATACATAATTATAGTAATTGCCACAGTAAATTTAGGAAAAAAAATACATTTACATATTTTAATGACTAAAAGATATGTCACATTCAATCAAATGGGGTCACCAACTGGGTTGATAGTTCGAACCTAACCTGAAAAACAAGACTAAGACAGAATGGGTCTCAGATTTCAGGGATACAGAAGGCAACATCTGGAATAGACAAGGGACTCAGTATGTTCCATCAAGGTAACAATAAAGAACCAGGTTCCCTGATATTTTAAAAACTTCAGAAAACAATACAAAGGAATATTATGTGGACTTAGAAAAGTAATTTCTAGCAAAAGTTATAACATGGATGAAACTCGAGGACATTGTACCAAGTAAAATAAGTCTGTCATAAAAGGACAAAAATTGTATGATTTCATTCATATAAAGTCTCTAAAGTAGTTAAAACCCCAGAAACAGGAAGTAGAAGTTAAAAGGTGATGGCCAAGGGCTGGAGTAAAGGAAGAGGGGGGAATTAAGATTTAATAAGTACAGAGTTTCAATTTAAAAAATGAAAAAGTTCTAGGGATCTGTTACACAACAAAGTAAATACACTCAACACCACTAAATAGTACACTTAAAAATTATTAAGATGGTATTTAATGTTATGTATTTTTTACTACAATTGAAACAAACTAATTAATTAACCAAAAACTTCAGCAAACTGGGGGTGTCTGGGTGGTTCCATCAGTTAAACATCTGACTCTTGATTTCAGCTGAGATCGTGATCTCACGGTTCGTGAGTCTGAGCCTCACATAGTGCACACTGTTAGCAAGAAGCCCACTTGGGATTCTCTCTCTATCCCTAGCTCTCTGCCCTTCTCCCACTTGTGCACACATGCTCTCTCTGTCTCTCCCTCTCTCAATAAATAAATCAACTTAAAAAAAAAATACTTCAGCAAACTGAAAAGAGACCACCAAATTTTTTTTTACAGTAAAGCAAAAACATGAGATGATATAATTATTTTCTTAGAGGGTAACTATTTTTCAGCCTTGTGAACATTTTGAATTTAATGTGGAAATGTGTAAGATCATCAAAATCTATAGTGTCTATTCCATTTTAAAAGCATAAATTCCGTTTTAAAAACTTGATGGTGTTTAAATTTGTAAAACATGAGTTAGAGGCCCTTCAGTGTGTTTATTAGAGTTAGACTGATGAATAAAACATCTCTAAGCTAAATTTAGCATATCAAACACTAGGTTTTTAGATTTATAAACTCAATATATCAGTTATTCCAAACAATGGATTCGAAAAATTAGTAATGTTAAAATGTCCATACTACCCCAAGCCACCTACTATTCAATACGATCTCTATCAAAATTACAATGATGTTGTTCACAGAAATAGACCAAAGAAACCTAGAATTTGTGTGAAATCACAAAAGAGCCCAAAAAGCCAAAACAATCTTGAGAAATAAGAACAAAGCTGGAGGCATCACACTTCCTGATTTCAAACTACAGGAATCAAAGCAGTTTGGTATTGACATAAAAACAGACACAGGGATCAATGGAGCAGAACAGAGAGGCCAGAAATAAACTGACTCATACATGGTCAATTAATTTATGGCAAAGGAGCCACAAATATACAATGGAGAAAAGACAGTCTCTTCAATAAACGGTACTAGGAACACTGGACAGCCACATGCAGAAGAATGCAAAAAAACCCGGACAACTGTCTTTCATGACACACAAAAATAAGTTCAATTTGGATCAAAGACTTGAATGTAAGACCTGAAAGCATAAAACTCCTAGAAGAAAACATAGGCAATAAGCTTCTTAACATCAATCTTAGAGATAAGTTTTTGGATATGACACCAAAAGCAAAGGCAGAAAAAATTAAAATAAACAAGTAGGACTCCATCCAACTAAAAATCCTTTGCACTTCAAAGGAAATCATCAAGAAAATGAAGAGCAACCTACAAATAAAAAAAAAAACTTGCAAATCACATATCTGATAATATATCCAATAAGGAGTTAATATCCCAAATATATTTTTAAAAATTCACACAACTCAAGAGGAAGAAAAAATATCCATTAAAAAAATGGGCAAAGGATCTGAACAGACATTTTTCCAAAGAAGACATATAGATGGCCAACAGGTATATGAAAAAGTGTTCATCATCACTATTCATTGGGGAAATACAAATCAAAATCACAATGAGATATCATCTCCACCTGTTAAAACGTCTATTACAAAAAAGACAAGAAATAACAAGTGTTGTGAGGATGTGGAGAAAAGGGAGCCCTTGTGCACTGTTGGTGGGCATGTAAATTGGTACAGCCACTATGAAAAACAGCATGGAGGTTCCTCAAAAAATTAAAAATAGAACTACCGAGGGGCACCTGGGTGGCTTAGTCGGTTAAGTGTCCGGCTTCAGCTCAGGTCATGATCTCACGGTTTGTGGGTTCTAGCCCCACATTAGCTCAGAGCCTGGAGCCTGTTTCAGATTCTGCGTCTCCTTCTCTCTCTGCAGCTCCCCCGGTGACACTCTGTCTCTCTCTCTCAAAAATAAACGTGAAAGAAAGAAAGAAAGAAAGAAAGAAAGAAAGAAAGAAAGAAAGAAAGAAAGAAAGAAAGAAAGAAAAACTTCCAAATGACCCAACAATTCTACTTATGGGTATTTATCTGAAGGCAACAGAAACACTAACTCAAAAAGGTATCTATACCCCTATGTATATAGCAGCATTATTTATAATAGCTGAGAGAGAAACAACATTAGGGTCTATTGATGGATAAATAGATAAAGAAAACGTGTTATATATACACAACGGAATATTACTCAGTCATGAAAAGAATGAAATCTTGGGGTGCCTGGGCAGCTCAGTTGAGCATCCTCCAACTCTTGATTTCAGCTCAGGTCGTGATCTCATAATTGGTGGAATTGAGCCCCACAATAGGCTCTGTGCTGACAGCACAGGGCCTGCTTGGGATTCTCTTCTCTTTCTCTTCCCCCCCCCCTTTGTCCCTTCCCCATTAACACATACTCTAAATAAATAAATAAATAAATAGCCTTAAAAAAAGAATGACATATTAAAAAAAGATGAGTGGATAAAGATGTGATGTGCACACACACACACACACACACACACACACACTGGAATATCCTACAAAGAAAAGGGTGAGATTTTGTCATTTATGACAACATGGATGGACCTAATGAATACTATGCGAAATAAGTCAGACAGAGAAAGACAAATACCATACGATTCACTCATCTGTGGAATCTAAAAAACAGAACAAATGAATAAATTAGAAAAGCAAAATCAGACTTACAAATACAGAGAACAAATCGATGGTGGCCAGAGGGAAGAGGGTGGAAGGGTGGGCAAAAAAGGTGAAGGGGAGTGCAAAATATAGGCTTCCCATTATGGAATGAATGAGTCACAGGAATAAAAGCCACAGCATAGGGAATGTAGTCAATGACACTGTAATTGCATTTTAGCTATTATATGGAGCCACACTTGTGGTGAGCATAGCGTGACATATAGAGAAGCTGAAGTATACAAGAATCACACCAGAAACTAACATAACAGTGTGTGTCAACTATACTTTAAAAAAAACACTTACTACACATACTACATACATATATACACAGATAAATGTGCGCGTGAGCGCACACACACACACACACACACACACACACACACACTGAACCCATTTCATTCCCCTGTGCTTTTCTTCATTACTATTTGAATTTCTCCACATCAAAAGTAATTAAACACAACATTGGGCAAGAATAGTTACCCTGAAAGATGAATACACTTAAAAGTTTAATTATTGTTAGGAATAGGTTAAAACCTCCTCAAGAAATCATGGACATTTTCAGGTCTAGTAATATTTTCTTTATGAAAAATTTTCCAAACATTCCTTTTCCCACCCAGATTCCAATGCTATTCCCTACGTTCTCCGTCTTGATTCTTCCTGCCTGATGACACAATCTGTCTTCTGGACAGAGACCCTGGTGACTCAAAATGTGCTCTGTGGACTAGCAGCCTCTACACAATCTGTCTAGAGGAAATGCATCATCTTTAGCAGGATGAAGCAGAGGTAATAAAAATAGAGCTTGCTCTCCAGAAGGATCTAGTCCAGCTAATTAAAGGATACTTTTTTCAAATATGGGTATGTATTTGCATGAAACCATCCTTTTTGCCTTCTAGGAAAACTTACTACCAAAAATTAAACTAAAATTATAACCAATTCTTGTGTTTCAATTCTGTCTGGTAACTAGAAACAGTTAACAATGATGACTATTCTGTGTACCTGACAGCAAAAACTAATTGAAAAGGAGAGCAGAACCAAGAGTCCTGTCTTCTCTCTCCCTTCTCTATCCACTAGGGTGCCTCACTGCAGCCAGCTGTTGAGAGGACAGAAGACTGACTGGAGGCATCCCCAAGAACAAGGAAACAAGGGAAGCTTGATCATCCTCTGGGGTAAAGCTATGAAATCAAGACATCAGAGTGGAGAGATGCAAAATACCTTAAAAGAGACCAAATAGCTCCCAGGCCTCTGAGAGGAGACAGTAAGCTGATCAAATATATTAACATATCTAAAGGAAAAACGTTTCAGTCTCCAGGGGCAGTTGGTCAGGCAGAAAGGCTTAGAAAAAGAAGAACTTTAGAGGCAAATGCTAAAGCCATCAGGAGGACACCTTGCGACCCACCTAGTGTGAGATAAAGGAAAAGTCATTTCTATCATTATAATATCGACGTGTGATGATGCTAGAGCTGGGCAGCAGCGATGCAGAAAATGACAGAGGTGTTGGGTTCTGGAAGGCTGGGACCAGGAAGCACCAAAACCCTAACAGACCTTGCTTGGATCCATGCTCCTCCCACCAGCTTGCCAGTAAAATCAAGCTTCCTTAGCGCAAGGCCTTCAAGGAAAGAAGGTACGACAGAAGACTGCCCAAACACCTCTCCAGGCTCTACCTAACTTAATGCAAGAGCATCCTGACTTTATATATAACATTTCTGTGACCTGGGTAATAGAAAAGAATCCTGGGAGACACAACCACTCTCTTATTCTATTGATGATTGTTCTTGTACGTTAGAGCCCCGGCAAGGGCACCAAGATAACGTCACCCCGAAGCCCCTGGGAAGTGGCCAGCCCAGACAGCCAGGGTCCACGCCCGTTCTGCCTGGGCGCATGCTCAGGGCTTTGCTTTGAAAACTCCCATCAGCCTGGGCCACAGAGATCGGTTCATAATTATTCGCTAAGATGTTTGATTATAAACATGTAATTTTTCTTATTTGACATTGTTAATCAGAGGCATGCAAACTGAGAAAAAAAATTACCAAAGGGAAAATTGGCACACAGTTTAAGCAAAAAGCATTTCCAAATACTGTAAGTAGCAGCAGAAAGCAGAAAGACACCAAACATTTTAAAAATAGGTATATACCTCTGGCCCAGGAATATTACTTCTAACAAGGTATCCTTACCTACTAATTAAGGGTATGAACACAGATTTAACCATGATGATGTCTTCTAGAACAGGTCATAATAGGTAAAACATGGAAATGGCACAAATATTCAACACTTGAAACTGGTTAAGTATCTACAACGCAATCGCACAATGACATTTGCAATATGCTACAAAAGTACATTTACTGACCAGGGAACATACTCTCAATGTAGTCTCCTTTTTTTTTTTTTTTCATTTTTTTTAATGTTTATTTATTTTTGACAGAGAGAGACAGAGTGTGAGTGGGGAGGGGCAGAGAGAGACAGAGACACAAAATCTGAAGCAGGCTCCAGGCTCTGAGCCATCAGCACAGAGCCCAGTGCAGGGCTCGAACTCACGGACCGTGAGATCATGACCTGAACCAGATGCTTAACTGACTGAACCACCCAGGCACCCCTCCTTTTCTTTTGTTTCGTTCTATTTTCTTTTATTTATTTATTTTTTTTTAATTTTTTTTCAACGTTTTTTATTTATTTTTGGGACAGAGAGAGACAGAGCATGAACGGGGGAGGGGCAGAGAGAGAGGGAGGCACAGAATCGGAAACAGGCTCCAGGCTCGGAGCCATCAGCCCAGAGCCTGACGCGGGGCTCGAACTCACGGACCGCGAGATCGTGACCTGGCTGAAGTCGGACGCTTAACCGACTGTGCCACCCAGGCGCCCCTGTTTCGTTCTATTTTCTAAGTTTTTCAGTGAACATTTATTATCACAAAAAGCCCTGGTTCTAAATCAAAGTTGAGGAACTGCTGCTGTTCATTTAAAGAATAGAATCCAGTCACTGGAAAGAAGAGGGCACACACACATATCCATTTAACTCCTCTCTCCACTAGAGAGCAAAGGAGTCTCAAAGAGGTAGAAAGGGCTTATCTGAGGCCACCCAGGGCTATTACCCAGCGCTGCAGATACTCATGCTAAGAGGTGTTCAATTGATCCTAATGCCATCCAGTTAGAGCAGAACCTTGTCTCTCTATGCAACTCAACACCAGTGTCTCAGCTCAGAAAACAAAGTGGCCCCTCTAGCTATGTGTTGAGCCAAAATATTTGAATAAAACCCTTTCTAATGATGTCCTCTCTATGTCCTACACCCAGTAGTAAGAAACCTCAGTTTGCAAACTTCATCCCACACGATATTCTAGGATTTTTCTGAAGTGTATCATAAAATATCAAGCTTGCCTTGAGACATTCCAGAGTGAACCGGTGAGCTGGGGAAGGGAGAGAGAAAATGACAAAGAAGAAGGTCTACTTTGTGACTCAGACTTAGTGTCGGTGCTTAGCGTGAAAACTCTTCTACTTTGTGAAAGCCTTCATCTTTCTGTGCCCCAGAAAAGAACACACCCGCCTCTCAGAAGCTGACTTGGGGCTCCAGTCCACTGCTGCGGGAAAGTCATGCCTCTCTTCCCTTCTGTGACCTAAGTCGAGTGACAACTTGACCCATTTCCAAAGAGACACTTATTGCAAAACTGTAATGAACACTGCCACATCCAGCCTTCAATAATCCTTTTATGACATCTGTTTTCTCCTCAGGCAACATTCATTTGGAGATTTTTTATAACACAGAGGAACAGAGCAATGCTTCCCTCATTCCACAGACCAGGAAAGCAGCCATCAAAAGGGAAAGGGAATAGTCCAAGCTTCCCCAGCTCCCCAGGCCTCCGTCTTGGCTGCCATTAACAGATGCACACCAGCACCAGGAAAAATAAGTGACCCACAAAGAGATAAAGGTCTTACTTACGGACACACATTTCCCGGCTTTCATAAAATCCAGGACAACACTGAGATTTGCGCCTATACATAGTTTTCTCTCCGTGTCGATAGGCCGTCCGATAACTGATTCTATACAGAGGGAGAAATCACACTGTTACTTCTTTTGACTGACAATTTGATTAGAAATCAAGAATTTTTATTTTAATACCAAAGGGCTATTACATATATATATATATAATAAAGGTATGAAGAGCAAAGTATTCTAAAACAGTTAAGAAGAAACAGGGAGGGGCACCTCAGTGACTCAGTCGGTTAAGATTCCAACCTCGGCTCAGGTCATGATCTCACAGTTCGTGAGTTCGAGCCCACAGTTAGGCTCTGTGCCGACAGCTGGGAGCCTGGAGCCTGCTTCGGATTCTGTCTCCCTCTCTCTCTGCCTCTCACTGGCTCTCCCTCTGTCTCTCTCTCTCTCTCAATAATAAATAAACATTTTAAAAACTTTTAAAAGAAGAAGAAACATGGAATAAATGTCTTGATGAATAGTATGCTAACTCTTAATCAGTTTGCTAAGAATATATTAAAATGGCCCATTTAAGTCAAGTTATACTTTATTTCAAGGGATCAGAAGTTTTATGACTTTCCTATTTCACTTATCTTGAGATAGCTCAGAGAGTATAATTAATTTCAGCTATGACACTGATCTAATTACCATTCACATATGTTTTAAAGGAAGAATTCAGAGAATTCCTTGAAAAATGAGACAACACAGTCTCATCCCACTATAAAATAGAAGTATACAGGGGCGCCTGGGTGGCTCAGTCGGTTGAGCGTCCAGCTTCAGCTCGGGTCATGATCTCACAGTCTGTGAGTTCGAGCCCCGCGTTGGGCTCTGTGCTGACAGCTCAGAGCCCGGGGCCTGTTTCAGATTCTGTGTCTCCCTCTCTCTCTAACCCTCCCCCATTCATGCTCTGTCTCTCTCTGTCTCAAAAATAAATAAACGTTAAAAAAATTAAAAACAAAAATAGAAGTATACAGACAAAGGACCCTCACATTTAACTAAAGCTTCATTCATTCACTGATTCATTTATGCAACACACGCTCACTGAGTGCTTAATATATTCCAGGCACTGCTCTAGACACTGGGGAAGTAGCTCAGAGTGAGCAAAACAATATAAAGCCTTGCCCTCAAAGAACTTACACTCTACTGGGGAAGACAGACATATAGAATTTAAGTGCAGATACATATTAAACAAATAAATCGGTCATATCATGACTAGTAATGATTATATAGTGTGATGAAAAATAAGGCCTGAGTAAGGAAAGAGAGCGTGACAGGAAGGGAATACTTGTTTAGACGGAGTGGTGGAGGAAAGCCTGTCTGAAGAAATAACACTGAGTATAACATTTAGTGCAGTATAAATCAACAGGTGTCACATTAGACCCATGACTCACACCATGGTAAGCATTTTACCAATAAAAGTAAGGCATCGCTGGTCCCTTCCTTATTAACATTCATATTTAAGATGTTTTTCTTCTCTGTTTTCACATTTATAGGGGAAAAAATGTGGCTTAAGTTGAGTTCAAGTTTAAATTAGTCCAAACTGAGTCAGATATTCAAGTAGAAACGTATGCTGGAATATGAGTTTCTTGAAGTCCATAATTAAGAGTGTCTCCCCCGTTTATGCATCACACAAAAGCTGCATGAATTCTTGCTAACCAAACTATGGTAACCAGGAGACACTTCCCCTGTACGCTCATCAGGGGCATGGACAGGCTTTTTTTTTTGCATGTCTGTATCTCCTATGGTTTGGAACAAGGCTAGGACAGTAACAAGCACTCAATAACTATTGACTAGATGAACAGACGCATCTTCTCATACATGTAACGTCTCTGTAGTAAAGCACTTCCCAGTTAGCCAAACTCCATAAATAGACCTGAGCTTTGATTACCTGTGCCGTGTACATTTAAACCAGTTCAGAATGTCAGTGCAGCTGGTGTAGTAAATTTGATCGAAGGGATGCGGGTATGACTCTTGCACAGTCACTGAGTAGCTGAAAAGAAGAAGAAAGGTAAGGAATCAGTAGTTCCTATTCTTACATTAATGATGTACTGTGTACATACAAGCATCATAGACTAAATTATCTCCATTTGCTGACTTTCAAAAGAGAATCTCCACGTGTTTACAGGTTTTTATTTGACTGAGAACACCAAAAGGACCAATATTAATAATACATTTAAAAGATAAGAATTCATGTTCTAAATTCATAAAAAAATTCTCTTTACTACTCACCATTAACTCTGATAACCCTAAACTTGAAAACATTACCACCATGTACGTTTCTGTATTTAATGGCATCCCCTCATCCCAGGTGTCCAGGCTTAACCCAGAACTTACACAAGGAAGTTTTCAATTGAAATGTGCATGCAAATAATAAGCTAAGAGACAATGTGAATATTATTACTAGTACATTTTGGTAGTGATTCTGGAAAATCAAAAAGAACACACTTCTCAGGTTGGAACTTGAATTAATTTGGTTTTGGGTTCCTGCCCTACTTTTCAGGCGGTGGAAGAATATATACAACCTCTGAATAAAAACTACAAAGAAGTCTCTAAGCTAAGTTCTAAACACACAGCTGAAACAATTAGCCTGAAATATACATACCCACAGCCTGCTGCTACTTAGCCTGGCTTTTCAATACATTTCACTAACAGCTTCTTGTTATGTTAAAGTAAAGGCATGCCATCCTAAGAGCCTAAGAATGCAGGTGGAAAACATCCACGAAACACAAAAGCATTCAATGTTCAATGTCATATTTCTTCATTTTAAAGCAGTCTATTACATGGCTCAAGAGCTTAGAGCTCCTGCCTATAGGAGAACCCGAAGCATCCTCTTGTCCAAACAAGTTAATTCTCTTCTCTTTAACAGTCTCAAAGATTTTCACTAAAATCGTTAATTCACCCTAGCAAACAAAACAGGCCACAATTATGAACTCACTTGCAGCAAATCAATGGACCAACTTCATTATTAGGTACAGATGAGACTTCTCTAGTCTAGGTATTGACTAGAGAAGGTACAGAAGGAATGAGTTTGAAATGTTGGCATAAAGAATTCAGGTTAGGGGTGCCTGGGTGACTCAGTCGGTTAAACATCTGACTCTTGATTTCAGCTCAGGTCATGATCTCACGGTTTGTGGGATTGAGCCCCACATCAGGCTCTGTGCTGACATTGCCAAGCTTGCTTGGGATTCTCTCTCTCCCTCTCTCTCTCTGCTCCACCCCCTGCTCACCCTCTCTCCATCAAAAATAAATATTTCAGGTTAGATATAGGGCAGAACCTTCTCATCTGAAAAGCTATGCGGTGCTGGCCTCCCCACCAATGGGATTTCTTTCTCTAGCCAGTCTCTGTTAGCCATAACATACTTAGGCTTCAATAGGAAGTCTATAAAATAACCTAACTATTCACCCTTTTGTGTATTTCATTCTTTGGACCATTGCACCTTGATTGCTAGGTAAATTTAGGGATCCTCTACAAATCTTAGGCAGATGCAACAGGTCTTACTGAACAGATCATTGGATTACCAGAAGACAGGGTTATCCTGATCAACAGTAAGAAACTAGATGGCAATCAGCAAATAACCTTCTTTTCCTGTTTTTATTTTTTTTAATGTTTTTATTTATCTTTGAGACAGACAGAGACAGAGCATGAGCAGGGGAGGGACAGAGAGAGAGGCAGACACAGAATCGAAGCAGGCTTCAGGCTCTGAGCTGTCAGCACAGAGCCGGACGCAGGGCTCCAACTCACCGACTGTGAGATCATGACCTGAACCAAAGTCAGACGTTTAACTGACTGAGCCACCTAGGTGCCCCTTTCCTGGGTTTTGATAACCACATCTTAAAACCACAAGGTCAGAGGTAGTCTTGAAGATCTCTTCCACTTGGCATTCTGAATTTCTAACGTACATTTTAGGTGACTATTTTCTTCTCTACCATATGCAACCTGAGGCTACCGGCAAGAACAGGTTCAGATGATCGCACAGTATGCAAATGCCAACATCTGTGACATTACTCCTTTAGGGGAAAAGAGGCCTCTGTTAAAATACAAAGGTTCTTAGGGTGGGTGCCTGGGCAGCTCAGTCACTCAAGCGTCTGACTCTTGATTTCGGCTCAGGTCATGATCTCACATTTTGTGAGATTAGAGCCCCATATCCTGTTCTGTGCGGACGGCACAGAGCCTGCTTGAGATTTTCTCTCTCTCCCTTGCCCTCTTGCCCTCCCCCCACTCATGCTCTCTCTCAAAATAAATAAATAAGTGTTTTAAAAAATATATAAAGTTTCTTGGAACAAAATATCACAGTAAGCTATTAATGTCTTCTGACTTCAGCACTGTTCTGAGGTTCACGTTAATGCAAATTAGAAGACCTCGCCAACTTTTTTCCTGCCTCTCCAGCTGCTTGTAAATAACTGAACCTTGAGGTCTGTAGCATTATTCGTCCACTCCGTTTTCAGTGGACAGCAAAGCAGATGAACATCCTCTGTATATGAAACTACCATACAGGTGCGGTCTTGTGTTACCTGTGAACAAAACACAGCTGCTTTCCTCCACTAGAGGAGTTAAAAAGCAGCCACTCTAAATCAATGCCAGTTGAGTGACAACAATATTCTACCAGGCCCTACAGCACTAATACAAGTGAACTACATTGGTTTGTTGGAACTACACCTAATGCTTTATTCCCATAAAATTTCAAAGGTCATGTTATGACATTAAACGTCTGTATGCCTTCAAAAGCAGAAGTGATCATAGACAAATGGGTCCCGGGCAAACGCAGCCCATTTGATGTGGATGGCAGAACGGATTCCATAGGCAATCATGAGAAGTATGTTCACTAATTTCTAGCAGCCTGTAAGGTTGTTTCAAATGAGAAGAAATACTGAAGAAGAGGAATTTGCTCTCTGGCCTCTTGCCCCTCACCAACAGCACACACTTGCAGGATGCTTCCGTGGTTTTAGAAGATACAAAAGCTCTTCTCCATGAAAGGGTCATCGAACCATTTAGGATTCCAATTCAACGAAAAGGTATTCAACATCTTCTCTGCAGCTCCCACCCCCTAAGAGCTCTCAGCAGAGGCCAGCTCACAAGGCTAAAAACAACACAATATGGCTTTAACAGAGACATATGTACAGTTTGGGGAATAACCAAAGACAAAATTGACGATGCTTTGAGCCTTTCTCTTCCACCTCGACTCCTCTTCTTAAAATTATTGGGAAGCTAGGGGAGCCTGGGTGGCTCAGTCGGTTAAGCGGCCGACTTCGGCTCAGGTCACGATCTCACGTCCGTGAGTTCGAGCCCTGCGTCGGGCTCTGTGCTGACAGCTCAGAGCCTGGAGCCTGTTTCAGATTCTGTGTCTCCCTCTCTCTGACCCTCCCCCATTCATGCTCTGTCTCTCTCTGTCTCAAAAATAAATAAACGTTAAAAAAAATTAATAAATAAATGTTAAAATTTTTTTTAAATTATCGGGAAGCTCAAACTCAGTTCAGAACTGACTGAAAACAAATTACTTGGCACGATGATCAGAAACAGGCTTCTAGTCAAGTCTGTGGGAGAAAGGCTCTAAGCCTTTTCACACCAAATTTCCTTTCTGTTGCATTTTATACATTCTTCCTCTTTTCTAGACAATCTTTCTCTCTTTTCTTACCCATTTTTAACGGCATTGCAATCACACTACAAATTTTGGAAAACAACATTTTAAGGAGAGAGTTCTCTAACTCATACGTAACCACCAATAGCATATAGCAGATTTTTTTTTACAGTCTCCAGGGGTTTTCGTTTTTTGTTTTAGTTAGCTTTTTAGTTTTTATATTATTACAACCATACAATGCACATAATTTTGAAAATTACTGTTAAACTCGAGTATATTATAAGCATGGACTAGTAAAAAATTTTCAAATTGTGACTGCCAAATACTCCGTAAATTTGCTCAATACCCACCTAACTAGTTGAACAACTAACTTGCCACTTTTCAAGGGGCCACTTTGTGGAAGCTGTGTGCTCGTAATCTGAAGGGAAAGGTCTCTGAACAGGCTAGCCTCCTCTGGGTCTTTATCACAGCTTCCGGGCTGCTGTTTGAACTTCATCAGCGCCTCTGCTAACAGTCCACACTTCCATGTTCATCAGCGACTGTTTTTTTTGTTTGTTTTTTTTGTTTTTTTGTTTTTTTTTTTTTAATTCTTGAGAGAGAGGGAGAGAGAGAGAGCACCTGCAAGTGGGGAAGAAAGGCAGTGGGAAGGAGAGAGAGAAACCCAAGCAGGTGCCATACTCAGCGTGGAGCCCAGTGACGGGATTTATCCCACGGCCCTGGGACCGTGACCTGAGCCGAATTCAGGAGTTAGACGCTCAAACGACTGAGCCACCGAGGCTGCTCTTAAAGGCAGTGTGGGAAGGAACTTTCTTGACTGTCTACTTCAATTGTGTGTTTTTCCTTCAATGTTTATTCATTTTTTTTGAAAGAGACAGACACAGTGGGGTAGGGGCAGAGAGAGAGAGAGGGAGACACAGAATCCGAAGCAGGCTCCAGGCTCTGAGCTGTCAGCACAGAGCCCGACGCGGGACTTGAACCCAGGAACAGTAAGGTCATGACCTGGCCGAAGTCGTACGCTTAACCGACTGAGCCACCCAGGTGACCCCAAACGTGTTTTTATCACAAATGATCAGCACGGAGCTCCCTGTGCTAGCAGTCACTCCACAGCCAGCACTAACACCACGGCCCCGAGACACCACCCTGTCCCATGCTACCTCTCGGATGTCATTAGAACATCTAAAGCTTCTAAAGTAGACAATAAGCGCCAAACTGCGGTATCAATGGAATCTGATCTCAATTCTACGCTACTTTCCCCACAGCGATGCAGAACTCTTCATCTCCTGCTTGTTTGCTTAATCTTCTCAAATACACTGAAAACATATCACCACCGTGATTTTAACCTATTAAATATCATCCGGGGAGAAACGCCAGCAAGATTTAATGTAAGGTCAAAGAACGGGGGGTGGGGGGGGGAAGCCATCATCACTTGGATGCATTCCAAAGTGGTTAGTGACATTTTATCTGCCAAAATGATCTTGTTACTTTCATCAGACATGGTAGGAATTATCATTTCTTATCTCTGCTCGCTTCAGGACTAGCTGCAATCAGTACCACTTCTGTGCTCCACCCCCAAGGCGACGGACAAAGAAGGGCTCCTCTTCACTTGTGTCTTCCTGGGAGGAAACCCTAATAGATGCAAACACTTCAACTCCCAGAACAGGGAAAGGGATGCGGAGAAGAAACAGAAAGTTCACGGAATCATCAGTCTCCCCCAGGACGCTGCGCAGGCTGCCTTTAACAACAAGCACCCCCTGTATATTCTAAATGATTTAACTTTCGTTAATTTCATTTCATGTACACCTTCTGAGAACCGCTGCATTAAAAGGAGGCCTGCTTTTGTCTGAAAATAAACGATTCAGCAGGCCTGGGGCAGGCCTGATGGTCTGCCTTTCTGACAGGCAATGCTCATTAAGCACACTGTGGAAAGCAAGGCTCCAGCCGAATCCACTTGGGACAGGTGGGGTTTAGATAAGGCACAGCTACAGCAAGCCCCGCTCGGACCTACTACCAAGAATTTTGTCCTTGAAACTCATCTTCCTCTCCCCATTTCAATTCAAGCCCTATTTCACTTTTTTTAATGTTTACTTATGTATTTTTGAGAGAGAGACAGAGAAACAGAGAAAAACCCAAGCAGGCTCCACGGCATCAAGATGGAGCCAGACGCTTAACCGACTGCGCCACCCAGGCGCCCCTACCCGAGTGTTTTGGAAAATACAGGACAATGGGGCGCCTGGGTGGCGCAGTCGGTTAAGCGTCTGACTTCAGCCAGGTCACGATCTCGCGGTCTGTGAGTTCGAGCCCCGCGTCAGGCTCTGGGCTGATGGCTCAGAGCCTGGAGCCTGTTTCCAATTCTGTGTCTCCCTCTCTCTCTGCCCCTCCCCCGTTCATGCTCTGTCTCTCTCTGTCCCCCAAAAAATAAATAAACGTTGAAAAAAAAAATTTGAAAATACAGGACAAGGCGTCACCCGCACTTTCGTTTGACCATTTTAATTTACATTCCTTCCTTCATTCTTGTCAAACAATCCCACTTTCCTCTACCTTTCTTCAAAGAATCATCATCTAGCCTTAAAACGGGAAATGTATCAATAAGAAGATTACGGTTGTCCATCTTTTTTTCTAGCAGGTCATGGGAAAAAAAATACAGTCAGGGGGAAAAAAAAACCCCTCCATCATTTCCCTACTCTTTCACCCTCATTTGCCATCCCCATTAGTTAGTATTTTAGAGGTTACTCTAATCACTTCTTCAACAGTGGGATTGCATTAGGTTTAGAGACCAATGTGCCCCCTGTTGTCTGTCTCTCCTCTCTCCCCATTGCCCCACTGATTTCCATATGAGGTCCTTTCATTCCTTGTCAGAAGGTACTCAAGCAACAGTTATTTCTTGAGCACATGCCCTAAGCAAGGCGGTGTTTTAGACGCCGGGAATTATCAATGGCAAACAGAACATGCAATTATGTGTTGCCAAGTTTCGTCAAACCGTTGAACGAGGAATCGGGGCAAAATGTGCGTGTATGAGAGGGTGCTGGATTAACTCAAGTCTTGGTTGTTTTTTCTTTATAGCCTTTCCCTCAGAGAGCCCACCTGTTCAATCTTATCATGCTGGGGACTCCCAATCCTGTACTCCCAAACACAGCCAGGCCCACCTCTCACACCGATCTTAAGAACACAACATGGCAGAACCACACTAACCTCTTCCCTCTCAAATCAACTCTCTTCCTTTAATTTTTTTCATATGTGCAATGACACCTCCACTCTTTCACCGGGCAGGCTGTAAATCCCCCCCTTGCCTGCCTCCTTCACATCCTACAATCAGCGTATGACCAAGATTCTGACTGATTCTTATTTCAGAGCATCTTACGAATTTGATTTTTTCCTTCTATTCCAAAGCTTGCATCCTCCCACAAATTCAACTGTCAATGGCCCTCCCTTTTTTAAATGGGAAATGTACCCCTTCTTATATTCACGGACTCATTTTTATGCATCTATGGGTGGTTATTATGCACTTCGTAAGTGAAATACTTATGGGAGGTGCTGTAACGATTATGAGGATAATTAATAGGAGGTCCTTCCCCTTCAATTCTATGTAATATAGTTAATACTGCAAACACATAGAACTTTATCACATACACGTATTTCCTCTATAGCTTAAAGATTCATAATGGAACTATGTGTGTAGGAACCAATGCGCCCCTCCAATACCCCAGCTGCTGTGCTGGGAAGCCTCTGACCTGTGCTCGTTTGTTTGTTTTTTTTCCATTTATTTATTTATTTTTCACTTATTTATTTAAAGTCAAGTTAGTTGACATACAGTGTGGTATTGGCTTTTACCTGGTGACTGGAATGTGTACCCTGTGGTGTGCTACTCATGGCGCTGGGGGTAATGGGGACAAGCGATGGAGAGGTGGATGCAATGGCATATACACCTATCGAACATACCTATTACTCTTGAGTACTGGGGCATACTAGAAGGATGCCACCTCCTCTTTGAAAAACTGACATGTACAATGTTACTTTTGGATAAAGATGTTTTCTTAGGAATGCAACTAGCACAGGAGAGGGGCGTAGACGACATTTGACTGTACTGTAATGGCACTGGATGGTCTGTGCTATCTGTGTGTTCCCAAAAGGACTAGGGGATCTCTGACAATGACCTGTTGTGTCGTACGCCCTCTGTATTTCCCACTGCAAAGTGCCCTGATCTGCACACTACATCGTCTGATTTGCTGTAATCTATTCAACCACGCCCTCCTGCGGTCCTGTACTAACACTAGTCTTTTGCTCAAGGCCCTCAGCGGTCTGGGTAGCCCTGGTTTCAAGCTCCCTTCCATTCCCAGAACCGCACATCATCACCGCCATCCACTTGTCTTATTCAAGTCTTTGAGAACATCTCAGCCTTTGCCCCGTTCCTCCAGAAACCTTGTCTCCCTTTTCAGGCCACATAAAGCCCAGTTTTCTTACACCATACATTCCAACACTTCAGGACGGTATCTCATGCTGTCTTTCACTGCTCATGCATCGGTTCCTCATGCA
This sequence comes from Felis catus, assembly GCF_018350175.1. Lineage (NCBI taxonomy): Eukaryota > Metazoa > Chordata > Mammalia > Carnivora > Felidae > Felis > Felis catus. The sequence continues at coordinate 104,737,579 of NC_058368.1, read as the reverse complement.
TAAGTCTAGCTCCCTGAGCTTACTGCAAATAGACCGAGAGCAAGGAGAAGATGCCTGGGAGATCATTTTGAGGGAGCTAGTAATATTTTCCCTGCATCATACAATTGCTCCTGTGTTGGAATCTACAGATCAAGTTTTCTTTCACTTTATATTCCAGAAGACCAAGGTGAACAACACCGTCTAGTTTATTAATATAACCACTGCTTTTTACATAAATAAGTCATTTCATCGTCTCTTCTCAAATTCTAATTTCATAGATCAGACTGCTAATGATAGTACATTAAAAAATAACTTATCCAAAATCATTTCGCAGAGTACTTTCAAAACTATTACCTTTCCCAGTGACTGCACACATTAGGGTCTTCAAGATTCAGCGAGGATGCTGTCCTGCTCCAGAGACATAACAATAAACCAATGAAGCTCAGGCATGAGTTCGAAGAAATAACCATTTTTTTTTTTACTGAAGAACAACCTATAAGAAAAAAAAAAACACTCCAAATTAGAGATGCATTAAAGTGACCCAAACATAATTCTTTTCAGTACAGCAACCATTCGGTACCAGTTGTCACTAGGGCCGAACGAGGCATAACAAGCCATGTGTTTAAATAGACAGGTCACCAGATTTCATGGTCCAAGAGAGAGGTATTCCTTGTGCTGTGCAGGGGGGACACCACTTTGTAAATTACAAAAATGTGCAAATCATCATTAATTGCCACCACAACAAAAGCCCTTCTCATCCATGCCAGCCAACATTAAAGGAATCTACCCGAACAACACAGAGCAACACAGGCTTCCAGATTCTCTCACCAGGCACATTTCCCTTCTGGAAGAAGAGGGCTCACAGAGGAATCTGGCCTCATTTGTCCCAGAGGATAAATGATGAAACAGAAGCTCCATTGACTCAAGAGAGAGGCACCTCAGCTCAAAGTGAGATTCATTCAATAATTCATTCAATGTGCACTGAACGCCTGCTCTATCCTAGGCACCGTGCAAAAACTGGACATAAAATACAGATGTGGTTTCAGTCCCTGGCCAGTGAGACATTGATAATTTAATCATCATGATGTACAATTGTTATACGTAGTGCTTCACTTTTCCCATTTGCTCAACAGAAACAAAACCAGCTATCTTATGGACGGTTCTTCATAGGTGTACAGAAACAGGTATAAAGCTGTTTAGATGTGGGTGTTGGAGAAAACCATCCTGGTATTACTGAGAGGAAGAAAGAACACAACAGAGAAGCAAATAATAACATATCTGCAAAACAGGCTGGGCAAAGGAGATACCAAGAGGAAGGAGAATGGTCCACACAGAGAAAACCGGAAGTAAGGGATGGTCAGGCACATTTTAGGAAGCTCAAATTCATTCAGCCAAGAAAGAGACAGAGGCATATCACAATGGGTTTTATACACCATTGCAAAGTACATGAACTTCACTGGGGAATAACACAGACCTTGCAGGGAACTGACTGAAACTGAGAGGCTTTTAGGACTTGGAATCCATTGAACTTGGTGACGCAAGGTGGGAATCAAAGAGAAGAGCGCTCCCTGGGATAGCCCCATGGGTCGAGGGCATGTTCTTCACTAAGATGGGAGGCACAGACACCCTCCCCTTTCGGAAGGAAGAAGCTGAAGTTCAGTTTCAGATACATCAAGTATGAGGTTCCCATGAGATACTCAAATGAAGTCATCTGCAAGCATCTATTGAACACCTACTATGTGCCAGGCACTCATCAGCTAGGATGTTGTAACAGCAAGCATGGCCTGCACCTGGAACCCATGCCCAACTCCTAACCTCTAGGAACTTATCACTTAGTAAGAAGGAAATGTCTAATTGTCACATGTATATAAAATGATCTTATATAATTATTATAAAAACGAACATGGATGGTTCAGTTGGTTGGGTGTCCGACAAGATTTTGGCTCAGGTCATGGTCTCACAGTTCCTGAGATCGAGTCCCACATCGGGCTCTGCACCGACAGTGCAGAGTCTGCTTGAGATTCTCTCTCCCTCTCTCTCTGCCTCTACCTCTCTCTCTCTCTCTCTCTGTCTCAAAATAATAAATAAACATTAGAAAAATGGGACAGGGAACTCTAAATAGCTGAACCTATTACTAATTAAAAAGAGAATAAATATCAACTGGACTGTTGGTAAACTAGAGAAACTAGTAACAATAGGCCAGATTATGTGACTAAAACAGTTACTTTCAGGGTGAAAGCTGGCATTTTGAGAAGGAAACTTTGGCTCTCTCCATCTCTAACCTCTTTTTTTTTTCTTCCCCTCCCCCATGGACTTTCTGTTAAGTTTCTCAGGATCCACATAAGAGTGAAAACATAGGGTATCTGTCTTTCTCTGTATGACTTATTTCACTTACCATAACACTCTCCAGTTCCAAAAAAGAGTAAGATTATCTTCAAAAAAACATCGACAATAATACCAGCAAAAACCTCACTGTAGGAAATAGTTTATCCTTCAAATTCAAGAGAACCGATCAAGTGAGGAAGTGCTCAGTCTTCCAAAATCAAGACTGATTATAAGGATAGTAAGTCTCTCGTGATAAGTCATCTATCTCTAAGTGGAAAAAAGCTAACACTGAAGAAAACATTGATTTGGAATAAGGAAAAAAGATTACGAATTTGTAGGAAAATTAAAAGATACTATAAGCCACTATGAGAGGTCGTGAAATCTTCAAAAGGGGGAGTTTCAGTCATCACAAAATGTATTCTAACATAAAGAGCATAAGTGGGTGGCCAAAATAGGGCTTATAAATTAATTCAGATTATTGGTGTTTGTCTCGAAGTTGTAGGATCTGAAGCTTAACATGACGTATCTAAAGAAGCCACTCTGCTTAACAGGAATGAATATAAGTGATAACGAAAGGCAGTAACAGCTCACATTTCCTGACCGATGGCTGGGGGCCAGACGCTGTGTCGAACCTTTGATGTGTGTTTCCATCCAACGCCCCACAGCCATTTACCTAAGAAGTGGTGTTTTTATTATCCCATCTCACAGTTGAAGACGCGCGATAGACTGCCAATGTTTCCCTCACTCCTCAAAAAAACAAAACCTTTAATATATTTAGTGGTAACAGATAAGCATGGCAAGTATCTGTCTCATTGCTTTATCTATGTTAGGATAAGCGTTTTGTTTCAATGAAGTGTGAAATATGTATATTAACTTTCATTCTTGCCTCAAAGATAAAAACGCGTACTAGTCAGCAGTAATGGGCCATCTACTTACCAACAATTACCCCAAATTGGAAAACTTATTATATCGTGAGTCACCCACATCTTCGACTCAAACCATCCATTTCCCAATTAGAGATGTTTAGTCTGTAAAGTTAGAAATTGCTACACGCAGTGACTCAAACTGCCAAGAAAAAGAAAAAGGCTGTGTGTTTTCTTTTAATGTAAAAATGTTAAGGCTAATCTTTCGGTAGCCCTTCCTGCTCTGCACTTGATGTGTGGCTCTGCAAAGGCTTTAACCTCTCTATAGGAATGGCAGAGAAAAAGCAAAAAAAAAAAGCAAAATTTGGTCACCTCCCCTTTGCTTTTGAAATTTGGCATAGAGAAAACTCTGTGTTGCAAAGCTACTGGAGGTGTTCATAGAAGGGAAAATATAAGTACATTTTAAAAATGTATATATACGTCAGCTTGTCTCATTCCCAAAGGATTTTCTGCATTCTAGAAAATTAAGTGAATTCTAGAATAACCTACGTTAAAGTATAAAACATCAAAAGCAAAAATAATTGCTAGATCAAGATTCAGGGAACATGCAAACACATATACAAGTTAAAACCATTTAAGAAAATGATTCAAATATTTCATATGGTGAGGGGAGAGGACATTGCAGAAATATGCCAATGAGCTGTAAAAAACTACAGAAATACCGCATTTCACTATATTCAGAAACAGATGTTTCTTCGTTTTGTTCTGTCTTGTTGAATAAAGGTACTGAAAAGCAGAGGTGCCTGGGTGGCTCTTGACTCCTGCCCAGGTCAGGATCTCATGGTTCCTGAGTTCAAGCCCCACTTCGGGCTCTGCACTGACAGAGTGGAGCCTCCTTGAGATTCTCTCCTTCCTCTCGCTCTGCCCCTCCCCTGCTCCCTCTCTTTCAAAAATAAATGCACATTTAAAAATAAAATAAAATAAAATAAAATAAAATAAAATAAAATAGTAATGAGAGGCCATCCAAGTCAGTGGATAGGGCATTACATACACCCTTTCCCTATTTCATGTTTTCTTCTACAGGTTTTGATGAGCAAATGTGGGTACCTTTTTTTCCTTTATATCTACCCTGAAGGAAGAAAGTTCAATACATTCCCCCCCTCATGTCTCTGTTTTAAGCTATGCCATCTTGCCTTACACTCTAATCTTCCACTTTGAAAACAAAATGCAATCTTTAAAAAAAATAGCATTATTTCAATTGAAAAAGAAAGGTAACAAGGTGATTTGTTTCATTAAAATAGACATTTGGAAAATATTCAAAATTCTAAATAAAGAGTTATGCTACCCCCACCCACTCAGTCTTCCTCTTCCAACAACTTTCCTTATGATTCCATTTAACAAAATGTAAAATGTAAAAAAAAAAAAAGAAAGAAAGAAAGAGAGAGAGTCATTTGCATGAACCCCCTAGTGCCAAACTTGATTGCATTCCATATCATTCACTTAATTATTATGGAAAAATCAAAACAGAAAATCAGTACAACTGATTAGCATTGCTAAAGTGCTCCTATTAGAAAAAAGAAACACAGCAGGCAGAATTAACTCTTGCTGCCTACTAGGAAGGTAGGCTTTGCTTATTCTCACAGAAACCTCAATAAATAATCAGGTTGAACCCAGTCCTTACAGTAGATGAATCAGGGTTCTGATGAGAGGGAGCAGTTTCTTTCTCAGTGTATTAGAGTGACATAAATAACAGGGCGTTGATTTACTAATTTATTTTTGCAACAACAGAGGAATAAATGATACCAGACAATCCTTTCTGGTTCTAAAATCTATTTCCTTCCTAGAATCATTAAGGGCACACATAGAAATAACTTTGATGCCCTCACCCAGTTTTTTTTTCTTTTTAAGCACATTTCCCTAAAATCATCTCACAATTTTCTAAGTGAAAAGACATTTCTATTTATTTATTTATTTATCTATCTATCTATCTATTTATTTATTTATGTTTATTTATTTATTTTGAGAGAGAGAGACAGTGAGAGAGACAGAGAGCACAAGGAGGGAGGGGCAGAGAGAAAAAGAAAAATAGAGAATCCCAAGCAGGCTCCACTCTGTCAACCCAGAACCCGATGCAGGACTGAAACTCACCAACTGTGAGATCATGACCTGAGCTGAAACCAAAGTCAGAAGCTTAAACTGACTGAGCCACCCAGGTGCCCATGAAAATAAGTTTCTCGATTAAGAATAGCCACATTTCTGGGGCTCCTGGGTGGCTGAGTAGGTTAAGTCTCTAACGCTTGGTCTTGGCCCAGGTCGTGACCTCATAGTTTGTGGGTTCAACCCCCCGCATTGGGCTCCAAGCAGGCAGTGCAGAGCCTGCTTGGGATTCTCTCTGTCTCTCCCCTCCTTTCTCTGCCCTTCCCCTGCTCACACACTCTCTCTCAAAGTAAATAAATGAACTTTAAAAAAAGAGAGAAGGAGAGGGAGGACAGCCACATTTCCACAATCCCCACCCACTCTCTGGGTACCAAAAGCCACCAATTTTAATCACTCCAAAATGTTATCTATAGAGAACATACTAGCTTTTCTTCAGAACGGCCACCCAGGTGGGGCAGAAGGTAGCCTCCTGTGTTCTTCCTGGAGCTTCATGCCTATGAATCGAGTATCAGAGCTCCAGCTCTGGGGTATCTCTTGATTCATGTAACTCTTGACCTCAGGTTGTGAGTTCAAGCCCCACCTTGGGCACAGAGCTTACTTTAAAAAAAAAAAAATTAATATAACTTGTGCTGGTTGTCCTGAGAAAAATCCCAGATAAAAATTTCCACAGAAATACTACTTTGCAGATAAAAAGAATCCAGGAGGCACTGTTGTGATTTCCATTTTCACAGTCCAAAGCTAGTTATTCTAGCAGTGTATTACTTTAACCAAGCATAACTCTTCATCTGAAGCAATACAAGAACTATATACATTTTGTGTGTGCAGAGCCTCACATCACGTTGCTTACATCAAACAGCACAACAGAGATATTCTTCTGAGTCAAATTAAATCATCTCATGTTGGCGGTCACACAGCATTCTGTGGAAGACTCTAAGACTACAAGTTAAACGAACGTGACTATTGACATCAAACAAGTTCATCAGTTCCTATTTTATAAACTTGTGATGTTCTCATAACCAAAAAAAAAAAAAAAAAAATCCCTAAACCTTAGCATGAAGTGAGTGTTTAATACCAGTTCTGGCATTCACTGGATACTTCACATCAAACAAAAACTGGGCAAAGCACTGAGGATGCCAAGCACTGGGCTACCCTGAGGGAGCTCACCAGCCACAGGGAGAATGGCCACAAATGGACCATTTCAATACAGCACCATGCAGGCATGGTTAAGACCAGAGAGGCTATTGTGCGAACACAGAGGTACAGTCTCATCTACTTAACCAGCCAACCCCATAGGTGTTGTCTAGGTGGCATTAACAGGGAGTTCGTGGGAGACCCTGGTCACCCACATGTCCTCAACTCTGGGAGGTACTCCACACCATCTCTAGGAATCCCAACCCCATATGGAGAAAACTCACAAACAATACTCACTAAGGATCTAAGTTCAAACAACTGAGGGGACCACTATGACTTACAAGGCATGGTCTCTGCCCTCAACGGGTCAAATTCTAAATAAAATATCATTATTTGCCAAATGAGGCAACACAGAAATAAACTGCCAGAGTTTTAACAGGAGGGAAAAATCAATCTGAGCAATACAGTTTCACGAAAGGGGTCAAACTTGAACAGGAGCGTTCAAAAGAAAATGAACTAGAAGTCACTGAGCATCTATCTCATGCCTTGCACTTCACATACGTAATCTCATTGGCTGAGGTTACACGCTTCACTGGAAATCAGACAATGAAAACAGCAGAGACGTGAACCAATCTGGCTTATGACCTACAGCATCGGCGATCGGTTGACAGCTCATATCTGGGTAAAAGGGAACCCTGAGTAAATGAAAACCATGGCAACAGGTCATGAGGCAAAGGGAGAAGTGGGAGCCAAGCCTTGAGGGTGGAGAGCAGGAGGTCTTACAAAGAATCATGAGAAGCAGTCTAGACAGGTAGGTAGCACTCGATAACAAAGGCTCTTGAGCACCGGGCTATGGAGTTCATATGGTTTTACCCTGTCTGCAGTGGGATGTACTTAACTCTTTGAGCAGAGTGCATTATTTAATGAAAGAGGTGTTTGGGAGATTAATGCAGAGGGGCGAGCAAAATTCAATAAGGGAACAGATACTGGAGGCAAAGAAAGTGGGCAGAAGTTAGTGCATTCAGGTAGGGGGCAGAACTGCCCATGGAGGGGGTAGGAAGTATGGGAAAAACCAGTAAAAGAAAGAATTGGCAGGACTGAGAGAAATAATAGTAAATAAGGTCGATATTAAGGACAGCTGTTGTGGTTTTAAACCATTATGAATCACAGTTTTATTTTCTTGGTTCGGTCTACTTATCTCCTATTGGGGAAACAATACCTCTCTTTTTTTATTGGAAAAAGAAACTTCAAACACTCCTTCTCATTCCAGGCTTCAGTGAATAAAATCATCTTGATTTTTCCTAAACTTCTCACGATTTAACATTCTTCATTAACATTCCCACTCATTCTTCTCGATCTGGAGTCCTCATTTTTTGGCCCGTCCACAAAAAAAAAAAAAGCCCTATCATCCCTTTTGTAAAATTTACCATTGTTTCCTTTTTCAACAACTATGCCCTGGCAGCCCTAATCATGCCCTAGCGTCGTAGCCGACCTCCAGGATGACGTCCAATGACCCCGGCCTTGTGTAAGCCCATCTCTCAATGAATAGACTGTGTAACCAAAAGGATATTGCAAAAATGACAAAGTATTACTTCTAAACCTAGGTCACCCGGGGGTTTGCGGTCTCCATCTTGCTTTTTGGATCACCATTCTGCAGGAAGCCAGCTGCCCATGTCGTTCAGACACCCAAGCAGCAAAGGGAAGAACTGAGGCTGCCCGCCAACAGCCATGCAAGTGGACCCCCCAGCCCCAGGCAAGCCTTCAAGTGACTGTAGCCCCTGCAGACATACGGACCACAACCTCAGGAGACCCTGAGCCAGAGCCACCAGCTAAGCTTCTCCCAAATTCCTGATGCACGGAAACCGAAGTAATGAACGTTTGCTGTTCTAAGCCACTAAGTTTTGAGGTAATTTGTTACACAGCAATAGATAGCCCGTAAGTCTGTATTTTAATATACCAAACATATTTCGTTGGACTTCCAAAATGCTCTCAATGATGCTCACGATTTTGCTGACATCTTCAGTAGTCACGCACAGCAGAAACCACCTGTGATGATTCTGAAATCTTTTCCCCGCATTCTAACTCCCAGCAGGAGACCATCATCTTCTAATTACAGCTCCAGTTATTTTGTTCCAAGAGGCATGACCTCACAATGCCTGGGTTTGGAGGTGTATCTGCTGCTTTTCCACACAAAGCATTGTCCTACATTATCCTGCCACTTATCCTTGATCGTTCGCATTTGAATATCCAGGAGAACCGACCTGCGCCACGATAACCTGGAGAGTTCATCATGTGCTCCGTACCTTATAAAATATAACAGATACTTTTTCCTCTACAAATAAATGTTCCTTTTACTTTCCTGCATTTGAAGTCGTTTTTTTTTAATCTCTGATAATATATCTGAATAAAATATATATACAAAAATTAAAGTGTATTTTTTTTAACTATTTTGAAATAATTTCAAATTTATCTGAAAGCTACAAAAATAAAGAATGCCCTTCACCCAGACTCACCAGCTGCTAACATTTTGCCACATTTACTTTATAACTATCTACTTACACACACACACACACACACACACACACATATATAACCATTTGAGAGTAATTTGTACGTAATCATGCCTCTATACCTCTAAATACATCAATGTACATTTCCAGAACAAGGACATTTACATATATAATTACAATTATCTAAATGAAAAAAAAATTAGCCTTGATGCAATACTACTATCTAATCTAGAGACTGGATTCAATTTTCATCAACTGTCCTAATCATGTAATTATTTTAACCATCTGTCACATAGAAATTTTTCAAAATTTCAAACAAACAATTGTTCTTTCGATCAGCAAACACCAGAGAAGACTATCTTTGCCCTCAAAGAGTTTACAATTGAACACGAGAGTGGTATCATGTGTATGGTAATGATAAGGCAACATAAAATGTGATTAGAGTCAAAGGGGTTATGAAATAAGTCTGAATATTCAGAAAGTATTCCCAACTGGTGAGGGGGCATAGGAGTTAGCACTGTTGAAGACTGTGCTGGGTAGATCGAGCAGGGGAGGTTGTCCCCAGAGGAACCACCATGGGCAAAGGCAGAGAAAGAAACTTTCCAGAGGGAAAGGCAAATGGGCAAGACTGTCCGGAACACAGAGTGGAAAAGCGAGGGAGTGAAGAGGAATGTTAGACCCAGGTCAGGAATGGCACTTCATATCGTGGTTCAAGATCGACCCAAGGTAAAATAGCTGAACACCTAATAAGACCTCAGGCAAAGAATGAATGGGTTTGAGAAAAATGAACTAGAAAATAGAACTTGGTCAGCCCAGGAAGAAAGGGAGGCTTACTGCCATTTTTTTTTCTTTGAACCAACAATACAGATCGCAGAAGCTGATTGGACAGACCAATCAAAATACCAGTGGGAAATTCTCTGACATGCAGCATGATACTTGAGAATCATCAAAATCTTAGGTCTTTCCTTGCATATGGGGTTTGGGGGGGGACAGGGGCAGTAATTGGGAGCCTAAGTGTTTGCATGGTCCCTCTCTCAGGAAGGTCCTTTTCATTGGTGCAAACTGCTATCTGCTATCACAGGAAGGATGACCACCCTCATTCTGCCCACATCATTCACATGACAAGGGTCACCTCTATGTCACATGGTCTCCTAACTCTGGGTCATTATGTTAACCCTCAATTTCTGAGATACTTACTATTAGTGCAGAGCTGAGCAATCCAAGTCAAGCCTTCATTTCCCCAAAGGTTACTTCTTTTAAATTAAATTAAATTAAATTAAATTAAATTAAATTAAATTAAATTAAATTAATTTTACTTTATTTTAGAGAGAGAAGACATGCCAGGGGGGGAGAGGGGCAGAGAGAGAGAGAGAGAGAGAAAGAGGGAGAGAATCTCAAGCAGACTCCATGCTCAGCACAGAGTCTGGGGTGGGGCTCAACCCCACGACCCTGGGATCATGACCAGAGTCAAAAGCAAGAGTCGGACCCAACCAACTGAGCCACATAGGCGCCTCAAAGGTTGTTTCTTAAAGAAGAAAATCCAGAGGAACAAAGACCCTTTGAGGGAAAGAATTTCCGTGGAACCAAGATTTTAGAAAATTTTCATATCAACTGTATCTGTCCAGATTCTATTAACGCAAACACACACACACACACACACACACACACACACACACACACAACACTCCTCTATTTTTTAATACTTCATAACAGGCTTGTAACATTCATTTGGCTCCCAAAAGTTTCCAGGGCCCTACACATATCTTGGGGTCCACAGAGCTTTTATACTAAAAAACAGAACAGAAAGTTAGAGTTTAAGGCCTTATGGGATCCAGTCAAAATCATTTCATTTTTTAATTTTTTTTTTTTTTTGAGAGAGAGACAGACAGAATGTGAGTGGGGGAGAGGCAGGGAGAGAAGAAGACACAGAATCCAAAGCAGGCTCCAGGCTCTGAGCTGTCAGCACTGAGACCTATGCGAGGCTCAAACTCATGAACCTGGAGATCGTGACCTGAGCCGAAGTCGGACGCTTAACTGACCAAGCCACCCAGGCACCCCCAAATCCTTTCATTTTTGTGAAAAAAATAACTGGAGTCCCCAAATGATGGTGACTCAGTTACATCACGGAGCTAGTTTGCGGGTAGTCTAACACTGGAACCTAGTAGACTCAGGGCTCCTACTTTCAGTCAACTCTTCACCCGGTGAACAAGCTAGGGTCTTTCTAAAATAACACTCCACCTGTATAACAGAACAAGAAATGCTTCTTGAAATGCAAATTCATTAAAAGCTAGATTCTCCAAGTGACTAAGCTATTTCCTGGTCAAAACTGAGAACCTGAATTGGAAAGTACGAAAGGTATTTCCATATTTACAGCATACAGATGTTTCAAATAATCAGTGACATGGGTTTCAACTGCCATTCTTCCCAGGGTTACTCACTTCGGAACCACTAATCCAGACCAGGATGCAGAGTGACCACAGACATCTCTTGCAGCAGGCACGGCCACAAAGGAGTCTGGACACTTTCATCCTTATGGTTTTCAGCCCACATGGTCAAAAGCTTTGAAGGTTTCAGGCAAAATGTGAGGAAACTGCTGAAGAAATATAAGTAGGCGGAAGGACATAATTATTCAGAGTTGCGTTTGGCCAGCACATTAAGGAGAAAATCCTTGGGCAGCCTTCCCTCCCACCTCCGCTTCCTTACCAATTGCATATATATGCAAATATGAGAAGCCACAACCCAAACCCCAACTTTACGACTCCTAAAATAGGGCTTTGTTTGAGGAGATAAAGTACCACATGTTGAAGTAGCAACACCACTTCCTGTGGTATCTAGACAGATCCTTTATTCAACAAGTGACCCTGTCTGACCCTGTATAATGGTTCGAGAACAATCTCATATTGATAGGAAATGAAGGGCCATTCTCCATATTACTTCCTTTATTCACATGATCCATAATCCTCTCGTCTGATTTCCGTGCATCTCTGTACTTGTTCTTCTCGGCCATTTTTAGGGTAATTCAGTATCTGCAAGTCATGGGACAGGAAAGTATAGCGACTGAGGTAAATTCTAGTCTGGCTTGGCATCAGACTTTGATCACTGCCGCGTCGTTCATTCTTTCTCTGCTTTATTTCCCTTTCACAAATATCAGCCAGGAAAGCAACTTGCATGGCAAGCAAACTTAAAAAAAGAGAGTTGTATTTTTCATTTGTCTTTCTTAAAAACTTCCAGAATGCCTAAGAGTCATTGGCTTTTGTGTGAACATAGCCTTTAGCAGGAAGCTGGTCCAATACTTTAAATTTTACAAATGGTGATGCCGTGGTCCAGAGAAATTCGGTGTATGCCCAAGGTCACAGGGCTATTTCATAAACAGCTTCTCCTTAGGCTAATATTGGCGCCAAATTTAAGATCCTGTCAGTTTTTCTTGCACAAAATTATGAATTGCTGCACAGCAAGATAATCAAGACGCAATTACATTTTTTTCCTGTGGCTAATGCCAGTCTTAATAGAATATAAATATACAAATTATTAGTCCTAGAGTTCTTACAAAAGCTTAACATAAATATTGATGGAACGTCCAAGGCAACTTGTGAATGATCCTTTTCATTTCAAGGAGGAGGAGCTCACAGTGAATTAGGTCTACTTAATCTGTGCATCGAAGGAGCAAATTAGACACAGGCCTCCTCAAAGTTTTGCTAATGGCTGCTGCAAGGAAATTGAAGAAAGATAAATATACAACCCCCAATTTCTTCAGTGCAATGACGCTTTTTGGTTTTCTCTGGCATCCTTGGCCCCTAGAACAGCACCTAGCAGAGAGGAGGGCAAATGAATGGATGAATAAATGATGAATGAATGAATGAATTTAAAGAATAAAGTATAGAGAGGAGTTAAGTATGTAGATTTGAACAAAGAATTAAAAACAAAAAACTTGGATCTAGCAAGACCTCTCGAGTCTAGCAAGGTTCGGAATTGGTAAATTGAACAAATAAATATCTGTTGAAAAATACATATTTCAAGTCAGGAGTTTTACAAGAATTAATCATTTTTATGCACTAAGAAGCAGTTGCACATCACTTATGTACCTTAAATTACCCTAAAAATACTTCTCTTTCTTTGTTTTTTAAAAGTTCTGGGAGAGGACTTTGAATTTGTTAGTTTGAAATAGGGCAGGTTTTATCATTTTTATGGGCGTTTTAGTTTTTTCTCTCTCATTCTCAGCCAATTATGCTTGATCTGCTTATCGGAAAAGTTTTCCATTAATTTATTTTTTACAATTTTTCAGGCATCAGTCAATGTTCCAGTGGCAAAATTGTTGTAAGAGTGCCAACTCTTAACTCACGCGTTTATTGTATATTCTAGGATGATTTTACTTTTTTTGACATAACATTTGACCACTTTATCTGCTTTCCAAAGTACTTTTAAATTCATTTTCAGCCAGCCATTTTCAACTGTACCTACTTAGCATGATCCATTTCTTTTAAATTATCATTTTTATATATTAGCAAAAACTTCGATCAGAAATGAAGAAATGGCCACTTTTGGTTGGCTATTCCTGAAAGGGTTATTAAGTTTTAAATTTCATTTTAATATCTAAATACAAAATAAAGGGTTGAGAAATATATGCCTCTATCATTTATCATTTATATACTATTATTTCTTGTTCTATAGCAATAAGCAAGTAGCTAGTATTGGTCCTTTCGTTTGACTTTTTATTGTAAAGATGAAGTAGGTTTTACTAAGAGCAAGTTTAAAACCAAAGTGTAGAAACACTAACTTTTGAACAGCTTTTCAGTTTGATTGATTTATCCTTTTTACCAATCAACTTCCAATTGGTCCTCCATGCTCCCACCAATTCTTTCAAAACACAAGTAACAGGGGCACCTGGGTGGCTCAGCTGGTTAAGCGTCTGACTCTTGATTTTGGCTCAGGTCATGCTCTCAAGGTCATGAGGTCAGGTGCTGGGCATTGAGCCTGCTTAAGATTCTCTCTCTCTCTCTCTCTCTCTCTCTCTCTCTCTCTGCCCTTTACCTGCATGCACGTGCGTGCACACACACTCTTCTCTCTTTCTCAAAAACAAAAAGAATGAAAAAAACTCACAAATCAGAATATCACACTTCTATACTTCAAAGTTTTTGAGAGCTTTCCTTTTCGGTCAAGTCCAAACTGCCACTCCTTCATTCAAGATGATGTGACTATGTATCATCTGTATCTATCACTTAAGCAGTGACTGCTACTCGAATTTCACAATTCTTCTTTTTTTTTTTTTTAAGTTTATTTATTTTGAGAGAGAGCAAGCATGTGCAAGCAGGGTAGGGGCAGAGAGAGAGGGACAGAGAGAGAGTCCCAACAGGTACGGAGCCCGATGCGGGGCTGGAACCCACAAACCATGAGATCATGACCTGAGTCAGAGTCAGACATGTAACCGACTGAGCCACCTAAGCGCCTCCCCCCCACCCAATTATTTTTTAAGAATCAAATGTTACTTCCCCTTAGGAGCACTCCCAAGCCAACCCAGACATCCTTCCTCTTTGTTCCCATACTCCTGGTGCATCCTGGGAGTAGAAGATGTGGACATTGTCAGAGTGGTAACACATGCTATTTTATTCACCATTTTCCTATTCATGTCTTTACTAGCTCTCTTCATGTCAAAACAATACACTGTTCATCTCTACATGTTCTTGCTACATATGGGGGTGGGGCTCAATAATATTTATTGACTACTGATCGGCTGACTGAATGGATGACCCATGGGAAGAATAAAGCTCAGAATATGTAAATCAGCTGTTCGGGAGTTTGAAATATTTTTCTCATTATATAAAGGAAGAAATGGAAAATAAAGGTTTTCCCATTTAATTGCTAAACTAGACAAGTGCAAAGGAAAATCCCAGAGTTGAAACTAGATAATTACAGTACTGGTGATTGTAAATGTAGAAAAACAACGAAAGCTTTGCTGGAAAACTGTTTGGCTCAATTAGAGAAAAAAACTGTTTTTTTTCTTAAGAGAATTCTATGGACACTTTCAAGGGCTAAATTAGCAGTTATTCTGTAAATTCTTTTAAAAAGTTAAGGCTTGGGGCACCTAAGTAGCTCGGTTAAGCATCCGACTTTGGCTCAGATCACAATCTCATGGATCATGAGCTTGAGCTCCCCATTAAACTCTGTGCTTGACAGCTCAGAGCCTGGAGTCTGCTTCGGATTCTGTGTCTCCCTCTCTCTCTGCCCCTTCCCTGATCACACTCTGTCCCCCTCTCTGTCAAAAATAAATAAACTTTTAAAAAAAAAAAAAAGGGCACCTGGGTGGCTCAGTCGGTTAAGCATCCGACTTCAGCCCGGGGTGACTCTCTTGTAGTGAGTTCGAGCCCTGCATTTGTCTCTGAGCTGACAGCTCAGAGCCTGGAGCCTGCTTCGGATTCTGTGTCTCCCTATCTCTCCCTGCCCCTCCCTCACTCACACTCTGTCTCTCTCTCAAAAATAAATAAACTTTAATTTAAAATAAAAAGTTAAGGCTTTTGGGGCACCTGGGTGGCTCAGTCAGGTGAGTGTCCAATTCTTGATTTTGGCTCAGGTCATGATCTCAGAGTGGTGGGATTGAACTTTATACGGGGTTCTGCGCTGCATGGAGCCTGCTTAAGATTCTCTCCCTCTCTGTCTCTGCCCCTCCCCAGCTGATGCTCTCTCTTTCTCTCCCTCTCTCTCAAAAAAAAAAAAAAAAAAAAAAAAGGTTAAGGCTTTATTTTCATTGGTGTTCCTTTATTCTCGGTAAGTGGCCCTGCTCAAGAATTAGCAGATTATTACAGCCTACAGTAACTAAAGGACTTCCCTGTTTCAATGTGTTCATGAAGTGTAACATAAATATAATCTAGAAGAGGGAAATAATATATTATAAGGAGATTTAAAATATATGCTTGAAATACACACAAAAAGGAAAAGAAAGGGGTTCATGTAATTTTAAGGCTTAATTTTGAGAAGCGACTACGGTCTTTGGTAAAGATCACAATACAAGTACACCTAAAATAACATTTTAATGGACCCCAAATGTACATTAGTGTTTGTATGTTACCTAAATAAGGCAAGAAAATTGATGCCACAGATGGGCATAAATGTACAAGTATAATGTTAAGAATAAATAAATTACATTAACATTAAATAGTAAACATTAATATTAAATAGTACATATTAATATTAAAATAATATTAATTATTTATAACATTAACATTAAAAAATTACAGATTTCACGGTGAATCACACCTTCACTCTTAAGCAGATTCTGATAACTCTTTAAGGGCATTTGAAGTGAAGAGACTAAAGGTATCTGAACTGAAGCCATGAGCTCTGAACTCTGGCGGGCCACAGGCCCAATTTATGACATTTTGTTTAATGTCTTCCCTTCTTCCATTCTTGCTTTAAAAAAAGGTCATTTCTCTAAGGGCGCCTGGGTGGCACAGCCGGTTAAGCATTCGACTTTGGCTAAGGTCATGATCTCACATTTCATGGGTTCAAGCCCCGCATTGGGCTGTCTGTGCTGACGGCTCAGAGCCTGGAGCCTGCTTCAGATTCTGTGTCTCCCTCTCTCTCTGCCCCTCCCCAGCTCATGTTCTGTTTCTCTCTGCCTCTCAAAAATGAATAAACGTTAAAAAAAATAAAAAGGTCATTTCCCTTTTGCTTTTATTATAAATCCTCTTCCTTGACTCTTTTTTTTTTAATTTCCAAATCTCTAATGGCAATATCTTCACTTTGTCATCAATAATAGAAACTACAGGTAGCAGAAAGCATTCAAGTTTAAGTTGACCCCATCACACTGAATGCATCCATTTCCTTCTTATGAAGAATCAGTTCGTATAAACTGTATCACTGTCATTTGTTCAAGGTTTTAAACATTCTAATCATTTCATCTAAAATGGAAAAATAAAATCGGATGGATTTAAGCTATCCATGAAGACCGTCTGAATTGGAGAATCTGTGGAGGGTGGAAATGGTTTCCTGCACAGATTATATTTTTTCTGCCCCACTAATTTTCAAGGGTCTGTGATTCAGGTCTATAATTCCCTTGGGTCAACATCTAAGCCTCACTAAGTGCCTGAAATTCACACCATTACATAAGCTTCCTGTCAACTTACTTCTCTCTCTGCAATAATTTATTCTCTCATTAAATATCTAGTTAATGATGTGTTAGGACCTCAGTAAAAATATTCTTTAGTCTTTTCACTAAAAACTGCATAGAAACCTCTGATGCAACCAGCTCAGCACATCCTTCGTCTGATAATGTGTATGTTACCTGAGACTGCAGTTCATCTTGGGACTTCAGTCATGCCTTCTCAACTAGACTACAAACCCCTTGAAAGCAGAGCCCATGTCTTGCTCTTGTCTTCCGCTGCCCTTCTCCCTGATTATCGCTTCTCTCCACATCTGGAAGACTATAACAGAGGCTCCAGAAATGGTTGTTACTACTGAGCTAGAACAAAACTCGAGGCTACGGGGCACAAGACATTCACATCATACCGGGCAGTGATCTGAGAGGTCAAAGGGCAATCAGCGGATCACACCCTGTGAATCATAAGTAGTTGACATGAGTCCAAAGGCTTGAGGTGAGAGATTAATAACTGAGGAGGGGAATCCATATTGGGGAAGACAAATGCATCATTTGGGAGCCCAAGTAACTTTGAGAAAGCATTCCTGATGTGATCTATTCCACCAGGAGATGATACTTTCACCCAGGGCCACTCTTGCTTGGCCAAGTTTCCACTTCATCACTAATTTATAGAAATATTTCTCCAACAATAGAGTTAGAACTGAGACGCCTGGGTGGCTTAATCAGTTAAGTGTCCAACTTCAGCTCAACTCAGGATCTCACGGTTCATGAGTTCAAGCCCCACGTCAGGCTCTGTGCTGACAGCTCAGAGCCTGGAGCCTGCTTTGGATTCTGTCTCCCTCTCTCTCTGCCCCACCCCCGCTCACGCTCTGTCTCTCTCTCCCAAAAATAAGTAAACATTAAAATTTTTTTTTAAAAAAGAACTAGAATTAAACATAAGCTGTATTATCCCAGAATATCTTGCTGTTCTTAGAAACAATATAAGAAAACTAATCCGAATCTTATTTAAAGAAAGCTTTGCTGACTACAGGGTCTCTGCTTGAACCATGGGTCTTTCCCACTATATCTTTGTTTTTTGTTTTTTAATTTTTTTTTAATATTTATTTATTTTTGAGAGAGAGAAAGCAAGAGAGACAGAGCATGAGCGCGGGAGGGGCAGAGAGAGAGGGAGACACCGAATCCAAAGCAGACTCCAGGCTCTGAGCTGTCAGCACAAAGCCCAACCTGGGGCTCGAACTCACGAATTGCAAGATCATGATCTGAGCCGGAATCAGATACTTAACTGACTGAGCCACCCAGGAGCCCCATTTGTTTCTTAAATTTCTACGTGGTAAAAATCTGAGCCTAAGCATGCCTGCTTTCATATTTGGCAAGAAACCTGTTTGACGTGAATGATGGAAAATGTTGCCTAAATGGATAAAGGTGCTTAAAAGTGAATTATAAACACTGGGTGTCAGAGGAGTCAACAAATATGGAGTAACATTAAGGTTGCTAAGGCCTTTACACAAACGTGTATATACCAATGTTAAATACATTCAAATTACTTGTTCAGGGCTAATCAGACAAGTAGGTCAAGTTTATGCTTCACTAATATAAGAATTGAGATTACATCTTGATTATGCTCTATGAGTCACCTGCTTCATGTGGGTCAGATTAAAAGCTAAGTTAAGAATACAGCCATCTAGAAATCCTCATGGAAATATCTTGGAAAACTCAAAATCATGTATCACGAGACAAGGAAATGAATCAAGAATTTTATAAAATGGGATCCAGAGCCTTTTCAAACATTTAAAACAAAATGTCTACACAAATCTCTACGCCTAAAGCCACCATGGACTAGAAACAAAAAAATTATCTCCGTGATAAAAATGCAGCTTCCAAATCTACACTATCCAACAGAGCCATGTCAGATATGGGAGGCACCCTTGGCTCCTTCCCAAGAGCAACACAATTGCACAGAAGCAGCTCTCAACTCTTCAGCGGAGCTGAAGAGGAAGTTCCGAGCTGCATTCTCTTACTGTTAAGGACATCTACTTTTTCTACCTGTCCCAAGTCATTAAATTCTTAGATTCACTTTCTGTAATGATGAGCCAGACTCACGTTCATCATTAAAAAAGAAGAAAGAAACAACCTTAATGAAGACATTTGCTTTAGAAACTGCCACAATCAAAGACAGACCTTTTCAGATGTAATTAAATTTTTTTCCAAGATCATTTATCCTATTAAAATATGGTAATTTACCATGGTTTCAGGTTCTGTGAAACCTCTCTAAGATTGAAAACCGAAGTGACTTTCTTGCTCTACGCAGTATAATTTGAGCCTAAGAGAATCAGGGAGCATTTTATATTCACACAAGCATGTAGAAGCTAAAACTGTTCATATGGAAGGTACTTAAAGGAATCTGATTGTACCCCTGGAATCTTCATATGCTTTGCTACTGGAGTCCAGAGGGCGCTATAGACAGAGCGGAACTGTCCTCCCCCACACTGATCCAACCTTTCCCTGGCAGCACGCTGGGCCGATAAGGACCTAGGAAGAAAGCCCTTGCAGAGATGACATTTTGGACAATATCGGTGCGCCCAATTCAAAAATCAGCACGATTGGAGGTTTAATGAGGCACTTTGTTGTTCCCTGCAATAAAAACGAGAAAATAGAGACAGAGTTCTTCAGGCTCAATTACCACATCTGTTATTAGGCACTTTACCGTGATTGACTGGAGTGCATGTTGGACACAGTGCCAAAAAAGCCTCCCCATACAAGCAGCTTCCCGCTCGCTGCCTGAATGGCATCGGTCTCTGTTCCAACCAGGATTTCCATGGCAAACAAGCAAAGCTCGGGGCACACAAGCGCCCGTGCCAGCTGAAGCCACTTTCCCCCGATGCCAGTTAAGATGGTCGCAGGGCCCAGTTGGCTTGCTCTGACTTCGGCTTGTCCCCCTCCTCCGGGCTCCCCCACATTTCCCCGCAGCAGGTGACACGCAGGGATGGCAGAGGAACTAGGCGGCGGGGGAGACCAGGGTCCGAGCTGGGGTTTTCTTGGGATGCCTGCTTGCAGACATCGAAATGAGGAACTCCGACGCTGCAGGGGTACGCCATTTTCCAGCTTCTGCGGTAATTATGACGTTAAAAAGTACGGCTAACATGCAACCCCAAGAAGCTGCTTTCTCAGGATCCCGGACCCTATGAACTCACCACCAAATTTGATTTTAGGAATGTAACCCTCATTCTGTAACATGCGTATTAGAGAAACTTCCTGCCACCATTCCTTGTCTCCAGCAAAGCGAATCACTGAGACCCTCAAGCACAGAGACACGTGTGGATATGCTAACCAAAGTGCAATTCATTTGACAAGTCCTGCTTTTATAAAGTTTGCCACCAACTTTCTCAAGGTGCAAAAATCCCCACACGCACAGCTCAAGTTACTATGTAGGCAACAGCAACATACTGACAATTATTGGCACAGAAAACCACTCTTCAGACTGGACCTAGGACCTACATTATGGCCAGGAAAGTCACAGCAATCTCATACCTGAACACACGCCAGGGAGGGAAACACAAATATCACCTAACACTGGTTGCCTCAAGTAAACAGTAGCCCAATGCTACAGAAGTTGGGACACGCGGTTGCAACATACGTCATGAGAAAATACTAAAACGTATATACCTTGTGACTACGTTCTTCTGGAACAATCAAGAGAAAAGAAGAAAGGCCTGGAGGCATTCTGTGTCTGTAATTTGCTCCTCCAGGATGAGAATGTATAAACTTACGAGGTGTTCATCAATTGTTCTTTTTTACCAAGCGATATCCATGGCATTTTGGGGGTGTGGCTACCGTTAATGGTGATTTCTGCACAGAATACCATCCAGAAAAAATAACAAGCGAAGTATGGAAAACTAGCTAGCAGGGAAAGGATTTTCTGAGCTCTTAGAAGAGTCTTACCAGCATTTAATAAAAATAAAAGTAACATATGGTGTTTTCTAAAAAGGAATGAACTTTTATAAAAACCATTATCCATACACTTCGGGAAACGTATATGGAACAACTCTTTCGGTCCTTGGAATAGAGATTGGAAGTCAACTCCCTAGAGGTTCACCCCTAGGGTGTGCCCACTTTTCGATAATCTTCCCAGCCTGAGGAGGGAAAAAAGAGCTTCAGGAAGTAGATTCCAGCCTTCTAGACAAATGGCAGTCAAGTTTGGTGTCACACACTTCCTGTCAGTCATGATCACCAAAGGACCCTCTCATGTTCCCTAGACTTCTTAAATCTGGCCTTTCTCTTCTCAGCCTGCATAATATACATGATTGAGGCCGTCTTCAAACTAAGCCTTTCCCTCATTCTTTTTTTTTTTTCTTTAGCCACAAATGAGCCTTTGTGATCCCTTGAGAGGAGAAGAGAGATGGGCAGAGCATGGCAAAAGTGAAGTCAACCAATTCCGAAATTATACAAGGAATGGGTTTTGTGATATTAAAGAGAAAGGAGCTATATGTTGAAATACTTAAAAGTAAATTGGCAATGATCTCTTGGATATGATACCAAAAGCATAAACAACAAAAGAAAAAAACAGACACATCAGGCTTCATAAAAATAAAAACCACAATGGGGCGCCTGGGTGGCGCAGTCGGTTAAGCGTCCGACTTCAGCCAGGTCACGATCTCGCGGTCCGGGAGTTCGAGCCCCGCGTCAGGCTCTGGGCTGATGGCTCGGAGCCTGGAGCCTGTTTCCGATTCTGTGTCTCCCTCTCTCTCTGCCCCTCCCCCATTCATGCTCTGTCTCTCTCTGTCCCAAAAATAAATAAAAAACGTTGAAAAAAAAATTAAAAAAAAAAAACCACTGTGCATCATTGTGCATCAAAGGACACCATCAACAGATTGGAGAGGCAACCCCCACGGATTGGGGGAAAATATCTGCAAATCATAAATCTGAGAAAAATCCAGAAAATTAAAAAGAAACCTACACTCAAAAATAAACAGCCTAATCAAAAGATGGGTAAAGGACACGAACAGATAATTCTTTAAAGAAGACGTAGTAATGGCCAGTACGCCCAGGAAAAGATGTTCCACCTCACTAATCGTTAGGGACACGCAAATCAAAACCACAATGAGATAGCCCGATGCTCCCATTAATATGGCTATTATCAAAACCCAAAACAAACAAAACCCCCAAAATGGCAACTGTTGGTGAGGACGTGGAGAATTCGGGATCCTGTGCTTTGCTGGGGAAGTGTAAAATGTTGCTGCTTCCGTGGAAACCAGTATGGTGGTTTCCCAAAAAGTTAAAACCTGGAATTCTCACATGATGCAGCAATTCTATTTCTGGGTATATATTCAGAAAGAACTGAAGCAAGGACTTGAACAGATTTGCACACTAAGGTTCACAGCAGCATTATTCCTACTACCCCAAAAGTGGGAAGGACACAAATGTCTATTAATGGCTACAGAAATGACACGAATGTCTATTAATGGCTACATGGATAAACAACATGGGATATACACACAGAATGCAATATTATCGAGCCTTTTAAAAAGGAAGGAAATTCTGACACGTGCTGCAACATGGATCGACCTTGAAGACATTAAGCTAAGTGAACTAGGTCAGTCAGTCAAGACGACAAATACTGTATGATTCTACTTCTATGAAGTATCTAAAGTGGTCAGATTCATAGAGTCAGAAAATAGAAGGGTGGTTGCCAGGGGCAGGCGGCAAAGGAGAATGGAGAGTTGCTGTTTGATGGATACAGAGTTTCAGTTTGGGAACCTGAAAAAGTTCTGGAGACCGAGGTCGGGGTGATGGCTGCCTAACGGTGTGAATGTACCTAATGCAGCAGAACCCCCGCACTTAAACCCCACACTTAAAAATAGTTAAATGTTACTCTGCCACAATAAAAAAAAGAAAGAAATATCTAGAGTAAGCCAACTTCTGAGGAGTAACAGATGTCTGCCCAAGAGGTAGGGGACTCCTGTTTGCTTCTTTTTATGGCCCATCAGCATGATTAAAACAAACATTCACACATTCTTCCAGGGCTCACCATGGACCTGTAATCTGGTCTCTAGAACCCGAGGCAAATGTCAGCAAGTGTAATAACAACAGTGTGATCCTTTGTCGGCCCCAGATCAACACAGCCTCCTCCCAGGCCAGAATGTCACCTCTCTCCTCTCCTAGAGAGCTATAAAACAGATGACAATTCCTCACAGAGCCACCCGACTGTCTCTCAATGTTAAGCAAATGGAAAGCAAAGGGCATCAAACATTTCGAAGCCGCCAGGCCAGGTCGGGATTCCCGCTCTCTGCTGCTTGTTGGCCTGAACTCTGACTCGACTGTTTAACTTGGAACGAAGGCACTTCGAGATCTGGACTTGGGTGTGTTCCTTCCTTTCGCAGAGAAGTTCTAAGGTGTTTGAGGTTTGGGAAGGACTGACCTTCCTCGATTTCAGGTCTCAATTCCTCACCTTGGATTTTCCGGGTCATACCAAAATCCCTTTGCTTTGGGGTTTTATTCTCCCCCCCCACACACACACACACACTTGCCAGTGAAGTTAAGATTACACAAAACAAGGCCTTCTCCAGTACAGAGCGCAGATCGCAATCCCTCCTGGCAGGTACTCCTGCGGACCAGTTGTTATTTATAATACCTATAGGGAGAGGAGAGATTAAGAGCTCAAGTCACACGCTGCACTTCCCCACAAAGCAGGCCACAGGGCTACCACGGCTTCTGAGCAGCTGCTCTGCGAGGAGACAGCAAGACCTCTGTTGTCCTGCAGGGTCCGTTCATGTCACCGCATGTGGCACGGATTAGAGAGTCCTGGTCCTCTATTCCCCGGGGGGGGGGGGGGGGGGGCAGAACCGGGGGTTTACACGCCGCCCTCCCAAACCAAGGCTCTGTGCCATCACGTGACACTCTTCAGGGTCTCCTGGGGAACAGGAGCAGACATCAGACTTCACAAAATGTTTCAAAGCGAACCAGTTCTTTTCTTTCTTGTTTTACGTTGGTGTGTAAGTTTTAAAAGGAGATAGAGAGCAACTCGTTTTCCCAAAGCTCTGTCATAATGGCACCGAACACAACGTATCCATCTTGGAGAGGAGAAGCTTTGGACTTGGTCTGAAGTTAGCTAAATTTGGACACTTAACAAAAGTTACGCCTCAGGAGGAAGGAGTCCCACACGTTGGCCGGAGGCTGTGTCCTAAGCATGAGCCAGCACAGAAAAAGAGCCCCCGGGAAAACAGCTGTCCCAAAACTCACACTCAGCTTCCGAGACCATAGAAGGGAGCAGAAAGGGTAAAGCTCTTTCTATCACGCAGTTGTGTTTCCCCCATTTGCTGTCTAGCTCCCGGTCGTGCCAGACGGCCACTCAGGCAGAGCTGTGCCTCTGCTCTGGGGGCCGTGGGCGGGAGGGAAACTAGAGGGACTCCATTTAAAAAAAAATTTTTTTTAATGTTCATTTATTTTTGGGCAGAGAGAGAAAGAGCATGAACGGGGGAGGGCCAGAGAGAGAGGGAGACACAGAATCGGAAACAGGCTCCAGGCTCTGAGCCATCAGCCCAGAGCCCGACGCGGGGCTCGAACTCACGGACCGCGAGATCATGACCTAAGGCGAAGTCGGACGCCCAACCGACTGAGCCACCCAGGCGCCCCTGGGGACTCCATTTTAGAAAGGCTCCATCTCCACTGGTTTTCTGCGAGGCCGCATTCACTCATGACCCGCATTTTGCCCTCGAATAAACCAAAGAAGCCATGCTCCCATTTCAAGGGGGAAGCGAGCCAGTTAATCATTCTCTGTGTTCTGTCCTAGGCCCCAAACACCCGATAACACCTAAAAGCCAGGTCCCAAACATGTCCCAGGGCACGAGCTTCAAACAAACCTTGGCGGACGTTGGCATCAATTCCCGACTCTTGGTAACTTATGGAATCGCTCCTGTTGTTCACCTGACACCTCCAACAGGGCCCTACTGCGGACTCCTGGAGTATCCTAGAGTCTTTTCTAGTATAAACCCCTAACCCCAAGCAATGATGAGACTCGTTCTCCTTTGCTTTCTGAGTCTCTCAGACATTCCATCTGCTGTTCTGTCACTCACACTGTTCATCAACTCCGTTTCCATTTTCTCTGGCTCGCATTTGATTTCCATCCTGCATGAAGCCAAGAACCCTCTCCTGGGTTCTTGGACCCAGTCTACCTGCATCACTCACCTACCCTACTCTGACCTGCCCACTCTGTGGCCCCAGAGGCTTCCTAGCCAAGCCCATGCAGTTGGAACAGGCCTTTCTAACCTCCCCATCTTATAAATAAGGACATCCTCCCAAAAGAGTTTTTTTAGCTGCCGAAGATCAAACCAAGGGAGCTAGATCTCAAGACAAGACCTTTTTAGTCACTAGACACGATACTCTTTCCACCATTCAGGGCTCCCTAATAGAGTTCTAGGGGCAGAAAGCAGGCTCCTTCACTCAAGAAACATTTATTTCTTTCACTGAAGGGCATGCCAAAAGAATTAAAAATTTAATGGATTAGCGACACTGACCTTAACATCGGCATCACAGTTAATGCTTTTCATTGTCGCTTAGGATTAGAAAACACCAGAAATTACCTCGAATTGATACAGTTCTAAAAGTGAACAGTTACACTCATGAGTCGTGCTGGAATTTTGACATTGGGTGATCCCACTGCCTCCCACGACTGAGCCTAAAGCCTAAAGCCTAAACTTGAACTGAATCAATGGAGTGAAATTTCCCAAAAGTCAATCTCTCCTTAAGGCATTTTGCTTCATCTGGACTTCTTGTCTTGAACCATGGGTTCACCACTGAGCCTTCAGCGATGACTTTTTTTTTTTTTTTAATTCTGAGAAGTCACATTTTATTTTTTTTCTTCCGAATTTTTATTTAAATTCTAATTAGTTAGGGGCGCCTGGGTGGCTCAGTCAGTTAAGCCTCTGACTTCGGCTCAGGTCATGATCTCACAGATCGTGAGTTTGGGCCCTGTGTCAGGCTCTGTGCTGACAGCTGGGAGCCTGGAACCTGCTTCGGATTCTGTGTCTCCCTCTCTCTCTGCCCCTCCCATGCTCATGCTCTGTCTCTCTCTCTCTCTCTTTCTCAAAATTAAATAAACATTAAAAGTAATTTTTTTAAATAAATAATTTCTAGTTAGTTAACCTACAGCGTAATATTGGTTTCAGAAGTAGAATTCATTGATTCAACACTTACATACAACACCCAGTGCTTACTCCAACGAGTGCCCTCCTCAATGACCATCGCCCATTTAGCCCGACCCCCACACACCTCCATCAACCCTCAGTCTACTCTCTATCGTTAAGAGTCTCTTATGGCTTGCTTTCCTCTCCCTCTCTCTTTTTTTTTTTCCTTCCCTACGTTCTTCAGTGATGATTCTGAAGCCTGACACTGACCTCTCAGAAGCATCTTCACTTTCCCTAACTGCACAGCTGCCAACAACTGCTGGGCCAAAAAGAACGGGTGGGACGGCCACTACACATGGCTCCTTCTTTGCGGTCACAGTGACCAGAGCCAGGCAGAGGCCTGATCGTCTCCCCACGTCTCAGGGACTACACCGTGGAAGAAACGGCACCATGGTTCCCAGCATACCCTGACGGGGGTTTGCTCTGCCTGGGGTCTTACTTGTGATGGATCCAACCGCTAGACAGACATCGGGACGCTGCTTTTGTGTCAAGAACTAGTTCTCAGAAGTCAATGACAAGACTTGCACGGCTTCCACAGTCCTTTTAGTAGCTGACACTTTGTTCTGAAAGTCTGCCTGTCAGGCCTTGGGTGCCACCCTGCTCAGCAGTGGGGCTTGACACATTCACCATCAAAGGGAAGAGAGAGGACACATCAGCCCCTAACACACAAAAACACTGTGGTCTCCCTTATGTGCCAGTGAATGAATCTACGTGCCATTGGACCCTAATTTCATGGTTGCATTTTTACAAACAGCTACGATCTGGCCAAGAAATGAAAAATGCTCTTCCAAACTCTCTGGCTAGACAGAACTTCCCTTAGGTCAGGCTACAAGCCATCCTCCTTGGACAGAGAATTGAGCTCTCTGTATGACACACCTGAACTTTGGACAGATCCAGAAAGATCAGACGTCGGTCCTCTAGGGAGAGGGCTACACATAAGCACATGTTAGTTTGAAATTCTAAAAGCAAATTTACGGGATCACTTTTAGAAGATCCCTTGGTTGCATCACAATTCAACATCCTCAACCAAAGACACGTATGCTGGGAGGTGACAATGGGACCCTCAATGGCTTACAGGATGATCACCATCATAAACATTAAACTCTACAGAAGCGACAGAAGGCTATGGCGAGGCCCTCGGAATGGTCCCCAGGGGC
Source organism: Felis catus (assembly GCF_018350175.1). Taxonomy (NCBI): domain Eukaryota; kingdom Metazoa; phylum Chordata; class Mammalia; order Carnivora; family Felidae; genus Felis; species Felis catus. The sequence goes on along the minus strand of NC_058368.1, from coordinate 104,710,189 downwards.
TGCACAAACAAAACTACAAAGCATCATTTACATACTGCCTTGAAAGAAACACAAGGATTTTTTTTTCCCCCAGCCCCAGCTTGGCAGAGCTCCACATCGTAAGCTTTTTCGTCTCTGCTTTTGAACAGCGGAAGAAAAGTGCCTTTGCTCCAGGCTGGTCTTCACCAAAATAAAAGTAGACCATCTGGCCAGCTCTGCTGAGGAAGCCTCTGCACCTGAATCCATCCGTGGCTGGGCTCAGATCTAATCACTGCCCTTCCTGGAGGAGGACCTCTCCTCCTTGGTGTGAGGAACCACCTGGCCTCTTCTGGCTGAGGTGAGATGCAGCCTTATGGGTGTGGCCGCCTTACTTACTCTCCCTCACATTCTGTCCACTTCAGTCCTGCTGCGTCCCCAGAAAGAACACCTAGGGAGTCAAGTGTTTAAAACCTGAAAATCTAAAGAGAAACTGCGCAAGGCCTTCCCTTACCTTCCGCCCTCCCAACAGCAGTGTGCACTTCCTGTTGGCTATTTCCCCACTCATACATGCCTCCACTAGAGGAAAGATAGGATGTCCTGGGGAAGTTTGAATCAAGCAGTGACGCTACCTTGCAGCCTCTGCTGGTTTGTGGCAGGTGACGAAGGCAAGATTATCCATTTGAGTGAAGATTAGGACTGTGAGTCAGGTTCATGTTTTCATGTGATTCTTACATCCCTGTAGTTCTGAATAATCTTGAAATTAGTCCAGTCCATAAAGATTTAAGTTCTTAGTCTATTTATTTTATTTTATTTTTTAAGTTTAATTTTGAGAGAGAGAGAGAGAGAGAGATAGAGCATGAAGAGGGGAGGGTCAGAGAAAGAAGAACACATAGGATCTGAAGCAAAGACCCCGATGCAGGGCCCTGACAGCAAAGACCCCAATGCAGGGTTCGAACTCACGAACCATGAGATCATGATGTGAGCTGAAGCTGAATGCTTAACCAACTGAGCCCTGCAGGTCCTCCTATTTTGTTTTTTTTAAAGAAGAAAGTAGAAAAAGTGAACATGTCCTGTTCTACTCAGACTGTCATAACAAAATATCACAGACTGGGTGACTTAACAGAAATTTATTTCTCATAGTTGTGCAGGCTGGGAAATCCAAGAGCAAGGTGCTGGCCAATTCAGTTTCTGGTGAGAGCCCCCCCCCCCCACCCCGCCGCCCCGACTCGCCGTTGGCCTCCTCACTGTGTTTGTACAGGATGGAAAGAGAGACCTCTGGTGTCTCTTCCTCTTCTTATAAAGTCATCAGCTCTATTGGATTAGGGCCCCACATTATGACCCCACTTAACCTTTATCACTTCCTCATGGGCCCTTATCTCCAAATATGGTCACATTGAAGGATAAGGCTTCCACATACGAATTATGGGAGATACAATTCAGTCCAGAGCACTATGCTTGGCCATTGGAGTGGGGGGGGCTGAAAGGTAAATAACATAGGTCCTATGTGCTCAAGGACCTTAAGTTCTAGAATCCATTTATTTTAGAAATAGAAGGGCCCAGAGAGTTTATACAGTCTCTTCTCACTAGCTCCAGGGATTCCTTCCAGACACGCTCCAAAAATGTGCCTCTGTGAGGTCTTTGGCTATTTCACTCTGCTTCAAGAAAGAGACACAGAGGCACAGAGATGTGAGGTGGCCTGGGGCACTGATGAGGTAACACAAATTAAATTCAAAGTGCGGCTGTGTCTCCAAAAGGAGACTCGAGATGCTAAGGTCTGGAGCATCAAACATATTCCTTGTCCCTAGACTCCTAACACTGACAGGGCAGTACCTCCCTAGGTGTTTATAAAGACTTTTTGATTCATAATGTAGGAGGTGCATTAGATGGAAGCTTGTGCCCAAGACAAGACTGTAGTTTGGTAGAGAGAGCGACTTTGTTGTTTTCCTGAAGTATGAAAGCAGAGTTTGGATGCTAATGAACTCGACAAGTTCAACATCCAAGACAGTATGGCATATTAAAGACCTTAGACCCGAGACACCCCTTACCACACCGGCTTCCTGCAAGAGCCTCACTGAGCTGAAAAGAGAAATGACCGTAACAAATCCTTGAGTAGAACTTGATCAGATGCAAATAAACAAACAAAACTTACTGAGCATTTGCCATATGCCAGATAGTGTCCTTTTCATCTATTATCTCATTTAATCTGCATAATAGGCCTATGAGAGACCCACCATTATTACCCACACTTAACTGACACAGAATCTGAAGTCTGATGAAAATACACTTCTCCAAAAAGACATCCAGATGGCTAACAGACACATGAAAAGATGCTCAACATCACTCATCATCAGTGAAATGCAAATCAAAACCATGATGAGATACCACCTCATACCTGTCAGAGTGGCTAAAACTGGCAACACAAGAAAAAAAGGTGTCGGTGTGGAGAAAGGGGACCCCTCTTGTACTGTTGGTGGGAATGCAAACAGGTGCAGCCACTCTGGAGAAGAGTTTCTCAAAAAACTAAAAATATGGGACACCTGGGTGGCTCAGTCCATTAAGAGTCCTACTTCAGCTCAGGTCATGATCTCATGGCTTGTGAGTTTGAGCCCCGCGTTCTATGTCTCCCTCTCTCTCTGCCCCTCCCCCACTCATGCTCTGATTCTCTCTCTCAAAAATAAATAAACATTAGGGACGCCTGGATGGCTCAGTCAGTTAAGCATCAGACTTCAGCTCAGGTCATGATCTCACGGTTTGTGGGTTCAAGCCCCATGTCGGGCTTTGTGTGACAGCTCAGAGCCTGGAGCCTGTTTCAGATTCTGTGTCTCCCTCTCTCTCTCTCTCTGTCCCTCCCCCGCTTGCACGCACACGATCTCTCTCTCTCTCTCAAAAATAAATAAATATTAAATAAACATTAAATTAAAAAAAAAAACTAAAAATAGAACTACCCTATAATCCAGCAATTGCACTATTAGGTATTTACCAAAAGGATACAGAAATACAGATCCAAAGGGGCACATGTACCCCAACGTTTGTAGAAGCACTACCAACAACAGCCAAACTGTGGAGAGAACCCAAATGTCCACTGACTGATGAATGGATAAAGAAGATGTGGTATATATACACAATGAAATATTACTCAGCAATCAAAAAAGAATGAAATCATGCCATTTGCAATGATGTTGATGGAGCTAGAAGGTATTATGCAAAGCGAAATAAGTCAGTCAGGAAAAGACAGTTACCATATGATTTCACTCATATGTAGAATTTAAGAAACAAAACAGATGAGCACATGGGAACACAGGGGTGGAGAAGACAAGAGAGGGAAACAAACCACCAAAGATTCTTAATGACAGAGAACAAACTGGGTTGATGGAGGGAGATGGCTGGGGATGGGCTAGATGGGTGAAGGGTATTAAGGAGGGCACTTGTGCGGTGCACTGGCTGTTGTATGTAAGTGATGAATCAATGAATTCTACTCCTGAAACCAATATTGCATTGTATGCTAACTAACTAAAATTTAAATTAAAAAAAAAAAAAAAGAAACTGAAGTCTGGAGTAACTGGCTTGGGGTCATACGTTCGGTAAACATTGGGACAAACTAGGATTTAAATCCAGGAACCCACACTCGGAGCATACATTATAGCATACTTGGGGCTTCACTTTTCAAACACGTTTGTCCACGGGACTAGCAGTCAGTGCTTGAAGTGTATACTAGAATGCAAATCTAAAAGGGCAGGGACCTCGTTTATCTTAGGTGTCATCCCATCGCTACCACAGAAAATCACATGGAACGTAACAGGTGCTCAGTAAATATTTACTGAATGAATAAATAACAGATTATGTCCGATTCAGTGAAATCACTGCCATAGTCTCCTCATCATCTTCCCCATTTTTATCCGATGTTCTACTTCTATCGTCAATGGCCATCTTTTGCTACCCACTGCCTGGTGACTTTAAACAGCTTTCCAAGATTTTCCAACCTGGCTCCAACCTACATGTCCAGCCTCACGTGCTGACAGTCCATTATAAAATACTCCACTCTGGTCACTGCTGCCCTGCCCCTGCCCCTGCCCAGCCGCCTCTCGCCCAAGCCATGTGCCATTCTACCAACTGAGATATCCTCTCCCTCTTCTCGGATTATATGGAGCTCACTCACCTTTCAAGTCCAATCTCTTCCAAAAAGCCTTCTCTCATCATCAAGTGCACAGTGCTATTTTTCTCTCCTGAATATGGATTCACCTGGAACATATCACCCACTCCCTCATCCTTTCCCATCTCCACAAAGAGACAGAAGGCCAAGGCCATGCCGTGTCATTTTTGATATTCTCCCCAACATACAGTAAAGGCTTGGCTTACAGCAGACACATCAAGAATAGAGACTGACTGACTGATGCAGAATATGTCTCATCTAAATGCAAAACATCTATTGATACGGTTTTTTTAAATAAAGGTTAAAAAAATTTCATTGAGATAAAATTCACATGACATAAAATGTTATCATTTTAACCACACTGTGCAACCATCACCATTACCTAGTTCCAGAACTTTTTCATCGCCCCAAAAGGAAACCCCATTCCTGTGACACAGTCACTCCCCGCTTCTTCCTCTCCTGGCCCCTGGCAACCACTACTTTCTGTCTCTATGGGTTTGCCAATTCTGGACATTTCACATAAATGGGATTATACGTGTGACACGCGGTCATTGGTGTCTGGTGTCTTTCCCTTAGCATTATGTTTTCAAGGTTCATCCATGTCCTTGACGACATGTATCATATTTCATTCCTCTTAATGATTGAGTAATATTCCATTGTGTGGATATATGACATCTCATTCATCCACTCTCCAGTCAATAGCCAGTGGAAATTCGGGTCGTTTTCACCTTGCGGTTATTGTGAATAATGCTGCTATAAACATTTGCGGACAAGCTTTTGTTGGAACACTTCCATTCTGCTGATATCTTACTAGGAAAGAACAAATTAACTAAAAGCCTCATCCTGATTCTATACCAGATATAAAACTTTTCTTTTAGTACATTATTATCTTCATTAAAAAACATTCATGCTCATGAGTAAATTTAACTGTTATTGTTTTCCAGAATATTTTAAATTTCTGATAGCTTATGTTTTGTCTCCCAGACTATTTTCTAACTTCTACATTCAATTAACAGGATCTTATGTAAACACTTGGATGATTCTTTTACAAAAGGCATACACAAATCTTATTCCTGGTGATTATTCTTCACTATTTTAACATTATTTGGTGTTCAGTAATGGTAACTAATATTGGCTGAGAGCTTACTATGTACCTACCACTACGCTAAATGTAACAACACTCTTGGAAGTACATACTGTTAGCATTTCCCGGGTGATGGAAAGAGGTCTGGAGAGCTAAAACAGCCTGCCCAAGGTCATAAAGGTCCAAGGGGTAGAGATGGGATCCTGAGCCAGGTTGCCATATTTCATACAGTAAATGACAAGGCCAGCGCGGAATAGACCCAGACCATCAAAATCTTGTCTCTTAATTCACGATGTTAATCACATGTGTTTGTGTAAGTCAACAGTTAACCTTTAAGTCCAATACCTAAAGGAGGTATACAGAATGGATATGGAGATGCCCCACAGATGTGCTAGAACCATTCCAAGGCCAAGAACTCCACATTCTCCTTCAAAAAACCTACGAAAAACAAAACACTCCTGTTTTCTCTGTTTCAGTCTACTAGCTCTAGATTGTAACAGCAAGTTAGAATGTTCTACAGGTAAGATGCCCCACACTGCTGATGCCTGATGTCCTCTCGACAGAAATAGGACCACAGGCCACTCTTGTGCCAGAAGCATCCTTTTGCTTATGGGGAAGCTTCATATTCAGAGGTACTGCTCGTGGAGTTCAGGAAATGATGCCTGAAATAAGTGAGAGAGAGGAGCCCAAGACGCCATACCTCCTATCGCTTTGTCCCCATTAGCAAAATGTGAGGAAAAAAATGAAAGCATTCCAATACTAGACTTGAGGAAAGATGGCATCTAAAACTAAGGAAAAAAATACACAGTCTATAGTCTTGGTCTGATTTTCCTGACAGATTACAATGAAGGCGGAGGGTGGAAAATGGGACTGAGATTTGCTAGTTGGCCAATTTGGAGGGCTGCTTGTGTTTTAGTTTCTAAAGAGTGGGGCTCTGCTAATGCTGTTGACTTCCTAGTCACTGGATTTGCTGCCTAGAAACGTCAGTCAACTATGTTGGTGCTGGCCCATTGCTTTCTGACACAGAGCTCTACCAACCACAGAAAGAGGGGCGAATTAATGGATATACAAAGCTCCAGACCCTCATAGCTACACCAGGTTCCAAATTATATGACAGTTGGGGAGTTGGGGTTCCCAAAGTTGGCTGTTTTCTATCACTGTATAACTTTAATTCTATATTAAACACTACGCTTCAAATGTTTTTGAACTTTTTGTTTAAGTATAAAATACATACCAAGAAAGGATACAAACAGAATTGAACAGCTCAACACATTTTCACAAAATGAACACACTCACACAACCAACACCCAGATTAAGCAGACCAGAAGCCCTCCTCGGCCAGGGTTTTAATTCTGACACAACATGAAGGGCCAGCAAGCATCCCATGCCTAAAAAAGCATTTAGTACGGAACGTGCCATGTGGTACATAAACCACAATAAAAGACAACATATCACTTCTCTATTTGTTCAACGAAAGCTGCATCAACACAGAACTTCAAGTAGAGCACGGTCATGCCTCATAGCACCCAGGAGTCAGCCTCTCCAAATCACAGGAGTGGAGCCAAAGGAACAGGCCTAATGACAATGAGGTAAAAATTAATTAACTAATCAGGAGCATGGTCAACACAGTCTTTTCGCCACCTGCAAAGAACAGTTTTCCCTTCCCCTTCTCCACTTCAAAAGTACCTACATCACTGGTAAAACCAAATATCCACTTAGTAAAGTATAAACAAACTGCAAGAGGAGGGAGAATGGAAATACAATGAAGAAAATAAAGCCACTTGCCTCTCTGCAATCCACTTGCTTCTCCTTCTTTAATGGATTTACAGTAATAGTCTATCATCAAGGTACAATGACAGACTTAATTACAAGAAGCTCTAAGTGATCTAAAGAAAATCGTATATTGCCATCTCCTGGGTACAAACCTCCTTAAGCCTAATCTTCCCAGTCAGGAAACCTCTTATCTCAAAGACAAAAGGATTCCTACTGGCCAATGAATACCAGCTGTCTGAATACTCTTTGTAAAAGGGCCCTCCACAGCCCACTACGTCCAGAAAAGACTTTCCGCATTCTACCTCACTCAGGGCTGTATTCTGTGCTGAAGGAAGGGGAGGGGAGGGGAGGGGAGGGGAGGGGAGGGAAGGGAAGGGAAGGGAAGGGAAGGGAAGGGAAGGGAAGGAGAGAAAGAAAGAAAGAAAGAAAGAAAGAAAGAAAGAAAGAAAGAAAAAGAAAGGAAGGAAGGAAGGAAGGAAGGAAGGAAGGAAGGAAGGAAGGAAGGAAGCCTTCTACAAATATCCACAGGAACTAGGGACTAAGTTTCCCTTTGAAGGAAACTCAGAGGCAAAGGCTGAATGAATGACATACTTTTTCATAAAGGGAGTAATGAGGCTAAAAGAACAATCCTGTGCGAAAAGTCTGTGACCTATGCTGAGGCTATGACCTTGAATTTGAATCTTCGGACACAAAGAATGTAGCCAATTGTTGAGCTCTGAATTAGATCTTTACAGGAAGTTTGCAAGCCTTTCCCTCTGGGGCTAGAATCCAGTTTGGAAGTTGAGGGTGACGGGTGGTATCTAAATGATAGGGAAGCCCCCAACATCATAACTGTCCATACACATCAACTTTCTAACGGATTTAACTGTATCTCAATCGCAGAAAAACCTTCTTGGCTTCGAAATTTATTATCTGAATCTAGATTTGGAAGGATTATGAACATATCATCATATACACAGGAACCATACCCCTGAACAGAGTATCATTCTTGTAGTTTATAGGCCTTGATTTAAGTGGACTTTCAGATCAAACACCTGTCTTTGATGAGCCCAGGGGAAAGAGGTGGAAAAATGTGCTTGCACCTCTCATGGATAGAGAGAGGTCTTTTTTAGGTTTTAAATCAATAATAAAAACCTGCAATAAGGTGAGTCAGGGGAACATATTCAGAAACAGTTCTTCATTGGCCAAAGATCAACTGGGAGTTCTAACGGACCTGTGTCTCCCTAACGCCACATCTCATGCTCCCAAACCAGATTAATGGTGCTTCTACAGAATTACTTTCTTCCTTCCCAAATCCTACCTCTGACACATTGCTGCAAGTAGTTTAACTGTGAAAGGCCTTGACCTCCTTTCTTTGTCTCTCCAATTCAAGTGTGTCTGTTTCCTTGGGGCTACCAAGCTCAGTTGGATGGCTGGCCGGAGCAGAATGTAGCATCAGCCAACCCCGGAACAATGGGCCCCTTTCTCTCGCTGTCACATGAACAGCGTAGTGTTACAGCCATTGTCCCTCTAAGCGGAGAGGGAGAGGCACGGGTTCTCACAGACTAGCTATTCTCCCTGACCCCCTCTGACCAAGTCACTAAAATGTTTTTTGTTTTTTTTTTTAAAAAAAGAAGAAGAAGAAGAAAGAAAAAGGAAAAAAGTTGTGCCTTCTGAATGGAGCAAAAGAGCCCTAACAAGGATTGCAGGCATCCAGGGACCACCTGGATCAGAACACCTTGCCAAAAATAAACATCCCTGGGCCCCATAACACACCAATGGGGTCCAAATCATTAGAACGGGGGCCAGTGTCTGCCAGTGATTCTCAGGCCTCTGTTTGAAAACAGGCTGCACAGAGGTCTCAAGTCTTGCTAACCTCTCTAACGAGCAGAGTATGCACGCCCCTCTGTTCAAGGGAGGCACAGGAGATGGGGGTATACTGAAAGGCAGATGCTGTCTATTACAGGTACCAAATCTCAGTGCTGGGGGGGGAAACACCAAGAGAAGGCAGGTGAGAATGATCGGGGCACCGAGGAATGTGGAGAGGAAGACTGGACATGAAAAGAAAACAGCTGGTCTGAAGGTAATAAGAATTTGGGGGTAGGGTCAGCAATGAGGACAAGGGGGAGGAGCAGAAAAGTTAAAAGAAAGCACAGAAGCCATCTAAAAGAGGCTGGAGCCTTCAGCAAAAGATGGACGGGAAGAAAATTCCAGGGATGGTGGGAACAAACAGCTTTTAAAAAACCGGTTTCATGTCCAGTTTCAAATAATTTAATAATTAATAGTAACCAATAATAACGTATGAAAAGATTATAATTAATATACGATAGTTAATAATAATGAATGGTTTGATAATTTAAGAATAGCAACCAATAAAAATATATGAAAGGATTATAGTTAATACATAACCATTAACTATACTAATAAATTTTTTTAATGTTTATTTATTTTTGAGAGAGACAGAGAAAGAACTCAAGTGGGTTGGGGCAGAGAGAAAGGAAGACACAGAATCCGAAGCAGGCTCCGGGCTCCGAGCTGTCAGCACAGAGCCCGACGTGGGGCTCGAACCCAGGGACTGTGAGATCATGACCTTCGGTGAAGTCGGACGCTCAACCGACTGGGCCACCCAGGTGCCCCAACAATAACAAATAAATTAATGGTTTCATGGCTTTAAGTCTTAAGACGTGAACTTCCTCCACAGTCCCAAGCCTTAAAGGTCAGCTACTCAGAGCTACACGTTGGGTGACGCTTTGTAAAATTAAAGAAAGAGGAAGTGACATCCGTGGTTCGGTGGACAACTTCACGTGAGAAGACACGGCACAGCAGTGTGGCAAGATAATCCCTAAACTGAGGATCTGAAGGGAAAATACGAATTCAGATCCAGACGATGCCCCTGGCCCTACCCCCACCCCCAGTAAGCCCCGTAGTTGTTGAATGAGTTAAGTTTCCTCATTTCACGCCTTCTCATGGAACGGGGGCTCCATTTTTATGTGAATCCCAATAGGTGTCCCAAACCACATCTGGTTTAGATAATGAAAGAGCGGTGTCCTACGAGGGGCTCCTCTCATGTCCATAGTGCTGTGGGAGCAGGCAGAATCCAGTCCTGGGGTCCCCTGTATGTTAACTCACCACTCCCGTGGAATGCTTGAGCCACCGTTCTTTGAAACATCTAGCAAACGTCTGCAGCCGTGTGTTGGCTGAGCTCGTTTCCTTATCTAAAACGTGCCGTGCACACTCGAGTCCTCTCTCTTCGAAGCCCCACAGAGCCAGGAAAATTTTGGCAAGCACACCGAACCCTCTCTCTAGAAGGAACTCTCGGAGAAGTTCTCAGAACGGCCTACCGGCCCTTACAACACCCAGCCTTACCCACTCAGTTGTATTTTTTTTTCATCTTTATTTTTCTTAAGGCAAGTATCTCAGTAATTCCACATAATAATCATCCCCTTGCCCTATACACCTGATAAGTATCTGAATGGGCAAAAATAAAACTCAAACCAACTTCTTTCTTCAAGAATGCAAACGTCACATCTTGGCCTCAATTCCTTGTCCAAAAACAAAAATAAATAAATAAAGTGGTGTTCTAAACATATCAATGGAGGTAGGTATTTAAAATTTTTCATTTTGGTGGCAAAATTAATCCCCTGGGCCCCAAACAAAGATTTTATACTTCTGTTTTGCTCCTGGAGGAACAAGTTACGTCTGTGTTTTCATTTTCAGTTTACCATTAAAAAAATATTTTCAAAGAAGACAAACATGATTCTTTCCCAGAAGGTATTTATATGGTACATAGTGAGATGATCACCTATGGCGAGGTTTGAGAACTAAGCAAATCTGTGCAGCTCATCCGGATCGGCCAGGATGTTCGTGACAAGGCACTCAGTCACCCACCCTCTAGGATAGGGCCTCCTTGCTCTCAAAGATAAGACGTTTTTAACAGATGTTAATATCCTGCACATGTACCCATTAAGACGAGGTTCCCATGCTGAAATACTGTTTTCTTTGTCTTAGAAGGGGGGAAGGGTACAATTTATTGCCTTCTGAGTAGGAAACTGAGGTGGTTAAAATGCTTTACATAGTTTCTTTATCTAATAGCATAAATCACTACAAATGAAACGAGAGAGGAAATCACTGGAAATGAACCTCCATCATAAGAGGATAGATGATCACATTCACGCTTTCCAGACTGGCTAATGGCAGAGTACGCATTATCAAATGACATCCACATGCCAACCTGTAGTTTCGCAAATAAAATTGTATAAAGTAAAACAACACTGGTTTGTGCTTTCTTTTTTCCCTCATCACATGAGAAATCTTTGCATCAAGTGTGATAAATTAATCTTCTGCAATAATTGTCTTTAAAAGAGAGCGATCACTGTGAAAAATAATCTTAAATTGTGAGGAAAAGAGAGTAGAGATAAATACAAAATCTTGGGAAATTCAGATAGAATGAATGAATGAATGAGTGAGTGAATGAATGAAGGAATGAAGGAAGAGATGAGCTAAGACACTCACAGAAGTACACACAGATGCAAGCTTAAACTAAGGTAGGAAAAGTTCATTTTGGAAATAGCACTGAAAAGGAAGACAAATCAACAAAACCCAATGAATTGCAGTTGGTTCTTAAAACTGAGCTAATTTTTAACACAGAACACTGGGCGCACATCCTTGAGAAATGGAGACCACAGGCAATTCTTAATATTGTTTGTGTGAAGTCCAAACAATCAGGACGTTTGTACTCTGTGTGCTGATACTGCTCCCTTCCTGCCCTATGCCACCGGAACTTTCATGCATCAGCCTATGAATGAACACTTTTCGTGGTTCATCCTTTGGTGAAGCTGCCCATGAGCTAAAATTTCCATCTTTGTCATTACCCCGCAATGTTTGTTCACTCGTTTGCATGTTATTGCCTATTTCAATAATTACAAAAAATGGGTGAGATGGGGTGCCTGGGTGGCTCAGTTGGTTGAGCGTCCGACTTTGGCTCAGGTCATGATCTCACGGTTCATGAGTTCGAGCCCTGCATCGGGCTCTGTGCTGACAGCTCACAGCCTGGAGCCTGCTTCAGATTCTGTGTCTCCCTCTCTCTCTGCCCTCCCCCCCTCACGCTCTGTCTCTCTCTCTTTCTCAAAAATGAATCATAACACATTTTAAAAATATTAAAAACAAAAAAGGAGTGAGAAATGAAACAATTAAAAACCTAAAGTGATAAGAAGAAGTTTTTGTCTCATGAAACTTAACACAAGTGACCAAAAACGGGCGTTATTAGACACGCAAAATAATGGCCAATCTTAAGCCTGAATCAAGACATTTGCTGAACTTAAACAGATCAACTGTTGTTCAAATGAGAAGGAAAGCACCAAAAGTATAGAATGTTTAAAGCGAGAAAAATTAAAGAAAGGAGTAAACACCGAATGCAGTGTGTAAATGGCTAACTATAATTAAACATTTTGTAATTCACGTGGCTCCCAGGGCCAGCATCCCTTATACAAGGTAGGCTTTTGCACCATCGATCTTTGGACCTATTTTTAGGAATGCATCCTGTACTAAAGTAGGAAAAAAGAGTACTAAACTGGTCACCATATTTATGATTGAATATAAAAACAAATACAAAGGGATGTATAAATTGACAAGCACGGGGCAAAAGTGCTTTGCTTTTACTGGCACTGGCACTTCCAGGGCCCCGACACTGTCATTCACAACGAAGACCATCCCACAGGTATCATACGCTCAGCTCTTGTATCATAGCTCTGCCACGGTGTTGAACATGCAACATCAATGCGATGGCATCTAGTGTTTCATAAGTCTCAGGATAGTCTATCTTGCCCATTTACCACTGCAGGTTACTGTGTATACTATGCCTAGCCAAATTGTAAGTTCTTGACTGGCTTCTCCACAGCCCTTGGTACGTACGTAGTGCCTATCCCGAACGCTCTGTGTGCTAAGGAATGTCACCTAGCATTTATTCATTCCATCTTCCCCCACCTTCCTTAGGCATTTATTATGTAACTCCTATGTGCCAGCCACGCAGATAAAGGCTTAAAATAAGGAATGGTAAACTCACCAATCAGCTGGACAAACATCCAGGGAACAAACACGTTTGACACAATATCATAGATGCCACAGTAAAGCTATCCACACAGTAGACTGGGAATCATAAGAGATATCGCTGAGTTTCTGACAGACAATTAGGAAATTAGGGTGAGTCTTAACTTGAACTGTATCTTGTAGGATGAATGAGTAGTATGGGGATTGGACAAAAAGAGGAACAAAGACATTTCGGGCAGAGAAAACAGCGTACACGGCTAGGTTGGGGCGAAGTAAGAGCAGGCAATGTATCTTCTAAGGAAGAAAAACAAGGTCAAGATTAGTGGGGCAGGAGGCCCACAGAAGAGGCGAGCAGAAAACCTGCTATTTTGCTCTTACGTATCGTGTTAAAGACGTTAAGCGTTATGCTCTCCACCGGTGTTACTCCAATTGTGATCTTAGGTTACCTCCACCAGATTCATTTAGGGATCTGCTCAAATGCAGATGTCTGGCCCTTGCATCTAGAGTGAAGTCCTGGAATCTGCATTTTCAATAAGCACCTGGGTGATTTTTAAACAAGGTAATGACATGATCGGATTTGTGTTTAAAATGTTTTTTTTAACATTTATTCATTTTTGAGAGACATAGAGCATGAGCGGGGAAGGGGCAGAGAGAGGGAGACACAGAATCCGAGGCAGGCTCCAGGCTCTGAGCCGTCAGCACAGAGCCCGACGTGGGGCTTGAACTCTCAAACTGCAAGTTCATGACCTGAGCTGAAGTCAGTCGCTCAACCGGCTGAGCCACCCAGGTGCTCCCGGATTTGTTTTTAAAACCATGCTACTAGACTGAGCAGACAACCACGAGGAAGGTACACTCACGGCTGCTACACGAGCATGTCACTGGGGTTTGCCATAGGGAACTTGTAAAACTGCGGACTTTTCACCTATCTCCCAAGACTTACTGCACGTGGATCAAAGTGGACGGGGCTGGGATTTTTTTTTAATTATTTTTTAATTTTTTTTAATGTTTTTATTTATTTTTGAGACAGAGAGAGACAGGGCATGAGTGGGGGAGGGGCGGAGTGCGAGGGAGACACAGAATGGGAAGCAGGCTCCAGGCTCTGAGCTGTCAGCACAGAGCCTGGCACAGGGCTCGAACTCACGAACCGTGAGATCATGACGTGCGTGGGCTGAAGTCGGACGCCTAACCGACTGAGACATCCAGGCACCCAGGCGGGCTAGGATTTATACTAGGTTGAACAGTATGAAATTGCCATTTTATATAGGTCAAAAATGGGCAAATTGTGGCCATTTCTCATAGCCCAGTCTAACTAAAGCTCAGAGTAACTGAGGATGTGCACACAGAGCTGAATACTTTTCCTCTTCTATTAATTATCGACCCCATTACTCACTTGGCCTGCAATGATGGAAGTGACATAATTTACAGACCTAAGACAAACAGGAGGTTCAAAAGCAACAACCAACGAAGCAAAGCAGCTAATCTGGGGGCTGCAGAGACAGAAGGGACCCTGGAGATTCGCCTGCTCTTTCCCCACCTCCCAACACAAATGTACATAGGAGGAAGCTGATGGGAGAAGTAACCTGCTGGAGGTTATCCTGAATATTTTGTTCAATTTCTCAGTGATACGTTCTCTTCATTTTAACAGATCTTGAAATCGTTATAGCTAAAAAGTACTTGGGATTTAATTTGTGGAGAGCTAGTGTCACAGGATGCCCTCAAATGCATAACATGGGGGGAAGGGGAGACACGAGGCCAATACTCACGCGTTTTTAAAATGAAGCCAACAAACTTAAATGATATGGAACATAGACCAGCACTTGAAATGTAATAGAGACTCAATAAACATTCATTGAGCGGATGAATGACCTCCAAGAAATAGGTTAACGGAGGTATATTCACGCGAGGAGTTTCTAAGGCAGTGTGCGGGGTGTAAAATACTGTAGATCTCCCACCGGCCAGTCTGTCCCAAGCACCCTTTGGCCCCCAACCATGACCTCTCCTCTAAAATCCCAGCCCTGCCACATGCACCTTTCTTTCCTCTGAAAGGGTCCCAGCAGACAGCAACACAAAGATCATGTGTGAGTTAAATTTGGCATTACATCTCGTCCTAGGTGATTGTGACGCACACATGAGCGCAGCCTTCACAGCTCATCCCAGCACAAATAATAGCTTACACTTTGCTACATTATGGTGATACAATGGTTAACGTTAGCTGTATGGTCATCACCATCACCATAACTAATTATCTGCCAGGCTTTTAGCACTCCACGGGCGCTGACTCCCGTGACTCATTGAATCCTTTTAACAATCCTCTGGTGTAAGGATTTTCATTACCATTCAGAGTTTATAGATGAAGATAAGAGAGATTAAGTCACTTGCCCCAAACGCCACAACTGGAAAGGGGAAGGGCTGAGAGTTGACCTCAGGTGGCCCGGTCCCCAAACTCACCCTCTACTTAACTCTTTGATCTCAGAGCAGCAAAACTAAAAGTACCCTGCAAGCCAAGCCCCCAGAGCAGTCATGTCAGGAAGATGACGCTTCTGGACAAAAAGATTGGATCCTTGTCTTTTCATCCATAAGGAATGAAGTATCTTCAGTTGAGAAGACCATACACAACATGAGATCCAGGCTATGAAGGAGAAAGGCAAGAAGAACCAGCGAGAAAGTCATTCTCCTCTGTCTAGCGCGGATTTTACTGTCTGAGAACTTTTTGGCTAATAAAAATCCCAAGCTTTAACTCTTCCCCCTAAAGAGTTTGGGTCTTCCTATGGGGATATTATCTAAAGAAACATCAAATAAATCACTACACCTCATTTACTCCATGGTACCACCCCCAATTCCAGGAAGAACTATAAAGACAAAATATTTCCCTTAAAGCAGGGCTCAAAGTCCAACTTCTTTAAAGGACTGCCACAAGATAGATCTTTCTGTGGTCTGAAGAACCGCCCCTCCTAACATTCCCTGTGAAGCCAGGCACACCAACAAGGAAGAGATCCCTCTGGTCTAAGTCACCAGGCTGTGATCCTCACACCCCTAAAGGACTCCGAGAACGCAGGAAGAGGGAGCATCCCAAGCCTGTCTGCACAATGCGAATTATCAAGTCCTGGAGAAAGAAAAGTTTGGAAAATAAGGAAAGGTCCCAGAGAAGGCAAGCTGGTGTGGAAGAAAGGGTCCTGCTGAAACTGTTTGTCCTTCCCAGTCTGATTCCACGCTCAAAACCTCCCTACATCCAGCTAGGACACCCGTCAACAGAGAATAAACACAGAAAAGGCAGTGCAAGGGCAGAAATTATGCACAACAAAATGCGTAATGGAGGTGTCTCCCCAGGAAAAATACTCCAGGAAGTTCCTATATAGCCCCCCAAAACAGGACCAAATGTAAACAGTAACAATGAACCCTTGAGACAAAGTAAACAACCCAGACTGAGCCCATCCCGCCCCGGCTCACACGGCACCCGGGTCTCCAGACTAAAGGAAAATATGTCCCCAACCCGTAACAAACCAGCCAGCGTCGGGCCAAGGTCCAGGAGGTGCCAGAAGTGAGTTTGCCCAACTCTTACCCAGGTCCCGAGATCCTGAGATTTGCAGCACAACCCTTTCTGCCCGGTTTTCACCCAACGCCGGCCGAGAAACAAAATCTCTTCCAACAGCGCAGTTAGCCTCCAAGTAGCGTCCCTGAAGAGAGCGATACCTGGGGGGGGTCAGGCTCCAAGGTGGACACGCGGGAAAGGAGGCCGGTCTCCGCGCGTTTCCAGACCCCTAGTTTTGCGCACCGGGGAAGTACTCGTCGCAAACTTCAACCAGGCTTTCCCCGTCTGGCCCGAGATGCTGGAGGAGGAGGGGAGTAACCCGAGCCGGGGCTGGGATGCGAGCAGTTGCCGCTGCTGCAGCTGCCGCCGCCGGGGCAGTGACCACTGGGGGGTGTCACTTGGCGCCTCTCACTCCCTAGAGCACCCGGCAGGATCCTACCGGCCAGACTGTGAGTCCCGACCGCGGGTCTCCCCTGCCCGGAGCGGCTTCCACCCCCTGGGAGTGACCCCAGCAGAGAGACCGGTCACGAAGTTGGCAAAAAGGGTGGGGGCAGGGGAGTCACCGCAAGAAATGAACCAAGGGGTGGTGGAGAGGGTGCTTGTCTGCGATGAGCGCGCACGCCCTAGTCAAAGTCCCTGGCAGGTGTTCTAGACCCTGTAGCAGGACTTGAGGTACTGGGGACAGCGCCCGAGCGGCCAGCTGGATGGACGGTTCGTCCCCACTGGTGCCAGGGAAGGAGCGCGAATGGGGGACGGAGAAGGGATAGGTAACCTAGGCGTGCCAGAGCGTGCGCTGCGGCCACAAAGTGGTTGGAAGGTGGAACGAGGAATTCGCGGGGAGAGGGGGGCAATGAGGGAGTCTGCTTTATAGAGGCGGGGCAAAGAGAACTCCCGGGACCCGCAGGAGAATCCATCCAGGCCCTCCGCCCGACGTCGCCCAGAGATTTCTTGGGGAATGGCTCCCTCTGCCGACTAGCCAAGGAGGCCCCAGGAGACAAATCACAGAACGTGAGAAGGAAGAAAAGGTTTTCCTCCGTTTGAGGGTTGGCCTAGACGCCAATTCTGCAATCTGTTTCTCTAACTGTCCATCTTCTTCTTCCCTCCCAAAGAACTTGCCCGCGTCCAGACGATGCAGGCGGACACAAACCTTTAACTGATGGAGACTTCTTATATAAAGCTGCATTCTCTCATGACCCCTCACACACCCCTCCACCACCCCTCCAAAAAAAGGCTTGCGCTCCATGCCCAGGCCAGACGATCCTCTCCTACCAGATTTCTCTTCCTTATATTAGCATGAACTCTTTCTTTTTGGAGACCTCTCAAACGCATATGCGCCTCCAGTCGGTAAAAGCATCGGCACTAGTCCATACTCAAAATTATGCTTCAATGAATAAAGCATGTATCACCATCTTCCTAGGTCACACCCCTGGAAATACACAAGGGAAGAATGCGTTTGTTTGGTCCATTGTTCGTTTACCAGGCATCATTTCCCCTTCTTCTGGTTAACGGCAGTTCCATTTTTTTTTTTTTTTTTTTTTTGGAGGCCACTCCTGCCACACCTAGCGCAGTCTGGATCTGAAGGTCTCTCAAAATGGTCCAGCTTTTCCAGGTCCGAGAGTGGGCACCTGCCCTAAGCTAGTCCCTTCAGACCTTCTCTGCCAGGAGTGTAAGTTTGATCAGAACCACAAATCTAGAGCTGATTGACCATATGACTGTGTTCTGAAGTTTGGCCAGGAGCTCGTGTCACTTAATCCCCAAAGCTATCCCCGCTGTAAGTTTTATGAACTTGGTTGCTCCACTGCCTCTGATTTTTCTAATCAACTATATTGAGACATGATTTACATTCAATGAGTTGCACTCATATTAAGTATACAGCTCGATGAGTTTTCAGCAAATGTGTACATGCATGTAGCCACTACCACAATCAAGATGATGCATAACTCCATTGCTCTAGAAAGTTCCTTTGCACCCTGTTGAAGTGTTTCCCACACCATGTCATCCCCACCCACTGAGCTGCTTTCTGTAACTACAGATTGAATTCATCTTCTCTCGAGTTTCTAGAATGGAATCACATAATATGTATTTCTTTGTGTCTGGCTTCCTTCACTAAGCCTAATGTTTCTGAGATGCATTGATGTCGTTTGTATCAGCAGCCTGTTTCTTTTTATTGCTGAGTACCATTCCACTGGATGGCTATGCCACAATTTGTTTCCCCATTCACCAAATGTTGATAGACATTTGGGTTGTTTTGAGCTTAGGTTCATTACGAAGAAAGCTGCTAGGAACATGGTTGCACAAGTCCCTTTGTGGACAGGTGATGTTATTTTTCTTCTTTCAAAGCACTGGAATTACTGATTTATACAGTAAGTGTATAATTATATAATAGTTTTCCAAAGTGAATGTATCACCCTTACGTTCATACCAGCAACGTTGGAGAGTTCCTCCACATCAACAGTTGGTACTGCCATTCTTTTTATTTTGGTGACTCCACTGGATATACAGAGGTATCTCACGGGTTTTTTTAAACGTCTTATTTACTTTTGAGAAGGTCTGTGTGAGTGGGGGAGGGGCAGAGCGAGAAGGAGACAGAGGATCTGAAGCAGGATCTGTGCAGCGCAGAGTCCGACACAGGGCTCGAACCAACCAACCGTGAGAGCATGACCTGAGCCCAAGTCAGACGCTTACTCCATTGAGGTGCCCCTCTCATTGTGGCTTTAATTGCATATCCCTAATGACTAATGACGGTGACCATCAAAGGTGTTTACCATCTTTTCGTGTGCTTGCATGCCATTTGTCCTTCAAGGAAGTGTCCAAATCTTTTGCACATTTTTTAATGAGGTCATTTGCATTCTTGTTATTGTGTTGTAGGAGTTCTTTATATATTTTGAATACCAGGCCTTTGTCAGATATGCGTGTAGTACACATACCCTTCTGATCTGTTTCTTGCCTTTCAACTTCTTGACGTTGTGTTTCAAACAACATAGGTTTTTTATTTTGATGAATTCAAACTTACGAATTTCTTATTTGATCGTTGGGTTTTTATGTTTTGTCTAAGAAAATGCTTACCCCCAAGGTCATTAAGATACTCTCCTATGGCTTCTTCCAGAAGTTTAGTTTTAGCTGTTACGCTTAGGTGTGTGATCCATTTAGAGTTAATTTTTGTACATGGCATGAAGTAAGCCCATTATTTTTCATGGAGGTATCCAGTTGTTTCGGTACCATTTGTCAGAAGATTGTCTTTTCCCAGTTGAATAACTTTGGCACTTTCACGAAAATCAACTGGCCATATGAAAATGAGTCTGTTCCTGGACTCACCACTCCTTTCATTTGATGTATATTTCAATTCTACGCTAATACAATGCTGTCTTGATTACTAAAGCTTTATACTAAGACTTCAACTTAGGTGTAATAAATTTTCCAGTTTTGTTCCTTTTCCTAAATTTGTTTAACCCTTCAAGATTGTGTTTCTAAAACTTCATTATAAAGTTTGGAATTAGCTTGTCAATGTTTTAAATTTTTATTTTATTTTATGTTGAGAGAGAGGCGGGGGAAGGAAGGGAGGGGCAGAGAGACAGGGCGGAAAGCGAATCCCAAGCAGACTCCATGCTTAGCAACAGAGCCCAACGTGGGTTTCTGTCTCAACGACCATGAGATCATGACCTGAGTGGAAATCAAGAGTTGGACATTTAAACGACTGAGCCACCCAGGTGCCCCACCTTGTCACTGATTTAAAAATTCACCTTGGAATTTTGATTGAAAATGCCTGGTATATATCGATAACCTCAAAGAAAATTGATACATGAATAGTATTGAATCCTCCAATCTACAAACATGTTGTATCTCTCCATTAATTTAGGTCTTCTTTAATGTCTCTCAGTAATATTTCTTACTTTTCAGCATACGAGTTTTTCACATATTTAAAAAATGTATCCCTAAGTTCCTTTTTATTTTTGATGCTACTATAAGCTGAATTATTTTTCAATTTCAGTTTCTGATTATTACTAGCATGGAGAAGTAAACTTGGAATTTTGTGTGGTAGCCTCGTATATTTTACAGCCTGACTAGATTTACTTATTAGCTCTAGCAGTTTTTTTTTTAAAGTTATTTAGGATCTTCTACCTACAAATAGGGTTTTGCTTCTTTTATTTCTTTTTCTTGACTTATTGCTCTGGATAGGATACCCAGGACAAGGTTGAATAAAAGTTGTAAAAATGAATATATTTGCCTTATTCCCCATCTTAGAGCAAAACCAGTCTTTTGCCAGTAAATAGGATGTTAGCTGTGGACTTCGCATATTTTATTAGGATGAAAAAGTCCCACCATTACAAGTTTTTTCACCATAATGACTGCTGTGTTTGCTCAAATATTTTTCTGCCCCAGTTGAAGTGATTGCATAGTTTTTCTCCTTTATTTTGTTAATTGGTTGAATTGTGAAGATTCTTTTGCATTCCTGCATTAAGGCCTACTTTGCCTATGTGTATTATAGACTTCATGTACTATTAGATTTGCTCAATCAGGAGGAATATTGGTCTGTATCATTGTTTTCCCATGATCTCTTGGTCAGGCAGAAGGGTCATCAGTCTTTATCTATTTGAGGACTTTGCAGTCCTCTCCACAAAGAAACCAGGGCCCTGAAGATCTTCTGCGTACATCATCTCTCCAACGCCTCCTGCCCACACTGGCATTCCAGTGTCCTCTTTACTACCACAGTCATAGCTTATCTGCGTCCTGGAGGTTTCCCAGTGAGTCCCTGCACTGTTGCCTGTGAACTGGAGGGTGTCTACTGACATTCTGCTCCCTCTCCAGGCCCCTATGTGGCTCACATGCAGCCCAGAGGATTCCCACAGAGCTCCTACTCTCTCTCCATGTTCACACTATTCACACTACTCAGTTACTCATCACCAGTGGTTTGCTTGCACACCAGAGGGTTGCTTCCTGATGGCTTAGGGACTTCAGAGCAGCTCTAGCCTGGGCACACCAACGAACTTCTTTGCTCTCCAGTATCCTGAACTATACCTTCTTCAGGGAGGTCTACACCTTTTCCAATTTTATCCTTTCTTAAGCACTTTCTTGGCACTAGAGTATCATGTAGAATGGCCATATCATCATTTTTCATTAACATTAATAATCCTTTACATTAAAATGCCTCTGCTTAACCAACAGTGTGGCTTCTATCTCCTGAGTGGACCCATACTGCCACACTGCAATAAGGTACGACCTTTCTGGGGTCTCTATTCAAAGACCCCAGATGTTCAGTGAAAACTATGCACTCTTCACTCTGCTTATCAGCCCCACAAGGGTTTTCAGTTTCCTGATTGGTATGTGCCTAATCTTATACAGTTTTACCCGATTTAACATGGCTTATGATTCAGCAATACAAGGACTCTATGAAAATTTCTGGAAGTTTCTCCTCCTATAAATCTTTCTTCTTTGGTACACCACCCTCCGAAATCCAGCCACATCAGCCTCTCAGCATCTCACTGTCTCCCCTATGCTCCTCTACTCGGTGGTCCAGGAAGTAGCTCTAGTCAGAAAGCTGGAGAGATTCTGGGGTTCACCACATATGCTCAGGGATCACAGTCCTCTTGCCCAAGGTCTGGAAAGAGTTGTTTTGGGTTTTTTTCATGTATCTTGTCCAATTTGTGGTTGTTTAAAGCTGGAGTATAAGTCCAGTCTAGTTATTCTTGTATAGCCAGAAGAGGAGGTCTTTTCCTTTATTTTGAAAGAATACTTTGAAAAAATTCCTCCACATGGTTTCGATGTTTTTTATTCCTTTTCTTTGTTGTTACTTATTTTGCTTGAGATGAAAAGAATTGCATTTTGTCACTTTCATCCAAAGACCTTGGAAAGATACACATGCGGTACCCAGAATGAACACATGAAGCATTTCATTCAGATAAAGCCTTGAACAACCTGGATTACAGTGAGGGTTTTTTTTTTTTTTTACTACCTCTGTTCTGAACACTATAGTATTATTAACATAAGATTTTATGGGCTTTTGGTGGTGGTGGTGGTGACCATACTATTCTGTTAACAGAGAATTTATAATCTACTAAAACTCCAATTAGTTTTCCTATTTGCTATTAAGCCTGACTTTTAAAAATATTATTTACACAATTAGTTGGGACTTTCATAGTAATTTTACAGGACTATTCATTTAGTCCTTTGAAATTCCATTTTTCTATATGCTGTCAATCTTTAAAATTTGAGATCTTGGTGGAACGAATGACTGTCCCAGTATATTAGCTAGCCAGCTCAAAATCATGATATATGAAATTTGATCGGCAAGCCACAATACTCTTCAGCAAATACTTGTTTAACATATGGAAGCAGGTAAAATTCAGAGACACATTCTAACAGAGAGACATTATTCTCTGTTTATATCTATTCTCATCCTGTAGTATGGCTATTCAACCACGTATAAATGCTACAACTCCACTATATCCAGCCTCCTTTTTTCATCTGAGTCACAAGGACTTCATAGGATTTTTTTCCCCGAGTACCTTATACATGCAGATGTGTTCTCATCCCTTTAATTTATATGTCTGGTAATATTTCCAATAAAGGAAATCAAGTCAGCCTAGTAATTCTACTTCTTAGCAAATAAGATTAGCTTCTTACACCCATGACTTCCTCTCTGTACTGCTCTCAATCCTGTCTTTAAATCTATGATTTAAAAGCTTGCTTAGTTACAGCAACAGACTAAAGTTCACAGAATTTACTTCCTTCCCATCACCAAAGGAAAGAAAAAAAGGAGGGCGCGTTGCAGAGTGTTAATTTATAAATACGGCACAAAGTTCACATTTTTCACTTCATTCAATCCTAACAACAGAAAGTTTTATTGCTGTTTCACAGAAAACGAAGGCTCAGAAAGATCAATTAACTTTCCCATGATCTCATAGGTAGTAAGAGACACAGGTCTGATTCCAAAGACCTTGCTCTCTCCACTGTTTCACCTGCCTGAGAACTACATTTACCTATTCTAGTCTCCTGACAGCCCACTGTGGCTCTCTAAATTTCACCAAATGTGCTAGGTTTACTCACTTTTTCCCCCATTGACCTTGAAAACCTGCTTTGTAGGATTCGATTTTCCCTAGAGTCTCTGCTCAGGAGTCTTAGAAGCTTTTGGGTGTAAATAGCTTCATCTTTCCCCCTAGTATGAATACAGGCCAGAATGAAACAGGCTGTTTCTTTAATCATAAGACTCAGCCAAAGGATCGGGAGAATTAGCAAGGTGGAGTTCAGGTCCCTTGAGTGTCCCCTCTGACTCCCTCCTTTCAGTCTCTCCCTGAGACTGACCTAGATTTGCTTTATACTTCCTTCGCAAGGATGACTCTTTCTACCTTTTTAAAAAGATTACTCTCTTTTAAAGATATTGGTGGGAAGAAAGGAAGAGACAGGACAATGAACAAGAAAATTGTATCTACAGCACTTGACCATGAATTAGAAGTTAAGAGCATTTTTCTGTCTTCCCTTATGTAAGATGTCTCCACAGATAGGAAGGATCTTGTTATTCTTGGGGAGACGGGCAACATCCACCTGTGTATTCCCCTTAGTGTAGTGTCTTCCAATTTTTTCGGTTTCATTTTTGTTGTTTTTTGTTAAATTTACCTGTTACCTCTGAAAGATGATTTTTCAGCTTTATTGAGCTCTAAGGACCTATAAGATTGTCTAAAGTTAAGGTCTATAATCTGATTATTTGAGACACTTTTACATTGTGATAGGATTACCGCAAAGTAAGGTTATTTAACACCTCCATCATGTCACATAATTACCATTGCTTTTTCATGGTGAGAACATTTAAGATTTGCTCTTTGGAACTTTTTTTATTATACAATACAGTAGTGTTAACTACACTTACCATGCTGTACATTGGTTCCCCAGAATTTATTCACATTCTAACTGGAAGTTTATCCCCTTTGACCACATATCCCCATTTCTTCTATCTCCCATTACCCCATTACCCCATCTATCTCCCATTACATTGGTATCTCCCAATACCATTCTATTGTATGTTTCTATCCATTCACCTTAATTAGAATCCACATATAAGTGATATTCTACAGTATTTGTATTTCTCTGATTTATTTCGTTAGCATAATGCCCTCAAGGTCCATCCACATTGTGGCAAGTACCAGGATTTCCTTCTTGTTTGTGATGAAAATAATATTCCATTTTATAGATATATACCATAGGTTCCTTATCTATTCATCTCTGAAAGGGCATTGAGGCTGTTCCACATCTTTTTTTTTTTCATTTTTAAAATTCGCATTTTTAATAAAATGGTTTTAATTGTGGTAAAATACACAAACCTGAAATTTACTATTTAATTATTTTAAGTGTACAGTTAATAGTAATAAGTATGGGGCGTCTGGGTGGCTCAGTCAGTTAAGCATCCCAACTCTTGATTTTGACTCAGATCATAATCTCCCCGTTCGTGAGATCAAGCCCTGTGTCAGACTCTGCACTAACAGCACAAAGCCTGCTTGCGATTCTCTCTCTCCATCTCTCTCTGCCCCCAGCCCCCTCTCTCCCTCTCTCTCAAAAAATATTTTAAAAAATAGTAATAAGTAAATACATATTGTCATGCAACCATCACCACAATCCGAACTTTTCACCTTGAAAAAAATATTTGCCTCTCACATATATGAAACTCTATACCATTAAGTGATAAATCCCTTTTCTCCACTTTTTCCCAATGCCTGTCAACTACCATTTTAATTTCTGTCTCTATAAATTTGACATCTCTACATAACTTATAAAAGTGGAACCACACAGTATCTGTCTTTTTGTAACGGCTTTAATTCACTTAACATAATATCCTCACAGTTCATCTATGTTGTACCCTATGTCAGAATTTCTCTCCCTCCCAAGGTTAAATAATATTCTATTGTACGTGTGTGTCATATATTGTTTATCTATTTATCCAACAGACACTTGAGTCACTTCCATGTTTTACTTGCTGTGGATAATGCCAATATAAATACAGGTGTACAAGTAACTCTTGAGTTAATCTTGCTCTCAGTTCTTCTGAGTATATATCCAGAAGCGGAATTGCTAGATCATAGGGTGATGTCATTTTTTTTTGAGGTTCCACCATCCTGTGTTCCACAGTGGATATACCATTTTAAATTCTCAACAGCAGTGCACAAGGGTCCCAATTTCTCCACATCTTTACCAGCACTTACTATTCTCTATTTTCTCTCAATAGTAGCCATCCTAATGGATTTAAAATGGTATCTCATTGTGGTTTGACTCGCATTCCTAGAGATATTTTTAATTAGGCTTCACGCCCAGCGCAGAGCTTGAACTCATGACCCTAAGATCAAGACCTGAGCTGAGATCAAGAGTCAGATGTGTTACCAAGTGAGCCACCAGGTGCCCCCTGACTTTCATTTCTGTAGTGATTACTGATGTTGAGCATCTTCTCATGTGCTTATTGGTTGTTAACCTTCTTCAGAGAAATGCCTATTCAAGTTCTTTGTCCATTTTGGAATTGGATTGTTTTGTACTGTTGCAGAGTATAGGTATTCTCTATATAATTTTCATATTAATCCCTTGTGAGGCTGGTTCCATACCTTGACTGTTGTGACTAAGGCTGCACTGAACATGGTGGGGGGCGGGTGCACATATGTCTTCAAGATCCTAATTTCACTTCCTCTGGATATATACCCAGAAGTGAGATTGATGGATCATATGTTAGTTATACTTTTAATCTTTTGAGGAAACTCCTCACTGTTTTCATAATGGCTGAACCAATTTACAGTCCCACCAACAGTGCACATGGGTTGCCTTTCCTCCACATCTTCACCAACACGTGTCATCTCTTGTGTTATAAGAACAGCCATTCTAACAGGTGTGAAGTGACAGTTCATAGTGGTTTTGAAATGTGTTTGCAGTTTCCTGATGCTTAGTGATATGGAACACCTTTCCATGTACCTGTTGGCCATATGTATGTCTTCTTTGGGGGAAAAAAATGTCTATTCAGGTCCTCTACTAATTTGTAATGGAATTATTTGGTTGTTTTTGTTTTTTGCTATTGAGCTGTATAGGTTCCTTATACAGTTTGGATATTAACCCTTTAGGAGATACAAGTTGGCAAATGTTTTTTCACATTCTATAGGTTGCCTTTTCATTTTGTTGATTGTTTCTTTTGCTGTGCAGAAGATTTTTAGTTTGATGCAGTCTCATTTATTTTTGTTGTTGTTGTTACTTGTGACTTTGGTGTCGTATCAAAAGAAATCATTGCCAAGACCAACGCCGAGGAGCCTTTTCCCTGTTTTAGTTTACAACTTTTATAATTTCAGGTCTATGTTCAAGCCTTTAATCCATTTTGAGTTAATTTTTGTGAACAGTCTGTGATGGGGGTCCAATCTCATTCTTTTGTGTGTGATTATCCAGTTTTCCCAACACTATCTGTTGAAGAGATTGCTCTTTCCCCATTGAGTATTCTTGGCTCCTTTGTCAAATATTACTTGAAAATTATTCATGGATTTCTGGTCTCTGCTGGTCCACTGGCTTATGTGTCTATGTTTATGCCAATACTCTACTGTTTTGATGAACATCATTTTGTATTGTAATGATGTTACAATATAGATTGAAATCAGGAAGTGCGATTCCTCCAATTCTTCCTCAGGAGTGCTTGGACTACTTATGGTCTTTTATGGTTCCATATAAATTTTAGGACTATTTTTCCTATTTCTTTGAAAAATTCCACAGGAATTTTGATAGGGATTGCATTGAGTCTAGCCGGTTTGGGTGGTGTGACATTTTAAGAATATTAATTTTTCCTGTCCACAAACACAAGATATCTTTCCATTTATTTGTATCTTCTTTCATTTCCTTCATCAAAGTCTTAGAGTTTTCAGTGTAGTGATCTTTCACCTCTTTGGTTAAATTTATTCTAAGTACTTTAATGTTTCTATTGCTATTATAAAGGAAATTATTTTTGTCATTTCATTTTCTAACTATTTCATTGTTAGTGAACAGAGACAACTGGTTTCTGTATGTTGATTTTGTATCCCACAACTTTACTGATTTGTTAATTAATTCTAACAGGTTTTTTTTTGTGTGTGTGTGGAGTCTTTAGGACTTTCAATATAAAATTATACCATCTGCCAACAGAGACAATTTAGTTCTTTTATTTGTCTAGCACACCTGCTCTGGCTAAAACTTCCAGTGTTGTGTTGAATAAGAGTGGTGAGAGTAACCAACTTTTTCTCATTTCTGATCTTGGAGGAAAAGCTTTTAAACATTGACCATTGAGTATGATTTTAGCTGCGGGCTTATCATATATGGTCTTTAGGTTAACACTCTGTCTAGATCAAGTTTGTTGAGAATTTTTATCATAAAATGATGTCATACATTGTCAAATGCTTTTTCTGCTTCTATTGACATGATTATATGATTTTTATCTTCCATTCACTTAAAGTGAGATATCACATTTGTTAACTGAATATGTTGTAACTATCCTTGTATCCTAGGGATAAATCCCACTTGCTCACGGTGTATGATCCCTTTAATGTGCAGCTGAATTCAGTTTCATTATATTTTATTGTGTATGCTTGCGTTTATATTCATCAGGGATAATGCTGTATAGTTTTCTTGTCCTGATCTAGCTTTGGTATCAGGGTAATGCTGGCTTTGTAAAATGACTTTGTGATTGTTCACCCTCTTCAATTTTTTGGAAAAGTTTGAGAAGGATTAAAATTAATTCTTCTTGAAATGTTTCTTTTAAATGTTGAGAAGAACTCACCAGATAGTCCTGGGCTTTTCTTTGTTGCAAAGTTCTGATTACTGAATCAATCTCCTTACAGGATATTGGGCTGTTCAGGCTTATTTCTTCATGATTCAATCTAAGTAGGTAGGTTGCACATTTCAGGAATTTATCCATTTTTTTCCTAGGTAATCCAATTGTTGGCATGTAATTGTTTATAGTACCCTCTTATGATCGTCTATATTTTTGTGGTTTTCAGTTAAAATGTCTACTCTTTTATTTCTAATTTTGAGTCTTCTTTTTTCCACAGTATGCTAACTAAAAGTTTGTCAATTTTATGTTTTTGAAAACCTAGCTCCTAGTTTGATTGATCTTCTCTATTGTTTTCTGGTCTCTATTTCTGCTCTGCTATTTGTCAGTTCCTTTCTTCCATTAACTTTGGACTCAGATTGTTCTTTTTTTCAGTTCCTTGAAATGAAAAGTTAAATTGAGATTTTTCTTTTTGCTTAATGTAAGCGTCTATTACTATACATTTCCTGCTTAGAACTGCTTTTGCTGCATCCCATAAGGTTTAGTATGATGTGTTTCCATTTTTGTGTTTCAAGATATTTCCCTTTTGATTGATTCTTTGACCCATTGTTTGTTCATGAGTATGTTGTTTGATTTCCACATGTATATGAATTTTCTAATGTTCCTCCTGTTATTGATTTCTAGTTTTGAACCACTGTGATAGAAAAAGATATTTGCTATAATTTCAATCTTCTTAGATTTCCCAAGACTTGCTTTGTGACCTATCATATGATCTATCCATGTTCACTTGAGAAAAATATGTATTCACTGCTATTGGATAGTATGTTCTATACCTATGTCTTTCCGGTCTATTTGGTCTAAAGTATAGCTCAAATCCAATGTTTCCTTATGATTTTCTGTCTGGGTGATCTATCTATTGTTGAATGTGGGTTATTAAAGTCCCCAACTATTATTGTGTTATTAGTTCTCCTTTCAGATCTGTATTTAATATATGTAGATGCTCCAGTGTTGGGTACACATACATTTGCAACTATTTTAGCCTTTTGATGAATTGACCCATTTATTATTTATAATGACTTTGTCTCTTGTAGTTTTTGGCTTAATGTCCATTTCATCTGCTGTAAGTGTAACTACACTTGCTTTCTTTTGGTTTCCACTTGCATTGAGTATCTTTCTCCATACACTCACTTTCAGCCTATGTGTGTATTAAAACTGAACTGAGTCAAAAACAAAACAAAACAAAACTGAGTCTCCAGGCACCTGGGTGGCTCAGTCACTTTAGCGGCCAACTTCAGCTCAGGTCATGATCTCACTATTCGTGGGTTTAAGCCCGTGTCAGGCTCTGCACTGACAGACAGCTCAGAGCCTGGAGCCTGCTTCGTGGATTCTGTGTCTCCCTCTCTCTCTCTACCCCTCCTGCATTTGTGCTCTTTCCCTCAAAAATGAAATAAACATTTTAAAAACATTTTTAAATGGAGTCTCTTGTAGGCAATATATAGTTGAGTCTTCTTTTTTTAAAACCCATTCAGCCACTTTATGCCTTTTCAAAAATGGCTTTTTTTTTTTTTTTTTGGCAGTATCCCACATAGCTGGCGAAACTGGGTACTCACTCATATGCTTGCATTTTCCCTGAGGGAGAAACCATGGTCTGAGAAAGTTTCTCTTGGCACTGAATTGGGCTGCCCTAAGGGAGGGGTGACCTGGATAAAGTCAAACTGTTCCTCTATCTCTAATACATCTCTATTACAACTGCCCCAGTGGAGTCCTGGACCCGTCCAAGGACTTTCTGTCAGTGACTGCCTAGGTCAGTGTTCTCCAGAGGATCCTGGACCATGGCCGAGTGGAGCTTTATCAGTTCATGGGTTATCTGAGGGTCCACGTTCAGGGCCAAGGTCTGCCTATTACCTGAGGCACAGGTGGGTGAGACTCCTCCTGGGTCCTTTGTCAGATGGTGCTGGACCCCACGGCTCCTACAAATTCACTCTTTTCCATGGATTGAGGTCAAATTTTTCTTGTTGGAGGGCCACATGATGAGAAGGGTCATATTTGGCCATCTTGCTGACATCGCTCTCTCCAATTTTTTTTTTATTGTGACTCACAGTAATACATTTTTCATTAGGACCAAATTCATATTTTATATATAATTGGACACGTTTCATGAAACAACGCTGACTCTTACTGTAGGTAAGGTCCTCTGATATTTTCTATTCTACTGCTTCTCAAATTTTAATATGGTTAATCAGCTAGAGATTTTGTGAATATATGATTGTGATTCAATATTTTGGGAGAGGCTACATTTTAACTAACGCCGACATGGATGCTTCCGTTACTCAGACACACCTTGAGTAGCAAAATTCTATTTAATTTTATTTAAATGTGAAATTACTTTTAAGACTCTTGGGTGTATCCGGACTGTTTTTAAAAGCACTGCTGGCACAGTTCCTGGTGTAATACTATGTTTGCAGAAGCTCCTGAAAGAAAACCAGATATATTTGGGATATTCTTGTAAAAGTAGACTTCCTGTGGAATGGGATCATGCTTGGGAGCAGTTCAACAGGAAACCAGCTCGTCCTTCATATACCAAGATCAGAAAATGATAGAAGTAAAGACAGGGATACCTTTCTGACATCACTTTTTAAATTCTCACGTTTGGCCCAATAAACACATCCATTCCAGGTTGGAATAAATCAATGCCATCTGCGCAATGAGGACTCTCATCACTGTGTACAAAGGCAAAGTTACAGAAGATGATCACAAGTGACTGTGGCAATGATATGAGTATTTTTTCTTTAACCCAGCATCTCCTGTGGTGTGGTCTCCTTTTGTCTGCAATATGAATGCCTGCTGTGTCAGTCAAGGTTCTTGTCCTCAAGCAGTACGAGTCAACTCTGACTAACCTAATAAAACGAAACTGGGGGAGACCATTAAGGGATTCCAAAACAGATGGGAAACTGTGAGACCAAATGTCAGAGGCCTGTGCAACTACAGCCCCGGCAGGGCCTCTTGAAGAGCCCAGCCTTGCATTGCATGTCAGCAGCATCCAGATATCCCCTCTTCAGCCAGGATTGGCCACCCGATGCGGAACACCACAGCAGCAGCTAAGTAGAGTATGTCGGTCCTTCTCATTCCTCCTCTGGGACCCCAACACTCTAGAAGAGATAGACAGATGGACCCTAAAGATGAAGGGGAAGCAGAGGAGGGAAAACAAAGCACACCCAACTCCCCAAGGCAGGGCCATGTGCACTACTGGTCAAATCTGGGCATGGTGAGGGCAAGAGCATCACAATGGATGTGATATTCAAAATTTAAACTGGAATACTTTAGCCTCAACATTTTAAAACCTGAAAATTTTCTGGGATGCTGCAAGAGCTACCCAAGATGTTGTGTAGGGGCAGAAAACACTTCTTCATCAAAACATACCTGAAAACGGAGGCCACCTGGGTAGCTCAGTCGGTTAAGTGTCAGACTTCGGCTCAGGTCATGATCTCCCAGTTCATGGGTTCAAGCCCCGCATCAGACTCTGTCCTGACATCTCAGAGACTGGAGCCTGCTTCACATTCTGCGTCTCCCTCTCTCTCTCTCTGCCCCTCCCGTGGCTGTACTATCCATCCCTCCCTCCCTCTCTCTCTCAAAAACAAACATTAAAAAATAGAAAATAACTGCAAACGACGTTGGAAAAATAAAAGGGTTTCATGTTTCCTTTTAGTGTCCCACTGAGTCCAGAACCTCCAATAAACTGGTTGCACAGCAAAAGAAATGGACGTTGAGGAGTTTAAGTGGAAAGGAAATTCACTGAGAAGCCACTGGGTGCTCAGTGAAACACTAGGAAGGCTGGAGGGAAAAGTCGGGAGGGGATGCAGGCACAGAGCGAAAAATCACACTGGGGAACTGGTCTAGGGACGCCCTGCCCCACCAGTGGAGAGCAGATGCTGGAGATCTCATCACCAACACCTCCAGCCCTAGATCCTGACTGAGGCAACGACCACTCCCCAGAATGGGATGTGGCTGCCTCCCCTGTGCTACAGAAAGAATTCTCCATTGTCCCACTTCCCAAATCCAAGTTCAGGGCCCATGCACCTCATTGGCTGAGCCTAAGTCACATGTCCAAGGCCCAGTTGCAAGAGTCTGAAGAAGTAAGTGTTCCTTTGTGTTTCTATCCTGAAGGGAAGTGTCTTCCTCTAATCAAGTCTCCTAAGCAGAATTGCTATTAGCGGCTATGGTGCTTTGTGGCCATTGTCGAGCTTTGGGGCAGAACATGCTGGAGTTTTCACTCCATTTGACCACTCTGCTGGAGTATTCCTGTAGAGTACACATTGCACAGGTGTATTCAGTAGTCCTGCTGTTAAGGTAAATGTTTAATCAAATTCAGAAAGGGGATGCAGCAGAGATGACAGACACATACTAAAGAAAGATATCCAGCTTAGAGAGAAATATGTTCACGGATGACATCCACGTAGCTTGATGGAGAAGAGTGGAGAAATGCTCTCATGAATCCAAGGCGAGTGAACAAAAGCTAGGCAACAACTGGACTTCGCGGAGTCATTACTTACCGTGAACCTGAATCACCATCACTAGGAGAGTCTCTCTTCACCATGTATGGAGTTTGGCTTCCAATGATTGGAAACACAAAGTGATACTGACCCAGGGTGGGCATATCTGAATCATCATGCAGAATTATTTGGATCCATTTAAAATTTGGGGCGCCTGGGTGGCGCAGTCGGTTAAGCGTCCGACTTCAGCCAGGTCACGATCTCGCGGTCCGTGAGTTCGAGCCCCGCGTCAGGCTCTGGGCTGATGGCTCAGAGCCTGGAGCCTGTTTCCAATTCTGTGTCTCCCTCTCTCTCTGCCCCTCCCCCATTCATGCTCTGTCTCTCTCTGTCCCAAAAATAAATAAACGTTGAAAAAAAAATTTTTTTTTAATTAAAATCGGTATAGCATGTTTAGATTCACATCAACTCCCCTTCCGGTTCATGAAATAACCTCATGCTTAACAAACAAGGAGAAGACGTATGGAAAAAAAGTGATATATTTTCATGTTAAAACAAATAATCATTTGTTCACAATTATAATAATTTATTATTTGTGAAAGAAAAGGTATGTATTATTTCAATATTGTATAATAATCTATATAAAAACTTTTTTGCCCAATACACATTATGAAATTAAAAGTAAACACTTGTAAGTTATTTCCTGTTTTTATTCTGAAAATAGTAGAAATAGTAAAGGCAAGCAAACTGAGCAGATCATTCCATATTGATTAATCAGGGAACGGGGAGTAGATTTGACTCAATAAAACCCTCCTGCATCAGATCAATTCCATGTGCACATATTACACAGTGAGTGCTTCTGGGTTCGTAGATTTTACAGCTACTACATCTGGACTGTATTTCTACAGTGGAGTCATGGATTGAAAGTCTATTTGGAGACACTTGAAGACAGAATAGAAAGAGAGGTATTTGACAGAGTATTGACAGCTTTTTCAAATTTGTTCCACATTGCAACAGAAAAAATGAGACAGTAATTATTTTTTGTTTTAAGTTTTTAAAGTAATCTCTGCACCCAGTGTGGGGCTTGAACTCACAACCCTGAGATCAAGAGTCACATAGTCCACCAACTCAGCCAGCCAAGCCCCTGTGAGACGATAATTACTAAGTGATGTAGGATCAAAGAAGGGTTTTCATAGGTGAACGGTATTACTGGTTTTGTATCTTGTTGGGAATGACCCAGTGGAGGGCCAGTGTGGGTGAGAAAGTGGCTTCCTGTCACTTAAACACTGCCTCTGGGAGTTCCTGGCTATTTTAGCCACCATCCATCCTCAGAACTCTTCATCTTGCAAAAGTGAGACTCTGTACCCATTAAACATTAACTCCCAATTTCCCTTTCCCATAGCCTCTGGCAACCATCATTCTATTTTTTGTCTCTATGAATGTAACCACTCTAGATACATAAGTGGAATCATACAGTATTTGCCTTTTTGTGACTGATGTATTTCGCTTAGCATAATGTCCTCAAGGTTCATCCATATTGCAATATATGTCAGAATTTCCTTCCTTTTTAAGGCTGAATGGTATATAAATATATATACCACACTTTGTTAACCATTCATCTGTGGATGGAAACTTGGGTTGCTTCCACATTGCAGCTCTTGTAAATAAGGCTACTATGAGCATAGGTTTATGCATATTTTTTAGAGACTCTGCTTCCAATTATTCGGAATAAACACTCAAAGTGGCATTGCTGGATCACACGGTAATTCTATCTTCAATTTTCCTAAGAATCGCCACACTGTTTTCCGTGTGACTGCGCCATTTTACAGTCCCACCAAGAGTCCAGAAGGGTTCCAACATCTCCACATCCTGCTGACACTTGCTATCCGCCCCCCCCCCCCCCCCGCCACCACCTATTTATTTTTCTGAGAGTAGCTATTCTATAGGAGTGAGGTGGTATGGCACTGTGGTATTGGTTTGGATTTTTTGATGTCGGACATCTCTTCATGTGCTGTTGGTAATTCCTTTCCTCTTTGGAGAAATGTCCACTCAAGTTCTTCACCCTTTTTTAAAAAATTGGGTTATTCTTGTCAAGTTGTAGAAAGGAGTTCTTTACTTACTCTGCTGTCCTCTTGTTCGCTCCACTCCAGACAGATTGGTCTCTTGGTATTATTCCCCCCTTAGGTCCCTCCCTGGAATGTGTGGCTGGCTGTTTCATTTCCTTCATTTCCAACTCCAGGTATGACTTCTCAGTGTAGATTCCTAGCAAACATCGCACCACATCCCTGCTCCCCCAGCACAACCAATCCCCTTTAAAAAGTTCCACGTGTTTTCATATTGCTTTCCACCTTCTAATGTGCTAATTTACTTACTCATTATGTTCACTGTTTGGTATCTGTCTTCTCCCCACTACAATATGAGCATTCCAAGTAAAGGGCTATCCTTTTTATTAATGTATCTCAAGCACCAATTGACATCCTTGTGCCTACTAAATGCCTCAAAAATAGTGGATACAGTTTAAACGTAAGTCTTATAAGTCACGGGATTTTTATTTTCCACTGGGAACTTATCTTTTTTAAGTGGAAAATTATTTTTTAAGGCCAGGGAGTTCTCAATGTGCATTTATTTTTGTTGTATTTTTATTTGAGAGACAGACAGACAGACAGCACATGGGTGGGGGACATGGGGGACAGGAAGAGATAGAATCTCAAGCAGGCTCCACACTCAGCGTGGAGCCCCACAGGGCACTCAATCCCACGACCGTGAAAACATGACCTGAGCTGAGATCAAGAGTCAGACTTGCAGCTGACTGAGCCACCCAAGACACCCCAGAGTGTGAATTTCTTTCATTCGCTTAACACATCTGCCCAAACCACAGAGATGCACAAATATGGCTCTCCGTAGATTCTGTCTTATCTCTCAGATTACAATAACTATCTCATTTTGCAATAAAAGGGGGAGGAGATGAATATAAAGAATTAATTAATCAAAGTCTTAACTTTTCTGAAAACCCAGGGAATTTTTATCAGCCTTTGTTACTTATCTAACATTCCTCTCTAGAATATTAATATCCTAGCCTGAGATTTACAGCTTTCCATGGCCATGATGTATTCACACGGCAGAAGAGCAAATGCCCCCCAAAAGAGTCTTTCCTTAAACTTCGTGTGTGTGAATTCACATTCAGGAATATCATTCACATTCAATCAGAAGACTGTTTTATTAAAATGCACCATCTCACAGCCTTTTTCATACTACATTAAGAGGATAGTTATGTTTATACAACATATTGGGATAAACAAGGGAATTGGAGCCCTTTGCAAGGCTTCTCTGGTTTTGCAGCCTGCTCGGCCACTGCGAGCCACCCCAAGGGCTGTGGTTCTTGCACCGGGGGGGGGGGGGGGGGGGGGGGGGGGGGGGGGGGGAGCAGCTACTAGGTTACATGATGTCATAGGAAGTGAGCTCTTACCAACCGTGGGTGAAGCCAATCCTCTATGACAAACATGGGTTACAACTGCAAATTGTTTCCTTCAAAAAACACTCTAACAGTCTACTACAGAATAGAAGGCTGAGAAGTCGATTTCTCAGATACCCTAACCAGCAAAGTTCTGAATACATTTTTAGGGTCCTTCTTACAGAGAAACATACATAATACCTCAAAGACAGGTATTAGGAAACAAATGTATAAACTCCCATTTCTTTGATATAAAACATTTGACAAACATACAGCTGTCAGTTTCGTTTTATGGTAATAGATATGTTAATATTCTCTAATATTCTTTACATGCTTCTTTACATTGCCTGTGCCATTGCCAGAAGGACCATGGTTTCTGCCGCAGGTGCTTTTAGTCAAGAGTAAATTAAAGAATATCAGGCTCTTAATGTCCTATTTCTGCACTACCCAAAACACATGAACAGAAAAATAAAAGGGATGTGGATCTATAAATGGAAATCAGGGGCTCTTTGTAGAAAAAAAAATTGTGAATGAAATTAGAGAAGCAAATAGCAACTATTCACTACCATTTCACTACCTAAAAATACAAGTCATCTTTATTTTGTACATTACAACAAAACAAAATTCAAACAGATAAAAGACTTAAGTGTTCAGAGAAATAGTCCATTAAGATAATAGATTATCTCAGTGACTATTTTTAAAAGTCTTGTTTAATAAAACATTTTCTGAGTGTGACTTCAAAGGCAAAAACCATTAACTAAAAGTTAGGTTTTTTGGGGTGACTGGGTGGCTCAGTTGGTTAAGGGCCCAACTTCGGTTCAGTTCGGCTCAGGTCATGATCTCGCGGTCCGTGAGTTCAAGCCCCGCTTCAGGCTCTGTGCTGACAGCTCAGAGCCTGGAGCCTGCTTCAGATTCTATGTCTCCCTCTCTCTTTGCCCCTCCCCTGCTCATGCTCTCTCTCTGTGTCTCAAAAATAAACATTTTTTAAAAATTAAAAAATAAGTAAATAAACAAACAAACAAACAAACATTTAGAAAAATTTTTAAGGAAGCCCTTGAGAGATAGGGAACATTTTGATTTATTAATACTTTGAAGTTTTATCCTGCCACATATGGTCATGCTCCTGATAGGATGGATATAGGGATGAGGTGGGTGTGGGGTGGGGTGAAATCTTATAGTATTGACTGAAAATAACAATTGGCTGCCATACTAAGACAAAGGAACACAACCAAAAATTGCTTTAAGAAAGATATGTGGTCCTAGGAGTTGCCTACCTTTAAAGATACATTGCATTACTTTTCATAATTTTGAAACAATTGGAAACATACTAAGTTTTTTTTAAATAATGAACAAAATCTTAAAGGTACAAGAGCTTATTTTAGATAGGCTATTAGACCACAGAAAGCAGCATTTGCCTGACAGATTGGGAATATGGTTTCACAAATGCGATACAGAGCTCGAGAGACAGGGGTGAGACTCTGGGGACAGTAGACAGATTCTCAAGAAGGAGATGAGTAATTACAGATAAGGAGCTAAAATTAATAGGTAAGCAGGACATTGATGCCTTTGCTAGAGATTCCCAGTTATCATTATGCAGGTATTAGGGCAACTTGGCAATGATTTTACAACTGTATTCTATAACAAACCGTAGCATACTAATATAGACTGAACTGTTTAAACATCTTGCAGACTTTAATTTATTCAGCTTAAGAGCTTAGTTGAAAGGGGAAAAAAAAATAATGGAAAGTAAGCTGTAGGATTGCTTTTCCTGAATTCTAAATTTAGCTTAAATATATTTCTAATCCTCCATGCCAGGGATATTTTCTTGAAAATTCATTTGAATTGTATAATCTGATCACCTTTATTAATGCAAGGATTTAGACGGGCATAAACATGCTTACTGTATTTTACTGTGTCGATTTTTAGCCTGGGTAATCCTGTAAATGATTAGCTAATTATATTCCGTCTGATTATCAAGCTACTTAACTTAAATCCACTATGATGATAAAAGGCAAGTAAATCTTCAGTACCAATAGAGACGCTTCTACACATGGCTACATTTAAGAAGGCAAAAGAAACTGCACCATATGAGCAAAGCCAGAGCAAGATTAAATCCCCATTATATGGATGACAGCATCCGGAAAGGAATAGACTGAAGGGCAACACAAATTCACAGCCATCAATTTGGGTCTGTACTGCCTTCAAAGACAAATCTGACTGCTCCCTAAACTGATTGTCTTATAAAACCAGAGAGGGAACATTCATTCCATCACCCATTGTAGGAAATGCCCCTCTCAACTTTTAACATAGGTCCAGGCGACTTCACATGACAGCTGGGTATAAATGGAAAACTTTCAAGGGAGCAATAGAAAAGGAAAACACTGTGTGAGGACTCAAGGGTCTGGTGTCATTTCAGCTCCCAGGGGAAGTATAAAAAGGGAACTAGCATATTCAGAGTATCTCTCACATGCACATCATCCTATCTCATCTAGTCCTCACAACAGGCCTAAGAGGAAGGTGTAATTATCTCAGTATCTGTAGATGCTCACAGACCCTGGATCACTGGCTCATTAGAATCCAGTCTGCCTGATTCCAAATTCTCTGCCTCCTTGGTTGTTAAATTTTGACAGCACTCTTTCAGGTACAAAAGACAGAAGCACCCTTCTAATTGGCTTAGGAAGAAACAAGGACTTTATCAGCTCATAAAACTGACACCTATAGACCTGATCCTCTTCATTCCACATTGTCGGCTGCAGGCACAGTTGGATCCAGGGGCCAAGAGGAAGTCTTCCCCTCTAAGTCTCACTTCTACTCTTCTCCAGGTTATGTCTGCCGTCAGGCAGGCTCTCAGGAGCTCCAGCTTCAATCTTTCAAGTGTCAATCTCATGGAAAAAAAGATCCTTTTTCTGAATTGGAATAAGAGATCCAGTATTGAATCTCACTGTCCTTGCTTGGTCTAAGTAATTTCAACCACACACTATAAACAACTTAAATGGAAAGTGAATGTGCAGGGTCATCTATATCAGGAAATGTGCACTGTAACGCTTAAGCCTTATGTATATATGTTAAAGATGCAGATATAGGGCGCCCGGGTGGCTCAGTCGGTTAAGCATCTGACTTTGCCTCAGGTAGGTCATGATTTCATGGGAATTCAAGCCCAGTGACAGCTCAGAGCCTGGAGCCTGTTTCGGATTCTGTGTCTCCCTCTCTCTCTGCCCTTCCCCCACTCACCCTCTCTCCCTTTCTTCCTTTGTTTCTGTCTCTCTCAAAGAAAAGTATGTATTTGAAAGAGAGGAAGGCCAGCATTCATCAAACCCCTGCCATGTACAGGCAGAACATAGGTACGTTATTTCCACTTTTTTGTTAGACAAATGATTCAGTGGGCACTAGCCACACATGGCTACTTAAATTTAAGACTTAAAGTAATTAAATTAAAATTTAGTTCCTCAGTTGTAAGAGTTGTACTTATAGTGCTGAATACCCATGTAATAGTGGCTTCCACGATGAATGGCATAGTTATAGAACATGTCCATCATTGGAGAAAGTTCTATGGGACAACTCTGGATGTGTGTCTCAAATTTTCCCTTTTTTTCAGAATAGAATCTGGCAACCTTAAGTCATGTTAGGCAAGACTACAAAGAAATAATCAGCCCAGAATGTGTACTTTCTATAAGAAAACCACTCTCAACTCTTAGAAAAATCAGTGTCATGGGCAAAAACATACAGGTAGAGATATTAGATAGCAGATATTAAGTGATTATATGAAATTATTGTCAATTTTGTTAGCTGTGATAAAAGTATTGTGGTTTTGATAGAGTATACTCCAACTCTTTGTAGGTCTGTGCTGGAGCATTTAGGACTAAAATTTTGATGTTTTTCATTGACTATGGGATGATAGAATAAAAACCAGAGAGATGAAGTGACTATGGCACAATGTAAAGAATAGTTAAATCTAGCTCATCAGTACCATTGTTTCTAATTTTGATGTATTTTAAAACATAACAAATGAAAACATTTTTGAAAAACCTGACTTCTTGAAGAAAAATTTTCATGTTTATTTATTTTTGAGAGAGAGGGAGACAATACAAGTGGGAGAGGGGGAGAGAGAGACGGAGACACAGAATCTAAAGCAGGCTTGAGGCTCTGAGCTGTCAGCACAGAGTCCAACACAGGGCTTGAACTCACGAACCGTGAGATCATGACCTGAGCTGAGGTCAGAAGCTTAACTGACTGAGCCACCCAGGCGCCCCAAGAAAGTATTCCTGATATGATCTATTCAACCGGGAAATGGTGCTTTCACTCAGGGCCACTCTTGGTTGGCCAATTTTCTACTTCATCATTAATTTATAGAAATATTTCCCTAACAACAGAACTAGAACTGAGGTGCCTAGGTGGCTCAGTCGGTTAAGCAACCAACTTCAGCTCAGGTCATGATGTCATGGTTCATGAGTTTGAGCCCCACATCAGGTTCTGTGCTGACAGATTCTGTGTCTTCCTCTCTCTCTGCCCCTCCCCAGCTTGTTCACACTCACTCACTCTCCTTCTCTCTCTCAAAAGTAAATAAACATTAAAAAAAATTAGAAGGAGCAGCTGCAGGGGGTCAAAAGGAACAAACCTCCCGTTATAAACTAAGTAAGTGGCTATATTCATAGCCATATACCTAATGAGGGACTTGTATCTAGAATATATTGAAAACTGCTATAGCTCAGTAATAAAAAGACAAATAGTCTAATTAAAAATGGACAAAGGCTCTGAGGAATATTTCTCCAAAAAGAAACACAAATGGCCAACAAGTACAAGAAAAGATACTCATCATTTACCACCAGGGAAATGCAAGTGAAAAGCATAACAGGATACCATTTCATATTCAGTAGGAAAGCTATAATCAAAAAGACAGATGGGGAGTCTGGGTGGCTCAGTCGGTTAAGCATCCGACTTCAGCTCAAGTCATGATCTCAGGGTTCATGAGTTCGAGCCCTGTGTTGGGCTCTGTGCTGACAGCTCAGAGCCTGGAGCCTGCTTCGGATTCTGTGTCTCCCTCTCTCGCTGCCCCTCCCCCATTCATCCTCACGCGCTCTCTCGCTCTCTTAAAAATAAGTAAACATTAAAAAATTTAAAAATAAAAAGACAGATAACAACAGTGTTGTTGAGGAGGTGGAGGAATTTTGGAACCCTCATACACTGCTGGTAAGAATGTGAAATGGTTCATCTGCTTTGGAAAACAGCTTAGCAGTCCTTCATGGCAGTCCTCATGATTTCACTCCTAAGTCTATGCCCAACATCTATACATCCATATAAAAACTTGTGCATGAATGTTCATGGCAGCATAATTAACAACTAGAAGGTGGAAACAACTCAAAGGTCCGTTAACTGATGAATGGATAAATAAGATGTAGTATATTCATACCACTGGAAGAGTATTCAGCAATAAAAACAAATGAATACTGACACATGCTACAACGTGAATGAACCTTGAAAATGTTACGCTAAGTGAAAGAATCCAATCACAAAAGACCGCATATTACGAAAATCGATTTCTATGAAATGTCCAAAGTAGGCAAATCTACAGACACAAAAAGGAGATTCATTTCTGTCTAGGGTGGGGGGTAGGGAGGTGGGGGGCAGGATGAGTAAGGGGATTGAAAGTGGGGTCACGTCTGAGGAGAAAGGGTTTCTCTAGGGGTAATGAAAATGTTCTGACACGGATTGTGGCGACGGATACAACTTCTGTGAATATGCCAAAGCCAGTGAATTACAGTAAAGCCTTGAATTGTTCCACGAACGTTCCCCAAGACGAGCAAACATCTAATAAATTTTAACTTGATAAACGAGCGACAATCTGCAATACGAGTAGTACATGATGCCGAATGTCATGTGCCCACCACTGA
Source organism: Felis catus (assembly GCF_018350175.1). Lineage (NCBI taxonomy): Eukaryota > Metazoa > Chordata > Mammalia > Carnivora > Felidae > Felis > Felis catus. Next base: position 104,668,099 of record NC_058368.1, on the reverse strand, counting down.
GCCAACGGTTCTTGAAGTTCGCTTGGATGTAGGAGTGCTTTGGATTGCAAGCATGTTTCCAGAAGGAATTATGCTCACAAACCAAGGTTTCACTGTGTACCCTTTGCATGCTTAAAATCGTTCCAGCGCATGGCATGTGAATTATATCTCAATAAATCTGTTTTCCAAAAAAAAAGAGTGAAGGGAAGAAGGAAGAAAGAGCCACACTTGACTTTGGCTGTGGTAGCAGTGTGCCCCTGGTAAGGACTGCCCTGGGTCTGCAGGGGCGTAAGAGGCTCAGGCATGGGCTCAGAGGCATTCAGGGCTAGAAAGGTGTGGTCTCCCACAGGGCCAGGAACAGCTTCCTGGATCTCCTGAACACTGAGTCATACTACCTTACCCCCTCCTTTTTCTCTCATCCACCCTTTCCAGTGATTTTGTGGCTTCCTTTCCTATGTGAAATCTTGCTCAGCTTGAAGTTCCCAGAGGGGTCTGTTTTCCTAACCAACTCCTGATTGATCTTATTGCCTAGAGAATATCCATTCTCCTCATTCTCTTCCTAAAAAATTCCAAACTTTCTTCAGGTACTCAGCCCTGCTCCACATAGACAAGTGCCTCAGGAGACGGCGATTCCACTCTTGGCTTCTGGGTTCAACCAGAAACCAGTTGATTCAGCGGCGCCTGGGTGACTCAGTCAGCTAAGCGTCTGACTTACGGTTCGTGAGTTCGAGCCCCACTTCAGGCTCTGTGCTGATAGCTCAGAACCCAGAGCCTGCTTCAGATTCTGTGTCTCCCGCTCTCTCTGCCCCTTCCCTTGCTCTCTCTCTCTCAAAAATAAACATTAAAAGTAAAATAAAATAATAAAATAAAATAAATTGATTCAGAAATAAGCATGTGATTTTAACACTGGATGTTAACTAACTGGAATTCAAATGAGAAACTTCAAGTAAAAACAACAAAAGGAAATAAGCATGTGACCCAGCCATACCAACAAGAGATAAAGAGGGCTCTACCAGAGGCTTCTGGGCAGGTCCTACTTCATTTTGAAAAAGAAGCTCGAGAAGCCAACTAGATACAAAAGACAAAGCCATCATGTCCGCAGGCTAGCATACAACCAAGACATGTATCCACTTTGGAGTAAAGATGACAGGCAGTGGGCAGGCGGAGAGACAGAGAGAACCCAGTTCTGTGACTGCATTTTTCAACTGTTGGATCAACACACCTTGAAGCTCGCTTCACCTCTTAATGTCTTGTATGAGCTAATAACTTACCTGGAGGCAGTTTGAGGTAAGTTTCCTACTACAGCTGGAAATTTACGCACTGAGACACTTCAAAGTGGCAGCGCCTCTATGCAGACAGAGCCGGAGGTAACTCCCCAGTTTCCCACAGTCTCAGGGTGGCATGAGGTGTCATCCAAAAGTCATCTCCACAACCTGAGACATTAGGTGAGAGGGGGCTGGTGGAGCTTGCAGCCAGGAAAGGAGACACAGCAGCATGAAGCGTATAAAACCGGGCACGCTGTAGGAACGTGAACGTCATGGCAGCAGGGTGAGGCCAGCGAGGATCCAGGTGGATTTCTACATCACGGCAAACGCCAGACGGGCTAGATAATAACCTGCGGTTACAGCCTCCCCGCTTGACACCCCAGTGCAACGTAGAGCCTCTCCCCCTATACCCTCAAATCTCAGGAGAAGGAGAAGGAATTGGCTGGGTTGAGTTTCCACCACCAAACAGAACGGAAGCTCAAAATAGAGACGGTTGCATCACAGAAAAGTGAAAGAAGCGATGGGTTGGGAAAAATCCTAAATGTGTGCATTCCAGTTATGCGGAACTCATTCTTTGGCCAGTGGGTGGCAGACGAAGCATGATCATCTTGATCCCCATCCCCATCCCGTATTTACCAACCTCACCATCCCGGAGGGTCACACTCAGCCTTTTCCAAGTCCTCTTTCCACTGCCTCTTCTCATCTGCAGTTGTTCAGAATTCAAGCTCAGATCCTCCCGCAAATGAAATTTCTCTTGCAACGGGCTCTTGGATGCAATCCTAATCAGAGGGCTTATTATGGAACTGTGACCCTCAGTCACTCTCCAGCAGCCATCCCCCCAGAGTCTTTTTAATCAAAAAACTGATATATAATTAGGTCAGAGAAACTCAGAGAAATGGCCATAAAAGCTGTCCTGCAACCCTACACCTTTTTCCTTACGTGTCTTTCAAAGTCATATTGCTCCAAATCTGAAGCAAAGAATAAATTTTTAATAACTCCTGATGGATAATATTCAACTCGAAGTTTGTCTAAGTTGGAACGGGAACGTACTTACAACTCTTCTCTGATTCATTTTGTGAATTTAAATAGCACAAGGCTTGTAAGGAGCTGTTATCATTTCCTTCCCTATTTCTTAACTTTCTTCTCCCTCATTTGTGTTCCAATCCCTTAAAACCAATGTCATTTCCTTCACATTGTCAAAGATTACCCCCAAGGAGAGATGACTGATGTTAACACAAATGTCCTTTGGTCCCTATGCTGAGATTAAGAAGATTTTCCCAGTTTTCAATGGAGAGAAAAGAAAATTTGCTGTGCAAAGCAAGAATACTAAACACAAGTAGAAAATAAGGTTAAATATCAGATCAATGGTCTCTGGTTCCTGTTATTAACCTTCTACTAAAAACACATTTAAACCCATGGACTTGCAGAAAATAATTTCATCTTCATATTTCACCAGGTTAATGATATTCTTAAGTTAAGCCTTTGAGAGAAAATGTTACTGGAGGGAACCTCGGTGGCTCAGTCAGTTAAATGTCTGACTTCAGCTCAGGTGACGATGTCATGGTTCGTGGGTTTGAGTCTCACGGTGGGCTCTGTGCTGACAGTTCAGAGCCTGGAACCTGCTTGGGACTCTGTGTTCCCCCCCCCCCATCTGCCCCTCCCCTGCTCATGCTCTGTCTCTCTCTCCCACTCAAAAACTAAAAAATAAAAAGTTACTGGAATAACAGAAACAGATCTTATTTTTTCAAAGAATTTTAAAATTTTTTTTTAATGTTTATTTATTTTTGAGACAGAGACAGAACATGAATGGGGGAGGGGCAGAGAGAGAGGGAGACACAGAATCGGAAGCAGGCTCCAGGCTCTGAGCCATCAGCCCAGAGCCTGACGCGGGGCTCGAACTCACGAACCGTGAGATCGTGACCTGAGCCGAAGTCGGACGCTCAACCGACTGAGCCACCCAGGCGCCCCTCAAAGATTTTTAAAAAGTCTTTTTCCTTTTTGCTCTCGCTATTAGAACTTTAAAAATTGGTAAGTAATATTTAGCAATTATGTACCTACCTGTTACCAAGAAATTTAAATGAAAACTATAGTTATTCTGTATTCTGTCACCAAAAAAGTTGAGTTTCTGCCTAAGTCTGTTAATACAAAGCTTTCAGGTAATATTTGAAGGTTTATTTTTAATATTTCTGCCGAACGTTGGCTTACGATCTTTCAATTAGACCATGTGTTACGGGTAACTATGCTTGCTGAAATGTTTGCTATAAAAAACCATGTATGTTTACTTAAAATTGTAAACCAGATTTGTCAAAACAGACTGGTTTTACCTACCTAACCGATGAGCACAAACCTTCTGGGGCACTACCTGATGTAGCCTGGATTATTCCAACCTGCATAGAAGGAATGGAGGAGATTTTCTTAGGATTAATGTTTCTTAACATTTAGAAATGTGGCTTGGAAAGGTATATTGAGGAAAAGGGTCTGAGAGATGAATTCAAAAGACAATAGCAGAGCTACTAACAGGCAGGAGCGGACGGCCACAGGGGCTTCTGGGCATCACTGAGGGACAGGGATGGCAGCACAGGGAGCCCAGAGGGTGCCCCTGGTTGGTCTGATCTGGAATGGCAAAGCCAACAGCAGTTTTCTCTAGTGCCTCGTGGACAGTGGCAGCGGTATCTCCTCCCTAGGTGAGTTTCACAGCACAGTTCCCTGCAATCTACTAGAGGAAGCATCCCCCCCCCCCAAACAAAGGTATAAACCATGAAAGAGGAAGACATGGTCGCCAGCATGTGGGAGCTCCAACATCAGCAAAAGGAAAAGGAATGTTCCGGGGATCGAGATAAAGGGAAGATCCTGACAAAGCTGAGCAGCGAGTCTAGACAGCAACCAGTCCACCGGGAAGGAGAAGGCTCATCCAGTACATACACTTTGAAGCAAAAGTCAACGTCTCAGGCTTTTCTCAAGTGTTCGACTGAGTTGAGAAGTTCTTTTCTCCTTTTGTTTTTTCCTTCTCTCTCACACTTCTCTCCCTCGCTCTCTTGGCTCTGTCAATTGTCTCAATAACAAAGCAAATTTAAAAGTCGACAATTACTGGGGCGCCTGGCTGGCTCAGTCGGTAGAGCATACAACTCTTGATCTCAGGGTTTTGAATTCAAGCCCCACGTTGAGTACAGAATTTTCTTAAAACAACAACAACAACAACGACATTAACAACAACAATAAAAGGAGAAAATTGTTAACTTCCAGAAAAGCTAATTATACGTGAAGGCAAAGCATAGAATACTGCGAGACTCAGCTATGTTTAATAATATCTACATAGACATACTGATTTTAACATCGAACACCGAGAGAACCAAAAATATTGTCAGAGTGAAGAGAAAGTGAAATAGATACACATTTGTGAGATGTGTAGGTTGGGGATGGCGGAGGGAGTCTGGTTGAGGTTTGAAAAGTGGATCAGAGAATTCAGCATTCCCTTTCACAGTAAGAAGTGAAGGGATAATCTCCAAAACTGCGAAGGGAAAACAAAACTTAATTAGCAGAAAAATCCTCTTGCTGGAAAATAAAGATGTAAACACCAGTAAAAGCTGCTCAAAATGTTGGGTACTATCCACTCTGGAAGTGTGAATCAAAAGCTGGAAAGAGGAAAGCTGAGGATTGCTGTTACAAGCTAGCAGAACTCATCATACTTAAAGTCAATATGTATCTTGGACAAAAATAAAGATTCAAATTTTAAATAAGAACACTCTCTAAATTCCCCTCCCCTCAAATTACATTACTATTTCCACTAAAATTCCATTGACTTTATAAATGATTTAGGGAGAAATGACATCTTTATATAAATTCTGAGAAATTATTCTAATTTCTTTCTAAGATGGTTAGGACTTCTTTTTTCATCCTCAGAGTTTTACCATTTTCTTGTTATGGGTCTTGGGTGTTTTCTGTGCTTTGTATCAAGGCATGTTACATTATCTTTTGCTGTGATGATGACATTTTTTTCCCCACTAAACAACTGTTGCTAACATATTTTAAAAAGCACTCCCTATATTTTGTAACTTGCCACCGGACTGCATGCACGCTTCTAGCATTTTTGTGACTGGATGTCTTCAGTAATTATCATCGTTATGTGACAATTTTCCATCCCATGCATAGGACTCTTTTGTTTCCCCGATGCTATTGCATTGGTTACAACTTGTTGAATACAGCTTTAATGATGGAATGAGTAGTTATATATTGCTCTCGACTGGAATAAAAATACTTCTGGTTTTCCCCAACATGAATATTATTTTCTACTGATTTCAGATAGAAATCTGATCATCTGTTTATTCTCTACTATTTTCCCTATCTAAGTACTCTCTCATACCTCAGCATTAACATTTTTTTAGTTTGTTTTCCTCCCTCCAACGCATGTTTCTAATGGTACAGGATCAGTGTCTGATTTTATCCCAGAACTGAGAATAAGGCCTGGCTCTAAAAATTTGTCGAATGAATGACTCAGTCAGTGATGGGCAGGGTGCTAGAAAATCAAGTGCTTCTTTGTCTCTTTTAGCATATGAAAGGCATTAATACTTGTCATACTGTTAAACCACTCTTGCATTTATGGACTACACATTAATTACTTCATTGTGGTGTACTAACTGGATTTCCTCATATTTTATTTTATTTTTAAGTGGTTCTTTATTTCTGAGAGAGAGAGAGAGAGAGAGAGAGGGTGAGGAGGGGAGGGGCAGAGAGAGGGATACAGAATCCAAAGCACACTCCAGGCTCTGAGCTGTCAGCACAGAGCCTGATGCAGGGTTCAAACTCACATACCGTGAGATCATGACCTGAGCTGAAGTTGGACACTTAACCAACTGAGCCACCCAAGGTGCCCCTCCTAGTATTTTATTTTAAATGTCTGCATCTGTGCCTCTGAGTATGAACTGTAGCTTTGTTGGAGTTACGGCTTATCTTTGTCGGCTTTGGTTTCAGGATGTTAGCCATATTAAAATAATTAAAATATTTCATGTGTTTGCTCTCTAACAGTTTTTTTTTTATTTTTTTTTTCAACGTTTTTATTTATTTTTGGGACAGAGAGAGACAGAGCATGAACGGGGGAGGGGCAGAGAGAGAGGGAGACACAGTACCACCTTAATTTATATTTCTCTACCAATGAGGTTGAACACTTTTATAGAGCATATTGAATACCTGTGTTACTTTACATATCCATTGTTTTTTTAATTTTTTAAAGTTTATTTATTTATTTTGAGAAGGGGGGGGCAAGAAAGTGGGGGAGGAGCAGACACAGGGAGAGACTCCCAAGCAGGTCCACATTGTCAGCACAGAGCCTGATGTGCGGCTCAAACCCACGAACCCATGAGATCATGACCTGAGTCGAAACCAAGAGTCAAATGCCCAGCCAACTGAACCACCCAGGCAGGCACCTCCCACCCCACTGTTCTTTCTTTTTTTTTTTTTTAAGTACACTCTTTGTCCCATGTGGGGCTTGAACTCAAAACCCCAAGATCAAGAGTTGTGTGCTCTACCGACTGAGCCAGCCAGGCATTCCCAGTGTTCATTTTTCTATCGGAGTATTTTTTTTCCTATTGATTCATATTGATATTAATCCTCTGTTAATATCATGCAGACATTCTCAGGCTGTATGTTGTCCGTTAATGTTGTTATTCTTTTTAATTTTTATGTATTTAAATGTCATTATTTTTTTATGACGCTCATGTTTTCTATCTTGCTTAAACAGCATTTCTTCATTCCACATTTTTTTTTCTATACCTTCATCTAATACCTTAATGTTGAGTTTTTTGAGTATTACGCAAGGTATGTGTACATTTCTCTCAGAATGAACAACTCATCACCCCAGGTGTATTTCTTCCAAAATTGATAACACACCAATCTTTGCCCTGATTTAAGAAGTAATCTATATTCTTCCTACTGATTTGTTTATTATCTTTATGATTCATAGCAGCTAACACATAGTTCCGACCATATTCCAAGCTCTCTTCTAAGGGCTCTTTGTATATTAAGTTCTTTAATCTTCCCAACAACCCTCGTATATGGGTGGTAAATGGTCACTATTTTACACAGAAGCCAACTAAGACAGAGAGTTGAAGTAACTTGCCCAAGAATGCACAGCGACTTCAGCCTGGCTTGAGATTCAATGCTCCCAACAAGGCCAAATCCCAGTGTACAGACTCATGTTTCTAAATTCTATACAGTCTTCCTCGTGACTATCTCTGCCTACACCTGCACCAATCCTACACTACCACAATTCTATTTTCAAATGTGTTTTAATTTCTGCAGGAGAAGTTACTACAATTTTTTTCCTCTCAGAGATTTACAGGCTATTACTTGCTATTTTCTTCTATCATGTGACCTATAGAATCAGCTTAAGTTTCATATATAATGATAAGGATTGCACTACAGTTCTATGTCAACTTGGGAAGATTTCTATCTCAAAAATAGTGTCTTACTGGGTTGTTTATTTTTTTTCCTACACCTTCATTTAAAAAAAAAAGTAGGTTTATTTATTTGAGAGAGAGTGAGAGAGAGCAAGCAGGAGAGGGGCAAAGAGAGAGGGAGAGAGAGAATTCCAAGGAGGTTGCGCACTGTCAGCACAGACTGAGATGCTGGGCTCAAACTCACCAAGTGTGAGATCATGACCTGAGCTGAAACCAAGGGCCAGAAGCTTAACCAACTGAGCCACCCACGCACCCCTTCCCCACAGCTTTATAGTTTTTCTTTTGGTGAGAGTAAGTTCCTTTTTCTCTGTTTCATTTTTTTAATGTATTGTTGATAATATATAAGAAACCACTGATTTTGCTTTTGATTTACCTAAACCTCATATTCAATATTGTACTGATTCTAGTAAATTTTTTTCTTGGATTTCTAAGACAATCTCTTGTTTGCAAATAATTTTATCTGTGTCTTTCCTTCATAGTATATACACACATATATATATATACACACACATACGTATGTATATATGTATATATATTACTTTTTTCTGTCTTACTGCATTAGTTAGACTCTCCATTACAAGATTAAATAGCAACAATGCTGGGAGCAAATTTATCTTAGGAACATTAGTAGGAACGATTGTAATGTTTTACATCAAATATTTGCTCTTGGTTTATGCTAAGGTTTATCAGCTTAAGAAAGTTTCCTTCTATTGCAAGCTTGCTGAGAGTTATTGTTTACTTGTTTTTAATCAAGAGTGATGATTGAATTTTAGCAAATGCATTTTCTCCCATATTGAAATGTCATGAGTTTTACCTCCTTTGATCTATTTATATAGTGAATTACATTAATGGATTTCCTTGTGTTGAGTCATCCTTGCATTAAAAATAGTTATATGTGCCAGGAGTTATGTCAAACACAGTAATTAGATGGATACACATTTCAAACTGTTGTGTCTTCTTAATGAACTGACCTTTTTTTATTATGAAATTTATTATTAACTGGAATATTTAGTGCATTCTCAGTCAATAAAAGTATTAATATGGTTGTGTTGAATTCTATCATCTTGCAATTTGCTTTTTATTTGTCCCATATCATGTGTGTTTCTTTGTTCTTTCTGGCCTTCTTGATCCAATAAAATATTTTTTAGTACTCCATTTTATTTGCTTTTTGGTGTGTGTGTGTGTGTGTGTGTGTGTGTATTAGTGATTGCTCTAGGAATTTGAGTATATATCCTGAGCTTGAGTCTACTTGTAATTAATATTATAACATTTCATGTAGAATATCCGAATCTTTTAAGGGTAGAATTCCACTTAACCCCCTGCAATTCTTAATGCTATGGACATGTGTTATCATTACATATGCTAAAAATATCACAATGCATTGTTCTTACTTTTGCTTGAACCAATCGAGTATGTTAAGGAAACTTAAAGGTAGGAAAATAAAATTCTTATTTACCACATATTTACCATTCCCAATTATGTTCATTCCTTAGTAACATCCTAAATTTTATCTTCAGCCCAATGAACTTTCTTCGCCATTTCTTTTAGCTCCATGACTACAGGAGCTAAATTGTATTAAGTAAAATTATATTAAGGTATAGTCCTTTCCAGATATTTTTTAACCTCTAATCTTAAAGATTATTTTGAGAGATATATTGCTTTTGGTTTTGTGACTTTCTTACATCTGTAGATTGATTTTTTTTCCAAGTTTGAATATTTAAGGTTATCATTTCTTCAAATAGTTCTGACCCATTCTTTTTTTTCCTTGTCTTCAGAGACTTCAATTACATATAAGACAAGTGAGATCATTCTACAAGATACAGAGGCTCTGTTCATTTTAGAAAATAGAAAATAAAATTTATTCTGTTGTTCAGTTTTGATATTTTCTAATTGATCTATTTTCAGGTTCTCGTACTTTTTATTCTGCAGTATCCAATCTCCTCTTAAGACACTGAGGGAAATTGTTATTTCTAGTATTTTTAATTGATAGTTTTGTACAGCTTGTATTTCTGAGATTTCCCAGCCTGTTCATTATGTCCATTTTTTGTCTTTAAATCCTTGAACATGCTTACAATCACCATTTTTAAACTGTGTTCTAGCTCCAAAATCCGAGCCGTTTTCAGGATCTCTTGTGGTTGTCTGTTTTTTAATCTTGATTACGAATTCCATTTTCCTGCTTCTTTGCATATGCATTAATTTTTATTGCATGCTGCACGTTACAAATGATATATTGTACAGCATCTGGATTATCTTGTCTCTCATTTAAAGGTGTTATGTTTGGGGGCGCCTGGGTGGCTCAGGAGGTTAAAGGCCCGACTGTTGACTTTGGCTCAGGTCATGATATCCTGGTTCCTCAGTTTGAGCCCTGTGTGGGCCTTGGTGCTGACAATGCAGAGCCTGCTTGGGATTCCAGGAATGCTCCTCTCCTCTGTGTACTCTCTCTCTCTCAAAAATTTAAAAAAAAAAAACTTTTTTTTTAAGGTGTAATGTTTGGTTCTGGCCAGCAACTACATAACAGGTTCATTCTTTTAATCCTTCAGGCTTCATTTTAGGCTTTCTTTGGGCAAATCTATATTGATTTTGACCTCAATTCTAGGATATGCTCCTATTCCTTATTCCAAAAGAGTGGCATTCCTGGGGTCTCAGTCGAATGCCCCGTGTGCTCAATGACGTCTTTCCGCCATCGTTGGGTCAAAACTCCAATATATTTTAGCACTACGTGACTTTTGGCATTTCCATTCATTTCTTAGTGCCACAGCAGCTGTGGTCTTGCAGAATCAAGAGGTCTTACAGAATCTTACCCTGTACAGGCAAGGCCCAGAGCAGCTCTTAGCCAGAGGTAAGAAGAATCTCCACACAGACTTCTGACATTTCCCTTCTGCAGAGCTCATTTGCCTCTGGAATTCGATCCTGTGAATCCCAACTGCCTCTTCATGCCCTCTACTGCCATTTCTGTCTCCTCGGCTCAGTACGACTTGATGTTCTTCACCTGGGCTCTTCACTTAGCGCCAGTTCAGCAAAGCGCCCCCAGACATAAAATCAGGTTGGATGTGGTGCTCACCTCATTTATTTCCTGTCTTGCTGAGACTGGAGTCCTGCACTATTTTCCAGTGCCTAAAAGTAGTCACCTCACATGTTTTGCTCAGTTTTAGAGAAAGGTAAATCCGTTCTTCCATCATGGCCTTGAAGTTGTAATAGAGAAACCTAATTGGTATTTCTCTAAATCTCAGTCTCATGCTCTCATTCTCTCTCTCTCTCTCTCTCTCTCTCTCTCTCTCTCTCTCTCTCTCTGTCACACACACATACACACTTTGCCATCCTTTGAAATAATAATGCTTCCCTTTTTTTCTTTCTTTTCCAATGGCCTCAGTTTAAATTGGTTTTGTTTAATGTTTTTAAATTTGTTTTAATTTATTCTCCATTAATGTCAAGAATGAAGTTACCGATACAGACCCTCCTGGTTCGACAAGAAAAACTTCATCACACTTTACTCTCTCCTTCTCCACCTCTCTCTCTTTCTCCCCCCCCCCCGTCTTTAGGAGGTTTTTAAAATTATATACATTTTTCTGTTTAAAATTCTTTGTTATAAATTGTACATAATTTCACAACCACATTACAAGCGGTTCTCTAGATTTTCATCTACGTTTTTCTTGCTCACTGCTCTTTTTTTCCTAAAACATGTCTGTGTCTTTATTAAATTCTTTATTTTGATTAATTTTTGCTTGAAGGTCTACTTTAAGTTCTGTTTTTCCGAAAGCATACCCAGGTCATCTAATTTCTGAATTCTTTTAAATCTGAGCCAGGCTTTCATTTGCCTTTGCATTTAGACAAGAGCTTGGCTTGGAATATAATTCTTGAAACCTAACACTTTTTTTCCCAGAAATCTATACATTTTCTCTAAGGTTTTCTAACGTTAATGTTGCAAGTAAGAAGTCTAATGTCATTCAAACTCCCCCCCACCCCACCCCTGCTTTGGTGACTTTTTTCTCCCAGCTGACTGCTTCCACCTGACTCCGTTCATACCCCCTAAGTCTATGCTAACCCTGCTCCATATAAAAGGCTGACTGTTTCAATTCAGAGAAGCTGCCTTCTTTTGTTTACTTGATTATTACTTCTCATTCAGCCACTATTTTCTCCTTCCGGAACCCACAAAATCATGGTACTACTTCTCATACTTCAACATTTCCTGCCTCTTGAATTTTCTTTCTTGAATTCCCCAATCTTAAAGGTTATGCTCTGCGTATCCTGGAAGAGTGTCCTGTACCTACTCTTCTTTTTATTTCCAAGATTGGTTTTTTGTGTCTCAACATGTATGTTTTTGTGGAAGTTTGCACTTAAGAAGCTCAAAAAAGGATCCTTGTGAATCTAATTAAGAAAATGACCTCCCCCAACCCCAAAGTTCTTCCCTTTATTCTACAGGAGGTCTGTTTTACTAGAGATTATTGTATCTGAATGCTCATGTCTGATCCTCCCCATTTGAACTACTGAATTCCTTAATGTATCTGGAAATTTTTCTCTCATCCTTACAGAAGAAGAATTAGTTTTGTGTGTGTGTGTGTGTGTGTGTGTGTGTGTGTGTGTGTAGGTCGGTTTGTTTGTTTGTTTGTTTGTTTGTTTTGAGAGGGTGGAGAACCTGAGATCATGACCTGAAATTAGAGTAGAACCCTGAGATCATGACCTAAGCTGAAATCAAGAGTCGGACACTTAACTGATTCAGCCACCCAGGCACCCCAAGAGTTAGTTGTTCCAGAACAGACAGTCAAAACGTGAACAGTGGCTCATCAGTGTCCCCTTTATTCACTCCTACCTGTTCCAACGCCGGTTACACTCCTCAGCTTCATAGATGCGGTGACAAGTTTCCAACAATAATACACAAATGATATTTTTATACTCCTTTTACACTCCTTGGGACTATTCCTTTCTGAAATGGGAAAAAGGAAGGGATCAAACAGGTGCAAAGGATATCATCTTTGTCACACAAGTTTCTCTTTCTTTTCCTTAGACTATGACAAGAGAAATTTTGTTTGTACTATATTAAGAAAAAATAAAATTCTTTAGGAGAAAAAAAATGGCTATACTACAAGTTCTTTCCTTAAGGAGAAGCAGGGAAGTTACTTTGATGTCTCATTCTTACTATGCAGTGGGGTGGGGAGGCAGGGTATGAGATCTTAAGTTACTTTCCCACCACTAAAAGCCTTCTGAAATACTTTCCTTGGAACAACCTCTCACAATCTTGAATTTGCTGTGGACTTGTGTGTCCAACTGCCTAAACAAGGACAGGGAAATATGCCCATGAAAGTTAACCTTTGTTGAATGCAACCATGAGGTAGAAAAAACACTGGGAACATCTGTATTTTATCCTGCCAATATGTTCTCTCTTATTCTAGAAGCACAGGATGTCTTTACTCTGTCAGCTGCAAAAATATTATCTCTCTGCAGGAATGAAACAAGTGTGGAATATATATTATGCTACCACATTACACGCATACCTAAGCAGAAAACAAAGAAAATAGCCATTTAATATATAACTCAATTTTGTCTCCAGGGACAGATAAAATTTTTTATTATAATACCCAAATGGTACAGTACATAAATATACATGGGAAATGTGATAGGGCTAAGTCAGGCTCTTTTGGCTAGATGCTGATGGCTAAAAATTTATCATCTGACACCCATCCTAATCTTGCCTTCCCATAGACATGAAGTAGGCTATATTTTTTACAAGGGCCAGGAATTTGGGGCAAGAGAGACCAAACCCATCACCATTTTTCAGCAGATCATTAATTTCTAAATGTGTGTGGAAAATAACCATTGGCTGTTATCTTACGTTCCATTTCAAACATTATACCTTATACAGTTTACTTAATAAATAACCAAGAGAGTAAAAAAAAAATAATGACAGTAACTAAATTGGTAATTTAATAACTTCAGATGATTCTTGAGGCTTAGTGGTGTTTATCCTTTTTGAAATCAATAACTTTTCATTTGGAATCTTAAATCCACTTTAATGAGCATTCTGCTGGCAGTAGTTTTATTTAGGATATGAGCTTATACAAACAAAAGTAATAGAGGCTTTTTCCTAGATAACAATTTACAGTGAACTCTGCAGATCACATGACTGATTGGAATCTATAAATCTCTGCAATTCCATTATATATGCTTCTCAAACATTTTAAATGCTTTTAACCAGAGAAGAGGTTATACAGGAAGAGCGTTCTCAACATGAGGGAACTTTCCCAGTGATTTGAAGTTTCCCAGTGATTTGAAACATGTCTGAAATGGCTCTTCTAACACTGATTCTATTTTTGAAAAAGCCCACGTAGAGCAACAACACCACTTTCTTATAGACAACACGTGACAAGCCTATGATAATGTCCCTTGCTTTTCGTGTAAGGTGCATGTGTTACCGAATTATCAAAATGAAACATTTACCAACACACAATAATCTATTCCTTTGTATCCTCCCATTAACTTACTCTAACTTTTACGTCTTCCGCATTGATTCCCTCTCTGCAAGAAAACCTTGGGGTCAAGCAATCTACCCATATAAAACTAATTAGAAACACCTTCCATAAACCAAGGGGCTAAGTCTCTTGTCACTGTAATCCACATTACACTGCCCTGCGCCCCAGAGACTCAAGCAGTTCTGGAAGTCTCCACAGGGAACTCAGGAATGAAACTATGGCTTTGGGGCTCATGACTGTTCTCCGTGAGATGCCGTCCTCTGTTGCACTGATGTCGTCTCCTGGAAGCATTTCAAAGCTATCACGCCCTTCAAGCACCAAAACTGTGTTGCATTTCCTTCATAGTTTAAAAATCCTTTATAAAAACAATGATTTCACCTTTGGTTATAATTCTGCTTTTCTCACAGGCTCAAAAACTAATGGTGTCTCCCCACCTTGATCATCTCACAAGAGAGTTTTCTAACAAAACCCCTCCTTAAGCCAAAAAAAAAAAAAAGTGCAGATTACACTAATAGATATCCAGGCAGACTCCAAACCCCAGTTTGGGCTGGGCTGGAGCCCCCTGCCCCATTTGTAAGTATCTGAAGTTCACCCCTGTATCAATGAATGACCTACTGTTGTTATATGAACACTCCCTTGCTGGGCATAACTCAAGTGCCCGCCTGAGAATGAAGTTAACCCAGAGGAAAGCAAGTCAGGAGAGGAGGAGAGACTGCGACCCACCTCATCTGAGCTTGTGAAACCAGCATCCACCTTTGGTCTCCCCAGTTATGGGTGCCAATAAATTCCCCGTTTTGCTTAAGTCAGTTTGAGATTGGCTTTATGTCACTTCCAACTGAAACAATTTTGACTAATATGCTAATAATTACCAAGTTTTATTGGGTTGTATAAGTATCAATGCCTCAAGAACTTGAAATAACGCATCCCAGAGATTTCCAACCATGAAAACCACAGGCTGATGAGTGATTTAATTAAACATGTACATATAGATCACTCCCCAAACCACACATAGAGAAATGAGGGAAGACAAATCTGAGGAAGGACAAAAACCTTGCAATTGAAACAACATATTAAGGAGAGGACATCTGCCCAATGTTTTGGACTGTGAAGATAAATGATTCCATTTTATGCTGTTATTAAATTGTATTACTCTTCATTAAAGTTAAATGCATTTAGAGGAATTAAGCTTATCAAAAACTTGGCAGTGTAATATAAGCGATGATTCTTTGTTTATTTGACGACATCCTCCTGTGGGTTGATTCACAATTTTAATTTTGGAAAACAGTATTTCCTTCATGGGGACTGACAGAATGATGTGAACTGCTGCATCATTTTGCATGAAGTCATATCGATTATGAAAGTAAACAGAAGCCAAGTGACTTAACCCATTTTTCAAGGAGCATTATGACAATAATGTGTCTATATTGTCAGAGGGGATCATATAAACTTCAGAACTGAAATTAGCCTCAGTGAAGGGGAAAAAAATAAAGACCTGGAATGAAGCTTCAGAAGAAAATACCTATTCTTTTTTAAGTTAAGTACGATGGAACTCGGTAAAGATAAAAATTCTAAATATTTTTTAAGCCCGTGTCAGGCTCTGTGCTGACATTCTCAGAGCCTGGAGCCTGCTTTAGATTCTGTCTCCCTCTCTCTCTGCCCCTCCCCCACTAGTGCTCTGTCTCTCTCACTCTCTCTCTCTCTCTCTCAAAAATAAATAAACCTTAAAAAATTTAGTTTTTTTTAATTCTCATTATTTTTACTGGGAAAAAAACCATTTTAAAAAGCATGTATTAAAAGTATGTATCAGTTACTAAGATCCTGCTATGGTGACCATGGTAAGCAAAACAAATACAAGAGAGAGCCTGCAACCTAGTGAGAGCAGAAAGCAGTAATCCAATCACAGAATTTTCATTGCTGTTGGGGTAAATATTACCAGAGACATGTGTCCTATCACCCTAGAAGCCTGTACCGGGGTTTCACCCTAAGCAGATAGACCAGGAAGAACTTGGCAAAGAATTGATGTTTGAAGAATGAGTAAGCAGTAAGTAGGTAAAGAGGGAGAAGAGGATCCTAGTGAGAGAGAGGAGCCACAGGTGGAGGGAAGAACACACAAGTGCATGTGTATGTGTGTCTATATGTGTGTCTATATATGTGTGTGTCTATATGTGTATATATGTGTGTATGTGTACATATCTGTGTATGTATATATGTACGTGTCTATATGTGTGTGTCTGTGTGTCTATATGTGTGTATGTCTGTATGTGTGTGTGTCTATATGTGTGTATATGTATGTATATATATGTGTGTATATATGTGTGTGTATGTATACGTGTGTGTGTCTAATTGTGTGTATGTATGTGTGTCTATATATGTGTGTATATGTGTGTCTATATATGTGTGTGTCTATATATGTGTATATATGTGTGTATGTGTACATATCTGTGTATGTATATATGTACGTGTCTATATGTGTGTGTCTATGTGTGTGTCTATATGTGTGTGTGTCTATATGTGTGTATATGTGTGTATATATATGTGTGTATATATGTGTGTGTATGTATATGTGTGTGTGTATATATGTGTCTATATATGTGTGTGTGTGTGCATGTGTGTATGTGTGTGTGTATATGGTGTGTATGTGTGTATAGGTGTGTGTATGTGTATGTGTGTGTATGTATATGTGTGTGTATGTATATGTGTGTGTATATATCTACGTGATATATATGTGTTTGTGTATATATGTATGTGTGTGTATCCACTTACTATACCATTCCCACACAGATCTTTTAAATTTATGAACATTTCAAACCCTCCAAAAAGTTGTGAGAACAGTACAATAATCACCAATTTGTCATTCACGCAGATTCACTGTTAATACTTTATTAACTTTATAAACACACACACACATATCCTTTCTATGCTTGAAAGAGCAGTGGCATTCTCTTACACAATTACCACACTCAGGAGACTTAACATTATCTAATATGCAATGCATATTCAAAATGACCAGTTTGTCCCAACAATGTCCTCTACAGCTGTTTTTTCTCCTGATCCAGAATCGAAACAAGGATCATACATTGCATTTCATCGTCCTGGCTCCATCAATCTTAAAGAACTCCTTGGCCTCTCTGTCTTTCATGACACTGATGCCTTTGAAGAGTCCAGGCCAGCAACTATGCAGGATGTCCTTAAATGTGTGTTTGTCTGAGCGTTCCCTCATGGTTAGATTCAGGTGAAACATTTTAGCACTACTATCACATAGATGATGTTGCATCCTTCTCGATATGTCACATCAGGCGCCATATGATGTCAGGTATGCCGTTATTAATGATGATCCTTTCAGTTTTTCCACAGGTTCATATCCTGTGGCCATAATCCATTACTGAAGAATCCAGACAAGGACAGCAAAATATAATTTCTACTTCCCCACGAGGCATCTTAATGCCAAGAGACATTAACACAGGTCATTTATACAGACAAAGCTTTGTCGGTTTTATTCACGAAAGGTGCATATAGATCACAAACACACAGTGACAGGGAATGAATCTTCTACAGCAATTCGACAAAACTGGTGCACTTGGGAGGAAGAATGGTGAGAAGAAGCAAAGCTTGGAGGTGAAGCCCAAGGCCTCAGGAGCCAGACTGTACAGGACATCACCCTGGCTCTGCCACTCATCACCTGTGTGACTTTGGGCAAGTTACCCACCCCTTCTATCTCTGCTTGCACATCTGTAAGTGGGCAGTCAGAGAAGTCACCTTACGTGGTTGTCAGGAGCACTGAGTTCCTACCACACACAACACGGTGTAATGATGATTATGTTTCCAGTGAAGGACCACTGACTTAGCTCCCTGAGCTGACTAAAGGAAGACCCTAGGTCTTCTTTATTAAAAAAAATATATTACCTGAAATTTGGACCCTGTTAGTAATATAATCTGGTAAAAATGTCTTCACGTTTGCATAAAAACACTAACATCATCTAATGAAAACTACTTAGGACACAAGAGTTTTGATTTTAACGATCAGACGACAAATGTTAAAACATTTCCCAAATCATAAGCAATAATCTTAACAATAAAATGTGTCCAGTGCCATTTCCTGTAGAGTATTTGATTACCTCCTGTTTCTCAGGGATATATGTGTGACCTGTGTCTGGTGTGAAAGCATATATATAATACTGTCAATCCCATGGAAGGATCTCAATCACAGACAGAAAGTGTCCTGCTCAGAGATCAACTCAAAAATATAGTCTAGTATTAAGATCACTCTTAAATCTGACAATCACAACTTGGTTTTCAAATTTCAAAGATATTTTTCTGATTAGGAAATTTGGCCACAGTATCTTTACCCATCGTCTTATGTTTATTTGTATGCAGGATGGTGCTGATTCTGGGAGCCCTAGGCATTCTCCTTGATCTTACCCCATTACCTCTTTTTGAAAAAATTACTTTCTTTTCCCTGTAGTATTTGTACCGCTAGTCATTCGTGGCTTAGTAAGATTAATTTTTAATATACTTTTTTCCCTTTGGTGTAATAATTATATTATCAAATAGGAAAAAAGAGCTACCCTTAACTTTCTATTTTTAGGATTTGAGTTTCTCCTAAAATGCGTAACCATAGTAGAGTTCTTCTTTATTTATTTTTTTCTTAACAAGGGTAGAAACATTTTAAACGTCTAGAAGGGACGTGTTATTCTTTTAAGAAAAAGGGGATCGAGGATCAACTGACCTACATCAACACTTTAAACAGAGAAAAGAAAAACATTTAAATCAGTAACACAATATTTATATTTACCATGTCATAGCTAGTTCAGGAGAAGATAAGGCAGGGCATAAACATCTAGACAAAACAGAAACAGAGGAAGGGAATGGCAAGAAGCAAGGAGAGACAAAGTGATAAAGGGAAAGGCAAAGTCCAACACTGCTGACCCCTGCATCCCCAAGATTCCCCCTGCCCAAGGCTCAGGGTTAGCGCCCTCATTCCTTCCATCACTCTCTGGCTCACTTCCCTAAACATCCCCCTCTGACCTTCCCCCCTGCCCAGAAACCCAGACTTCAATTATTACATCGCCAACTCAGCCTACCTACCTATACCCCAAACATCCACTGCAGATTTTCTTCTTTTTCTTCTTTCCTTTATTTTTCATCTGTTTCCTGCCCTTTGTCAAAGTTAACGTTGATCCATTTCACAGGCATCAGTTTTACAGTCACGAGACCCGGATGTACAAACAGGAAATTCCCTTTATTTCTTCAAAACTGGCAAAGCTCACGAGCCCCCATTTCCACAGATGGGAGAATACCTAACTCTGACAATTGAAGGCATACTCGGGGCATTTCTGAGTTCCGTGGGGTAAATATGTCATCAATGTAAAATTCACACTCACCCCCTTCTGTTCTTTCCATCAATCCTCTAAATTGGTAATAATTATAAGGATGGAACAGCATGTGCTACAGAGAAGACGGAGATCAGCCTAGAGAAGACAGTAGAATAGTCAAGTAAGTGTCCAGTTACAACACAGATGAGTTTCCTGAAAATGTTATGGGAGTACCGAGTGAATTTAAAGAAGCAAGGAGGGGGAAGACAGAAGCATTAACTCAGCCACAAGGGGCCAAAGACATCTTCTGAGAGGAAGTGTGTTTTGTTTTGTTTGGTTTGCTTCTGTTTTGTTTGTTTCCAAAATTGTATTCATTCGTTTTGAGAAAGAGAGAGAGGGAAGGAGGGAGGGGAAGAGACAGAGAGAGAGAGAAAGGAAGGGCAGAGAGAGGGGGAGAGAGAGAATCGCAAGCAGGCTCTATGCTGTCAGCTCAGAGCCTGACCCGGGGCTCAAACTCATGAATTCTGAGATGATGACTTGAGCTGCGATCAAGAATCTGATGCTTAATGGACTGAGCCACCCAAGGGCCCCTTAAGTTTTATCTTCCAGGGTGAGTAGGAGTTAGTTTAAGAAGATGGGAAAGGAAGTGTCAGGGCGCATGAGCTAAGGTGCGGAATCCTGGGAGAGTGTGACATGCTTGGGAGATGAAGCAGCTCTGGAATGTCTAGGGCACAGCCAATGTTCAGAAGAGCAGGTAGGAGGTGAATCTAGAGAGAATGAAGAGACCGTATGTCAAGCCCAGGAACCGGGATCATACTCTCTAGCCCTGGAGTCAGCATGCTGGACATGAAGTCCCAATCAAGCCTGTTGCCTGGTTCTGTAAACAAAGTTTTATTGGACACAGCTACGCTCATCTGGTTAGATCTAATCTGTGGCTGCTTTCCTGCCACCACATCAGAGTTAAGTCATTTTGACAGAGACCGTATGGCCACCAAAGCCTAAAGTATCTACTATCCAGCTCTTTATCTGATAGTTTGCTGACCCTGCTCTAGCCCACCTGAGTGATACACCCACCCTTTTTAAAACAAAGAGTTCACATAGACCTGAGGTGCCACTTGGGTATCGTTAGCATATTGCTGTTTAGATTTGTACAAACCTCAAACTACAGGTAAGCATCTTTTAAATTACATGTAAACTAACATTACATTTAAACTAACAAAGATAATAACATTCAGGGTGCCTGGGTGGCCCAGTCAGTTAAGCGTCCAACTCTTGGTTTTGGCTCAGGTCATGATCTCACAGTTCGTCGTTGGGCTCTGTGCTGACAACACGGAGCCTACCTGGGATTCTCTCTCTCTCTCCCTCGTTTTCTACCCCTCTCCTGCTTGTGCACTCTCTCTCTTAAAATAAATAAATAAACTTAAAGAAAGACAGCACTCAAATTGATGGTATTCATTCAACATGACCAATGATACCATTTCTACAGAAACAAACTTCCACTCCTAACATCAGACTCGCTCTACCAGGACAGGTTATTTGGAATTCAGCAACTTATACCTCTAGGGCCATAGTTTTACTTATTTGAACTAGCAGGAAACCTTTGTTAAAATAACAAAATACAGCGCCTTCATTGAACTTTATGTGCCCCAAATGCCTCATATTGGAAGACAAAGTCCCTCTGCCTTCTTTTTTCTCCTGTAGGCTATTGATAATTATAGTAATGCCCGTTGGTACAATACAAAACACAAACACCTACACAGGCAATGAAATCAATTGTCGGCACTCACTACTAAGGCAGCCATTCAGGTGATCCACAATTGTTTACATTTTTAAAATGTCATCTAAATGAAAACACAGTAATTGGAAAATATCGCAGAGAGCTGCACATCCTAGATTACATGCGAAGCCATTCATGAAATGAAATAAAACATGGGATACTTACTGTGGCAACAAAATAGCTAAACACAGCTCGTCCAAACTGGGTGAACCCAAGAAGTGGCAGTGGATTCAAGACAAGATGACAAATATGAGAATACGTGGCATACTACCTGGACAAGATTGTAACATCAAATGGTTGTGGGGAGGAAGGAACACGAGGGAGGTTTCAGGAAGGACTCCTGAAACCTGGGAATGTACACTCATTGATATGAGCGACACAGAAGACGAGAAAGTTTGGAAGGAACAGACATTAAGTTTACTCGGGCATGCTGAAATTAAGGCACCCGTGACACTAAATCTGTAATGAAGAAAGGTACAGTGCAGAGCAGTCATGAGTGAGGACTGGCTCTGATACAAAGATCGGGGAGCGAGAAAGAAATGTGTTGTTGTTTTTTTAATGTTAGTTATTTTTGAGAGAGAGAGAGAGAGAGTGTGTGTGTGAGGGCAAGCGTGAGTTGGGGAGGGGCAGAGAGAGGGAGACAGAGAATCCGAAGCAGGCTCCGGGCTCTGAGCTGTCGGCACAGGTCCCAACGCGGGGCTCAAACCCACAAACCATGAGATCATGACCTGAGCCAAAGTCAGATGCTTAACCAACGCATGCGCCCCGAAGTGCTTGTTGATGTATCCACACAGAGAAGTAAAAAGTCAGAGGAGAGAAGGTACCAAAAGATGATTAATCAACAACTGGCCATTTGAGGCAGCTGTGTAAATAACTACACACATGCACCCCAAACATAATCAATTCAGGATGATGTTCACTAATGGAGGAAACTGTAACATGCATCATATCAATTACCAATACAAAAATCACTTTTATGCCTTTGGACAGGTACACAGAGAAGAGAAGAGTTTGCAGAAGATTTACTTTTGTTTGCTGAAACTTGGTTTGTTCTCCCAGAAGGCACACTAACTTGAACAAAAGGGCAAAATAATATGGAATGTGGCAGTCGTGGCTAGGTGCCTACTTGATATCCATTCTCCTTTCTTCTTTACTAACAGAACCTTAATTTTTGTCAGGGTGGTAATGAGCCCAGCTGAAAGCTACAATTCCCAGCCTCCCTTGCATCTACGGATGGCCACACGACACATTTCAGGACAATGAAGTATAGGTCAAAGTCACCAGATGGGACTTTTGGGAAAGCCCTTCAAAAGGCAGGTAGCCTCGGCTGACTAGATCCTTTGTCCTTGCCCTTCTTCCTGTCTGGATACATGATGTAATAGGTGGAGTGACCATATTATAACCTCGATGCCCCAAGAACGAGGTAAAGGATTCCTGAGGGGAAACATAAGACGGTCCTGGGGGCTGCATGAAACCCCAGTATCAGTACTAGACCTTCTACTTCCAAATGTAAGAATAAGAAAACCTCAATTTTTTTTTTTTAGTTTATTTATTTTGAGAAAGAGAGAGACCACACGAGGGGCAGAGGGAGAGGGAGAGAGAGAGAATCCCAAGTAGTCTCAACACTGTCAGCACAGAGCCTAATTTAGGGCTTGAACCCACGAACAAGAAGATCATAACCTAAACCAAAATCAAGAGTCCAACGTTTAACTGACTGAGCCACCCAGGCACCCCTGAAAATCTCTAATTTTTTAAATCACCGTTTTCTAGATTCCTGTTCCTTGACTCAGTGCAATTTCTACCAACCTAGAAGCCTTATTTAAAAATTGGTCTCAGGGGGTGCCTGGGTAGCTCAGTCGGTTGAGCGTCTGACTTCGGCTCAGGTCATGATCTCAAGGTTCGTGGGTTCGAGTCCCACATCGGGCTCTGTGCTGACAGCTCAGAGCCTGGAGCCTGCTTCAGATTCTGTGTCTCCCTCTCTCTCTGCTCCTCCCCTGCTTGCACTCTGTTTCTCTCTCCCTCAAAATAGATAAACATTAAAAAAAAAAATTTTTTTTAAATGGTCTCAGGTCCAATATCTGCTAAGATAACCTTCAAGTTAATATGACATCTAGGAAAAAATGAAGAGTTGATTATCACCAACATGCAACAGGAAACTCCTTGTTCTGTGACTAGGGCCACCCAAAGTAAAGGGAAAAGGAGACGAACATCCAGGAGATAGCTGGCCAGTTTAGAAGGGGTTGCCTATAAGACAGTGTCCACCAAATCCAGAGGCTAGCATCCCCCACCATTTTTTTTTCTTTTTGGTTGGCATTTTCCCCTTCATCTTTAAACCAATGGAAGAAAAAAAATGAACAATAAATGCTAACACAATTACTTACTTTCGGTGGCTTCTCATTGCCCCACCCAATCAAGTAGATGTTGGACAGTTTAATTGAACTATTAATGTGTGCTTTGTATTACCAGTGATGTCTTCTCCTACGCCAACCAAGTAGCCAGGTTAATTGCTGCCTTGCTTCAGGGGAGCTTTGCAGCAGATGCTTCAAAGCAAATTCCCTACTAACCTTGCCTGCTGTTTGGAATTCAGGGGCTTCGGTCCCTCGGGTGGATTATGTTGGAGGGAGGCAGAGGAAGATGGGGCAAAGGAGAAAACAGAGTCTGCCCTACATGAGAAAAGCATGGTGGTCTCTACTAACAGCAGAGACCTGTGTTTACTCCCGACAGTCTCTGGGGGAGCAGCCAGGGCTTCTGAGGGGCAGGACAGGTGTAAAACAAGACAGACCGTCCCCGGGACAACAGGGCTCCTATGTGAATGAAGATCACTGCAGCTCAAAGAGAGTCCAGAAACAACCACTACCTTTAAGGTTCTGTGACAGCTGTAACAATAGAACTACCAGTATGAGCCAAAAAATTAGGGGCAAGTTCTGTTTTTCAAGAAACCCCAAAAGTCTCTGAGATACCGAGGGAGGGAGAAGAGCCCCCAAATGACACACTGAATTTACTTGTAGCAAGGTGAGATGAAGGCTCAAAAGAGTCATTTGCACACTCCTGTTTGTGATTCAAGAGTTATTCCCATTGCCAATTCCTTCCTCTGGAATCTGAGCCTCAACAGCTCGATCTCCTCAACGTGGAGAGGAGCATGAGTCTTACACTCCACTCGTGACGTTTTCTGTTTGGGGGTTGTTGTTGTTGTTTTTCCCCAGCATATTCTGCCCTTTGACAAAGTACACTCACCCATTCAATACATGAGTGCCCATTTTTTTTAAATCTTTAAATACTTTCCCTTCACAAAACTCTCCCTGATCCTGAAATTCCAAGTCCTCATTTCTTTCTTTACATCTCCATATTACTTGTTGGCAACTTCTCTTGGGACATTTACCCTGTCCCACTTTGTGCTCCAATCTCCTAGCTGTTTCCCCACTATCAAACACCTTAAACAAAATAATAAACCCTTATTGAACATCTACTATGCACTCGAAGGAGAGGGATGTCTGTTTCCCAAGTATGTGGCATAGTACCATATATGCATTCGTTTACCAGCAAATATTTTGTGAGGGGTCTACTACATCCTGTCACCTGGAATAGAATACAGAGAGAGTCTTCAAGGTCCCCGAAGTCTGTGCGTTATGGTCAAGGTTCACAGGTTGGAACATCATCAATTCTCAGTATTTGTTATCAATTCTTAGCATTTTAAAGCCACACTGTACTTTGAGCAGAATGGGGAAGATAATTTTGCGGGGCAGTGACCTTCTTGATATCTCAGAATATGCCACGTAGGCTTTGCAGTTACTAGAAGCATAAATAGCAAGAAAAACTTTAAGTAAGCTTTAACCATTTCCATTTTGAAATCAGGTAAGTAAGATCATTTTTCCTTTCTTTTCTTTTTTATTTTATAGACTCTTCATCAAGTTTATTATAAAGTAAGCCAAAGACAAAGAAGAACTGTGAATCACAGGTGCAATCTTGCATCAAGTTCAACATCTAGTTTACTTCCCTGTTTTATTTCATTATTTGTTTAAAATTGTTTTCTTTCTTTTTTTTTTTTTTTAATTTACATCCAAGTTAGTTAGCATATAGTGCAATACTGATTTCAGGAGTAGAATCCAGTGATTCATCCCCTACATGTAACACCCAGGGCTCATCCCAACGAGTGTCCTCCTCAAGGCCCCTCACCCATGTAGCCATCTCCCCACCCACCAGCAACCCTCTGTTTGTTCTCTGTATTTAAGAGTCTCTTATGTTTTGTCCCCCTTCCTGTTTTTATATTATTTTTGCTTCCTTCCCCTATGTTCATCTGTTTTGTATCTTACATTCCACATATGAGTGAAGTCACAGGATCTTTTTCTTTCTCTGGCTGGCTAATTGTGCTTAGCACAATACCCCCTAGTTCCATGCAGCTCATTTTTATTTTCAAGGCAAATGTGCAAATAAAAATATGTGAAATTCATGCAAAATGCTGAGATGAAGGAACTGTTATCCAAGAGAAAGCTACTTTCTCTTCTCAGGACTTGCTTCCTTAGCCTTTTATTCTTCCCTGCTGTCACTGCTGCTTTGGAATTTGCTGTTATGTGTAATAAGACTCCATCACAAATGTTTGTGGAGAATTCAAGAAATATTCACTGGAGATCTTGGCACAGACCAGCCATGACTCCATCTCTGATCTCCCTTCCCACGCTCCCCATCCCGTGTTCAGGCTCTCTTTCTTCTTCCCAGTTAGCCACTCTCCTGACTCGACTAGCTGCCGGGGGGGCAAACTTCCTGTTTTCCATCTCTCAAATATGTCACAAACCTTATGTATTAAGGGCTAGTGAAGTAAGGAACTCTGGCCTAAGCATCAAGAAGCCTGAGCTTATGTGGTCATTTATTCAACAAATATTTTAAAGCATTTTATATGTTTCAGGCACTGGGTTAAGCCTTAGAAAACAGGGATGAACTTGGGACACCTAGGTGGCTCCATCGGTTGAGTGTCCAAAGTGGGCTCAGGTCATGATCTCACGGTTCATGGGTTCAAGCCCCGCACCAGGCTCTGTGCTGACAGCTCAGAGCCTGGAGCCTGCTTTGGATTCTGTGTCTCCTCTCTCCCTGCCCCTCCCCTACTCATGCTCTGTCTTGCAAAAATAAATAAATGTTAAAAAAAAAAAAGTTAAAAAGGGGCATCTGGGTGGCTCAGTCAGTTAAGCATCTGACTTCAGCTCAGATCATTATCTTGCAGCTGGTGAGTTCAAGCCCCACGTTGGACTCTGTGCTGACAGCTCAATCTGGAGCCTGCTTCTGTGTCTCCCTCTCTCTCTGCTCCTCCCCACTCATGTTCTGTCTCTCTCCCTCAAAAATAAATAAACATTTAAAAAGACAAAGAAAAGAAGAAAACAGGGATAAACAAAATGGGAAATTCCTGGTCTTCAAAGAGCTTACATTCTAAGGGAGAAAAACGATTAACACATTCACAGATAACCAGAAAGCTTTCAGATAGTGAAGAATGCTCTGAAAGAAAGAAATGGACAAGTGTGACAGATAGCAACTGTTGGCAGGTGCTTCCAGTATGGCGCTTAGGGAAGTCTTCTCTGATATTTAAGTAGGTTTGATGAATCTGGCCAGAGTCCAAGGAAGAACATTTCAGGCATCTCGGCCCAAGACGAGAAAAAGTTGAAGTCACAGAAAGGAGATAGCCCCTAGGATGGACAGAGACCCTATGTGAGGCCAGGAGAACAGGGTTAGCTCATGAAGGGCCTAGGAGCCACAGTGAGGAGATGAGATTTTAACTTAAGAATATAGGATGTATTTGATGTGCTTAAAGCAGAGAAGTGACAGCCTCTTTTTTTTTTTTTAAAGATCACTATGGCTAACAGGTGGAACAAGGAATTAAAAATACTGATTAGGAGATTATTGTATAAATTCAGGAGAGAGAAGGGGAAGGACTGGATACATGAGAGTTGGACCCCATATGTGAGCTGAAAGAGAGCCACCAAGGTATCACCCAGGCTTTTAGCTAGAGGGCTTGAATAGACGGTAGTTCCCCTTACTGAGATGGGAAAGCATTCTAAACCTGCCTTACCTGACCCTGGGTAATGTGGTCTCTTCAACTTGGAAATGCAGATATTGAAAGAGAGAGAATAGACAGCCTCAGATACTCCTTCAGCACTACAATATCAAAGCTCAGTTGGGTAACCAAGACATGATACGCTTTTCTTGTATTATTCCCATAGGGGGAATAATACAAACTTTGGAACAAAAGAGGCTGGGAGCTCCATAAAGCTTCCAGAATGCTCCACAAGGCCGTCTGACTTTGGCAAATAAACCACCTGTGCCTCAGTCTCCTCATCTTCACAATAGGATGATAAAGCTGACTTGCTTCGCTGGGCTGCTATCAGGAATAAGACAGTTGGAATGTACTAGTAATCAGGTAATCACACAGTCTCCTTTCCAGACACACTCAACACTTGTTCTTTCTTTTCCTTCAATCACTCCACTTTGTGAATCTCTTGACCCGGGGATTTTCTTTTCTTCTGAGGGCGAAGCAGCAACTCCAACTCTGGGGGTTCCCAGAGCAGTATCTCACGTGTGTCCCTTCCCGCGATGGTCACACAGCCCTAGACCTCTGTGGCTTCTCGCCTGGAAGGCCAGCGTTGCAGGAGGAGGGCAACACAGCCAGCTCCAAGCCTGTGGGCTCCAGGTTATCGACCTAGGGTTTCATGCTTCACTTTGACTTATCAGCTTCCCCTGCCATGAGCTCAACCCTCTCCCTGATGAATGGGACTCCAAGAACTGGGTCTGAGAAAAAAGCATGATGGAACGCTTCACACTGCTCATTCTCAGACACACCGCCCACCCGCCATGTTGCCGTGGCTCGCCATGTTACATGACACTCGGGGGATGAGACGGGCACGCCACAGGAAGGGAGAGGACGGTCTCATGGGCTGCCTACACCCCATTTTTAGTTACCAAAACCTAAAAATTTTAGCCACCATAAAAATTCACTAATGAACAAGCCCCGTCCTTTTTTTTTTTTTTTTCACATATGCCTCTCTTGTTTCCATTTCTTTCATTTGTTCACTTTTCCTTTCAGAACAAAGTCCAAATGATAGAATTCCCCACACATCATGCTTTTCCAAGGTTTCCCGCTGTCCAGACAGAAAGCCAGGTTATTGTCGTCATTTCTGCTGTGGCAGCTGGAGGGCAGTGCGATTCTCTCTTTCTCTCTCTCTCTCTCTCTCTCTCTCTGTCTCTTTCTCAGTGCGTGTATATGTCTCTCTGTGTCTCTCTCTCAGAGCTTCTCATTTCCTCCCAGCCCCCTCCCAGTCCCCTCCCAGCTAAGTGAGGAGGGGAAGAGACACAATGGAGGGGAAATAAGCCCACAGGGCACAGGAGCCCTGGGGGAAATGATGTAAAAAAAAAAAAAAAAAAAAAAAAAAAACAAGCAAAGTCAAGCTCACAGATCCACATCCTGGTCTAGCTTCCTCCGCACTCACACAGGACTAGCTGCTTTCACACCCACCCAACACGCGCTTCCCTTTCTACAACTTCTCCCTACACCCAATTCCTCAAATTCTTCATGTGTGAGCTCAGCTCAGCCTCACCCTTGCACGCTCACACACAAACTCAATCAGCACCTCCCCCGTCTTTCCTCATCTCCAGCTCAGGGCTGGCCCCCAGGCCTTGTGACCCGGGACTGGGAGAGGCCACTGTGGTGTGACCAGGTCTGGGTGTGGGACAATAAGGCAGACAGTGAGGCAGAGCCTGACTCCAGAGAGGCCGGCTGTTGGAGAGCGGCCCAGCCCCACAGGCAGGGAGGGCATTATCGGCAAACGACCCGAGTGACTACTGGCAGACAGTGACAGAGCCCAATGCATGAGGGCCCACGGTGCCACCCCAGGTCACAGAACAAGCAGGAGCGGCTGGTTTTTGTGGGCAGGGCCAGGCATGGAACTAGAGCAGGGGAAAAGGAAGCCACAGTAACAGTCGTCCATTTGCAGGGAGCTTTGTGCTTTCCAAAACTGAGGCACCTTGGTGCACCTGTTACTTCAGGTAAGACGGGCATATGTTACGATGCCCTCTTTACAGGTGAGAAACGGAGCCCGTATAAAGGTAGAAACCGTTCTAATTAGACGTTTATGACAGAGCTGGGTTAGATTCCACGCCTGGGGTGACAGCTTTACCCAAAACATCACTGACCTGCATAAAATCACGTATCAGGAGCAAAGTCATCCTGTAGGGTAGCATCCCTGATAGGGCTTTGCAAGGTCAAAGTCAGATTTTTCACCATCTCAAATACAAGGGCCCCTACTATGGCCCTTCAATATGTCCACGTATTCTTTTTTAAGTTTTTTTTTTTAACGTTTTATTTATTTTTGAGACAGGGAGAGACAGAGCATGAACGGGGGAGGGGCAGAGAGAGAGAGGGAGACACAGAATCAAGCAGGCTCCAGGCTCTGAGCCGTCAGCCCAGAGCCGGACGCGGGGCTCAAACTCACGAACCGCGAGATCATGACCTGAGCCGAAGTCAGACGCTTAACTGACTGAGCCACCCAGGCGTCCCAATATGTCCACGTATTCTAAGGAAGGACAACAAAAGAGATCTCAGGTAAGGGCCAGCAGAAATATGGTGATCAAAAGAACATGCTTGGCACCAACCTCTCATGACAGGTTTCAAAGCTATGGCCTCCCTCTCTTCCACTCCCTCCTCATGGAACGCACAGAACTTATTGACAGAATATTGTAACTACACGAGCCCATGGTGAGGAAATTACAGACTATCTGCTCCAAACTGTGTCTGCAGTAAGCTTCTTTCTTTGCAATGCAAAGACAGAATATTTCTTTTAATAGACTTCCCCTTCTCCCCTCGCTACAATTTTTAAAAAGAGAAAGAAAAGACCAAATATGAAAGGTATCTTCGTGGTAAGCGACGGTTTGGAATGAGACATAAGTGCTTTGATTTTGTTTTTAAAGTTATTCTCCTTTTCTAAAGCTTTTATTTTCCCAGAACAAATTAGCGGTGAGGCATTGCAAATTCTGTATTTTTGTACTCACTCTGTTAGGGGTGCCTGGGTGGCTCCTTCGGTCGAGCGTCCGACTTGGCTCAGGTCACGATCTCACGGTTCGTGAGTAAGAGCTCCATTTCAGGCTCTCTGATGTCAGTGCAGAGCCCACTTTGGATCCTCTGTGCCCCCCTCTCTCTCTGCCCCTCCATTGCTTGCTCTTGTACTTTCTCTCTCCCTCTCTCTCTCTCTCTCTCAAAAAATAACTATTAAAAAAAAATCATATTCACCCTAGACTTCAATACGATATTTTGACTGTCTTTTGAATTTATGACCTAGATCAAGCTTCTCTGTGCCACATTAGTAAAAATTAAAATTGTAGCTTCTATCGATATCACGAACATGTTATATGGGCTGGGAAAGCAACCTGCCGTGAGGCCCTATTTATAGGGTTTAAAACTAAACTTCTCTAAGATGCCAATACCTAAGGGTCCTTGGGACACTTCTTGAAACTGCGATTCTGCTCGTTTTTCTTTTAATTAGGAATCTATTTTATTTTACTCAAAAACAAATAAATAATTCCAATGTGGAGAGCCAAAGTACATGCTAATGGTAACAGGAGTCAAGGAGCCTATTCACTGGTAGAGATCACATATCTTCTTTTACCTGAAATGTTTCACCTGAGAGGACATTCAAGTAATGGGACTACTTGCTGATCTCTCATATATACCATAGATTCTTTTTTTTTTAAGTTTATTTATTTTTGAGAAAGAGAGAGAGAGCATGAGCAGAGGAAGGTCAGAGAGAGAGAGAGAAAGAGAGAGAGAGAGAGAGAGAGAGAGAGAGAGAGAGAGAGAGAGAATCCCAAGCAGGCCCTGCACTGTCAGGGTAGAGCCCAATATGGGGCTCCATCTCATGAACCACAAGATCATGACCTGAGCTGAAACCCAAGAGTTGGACACTTAACCCACTGAGCCACCCAGGCATCCCTACCATAGATTCTTATGATTCGGTCCCTTCAACCCTTGCACTTCAAGATGGCACACCAAGCATATGTGTTGACTTCCACTCCCTCACAACATTCACACAGCATGTATGACAAAGAAATACAGCTAGAGTAACGCTGAGTAGGGGGGAAGACTATCAGTGAGAGACATATTTTGATAAGTAAGAAAGAAAATGGGATCATATTACTAGATAAACCAGAATGAAGGAAGCTGAGACCCAGAACGCAAATATAAGAAGGCTACCACAGAGGTGGGAGCCATTTCTCACCACCGCGTCCTAGGAGCCCTTAAACGTGAGGTTGGTAAGAAACAAGAGCAGAAACAGGAGGAGGAGTACCCAGTGTAATTAGCTAAAGGAGTATTTATGAAATATCTAGTCCAGGGAGCTCCTCCCACCTCATTCCAATCCCCTTGCATCAAAACAACTACAGACTGTGGAATCTGAGCTGCAGAAATGCTGCCTACCCACTCCATACTGACGTGCCCTCAAGGAAGGCCTTCCTCTCAGCGCGTCCCACCCACAGAGCTCACAGTCAGACCCCTGGTCCTGCTGGTTAGTAGAGATCCTTGTAAGAGCAGAAGAACCACAGAGCAGCAGGGGAAAGCAATGACAGTCACCTACAGGACTGATTCCTACCAACACCCAAAGTAATCCACAGCCAAGATGGCAGATTTGAGAAGGAACCCAGAGCAAAGTTTTGCATTGAGCAAACTATTCTCTATCTTGTTTATGATGCTAGTAACATGACTACATGCACTTATCAAAACTCATCAAACTAAGTATCTTGAAAGGATGAATTTTGCTGAATGTCAATTATACTGCAATAAGTCTAAGTTTAAAGAAGAAGCACAAACGTATGCAGGGAAAGAAGGCTGAAGTTGGTGACATCTGACTTGGTCTCAAGCTGTCCCGGACAGTTTATCCACTTGTAGAGCAGAACAGAGTGGTGACAAACAGAAGGACTGGCTCCAAAATTAATAAAGGCATTAAGCTATTCCGATAAACTCAGAAGCAGAAGGGAGAGAAAGTACCAGACAGTCCAAAAGACCTTATTTTATACAATTCACATCACAGTGGATATGACTACCTAAAGAAATGATCCTCACCTCCTTCGAAAGAACTATTTGGGGACATCTTAAATTATCTCAGGACATCTAGATAAATGCTCAATAAAACGGGAACTAAAGGTTGTGTAGACAAAAATAGAACAAACCAAAGAGGCTTCCTATTAAAATAAAAGGAACAAACAAAAATAAGAAAGTTACTGGAAATTAAAAATATGCTTGCTAAAGATTTTTACATGTAATAAAAGGGTTAAAAATTAAAACCAAGGAAATCTTCTAATATATTCAACAAAAACAAAGGAATCAAAGGTATGAAAAAAAAAGGTTAAAATCGTAGAGAATCCATATAAAAAGTCCTACAACCCAGCTAAACAAATCTGAAGGAAATGAATGTGGAAAAAATTAAAGAAAGAGGAGTGGATACATAAAAACAATAAAATGTGGATTATACAGACAACGACATATTGTTCAGCCATAAGAAGGAATGAGGTACGGATATATACTATGATATGGATGAATCTTGAAAACATTCCACCAAATGAAAGAAAGCAGATACAAAAGGCCATATGTTGTATGATTCCATGTATATGAAATATCCAGAATACATAAAATCATAGAAACAAAGTAGATTGATGGTTTCTAGGGGCTGGGGGAAGGAAGAATGGGGAATGAAGGATAATGGCAATGGGGTTTCTTCTGAGAATGATGTCAATGTTCTAAAACTAGACAGTGGTTATGGTTGCAAACCTTTGTGAATATGCAAAAAAACATTGATACGTGCTTGAAAACAGTGAATCCTATGGCATGTAAATTAGATATAATTTTTAAAAAGAAATAGTAAAAAAATCACAGAACCGAAAGAAAACAAAGCAATAAGATTTAAGATTGAATATTAACTAGAGCAAATATACAGATGCTCAGTCCCAAAACCATCCTTACAAAACTGAACACCAAAAGAAATAAAACTAAAAGAGCATCAAGAAAAAGTTACTTACAGAAAAAGTGAAATAAAAATGTCAAACTTCTCATCTGCAATACTGCTACAAGACAAAGGAACAATGGCTTTTCATAGTTCTGCAGGAATATGTTATTGACAAAATTAGAATAGGAAGTCATACACCTACGAGAATATCTTCTAAAAAGTATTTTCCATTGAACACATAGTATGATTACTAAGCTGGTATCTAAGAGTTTAAAGTAATTATCATAACTCAGCAATAGTCTCTGAACTCAGGAGAAAAATGAATGAACACAGTGAGAGCTTAAACACAGAGACAGAAAATATTAAAAAGACAGCTGAAAAATACAATTGAAATGAAAAAAACACTAGAGGGAATCAAAAGCAGATTAAATGATGCAGAAGGGATGCCTGGGTGGGTTAGTGGGTTAAGCACCCAACTCTTGATTTGGGTCAGGTCATAATCCCAGGATAGTGGGATTGAGCCCTTCATTGGGCTCCATGCTGAGAGTAGAGTCTGCTTGAGACTCTCTCTCTCTCTCTCTCTCTCTCTCTCTCTCTCTCTCTCTCTCACTCTCCCCCTCTCCCCTGCTCGTATGCTCACGTTCACTCACGAAAGAAAGAAAGAAAGAAAGAAAGAAAAGAAAGAATCCGTGATCTGAAAACAAGATTCTAGAAATAATCAGAAAAACAAAAAGAAAAAGGAATTTTTAAAAGCAAGGACAGCTTGGAAGACCTCTAGAACATCAAGCACACTAACATTCACATTATAGGGATCCCAGAAGGAGAAGATATAGGAAAAATCAGAAACCTACTAGAAAAATAGTGGCTACAAACTTCCCTACACTGATGAAGAAAACAGACATCCAAATCCTAGAAGAAAACATAGTCCCAAATAAGATAAATCCAAAGTTTACCCCACACCAAGACACATTAAAATACAGTGTCAACAGTTAAAGAGAGAATCTTAGAGGCACCTGGGTGGCTCAGTCAGTTAAGCATCCGACTCTTGGTTTCGGCTCAGGTCATGATCTCGCAGTTTCATGAGTTCAAGCCCCGCATCAGGCTCTGGGCAGGTAGTGCAGAGCCTGCTTGGGATTCTCTCTACATCCCTCTCTTTCTGCCCCTTCCCCACGCCAGCTGTCTCTGCCTCTCTCAAAATAAAAAAATAAACTTTAAAAAAATCTATTAAAAAAGAGAGAGAATCTTAAAAGCAACAAGAGAAAAACAACTAGTTATGTACAAGAGAATCACTATCAGTTTGTTTTTCTGCAGCAACTTTGCAAACTAGTATCCTAGACACACAGAAGCTAAAGGAGTTTATCAACACCAAACCAGCCTTATAAGGCATGTTAAAAGCGTTTCTTTCAATGGATAAGACAAGGCCATAACTAGAAATTAACAAATTATGAAAAAAATCTCACTGGTAAAACTACATGTATGGTAAACAGATTGGATCAACCAGTATGCAAACTAAAAGGCAAACTAGTAAAATCATCTAGACCTACAACTATTAGTCAAAAGATACACAAACTAAGAAGATATAGAACATACGATCTTAAAAACCTAAAATGTGGGTGGAGAAGTAAAAATATAGTACTTCGAGAACATGATGGTCACACTTAGTGACCATCAATTCACAATAGATTTCTATACATATAGGAAGCTATATATGAACCTCATGGTAACCTCAAACCCAATACCTATAAGAGATACACATGCACAGAAGAGAAAGGAATATAAACCTAACTCTCAAGAAAGTCACCAAATTACAAGGGAAAAGAGCAAGAGAAGAAGAACAGAGAACTACAAGAACAACCAGCAAACAACAAAATGTCCAAAAGTACATACCTATCAGTAATTCCTTTAAGTGTGAACAGACTAAATGCTCCAATCAAAAGACAAATGGGACAGAATGGATTAAAAAAACATGTTTATTTGCTGCCTACAAGAGACTTGCTTCAGAACTAAAGACATACACAGAAAGTGACCAGATGGAAAATGACATTCCATGAAAATAGAAACAAAAAGAAAGCTGGAGTAGCAATACTGATATAAGGCTTTAAAATATACTTGAAGTGGAGCCCAGGTGGCTCAGTCAGTTAAGTGTCCATTTTGGCTCAGGTCATGATCTCGTGGTTCGTGGGTTCAAGCCCCATGTCAGGTTCTGTGCTGACAGCTCAGAGCCTGGAATCTGCTTTGAATTCTGTGTCTCCTTCTCTCTCTCCCACTTGTGCATTCTCTCTGTCTGTCTCAAAAAAAACATTTAAAAAATGTTAATATCCTTTAAAAATGGGTGGGTGTAACAAGAGACCAAAAAAAAAAAAAAAACGACATTACATATTGATAAAGGGCTCAATCCAATAAGAGGATATGACACATATAAATATATAAACACCCAACATAGGAGTACCTAAATACATCACACAATTATTATCAAACATAAAGGAAGAAACTGACAAAATACAGTAATAGTAGGGGACTCTGACACCCCACATATATCAATGAGTTGATCATCCAGATCGAATATCAATGAAGAAACACTGGACTTAAACAACACATTAGAACAGATGGACTTAATGGATATATATAGAGCATTCCAACCCAAACCAGCAGAATGCACATTCTTTACAAATGCATATCATTTTCCAACATGTATCATGTTAGACCACAAAACAACTCTCAATAAATTTAAGAAGACTGAAATAATATCAAGCATATTTTCTAACTAGAACAGTATAAAATTAGAAATCAATTACAGGGAAAAAAAAACCTGGGAAAAAAAAACAAACACATGGAGACTAACCAGCATGCTATCAAAAAACCAATAAGCCCCCAAAAAACAAATAGGAAATCAAAACGTACCTTGAGACAAAAGAAAATGGAAACAAAACAGTCCAAAACCTATCAGACATAGCAAAAGCAGTTCTAAGAGGTAAGTTCATAGCAATACAGACTCACCAAAACAAACAAGAAAAATCTCAAAATATATAACCTTATACCTAAAGAAGCTAGCAAAAAGAACAAAGCTCAAAGTTAATATAAGAAAAGACATAATACAGATTAGAGTGGAAATCAATGAGAGACCAAAAAAAAAAAGAACAAATGGAAAAGATCAATGAAAGTAAGAGCTGTTTCTTTGAAAAGACACAGAAAATTGATAAACCTATAGCAAGACACACACACACACACACACACACACCAAAAGAAAGTATCCAAATAAATAAAATCAGAAACAAAACAGAGGAAGTTATAACCAATATTATACAAATACAAATGATCTTCAGAGACTATTATAATTATATGCCAAGAAATGGGACAACCTAGAGGAAATAGACAACTTCTTAGAAACATACCATTTTCCAAGAATGAATCAAAAAGAAATAGTTGGAATAGACCAATTACTGGTAATGCAATTAAATAGGTTTCAGACACACAAAAGTCCCCAAGCACAAAAGTCCAAGACCAGGTATCTTCACAGGTGAAACTGTACCAAACACTTAAAGAAAAAATAATACCTGTCCTTTTCAAACTATTCCAAAAAACTAAACAAATACTTCCAAACTCATTAAATGAGGCCAGCATTACCCTGATACCAAAATGAAAGACACACACACACACACACACACACACACACACACACCAAAGGCCAAGATCCCTAATAAACACAGATGCAAAAGTCATCATTTTGCAATCATCATTTGAAAAATATTATCAAACTAAATTGCAACAATACACTAAGCAGATCCTGTACCATGATCAAGTAGGATTTATTCCAACGATATAAGGATGGTTCACCATCCACAAATCAATGTGACACAACACATTAACAAAAAGAAGGATAAAAATCCTATGATTATCTCAATAGATGCAGAAAAAGCATGTGACAAGATTCAACATCCATTTATAATAAAAACTCTTAACAAGGTCAGTATAGAAGGGACATAGCTCAACATAATAAAGACCAGATATGACAAACCCACAGCCAACATCCTACTCAATGGTGAAAAGCTAAAACCTTTCCATCTCAGATCAGGAACAAGGAAAAGATGCCCACTCTCACCATTTTAATTCAACATACTATTGGAAGTCTTAGCCACAGCAATCAGAAAAGAAAAAGAAATAAAAGATGTCCAAACCGGAAAGGAAGAAGTAAAAATATAACTATCTGCAGACAACATACTATACACAGAAAATCCTAAGGACTCAAAAAAAAAAAAATACTACGAAAAAGATGAATTCAGTAAAGCTGCAGGATACAAAATTAATATACAGAAATCTATTGCATTTCTACACATTAATAATTAACTACCAGAAATAGAAATTAAGAAAGTAATTCCATTTACAAGTGCACAAAATAAAATACCTAGGAATAAATTCAGCCAAGGAGGTGAAAGACTTGTATTCTGAAAATTATAAGACATTGATGAAAGAAATTTAAGACAACACAATAAATGGAAAGACACACTATGCTCATAGACTGAAAGAATTAGCATTGTAAAGTGTCCACACTAACCAATGCAATCTACAGATTTAATACAATTCCTGTCACAATACCAATGGAATTTGTCACAGAACTAGAGCAAACAATACTAAAATTTCTATGGAACCACAAAAGAGCCCAAATAGCAAAGGTGATCTTGAGGGGAAAACACAAAACAAACAAAGCAAACAAAACGAAAAAAAAACAGAGCTGGAGGTATCAGACTCCCTGACTTCAAATTATACTACAAGGCTGTAGTAATCAAAACAGTATGGTACTAACACAAAAATAGACACATAGATCAAAGGAGTGTAATAGAAATCCCAGAAAACGAACAAACAAAAACAAAAACAAAAACAAAAACAAAAACAAAAACAAACACCCCCATGCTTATAGTATCAACTAATCTATGACAAAGACAAAAATATACACTGGGAAAAAGACAATCTGTTCAATAAGTGATGCTGGGAAAACTGGACAACCACATGCCAAAGAATGAAACTGGACCATCTTCTTACATCATATACAAAATTAAAGTCAAAATGGATTAAAGACTTGAATGTAAGACTGGAAACCAAAGTCCTAGAAGAAAATTCGGGCAATAAACTTTTGGACATAGGTCTTACCACTATTTTTTTTTATCTGTTTCCTCAGGCAAGGGCAATAAAGGAAAAATAAACAAATGGGAATACTTCAAACTAAAAACGCTTTTTCACAGCCAAGGAAACAATCAACAAAATGTAAAGGGAACCTACTGAATGAGAGAAGACATTTGCAAATGTTGTAACCAATGATATAACTGATAAAGGGTTAATATCCAAAATATATGAAGAATAAATAGCAAAAAATAGCAAAAAAAAAAAAAAAACCTTAAAATCCAATTAAAAGATGAGAAGACTGAATAGATATTTCTCTAAAGAAGATACCCAGATGGACAATAGACACATGAAAAATGCTCAACATCACTCATCATGAGGGAAATGCAAATGAAAACTACCATGAAATATCATCTCACACCTGTTAGAATGGCTAGTATCAAAAAGACAAGAAATAACAAGAGTCGGTGAGAATGTGGAGAAAAGGGAGCTGTCACGCACTATTGGTGGTAATGAAAAAATGGCACAGCCACTATAATCTTCCACTATGCAGTTTCCTCAAAAAAAGTAAAAATAGAATTACCATATGATTCAGCAATTTCACCTTTGGGTATTTATCCTAAAACACGAATTCAAAAAATATATATGCACCCCTATGTTTACTGCAGCATTATATAATAAAAAATGTAATAAAAATGGAAGAGAGTAGAAGCTGAAAATAAATTCCTCATCTTTTACTTCTATGTGGAATGTAAAACACAAAAGCAACAAAACAGAACAGAAATAGACTCATAGATACAGAGAACAATCAGATGGTTGCCAGAGGGGAGGGGGTGGGAATATGAGAGAAAGAGGGAAAGGGGATTAAAAGGTACAAATTGCTAGTTATAAAATATGTAAGACAAAGGGATGCAACATACAGCGTAAGGAACAGAGTTCATAATACTGTAACAACACTGTATGGTGACAGATGGTAGCTAGATTTATCATGGTGATCGCTTCATAATGTATATAAAAGTTGAATCACTATGGTGTATACCTGAAACTAAAAAACGGTGGGGGAGGGGGGAGGGGAGTTGATATGTCAGTGATGTAATGCAAACATTCGTGTTTCCACTCTCAAGAAAAAAAAAATAAAGCAATTAGCAACAAGATAAAAGATGAGCAAAAACAGTTGTTTAAGAAACCACTCTACAGGGGCGCCTGGGTGGCTCAGTCGGTTGAGCACCCGACTTCGGCTCAGGTCACGATCTCGCGGTCTGTGAGTTCGAGCCCCGCGTCAGGCTCTGGGCTGACAGCTCGGAGCTGGAGCCTGTTTCCGATTCTGTGTCTCCCTCTCTCTCTGCCCCTCCCCCGCTCATGCTCTGTCTCTCTCCATCAAAAATAAATAAACACCAAGAAAATAAAAAAAAAAAAACAATGTACAAATATGAACTCAAGTGTGGCATGACTTCAAAGAATTTGAGTATGAAGCAAGAGAATCTAATGCCTAGAACGTGCTCTCTTGAATAGTTTAATGATATAGAATTGCATTCTCTTTTCTAGGGATTAAACTTCTTCACTTTATTTTGAAGGTAATAATGCTTATATAGTAAAAATGTGAGAAGTGGTGTTTACTGATTTAAAGCTACAAATGTAAACAATAAAGAAAATGCAATAAATATGGGAGGGAGTGGAAGGTGAAGATACATTCCTCATCTTTTGGAGTGGGGAGGCAACAGGTACTGTCCAAATAATATATTCAGAATAGGCAAACAGACAAGTTACTTTAAGTTATAAGCATCAGGGACTAAAAACCGAAGTAATTAAAAGCGGGGTGCTTTCTTCTGAAGGTGGTACCGGGAGGGAGGATGACAGATGTTCATTCGTCATTTAATGCTTTTATATATCGTTCACATTTTGTTATACTACACGCAAGTATGACTTTTATAAACTAAAAAAACATAAAGCAAGAACAATTCCCAGGCCTGACGACTTAACTGTAATTGTTAGGAATATTTCCCGTAGCAATATACAGAAAACATGACTAACAGCGGCTTATAACGCGACGTTGCTGCTTTTAAAAAAAAGAGATCCAGAGTTAGGCAGAGAGGTTTGGGGGCCTGATGACATCAGGGAGAACCCAGGCTCTTTCCATGTTTCCATTCCGCCGCCCACAGCACTGTCTACGGTCCCCACTCAGGATCCCAGCAGCCTGCCAAGCTGCAGCTACTAGTTGTCTCACGACCACATCCAAAACTGACAAGGAAATTAGCAGAGGCACAAAGGATTAACTCCCACATGATAATCTCTTCTTATTTCTTTTCCAGAAACCACCATCCCTTCTCCTTCCAACTTCTTCAAACCCTACGTCTCTTACATTTTATGGGCCAGAATTCGGTCACCCTCTTGCCCTCACACCAGTCACAGGCAAAGGCATAGTTTACCTTAATTGGCTTATACCAATCTTATCTCATTAGCTGGGACAGAGCGCATTGCTTCCCAAACAAAATCATCCGTGTTCTTTAACAAGGAAGAAGAGAGGATTGGCTGTTAGATAGGCCATAAGAGGGTCCACCAGGCTGACTGACCAATTAACTTAACAACTACTGTCCCTCAGTGAGGAGATGGCGGGCCACCTGTCAGAATCACAAAATCTGGACTCTCGCAAGACAAAAGTCAATAAATACAGTCATGAGCCCTTAGTCCTATGTTGATTTAATGTGTATTAATCTTTTGAGATAAAACCATTAGTCATGTGTTGGCATCTGCAAATTAACACCGGCTTCTGGGGAGAAACTGTTGAGAGGAAAAAAAAAAAAATCACATCCCTGCATTTTTCAAAGGTTTAACATCAAAAATTTATCAAGTGTAAAAACTCAGTCTGTTTGATACTGTTGAAATGATTAATTTTACAAATAGCTACTAGAAACAAGACACATCTGACAACTCGAAGAATTAGAAGAGGAGGCAAACGTTTTCCTTTCTGAGTTAAAAAAAAAAAGTGAGTCCCCATCATTTTCATTTTCTCTCCCTTGTAGCATTTTATTGTCTCTGGCACATTTCTTAAGTCAAAGACTTTCCTGAAGATTCCATATATCAGACACTTATTGGCTTGCTTTTCAGCAACCCCGTCATGGCTGATTTACTAATATATCCTATAGACTTTCCGTGGAATCTATACAGAGAAAGCCCATAGCGCCTCATAATTCCCACCTATTTTAAGTTAAAGACTTAATGCGTAGATAGGATCTGACATATGAGTGTTGCTCACCAGTTCACTGTCAGAGCAAGCTTGAATAATTAGTACCAGCAGCTCTTCTCTCCAGATATTAATACCTTATATCATAAATGTCAAGCAGAGCGCAAAGATGCAATTGGAAAACCTCCGAAGGGTAGGGGGCCCATAAATCATGAAGGTTTCACTCTATTTTCCTTCCATTTTACTATCAGAAAATAAACCCAGGATGGTGAGATTTAAAATCTTGACCTCTTTTTATTTATTACGTATCACTGTGCCTTCCCTGAAGGGGTATCCTGGACGGAGGGCTGAGAGGGTGGGTGAAGGGGAGGAGGGTGGAGACTGCTCAGCTGGGGAAGAATCAGGAAGCATTCAGGGGGTAAGAGAGGTCACCAAAGAAACAAAACCTCACAGCAGTCCTCCGGGGCTGTTCTGTGCCCTCTCTCCAGCACACCAGGCTGTGTGCCTTTGGGACATGGGGGCTGGCCCTTTGCAGGAGGCCGGCTCAAGTGAGGGAGGTGTTTCTATTTAAAAAACATGCAGCCCCTGCCCTACTCCTGCCCCTGCCCTAGCGGTGAAAAACAATCTCTTTTATGGTTAGAGAACAAATGTGAGAATGAACGTTGTAATAAATTTTAATGAGCTTATTAAGGACACCAGGCCCTAAATAAACACCCTATTCAAACGAGGCACTCGTTCCAACCCCACCTCCAGTACCAGCTAGGACTCCAGCTGCAATCATAGGCTCTCTAATTCAGAAAGGAGGAAGTCCTCCTGCCCTAAGAACAAACTGTTCTATCTTTAGAGCGTTTTGACTATTAGCAGGTTCCCATGATAATGAGCTGAGGTCAGCCTCCCTGAAACTCCTGTCAGTTTATCCTATATCCTCCAGGGTCCCACTGGGCAATTCTCTCTCCTTGTTCTTCTGGAAGTCTTTGGTGCATGTGTAAATTGCTGTCTCAAACCTCCTGTATACCAAGCTGACCAGCCCCGAACTCTTTAACGCATCCTCGGGTGACAAAGTTGCACATTCCAGGGTCTCATCTCAATAATCTCCAATTTATCATAAAGACAGTGAAACTCAAAGCCTTAAGTCATTACCCTCAGGCTCACACAGTCTGTAGGAAGCAAAGCCAGGCATCTTTGCCCCTGGGCCATCTTATACCCCAGAGCCACAACTATCACTTTCTTTATTCTTAGGCTCCCTACTTTTATAAATATGACCAAAGACCAAATTCTTATTGTTTTTTTTTTTTCTTCTCTCTTTTTGGCTCATTGAGTTTGTTCTCAAATCCGTATCTTCAGCCCAAATCTCTCCCTCTTCCATAATTTTTATTCAACCGCCCACTGGACATCACTATTTGGAAAACACCGTATCACCTCAAACTCAACAAGTCTCAATTGAATAGATCATTTTTTCTCCCAAAGATGCTCCTCACCCATTGTTCCTCAAAATTAAAAAGTGCTTTACTATCCACTCAGTTGTCCCAAGACTGAAGCCTGAGAATCACTTTTTTCAACTTTTTTTAACATTTATTTATTTTTGAGACAGAGACACAGAGCATGAATGGGGGAGGGTCAGAGAGAGAGGGAGACACAGAATCTGAAACAGGCTCCAGGCTCTGAGCTGTCAGCACAGAGCCTGACACGGGGCTTGAACTCACAGACCGCGAGATCATGACCTGAGCCAAAATCGGACGCTTAACCGACTGAGCCACCCAGGCGCCCCTGAGAATCACTCTTGAGTCTTCTCTTGCCTCCACACCCAAACCATCACCAAGTCCTGATTCTTTTTCTGCTTTTCAGCTCTGCCCACTTGGTTCCATCTGCACTGTCACTGGAGGGGGCCACCAACATCTCTAACCTCAAGGACTACAACATGCTCCCAGCAGGTCACCAGGCACCTATTATGCCCCCTCCTGCCTCTTCCCTTCTTTACAGTGAAGCTGGTGGGAAACTTCCAAGATGAAAATCTGACTAAGTCACTGTTGCTTAAGACTTTTTCATGCTTTCTCATCACACACACACACAGACACACACACACACAGAATCAGTATGATGTACACCTGAAACTAATGCAATATTGTGTGACAGCTAGAGTCCATAATAAAAAACTATCCAAGCTCTTTACCTGACTTGCAAAATCCTTCCAGACCTACTCCAGTCTTCACTCTCCAATTTCATCTCTCATTACGTTTCCCACCCTTTATGCTATAGTCTTAATAAACCTCGTCCCCTTCCTTCAACATTTTATGTCGTATTACTTCCAGGCCATTACACATGTTGTTCCCTCTTGCGGCATCATTCTTTCTCTCCCCATTGCCTGGCAAGCCAACTCCTACTCATCCTCCAGATCTCAGCTTTAATGTCACTTCCTCAAAGTGAACTTCCCTTGATATTAAGGCTATACATTCCCTAAGATACTGCTTTTATTCACCATTGCATAATCAATCATTCCTTGTTTTCCTTCTGGTTTGTTTCCATAAGAAAATGAATCATGTCTATCTTGTCTACCTTCAAATCCCCAGCACTGACAAAGAAGTTGAAGAATATTTGTCAAATAAAGGAATGAGTGACAGTTACAATGCCGCTCAAATATGGTGGACCTGGGGCACCTGGGTGGCTCAGTTGGTTAAGCGTCTAACTTCGGCTCAGGTCATGATCTCAAGGTACATGGGTTCGAACCCCGCATCAGGCTCTGTGCTGACAGCTCAGAGCCTGGGCCTACTTCAGATTCTGTGCGTCCCTCTCTCTCTGTTCCTCCCCTGCTCACGCTGTCTCTTGCTCTCAAAAATAAACAAACATTAAAGAAAAATCAAATATAGTGGACCTAAGCATGCACCCTTCAACATATATGCATAAAGTTGGTAGTTTGGACTCCAGAGAGCACATCAAATTTATTTCTCATTAATCTTCACGCTGTTGGCTTATCTCACCACTTCAGACTGCTGAGGAGATTTTGGAACCGGATTCTTTTTAACTTACTATCTAGCATATTAGCTATCGCTGCCAATTTAATGTTACCTGAAAACTTAATCAGCATGCCTCTGTATCTTCAACAAACAAGGACAGAAGACTCATTACACCCATTAGACATCCACCTCCATTAATAAGCACCCATTGGATATGCTGATTCAATCAGGTTCAAATATACTACATTTCTCCTGTCAAATTCAAGAATATCATGGGTCAACTAATCAAGAGACTTGACAAAGCTCAAATAAAGACTTCTGTAATTCCCTAAACCCATGTTTCTTTTT
This sequence comes from Felis catus, assembly GCF_018350175.1. Classification (NCBI taxonomy): domain Eukaryota; kingdom Metazoa; phylum Chordata; class Mammalia; order Carnivora; family Felidae; genus Felis; species Felis catus. The sequence goes on along the minus strand of NC_058368.1, from coordinate 104,623,289 downwards.
GGCCTATCACACTCACAGATAATATTCAGGTAATATCCCCTGGGCATATGCAAGCTTCTGTGAAATTCCCAGAAGCACAGCTAGAACTCCACCTCTTTCACTCTCATTAAAGAAATCACACTGAAGAGCAACTCAGTTAAATGTCACAACAGATCTGGCAGGGGGCCTGGCTCTTCTGGAGTTGAGGCTTATATCTGTGCCTGGAAGCAAGCCACCAAGTGCTCACTCCCACGTCCATGCCGCTTGTGTTATGGCATTTTGGCCCTAATTCCGCACTCTTCTTCCCATATAATCCTTTATTTCTTCCTGACCCAGTCTCCTGCTGGTCTCCAAACATACCAGGATGAAAAGGACTAGGTGGTTACACTGATACTATTAAAACCAGCAGAGACCAAAGAGTGCAGGGAAATTTTACCTAGGAAACTAGATATTCTACCAAAACAATTGTACTATGAAATGACCCATCACCTCGCTGCCCCAGCTGGCAACCTCTGCAGACCTAAGTTTCACAAGGTGATGAACATCAGCATGGACAACGTCCACGAATGACGCCAAGATCAGTGAGACAGACTCCAGGGACAGCACGGCCTCCTGGTTGCAGGGGCATCAAAGCAAGTGAAGCAGAAAAGGATGTGTTCCTTCCGCTCCAGAGTCCACTTGTATTGCTGGCACTTGGTAAGGTCTCTGGGCCATTCCTCAAAGGAAACCAGAAGTTAAATTCCCTAACAGAGTGGGATATTACAGCAGCCCACTTCTAATATATCAGGCTTTATGGACTACAAGTCTATTAAAGACTGGCAATCAGATCAGCAGCAAACGATGGTTGAAAAGAACACAAATAGGGGCTCCTGGGTGGCTCAGCTGGCTGAGGGTCCAACTTCAGCTCAGGTCATGATCTCGCGGTTCCTGAGTCTGAGCTCCCCATCAGACTCTCCAGTGACCATATGGAGCCTGCTTGGGATTTTCCCTCTCTCTCTATCTCAAAATAAACAAATAAAAATAAAATAACACAGAGAAAAACAGCAAAAGCATAAGGATGCCAGTTTTCCAGGCAGTGAAGGGAGGGGTGTTTGAGACGGGTATGAGGAAGGTCAAGGCCTGGTCATCCAATGGTGGGGGCTTTTGATCCAAAACCTATAAAAACCTAAGAAAACTTTAATCCAAGATCTTGTGAGACAGGAAAACATGAGGGTCAGCTCGCTGTGGCAGACACTGCTAGCGGCCTCTCCATATCTACTCCCCTCCACTTCCTCCTAAAAGAATTCTGAATTTTTAAAAGGAAGATACACTGCTTTTCACCTACAAGATTTCTTCCCAGCTTCCTTTTCAGTCAGCTTAGGACATAACTAGTTTTGGCCAATGACCTGAGCGAAGAAATGCTGTGCTGTAAGTTCAAGAAACCTTCTTGTAAGGGAGGGGTAAATATCTTCTCTCCCTCTGTCCACGCTGCTGCTTGTAAAGATGATGTAATGGCTAGATCCAAGCAGCCATCTTGGACTGTGAGGTGGCCCTGAGGATGGAGGCCACACACAGAACACAGCACAACAAGAGCAGTTTCCTGGCACTGTTGCTACCACACCAGCCCTGGATTGCCGTATCTCCAGGTTTCTTTTTTAATGAAATAAATAGAAACAATCTTGTTTAAGATATAATTTTTAGGACATTGTCACTTTCAGCCAAACTCTAAATCATCACTGCTCCCTCTTCTAGGAGTTCACAAAAGACCTGGGCTTAGCACCTCTGTCTAGCTGCCCAGGCATTTTGCAGAGGGATCCAGGCCAGTTAGGTCAGGTCTCACTCCGACAAGGGGCCCCAAATGGAGACTTGTAATCTTTTCTTCAAATGAGACTATACATAAAATCTTTCCAAGATTTCTGATGGTTAAAGCATTGATTTGCATGATGTAACTGAAACACACCACAATGCTTAGAACATTTTGGCAAATGTCACTTGTTTAATCCCTAGAGTCTTAAATAAAAAGAAGAGACTCCGAGTCCAAGGGTGACTGCTTGTTGCTGTCAGCATCCTACCAGCAGTGCTGTGGGAGGAAACCTGTTCTGAGACTTTTATAGTTACTTGTTCCCCTAGCTGTCCCCAGAACAGGGGACTGGGCAGAGCGTTATAACATCTGTGTCACTAAGAAAGTTCAGCTCTGATCACTGAAACTCTTGTGCCTGAGGAAAGGGAGAAGAACACAAAATTGCATTTTGGCCCAGTTCTATCAAAGTGGACAGGAGAGTAGGTGAGGTGGGTCCCATGTCTTCAGTGAAATTTAAGGTAAATGGGAAGAGGCCATGTGAGAAGGGATTTGGGCCCTACCCTCAACGCTGAACTCCATCATCAGCCCTTGTTGAGATGCTTCTTACTCATCAGTACCCACAAACACAGCCTTCTGGGGCTACGGAGCAGGGATCATGCTCAAGTGCTGCATCCTGTAGGGCATCTCCTCAGTGCAAAGAGGTCCCAGAGAAGCTACAGCCCTGATACCATCCATGGGAAAAAGATGTGGGATCACTGTGGACCATGAGTGAGACCCTTGTCCAATTCCCAGATCTATCCTAATTCCGTGGCAAGGTCACGGCCAGCCTGATGTCAGAGCCAGGGGTTCAGGCGGCCATTCCTACCACTCAGCTCAGGGAATGATTTAACCCACAAGATTTTTGATCCCACATTTTCAACTCTAACCCTGTGCAAAGAAAACACTGCCTGCCCTGATATTAGAGAGGCAAAAGGCACATCTCCGCAAATATTTTTGTACTCTTTACTAACACATTTAGCTCCGTCATTATGAATAGAAATGTTCTAAAAAATCTTTAGCTCCAATTTCTTTCCCCTTGGGATATTAAGTTTCATGGTTTTATAATCCATAGTGTGAAGGACCTGGTAGCTCCACTGACTTAGTCTGAATTCATTCATCATTTTCAAGCCTGAATTTTGTACCTTTTCAGTCAGATCGCTTCAGCTATCAGGTCGCCCTATCTACCAGTGACAGGGTCATCAATGAACTTGAACCAGAGTCATTGCCCAGCCGGCGCTCACAAAAGATGCCCAACCTGCCTTTAGGGACCGAGGAGCACTCATTCCTTCCTACCTTTTCAGCAACTCTAGAGAGCCACTATCTGGGTCCCTGGACTCAGCTAGCTTACCATCAGCTGGGGATCTGTATCCAAAGAGACTGTTGGGAAACCATTTGGCACCACCTTCAACAAAGGAAGATTGGTTGCTTATGCTCTTCTTGGGTGTCACCTCAACACTCTCCTGTGTATGTGCCCTGTTTCCACAGCAAAAGTCAGACCCTGCATCTTCAAATCAATAGGCAAGGTCTCTTAGTCCAAACAGAGTAAAGCAAGGTTATGGGCCACATTTGGGCCACTCCAACGGTCACGTGCAGAACTGACATCTCCCCTAGGAGAATATTTATCCTTTCAGTCTCACGTCAGGGTTTTGATTTTCTGTGAACTTGAGCAGTGTTATCATTTCCGCAGGTGCTGTCTGAACCCAACCAGATACATTTCTGTATCCAAAAAAGAGAGAGCACATTAGACTGAATGGAAAGATCTTCAAGAGGTGTCAGGATACTAAGGGTACGTCAACTCTCCATATGTGAGTGCTGTCCCTTTCTTTCAGATATTTTAATGGGAAACTTATGAAAAGTGTGTTCAAGGGAAGAAATATTGTGTTTGGAATTTACATATGTAATTAAAATAGTGTTCCCAGGCTCCCTAGTTCTCAGCTAACTGTAAACAGGTTTTTCTTCAGCTCTTAGCAATTCTCATCTGATAAACATTATGATCAGAAGCTCCGGCTGCCACGGGCCTGTTGGGACTGTTCTGCAAGGAGTCAATATTACTCAGCTGGAGAAACAGTCTCTAAAATGTCAAGCAGGCATTGGTTGGCCACACATTCAATTCAGTCAGTCTGAAAGACAGTGATACTATTTCCAGTCATTGAGTGTTGCCACCCACTTTCAAGTCCGGTGCTGAAAGCCTCATCCCGTGATCTACAGAGGCTTATGGTAAGTTAACCTCTCCTGGCTAGTGAGTTTTCTGTTAGCACTTGGCACGTAGAAAGTCATCCATATCGGGGCGCCTGGGTGGCTCAGTCGGTTAAGCGGCCGACTTCGCCTCGGGTCATGATTTCGCGCTCTGCGAGTTCAAGCCCCACATCGGGCTTTGTGCTGACAGCTCAGAGCCTGGAGCCTGTTTCGGATTCTGTGTCTCCCTGTCTCTGACCCTCCCCCATTCGTGCTCTGTCTCTCTCTGTCTCAAAAATAAATAAACGTTAAAAAAAAAAAAAAAGAAAGTCATCCATATCATACATTCTACAGGGGTTCATGGGTTGGGGGAAGCTATGGAAGTCAAGCCTCAAAGGTGAAGCACAGGTGACCATCATCAGAGGTGCTTGTCTTCTACAACTGTTGAGCAATACTTGATGCAACGTGCAGTACGAAGGTATTAAGGAGGTCCCATCGTCTACTTCGGATGGTAAAAGCTCTATAGGGTAACATCTTAGGATTCGCTGTTAATATCATTGTCTAATGAGCTCCAAGAATCAATAGAACATAATATGGGAGCTCTATCTCCTGACAGGAAGGCTATTCCCAGACTTCACCAGAAAGGCTTTTTTTTTTCCCCCTCTCCAATATATGTGAAGTTCTTCTGCAATATATTGCCAATTTGTGATTGGGTCCCCCTTGAAAGGGACATTTTGTAAGCATCCACATGACATGACTGTAAACCTATAGTTTTTCCTTTATAGAGCAACTGAGAATATCAGGTATCATAAGTACTGTCACTTTAAATGAAGACGTTTAAAGGAAATCGTTAATTCACAGAAATATCCATGTTGCCTTTTCACCTCACCAAAGAAGATAAACTGATGACCGGTAAGCACACAAAAAGATGCTACCCGTGATATATCATCAGGGAAGTGCAAATTCAAGCAATAATGAGATACCATCACACTCCTATAGGAACAACCAAATTCCACAACACTGACAATGCCAAATCCTGGTGAGGGTGTGAAGCAATAGGAATCCTCATTCGTTGCTGTTGGGAATGCAACGGTGGTTATAAAACCAAACATATTCTTCACCTATGGCCCCTCAGTTATGCTCCTTGCTATATGCCCACACTTATGTACACACAGAAACGTGCACAAGGACATTTATAGCAGCTTTATTCATAACCGCCAAGACGTTCAATAGCTGAACGGATAAATAAGCTGTAGTACATCCAGACAATGGGATACTACTCAATGCTAAAAATAAACGACCTATCAAACCATAAAAGACATGTTGGAAACTTAAACGTATACTAGTAAGTGAAAGAAGACAATCCGCAAAGGCTATGATTCGAACTAGATGACATTCCGGAAAAGGCAAACTATGAAGATAGAAGATGACTGGTTGCCAGGGACGAGGGGAGAGGAAGGGATGAACGGGCAGAGCACAGAGGACTCAAAGGTAGTGAAACGACTATGTACGATACTCTAATAGTGGATATATGCGATTAAACATTTCCCAAACCTGTACGATATACAGCCCCAAGGGTGAACCCCAGGGGAAACTATAGACTTTGGGTGATTAGGATGTGTCAGCCCAGGTTCATCAACTGTCACAAATGCTCCACTCAGGTGGGGGGTGTTGATTATGGGGAAGGCTACCCATGTGTGGGGGCAGGTGGTATATGGGAAATCTCCGTGCCTTCCTCTCGATTTTACTGTGAACCTAAATTGCTCTTTAAAAGATGACCTTTAACAAAATAACAACAAAACAAAACAAAAAAGCAATCAAAAGATGGCTGGAAATAGATGGGTCTGAAAGAGCTGGAAAAGGGCACACACAGACTGAACATTCTAAGGTCCTCCTCTGTGTCTCTGCATCCGCTGGCAATCATCCATTGGGTAAAAATCCGCCTGGATTCCAGCTTTTGCTGTCTTTTTCCGAGCACAGCCTACTCACTCCGGGCCCACGGGATGAGTGATGGGGGACGTGTCAAGTGGAGAAAGGCTGCCAAGCCTTGCAAATGAGCGTGTAGTTAATACCGAGGCCGGTTACTTTCCAGATGCTTTCACATATACGAAGGACGCTCGGTGAATGACGAGCTTTTAACCTTGCAGCTGGTCATTTATTTTACTGATTAGGACGTGCCACTGTCTCCACTTCCAGGTGATTGTTCACTGAAGGCAATGGAGGTCTCTTGTTTACTAATCTCCAAACTGTGCGGTGTGCTGCTGGCTCATTATTGTGTTTGATCCTGCCTCTGAGTGGCAAACATTAGTGGATAATCACTTTTGATCCTTCTCACTTTGTTGTGTTAGAGAAAACCATAGAATATTTTAAATTCAAGCCTTCGCCGAGGGAAAACAAAAATTACGTGTGTGTTTCAAGAAGACAAATGGAATCGAGGGGTTCCAAAACAGAGCAAACCCAGTCAACAAAATGCGCTTTCCAAAGTCACATACGGAACAATGAACCCCCAGGTAAAAAATACTCCTCAGAGATGCTTTCTGTTAGCCAACTGGGCCCTAAGGACCACACACTTCTACTTAACAATTTAGCATTTCATTGCTGTATTTATAATTTACGTAATTTCTACCCCTCCCTTCATGTAAACTTTAATAAAATCAGGGATTTGAACAAAATCTCCAGTGGTGTGTACTTTCAGAATTGGGCAAAATCTCTTTGTTATGGTAGACTCAGAATAATTGTTTCATTCTCTCGTTGAGAGAAAGCCATGATTGCTTAACCTACAGTGGTGCATAATATGGTAAATCAGCTTAATGATGTGTGAATAAAACTATATTAAGAAAAAAGGGGCTTGTTTTCCTTGATTCAAAAGGGCCGAGAAAAAAAAAAAACAAAACAACCACCATTCTGGGTGCTTCAGGGAGCTGGAAAATCTATACCACAGAGTTCTAGGATTTTTGTTTTCTTCAAAGCCTCAGAGCAACACGAGAAAACTGAAGTGTCTTGGACAAAAGGCAAGCACATGAATAACCCACTGGGAGTGAGCTCTCAGCTTGGTTTCATATTTACACATTATAACCGGGAGTTAAAATTTTAAAATCCACAAAAGAACCAACATTGGTTTGAAGGGATGGGCTCAGGGGTTGCAGGGAGAGCAGTCGTCCCCCCCGCTGACAACATGAAGTCCCAGTGTTCGCTGCAGTTGTCATAACAACTGTTTTTAAATAAAATTTGCAGTATTCATCAAATATTGGCATCTGAAACCCCGTGCCACGTAAAAATTATTAGCTATTCGCATCTCCATAAATTGGCTTGTGTGGCTAAGGGAAGAAAGAAGGTGGGATTCTAGGTCACAGCATAGAATGGTCAGTGAAGGGGGCAAGGTTTACGAAGAATGCCCATCGTCCCAATTTGTTCCTCTAACTTTCCCTCGTAAGCCATCTCCCACCCGGGCAGACTGGCTGGTGGGCAGGGGGTAGGGACAGGGCTGAGAGGCAGGCGCCACCCTAAAAATGGTGCAAGGTGCTGTATACTAAATGAGAAACCCCAGTAGCTGCGATTAAGAGATTTGATTTTAGGGAAATGCATCTCTTGGAACCGCTAAATTCCAAAACTCCTCTCTCCTATCCTTACTTTACCGTAAGTTTGTAAACATTGTAATTCTTGCACATGAAAAATTCAAACAATACAAAGGACTGTATAATGAATCATAAGCCCCTCTCCCTTCCCAGACTCCCTCCAAAGCTACCCTTGATACTAGGCTCTATTTGTAGGCAAACATGCATTTTTATTTTCATTCAAATATTTGGAGTAGTATACATACTGTTCTGTAGCTGGGTATTTTCACTTAACAGACCTTGGAGAATATTCCGTATCAGCATGTCGAGAGAACTGCTTTATTCTTTTTCAAAACTACGGAGCTCTGTTCCTATTGGTTGGTATTTATATTATTTCATTTGTTTGTTTTGCCCCTGTAAACAGTGCGGCGACAAGTATCTTTGTCCTTTTTTCTTAAGCGGCCTAGCCTTCTCATGGGCTTCCTCAGCTTCCTTATTAATCCTCTCCAGCTTTCTGATCCCCATATTCCGACCCGAATAATCTATCTCCGTGGCGGGATCGATCTTGTCACACCTCAACACTTCTCCCATCACACACACAGAACATATCCAAATTTTTCAGCACATAAAAATACTCCATGGGGTCCCAACTGCCTTTGTAGTCAGACCACCTACCACCCACCCCCCCCTCCTGCCCCCCACCAAACATGATGGATGATGCCCTTGCAGAAACAGGAATTCTGAAAATGTTTTCAGCTTTCCCATGGATCCATTATCCTGGCATTACTTACCTTTTTTCCTTCTACAACTTGTTGGTCGTGCCAGGAGTCAAGTTAGGTTTGACAGTTCTGAGCTAGGATCCTTCAGGGAAGCCATATCTAACTGCTTCCCACCACAGGTTTCCACCTGCTGGTCCCAGATGAGATCCACCTGAGACATCAGAATTAGCACACCTGAAGCTTTTTGTATGAAGTGGAATTAATGTGTTGCTAACTAACATTTGCCTCTTGACACCTTGCCTGAACCTCAGATGTTGCTTTTGCTATGGCCTCTGCAACCCGTTAGATACCATAATCGAACTGCCTGGCATGTAAGGGAATATTCAGATAAAAGTTCTTCCCCGAGGCCACTCTGGTTCCTACTCCGCTGCCTTCCCCTGATCAAAGATGCAGGCTCATTCCCCGATTCTTAAAAGTTAGCCTTCTGGCTCACTTTCAGTCTGACGATAGCTGGCATTTCCATTCTTACCAGTCAGCAACTTTCCTTCCTCCAAACACCATCCTTGGTATTGTTTTACCCAAGTGAAACATCATATCTCCTCAACTCTAAAGTAGGATGATATTGTTCAGCTGATGAAATGCCATTTCAACCCTACAAAGATACTGGCACAGGAAAAAAATACATATTTGTTCCTCGAGGAAGGTTCTGACACACACAAGAAACAGAAATAGGCTAATAGGGGATGGCTCCCTGCTCCTTTTCCAAAGTCTAACATTAATGCAGGCCACAGACAACTGAATTGAGGAACACACATTTTAAAACGTGATTGGGGCTAACTGGTCTACCAGTCATGCATTGTGTTCAAGGGTGCAGTTGACATTGATACAATGCCAAGGATAAGCAGGAAGATCTTTAATCAATGCCATTTAAAATGAATATTGGTTCTGATTCCTCCTTCCTCTCCACAAACATTCACCGGGAAAGAAGGGGTAAGTATCTCTTCAGAGCGAGGTCACTTTTATGGGCCAATGGATGGACAGACTATGTGTCATGATGAAAATAAGTGAACTCTGCTTTAAAATGTCCCCCGTGGGACCAATTGTTAGATTCATTTGCTTGCACTAAAGCATTGTCTACAAAAGAGCAATATTAAAATATAAACCTCTCTCTTGGCAGGGGCAGCCATACACGAAGGCAAAGAGACGTGTGTATTATCTATACATTTGTATTTAGCAATTGCCGCTCTGCTCAAGATACTTTAAAGTAGATGTTTAAGTACGAAAAAAATAAGACATCACTCCTTTAAGAAACAAACTGCTGTAGAAAAGAATATTAATCAGATACTGTTACGTGAAAGGAAGCTGATTATAAATGTGCTTTAACACGATCTCACTTTTACAGATGAGAAAATATGCAAATGCCAGACCTCTTTCCTCCCTGAAAAAACTGGAAGAAGCTTCACATCAGTCATAGTGCTGATACCTAAGTGGTGGAATGTGGGAGATTTGTAAATCTTCTTTCCAATTCTTTTTATAAAAAAATTTTTATGAACATACATTTTTATGATAAAATGTCCACGAAAGGTATAATTATATGTACATATCCGTGCACTTTTCTGTATGTGTCTTTTTGGGAATCAAGGTTTCCCATTTCTAAGTGTTTCTAGGTTTAATTAAAGCACACTCTCAGTGGAGATGAGCATTTAATGTGAAGGAGAATGAATAAATGGGATTTGAGAGGGAGAAGGATTGTACAGATCCTTTCTCTCCTGATAGCTGCAGCATGTGGCCTGAGGGAATTTTTTTTTTTTTTCCTAGAAGCCAGATGAATTCAGGGCAGGTAGTGTGAGCAGAAAACGCCCTGGGAATGCTCCGGGTATGCGCGGGCACACCTTGCTTTCTTCCTGAGGAGTTCCATGAAGGAACTGCCAATAAAATTGGAGAAAAACTGCCTTCCTAGGTTTTGACATCTAAGCAAAAACTTCCTGAGTCATGGGAGTGGCTGTGCAGGGTTTTAAACAGCATAAAAATGGAGGGAAAAACCAAAGTTCTCTCCCAGAAGCGAGGGAAAAAATAGGTTCAATACTAGTTTCAAGTTGACGCATACGTGATAAACTTACCGCATTACACCTACGGTCAGTTGCGCAGAAACTTCACTTGTACGAAGATGATCAATATTTACTTTTTAAATTAACGTGTGGTGTCTGATGAGGGGAAAGCATACTGAGTCGACCTCGGATCTTTCTCGATAGGCAAGGCTACACAGCCTCTCTTCCCTCTCGCGACCCCCCCTCGCCTCGCCTCCCCTCCCCTCCCCTCCCCTCCCCTTCCTGGGATCCTCTCCTCCACGAGGGCAACAGAAAACAAAGACTCTGCCGCAGCTGTACTGCCCCGGTGAGGCATGCTGGTTTAATTGCATTGGTTTATACAGACTGATCTAATCAAATCAAAGTGCAGGCTTTTAAAGCCTTTCATTTCTACACTCCAAGTGCAGCGGTACATCTATAATTAAAAGGGAAGTATTTTTTTTAACTGCACAGTAGTTTTTAGTTTATAAAATGCTTTTTAAATATTTTCTCACTTCATCTTCAAACCAACCCAATTTAAGTAGCAACTTTAAATCATCTCTAGCTGCGCCGCGCTCAGAATTCTTCCTCCCACTTCTGGTAACATACCTCAGTTTCCCTTGGATAGGGCACGCCTTTCCTCCTTGCATATGATTCGGATGAGACTTTCTCCCCTCCCCAAATCCAAGTGGGGACGTGTGACCTGGGCTTAGGCAAGCAGTGTGTCCCCCGTCCCCACTCCTGGCCCCGGGTGATAGGCCAGGAGACGGTCACGTGACTTAGATCAGTCTGCTGGATTAAATTCCGAGATATTGGTAAACCGATGAGATGTAAGATGAAGGCTCCCGGCCATCAATGTGATGAGAAAAGTTGCCTGTCATGGGGCCAACCCAGAGGGAAATAGAGCTGAGACATCAAGAGGCACAATGTCCTGACGAAGCTGTTTAGTACCTGAATCGGCCACACCTGAAGCCAGAGATACCGTTAGACCTTTCAGTTATGCAGTCCAGTGACCCCACCCACCCTCTCCCTCATCCTGCTGGAGTCGGGTTTGTGTCACTCGCAATCAAGAGTTCCAGCAGATACAGTCTCTACTCTTCACCAACTCTCAGAAAAGTGGGGCCACTTGGTCCACACAGCCCCCGTTCTGAAACACCACTGGTCCCCTGAAGGCAGATACCTGAACTGCCTGTTAGTTCTTAAAAGAAAATGAGTATTCTAGAAGGAGGTGGCTGATAAGTCATAATTCATGAAGTATGAGTTATCACAAATTTATTAGCATCTATTAGCTGAGATCCACTCACTGAAGCCACATGCATTAATGGGCAAGTTCATAAGGGGATCGAATTCTGATCAGGAAAAACCCATAGGTTAGAATACAGACAGGTTCCAATGACCGGTTCTCAGTTCTTTGCCTAATTTCTTAATCTTCTGAACCTAAGTGTCCTATATAAGCAGTAAGTATTAAGAAAATCAGTATTTTTTTAAAGCATGATGTTTGAAGAGGGGAAGACACATTTAGTTGACCATAGACCTTTCTTGATATGTAAGGCTAATGTTTGTGATAATGATATCCTAAGACTTGTGATATTTTAACATAAAATACTTAGCACACTCCAGGGCACAAAATAGATTCTCAATAACTTGATATGCTTTTAATAATTAATTAAAGAGGAGATACCCCCAGGGGGACAGTCTGGTCAGCATGCTCTGACAAGGTATAAAGCCACTAAAGAAATCAAGAACGGAGTGGACCACAGGCCACAGAAAGAATGTAAGAAGGCAGGAAAGATAAATATGCTGGAATCTACCATTTTTCCTGGCGCCAGTACTGCCAAAGAATATTCTTTTGGATTCCAAGACAAGCCTGGATAACAAACCATCCCAGTTTGACCTGGACTGATGTATCTCCTGGAACTCAAGACTTTTAGTGCTAAAACTAGTGAAGTCCTGGATAACCAGGTATGAACTGGTCATCTTACCAGCTACCACACTGCTACATTTCCTGAGCAGTGAGAGCTCCACAGCCCAGAAGCGGAATTACCTACCAGGAAGGGCATCTGACCATTCTATGGCGGAAGACCAATGGCTATCACCATTCTATGACCTTATGGCGGAAGACCAATGGCTATCACCATTCTATGACCTTATGGCGGAAGACCAATGGCTATCACCCTACCACACTCTAAGAGAATCAGTGCCCAAGGTGTCAGGCAGGAACTGCAGAGAGAATGAAGCTACCAACAATCAGTTCCCTTACTCTATTTAATCCTTAAATGATTAGGAAAAAAAAAAACTAAAATCATTTTTAACAGTCTCGTATTTCAATTATCAAGTGCTGAATTAAAATGGAATGCAAACACTAAAATTTGACACACTGCTAAAAATGAACATGTCTAAAATATTAATAACAACTCTAAATGATTTATAATGCCCTCTTGGGCATATTTTATGATTTATTGATGTCATTTTAGCTGCTCCATGGGTGACAGAGTCACCTCACTGTGTGTGCGCTCTGGCAGCTTTCTAGGCTAGTTATTCGGAAAACTACACGTTCAGACCTTGACTGCATGCACCAGACTGTAGATGATATAGAAAGAGTAAAGATGTTAATTTCCCCCATAAATCAGAGAATTGTGAGGCTAAAAGGGCTTTAAAACTGGTTGCTTCCTGTTTTCTCAACTTCAAACAGGGGCATACTGGAGCTATCCTCAATGAATATGAATCTCACAACCTCCCTTATTAATTTATGATGTCCGTCTTTGTTGACAAGAAATTCTACTTTAGATCTAATCTTGTTACCCTTTCTGCATCAAGTGAAGCCTACTTTCTGGTGAGCTTTGCACCATGGTTTCTTTGAGAGCTCACTTCCTTTCTTTGACCTAATAATGCACTTTTCAAATCTTTCTGCCCATCCCACAGATATTGCCCAGCTTATTGGGATTATTGCCCAGCCCTCCACCTTATGAATTACTTCTAGTCTCTCCCCAGACTCTTTTTTGGTACCCAGTCCACTCTAATCAAAGTTGAATTTCTCTTCCGTTTCCTTCTTCTCTGACATCGTCCCCATCTCTCAGTTGGTGCTCCCTCTCCAGAGACTTAAAGATCTCATCCGTCCCTCGGATGGCCAGACTTTGTTATCATCACTGACACATGTCTAGACACACATCTAAAAAGCAATGACACAGGCCTGTAATTCTAGGAAATGTCCCGCATTTAATAACGACCAGTCCCTTCCCCTCTTGTCCTCCTTCAAAACTCCAAAGCCCTCCACATAGGGATATTTAAATATGGGGAGCTTTCAGAGAGCCCATTAAATTAAATCAGGTTTACAACTGCCTGTCTCCCTATTTGAAATTGTAATCAAGACCCAGGACTCTGTGTAGTATTAATAAACTAGAAAATAAACAAGCAAACAAACGAAAAGAAACAACAACCAAAACCCAACCATCAGTCTTACTCTTTATTTTTCTGTATCCAGCATGTGATTGACTTTGTGAACTCTAGTTCATTGTTGCTGACTCATGTGTGTTTTTTCACCGGAGACATAGCTAGTCACTTCTTATCTTATTTTGGTGACATTTGTTTTTCCTCACTATGTTACAACACTGTAATTATGTAGGCAGCTGCCAAGGATCCTCAAATACAGTATGTAATTGCTGAAGTTAAAACTCCAGCAAACAATTCACCACAGGAACCAAAGGCTACATAGAGGCACGGTATATAAATCTGCCACATTTCTTCTTTATCTCAGACATTGAGAAGAGGTGATTATGCCTATAAAGATAGAAGTACACAATGGTCACTCAACATGCACTTGTTTATTGAGTGACTGTGTATAACTAAGCACCTCTCTTGTGGTGAATGTCCACTGAGTACCAGACTAGGCTTGGCCAGGCACCAGTTGAGGGTCAGGAACTTGGATTAGGTTGAGAGGGAGGTCTCACTTGAGCAGTGGGAGCTGTTGGTTGGGACCTCTGGGGAGAGGCTCCAAGATGGCTAGGAGACAAAATCTTTACAGTACTGGTCAGAGACACTGTGTAAACAAAAGGAGAGAGTAGGATTGCTCATGGGAAGTTGTCACACCTGTGACATGATGCCAAGCTGACAAGGTCTCTATCAGCCCAGTGAGGGGCGCTGAGCAAAGAGTGGACTTAGAGGGATCAGCACTGGTGGAAGTGGCCAGGCCTGGGGGCCTGAGAGTTTGGCCTGAGCCCCAAAGCTGAAGCAGACTGAAGGGGTGAACAGCGGGAGTCAGCTAAGCCCAGTCCTTGATGCTGTGCAACACATTCTTTCTTCAAAAGGAGTCTGAGAGATGTATCTCTGGGTCTGCTGCTAAGACAAAAAAAGTAAGGGAGAGCCAAGGATCCAAAACTTGGTGAAATAAGTTCAAGCCAAATGAAGGTCCGGGTTAAAAAGGGTGGGAGCCAGTGTTATCACTCCGGAGTGACCTGAGCATTAGGCTTGACACCAGCTGGAATTTAAGACTTTTTTTTATGGGCAAGAGAAGCCACAGGCGTGGATGGGTCATTCTGGCCGAAAGTGCCAGGGCTATGATGTACAATTAAAACCATATGGAACATTCCCTAGGTATCTTTGCTTTAAGTAGGTACATGACTTGAAAACTTTGGGGAATATATGCCATTTGTTCTACATTCTGGTCCTTAGTAAGAGAAGCCAAATAAGCATAGATGCCACTGTCGAATATGCATGAATGAAGTCGGGTGTGGTTGCTAAGAAGGCAGGCTCTGGAATGAGACCATCAGTCCAAGCCCCAGTACTACCACTACAAGTTCTGTGACCTTGAGAAAGATATTTACCCTCACAACCTTAGTTATTATATGCAAAATAGGGACAAAAAACAGCAGCTGTCTCATAGGGCTGTTGCTCAGGTTAAACCCATGTTACTCAAAGTGCGAGTCCTGGACCAGCAGAGTACCACCATCACCCAGGGTTTTGTTCAAAATGTAGACTATCAAGCACCATGCCAGTCTTATGGAGTCAGGATCTACATTTTCACGAGACCACCAGGTGATTCTGTGGGCACGTTAATGGTTGAAAAGCACTGGGTTAATGATATGTTACCTCAAACACTTCCTGCAGGGTTTGCCGTGTAGTAACCACACAACAGATATTACTTGTTATTATTTTTGTTATTATAATCATTGTTATTTTCATCTTGAATCATCTTGGGCAGGCACAGCACTTAAGAACCTGAGCTTTCTAATCTGTAAAATGGGACCATACTAATATCCCACTGCTTGAAGTCCAGATCATCTTTCAAAGCCCTTCCAAACCCAGGAGACCTCTATGATTGTTGCATCATGATCACAGAATGGCAATGGCTAGGATTTGGCCAGCATTTGCTAGGTAGCAGGTGCTGTTCTCAGTGCTTTATGTGTTTCATCTTATTTAATCATCCAGCAATGCTCTCAGGTAGGATTATTTTTAATGCCTACTTTACAGATGAATAAACTGAAGCATGGAGAGATCACATAACTTGCTCAATAAACTGACAGGAGTAAAGTCAGAATTTGAACTTGGCAGTCTAATGTGACTATTCACACTCTTATCCTTGCCACTACTCTGTCCCTGTAGCCAGGTCATCAAGGAGAGAGTTAAACGAAATGAGACTAACTCCAACACAATCAGTGTGATCAGATGCAGCATTTGACGAATCATGGCTACAGCAGGCAATACTCAGGCTGTGGGTTCTCAAATCTGGCTGCACATT
The DNA here is from genome assembly GCF_018350175.1 of Felis catus. NCBI lineage: Eukaryota > Metazoa > Chordata > Mammalia > Carnivora > Felidae > Felis > Felis catus. Next base: position 104,607,243 of record NC_058368.1, on the reverse strand, counting down.
AGAATATTTTTAAGAGTAGAGATTTTTTTTTAAATTTTTTTTTGATGTTTTTTTATTTATTTTTGAGACAGAGAGAGACAGAGCATGAGCAGGGGAGGGGCACAGAGAGAGGGAGACACAGAATCTGAAACAGGCTCCAGGCTCTGAGTTGTTGGCACAGAGCCTGATGCGGGGCTCGAACTCACGAGCTGTGAGATCATGACCTGAGCTGAAGTCGGACGCCCAACCGACTGAGCCACCCAGGTGCCCCAAGAGTAGAGATTTTTAAAAACACAGACTTCTTAAATCTCATGCCTACAGATTGTTTCAGTAGTTTAGAAGTGGGACTCAAGCTTCTTTTTTTCCCCCAAGCTGTTAGAGATTAATCTGATACAGACAGGATTAAAAAATGTATGGGTTAACAAGCTACCAATTCTATGTCCAGTAAGTAGTAAGCCAAACTTCTTTCCAAAGTAATTGGAAGGAATAGGAGGAAAGGAAGGAAGAGAGAGAGGGAGAGAAAGTGAAAGGGGAGGGAGAGAGATTTTATATTGGATTCTGCTTCAGTTGTCCTAAGAAGAATTGCAGAAACAAAAGGAAAGCCTAGGAATATGAAACTAATTAAAAAGAAAAGGCACTTAGTAATGTGACATAAATACTATGTTAGCCATTGTGGATGTAACAATTCATTCATCTCTTTAAGTGCTTTGTGCCTTCCTAATGATGTCAAACTGTAGAAGGGTTAACAGAGATAGTAGTTTTTTGGAAAAGGATGAGTTCTGTATTGGTCTGCAGTGACTCAGTTTAGATACGAAAATAGGTTCTGAAAATTGACCTGTTTGGTCCATCTGATTAGACTAGTTGATGTCCGTCTGATTGGCACTGATTCATCTTACTAGCAAGGTAAACAAATTATCAAGACTCCTCCATCCTTTGGCCAGACTATGTATTTTGGCAAAGTATGTGAAGAAGAGACTCAGTTTCCAAGTAAAGGAACTTCATTTGGTTGGTTATGGAGGTACAAGCAATTCTAACTCCTGCAACACATATCTTTGTGTCTAAGTGGTTTCCTTGGATGAGTGGTAGATGGGAGTCCTACATCTCCCGAACCACTGTTACTTAGGGGTTGTTTAATGGTACTGAGTAGAAAACATCTTGGTACCACTTAATGGAGGAATCTATTTCACCTTACCTCCATGAGGGAGAAAACTCTTTCAGCCAAAAGAAAGTGAACAGAACCCTCCACATCACCCAACAGAACAGTGGGAGGGCCATACCACAGCTGGAAGAGAGAAGGTGGATGTGGGACAGTGCTCAGATGAGAAGCAGAGAATGGAGGGATGGGCACTAACCCATAGTTGCTCCCAGGCACACAGGTAGAGGAGGACATCAGTATTTTCTAGAGTATTCCACACTCAATCAGATCTACAGAAACAACTGGTAAGGCCTAGACTTGAAGCAAACAGTAGCCATGACATACATAGAGAACAGTCTGAGAACAGCAATATGAGCCCATCCCATAATAGACAGCCTGGGACACTGAAGAATATGGACTGTTGTCGAGGGAAAGAGGAACCCAGGAGGACAGATATACTAACAGAAAATATCCCCTGAGCCACACGTGTAGGAGAGGGAGAAAATTAGCTGAAATTCCACTTGATGACAGCTGGTAGTTTGTTGTCTGTATTGATGCTAAACTCGATAATTAGTTTTAATTTCAGGATTTAGTTTCAATTATTCTCAAAAACTTATTTTATTATCTTTATAAAGCCCTTGGTTAAAAAAGACTCTCAAAAATATCATACAAGATACCTGGAAAAATAAACCCAAGCTGAACATTATGTTACGATTCTGCTGTGCAGCCTTAGTAAACAGAAACACCTAGAAAACAATGCCTCAAGCTTTATTTTGCTCTCAGTGTAACACATTACATAGCCATCCCTCAGAGGCTGGGAAAGGATAACGGCTTTAGCAAGCAATGTGAAAGGAATCACTGTTTTTTGTGAATAGGGTATTTTGAAGTGAAAAGGATGGAATAACATTCAGACTACAACATACCCATGAAGAATCCTAGATTTGAATGAAGTGAAATCACTAGCAGAAATGAAGAGGCATTTGGGTCCAAAACAAACAGATGAGCATTTATAAATAAAGCTTTAATTAACATTTGTCCTTAAATGAAATCCTACAAATTTTACTTTCATCATTAACCTCACATCCCAGAAGTCTTCAGGGACGCATCAAGGGACTAACCAGAGCAGTGAATAATTCATGTGGAAGATAGAGCCATACATAAAAAGAGAAGAGCAGTTGATTGGTTTTTTTTCCCAAGAAATTGTTAATGTTACATTACATTTTATTGAACCAACCTCAAAAAATAACAGAGCCTGAACATTATTATTGCCGTTATTACCTTTCCTTTCCAAGTGCCATATCTTGTTCTCTCTTGAGTTGATACATTCTGATTACTTTTGCTTACTTTAGAGATTTGCTTTTTCCAGTGAAAAATGCTTGACTAGAACCTCTCATATTCGAATTTCTTCAAGTTATAACCACTTGCTATCAAACTTAAATAATCTGCCTTATCTTATTGGAATCCGTTTGTTCATTTCCAACCTACACCTTCCATTTAACACATGGAACTGTTCTTTAGTGCCCTTTCTCCCTACCTACAAAGGACAAGCGTGTCTATCATTAGTCACGGTCATAGCTACACCCCCACATCACCCAAGGAATCAGAGCAGCTGACACAATGTCTGTGCAAACATGGCTACGGGAGAATTGAGTGTGACCGAAAGATTCCCTGGGTCCAATTCACCTTGGATTAAGCTAGGGAACTGATTTCCAGGACCTTGAAAATGGCTGTGATGGAACAGACAGGCCATTTAGTGAGAGACACAGATGTGGGGCCTGGTTGGGGCTATTTGCCTCTTTTCATTTCCAGAAAAGCTTCTGCAGCCAATACTGCCCTGCAAGTCCTATCAGGCTTATCATTGTCTGTTGAAACTGTGTTATTCATCCTGGTGTATGAATCTACAGATGCACCACGTGTTTCTTTTATTCGGGGTTTTTGTTTTATGGTTTTGGTTTTGAGTTTTCTTGTTTTTAGTTATTGCTTAGGGAAACTAAAGGCCAGAGCTCCTTATGCTCAGCTTTAAGCTGCTATGCTTTTCTTCCCTTGGATTTAAAAAATCCAATGTATTCCAAAAAACAAGTTAATGTTCTGAAATGGCTTTTCAAACCACAGAATATACAAATTGGATTCAAATCTATCCTTGTGAGCAGTAGAAACTACTCTGGTTTAACAGGGGCAAGTCGGGGTGGACTTTGGACAAATAAAATTATGTCAGCTCCAATCCCTTCCACTTTTGGCTCCTTCCTCTCCCCAACCTTTTGTCGTGACATGCTTAGGAAGAAAGAAAGAAAGAAAGAAAGAAAGAAAGAAAGAAAGAAAGAAAGAAAGAAAGAAAGAAAGAAGGAAAGAAAGAAAGAAAGAAAGAAAGAAAGAAAGAAAGAAAGAAAGAAAAAGAGAGAAAAAGAAAGAAAAAGAAAGAGAAAGGAAGGAAGGAAGGAAGGAAGGAAGGAAGGAAGGAAGGAAGGAAGGAAAAAGAAAGAAAGAAGAAAGAGGAAAGAAAGAAAGGAAAAAGAAATAAAGATAGAAAAAGAAAGAAAAAAGAAAGGGAAAGAAAGAAAGAGAAAGGAAGCAAGGAAAAAGAAAGAAAGAAAAAAGAAAGGGAAAGAAAGAAAAAGGAAGGAAGGAAAAATAAAGAGAAAAAAAAAGAAAGAAAAATAAAGAGGAAAGAAGAAAGAAAGAAAGAAGAAAGAAAGAAAGAAAGAAAGAAAGAAAGAAAGAAAGAAAGAAAGAAAGAAAGAAAGAAGACAGGAAGGAAAGAAGGTAGGAAGGAGGGAGGGAGGAAGGGAGGAAGGAAGCACAGGTATCTTAGTCCATTCAGGCTGCTGTCGTAAAAATACTGTAGACTGAATGGCTTAAACATCATTTATTTCTCAGAGTTCCGGAGGCTGAAAAGTCCAAGATCAAGGTGCCCACAGACTTGGTGTCTGGTTAGATCCTGCTTCCTGATTCAAACATGATCATTTCTTCACTGTGTCCTCACATGGCACAAGGGGCAAGAGTTGTCTGAGGTCTCTTTCATAAAGAAACTAATCGCATTCATTAGTGTCAAAAGTTCCAATTTTGTGACCTAATCACCTCCCAGAGGCCCTGCCTCCTAACACCATCACATGGGGTGGGGGTGGGGGGCAGGAGGGGAGGGTCCAGATTTCAACATAGAAATTTGGGGTGGAGTGGGGAAGGACACAAACATTCTGTCCATAACAACAGCTAGCCAGAGCTGCTAGTGTCCAGAGAAGTTGAGAGACAGGGTGAGTAAATCATAATATGTGTAACCAATATGTCTTATTTCAGATTGTTCCTTTTTTCAGTTTTGTTTATTTAAGTAATCTCTACGTCGCACGTGGGGCTCAAACTCACGACCCTGAGATTAAGAGCCACAGGTTCCTCCAACTGAGCCCCCCAGGCACCCTTCATAGACTCCTGAATAGCAGCCAGCCTTGTCCCGGGGGTCCCTGATGCCACGCTCAATAACCATTTTAGCAGGAAATCAGTTTATCTCTTGGAATCCCTTGTCCCCTCCATCCATGTAGAAATTCCAGGATTCTAATGAGTCTCAGGAAGGAATCCTGGTTGTTCTTATCTCACTGCTTTGCTGCTCCAGAAACCAAATGTACTCCCGTGAAGCCAAAGAAATTGGTAAGAGTTTCTGCAGCTGATTGTCATGGAACAAGTAAGCACACCGAAGGTATACAAAGTTGTAGCCGAGGCCCAGACAGCCTAGACTGGCTTCCTCTGTCTGATGCTGCTGTTTCTCCCGGTGCTTAAGTAGGGTCCAAAGTGACCCCCCGAGGCTAGCCTCCGCCTATACACTCCCCTGCCCGGGGTACAGTGGTTTTTATAGGTTCCATGGGGGGCAGATTCCAATCTCTTAGGGCTCAGCTCAGTTCAGAAGCTCCATATATCACTTTTCTGCAGCTTCCTACTCCAGCTCTCTAGATTTCACTCCCCAGCCTTTTCCCCATGTCAGGAGTCGTACCCCAGGTGCTGGTGCCAGGAACTTTAGGGACCCCAATTCACCAGCTCTCTTACTTGTCATCCCCTGGAAGAAGAGCCTCCTTCCATTTTCAGATCTCAGCCTAGGTTCAGATCCTACCACCAAATAAGTGAAAGGGGAAGAAAAACTCACCAACTGCTATTACAGGGTCTCTAACGCCTACACCCCAAAGTCTGTTTAGGTACAAGGAAGTTATCTACTTTGATGTATAAAGCCAAATGTGAGAATTTTGAAAGACTTCCCAGGATCCCCTTCATGTGTGCTAAAAATGCATTAATTGTATATTCACATACACTAGCAGTGAAAGTGGTTGCTTCTAACAGTAAGGAAATGGGATGGGGGGGGGGGACAAAGTCCGAAAACAGCTGTTTTTTCATAAGACAACACACAGAACTTTCTGAACCTTTAAAATATGACCATTTAGGGGCGCCTGGGTGGCGCAGTCGGTTAAGCGTCCGACTTCAGCCAGGTCACGATCTCGCGGTCCGTGAGTTCGAGCCCCGCGTCAGGCTCTGGGCTGATGGCTCAGAGCCTGGAGCCTGTTTCCAATTCTGTGTCTCCCTCTCTCTCTGCCCCTCCCCCGTTCATGCTCTGTCTCTCTCTGTCCCAAAAATAAATAAACATTGAAAAAAAAAAATTAAAAAAAAAATATGACCATTTATAGACTTGACAGCATAAAAAGCAAAAGAACTAAGAGTAAATACTACTTTGATACAAAACAAAACAAAAAAAGATTTGCAGAGAAGTAAATCACATACAGACCCAGGAAAAAGAATGGCTTCAGAATTCTCAGCAACCACACTGAAAGCCAGAGGCAATGGAGAAAGGCTTTCTAGTTTTTGAGGAAGACGAGTTTCCAAATTAGAAATCTGTTCCCTTTCAAACTCACATATCTTGCAGTAGAATCACGATACCTATAGGCATACAAGGCACATTGGCCAGGTTAGACTAACACAGCAGAAGTTACTCTAGATACTTGCTACGGTTTAAATGTGTGTGTCTCCCCCTCACCGCCCAAACTCACGTGTTGAATTTTTAGAATTTTAGAATTTTCTAACCCCCAATGCGATGGTATCAGAAGGTGGGGGTGCCTTTGGGAAGCGATGAGGTCACGAGGTGGAACCCTCAAGAATGAGACTGATGCCCTTCGAAAAGGGCTCCCTTGTCCCTACCACCATGCGAGGGCACACTCAGCAGTCAGCAGTCGGCAAGCTGGAAGGGGATTCTCGTCAGAACCTGACTTTGGACGTCCAGCCTCCCGAGCTGTGAGAAATACATTTCTGTTGGCCTTAAGTTTGTGCTATTCTGTTATAGCAGACTATAACAGACTCTAACACACCAATTTAAGCCAAAGGGACAAGTTACAAGATACAGAGAGTGCACAGATTGGGAGAAAATGGACTGTACTTCCAGGACTGACCCCCCAGCACAGGCCTGCCCACTGAGGGAGTCAGTGCCTCGGACAGAAGCCACCGCATCAGGATGCTGCCATCACCACAGGCACCAGATCCAGGCTCTGCCTCTGCCATCATCAGGAGGCTGCAAACCAGATGCTTCAGTCACACGCTGGATTCCAGAACCCTGCTGGGCTGCCTCACCCAGAGATTCCCCGGCCAAGTGGAAGCCTCGGCCCTGCCTCTTTCCCAAGTAATACGGCTGGGGATCCAGATTCTCACTCTGGCACGGATGCAGCTGAGTGGTAGGATCAAAATCACAGGTCTGCAATCCAACAACCGGAGAACGACCTGAACAGGGTTCTTTGTTAAGAATATAGAATTTATAGGGGCACCTGGGTGGCTCAGTTGCTTAAGCATCTGACTCTTGATTTCGGCTCAAGTCATGATCTCAGGGTTCGCGGGATTGAGTCCTGCATCGGGCTCTACACTGACAGCACTGAGCCTGCTTGGGATTCTTTCTCTTCTTCTCTCTCTGCCCTTCCCCCACTTGCACTCTGTCCCTCAAAATAAATAAATAAACATAAAAAAAAAAACAAAACAGAGAGACAAGCTGTTCACAGAGTCATAATAGTAAAAGCTCTAGAGGCGTCTGGGTGGTTCAACCAGTTAAGTGTCCAATTCTTGATTTCGGCTCAGGTCATGATCTCACGGTTTGTGGGATCAAGCCCCATGTCGGGCACTGTGCTGATAGCACGGAGCCTGTTTGGGATTCACTCTCTCTGTCCCTCTGCCCCTCCCCACCTCAAAATAAATACACAAATATTAAAAAAAAGAATATAGAATTTATAACGCGGGAAACTGTTAACAAAATGGGAAGGGGTATTCGAATATTTGGGGCTGCCTAAATGGCAAATGATCACCACACCCACACTTAAACTTAACCTCCTACGGACTCTTTCTTGGGAAGCAGCCAAAAGAGACTGCTGGTGTTTCAGCACCAAACAAGGGCAAGTTTCAAGAAAGAGAGAGATACAAAATTAGGAAATGGGAGGCCTAACACGGGAGGCAGGCAAAAGAAGTTGCCGAGGTGATAAGCAGGAAAATGAAGTCTGCACAGAGGGATGGGTATGGGGAAGGGAAAGAATCCGCTAGATTACCTGGTGTTTTCAACCCTTATCAAAGTATTCAGAGAACTGTGGGAGGCACAGAGAGCGCTGACCACTTGGGGGTGGGGAAGGCAAGTATTAACCCTAAGAAAATAAAAAGAGATCTAAGAAAGGAAATATGAGGGGCGCCTGGGTGGCTCCGTCAGTTGAACGTCTGACTTCGGCTCAGGTCATGATCTCACAGTTCCTGGGATTGAGCCCCAAGTCAGGCTCTGTGCTGAGGGCTCAGAGCCTAGAGCCCGCTTCACATTCTGTGTCTCCCTCTCTCTCTGCCCCTCACCCCACCCTCACTCTGTCTCTCTCTCTCAATCAAAAATGAATAAACATCAATTTTTTTTTTTAAAAAGGAAGTATGATCTTAGCATGCTATATGTCTGAGGCATGAACAGGGTTTGCACACACATGATACTGTGGACAAGCCATATTGATGATGGAAGGGATGGTGTATGTACATCAGGAGGCCAGGGTAAGAAGGGAAAAAGGACACACTGGAAGGGAGAATACAGTGGTGTACAGGTTCGAGCTCTTCATCTTCTAATTTAGGAAGCCAAGCATAGTATGTAACTTTTAAAAACGAAGAAATACTAATAAAAGCATGTTACTTAGAATATGGAAATAAGGGGCGCCTGGGTGGCTCAGTCGGTTGAGCGTCCGACTTCGGCTCAGGTCATGATCTCACGGTTTGTGAGTTCGAGCCCCGCATCAGGCTCTGTGCTGACAGCTCAGAGCCTGGAGCCTGCCTGGGATTCTGTCTCCCTCTCTCTCTGCCCCTAACCCACTCGCATTCTGTCTCTGTCTCTCTTAAAAACAAATAAACATTTAAAAAAAATTTTTTTAATGTGGAAATAAACACTTCAAGAAGGTTTTTAAAATTTTTTTAATTATTTTTTAAGAAAGGTTGTTTTTTTTTTTAAGTTGAAAATTGTTGCCGTGGGGCACAATATTGGGGTAGGAAAGGGTGAAAATTGCTATTTTTTTTTTAATTTATTCATTTACTTTGAGAGAGAAAGAAAGCTTATGTGGGAGAGAGGGAAAGAGAATCCCAAGCAGGATCCTCATTGTCAGTGCAGAGCCCCAGGCAGGGCTCAAACTCATGAACTGTGAGATCATGACCTGAGTCAAAATCAGGAGTCAGACACTTAATCCACTGAGCTACCCAGGTGCCCCAGAGATCGCTGTTTTTCAATGATAAGCCTGATAGCATTATTTCACTTTTAAAGTCATATACATACATACATATGTCCATATACACACTTATACATACATGCTCATACATATTAATTAATAATTTTAAATTAAATGCAGAAAAAACACCTCTTGAGGTTAATTTGTAGCCTTCCTCTCTTAAGATTCCTGCAACTGCTGTCTCAGATTCTCTCCCCTTTCTGTTGCTACACCTGCTCATTCTATAAACCATTTTCTACTCCTGTCAAGATGACAAACTACATTAGCCACTGGCTCCTTCCTGAAAATCAACCCTAAAGAAACTACAGAAGCCGGAGGGGAAACTCGAATTTGAGGAACTAACAACAAAGAATAAAATAAAATAAAGCACTATAAAAAGTCTCTGGGAAGTCTGCATACTCAGGAAACGGATGGGGTGGGGGGTGGGGGGTGGCAGGGACATGGCAGGGGGTTGGTGGGGAGAATGGCTTCAGCCTGGGGAGGGGAGCCAGAGGAGGACAACTTTCTGTTGCTTCTCCCCGAGGTGGACAATCAGTTTGTTAATCACCACAGAAACTGGCAGCAACAGCTGAGACTGCAGGGGTCAGCAGGGTACAACAAGGGCAGAGCAAAAGCCCCACGGAAGTGAGGAGGGATGAAAAGAGGGAATGTGCCCTCACCAGCTACCCTTGGGTATTCACCACTGGATCCCTCCCACTCTGAACCCCCAGGGCAAGGAGAGCAAATCAACAGAGACTGTAATGTTTTTAGAGTCTAGAGCCTGTTTCCCATTTCCCTTAAATAGGAAATACACACTAGAGAAGTTATTTCTGGATGGTGGGCAAATGGGAATGATCACCAACAGTTCTGTGGCCCCGGGGCTCTCTTCCCTGGCTTAATTCACTTACAGGTACGTCAATTAGAGTCTGGGCTGGAGCCATGTCCCAATCCATAACCATGTGTGGTAGCTGGTAGTCAAAGGGAGCAAGAGATCTTGGGGCCAAAAAAGACAAAAAAACAGAAAGAAAAAAAAAACCAGAAATCCATGTAAGGATTACAGCTACTATGTTAGAAAGATAGGCAAATTCGACAGTATAGACCACATGAATCAGAATTATGCCAAGAGATGGAATGAGAAATTAATGACAACAAATACATTAAGAAGTTAACGGTGATGTGGGGAGCCTGGGTGGCTCAGTCAGTTAGGCGGCAGGCTTTGGCTCAGGTCATGATCTCGCAGTTCGTGAATTCGAGCCCACATGGGGCTCTGTGCTGACAGCTCAGAGCCTGGAGCCTGCTTTGGATTCTGTGTCTCCCTCTCTCTGTCTGCTATTTCCCCACTCGTGCTCTGTCTCGCTCTCTCTGTCTCAAAATTAAATAAACATTAAAAAATAAAAATAAAAATAAAAAAAGTTAACGTTGATGTAAGCAACATGAAGTAAGAATAAGAAAACATTTAAAAAGGACCAAATTGAGAAGCTCCTGGGTGGCTCAGTTGAGTAAGCATCAGATTCTTGATTTGGGCTCAGGTCATGATTTCATGGATCATGAGATCGAGCCCTACATCGGGCTCTGCACTAACAGTGCAAAGCCTGCTTGGGATTCTCTGCCTCTAAATAAATAAACAAACAAACAAACATTTTTTTAAAGGGGACCAAATTGAATATAAGGTATGAAATAAGTAACAGCTGAAGTAACTAAAACACTAGTTAAGATATAAAGCAAGATGGATAAAGGTGATGAATAAATCAGTGAGTTGAAAGCTCAGATGGACAAACTCTCCTGGAGGTCAGCAGTAAAGGGTAAAGAGAGGAAATACAGAAGAGAGCTCGAAGACGTGGAGGGTAGGAGCAAGAGTACTAACACGTATGAGCACTGGCTTTGTGGCCGCTTGACCAGGCTGACTCTGGTTTCCCCAAACCCCATTTTCTGTGCATTTCCATTTAGATGGGCCATAAGCAAGATCCCTGTGAAAGGTTTGCAGGGCACTGTCGCTCACCTGTCAGCTCACCTCACGACTGTGAAGCAGCCGGGGAGTTTCCAACAGCTGCACCTTCTGCAGATCCCCACGAAGATTCACTGACCCCCAGACCAGGGTTGTTTGCTAATCATGATATAAGGCTCTAGTTTCTGTAGGAAACACGAAAAATCAAGATTAGAGGCAACAGGAACTAAAAGGAGTTTTGGTCTGTCCTCACAGGCTCCGGCTTGTGTTTACGGGTTCCGGCTTGTCTTGATCACCCCCTCTTTACTTCCGTCTTTCATTCCAAACCTCCTGACTCCAACACTCGACGTAAACACCATAGCCTTATAAAGACTCTTTAATCAGTGTTCACATTTCATAAGGTCAAATCCCTGCAATATATATATTCCCCTTCCCTCAAAGGGGAGTATATACTCGTATTATATTATCTCAGGTGTTTTTGGATATATTTGTAATATATTTGGATATATTACAATTTTATATATATTTGGATATATATAAAATATTTGGATATATTTGTAAATTTGTTCCTTTTCTCACTCTGGTCCTTAACAGGGACTTTGTCACCTTTACCATATTTCTTGAATATTGAGTACTGCTTCCAATACATGTTTTCAGTATAATGTCATTCTCAGTCTTATCTGAAATAAATAAACAAATATATGTATATATATAAATATATTTATATTTTAACAATATAATATAATATATTATAAATATAATTATAACTAATATATATAGTTATTATATATATACGTTTCATATATATATATATGTATATATATATTTAAGCCATTACATTGGAAAGACAATTTGAAAGATAAATACAAAACTCTAGGTTAAAATTTATTTTTCTTTAATATTTAAAAAGTATTTTCCCATTTGTCATCTTGTGCCCACTGTCTAACCTAATTCTTGTTCTCATTGATGATCTCTTTATTTTCTCTAGAAATTTTTACAATTCTTTCCTCGTCTTTGAGGTTCTTAAGTTTTATTTTGATGTTTCTAGGTTTGGAGTTTTCCTTATCTTATTTTAACCTGTCCCCTCTTTCTGTATTTGGGTATAATACAGTTCAATTAGAGAAGCAGAACCATTAGGACATGTGTGTGTGTGTGTGTGTGTGTGTGTGTGTACAATAATAATTATATACATATATATATATACACACACACAAAAAAACACTAAATTATTTGTTTAGTTAGAAGAAATATACAGATATTGATAAGTTCAAGAAATTAATAAGTAAACATGAATAAGAGTCTTAAAGGCAGCCACACTTGAACAAAAATAAAATAATTTTTTGAGCCAGGAGAAAACAAAAAGAAAATGCAATAAAATATGAGATATGGTAGGAGAAGTCATTTCTTTTTTTTTTTTTATATATGAAATTTATTTACAAATTGGTTTCCATACAACACCCAGTGCTCATCCCAAAAGGTGCCCTCCTCAATACCCATCACCCACCCTCTCCTCCCTCCCACCCCCCATCAACCCTCAGTTTGTTCTCAGTTTTTAACAGTCTCTTATGCTTTGGCTCTCTCCCACTCTAACCTCTTTTTTTTTTTTTTTCCTTCCCCTCCCCCATGGGTTCCTGTTAAGTTTCTCAGGATCCACCTAAGAGTGAAACCATATGGTATCTGTCTTTCTCTGTATGGCTTATTTCACTTAGCATCACACTCTCCAGTTCCATCCACGTTGCTACAAAAGGCCATATTTCATTTTTTCTCATTGCCACGTAATATTCCATTGTGTATATAAACCACAATTTCTTTATCCATTCATCAGTTGATGGACATTTAGGCTCTTTCCATAATTTGGCTATTGTTGAGAGTGCTGCTATGAACATTGGGGTACAAGTGACCCTATGCATCAGTACTCCTGTATCCCTTGGATAAATTCCTAGCAGTGCTATTGCTGGGTCATAGGGTAGGTCTATTTTTAATTTTCTGAGGAACCTCCACACTGCTTTCCAGAGCGGCTGCACCAATTTGCATTCCCACCAACAGTGCAAGAGGGTTCCCGTTTCTCCACATCCTCTCCAGTATCTATAGTCTCCTGATTTGTTCATTTTGGCCACTCTGACTGGCGTGAGGTGATACCTGAGTGTGGTTTTGATTTGTATTTCCCTGATGAGGAGCGACGCTGAACATCTTTTCATGTGCCTGTTGGCCATCCGGATGTCTTCTTTAGAGAAGTGTCTATTCATGTTTTCTGCCCATTTCTTCACTGGGTTATTTGTTTTTCGGGTGTGGAGTTTGGTGAGCTCTTTATAGATTTTGGATACTAGCCCTTTGTCCGATATGTCATTTGCGAATATCTTTTCCCATTCCGTTGGTTGCCTTTTAGTTTTGTTGGTTGTTTCCTTTGCTGTGCAGAAGCTTTTTATCTTCATAAGGTCCCAGTAATTCACTTTTGCTTTTAATTCCCTTGCCTTTGGGGATGCGTCGAGTAAGAGATTGCTACGGCTGAGGTCAGAGAGGTCTTTTCCTGCTTTCTCCTCTAAGGTTTTGATGGTTTCCTGTCTCACATTTAGGTCCTTTATCCATTTTGAGTTTATTTTTGTGAATGGTGTGAGAAAGTGGTCTAGTTTCAACCTTCTGCATGTTGCTGTCCAGTTCTCCCAGCACCATTTGTTAAAGAGGCTGTCTTTTTTCCATTGGAGGTTCTTTCCTGCTTTGTCAAAGATGAGTTGGCCATACGTTTGTGGGTCTAGTTCTGGGGTTTCTATTCTATTCCATTGGTCTATGTGTCTGTTTTTGTGCCAGGAGAAGTCATTTCTAATACAACAGCAATTACAATAAATATAAATGGAGTTAACTCACAAATAAAAAACAAGTATTCTCTAATAGTATTAAAATATAAAAATAAAATCCAAAAATATGTTGTCTATGAGAAATATTCATAAAACCAAAAGACGCACCAAGAAAACCAGCAATGATAGTAGCTGACAAAAAATGAAGTTGATGTAAAAGGTAAACAAAACAGGGGCGCCTGGGTGGCTCAGGCGGTTAAGCATCCGGCTTCGGCTCAGGTCATGTGAGTTTGGCTCCGCATCTGGCTCTGTGCTGACAGCTCAGAGCCTGAAGCCTGCTTCGGATTCCGTGTCTCCCTCTCTCTGTTTCTCCCCCACTCACACACTGTCTCCCTCTCTCTCAAAAATAAATAAAGATTAAAAAAAATTTTTTAAGGTAAACAAAACAATAAAGCAAGAAGATATAACCATCACAAACATATATGAACCTAATAATAGGTTACAGTAACTGACAGCATACAGAGAGTAACATAAAAATAGTTGTAATTTTTAATACCCACTTATCAGAAATGTATTAAGTAAACAAAAATTAAGCAGATTTTTATCTAAACGGTATAATTGGTAGGCTTATACTATTAATTATACTGTTCACATCTTTGATAGGTATGTTCTAATGGTATGCTGTGTATAATAAATATCTTCATATATATATATGTCATAATAGTTCATGCAACAAATTGCAAATACACATTTTTAGAAACACCCACAAAGTAACATGAATGTATCAGGCCTACATGAAGTCTCAATAAACTCACCAGGAGCAATGTCTTATACATTACATCTTCCAAACATAATGAGATAATTTTAGAAATAAATAACAGAATTTCTTTAAATGTTCCATACTTTAAAAATACCACAGGGGCGCCTGGGTGGCACAGTCGGTTAAGCGTCCGACTTCAGCCAGGTCGCGATCTCGCAATCCGGGAGTTCGAGCCCCGCGTCAGGCTCTGGGCTGATGGCTCGGAGCCTGGAGCCTGTTTCCGATTCTGTGTCTCCCTCTCTCTCTGCCTCTCCCCCGTTCATGCTCAGTCTCTCTCTGTCCCAAAAAATAAATAAACGTTGAAAAAAAATTAAAAAAAAAAATACCACATTAATGGGGCGCCTGGGTGGCACAGTGGGTTAAGGGTACAATGGTTTGTGGGTTCGAGCCCTGCATCAGGCTCAGTGCAGGCAGCTCAAGCCTGGAGCCTGCTTCGGATTCTGTCTCCCTCTCTCTCTGCCCCTCCCCCGCTCATTCTCTCTCTCTCTCTCTCTCTCTCTCTCTCTCTCAAAAATAAATAAACATCAAAAAAATTACAAAATTAAAAAAGCCACATAACTAAATAACTCATAGGTTGGGGTGCCTGGGTGGCGCAGTCGGTTAAGCGTCCGACTTCAGCCAGGTCACGATCTTGCGGTCTGCGAGTTCGAGCCCCGCGTCAGGCTCTGGGCTGATGGCTCAGAGCCTGGAGCCTGTTTCCGATTCTGTGTCTCCCTCTCTCTCTGCCCCTCCCCCGTTCATGCTCTGTCTCTCTCTGTCCCAAAAATAAATAAACGTTGAAAAAAAAAAATAACTCATAGGTTAAAAATGAAATTATAATCAAAATGAAGAAATATCGAATTAAATGAGCATGAAAACACAAAATGTATGGGATATAACTAAACAAATTTTAGAAGAGCATTTACACATGTAAATATGTTTATCAGGAAACAATAAAATTTGAAAAGAAATATACTCAGCATCCAACTCAAGAAGTGATCAAAAAGAACACCAAAACAAAGAAGAAAAAAGAATATAAGAAAGGATATAATGAGAAACAAAATAATAATTTTCTCACATGGAGGAAATTTTAATAAGAATAAAAGTTCTGTTTTTGAAAAGATTACCAAGATAAACCTCTGATAAGACTGATAGAAGAAAAGAGGTTAAAAAAAAACAACTAAGTAAAACCTGATCAAATAATGAAGATGAGGAAATAATTAGAGATTTTGAAAGCAAAGATAGATAAAAGGCATAAATTTCTTGAAACTACACCAAATGCCAAACTGGCACAAGAAGAAAAACGTAATTTAAAACAGATTCACAAGGATTAAAGAAATTTAACTGGTAGTTAAAACTCCACCCCAAAGATCTCTAGACGTGGATGCTTTTAAAATGGACTCTGTTAAACCTTTACAAACACAATTCCCATATTAGAGAAGTTGTTCAAAAAATGCAAAAAGAAACAATAATTCTCAGTTCATTTTATGAAACTAATATAATCCCACTTCCCTTAAGGTTTATGGATTTTAAGCCATAATTCAGAAGACATTCCCCACTCCCAGGTTATAGAGGAATTTATCCACATCTTTCCTGGTCTTTCCTTGTAAGGTTTCATTTTATTTTTACATTTATGTCTCTGATCCATTTGGAATTTATTCTGGTACGTACTGTAAATAATAGGTCCAATTTTCTCTATTCCCACAAGGCTGGTGTGCTGCAGCTGGCTCATGGCAGCTCATAAGAGCTGACTGTTAAATCTTCAGGAATTTTGTGAGCTGATGGTTAAACATAGCCATTATTACAAAATAGAGAAAATCGATTAAATCTAATCTAGAAAGAAAATCTAAATGGCTTTGAGTATGCTGATGACTTTTTAGATATAACACCAAAGGCGTGATCCATGCGAGAAATAATTGCAAAGCTGGACTTCATTGAAATTAAAAACTTCATGGGGCATCTGGGTGGCTCAGCCAGTTAAGCTTCCGACCTCAGCTCAGGTCATGAACTCGCAGTTCGTGAGTTCGAGCCCTGCGTAAGGCCCTGTGCTGACAGCTAGGAGCCTGGAGCCTGCTTTGGATTCTGTGCCTCCCTCTCTCTCTGCCCCTCCCCGGCTCGCACTCTGTCTCTCTGTCAAAAATAAAGAATAAATATTAAAAAAATTCTTAAAGAAATTAAAAACTTCTGCTTTGTAAAAGACATTGTCAAGAGAATGAGAAGACAAGTCACCGACGGGGAAAAATTATTTGCAAAAGATACATCTAACAATGAACTGTGATCCAAGCTACACAAAGAACTCTTAAAACTCAACAGTAAGAAAATTTTAAAAATCTGATTTATAAAAGGACAAAAGACCTAAATAGACACCTCACCTAAGAAGATACACGGTCAGCAGGTGAGCATTCGAAAGGAGGCTCCACATCGTGTGTCATTAGAGAAATGCAAACTGAAACAACAATCAGATACCACTAACACTTATTGGAATAGCCAAAATCCTCAACGCTGAAATCCCAAACACTCTCGAGAGGATGTGGAACAATGGGAACTCTCATTCGATACTGCTGGAATGCAAACTGGAAGAACTTCTGGGGAAGACAGTTCAGCGGTTTCTTACAAAACTAAACATGCTCTTACCACGTAATCCAACAATGGCCCCTCTGGGTATTTATTCAAATGAGTTGAAAATGTACAAAAAACCTGCACCCAGATATTTATAGTAGCTTTATTTTCAACGGCCACAACCAAGATGCCCTTCAGTAGGCAAACGGATAAACTGTGGTACCTCAAGACAATGGAATATTACTCATTGCTAAAAAGAAGTCAGCCATTAAGCCATGAGATGACAGAGGTATTTTAAACACGTATTACGAAACAGAAAAGGTCAATCTGAAAAGGGTACTTACTGTAGGACTCTAAGTATATGACATTCTGGGCAAAGCAAGAGACAGGAAAAAAATTAAAAAATAAAAAGAAATCAGTGGTTGCCAGAGGTTAGGGAGGGAGGAAGGATGAATCAGAGAGCAAGAAGATTCTTAGGGCAGTAAAAGTATTCTGTATGATGCTATAATGGTGGATATATGTCGTTATATATTTGTCAAAACCCACAGACTCTACAACACCAACAGTGAACCCTAATGTACACTTGAACTTTGAGTGGCTATTATGTGTCACTGTAGCTTCATTAATTGTAACAAATGTACCAACCACTCTTGTGCAGGATGTTGATAGTGGAGGAGGCTCATGGGGGACAGGGTTATATATGGGAATTCTTTTTACTTTTCCCTCAATTTTACTATGAACCTAAAATGTCTCTAAAAAATAAAGTCTAGGGGTGCCTGGGTGGCTCAGTCACTTCAGCATCTGACTTCTGCTCAGGTCATGACCTCATAGCTCGTGGGTTCGAGCCCTAAGTCGGGCTCTGTGCTGACAGCTCCGAGCCTAGAACCTGCTTCAGATTCTGTGTCTCCCTTGCTCCCTGCCCTTCCCCTGCTCATACTCGGTCTCTTTCTGCCTCAAAGATTAACATTAAATATTTTTTAAATACAATAAATAAAAAATAAAGTCTCTTTAAAATAACAAAACCAAAACGAGACATTCTCTTCCTTCTATTTTATCGGCAGATATTGGAAAGCTGGGTCATGCCAGGTGTTGGTGGAGAGATGACAATATCATGCTTTGTTGGTGGGCATGTAGACTGGTGCAACCCGGCAAATCGAAAGCACCATTTGGTCAGATTAAGTGTGAACATAACTAGAACCCATTCCTGAGGACCTATCACAAAGACAGTCTCACATACATCTATAACGGGACATACAAGAGGTTATACAATTCGAGGTTGTTCATAGGGACAGAACATTGGAGACTAGGTAGGTGCTCATTACCTGTGACTGGGGAAGCACTTAGAAGGCTACACACTTGAAATACACATGGAAACATGTATAATATTAAAAATATAGTGAAAAAAGGATATAGAATGAAGTATAGAACACAGTACCATTAAAACTACATTTTTATATGAACCATCAAAGAACACATACAAACTAAAAGATGCACATTAAAAAAATACATTGGAGGGGCGCCTGGGTGGCTCAGTCGGTTAAGCATCCGACTTCAGCTCAGGTCATGATCTCGCGGTCCGTCCGTGAGTTCGAGCCCCGCGTCGGGCTCTGGGCTGATGGCTCAGAGCCTGGAGCCTGCTTCCGATTCTGTGTCTCCCTCTCTCTCTGCCCCTCCCCCGTTCATGCTCTGTCTCTCTCTGTCCCAAAAATAAATAAAAACATTTAAAATTTTTTTAAAAAATAAAATAACTTAATTTTTTTAATGTTAATAAAAAAAGAGAAAAGAAAAACTAAATTAAATAGTATCTTCGTGTAGACCAATGCTAACAATATGCCATAAACTGAAGGGTATGGTTAATTTAAACGCCTGCACCTGAAATCCAACTAAAGCCAGATGAAGACGATTGATACATAGGAAGAAAGAAAGAAAAGAAACCATTCTCTGTCTACTTAGGGCTACTGAAATACCACCATGACCACCACCACCCCAGCGAGTTCCATTCTCAATCCACTTGACCTTGGCCTCCTATGGAACTTTGAAGCTCGTTATACAAAAACGGTTAAGAAGGCCTTCTATTTCAGGAAGTAAATTCCATCCATCCAAACTTCTGTCATTTCAGTAAGTCCTCTCCCGCTTTCCACACCTTGTGCTGCAATTTCTGGTTTCTCCGCTCCCTGCTCCTTACAAAGCTGATATGAACTACACAAATGGAAGAACAGAGGAAGGGTCTCCTTACAGAGGGGGAGAGAGGGCACTGCAGGGAGAAAGGACAGCACGTGTCAACCCACAGTGGCCTATAGGACACATTCGGAGAACTGCATTCAGACATTTAGAACTCTGGTGTGACTGCAGTTTGGAGTGAGAAACAGAGGCTCCCAGAGATGACTCTTCAGAGGGGAGACAGTGTCAGATCAATTCACAAGGGAATGTATGGGAGTCTAAGGAGTTTGAATTTGGACCTGAGGCAAATGCAAAGTCATTCAAGAAGGTTAAGCAAGAAAAGGAGTGACTTGATTGGATTTGTGTTTAGAACCATCACTCTGACAGCAATGGGGAGAAAAAGGAGGGCAGGAAAGGGGGAGCCAGTTAGAAAGATGCCTCCGTCATCCATACTAGAGCATTCATGAATTTAACAGAAGACCAAAGTAGTAACCCGACTCTCTTCCTGGGTTTGGCATACACTTGCAAAGCAATGGGGCTAGACAAAATGGTTTCCACAGGTCCCTCCCAGCTTTACGATTTTCAAATCCCACTTACTTTATATTTAATCAAAGAAGGGAGTGATGAGGCATAAGCTAGAGAAATTTGCAAATTTGTGCTCAATATGCAGAACTCACATTCAGCAGACAGGAGGCATTAAAGGCTATACATGACGCTGATTGCCTAGATAATTCTCTGTGATCAAGCACACTTTACAATTAATGATAATTTTTTTTATTCAGGTGAGATCTGCTGTTTCTAAAAGTTTTCATGTTTGAAATTTTATGGAAAAACTCTATCGAGTTTAATGCTGAATATTCTAAATAGCAGCAGAAATATTTTAACATCACTAGAGTCACTTCTGCGTCTCCCATCACAAATAAGATTGGATTTGATAGAAAAATCTAGGGCATTGCCATGACAATTACCAGGCTTAATCTTAGTTCCACTTAGGCTTTATATAACTCCAATCAGATAAAAAGCAGAGGGCTATGAGGGGCAGAGATGGGCGCTCACTTCTGCCTCTTGTTACCACAGTGTCCCGACTCCAACAGTAACGCAACATGACATTAAGCCACTGGTTCTCAGCCCTGGCTGCAGGTTAGAATTACCTGAGGATCTCTGACAAATTGCGGATGCAGAGGTCCTGTCCCTAGAGTTTCTGATTTAATTGGTCTGGAGTGAGAAGGCTTTAAAATCTTCCCCGGTGATTTTAATATGCAACCAGGGTTAAGAAGCACTGCACTAGGTAATTATCACAGCAATTCTCAAGGTGCCGCCCAGGGATGGTGAGACGTTGGCAATGCCTTCCAAGTGGCTGCCGGTCTGGATTCGTGCGTGTTTGGATTCTTCCATGGTTTGGCAAAAATAATAGAACTATCACATTAAAAATAAATCAGCTCTATCATTAGCATTCCATCTAAAGGGCACCAGTGTTTTCACAAATCCTGTTTGATAGTTTTATAGAATTGTTTTAAATAGAGCAAGGGGGAGGAGGGGAGGAAGAGAAGGGAGGGAGGAAATGCAGAGGTCCTACCAAGAGCCTTCTCACGTAAGAGTCTGAGAACCTCTGGGTTGAACAAGAAGTTGGGTGAAGTGCAAGCAAACAGCAGTTGTTCAGGACAACACCTGCTTCCCTTATGCCCTCGGGGTATTTTGAGCTGTGTAATTATTATAGTCTTCTACCTTATAACACAAAATTGCCAGATTTTTTTTTTAAGGATCGTGGATCAGAACATTGCCAAGTGACCTATCAGGGTCTCTCTCGCGGTCTCCCTTTTAATAAGAAGTCTGGGGGCTCCTGGGTGGCTCAGTCGGTTGGGTGTACAACTTCAACTCAGGTCCTGATCTCACAGCGCGCGAGTTCGAGCCCCGCATCGGGCTCTGTGCTGACAGCTCAGAGCCTGGAGCCTGCTTCGGATTCTGTGTCTCCCTCTCTCTCTCTACCCTCCTCTGCTCATGCAGAGCATGCTCATGTTTTAAATAAACATTAAAAAAAATAAAAAAGAAGTCTGAAATCAATAGAACACGTTCACTGCATCTTTTAAGTATCACAAGTAGGTCTTAGGAATCATATGCCATCTTGTTTCCAACTCTTAGATTTTATTCATCAGACTGCTGAACTGTTTGTTAGTTGTTGTTGTTTTCTTTTCAGAGACATATACCATCCCAAATTTTTCTGATATTCTTGCTTTTAACTGTTGTGTCTGAGTCAAAGCAGCTAAACATGATACAAATTCAAAGTCATTTCCTTCAAGACTTAACTCATCTTTCTGGGCTTGAGATACTGTACAAGCAATGGCTGGCCTCACCCAAACCGTACAAATGTATTTTTGACCCCCAAACTTACAGATCTCAACAAGAGACCCATTCTACTGAATACTAATGAGGATGGAGAAGTGAGAATACATAGACCTCACCTTGCCATGGAAGCCCAGTATCTCACCCTTCATCACGTGCTGTACGTGACCGCTGATAATCTGAACTGTATCCAGTTCCTTTCACTGTCCCCACTACTCTAGGCTGAATGTTTGTATTCCTCCCAAATTCATCTGTTGAAACCTAATCCCCAATGTCCTGGTATTTGGAGAAGGAGGCTTTGGGGGGTGATTAGGTCATGATGGCAGAGCCCTCATGAATGGGATTAGCGACCTTACATAACAGACCCTCAAGAGAGCTCCCTTTTCCCCTCTGCCGTTAGAGGACAGCGACAAGACTGCCATCTGTGAACCAGAAAGAGGGTCTTCACTGGACGCTCAATCTGTTAGAGTCTTGATCTTAGACTTCCAGCCTCTAGAACTGTGAGAAATACATTTCAATTGTCTATAAACCACCTAGTCTGTGGAATTCTATTATAGCAGCATGCACTGAGTGACACTGTTTGTCAACCTGCAGCCTCTTCTTTTTCTTCCCAAGGAAACTGAGTTTTATATGGATGTGATTAAAGTCTCTGGGATCCTTAAAATAACTATGCGTCCCCCTTCAGATCGAGGTTCACATTTTCTGGCATATTAAAAGTCTGGTTGCTTAGGATGGTCTTCATTCTCAGAGTAGATGTGGCAAAGACCTCAAGGGCTCTTGTTATTCATATGGGTAGGGGTCTTATTTATGGTGTCCTTTTTTTTATCATTTCAAAAAATTATTATTATATACAAATATAAATATTTGTCAGTTTCTTGTCACTGCCATAGCAATGTTCCAAAAAGCAGATGACTTAGAAACAAGAGAAATGTATTGTCTCATAGATCTGGAGGTCACGACTCTGAAATCAAGGTGACAGCAAGGCCATGCTCCCCAGAAATCTGTAGGTGAAATCCTTCCTTCAGTCTCCCTGAAGCTTCTTTTGGGTTTGCCCCCAATCTTTGGTGTTTCTTGGCTTGAAGATGCATAATTTCAGTCTCTGCCTTTCTTGTCACATGGTGATCTTCACTGTGTGTCACTGTCTTCACAAGTCCATCTTCTTATTGTTTTATTTTTGAGACAGGGAGAGACAGAGCATGAACAGGGGAGGGTCAGAGAGAGGGAGACACAGAATTTGAAACAGGCTCCAGGCTCTGAGCTGTCAGCACAGAGCCTGACGCGGGGCTAGAACTCACGAACCGTGAGATCACGACCTGAGCTGAAGTCGGCCGCTTAACCGACTGAGCCACCCAGGCGCCCCTCAAGTCCATCTTCTTATGAGGACACCAGTCACGTTGAATTAGAGCCTACCTTATTCCAATATGACTTCATCTTGACTAATTATATCTTCAATGACTCTTTTTCCAAATAAGCTCACATTCTTGGTAGTAGGGGTTAAGACTTAATATGGAGGGACACAATTCAACCCATACCAATATCCCAATGGATTACTTAGGGATTTTTAAATTGCTTTAATTAAAGCAAAGGAGAAAATGGAAGGAAACTTCTCTGCTGGTTATTTTGTACCAAATTTTAACTTTCTTTAATGTTCACTTATTTTTGAGAGACAGAGACAAAGACAGAAACAGAGCGTGAGCAGAGGAGGGGCAGACAGAGAGACACGGAATCTGAAGCAGGCTCCAGGCTCTGAGCTGTCAGCATAGAGCCCAATGCGGGGCTTGAACCCATAAACCATGAGATCATGACCTGAGCCAAAGTCAGACGCTTAACCAACTGAGCCAACCAGTTGGCTCAGTTTTTTTTTTTTTTTTTTCATTTTTCTTTTTTAATGATTTCCTGCCAAATTTTAGTCAGGAGTTTATCTTAAAACCTTGAGTCACATTGGCAGGGTGAGTATTTGTAGGGACTATTCAAAGTTACCATCTTTATTACTGTGAAATAAGAGAATCTAAAAGAATGAGTGGAAAAAACTACTCTAATTTTTGAAAGCTTTTTTTTTTTTTCTGTTTGCAGTGCTTAAGATAACTTGAATCAGAAAGACCTTGATGATATAAAATGTTATTCCTTGAGGGTTTTTTTTACTGGTAAAATGACCCACATTTTTTCTATGCTATTGAATGAAATTCTACCCCTCATTCTATTCAACTAAAAAGAATATCCCTATCAAGGATCTAATATCATGAAACCAAAGAGAAAGAAGTTTAGAATTTTTTTCTCCTTTCACATAAACTTACACTAAAAATTCTTAAGATTAAAGATACAGATATGAATAGATAGGTAGGCAAATATCAAAACTCCCCATAGCGTTTTACTTTTTCACTACTACTGTAAAAGTATAAAGCACTACCTAAAAAAACTGAGAAGACAGAGTATGGGAGTCCTCACTTCAAATAACACTAAAGATTCTCCTGAGCGTGGGGTCAGAATGTCCTCATCCACACTGCCCCAGATGTAGGTGAGTATGGTCGTGTTCACGCCTTGCAGTGACAAGGTGTAAGTGACAGAAATCCAACTCAGACTGTGGTAAGAAAAGAAAAAAAAAGATTTGTAACTAATTAAACAGGGCTGGTCAAAGTGGTCAAACAATGGGACCAGGACTCAGCTCTCTCACACCTTTTCCCTCTGCTTTCTTTTGAATTGGCTTGGCTCTCCACATGGAGACACCCAGCAGGCTTACACTTTCCAGCTTCAAGCCCAACAGAAAGCAAACACATCTCTGTAGTTTCAAGAGGGATCCATGCATGTACCCTCTTGAACTGTAGCCAAGGAGACGGGAACCCTTTTATTAGGCATCTGAAAACAGTGCCCACTCTGGGATGAGGAAGTTGGATCAGCGTTAACCTGAACTCCAAAGGCTGAGTGGGGGAAAGACCATGCCTTACACAACATCAAGAGCTATTATCCGGGGCTCTGAGACTGGGTGAGCAAACACAACCAATGTCCATTTCAAACGGGGATAAAGAATCCAGAATAGGAAGAGGTCTACTTGGAGAGATGAACCAGACCTTAAGTCTCCTCTTTCCAAAACTGTGATAAACATATACAAGTAAATGTTACTTTTTCTGTGTTCCGTCAAAAGTAGTGTGTCAAATAGTAAGCACTCTAATGCTAGGACGACGTGAGTGAAACTTAGAAACATGACACTAAATAAAAGAAGCCAGACGCAAAAGGCCACCTATATGATTCCGTTTATATAAATATGCAGAAAAAAAGTGCATGCATAGAGACAGAAAGAAGACTGGTGATTGTCAGGGATCAAGGACAAAAGACAATGGGGAGTGACCACTTCAGGGGTGATGAAAATAATTTAGAACTTGATACAGGTAGCAGTTGTACAACATCATGGATGTGCTCAAAGCCACTGAATTGTACACTTTAATGTAGTTAATTTCATGCTGTGTGAATTTCACTTCAATTTTTTTAAAGGGGAGGGAGAGGAGTTTTAAAGAGTCTGTGCAAGACTTAAACTGGGTAGAAATCCTGATCTTGCCTTTCTTTCCATCTCTATTTTTGATCACCTGCTTAAGTACCAACGCAGGTTCACATACCTTTCTACTTTTGTGCCTATCAAGCATTCATCTGGCACTCGAGGAATTGGCCTTCCCTTCCTTGCTTCTCGGCTAAAACCAAACTGACCATAAAGTTTTAGGTGGTTTTATAGGACTTGGTCTTTGATCACTCACTCCCTCCTCAGCCTCCCTGCCTCCAGCAAATCGGGAGCTGGTAAGCTTTGGCTTAGGACATACTCTATTCCCTCATTTCCTGCCTTCTACTAAAGTGCTACTGTTTTTAGTGCATAAGAGTTTAACTAACACTGAAGTGATGAATTCAATTTCCACATTGTGAAATTCTGGGAGAGTCTCGATAGATACAGACCCCCACAACAACCTGCCCAGAATTGTTTCCAGAAGAGAGTCCAGTCATTTGAAAGACAGCTCTGGTGGGTTTTGCTAAAGGCTTTATTTCTACAGAGTGTCATGTCAAATCTTTAGTCTGAAGTTTCTAAACTCTGCACAGTTACCAGGAAATTGGCTGGAAACCACAAGGAGTCAAGCAGTCTTGACTCCTTGACTAGTGTGTGAATAGTGTGTGAATTTCTATCTAGATCATACCTGTGAAACTTCAGCGGTTCAAAGAAAGACAAGAGTAATTGTTTAAGACATATTTTAGGGAGAAAAATAAATTGGTATAGTGGGTATGAATCTCAGTGAATAAATTCTGGCGTGCCAGAAATAAAACTTTATTCTTTTATCATAAGACTTAATTTCTATATGGAAGGCCTAATCCCCTCAGACAACTGGAAGTTCCCTGGTCAGTTGGAAACCCTGAGACTTGCCCTTGGGTTGTGTCTAAGTTCCAGGAGATCAAAGTCATGCCAAGTTTGGGGAAGGAAGGCCTCTGGTCATTGGCTGCAGCCCCTGCAGGGTGGCTAGGACATCCCCTGATTCCATCCATCTGACTCTATCCCTTCCTTCCAAAGCCACGTGTTTGGGCATCACCATCATCTTGTGATTCTTTGCTTGATTAGGATGTGGAAAGCTGCTGGAACCTACAGACTTGTCCACACCCTCTAGGCCTACACTCTGTGAAGACATTCCCTTCTCTGGGGTCTTTCAACCTCCTCAGGACTCTTAGTGTTACAAGGCCCTTTTGGTCTCAAATTGCTCCCTTTCTTTCTAGGCTTTTATCACTTTCCCAGCACTCTGCTTGGGAAGCAGGGTACAGAGACTCTCCTTCTGATTTTTGATAAACTCTTGACAAACCCATCTCACATCAACTTCCATCTCCCCCCACTACCCCCTAACATGTACATGCATGTGTGTGCGCGCGCACACACACACACACACACACCCCTTGCTAAGGAGAATCTCCTAGCAGGGAGCCCAGAACTCAGAGAGGCTCGACTGAGAGAAAGGGCAAGGTAGGAAATGGAAGGGTTCCACTGTATTTTTTTTTTAATATATTCATCTTGTCTTGTTCATTTGAAGACTGCAGACTAGACTAATATAACTTTACGTCTACTTCCCCATCCCCCACTGCCAAAAGAAATAGTGGATAAAATTCTGGACATAAGAATGCACCTGATTTCAAGACATCTACCTTGATTCTTTTCTCCCACCCAAGCTGGGACAATGACCACCTCCTAGCCATCTCCTTGCATAAGCTTCCTTGTTGTGAGTCTCACTGCAGCAAGGGGATCCATTACCACCTGAGACACCTGCTCACTTATACACTCCAACCTCAACATGGTTATAAAGAGGAGTATGCCTACCTTGGAAAACACTGAAAATAATGGCTTACGCCTCTTAAATGTGTAAGACAATGTTTACATGCATCTTAATTTAAGGAGAAGCTCAATGAGCACTTGTGCCCACACAGATGTTACTGCATTCCATTCTCTTCATCATAATTTTGATAAGTGCCATCTACTCTTATTAAATTTGCATGTGGGTATACTGGTTGGGGGTGGGGAACAGTGTTTGCTCCCCAACTGGATATTAAGCTCCCAGATGGTGTTTTATTTTGCTTTAAAAAAAAAAAACACATCTATGGCTGCTTATTTACAGGCTGGGAAACTGAACATCTCCTCTCCCCAACACAGCAGAAACAGGAACAGCTGGTTTCAGTCAATGGGAGTTTTTAACGATGATAGCAAGGATTCACAACTATCACACACCCTCATTTTCAGGTGAACCAAACGCACTGTATTTGGGTGTTTTGTTCACCTCCACGGCAGAAGCCCTAGCAGAGGCCTTGGCCAATGAAGATTTTATTCAGTCACCGCCTATGTACAGTTTATACCTAGGACCTCCTGTCCTTTTGCTTAGGCACCTGAGTGGGGTGGTTCTGCCCCGCATCCGAGCTGGGAGCTCCATGTTTTACAGTCCACTTTTTATCCTATTATTTTATTCTGTGTGTGCAATATCGTGCTCTGTTTATAGAAGATGCCTCAAGAAATTCTTGCTAAAGAGGATGGATGAATGAAAATCATACACTATTAAGGGTAAAATGATCTTGAAAATTTATCTACCCTTTTCTGAAACCTTCAGGCAGGCCATACGCTCAAGCCAACCCAAATAAATGAGAACTGACTCAGTGTTTTTAAACCTCCAGCAAAAATTTCTAAATCCATTTTCGTAAAATGGTATTAATATGGCATTGAACAACTCTGTCTAAAACTTCCCCACCACATCTAACATGAACGTGACAGAGAGAAAACACACCAGACTGAGGACTAGAAGGTCTGCAATGGGGCCTGTCTGTGACCCACAGGGCCTGATCTTGGCAGCATCATTTACCCTCCAGGGACTTCATGTACTTCCTCTGTAAAATTAGAGGGGTTGATGAGAGGATCTCTAAGCTCATTTAGACGCAAATTCTATTAAACCTCCTCATTTGTGTGCCAGGATACGAATAGTGAGGCTCTTTTCATACTGGAGCTTGACTGTATGTATTTTTCCCTTGTTCTCTTTGCCACTTTAAAGGGATAGAACACAAATGTTTTCTCTTACTCTCCTGGGAAGACTTAAAGATTAGCAGCCCCTCCGGCCATAACGTTTGATCAGTCTTCATTAGAATCATTTTATAAAATTTAAAATGTATAAGATTTCCTCTAGGGAAAATAGAAAGACACATCAGTGTTTGGTTGATCAAAATATTTTTTTGATAGCTGGGATACATAAAACGGGCCTTCGCACATGGACATCATCAGTGTTTTGTAGTACTACTATAGGTTTGTGCCTGCGAGTATAGGAATTCTGATAGATTCTATGTTGTGCAATTCCCATCGAAAAGGAAAAAGACTATATATGTGGAGTTTTTGCAACTGCACGCACTGCATTAAAAAATATTCCTTATAGGAGAGAACTTCCATTTTAACTAGGCATCAATGAGAACATAATCCTCCACATAAGATTTTTCACGCCAGGTATATCCAAAAGAATTGAAAGCAAGGTCTTGAAGAGGTATTTGCATCCATGTTCATAGCAGCATTATTCACAAAAGCCAAGAGGTGTCCGTCAAAAGATGAACAGATAAACAAAGTGTGGTAAATCCGTACGATGGAATATTATACAGCATTAAAAATGAATGAGATTCTGACACATGCTATAACATACACGAACCTTGCAGACATTATACTAAATGAAATATGTCAGTCACAGAAGGACAAATGTTGTATGATTCCACTTACATGAGGTTATCTAGAGCAGTCAAATTCATAGAGACGGAAAGTAGGATAGTGATTACAGGGGCGACGGTGGCAGCGGGAAATGGGGGGGACCTATTGTTTAATGGCTCCAGAGTTTCAGTTTTGCATGGTGAAGAGTCTTGTGGATACATGGTGGTGATGGCTACAGAATAATGTAAATGTTCTTAATGCCATTGAACTGTGCACTTAAAAATGGTGAACATGGAACTTAACAGAAGACCATGGGGGAGGGGAAGGAAAAAAAATGGTTAGACAGGGAGGGAGCCAAAACATAAGAGACTCCTAAAAACTGAAAACAAACTGAGGGTTTATGGGGGGTGGGAGGGAGAGGAGGGTGGGTGATGGGTATTGAGGAGGGCACCTGTTGGGATGAGCACTGGGTGTTGTATGGAAACCAATTTGACAATAAATTTCATAATAAAAAAAAAAAGATACAAAACTTAAAAACTTTAAAAAAAATGGTGAACAAGGTAAATCTGGCATGTCTATTTTGCCACGATTTAAAAATACAATAAAAAAATTATACAAATGATTGTGGGGGTGCCTAGGTGGGTCAGTCAGTTAAGCAACCGACTTTGGCTCTGGTCAGGATCTCAGGGTTCATAAGTTCAAGCCCCATGTTGGGCTCGCTGCTGTCAGCGTGGAGCCTGCTTCGGATCTTCTGTCCTCCTCTCCCCCTAGTCCTCTCCCCCTTCCCCACCTCTAAAAAGTAAACAAAACATTAAAAAAATTTTTTAAGTATAAATATGATTGAAAGAATTATCTGGAGTAGCTTCCGGCTCTATACATTTCACACATGGTTCTGCTCTGCTCTTCAAACACTTCTAGTACTGAAAGCCGCAAGACGCATTGATATCACTCTGTGTGACCTCTGGCTCCACACCTTCAGCTCATGATGCCACTACGGTGGACAGAAGGAGTATTCCTGGAAGCCATTCCCATGCCAGATGCCTAGGAATCACGTAACTACGCAGGGAAGTGCCTGTGGTCCCCATAACTGTGTCCCGCTAAATGCAAACTAAAGGTACCCTTGGCTCAATTTCCTCTTACTTGGATCCCCGAAATGCCCCACCTGTTCCACCACCATCCAACAAAAGGGGAAGTATGACACAGGGAAAGTCAAACGGGAAAGAAACAGTGATCTGAACTGATTGCAATTAAAATGAATTGCTTTTGCACATGTTAGAAACACAGACGAATACGGGGACATGCGTCTAGCCCATCTCCTAAGACGTTAGAAGGAGCCCATGTCGATGAGGGCCTTGAAGGGTAAGTGTCCCTGGCTTCTCAGTGAATTCACCTCTGAACTCCCATTTCACTAAAAATCCTCTCTAGATCAATATCTTTGCCACTGGTTTTGCTCTCACATGATATGTGAACTGCCAGGTCAAAATTCTTTGCACAATGATCCTCTCGGGTAGACATTCTATATCACTTTTTATATTCTCTCCAAATATGTCTAGTCTTTTTAACTTGACTTTGCAGCTATTGTTTTTCAAATATTTTATAATGCTTGCATCTGTGTGATCTATCACAGATTGCGAACGACTTGAAAACAAGGAGATTCCGTGGCATACAACAGACAATCATGGGTCTGATAAATGTACTTGGACAAGGTAATACGTGTATGTGTGTGCAGGGGTCTTCTCTGAAAGCTTACCAAGTGTCCATATCCATCTGTGGGTGTGGAATCCAGATATGGACACGGAACTCTGCCCAGTGTTTTAAAATTTTATTTTAGTGTGTGTGTGTGTGTGTGTGTGTGTGTTTACTACAAAATGTATCTACATCTGCATCAGTTAGGAATTGAGTTCAACTGTGAGTAGGCAGAGACCTGAAAAAAGGATGGTTTTAGATTTATTGCTTTCTTGTGTAATAAGAAATCCAAAGGTGAGCCGCGCGGGGCTGCTGTGAGAAGTCCCTGTTGTTAGGGGAAACCGAGGTCACTTTCAGCTCTTTTCTGAGAGTGCTCATTCTTATCCTTATGCTTTTAAGGTGGCTGCTTAGAGCACCAGCCTTTTGTGGGCCCTCGTATCTTCATTCGGAGCAGAACGAAGGATAAATGAGGTAGGAAGGCAAAAAAAATGCTTCTTCGAGGTCTGTCCCTTTTTCAAGGAGTGTTCTTGAGAGTTACAAGTAACTTGTGCCTGTGTCTGATTGGCAACCCTCGGTGGAAGGAGTGAGATGGGGGAAATTTAGAAATGTGGTCTCAGGCAGGACACAGGTTTATGCACAGTGAAAACTGGGGCTCTTGGACCACAGAGAAGGATGGGTACGGGGTAAAATACCACCACTTCTGGCCTGGTCCCAGGCAAACTGGGAAATTGAATCTCTGGCGGCCCCTTGCCTTGACTCTCCCCCCCTCCCACTCCTACTTAGGAACCCATATCGTACTTCAGAGAAAAAACCAGAAACTCATTCACACTTAGGGATAATGATAAAAAATTTTAAATGCTACTTTTCCCAAGAATGTGTGTTTTAACCAGGAACAAAGGCTTGAATTCAATATTCATGTACCAACAGGTAAGATACAGATAAATCGGTTTGGGAAAGAATGATTGGATTTGGATTCCCTTGTCTCTAAAAATCAGACCACACAAGACAATGCTCCTATTTGGATTTCTTCCCTTAAGTAATCTCTGTACCCAACATGGGGCTTGAACTCCCAACCCTGAGATCAAAAGTAACATGCTCTATCGACTGAGCCAGCCATGCGCCCCTGCATTTTTTTTTTTTAATATTCCTGTTTTAACTTCAGTCTATTTCTTTTTTTTTTTTATTTCTTTTTTTTTAACTTCAGTCCATTTCTGAGCACTAATGGTAAATGTGTTACCCACCGTGAAGCCTAATGTTTTTCTTTTTGTTTTTGTTTGTTATTTGCCCATATTGCTCATCATTCCGCTGATTATAACTCAGCAGTACATATATTTTTCCCCTGAAATGGATGAAAGTCTTTACCACACTAATACCAATTGGGCTTTAGCGCTGTGATGTTTATTGGCTCTTTATTATTCACACAGCCATCGAGGAGGCATGGTGGAGAAGCGCTCTTCATTTCATGTTGTGGTTACTTGATAACAGACCTGCCCCAACACACACTTGGGCAGTACACGAGAGACGGTCAGAGACTTCTTATTGCCCCAAGTCTGTCAGGTGGGCATCAGGCAAAAAACGAAGTTTAGTTTCCTACGCCACAGTAAAACACATGCTTTAAAAAGAAATACAAGTGCCTCTGAGTTACGGTGGGGTCTTTGGGCAAATATTTCTGCAGCCAGCTTTCAGAACGGAAGGCAATAACTGACGTTTGTAGAGCATGTTCTGGTTTATAAAGCATTTTCACGTTTATTGTCCATGCCAACTTTTCTCTGCTCTCGGCTGCTAGCAAATGGGGATCTCAGTGCCACAGCTTTGAGATGGCTTCTGGGACAGAGCTTTTGAGTTCCTCAGCCTCTAGAATGGATACCGGCGCTTTCAATAGCGGCCTCAGTCACAGGTTTGCAGAAGTAAGAGCAGACTGACCACTTCCTGAACTTTTTCCACCCCAAAATAAGGCTATTCCCATTGACGCCAACAGTTCCCTGCCAGCCAAGTCCATGAGGAAGCAAGGATTACAGAAAGAGAGGGATGTCGGAGGCTAACAATGTTATTCTTCCTCTGTTCTCATTCTGTGCTGACTCAGGACCCCCACAGGCCAGCAAACACTCTTATGTTTCTTTGGGCCTTCAATAAATCAATCACTGAACCTCTGAGTTGACAGAAAACAGAAAAGATCTGAAGACCAACCAGACAGACCTATATTCTCCAAATGGGAAAGGGACAAATTTCATCTTCTGGAAGGAGAAACAGGATCCAGAGCTGGGAGTTCCCAGGGAAGAGGGGCAGACAGGGTCATAGATAAAAGGGCCTTGTGTCATCCCACCTTCTGAATATTTAACCTCTCTGTCTGTCTATAAACATGCTCAAGCATCTACCATCTTTAAAAAAAGAAAAATACTGAAGTATCTTCCATCTTGAAAAAGTGCCCTTGGATACTAGTCACTGGAGCCAATCACAGCCCAAAACCTCTTAAGCGTTGCTCTTCCAAAACTCTCCCTACAGTGTCCCTGGCGTCACTCCTTCTGCCTCTCACTCAGTCTATGGAAATTTGGTTTATTCCCACCACGACCTCATCTGCATCTCTCATTACTTCCTGTGGACAAATCCAAGGCGAATTTTGTGATCTTTTTACTGCAAGACTAGGGCATTTAGCAGATTGATGTTGGTTACTCTTAGTGCTGCTATGACACCAGACTCTCCTGTCCTCAGACATCCCTGTGGTTTGTTCCAACACCTTCCCAAGTTCCCTTTCCGAGTTCCTGTGCTTCCTTATCTCCATACCCCCCGGGGTTAGTTCATTCATTCCCTTGCTCTCAATCACTACCTGTGTATGAATGCTTTCTTAACCTGCCCCTAGTGCCCACACTTCGGCCCCAGCCTCAGACTCAACATCATTTTTCTAAATGAGTTGCCCTAAAACTAAACATATTGTCTCCCTTTAAGCCATCTTCTGTCTCTACCCCCGTTCTCATCTGATGATCTACCATCCGCTCACTGGCCCAGGGTAGAAAGCCTATGCTTCCTCTCTCCCCTCCATCAGTCCTACATCTAATCTCTCTCTTCTCTTCACTCCTGCTGTTATGACTTTAGTTCACAGCTCTGTCACCTCTTGTTGGAACAACTGCCACATCCCCTGATATCCACACGTGCATAT
Organism: Felis catus; assembly: GCF_018350175.1. Lineage (NCBI taxonomy): Eukaryota > Metazoa > Chordata > Mammalia > Carnivora > Felidae > Felis > Felis catus. Next base: position 104,573,793 of record NC_058368.1, on the reverse strand, counting down.
TTTCTTGCCAGAGTGGTCTGTGTGAGATGAAAATCTAAGTAAAAAGAAAAGCCCAAGATCCTGACTGTGGCGTAGATGCTCAGGGCTTTAGTACCAGCTTCCTTCTCCAGCCTCAGAGTTTCGTTCTACCCATGACATTCTTTACACTCCAGCAAAAGAACACTGCTGCCAGCACCCAGGACTCACTACTGTGGTCTTCACCTATATGCTGGACCCTCTGCATGGATGTCCTGTCTGCCTCTTTCTCCTTCCCCTGCTCATCATCTAGTTAAAACATAGCCTTTAAAAGTGATTAGAAATAGGGGCGCCTGGGGGACTCAGTCGGTTAAATGTCTGACTCTTGATTTCGGCTCAGATCATGATCTCATGGTTCCTGAGTTCGAGACTCATGTCGGGCCCTGTGCTGACAATGCAGAGCCCGCTTGAGATTCTCTCTCTCTCCCTGTCTCTGTGCCCCTCCCTTGCTCGTGTGTGTGCATGCACACAATCTCTCTCTCTCTCAAATAATAAATAAACTTAAAAATAAAAAACCTGATTAGAGATAGCCTTTCCAGGAAACCATCCCTGACCTCCAGGTATGGATGAGTTGCCCTTCCTTGGTGCCTTGCTTATTTCTACTCCAGAATTTGACCCCTTTTAAACACAAGTGAATTTACCACGTAGTTAATGAAGCTAGATTTAGGGCCTCTGCTCATATAGACTCCTTCCAAGGCCCTTTCCTAAATGAGTATTCAGAATTTTGCATTCTTTTTCTTAGTAAGGGCCCCCAAATTTGTATAAGCTTCAGGTCCCACAGAATCTAGATCTGCCCCTTTTTATGTCTGTTTATCATCTAGTTTGTGAATTCCGTATGGGCAGAGCCTATATCTTATTTACCTTTATGTCAACAACACACCTCAGGCATTTAATAGTTGGTTGCTGAATGAATGAATGAATGAATGTTCCAGAAATCTAAAGCAGGATTAAGAAGGGATGAAGAGATGGAGCGCCTGGGTGGCTCAGCCAGTTAAGCGTCCTACTCTTGATTCCAGCTCAGGTCATGATCTCACAGTTTGTGAGATTGAGCATGGAGCCTGCTTGGGATTCTCTCTCCCTTTCTCTCTTTGCTCCTCCTCTGCTCGTGCACGTGTGTGCTCTCTCAAAATAAATAAATAAACTTTTGTTTTTTAACATTTACTCATTTTTGAGAGGCAGAGAGAGACAGAGTATGAGCTGGGGAGGGGCAGACAGAGAGGGAGACACAGAATCTGAAACAGGCTCCAGGCTCTGAGCTGTCAGCATAGAGCCCGACACGGGGCTTGAACCGTAGAACCACAAGATCATGACCCAAGCTGAAGTCGGACACTTAACCGACTGAGTCACCCAGGTAACCCAAATAAACAATTTTTTACAAAAAAGAAGGGGGTGAAAAGACAAGCAATGAATGCAAACTGATGCAGGGTGTGGAAGAATTTCAGGACAAGGAGTTTCCTGGCTCCCTGAACAGCCAGGAGAGGGACATTAGCCAGGATACCAGCATTAGAACAAGGCCACGAATGAGACTCACAAAGAGAGCAACGGTGAGAAGCCGGGCAGACAAACACAGGCCTGGAGTGTGCCAAGCCCAGTGGGAAGAGCAGAGCAAAAGGTACAAGGCCAGGCCAGTGACCAGGCAACAGAGGAGCAAAACAAGCGAGCAGGAAGACAGAAACAAACTGCAAGGACAAGCAAGCACTTCCTGCTCAGCCCGCTATGGTTCTTCAGCTACAAACACTACCCCAGGGCATGGGGCAGGAAATCCAAGCACCCCGCCAAGGGATGGGACATGAAGAGGGCACAGGGGCCGATGTTCTTCTCACTCGGATTGGTGTCCAGGGTCATCTAATTCCAAACCTGGGCATCTACTGAACATGAAATGATGAAATTCTGCTGAATTCACAAAGCCCTCTTAAGAAAGGGGGGGAGGGCATAAAAAATTCTGTATCTATCTCATTTTGAGGTATTCCTTTAAAGATTTCCTTTCAATGATGTGACAATGAATGGTTATGTTGTACTATGAAATCGGGACAGCAGTTATGTAAAGGAGGCAAAAATTGCTTCATTAAAATGCATGGAGGGAGAAGCGATGGATTATAGTATAGATCATGCTACAGATGAGCAGATTACTGAGCACCAGGCACACAAGGGAGACAGATTAATGAAAAATAAATAAAGGGGCTTCAGAAAAGCAGCATGAAGCTGAACACTGGTCTGCTGCTTATCACAGACTGTAAGCCCAAATGTGTGTGGCAAAACATTTCTTTTCATTTGGAATGTTGACTTGAAAGTTTATGTTATGTGCTTCTTTCCCTATTCCTCCAGTTTATTTATTTATCTTTTGGATAATTAAAGATAATTTTGAAAACTAGGAAGCATCAACACGGTAGAATATCGAAGGCAGGGTGCTTACCCTGGAAAAATGTCAAGGGTATGGCGCAGTTTTCTTAATAGTGCAGATATGAAAATTACAAATTACATAGTGCAGATACTGAAAATTACGAATAAAATAAATGATACCTCTCCTCATGGCTTTACTGTGTTTTTTGCCTGAAAACTTCCTGGATGTTGCTTTGAAGGGAAAAATCACTTAAAGCATCAGGAGAGGAATGGAATTTGGAGTCAGATGACCCAGGGTTGTAAAAGCAACTCCAACATTTATATTGTGTGGATTTGGACAAATCACCAGTCTCTTCGAACTTCAATTTTTGGCAAGAAAAAATGAAACCTGCTTTAATTAACTCAGAGTTTTCAGTGCATCTGAGATGATATATTATTTAAAAAAAAAAACAATTTGTAAAAAGCTGTACCAACATAAATTATCAATTACATATACAAACTCCTCTGAGGTTTCAGCTGGATTTGGGTTACACATCATCACTCTGAGAGATGAAGAAGAAAGCACCCAGCAATCACCTGAAAATCACACCTATCATTTATAATGTCGATACTGACAGTGAAAGACAGGTAGTGATGACTTTTAAGAATGGCATTCATTTCCAATATTTACTTAATCATTTTGAAATTAGGCTAATGATTGCTACAATGTGTGAGGTTAAACAAATCACCTCTTTTGAATTTAATAAGCTATGTTAAGTATTTACGATAATTATACATACTTCTGAGCATAGATATGCTCAATTAGAAGCTTAAAAGTTTTCAGGCAAGGAAAAATAGTTGAACTCTGTGTAAGAACTCGGAGGAAATGGTGACATATCTATTAAAGATCCAAGTGGAGATGTGGGGCAGTCAGCTGCTTACACAAGGCAGAAGTTGAGGAAGACAATGGGATTGGAGATATACATTATGGAGTCATCAGTCAGTAGATGGTTTCTGAGTCATGAAAGTGAGAGTAAGTATAGCTAGAGAAGGGGTCTAAGGCCTGAGCTGCGGGACTCACTGATGTTTCAGGGCGGCGGAGAAGATGATGATCCAGCAACAGAGACTGAGGAAATCAGCCAGTGAGGTAGGAGGAGACAAGCGTTCTGAAAGCCAAATGGGAGAAATAGTTCAAGGAGGAGGTAACGTCAATTGTGCCAAATACTGCTGACCAGTCAGAGAAGATACAGAGTAAAAGGCGGCCAATGGATCCAGCCACTTGGAGGTGGTGGGGACCTTGACAAGGGCACCTTCAGGAGACTGGGGAGCAAATGAAAGTGGGAATAGGGAAATGCTGACCTTTACGTGATCTTCCTCTTGACACTCTGATTTCCTTGTTAACCTGAGCCCTTGCATTTTAGTAAGTGGGGAGGACACAAGAGAGGTGGGGAGAGCCTGAAATAAGTTTTAGCCCTAGTATGGCCAACAAACCCAATCTCAATTTACAAAGTATCTGTAAGACAATAAAATCAGTTATAACTGAATCAATTCCCCCAACAGAAGGGACCTCAATAGACCCCCCCCACAATTACAATCTCCACATTTTCTGCACCAAATGTCCAACAGAGCTTTTCTCTGAGTCCTGAACTTTGTCACAAAACTTTGGTCTTACATTTAAACATGTATTGAAAATAGCAAAATTACTTAAAACCATAGATGTTCCAGGGGTGCCTGGGTGGCTCAGTCAGTTGATCATCCAACTCTTAGCTCAGCTCAGGTTTTGATCTAAAGGTTCAAGCCTTGAGTTCAAGCCCCACCATGGGCTCCACGCTGGGAGTGGGACCTACTTAAAAAAAAAAAAAAATAGATGTTCTGGAAAATCTGAAGCATATAATGACTGTACATAGAGCTCATTCTCTTGCCTCTAGGCAGATATACATCTGAACCTTTGTGAATATTTAATAGTTAATACTGGTTTTTAACCCAACAGCATTTAACCTAACAGCTACTGTGTGTAAAGTAGTATGTTAAGCAAAGACCCTTATCAGGACCACCTTCAGTCACCGTCACCAATCCCATTGTACCATCAGAAAGCTCCAACTCAGATTCCCTGGAGAGATCTCAGTGTGGAACATTTTAATGAGTTGGGGCTTTTTGTTGAGCCTAAGAATAAACCATTAAATGTTCACTTTATTTTATTCCCACAAAATGTGTCCCAATGAAATCCTGCCTCCATCCTCAAATCTCACCCCATCCTTCACACTATCCTTTGCATTAAAATGACTGCTTGGGTTTGCCCATATTCTCTTTCACTGTGTTCCCCAATGTAATGGGTGATGTGGGAACATAAGGCAAGCTGACAGGCTGCAAACACCTCCCCCCACCCCCACCAGGTGAGATATGTGTGATATTCCTCAGGGACTCCTGGCTGCCCAAGAACAAAGGAAAGAAAAGAAAACAAATGGTTAACTGATAGAGATCACAGTCATGTAGGACCTGAATCTCCATCAGTTTACAAATGTCTTAGTAAATTACAAGAAATAGGCAATCTTCTCAGTAGTCTAATCTCCAGAAACCTATAGACTCAGTTTCCTGGAGCCCTAATCTCACCCTCCCCTCCATAGTGATGTGGGAATGAAGGCAAGAAGGAAAGGGCAGGTAAAATAAAATTTCCTTATAACCTGCAGCCCATTGACAAATACTTGTGGCAAATACAGACTACTTCTCCAGGAACCTCCTACTGGCCTAAAGTTAATACCTTACTAGAGGAAAAACAACCTAAGCTTGACAATAGCAAGGCCTCTGGGATCTTATTAGTCTTCTTTAGCATATGAAAGTCCTTCTGGAGGCCTCCCTTTTGACTTTACCTCCAACTCCCAGGTATATAATCAGTCAGTCTTCATAATCCCAGTGCCACTCTTTCTGCCCATGGGTCTTGTCCCCGTGTATTAATAAAATCACCTTTTTGCACCAAAGAATTCTTTCTTGGCCATCAGCTCAGAACGCTCATCACTCCAAAGTTCCGTTAAAATGATTACCATTCCTGTAATTTGTCTCCATTAGTCCTTTTCTCAAGCCCAACAGCCATTTTTCCCTCTCCTGTCAAACCCAGTGGCTACCGAATTCTAGGCAAAGTCCAGCTCAATTTCTCAATGATTTGATTATTCTACAGTTCTTACAAATTCAGTTTCTCCTAAAAAAAATACTAAGATGTTACTTTTTAAAGTTATTATTATTTCTCTTAAAATAGAAAATGTTGCCTTTCAAGATGTCCTTCTCAGCAAACATATTATTTATTCCACTTACAGTAAGAATTTTTATGCTCATTTTCCTCTTCAGTGAACTACTTTCTAGAATTTCCTTTCCTCTTCCCTATAATTAGTGCCACATACCACTGATAAAGGACCCACATCATCAGAAAGAAGACAGCCATAGGAACATACTGAGCATTCCCAGAGGAAAATATTCCAAACACATGAGTTTCCAATATTCAAATAAGTGGTTGCTTTCCGCACAAGAAAGTAGAAACAAATAGACTGGAAAGCTTGCTTCCTTTATAGACATTCATCTATTCAATGGTTATTTAAGAAGCAACCATTATATGCAAGATATGGAGACCCTGTTGAATACAGAGATGACTAGTTACAAAGCCTGCCCTGGAGGAACTCACAGTCTAGAGAGGAGGAAGTAGGACAAGTCTTGTTACCATGTAGTGGAGTACAGAACAGGGACAAAAAGCCTAAAGGAGGGCAGTGAGGAAGTGGCACCTAAACGGCTCTTGAAGATTAGGTCGCCCTTAGAGTGGTGTTTAGGGAGCTGAATGAGGGGAGCAAGCTTCCAGAAAAAAACTTGTGTGAGACAGGAGAGCAGCTAGGAGGGCATGAGTCAGGGCAGGGAACTAGGGATCTATTGCTCAGAAGTGTGCATGAAGGTGAGTAAGACAAGATGAAGTTGGAAAGACAGGTTGGAGCCAGGCCTTGCCATGCTTAGGACGCCAGTTGGAAGAATACGGGCTCCATCCTACAGGCAAGGAGAATCCCCCAGGGATTTGTGGAGCAGAAGAAAAGGAAGATGAGAGCATTAATGTATAGGATGGATTGGAATGAGGAAAAGGAAGGCCAATTACAGGGTTTGTCACCATAGGTGGGGCCTGGATGAAGTTGTAGGATAGCAGGGCTGTAGAATTAACAGAGGAGGGGGAGGATTTGAAGATACTTCATAGAACTGATAGAATCTGGCACTAATAGAATGTGGAAGGTGTGGGGTAGGGAGACGTCAGAGTTCACCTCGACCATGGTGGGAACTGCTGAAATGAGGATTATAGAAGAAGGGCAGATGTATGAGAGAAAATGTGTGTGTAGAAGATGCCTGATGGCTGTGCTGGAAAAATAAAAGTCTTTTAAGAAAGAATTCAGAGATGGAGGTAGGAACAAATTTGGAAATCATCTGCACAGATGTGACAACCAAAGTCACGACTTTGGATGAGATTTTTAATTGGGAAACAGTCACAATTACTGTCTATACATCACAAAGTCAAATGGTGTTTTGCTAATTACCCACTTAGGTTGATGAATGTAGACAGCCAATATCAGATCATTACAGCCTAGCTATTCTGCAGACCGAATGGCCCACTTCTGCGATCCACATCAATCAAATTAAACAAATCATTGTCAAATCTGCCCTTGGCTTTCTGCTGTGTCAATACAGCCAGTGGGCACATGTTCAAATTGAAATTGAAAACCTGATTCAAGACCCTGAAGTCCCAGCGCCAGATCTCCAGATCTCCATCACGTCAACTGTCACTCGACCATAATGCCTCACGGCAAGGCCCCCCTGTGCAGGGCGCGGGGAACTTCATGAACAGTGGACCCTTTACATGAGACTTCGTTCGGCATGACAGATAGGTTTGCCTCCATTTCAGAGAGGCAGAAACGGGATGCCCAGAGAGGTTGTAAATAACCTAGGGTCATGTGGCTAATAACAAGGGGAGGTAAAACTAAACAAGGCCTCAGACTCTAAGCAGATGGCAGGGAGGATTTTGTCGGGTGTTTGTTTTACTAAACTGTCTGCCTGACCTTTTTAAGAAAATTAGTATTATGTTCTAATTTGCACGGCTGAATGGAGCAGGAGTTTATCTGTGCCCATTGTCCACTTTTCTCCCTCGTAGCTGCTTCTTCTGCCTTCTCTGTATTACCTCACTGAAACTGATTGGGTGAGTCAACGGTACATTCACACACACATACACACACCACCTTCCTCATTAATCTCCACCTAGTAGGCCAATTTAGGAGAGCTACATCTCAGGGGACACTTAGGGTCCAAAGCGTAGGCTCTATTTCTGAGTGTACTTCTCCGGGTTCTCCGGCAACCGCACTGCACAAGCTAAATCTGTAATTTGATGTAACTTTCACCGATTTCAGAACACAGCTTCTAAGCCAAGCGTCACAACGAGTTCCAAATTTCAAAATGAAGGCCACTACTTTGTATAAGAAAAGCTCAGCGCAAATGAAAATCAAGGTGTATTTTCCAAGTAGGAAGAAGAGAAGAGCGAGCGAGAAGTAAAAACCACTTTCTGCCTTGCTCTATGCTTACAAAGCTTTACAGTATTTCTCTGTACTCTGCTGGATAGTAACATGGAAGGTTCATGATACCATACTTAGAAAAACATTTTAAAACCCAATCAGATACAAACATCCTAATGTACCTTAACTTCAGTATGTGCTGCCCTTCTACTAAGAGTCAAAAAGGAGAACCATTAGCCATTTCTTTTAGTTTGTTTGGTTTTGGTTTTGGTTTTGGTTTTGGTTTGTTTTTTATTTTATATTTGAGAGAGAGACAGACAGACAGACGGAGTGCGAGCAGGGGAGGGGCAGAGAGACGGAGACGAAATCCAAAGCAGGCTCCTGGCTCTGAGCTGTCAGCACAGAGCTTGATTGCGAGGATTAAACTCACAAGTAGTGAGATCATGACCTAAGCCAAAGTTGGTCACTTAACCAACTGGGCCACCAGGCGCCCGTCTTTTTTAAGTTCATTGATTTATTTTGAGAGAGAGAGAGTGCACAGGGGAGGGGCAGAGAGAGAATCCCAAGGAGGCTCCACACTGTCAGCATGAAGTCAGATGTAGGCTCAAACTCCTGAACCGTGAGATCATGACCTGATTCGAAATCAAGAGTCGGACACTTAACTGACAGAGCCACCCAGGCTCCCCAGCCATTTCTTAATTGTAAGAAGGAGGCTTAGTAAGACAGGTACTTAGCCACAGATGCTTCCAGGAAATGGACTGAGGAAAAAGCCTTCCTCCCTTTAACCATCTGTATCCCCTTATTGTCACTGGGATTGAAGAATCTCCCGAGGGAAAAAGACAAAACTTGAACCATCATACTATTGGAATCCAGATATAAACCACCATGTCTGATGGCCCAACTGAACGTCCGATTACAAAGAGAAGCCAAGGTGCATCAGAGGGAACATATCAGCTAGAGCACATAGTCGACATGCTACAATCCAAATTGTTTTCTATTTCCATGCAGAAACTTCAGAGTTGGTGACAAGATTGGGTGAGACATCTCTTAGACTCTTCATTTATATAAAGGGCATAAAAACAGCTGGGCTCAGCAGACTTGGGGAAAGAGGTTTCCTTTGAAGAGCACAGGGTGATGCAGCCTTTGTGTTCTGCCATTTTAGAAGGGTGGGGAATATGTGTTGCTCATCTGCAGCCTGCTGACAGGATTTTAACAGGACTACAGTTGGAGAACACACGAGCGGCTATCTGTCTCTCACTTCAAACGTAAAACAAGCTGACAAAGAAGTCAAAAAATAAGTGGCTGCACGAGGCAGCCTACACTCTCAGAGTTTGTCAAGGGGAAAAGGGGCAAACGTTTCCCACGGGCAGAAGTGGGTTGTATCAAAAGTGAATTTGACAGGACAGCTTTGGTCCTGTCCCAAAAGAGTTCCCAAAGGGGGACACAGGCCCCAGTGGAGAGAAGCTAAAGATATTGCCGGATATCTGGAGGATACAGAAGGAGTGAGCAATTGGCCGTAATGGAAATGCCTTTACTTGGGTCAATGGAGCTTCAGATGAAAGGTCTCCAGGGACGGGACTCTCCAAAGAATCAAAGCTGTCAGGCCCACAGACCACAAACCCATGAGAGAGTTTGAGTCACGTGAGACCTTTTCTGCTCCCCACCTCTCCTTCACCTCTCCTTCTTCTGTTATTATATTCTGGCCCTAGAAGGGCAGAAACACATTCTAGCTCCTGTTCTCCACCTCTGCCCAGTCTCTGCCCCCCTTCTCCCCACCAACCAGTAGTGTAACTGGGGGAGGGAGAAGATTGGACCTCAAGTGAAGGTTGGAGTGTTGATATTTTATAGGCTGGACTTTCTGAATATAGATTATGTTTGACAACCTAAAAATTTTATGCACTGTTTGGGGGGTGGGGGGGGGGAATAAATTGGCTCTGATTACCCCCTACGAGTTTTGCTTGTTCACCACATCAATTACACACATTTTCCTCCCACTTAGCCATTTGTATCCAGTGACTTATTCGGGATCTGCGGGGCTTCTGGAGAGGGCTAAAACCTAGAAACCAGTGGGATTCAGACACACACAGCCAAGTTTGATGGGCTGAGGTGGATAAAAGACAGCAAGAGGGGGTACTTAGGTTGCTATCCAGATATCACTTGAGGTCACCTTGTTCCTGAGAATTACATAAAATTGGCTGACACTCTGCCCATCTCGTGGTTAATGGAAACCCAGTCTCTTCCAAAATATCTCCGTGAGTCTCCAAAGGCTCCCCTTCTGATTTCTCCCTTCCCCAGTGAAGTTCTCAGTCTCTCCAGGCTGCTCTATTCGCTCTGCATTCTAGTTCTCCGATCTGGAGCAAACTCTTTCTCTTGATTTCCCAGAAACACCACGGGGCACAGGCTTTACCTCAGGCCATTACCTAGCAGCACCGAGCAAGCAGTAAAACAAAACACAAACACAGAACAACCTTAATCTTGTCTTTGAACATCATCTGGCCACTGGTGATGGTCTAACAGGTTGTGGTCTCGCAGTGCACTCTGGGTTAATGCCTGATTTCTCCTGGTTCCTTCTTCTTTCTCAGCTCTCCCACCCCTTCCCTCCACAAAACCCGTATTTATTTTTTATGCTGATTGGCTTAGCTATCTCTTTGTTTCAATGCCTCCTCCCAAATCATGCCCTGGGGGCCTCATCTTTGCTAAATAAAAGGCTATTTACTCCAGAGAGAAATGATGCTACTTCCTTACAAGCTGAAGCTGCCACAGTCACTTGTGGTTTTATACAGTAATTGCTTTATCTGTGCTATAAGACCCAGCAACAGGGCTGGAATTTGGAGGGGTGAAGTGATTATGGTTATACATGATGGCAGATTCCAGAACTTATTGCCACCTGAGATTTGTCCTGAGGAGAAAAACGTTCTGGGTGTTAATTGAAAATATATTAAGGGGCGCTTGGGTGACTCAGTCGGTTAAGCATCTGACTTTGCTTAGGTCGTGATCTCATGATTCATTAGTTCAAGCCCCACACCCCCACACCCCGCCCCGTTGGGCTCTGTGCTGACAGCCCAGAGCCTGGAGCCTGTTTAGGATCTTGTGTCTCCGTTTCTCTCTGTCCCTGCCCCGCTCACACTCTGTCTCTCTCAAAAATAAACATTTAAAAAAATAATTTTTAAGAAAATATATTAAAATGCTGGTGAAATCACTATAGATCCTTTGTCACTTTTTCTTGTTCCCCACCCACGCATCTCACTCCACCTCCTCCGCCCTTTACACACACACACACACACACACACACACAGGAAAGAGTTCTCTTCTTCTGGTGCCCATCAGCTGTGGCAGCCATCAGGTTCCCTGACCTTGAGGCGCAGTAACGATACTCCTGATTTATCCAACTCAGGGCAGTGGGTTTCAGCTTTACCAGCACCTATGCATATTATATCATTGAGCCTGGCCACTGCAGAGTCCGGGCACTGCCCTCTGCAGCTGTAAGCACTCCATCAGCAATCACGGCATCGCACGGCCAATCCCAGCAGAGCGCAAAAAAATACAAAAGAAAGATCCTCTTGCACTCACAGAAACCACAATGAGGAGGATGTCAGGCCTTGCGGGAAGCAGTTCTGCACCATTTTGAAAATGACATTCCTTGGGGGGGCTCTCTCCATCTTCACTAGCAGCAGCCGTGCCAACGAGAACGGAGTGGCAGGGCTGGGATCAGCAACTCTGGAAAGGATGGGACATAAAGCTCCAAGTCGAGGCTCCGCAAAAAGTGCTGAGGAAGAATTGTGGACGGACGTGATCACCCCGTGGAGGCGGGGCGGGGGGTGAGGGGCACAGTCTATAAAGGTAGGGCTTCCTTGAGTCAATAAGAAGCCAGTCAAATGGGGGTCTGCTCACTGCTATTGACATTTGGGGCTTAATCTGATGTGACTGCATTTGCAATCGGTATCTGCTAAGCCCTGAGACACCGGATTACATGCCATAAACGGCTTTTGTCTATGAGTCTATGAAATTCACAGAGATACCAGGCTGTGCTATGGTAGAATTATTCTGTGACTGTGACTCATTCTCCTGGCCATGTTTCCCAGAATGCCACTAGAAAGATTTCCACACAAAATATTAGAATAGGAAATAATACCCAAACACCACCTACGAACATTATGTCAAGTGCTTTACCTACCTTATCTCTGTCTCTCTCTTTCTCTCAAAAATAAACATTAAAAAAACAAAATTAGGGGCGCCTTGGTGGCTCAGCTGGTTGAGAGTCCGACTTCAGCCGGGCTCATGATCTCACAGTTCGTGAGTTCGAGCCCCGTATCTGGCTCTGTGCTGACAGCTTGGAGCCTGGAGCCTGCTTCAGATTCTGTCTCGCTCTCTCGCTGTTCCTTCCCTGCTCACGATATCTCTCTCTCAATCTCTCTCTCTCTCTCTCTTTCTCTCAAGAATAAATAAACATTTAAAAATTAAAAAAAAAAATTTAAATTCCTACCATGGCCTGGAGAGGTGTTATTATCCCTCATTTTAGAGATTCAAAAAGAGCCTCAGCGATTTTAAATAACTGAAGGTCAGACAAGTGATGAACTTTGAAACTCCTTAGTCAAACACACGGAAATAAACACAAAACTAGGGCAAGCAGAAGATTCTGGAACATACTTCTTTATGTTTAGTCCAGGCTCCCTCGAAGCAAAGTAGGAGACAAGGACTCATGTGCAAAGGTTCTGGCAAGAAAGGTCTCTAAGAGAACACTGATGGGGGTGAGGGAAGCCGGACTGGCTAGCAGCAAGTCAGGCAAAGGTGCGATCTCAGGTAAAGACCCAGAGACAGCTGACTTCACCTGATGCCACCAGGGAGCTCCAGGGTGTAAGCTACACCTCACAGTCATCCAGGCCGACCAGAGGCACTCCCATACCTGTTGGTCAGGGCCATTCCCTGAGGAGAAAAAAAAAAAAAAAAAAAAGAAAGCCACAAGCCTGGCCACTGAAAGCAAATCACACCAAACCCACCAGCATGCACAAACAGTAAAAAGGAATCTGAGGAATCTGGCCAGAGCCCAGACATTGTCTGGTAATGCATTCAGCAGCACAGCTGGCTCTCAACCACTCGCACATCCTTGAAAGTCATCCCCGGTGAGAGTGTTTCCATCATTTGGGCTTCAGACAGACGGTGAGTACCCATAAGGAGTAAAAAGACTTAGGTCAGCCTTTTTGTTTATTGAAACTGGTCCGTGATTTGGGAGCCCAGCATTCTCAGGTTCCATAAGGGTAATGAGTGTGTGGTCAAGGAGGCGGGTTGATATGGCCAAAGGATCGTGGCCTTGCCCAAAGATGAGGTATGCTTCTCCACACATGTCCCACTGCCCGGCTCGGTGACCCTGGGCAAATCACTTCACTATGTGAGTCTCAGTTCCCCCAGAGGGAAAGGGAAAGAAAATATGCACCCCAGAATTTGCCGGAATAACCAAATGAGATGATAACCTATAAAAGTGTTTTGTAAATGGTCATGATATTAATATTAGTTATTAGTTAGCAGTGGGTTGTAGTTGGGTTAAACAGAAACATATTTCCATTCAAATGGGCTGCACATAGGCAGATATGACCATGATTAGGTATAAATTCCAGAGAAATGGAGTTTTATCTCATTCCCAAAGCAGCCTGGCTCTGCCTACTCCCTAATGTCTCTATCTAAGCCATCATCCAGCTGGAGATTAGATGGATTTGGAAAGAGAGCTGCCTTGAGCTTCAGGAAGTCCCCCAGCTCCAACCACACAAACCAGTCAGTCTCTCAGGTTTGGACCTCACTGCCTGCTCATCCCCAGAGGGGTGCACACCTCTCATACCTTCACACATACCATGGCTCTGGCTCTCCCTGCTTTCATGTTTCAAGGCAACTTGAACTCTAGAGCACTCCCAAAGAGAATATGACATGATCAACACACTGACAGGAAGGTGCAAGGGACATAATGGAATCAACATTCCCCCATTGGGCACAGCCTTCACCCAAAGGAACAGCTCTCAAATGTTGATAAAGAGCTGCTTTCAGGGTGTGCGATAGATATTTCAGCACCCAGGGCAAGAGTCTGAAAATCACACCAGACACATGATTTGGTCACATAAAGCTAACGTTGTTTATAAGAAGAACGTTTCCGCTGAGAATGATTTCCAAGTGCAGGGCACAAGGGACCTCAATTATTATAGAACGTTTCCTTCTCAACTATCTTTATGGGCAACTGAATAAGAATAGACTTTGGGATGAGAACAACGTAACTGTTACAACTGACTTTAGCATTTAACAGCCATGTGACTTTCAGCATTATCTGAACCTCAGCTTTCCCATCTGTGAAATGTGATTCAGAGTACCCTCCTCAGGAAGTCACTTTAAGAAATAAAGGGCACGGGGCACCTGGGTGGCTCAGTCGGCTCAGGTCATGATCTCACAGCTCGTGAGTCCTAGACCCGCGTCGGGCTCTGTGCTGACAGCTCAGAGCCTGGAGCCTGCTTCGGAAATTTACGTCTCCATCTCTCTCTGCCCCTCCTCCTCTCTCACTCTGTCCCTCTGTCTCTGTCTCAAAAATAAACATTAAAAAAAAATTTTTTTTGAAGAAATAAAGTGCAGGTGAGCTGCTTAGCATAGTTCCTGTAACAGTAGCATACATTCAAAAATGTTACCAACAAAATCCACAGTAATACATAAAGGGCCTAGACCGGTGGTTATGACAAAATAAAACATTTATTAGTATTATTGTTACTGTAATTATCATGCTCCTCAGAGAGCACGTCAGTGGTTTGCACTTGGTGGGCATGTGCTAAATGCCGGTCAAAGAAATGACTACACAAATGACTGCAGTCAGCAAACTTAACTCACAGAGGAAAGAGAACCCTTTTGAATTCAATGCGTGAAGAATCTCTTACCTCCTAACTATCTTAGAAAGAGCCCTGTCCCCCAGCCCAGGTTTCATGTGCTATGCTGTCACCACAGCAGCTCTTCCCTTGTGGGCCCAGGAGGAGAGCAGTGGGCAGCACAGGCAGCCTTCCCAGATGACGGCATGGACGTGAGGCCATCAGGTCAGCAGGCCTGTGAGTCATCAACCCTTTCTGTCTGGAATTGGGGCAAATGCTGTGACTACGGGGCTGTGCTAATTTACTTGGCCCCGAAGCCAGACCTACAACACCACAGGTGTTTGTGTTTATTCCTGAGGTAGCATCTACTTCGACTTTGCACGGAATATGGAGACATTAGGTATCCCAGCACTTGACGTCAAAGAAGAAAAGGGCAGAAACACAGAACAGCACCAGCAGAGCAACAGATATCCTCACTCTGTCTTTACAGCTATCCCCGCCACTGGCAGAAAACCCTTCCCTCATAGACTGTGAAGGGCAAGAACAAGGTGGATTCACCTACTCTGCAGCCTATCCCAGAGGAGGTGCTGTCTCCTTGAGCGAGGACCGAGAAAAGCCAGCGGGAAAAATACAGAACGGGAATACCTTGGGAAGAGGTGGCTTACCGTTCCATAAACAGGGTGAGGTGGCTGCATCGTCTTAGCCACACGAGAAGGAACCAGCTGGCCTGAAGTCCGATTTCAAACAGGTATCACCGGAGCATGGCTGAGGAATCCTGGGAAATGACAGCCTCCTGAGTGAGGAAGAGAAGGGAGACAATATTCACCGAATAGCTGCATGACAGTGACAGTGGTCATTTAGTTAGGACATAGGCAGGGACTCCATGCAAAAATTATCTCCTTTAGTTGCGTGATAACCCTCTCACAGACACTGTGTTAGTTTTTTTCTAGGGCTGCCATAACAAAACAGCACGGCCTGGGCAGCCTCAACAACAGAATATATCTGCTCTCAGGTTTGAAGGCTCCAAATCCAACATCAGAGTGCCAGGGGGCTGGTTTCCTCTGAGGGCCATAACGGAAAGGGCTTTTCTAGGCCGTTCCCCTTGACTTGCAAGTGTTCACTCTTTGGGTGCCTCTTCACACAGTCCTCCCCTGTGCATCCCTAAGAGTCACTTTTGTGGGTCCAATTTCCTATTTTTTAAGGACATCAGTCAGACTGGATGAGGGGCCCACCCTGATAGTCTCATCCTAACTTAATCTTTAGAGGCCCTGTCTCCAAACACAGTCACATTCTGAGACACTGGAGGTGAGTACCTCAATGTATGAATTTGCAGGGGCTGGGGGAGGTGGGATACACAATTCAGCCCCTAACAAGTACTGTGATTCCTATCTTACTGGTGAGGATTTTTTTTTATTTAAAAAAAAAAAATTTTTTTTTTAATGTTTATATATTTTTGAGACAGAGAGAGACAGAGCATGAACGGGGGAGGGTCAGAGAGAGGGAGACACAGAATCCGAAACAGGTTCCAGGCTCTGAGCCGGCAGCACAGAGCCCAACGTGGGGCTCGAACTCAAGGACCACGAGATCATGACCTAAGCCGAAGTCGGCCGCTTAACCGACTGAACCACCAGGCGCCCCTTACTGGTGAGGATTTTAAAGTCTGTTGTGTAACATAGCCAGTAAATGGAGGAGGCAGGATTTGAATTGGGGTGTGTGTGACATCAAAGTCTGTAACCTTCACCCTATGACACTGCCTCTGAAAGCTGATGAGTAGCGCCTAGATGAAGTTAAGAGTGACATCAGCTTCAGTATTTACAGGCTACGGATACGTCTAGAAGGTATGATAGGCGACGTACTGAGAAGCCCGCTTTGAAAGGCGTAATACGTACAAATCCTGCGGTTGTGGATTAATTTACATTTTGTTCCTTTGTTACTATAGAAAATTTCTCCAAGCGACAGAAAAATCTGTAATCCACCCCTGCACAGGCACATACCTGCCCTGGCTAATTAGGTAAGACACTGTTCCAAGCTATGCTCCTAATTAACAGGGTGCACTGCTTATGCCAAAACACAGGCCCAGTGTCTCCTGCAGTTTGTAACCCATCTGGTCTCCAGACCCACGCTGCCAGTGTCCACTGTGGCTGCTGTCTGAACGTCACCCTCTTCCCGCATAGGGTGGGAGGATGGGTTCATGGAGGATAAGGAGTCAACAGCACTCAGCCAATCTTCTGGACTCTGTTGGCACGCAGAGCCAGTTTCCTTCGGTGACTAATTACACTTGCTTTTTGCAGGAGGATTAATTCCCTTTTCTGCAGAGTTTTTCCAATTTCTGCTATTAAAAAGCAAATCTCAACAATTCCCCTAGCTCAGAAGGAACGGAGTCCAGTTCAGGGTGGGTCATCACTATCGCCAAAATCCACGGCTTGAAAGAGAGGATGGTTGCATGTAACAGGAAAGGTGTGTGTGTGTGTGCGTGCGCGTGTGTGTGTAGATGCATGTAATATGCACAAATACGAACATGAACCTAAAGTTTGTAATAATTACGATTTTTCTCCCTAAGGTGACTATATGTCCCTTTTTTCATGGTTGCCACCTATTTCAAAAAACCTACTAAAATAACTGTACAAGCAAATCAGATACTGCACGTTTTAGATAATAACACATTCAAAAGAAAGGAGCAGATAATTGGAGACATATTCACAATTAGACATAACTCTCTTCAAACAAAGAACGACCCCCCAGTTAATTAATGTTTGTCAAGCACTTTAGAATCATACAATTCAACAACCTAGACATTCCTACCTAAAGGTAGGGACACAAAAGGAGGGGAAAGCAGTGTAGACTGGCTCTGGGTCTGTCTTGCTCAGTTATTCATCAGATTTACCAGAGATGGGGACTAAAAACCACACACACACAAAGTAGCTGGAACTAAATTTCCTTAAAAGCTATTGCTCTGTCTCTGCTTCTCATTTTTCTTTATGAGTGAATGGGGAATAATTCTCCTGCAAATCATTTCACAGGAGCAAGAACATCAATTCTTAATTATTAATATCACAATTTGTTATTTATTAAGCATCAACAGTGCATTAGATGTTGTACAAAACACAGATAGCTCAGGGTCTTAAATCAAGCCGATTCACTCAGAAATGTGGGTCTTTACCCTTCTTTTTTTTTTGGTTGGGATTTGGGCACTGAGCTGGATAATGAGATGCCGCCTGCCTTGGAGGAAAGTGTCTCTCTAGCACTTAGGTTTTATCTCTCACCAAATAAGAGCACAGCATTTGCCTGAGAATCAAAGATTCCAAACTAGGGAATGGACCTTAAAGGACATCACATCCAGCGGCCTCTGAGCTTGCTGACCATGGGTCCACCTTAGTTTAAACATGCACCCTGTTATTTTTACAGATTCACTTATATGTTATATACATACACTATTACATCAATACATTATGATCATTACAGAAACCTACAAAATAAGAAAATGTTTAAAAAATAAGATGTAGATAAAATGTTTGAAAATAACTTTTCTATTATTTTTATTAATAGGAATAAAGAATTCTGCTCTCACTAAACAGATGCCACAGCTGATAACAGTTCTTTACTGAATAATATAATTGAATAGGAGTCATTATTTTTTCTTTGTTTCATACTTTGTGATACAGGGATTTGGTGTGGTGTAACTTTTCTGACTGCCGCTGCTTGGAAAGATGCTTCTCAAAAATACATCCATCCAAATGAGGCAGGTGGGGGGGGATGATGCATTGCTGGTCGTGCTTAGTAAATCATGGAAACTTTTTCTTTTTAAAGTAATCTCTACACCCAACGTGGGGCTCGAATTCACAACCCCAAGATCAAGAGTGGCATACTCTACTGACTGAGCCAGCCAGGAGCTCCCCTCATGAAACTTATTTTTTAAATCATCCACCAATTATGTGAAAGCGTTTGTAGAAATCTGCTAGTCAATTTCAGTTTTTTTCCTACTCTGTCATTTGTTCTTGTCAACAAATTGGAATTTACTATATTTTTATATATTTAATAAAGGAGTTCAAAATACACAGAATCCTTTGTTTTTAAATCAGTTTTGAAATTCTATTCCTATGTTTCCTAAGTTTGAGATGTCATGGCTTTTTAAAGTTTACAAACTTCTACAGCTTTGGCAACAAAAATAACATTAATGATGCAAACGTTTCCAGCCATTATTTTTAGAATGCATTCTCCATAGCATAAGTTCCTTTGAAAAAATAACTGATTTCATATTTTAGAGGAGTCAGTTATATTAGTTGACTGGTTAAAAGCTTTCACTTAAACCCCTCTTTCACTGACTAACTGAGTGACCTTAAGGAAGTCACTTCACCTTTCTGTGCCTCAGTTTCCTCATCTGTCAAGTATAGTTAGTTCCTACCATCAACGACTGCATGAAGAGTCATTAACTTAACCCATATAAAACAGAACAATGCCTGGTTCATACTAAACTTTATATAAGTGAAACACACTAAGTGCATTTAGTTTTTTTAATAGGCTCCACGCCCAACGTGGGTCTCGAACCCATGACCCTGAGATCAAGAGTCGCATGCTCTACTGACTGAGTCAGACAGGCACCCCGAGTACGTTTAGTTTCTCACAAATTTCTGCCAAGAGCCCTACTACCAACAGCTACTTGTCATCACAGGAGGTCAGTATAATTGGACACATGTCTTTTTGTAAAAGAAAAATGTACAACTTTGACTATGCTTTAATTATTTTGACCTAAGAATGCCCACAAACTTCTCTGTGACACAAAAAAGTTGTCATCGTTATTCCCCATTTCATTCAAAATATTATAAAGCTTCTGCTATTTGCAATTCTATTATTTAAGATAACACAGTCCATACATTTCTCTAACTGGGCACAATCAACTACAATGTATGGAAACATGCCAGCGCGGACGAACGAAGGAAGGCATGGCCGCGAGCTTCAGTGTTGAAGGGCTCCTGCTCACTGCAGTATCAGATGGGACACCTCAGATGCGACAGAGATTGTGTGCTTCCCTAGACACTAAATATTAGTAAGCTTTCTTCGGCTGCTCCTGCTTTTTTTTTTTTTTCCTTTTAGATAAAATGTAAATGTGAAGGAAATGTCCTCCTTCTTCTGCCCTCCACTGTGGAATCCAGGGATCTGGTCCAGTGGTTTCCCGACAGAGATTCTCCAGACTGCACCCAGAGCTGCTGAATCAGAGTCTCCGGTTAGGCCTGCTTCTCGTCCAGCTCCCAGCCTGCATTAGTCTGACAACCAGCTGACTATCTGATCTCCCCACAAGGGAGGCTCCCTTACCAGAGCCCTGATAGATGGTCATCTTCTTGAACCTTTCTAATGACAAAGAGCTTATTCCTCCCAGGGCAGCCCACCTCAGTTTTAGAGTTCTGTGGTGGTCAGAAAATGTCTTCTCCCATGTCCCTGTCATTCTACCTTGTGTGATTATTTTGCTCTCTGGTGTCACACGGAAAATGATACACAGCGTCTCCTCTCCCATTCCCCCCATCCCGCCCCTGCTCCTCCATAGACCCTTCAATCGATCCCCATTTGACTTGTTCTCTGGGATATCCTGCCATCCCACTTCCCCTCCCTGGCTGCTCTCCTACTTGGAAATGTTGCTTAATATCCCCTATGTCATCAGACCAGGTCAGGATGCTGTGGGTGGGTGACCTCCTCAGATTGCTGCTGAAGTGGCATCATTAAGGCCAAAGGGATTCATCATTGCCAGCTCAGGCTCACATGCTCTCACCATTTGGGTGCTTCATGTAGATGCACCACATATATTCCTTGGTAATAAAAATACCTTTCATAATTGAGTGGAAGCATATTCCAACCTTCATCAAGACATTCCCTGTGTCTTCACGTATAAAATATATTGGTCTACAGTGCAAAGCCCTGAAGATTTGATATTGTCTACTTTGTGTCTCTCTTTAGTCTTGTTTCATGTCGTAAGAAATATGGGATGGAGACAAACAGTAAACTAGAGTCAGGGCAGCTGGTACCACCTAGGCCCAGTTCTACTACATCAGTTTTAGCAGGACACTTACCCTTTCTACATCTTTCTACGCTCATCAGTGGCATGAGAATATGAATGCCTGCCCTTCCAACCTGAGAAAGTTTTAGCAAGAATTAAATGAGTTACAAATTGTAAAAGCCTTTTAAGTAGTTTAAACGATAATAATAATAATATTATTATGCAACCTATAGGCACTTAATAAATATTAATGGAGAAATGAAACAGACAGATAAATGGTAGAGAGCAGGCTGAATGATGGAAAGAAGGGAGGATCAGAGAAAAGATAAGAGATAACAGCAATTCAAGCTCTTGGCACCTTAAGCCAGTGTCTGTCACCAATGGTAACACAGAAAGAATCACGATGCTTTAAGTCCAGGGCAGTGTTTAATAAACGCAGGGCTTAGTTTCTGGTGAGGGATCATCTCACCCAGAATTTCTGTAGCTCCATGCAGTTAATGAGGCATCTAACAGCACCTGTTCAGATTTTACCCAGGAAGAAACGTAATGGGTAGGACACAGGAGGTAAGACACAAGGCTCACATTCATCAATGCACATTGCTGGTTTTCCAGGGACAGCAAAATATTTAACAGCTGAGCAGCAAATCCCATTTGACTGTTTAAGTAAAAGGTAATGATTAATATCAAGCTAAAAGTGTGTGCCTTTCTACATTTTTATTAAATAAAATACACTAATGGCATATGTATGAAATAAAACTGCATTTTCAACAAGGTTTTCATTCTCCTGTGAACTAAGCATCACAGGATACTTGGTTCTATGCGTTTAGTCATCCATCCATTTATTCGAACAAACATCTCTTAAGTGAATATTATGTGCCAGGCTTTATCCCACCCAGAGCAGGACTAAAAGATGAATAACCTCAGAGTCTGAGGACTAGGGCGGAGCGGGAAGGAGAAAGAGACACACATGCGCGTGCTCATGAGCGCGCGCGCACGCACACACCCGCGCGCGCGCGCACACACACACACACACACACACACACACACACACACAGAGAGAACAATGTAAATGCAATAAGATGTGATAAAACACAGACTGAGTCAGCATGCAGCAGGCTCACAGGTAATCTTTAAGCAGCGAATGAGTCAGGAGTCAGCTACAGATCAGAGAAACTACACTGTCTTGTTTCAGGAGCAAGAGATTTAACACAGGGAACTAGGTGCTAACAAAATCATGGAAAGGTCAGGAGGAGCACTGGGTCCATGCTGAGCCTGTACAGCAGTCCTAGGAGGATACTGCAGAACTGCACCCCAGGGGGAGCTGCCCTCTTGGCCACCTTCAGGAAACAGGAATCCAAAGACCCCAATGCAATGCTGGCTCCAGAAATGCACCTCATTAGCAGCTCTCCAGAGATGACAATTGTTCATTCCTGCTAAATCCTTACTGGGAGATAGACAGAAAGATAGGCAGGTAGGTAGGTAGGTAGGTAGGTAGGTAGATAGACAGAAAGATAGACAGACGATTGATAGATAGATGATAGATAATTAGTAGATAGATAGATGGATAAAGGTCTAACAGACCACCATAGCTCTTGCCATTTAACTCAGTTCTGAACTTAAGTCTTACATAAATCCACCTGATTAGCAGAGCCTGAAATCATATCTGGACCCCTAACTGCAAGGGAGTCTCTCTGTAGCTTTAGCAGTCCAGGAGCACTGAGAGAAGGTGTGAACAGGTGTGAGTGTGCCCAACTAGCACACCCAGCCCAGCGGAGAATGTAAAGATGGACAGATCACAGGGTGGAGAAGGGGAAGAGCTGCAGCTAGGAGGCTCAGCATGTGCGTGAACCTAACCAGTATTGGAAGTATGTCCCGGACGAGCTATGAATAGGACCAAGGACAGCATTTTAAATGTCACCACCTTTTGGGTTGTCATCGTTACTGACATGTTGACAGTAAAGTCAATCCACACGAGTGCAGTGTTCTGGTGAAGTAAATAGGAACTTGGAGTCGAGACACAGCAATGTTCTTCCTAGCTCTGCCACTTACAGTGTTCCTGGGATGTCACTTAACACCTCTGGCTTCATTTTTGCCATCTGCAAAATAGGGATAATTACCATGATCCTTTACTAGTAAGTCAGGAATTAATAAGAAACACAAACATCAAAACTCATAATCTTGGTGGGAGTCGTTTTACACACACTAATTGGATATTTATTTAATGGGGGGGGGAGGGGAAGCTTCCCAGCATTTGCAGAAACTTTCCTAATAATACAGTATTACAATTTTGTTCGGATACTGTTAGAATAATGGACGTCCAAACAATATTTGTTGATACGAAATAAAAATGTAAGCATCATGGAATTCAGTTTTCCTTGGAAACGCAGAGCTCTTCCCAGCTTTCCTCTCGTGGCTGGTCGTAGAAACCTGCCCCAGCACTGCGCACGTTGACTGGCAAGGTAAATAAATGAGGGAGCCAGAGCTTTGCATTGTTTACCGAGCCTTGCGCTCGGCCAAGGTGACTGCCTGGCAAGCGGAGTAGTCTTCCGTTACACAGTTTTCATGAATATGTAATTCATCTGGTCGCAATAGATGTATTTCATGCCATTTGGAAAGCCACATGTTCTTTCCTTGCAATAATGGCCTCTTCTACCCCTGTGCAGAGACGAGGAGGTTCAGCAGCTGTTGAAGGTCAAGCTACCACTGAGTTACCGAGTTACAGCACACAGACGGTGGAGACCATGTGGCATGTAAATCACCTGCAGCAGCACGGGTGACGTCAGATGGCAGGGAACTTTAAACACCTCTCTCTCCCTCTCTCTCTCTGTGTTCCCCTGCCCTCCCCCCAGACCAAGAGGAAAGGGGAATCCAAGCAAGCTATAAGAGATGATACACAAACAGATAAGCTTTTAAAACAGGTGACGAGCAGAGAAAATACAGCGAAACATGAACTGACAATACGATTTCATTGGATTTTCTGTCTCACCATCTGCATCTATGTGACAGTCAGTGAGGAAGAGAAAGGAGACCAGTGTGAAACCAGGAAGCCACAAATAACCCCAGAATTAGACCCTGGTAGGTAAAAGCTGGGAAGAGATGTCTTCAAAGCGACCATCTACCTCTCCACTGTGGAAGGAAAGAGTAATTCTGAGTTGTGAGCTTTCCCTAGAGGAATGGAGCTAGTAACATAAGTCACTGCTGTGTCTCTGTTTCTTCATTTTCACACACACACACACACACACACACACACACACACACACACTGAAGAAGAAAGAGAAATTTCACAAAGATGTCCTATGCCTTAACCAATTAACATTACAAAATAAGAAATATGACAACCCTATAATTGAATTGTCACCAGCAGTACAAGAGGGCAATGCCAAAGTTTTCTTGTCCTTATAATGAGATTTTCCTTATATTAAATGTCTTTTATTCCATCTAGCTTATGCCAATTACTCCTGTCTTGTCTCTCTAATAAGAATAACTGATGCCCACATACTTCCTATCTGCCAAAGTCTTATTATCCTTTAGTCTTCCTTTTCCCCAGAAAGTAGCTAACACTCTCGATTTCATAAAGAATCCCTTAAAATTGATTACCATTTCAAGAAGTTTCTTTGGAATTTTGGCCAACTTACTGCTATTAACAGAATGAAGTGTTTAAGTGTTAAGAATGCTTTACACCTGCAGAGTAACTAGCACAAATGGGTGGTTTATATGGCTAGGTTAAGCTGAGATTTCTTTTTTTTTCCCCCTCTGCTTTAATGTTTTTAATGTGTGGCAGCCATCGAGAGTTTGTATAGAGCTATGAGAAGACAGTCATGGCCTTAAGGGGGGGTCCAAATGTGGGTATCACAGAAGAATGGCACCTGTGACATCAGCTGAAATACTGTGTTTAAAGGGTTGTTATAAGGACTTAGTAAGGGCAGAGCAGAAATTGTGGGTATAGAAACCCACACAGGAATTATGGGAACAAAGACCATGCAGAGCTAGGGAGCCCAGCAACATGGCAGGAGGCCTCGGGTTGAACCTCACAGGCCATTCTGCCAGCATTCTCTGGTCGTCTCAGGACTCCTGGCCCTGCCATGAGTGCCTTCTCTGGGGCAGACACCCTTCCTCAGCAGGCAGGAGTCATGCAGATATGGCTTGGTTCAACGGGATACCAGGTGGTCCTCCAAGGCTCAAGAGCATGACTGTCAAGTTTACCAAGGAGGCCCGTCTGCCCTTATCAGCTAGAGAACACAATTTCTCTGGCTTACTGTGGGGGGGATGGAGGGGTCAGCCAACTCCTTCAGGGCTAAAGAAGAACATTCTCCAGCTTCTCCAACCAACAACCCAGGCAGGATTCTCAAAGCGGGAGAAGACCCTGGAGATTTCTTGCCTAAATGTCCAAATACAACATTGTATTGTATTCATAGTCTCTGGGTAATTGCTCTGCTTTTTGCTTCATTTTGCCTGAGCAGTCTCAGTGCCCGTGAAGTGCCTGCAGTACGGGTGGAAGCTTCCACAGAGGCAGTACATACTGGCCACAGACGATACCTTTGCCAGCCGAAATTGTTCCCATTCTCTCCAAGCTGCGTACAGAAGACAAAATACAAAAACATCTGCCTTATTAATTATTCTAACCATTTGCCAGTTACTTAGGTTTTCAGGAAATTGTTATGTGTTTTAAAAGCACATTCGTGTTAAACACCCATGTAAATGGAGCGCAGAAATGAACCGAAAAGGTGCCGCGTAGGATCCTCGTTCATGGAGGCAGTAGTTCTTCCCCAATGTCAACGATTTCACCCAACGGACGTTAAACTATTACCAAATCGTCTTCCCTCCCAGGCCTCAAAGACAGACGTAATTTCATACAGCTCTCAGACTTGATGGCTAATTGCAATAGTGCTGAACACAACATCTGGACTCACTACAGGAAATCATTCCCTTCGTTTTGAGAGCCGGGCGCAAACCTGAGGGAGCGGCACGTAAGAGCTTCTGCTAGTAAAGAAACGCATCACAAGGGTTTTCTATGAAGTGAAGCAGGAGACTGACAAGAAGCGAAAACTGAACTTCAGAGAACATCCTCCTGCCATCAAAGTGGTCATCTATTTGGAATGCGCAGATTTACAAGATGGTAGGGCAAGAGATACAGAACACAGGATTTTTCACTCTTTTTAAAAGTAAATTGCAAACACTTGGAGAGCCTGGGTGGCTCAGTCGGTTGACCATCTGACTTTGGCTCAGGTCATGATCTCACGGTTCCTGAGTTTGAGCCCTGCATCAGGCTCTCTGCTGTCATCACAGCTGTGTGCATGCATGCACTCTCTCTCTCTCTCTCAAAAATAAATAAACATTAAAAAAAACCACACACAAACACTCTTATGATTGGCCAAAATCATGCACGGTACTCTAAAAAGGATGATAGAAAAATTGCAGGGTAGATTTTTAATAATAATTGTATTTGCAACCTTGGTCCTATCCCAACAAGTTGGAGAGAAGGTTGACCCAAGTCCCCAGGCTAGAGACTGTGGAAATCCAATATATCTCTAAATATCTGGGTTAGAGAGAGGGTTTTACAGTCACAAAATTACTCTTTTCAGCCTCTACCAAACTGATGTTCACTCTGAGACTTCCTGTGATCACACTTTTTATGTTAGTAGCCCTAACATAGGACCCGAATCCTTCTCAGAGACTCCACTTGTCACTTGTCCCCTCACCTTTACCACCTCTGCCAACAAGTTTTTGCTAGCAGAAACTTCACTGAAAAGGCGGGAGCCACCACATGGCTGTGATGGGGGACACGTTTTGCAGGCTGTCACATCTTACACTGTAAGAAAAGCACTTGAGAACCGCTTAGCTATCTGCAATTTCTTAGTGGGTGTAGCCAACCTCACCATTTAAGCTCCCACGGTTTTGCTGATTCTTCTCACTACTCTCCCTTCACACCTGTTATGGGTTGAATTACATCTCTCAAAAAGATATATTTGAGCCCAAACCCCCACCATCTGCAGACGTGACCGTCTTTAGAAATAGAGTCTTGAGGAGCCTGGGTAGCTCAGTTGGTTAGGCGTCTGACTCTTGGTTTCGACCCAGGTCATGATATCACGATTCTTGAGTTCGAGCCCTGAGTCAGGCTCTGCGCTGCCAGGGCACAACCTGCTTGGGATTCTCTCTCATTCTCTCTCTCTCTCTCTCTCTCTCTCAAAATAAATAAACTTAAAAAAAAAGAAAGAAATAGAATCTATGCAGACGTAATCAAGTTAAGATGGCGTCATTAAGGGTGGGTCTGATCCAATTTGACTAGGGTCCTTATAAGTAAAGAAGGGGCACAGAGGCACACAGGGAGAATGCCTTAAGACCACAGGGTAGAGATTCGAGGGATGCAGTCTGCAGCCACAAGCCAAGGAACACCACAGATCTCCAGCCACTGCCAGAAACTAGGAAGAGGCACAGGCAGATTCTACCCAGAGCTCCATGAGAGAACATGGCCCTGCTGACACCGATTTCACATGTCTCACCTCCAATACTGCGACAGAATAAATGTCTGTTATATTAAGCCCCCCCTCCCCCCAGTTTGTGGTATTTTGTTACCTCAGCCCTAGGAAAATAATACAACACTTTCCCCCACCCTTCTCTCTCTTTCCCTCCCACATTCTCGGCAGGGATACTTAGCATCTCTTTTATTATCTTGACACCTACCCAACTTTGACCCGTGAGCAGCTAACGAATGTATTTTCTTATTCAAGGACAGCTCCCTCCCAAAGGTGCCAGCGGTCATGAAAATATTGTTTTCTCCTCTAGCTATAATGTATTTAGATTATAAAAACAATCCAAGTGCCCCCATTAGATTTCGGGGCCAAAACAAACTAGCTGCTGCAGACCCTTTTGCTTCGTAATCATTGACAGCTTTCTGGTATGAGTAGGGACGAAGACCTGCATGCTTGTCAGAGCCTACAAAGCTGGTGTGAACTGGCATCTCCTTCCCTCTGCCTCATCCCGGACTGCTCTCCCACTTCCGCTCTTTGCGTTGATCATACTGGCCTCTTTCAGTTCCTTATTTTCCACACAGCATGGACTCTACTGCTCCTGCTGCCTGGAACTCCTTTCTCCAGACCCCTGTCCCAGCCCCTCTTTGAGCAAATGCCTAGTTACTCTCTGATCGCAGCTCAACTGTAATTTCCCGTGAGAGGCCTCTCCTGCTGCCCTGGGACTGAGTCACATTCCCCAATTACAGACCTTTATGGCACCCACCGCTTTTCCTTAGTAATGTTTACTAGTTTTTAATTACAATAGAAACTCTTTTGATTGAGCTGGGGGGGGGGGGGCGGGGAGAGGGTTGAATTTACTGACGTTTTCAAATCCATCTGTAAAACGTATTGCCTGATGGCCCAAAGCATGATAGATGCTTGTGGCTTCTGTAGCCTAATACCCCCATCCCTTCTATCCCCGCCAACTGAGAGTGGTTGTTTTTGTTCCCTAACCTGTTTACGGCAGTTGTACTTGGTGACTATAATTATGTACTTTAATTAAATATCACATCAACTGATCAAATATGAACATAAAAAGAGAGTTGCCATTTCTATGAAAACTAAGTTACGGGGTGCCTGCGTGGCTCAGTCGGTTAAGCATCCAACTTTGGCTCACGTCATGATCTCAGAGTTTATGGGTTCAAGCCCCACATCAGGCTCTACACTGACAGCTCTGAGCCTGAAGCCTGCTTCAGATTCTGTCTCCCTCTTTCTCTCCCCCCCCCTTCTGCTTGTGCTCTCTCTCAAAAATAAATAAATAAACTAAAAAAAAATGTTAAATGCTTTGAAAAGACTTGAAAAAGCTGGGAGGAAATTGCTCTTAGATTAGCGACAGGTAAGACAAGTGTAAAGGACCAGAGGAAAAAAATAATAAAAATTTAAATGAACTCAAATTATTTTGCAAGTGTCTTTAAGTTCTCCCTCTATATTAAAGTATCTGAAACTGAAAATTGTAGATGATATGCATTTGAGTATGCTGTATGCAAGAAGGGTGACCCTATCAGATTTGGCAAATAAATGTTCTTTTATGTATTTTAAGTAAAAAATAAAAGTTTTACATATATATATATATACACACACACATATATATACATATATACACAACATTTACAATGTGTATACACACATATATGTATACACACACATATATAAATGTATATATGTATATATATATATATGAATGTATACATATACTTATGTGTATGTGTATATAAATACACATCTGACCCTTCTTGAACAGCACGGGTTTGAACTGGGTGGGTCCACTTATACACAGATTTTTTTTCAACACAGTGAAGTACTGTAAATGTATTCTCTCTTCCTTGTGATTTCCTTTTTTTTTTTTTTAATGTTCATTTATTTTTGAGAGAGATAAAGTACAAGCGGGTGAGGGGCAGGGAGTGAAAGCAAGAGGATCTGAAGCAGGCTCCACGCTGACAACAGAGAGCCCACTGTGGGGCTCCAACTCACCGACCGGGAGATCATGACCTGAGCCGAAATGGTACCGTTAACCAAATGAGCCACCCAGGTGCCCGCCCCTTGTGATTTTCTTAATAACATTTTCTTTCCTCTAGATTGCTTCGTTGTAAGAATACAGTATATAATACATATAACATACAAAGTATGTGTCCGTCCATTTTTATGTTATCAACAAGGCTTCCAATCAACAGTAGGTCATAAATTAGTTAAGTTTGGGGGGAGTCAAAAAGTTATACATGGATTTATGAGGTGTGGGTGCCCCTGGCCCCCTTGTTATTCAAGGGTTAAATGTATATGTACGTACACACACACACACACACACACACACATATTTAATGATTTCCCACTTTAACTGCATTTTCCAATTACCTAATCATCTACTAGTCTTGTTCTCACCAGAGCAGAGGCCTCTTACAGTATGTATTTACTGTTGTGATCATGTGATTCATATTCATCTCCCCCCCCTTGATGGTGAGTTCCATTACAACAAGAAGCGTGTCTGTTAGATTCAACCCCAGAGTTGAACTCCTACTGCCACAAAGTACATACTCAGTAAGCACTATTCTGAATAAGTAAGTGAAAGATAATTTTGCTTAATTTTGTCTTGTGCAGATGTAACAGATAATATAGCGAAATATTCAAGCATAGTATTGAAAGATGCCCGAAGCAGTGAAAAAAAAAAAAATTATCCCTCAGAATTCCTCAGAGCGGTAAGTGTTAACTTTAATTCTGTGCAAGACTGTCCAGAATGTTGGGGCATATCTGAGGACAGCAGTGTCTTTTCTTTCTGATGGGTAAACTGACTGCCCTGTTTTATCTGAACAGGACTCCATGGATGGGTATGAACCTGAACCAGAGAACAAAGGAAACACATTTTCCTCTTTTCTCATCTCTTTATGTTGTGAGAAATCTATCGTCCTCCATGATAGGAGGCTTAGTGAAAATAACAGATGGGTTTAATCCATAAAAATGAAAAAACTTTTCCCATTTCAACTCCATTTCCTGCTTTTCTAGGTAAAACAAAACTTTCCCTGAGGAAATGATGTAAATACACTCACATGTTCTTAAAAGATCCCACATAGCACAAAATATTGCTATGAACTACACATGGTTTTTTTCATTTATGTTTAAAAAGTAATATGAATGTGGTAGTAGGAAAAAACGATAGAACTTATGCAGTGCTTTCCAATCCCTGTTTCATTGTGACTTCCCTCCCTAAACTTCAATTCCCTTGTCTGTCAAATGAGGTTGGTAAAAATATACATACCCTACCTAGTTTACAAAATTATTGTAAAGGATTAATTTTCATAACGTACATGAAGACTTCTGAAATACTATAAAAGGTGATACAAATGCATAGTGTCATCGCTACTCCAAAAGGTGATACAAATGCATAGTGTCATCGCTACTCCACGGTCTCTGTGCCACATTTCCTCAACAGCTTCTGTCCCTGCCCTTCTTCACACAATTCACTTCCTTTAACACAGACACAAGCAGTCTTCTGTTATTGCACTTGACTGTACAACGGAGGCTACTGATTTTGGAGAAGATAATCATGGTCCTGCTCCAAAAAACCTTCTGGGGAAATCCATGGGATACTCAATCCACATCTCTGCCCAGAATCTTTTCTAGACAGACTTAACATTTACTTATTTTTGAGACAGAGAGAGACAGAACATGAACGGGGGAGGGGCAGAGAGAGAGGGAGACACAGAATCCGAAGCAGGCTCCAGGCTCCGGGTTCCGGGCTGTCAGCACAGAGCCTGATGCAGGGCTCGAACTCACGAACCACGAGATCATGACCTGAGCCCAAGTCGGACACTTAATCGACTGAGCCACCCAGGCGCCCCTTTTCTAGACAGATTTAGAGAGGAGGCATAAGTCAAGGACTCTGTTAAAAAGCACAGTCTCATTGCCAGTATGAGTTTAAACTTTAACAGCTTTGGTATCCATCTGTAAAATGTCACTTCTGTTGGTTCCATCCTAGCAGCTCAAACATAGAAAATCACAAATCCACCTCCCTCAATGAAATGTAAAAGTCTAGAGTGTCTGCATAATATATGTGCACTCAAGCTATACTAATTTATCCCACAATTACTTTTATTTTTTAGCATTTTTATTTGGCTCTTATACTACATAATTAATGATGTTTACATGAAAGGTTCTTTAATGTAAACAGCATAAGTGGATTACTGAGCAAGCCTTAAAACAAACATTTTTCTCCTTTTAAAATTTTCTTCACTCTCCTCTGGCACAAGAGCAGAGTTTTTTTAAATGTCAAGGGGAATATAGAAATCAGGCTTCTGAGGTCCATTCCCTCCTAGTAAGACAGGCTTATAATTCTGTTTCCTGTAACGGTTGGCCTGGGGGGGGTTCAACAGTGACCCTGCTGACCCAACACATCCAGACTCAGAAGCCTGTCTTTTCTTTGGGAGGTTGCCACTGTTTTTCTCCATGACCTTAAACATAACACAATATCTGGCCCTTCCAGATCATTTCCTGCAGAGTTTGCAGGGCTGGGGATGAGACACTCGTGAGATAAATAAATAAGCTCACTGTAAAGACCCGAGAAAGGCCACGGGAGAAAACCTACCAGGTTTCTAAATCCTTCCACCATCACGATTATGTCAACATCACCCAACTGTGGCTATTACTGGAGACTGTCCCTCCTAGTCAAAGTTCAGATCGCATGTTTTTTGAGTAGCAGTATGGAGACAGATTACTGTAAAATAGAGTTGGCACGCTAGTCACTACCTGTCAGGACACATATTATTGTTTTAAGGTATTCTCAAGGGAAAGCAGTGACATCAAAAGCCTTTCCTTTACTCCTGTTCTCCCAAAGGCAAAGCCAAGGAGCTGGGAGTGAAGATACCTCCCTTCACACCACACACCCAGCCCTCAGGAGGCCTTGGGGGAAGCCTGGTTCCAGGTCATCTCTGGAAGAAGAAAGGGTGATGTGTCCTTTAAGACACCCTTCAAGCTATCTCAGGAGGTACAGACCAGACTATACCAGCAGGCTTTCTCCAGAGCAGCCTTTAGTCTCAGGAGTGAACATAGAGCTGGAAGAGCCTTGAGATCCAACAGAAGAACTCAGCCCATGTGAGAGATCCTGACACCAGTCCTATCAAGATTCCCAGGGTATAGTTTGGAACTGAAGCCCAGACCTGGATGGAGGACAAGAGATAGGTCAGGCGCCCCTGACAAGCATGTTTGGAGCAAACATAACTGTATAAGACCTATTGCTATACTAAGACCTTCATATTCTCTAACCGCTCTTACTTGTACATCACTTCAGATATGTTAAAATGTGTACACATCCCACATTTAATTATTTTGCTATGAAGAACTTTATAATTTTGCTTTTGAAATTATTTGGCTAAAGTAATTAATTTAAAACATGCTGTGATTTCAGGGCACCTGGGTGGCTCAGTCAGTTAAGCGTCTGACTTCAGCTCAGGTCATGATCTCACGGTTCGTGAGTTTGAGCCCTGTGTCAGGCTCTGGGCTGACAGCTCAGAGCCTGGAGCCTGTTTCAGATTCTGTGACTCCCTCTCTCACTCTGCCCCTCCCCTGCTCATGCTCTCTCTCTCTCTCTCTCTCTCAAAAATAAAAATTTTGAAAAATTGTTTTACATAAAAAAAATACACTGTGATTTCTCAACACTCATCATGTATATCCAGGAATTTTCAGTTAAGAGCATCTCATCTACAAACTATTTTCCAATGTAGTGAAATTGTTATGAACAACAAATCCAGCAATTAATGAAGCTGACACAGTATTATATTTTGTGACCATTTAATAAATGTTGTTTCATTTTGCTCTGACAGTTTTAATTTCTAATTTAGGAGACTGTAACTTCTCCCACTCAGACTCCAGACATTTTCCCAGGCACAGCTCAAATGCTGAGCACTGTTTTCCCTGTGTCTAGAGGCAAAGCTTGTCCTCTGGGTTTGTGGCATTCAGTCAAGCACTCCTGAAAAGACTGGGCCTGGAGTACAGTGAGTTCTTAGCCATTTCATGGAACTTGCACCTTCAACCAAAACAATCATGAGGAGGTACCATACCTTGTGCCTGAACAACCCAAGAAATTCTTATCAAATTCAAATTCTGATGATTTTTGTGAATTTTTGACTCCTTACCGAAACTTACCCACCACAAATACTAAAAGACTTCACTATTGGCCTTTGGCAAAGTCATACTTTTCCTGCAGTGGGTGAAACCAGCTTTCATAAATCAAATTTATTTTGTTTTCCAATAAGAAATGAGATGTGGAAGCTGATTTGGAGTTGTACTCCCAGGAAGCTTTTCTATCACTCCACAAAATGTGAGTCATGCATGTTCCACCAAGGTGTTTATAACTAGACTCAAGATAACTTCTTTAAAAATAATGTATCAGCAACTGTGCAGTGGAGTGTACTTTGTAGACTGACTTTTTTTCTTCCCCCAGAAAGGCATTAGGTCTTATCAGTGTATCAACTCAAAAATAATCATAGGCAGTCTATTGACAGTCACAAATTGCCCTCTTTTCTGTCAGCAAATGCTAGAATGATACAGTAAAAATTTGGGAACTCTACTTTCTAGATGTGTCCTCCAACAATATCACATCATTAGAGTGGTTTGTTTAGGGGATGCATTCCTGACCTTATTTTTTTTTCTATCTTTTTTTTTAAATCACTAAATTCATACTGAGTGTATAGTGATAAGCTCATGGTTACTGGCATCAGACAGGATGAGATGGAATCCCATCTTGACCATTTTCTAGCTCTGAGAATTAGGACAAGTTATTGTTTTTTCATCTGCAAAATTGTAGCAAGAAGGCTTAAAAGGATGGTTCTCAAGATTAAACAAGTTAATGAGTGCAAAGCTGATGTGAGCAATCAATGTTGGCTTTGAGCACTAGTCTTATTTTATTTTCTCACTATTTCGAGTACCACCATTCAAGTCCGGGGTCCTCACTCCTGGACTACATAGGGGCCTCCTGCCTTTCCAGCTTGTGCTCTGCTCTCACCTACCCCAGCCCCTTCTCATCTCCTTCCCAAAGATGAGTGAGACTTTCAGTATGGAAAGGCAATCAATTCAAGCCCCTTCCCACACACAAACAAAAACAGAGTAAAACAAAAATTCCTCCAGCTGTCCTTAACACAAAACTAAAAGAAAGGCCCTAGGCATGGCCTGGCTCCTGCCTATCCTATGCAGACGGTTTTCACGTCTCTTCCCCTCTCCCTCTATGCCTCAGCCATACTAGTCAGTCTTCTGGGCACTGTCCGTGCCAGGCTCCCTCCAGTGCCCCCTTCCCCAGGCCTGGAGAGCTCTGTCCCTGCCCAACCTGGTGCTTCACATCCCAGCCTAAAATCTACTTCTTCAAGTGGTCACTTCCATCATTTCATAGGTACACATTCCTTCCCTTTCAATGCATTTAGCTCACTGAAGGCATGGCCTATTTAAAGGATAATGTCCTTATGTCTGATTTGTTTACATAACTTTACATCTGAGAAGGGTACAGCTGCCACTTTCATTCATCATCTTGTTCCCCATAACCTAGCTCAGCCAGAACCCAGGGGAAGAAGGCAGTAAGCGTTAAATGAATGAGTGAACAAACGCAGAAATGAGTTAAAATAGCCTTACAAAAAGTTGGCTCGTTATGAAATGGTTCCCGAACAGGCTGAGTCACTTTTCCAAGGGCTTATTTTGTTTTCTTTTTCACTTTGGCCTTGGTTTTTGCCTGTCTCCTTACCCGCGCAACAGCCCAGGCGCGGTCGCCACCCTCAGAAGACAGACACGAGGTCCCACAAGGAAATCCGAGCAGCACCAGGCCGGGGCGGAAGTGCGGGACAGGGGGCGGGCACCAGGCCGGCTCGGGCGGAAGTGCCGGGCGCGAAGCGGAAGCGGCGAAGTCGGCGGGCGGCTCAGGTGGGTGCGGATGGCCAGGCGGCAGCAGGTGGGCACTCACATCCCCGCCCACAACCCGCACGCGGGCGGGAGGCGGGGCACGCGAGCCATTGGCTGTGCCATGCGCTGCAGATTTCGATTGTTGTTAGGGGGGACTTAATTAAACCGGGAGCCATTAATCCATGAACTTCAGCGGGCGGGAGAGGGGGAATTATTGGCGCGCGCGTGCGTGCGTGCGTGTGTGTGTGTGTGTGTGTGTGTGTGAGTGCGCGTGCGGTGGCGCTCTGGGAAGTGAACAAAGTAACGAGCGGGAAAAGGCGTTTTTTAAAGAAAAAGCAGAAAACATCTCAGCTTTACTCTCTTTCCAGTTTTTCACAGATGCCCAGTCCTGGGTTTAAATCAATTCAGTGAAGTGGCAATATAATCTCAATTGGCAGCCCGCAGACATGACTGCCTTTTTAAATAAATATTTTTGAGCAGCCATGTTGGCCTTTAATTGAGGGTGAAAAGGTTGAAAGGTGCCGTAGGCAACGTTGTGAGTCCCGGGGCTTTCTGGACCTCCTCTCTGCTTTACCGGCAAAAGCCGTCCCCTGGGTGGGGAACAATGTGAGACTAAATCAGAAATTGTACAGTTCTCAACAAATACTTAGCCTTGTTGGTCACCCCTGATGAATACCACAAGATGCAGGGGGTTTTTTTGTTTTGTTTGTTGTTTGTTCGTTTTTGAGAGAGACTGGGAGTGGGAGAAAGGGAGGAGAGAATCCTAAGCAGGCTCCATGACCTGGGAGTGGGAGTGGGAGAGCGGAGAGCTCAATCTCACAACTGTGAGATCATGACTTGAGCCAAAATCAAGAGTCCCATTCTCAAGGGACTGAGCCACACAGGCACCCCTCATACAGTTTTTTAATAGATCCAGAGGTAAAGAAGTGCCAGTGAAATTACAAACATGAATAGGAAAGTGCCTGTTTCTAATGCTGTCTTTAACAAGGTTTTTCCTGGATGATCTTTATTCTTGTTTCTTATTATAAAGTATTTCATACAGTACTTTATATTGTAGAGCATATATATATACATATATATATGTATATATATGTATATATATATGTATATATATGTATATATATGTATATATATATGTATATATATATATATGTATATATATATGTATATATATGTATATATATATATATATATACATATACACACACACATACATACACAGGGCCACCTGCGTGGCTTAGTCAGTTAAGCATCCAGCTTCGGCTCAGGTCATGATCCCCTGCTTCGTGGGTTTAAGCCCCACGTCAGGCTCTGTGCTGACAGCTCAGAGCTTGGAGCCTACTTCAGATTCTGTGTCTCCCTCTCTGTCTCTGCCCCTCCCTTGCTTGCACTCTCTCTGTCTCCCAAAAAAATAAACATTAAAAAAAATTTTAATAAAATAAGATAAAAATATATATATATACAGTGTGGCCCAGCTTGACCACAAGCTATAAGCTCCTCCTTAACAGGGATAGTGTCTAGGACCCGTTAAGCCCCCAACACTTTCTAGCACATTTCCCACCATAAGCAGGGCTCTTGTAATACATTGCGTTGGTTAAACAGTTACTGGTTAAGAGACATACTGGAACCATGTGTCAGTGTGCATGGCACTGTACAAGTTAAGGTAGCTATTACAGGCCGCAGTCTTCTCATTTAGTAATTTTATGAGGAATAACTTATGAAAATGCATATGAAGCTCTTTGTTCTCTATTTGGAGCTGTATACATTGAGATTTAAAACACTTGGAAAAAGAGGTGTCCCCTGGAAATACTGAGTGATTATGGTAATATCAGGATAAGGCAGGGCTAAATCCTGCTTCTGTGTGAAATGTCATAGCCTAATAACCTGGGTTCTGTTCTGCTGAAGAATTGCCTGGAACCCGAAAGGTACTGTTGTGAAAATTAAGATTCGTGGGGCTGGTGCTTTAGACAGGCAAACTCCCCAGATTTCCTTTCTTCATGCTTGTTGTGGTCAGTAGTAGCCGCTTGCTGGGGAACAATCAGTTTGGTTTTATTTTTGTCTCCTTCACTAGAAGAAAATGTTGCTATGTGGTTTTATTTAGATAGATTGATGGCAGGTAAAGTAATAGAAATGAGGATTTTCCAAGTTGGGAATTTACTGGACTGTATTTCTATTTTATTCCAGATGCCTAGCTCTGTTGTACCTTTAAGTACCAGAGGCAGTGTGGAGATAGGCCTTCAAAATAAGTTATTTTTTGTTTGTAAAGTTTTTGTATTTCATAACATGTGCATACTCTAGATGGCTGCTACATTCAGTTACTCTAATGCCAGGGTTCGGGGTTTCACACCATAGCAAGACCTTGAGGTAACATGGTACAAATAGTAAGGTTTTTATGCTCCTTATTTTAAATCTAATTTTGCCACTATTTTATTTAAGGGGTGTACATCAGAGGAAGCCAAAAGCCAGTTGGGATAGTTCCTGCATGCAGCTTTAATCTCGTTTGCAATTATTTTGAAGGGAAGAAACCATCTGGATCCAGGGATCCACACAGGTAGCAGGGACTAGGCAAGCTTCCTTCATCCATCTCCATAGCAAGTTCAAGGGACAAAATCATTTGAGAAAGAATATGCAAAATGAGATGTCTGGGCTACGTTTCTCATAGATAATTATCCCACATCCCTAACATCCCAGTTACAAGAAAATGGAGTCATGAAAACATAAATTCTGGGGGCGCCTGGGTGGCTCAGTTGGGTAAGCGTCCGACTTCAGCTCAAGTTGTGATCTCACAGTTGGTGAGTTCAAGCCCCGCGTTGGGCTCTGTACTGACGGTGCAGAGCCTGGAGCCTGCTTCCGCTTCTTTGTGTGTGTGTCTCTCTCTCTCTGCCTCTCCCCTGCTCATGTTCTCTCTCTGTCTCTCAAAAATAAATAAAAATGTTAAAAAAATTATTAAAAAGAAAAAAAGAAAACATCAATTCTAATCCTTACCAAAGATGGGGTTTCCAGAACAAAACTCAAAATATCTTTTGTTTTAAGAAAGTATCCATCTCCAAGGATTTCAGAGCATTTCGCCAGTAGTATCAACTAACAACTGTTTTACTACTGTAGGCTTCATCACTGCAGTATTGCATTGTTTGTAAATCTTTCTTCTGCCCAAAGTGTGAGGTCCTTACGGGCAAAGAAAGCATCTTGACACTCTTACATTTCTAGTGCCTGACACGCTGCAAACACTCAGCACATGCTTTAGAAATGAAAAGACAGTGTCCCTGAAGGGAGGTTGGATCTATAGCATCATTGGGAATGCAACAGGTAGAGAAAGGAATATAAAACAGTAATCTTTCAAGAGATTACTAGATGCAGTGTAAATACGGCAGTTACTAACGTTTTGATGAACAGCGTGGAGTAGGGAAGTGCATGTTTGAGAATCTCGGTATGTATGTGGTCACCAAACTGCCTTCCAAGGAGATATGACCTGATCGGCTGCAGGGCCTTGGTTGTGTTCAATGGAATATGCAAGCTGAAAGGCTCCAGGAGCGCTGTCTCCACCCTCCATCCAGCCTGCCATGCTCAACTCCTCACCCAAAGACCTGTTGAGCAAATATCTGAAGAGTGTCCTTTTGAAGCATACTAATTTGCTAGCTTACCTAGGGCACTAGTATCTTTGTTTCGTCCTGCCTTCAGGATAGAGGATCTATGTATGGTCGTTATTTTAAGGCTAGGTTGCCCAAATACGACAGAAAGAAAGCCACAGTCATCTTCTCTACTTTGCTAACATTCCCAAGGAGTTCAAAGTTGACAGCTTTTTGTGTTGTCATGGAGCAGGCAGGTGGGATACACTGCTCCCTTCCGTTGCCGGTGGGATTGCCACAGAAACCAGAATGTTACTTCTGGAAACACATGAACTTCCTTTCTTTGTTCCTGTACTTTTTCATATTAATCATGAAATCTCGGGGAAATGGCTTCTAGTTTAGTCGGGAGGAAGGACATGAGTTTCAGTGATTTGATTATTAATTCTTTACTGTTTAAAATACATAGTTCTTCCAGTGAGCCAGGAGGAAGGATACTGTTACTTAATAGAAATTCAGTCAGCTGAGGCAGCCTAGGACATTAGACTGGAGAAAAAAAAAGAGAGAGAGAGAGAGAGAGAGAGAGAGAGAGAGAGAGAGAGAGATCTAAGTTCAGCTCTGTTTCTCCAGGTTCAAAAATGAAGTTAATCTTTATCTTCTTAGATTTAGAGACCAAACCTCATTCTTATAATAAAAGAATTCTGCTGTCTGAAGCTGAGCCTTTCCTCACTCTCCATCTTTAAATTAAACTTTAAACAAAATGCAATATCTCATCTGCTATACTCTGAGGATTTATGTATAAAGCTTGCTGAGATTTTTTTGGGGTGGGTGGGGAAGAAAGGAGGTTGAACTTGGAGATGCCTTCTCATTCTGGAAATTCTGCGGTGGTCTCATTATGTATAAAAATAAGCCATTGTTCAAGGAAAAAATATAGAAAACCAATATAAGAACCAAAAAAATGCAGTGTGAAAGGCTTCAGTTAAACATTAGTTTCTTTATCCATAAAACAAGGGGATCTGCAAAGTCACCTCCCAGTTCCAAAATATGAAGATATTCCATGATAGATGTTGTCACAGAGTAGGATTCAGAGGATTATAGACTCTTCTATACTGAGGGTTAGGGGAGCATGACCTCACGGGGACACTGTTTCCAACATCAAGACCGAGCAGGTCTAGGTATTGTTGATATCACAAGTCCAAGAAAATGCTGGATTTAGTAACTCAGAGGTTCTACACTCACTTGCTACAAAATGGCTAAAAATGAATGAAACATCTTTTCAGCTCTTGTGTGGTCATGGGGATAACTTTGCCTCTTTGGCAAGATGAATTGGAAATAGTAGAGTATTAGTGATGAATGGAAGACACTGCCTGGATGGATGGATTTTGAACGGCAGAGAGTTGTTTTTGGAAATGGGATTGTGTGCTTTGTAAATAGCGAGGAAACTGGCATTACTAGCTGGGTACAATAAAACTAAGATACTTTAATGAAAATGCCTTCTTTCTGGGTCAGTATTAAATATCACAGATATCTTCAAAGGGAGTGGGTCATTTTGGTTAAGAAGGATAATGTGGAAAGGAGTCAGCCTAAGTCCTTATGCACTTTGTTCCCATCCCTTGAACTAGAATGATTTTGCCCTCATCTTAATGCCATCTTTATGGAATGAAGAAATTTTCAAATTGGTTTTTAAACTCTATTAAGCCCTCATGTATGATATAACCCAACCACATCATTCAGGTTTTCTTGGCTTTCAGGAACAGTTTGCAGCCATTATGTCGTAATTGTACTCAACATTGTTGCACGCTCTGAATTCAGAATATGCCTCTCTGGCTCCAGGCCAGATGCTGACTGAGTGTCTTTCGGAGGAGAGGAGGGGTGCAGTGTGTCCTAGCCCTATTGTGTTAACAGGAATTAGTCCAGAATCCCCTCTGGACCTCCGGGGGCTAGAGGGAATGCATAGTACGAGTACACTGCTGTTTCTGATTAGCATCTTCATTTTGGTTTTCTCAGCTGAATGTTCCTCTGCAAACCCTTCCCTGACATTTTCATGTGCACCAACCCCATTACCGAGCAGACTGCTCTAAAAGCAATGATCTGGAAAGTGTGACTGCTGAGGTCCAGAGATTCTAAAACAAACTCTTGTTCACACTAAGGATTCCTCTCCCCTTCCACCTCACATTTGTCGGCTTGCGAGGCAAACACAGGCGTGCTTCTGGAGGGGGAGAAGAGCGCAGAGATGACGGGGGTCTGTCATTAAAAATTATTTTTAAAATGTGTCAAATAGTAAGAGAAAAATACATCATTCTGCCTTTTAGGAGGCGCTTTTCCCTCTCAGAGGCTCCAACAGTTGCAAAATGAGTTCCTGGCAATGCTAACATCCCCTCCTCTGCTGGGTCTTTTCCGATGCCAAGGCTTCCTGGTTATGATTGAGGGGCTGGAGAAGCCAGCGTGCAGTTCTGCCTGGATCTCTGTGGGAGTTCTGATCCTCTCTAAATGGTCTGGTTAAAAACTACTCTAGATTCTTTGTTTAGGGCCTTTCAAAGCCACGGGCTATTTGCCATGCCATTTCTTCAGTGTGTGATGCCCCTTCTCTGATCAGGAGGACATCTGATATCAAAGCTTGTGGGCACAGTTTCTCCCTGTCTGTAAAATGAGGGAACAGGACAAGGGGTCGTGTTTCCGTTGTGCAGCTGATGAAACTGAAGCTTAAACGGATGACGAATTGCCAGCATCTCCGAGCTAATTAGTGGCAGTTGCCTGTCTTCAGGGTTTAGGTCTATGAAATCCTCGCCCAGAAATGCACCCAGGAATTCAAACATGCTGAATTCCAGCCGAAACTCTGTATGAAGAGTGATTTTTGAAACTCTAAATGAGGAATTACCCATTTGTGCTCCGCCCCCCCCCCCCCCCACTGCCCAACTGAGGATTTAGTGGGAGCTGTGTTTATTTACAGGTATTTTACCCTCCCTACACAAGTTATTCAGAATTACTTTGGAACAAGTTTTGTCTTGAGAGATGATCAATAAAATCCAGCTTTACCATTTCCTAGGCAGCTTGTTTGATAGACATGCATCAAGCACATCACTGGTAAACATTTTTTTAATCTTTGAAAACATAATGGCAAGTATCGCAAAAAGCAACTGGAAAGGAACTGGCCTTTGTCTAAAACCTATCAAGGGGAAACCTCGACATCTCAAAAGTACATTTCAGTGCCCTGTTCTGTTATTTTCTGAAGCCCGAGGAAGCTAAACCAATATTTGGTGCCACGGTATTGGAAGGTCTAGATAGACAGCCAGTCTCACCTGGACTTAGTGACCTCCTGAGTAGAAGGTAAATATGTTGGTTCAATCAGCAATATCGTGTCTTAGAAATTCCTATTTAAGTAATGTCCACAATCTCAAGTTTTCGGCTATTTCTGTTTGAAATATTTTTCAGTTTTTCAATTTCCTTTTTCTGAGACTGCTATAGTAGAAGTTTAAATCTTCCTCTTGAGGCCAGTAAAAGCACAGTTTAGTCAATAGAATCAGCATCATAATTTTTGGTAACAATACCTTACTTTTAGTATCATTTTAGTAATAAAGTTAAGGCTGATTT
This sequence comes from Felis catus, assembly GCF_018350175.1. NCBI lineage: Eukaryota > Metazoa > Chordata > Mammalia > Carnivora > Felidae > Felis > Felis catus. The sequence goes on along the minus strand of NC_058368.1, from coordinate 104,531,589 downwards.
CTCTATTCTGCTTTATAACTTATCCAAAGATTTTTTTACATTTATTGTCTCTTTTTGAAGCTACCCAATCAACGTTTACCTGCACTCCTCTGCAATCCACTACTTCTGTCCTCACCAGAAATACACACTTTTAGTTAAGATGTTATTTTAGGCAAAAACCAGACAGGTAGTTCGTGTTAGGGGTAGGCCTTGGTTGGAAGATTTCACTGCTTTGAAGCAACATCAGACCCATCCCATCTGATCTGTAGTAGATTCTTTCACTACTCCTGTTCTCGTTCTGGAAGCACCTTCTCCCCTTGGCCTCTGTGATGACACACTTTCCTGGGTATCATTGTAACTCACCAATCTTTCTTTCTGCTTCCTTTGCTGGCTCCTCTCTACACTACTTCTACATGCTGGATTGCCTCAGAGATCTGTCCTGGGCCCTCTTCTTTCTCTCTATCATTCAGATAATCTAATTTCCAGATTATCTAAACAGATGATCTCATCTGTTTCCATAGCTGTAAATACAGTCCCTAAATTGATAGAATCTCAAATTTTTATCTTGAGCCCTGGCTTCTCTCCTGAATACCAAACCTGTGAGGCCACTCTCTCCATGAGCTCCAACTTGTCCCTAATAGAGCTGTCCCATATACTCCTCAATCTGTACGTGCCTCCGTTTTCTCCTCATTTTAGTCAATGGCATTGCCACCCACCAGAGGCTCAAGGCCAAAACTGGAATTGTTCTTACCGTCATCTTTAATCCCTCATATCCAATTCATTGCCAAGTACTATTGGCCCGATTTCTGTCCTTGTCTACACCACCATCCTTTCTTACCTTGACTAACACAGTGGCCCCCTAACGGGGCCCCTGTCCCCCACCCCCATCCATTCTTTACACAGCAGCTAAAGTGATCTTTTAGAAATGTATTTGAGATCATATCACTTCCTTCTTCTAAATCTAACTGTAATTAAAACCTCAACATAGCACATGAGGACTTAGGTGATCTGCCCCCCAGAGACTGTTTTTGAGTCCTATCCCCTTCCTTGTTTACTGTGCTTAAGCCACATGCTCCTATTGGTTTCTCCCAGTAAGTTGAGGTTGTCCTCACCTTAAAGCCATTGCACTTCGTATTCCTCTCTCCAAAATGTTTCTCCTTCAGATTTTTGCACCTTCTCAGCCTTTGGTCTCAGTAAAACCAACACCTGCTCAGAGTGCTTATTTCAAGGACCTGCCTTAATTACCATCACATCACCCTGTCTTACTCCCTTTCCTCTACCTGTCACTATCTGATATTGTTTGACTGCAGCATCACTGGAATATGGATGCCACAAAGGCAGGTACCTTGCTTTCCTGGTCACCACTGAACCCAGCACCTACAGTAGCATGTAACACCTGGAAAACATCAGATAATTGTTGAATGACTCTCATCCCACACCCAGGCTGTCATAACTGACCTCAACTCTTACTTGCCTCTGTCTGTCCTCCTTTCCTCTGCCGTCCATCCTGAATGCAGCTGTTAGATCAGTCTTCCAAAACACAGCTTTTATCATATCACTCTGTCGCTTAAAACTCTTCAGTGGCTCCCATCAAACAGGCCACGGCATTCATACTACAGCGCCTTTGTGTCTAATCCCAGCTTTGAGATGTTTCCCCTTTTTGGTACATATCCAAATCCGAGATGATTTAGGATCCTACTCTTGTGAAGCCACCTCTGATCTCAGCCCACAGTACTCTTCTTTTCCTTTCCCTTACAGCATTTAGAGGTGGCCGTTAAATGTTCCGGTTGTAATCCCTCCTGTATTTATATTGTTTCAGTTAAGAGTTTAACTCCCTTCTCCTGAATCCGCTGAAGTATATCCCTCTATTATTCTTGCTGCTGGTATCTAGTGTGTGGAGGTGACTTCTCCACAGGAGAGTTTTACTTGGGCGGAAAGAAATGGGCTAAACACCAAGCAGGATGAAGGGGAAAAAATGGCTTAATTTACTGAGAATTTGAAGGAGGTGGGATATGGGGACAGGACACTTGTACTAAGTTTGTACTAAGTGGTAGGTGTAAATACCTTCAGTGAAATTGTAATCTTACTGTATTGGCAAGTCCCACACTTGAGAGAGTTAAAGGACTTACCAGAACGGTGTGTTGAATGAAAATTAACATAGCACCACTGAGTATAAACAGGGAAATAGAGACATCCAGATACCTGGAAATCCCATAGTCATGGTAGTAATGTGAAGGGGAAAAAAAAGGGGTTTTGTCTCTAGGCACTCATGTGACCAGTCATTCCTTTCTGGGACTGATTTTCTACTGCCTTCTCTGGCCCCCTGCGTGGTGAAGCTGTTGGCACTGAAATCTGGAAAAAGAAGCTGCAGGAAGGGAGGTGGACATGTGGTGTGAGAGGCCTCTTCTCGTTCCCCGGGCCTGGGCCATGACGTATGGTTTCATGTGCTGTGTGGGCTTGAATCAGCAGTCCAACTCCGTGGTCAGAAAGGGGCTGTGTTGATTGTTTCATGGGAGATACAAATAGCGAATCATTATGTTCGTACACCTGAAACTAATAAAATGTTAATTGTGCCTCAATTCAGAAAAAGAAGAGAAGAAGGAAGCTGAGCGTGACACCACGTGCCAGTGGGCCTCAGGTGGGTGGTCAGCTCGGATCTTTCTTGCAACACCTTGCCTCAGTTGGCTCCAGGGCTTTGGCAGTTCCCCTGGCCTGGGACTCTGACTGCCGAGGCTGAAGAGCCGAGCACCTGCCGTCCCACCCGTGCCAGTGACTGAGGGCCCCAAGCTCTGCTTCTATCCTGTAGCCTCATTCTAGCCCCGCTTCGCCCCTTGGGGTTGATGCCTCACAGTATCTGCTCCATTTTCAGCTTTGGTTGCATCCCTTTATGCTGCCTGTCCTCGTCCCCCAAGAGCCCAGGCCGGGCTCCCACTTGTTTGGAGAGAAGGAGGCTTGGACACAGGTGACACAGAGGAGCACTGGCGAGGCAACAGGTGGCCCTGTTTCCCTGGATTAGCTCGAGCCCAATGACCAGACAAGACCCCTAAGAGCAACCTCACCTCATTACGTACACTTTCAGTCATCTAAAATGATGGGCTTTTGTTCTCGGTAGAGGTGTGTGGTGCGTGTGTGTGCATGCGCGTGTGTGCGTGCGTGCATACACATGTGTGTTTCCAGTCATTTGGGTAAAAATAGGAACGTTATACTCAGGGGGTAATGAATGTGAATTGAGGACTTAGCATCTCATATGGCACAAATGACTAAATGGAAGCCCCGAGCCCCTCCTTGTGGAACACAGGTTCAGCAAGAGCTACTGTAATAGTGTTTGGTTAATGTCAGCTCAGCATTAAATTTACATTATACTCTTGCAAAGAAGCTCCAACATTACCTGTTAATAACCAAGGCAGTACGTGGGCTTAGACAGACTTGTTCATTTTGCACATGAACTAACACTGCAGCTTGCTGATGAGGGATCATGTGAGCCTGGAGATCCAGCGTGCCAAAAGGTTCTTTGTATGAAATAAAAATTCTGGTCAGTGAAGGTCAGTTTCTCTACTCAGGCGAGAACAATGTTGTTTCCCTTCTAATCAGACACACGCAGTGTTTGAAGAATCCAGGGACCCCACGTAAGTGATACGCAGCCCGAGTCTGGGCAGCTCCTCATGCAAGAAATGAATAATCCCTAATAAAGGCTCAAACGACCCTGGCTTCTTTCTGTACTGTAATCAGTTGCTTTAATAGTATGCCCTTGAGTGCCTCACAGGGAAAATGCTATAAAGTTAAGTTATTTTCCTTATCTTGCTTCAAGGAGGGCTGAATGGGTCCAATCAGTCCTCCCCCATGTTGTATTTGATTCCGCCATAAAGACCACTGGAGTCAGCCTCAGTTTTTATGAAAAGCCGGCATTCCCTTTCTCTTTCAGGGTGATCCACGCCTCTGAGCAGCAGTGGACTTGAAACAGCAGGAGTCACCATCTTTATTGTTAGGCTGTGGAATTTGTTTTAGGCACATTCTAAATCCAGTCTTAGGCCTTTTACTTTTTTTTTTTGGTCTGTGACAAAGGTGACCCAATTGTGCTTCTTTGATATTATGAACACAGCTCTTTTTGCTCATATCACAGAGGCATGTAACAAAATACAAAGGATAAAATTGTGTCTATATGTAGTAAGGACACAAGTTTCATGACTAAATTCAATGACATAATCAAAAAGGTGCTGTCCTCTCCCAGTCATGAGCTAACAGACAGAGACTGCCTTTCAGAGTATTTTTTTATAATGCTGAGATAGTGTTCAAAAATAATAGAGCTAATGAAAATGTCACATTGACAGAGTAGCCCATATTAAGATTTTACTTCAAGAAGGCATGATTCAGTGAGTGTGACATTGACAGCAATAGTGTTAGGGTTTACAGAGTTAGTAAAATATTCTAAGAAGAGTATTAGAGAGTTCCAATTGGAGTGTATCGTTTTTCATTTATTTCTAAAACTAAGGGGACTCCAGTGTTCAGAATTGCAGCCTTAATATCTTATTTCTGCCTAGGAGAGGTATAGGGAGCTTTTTTTCCTATCATACTCTAATATAATATTCTCCTACAGCGCTTACAAAGAAAAAAAGTTAATTTAACAATGTGGTAAAATGCATGTGCCTTAGGACATGTGGAAGATACACAGGTAGTAAAATTACATAATGCTAAGTAAGGCATTTCTCAGTAAACAAATACGCCATGTTTAAGTGATTAAGTACATGAGAAAAGGTAGAGATGGAGACTAATAATGGAAAGAGAACTAATTTTAAATAGAATGGTTGTAGCATCACTAAAGACTCAGCTCTCTGGGTTGGGTGAACAAATATTTCAGCAAATCTGGAATGAATAGCATCTCTGTTTACTATGACAGGTTTTATTTGTCTTGGGTGCAACCAAGACCACATGCTGTGTTTTGTCATGTTGGAAATACCGAAGCAGATTTCCATTGTGAATGTGAATTTTTTTTTAAAGCCTTTAACATCTCAACTCAGCTAGGTAAAAGCAGTAAGTTCTTTTCCTTACCAGCGAGACATCAATAAATCTTAAACCCCTCCACCAGAAGCATGTAGGTACAGTTCACTATCCTGGTGATAGTCTTAGGTCACTGCCATAGAGGGCCTGATCCTTCTCATTTCTAAGATCTGTGGTTCTGTCTTTAATGAAACTAATATTTTGTTTCCTTTCTCCTTCATACAGTACAGCTTTTTAAATTCCATTCCCCAGGAAGATGTGCCACTGTGGGTGTAGGGCCTTCCCAACCTACACCCAACCTGGTTTGGGTTCCCAAAACCAACGGGGGAGAAATTGTTACCTAGAGTAAACATGGCAAACAGAGACCTTCCCTCCTCATTTATATCATGTGTAGACAAAGCCATGCTTGGAAGCTGTTGTTTTCAACCACATTTACGTACTGGAGTTGTTGATTCTGCTGAATTTATAGAAAATGTGTATGCCAGGGCTTACCACTTGGTTGAGAGTAGCACAGCATACTGTGAAACTGTTTAGATCTACTTTCCATCTTGGAATAATGCTGAGTAGCAGATCCTTGCACAGTGCTCATCACGTTCCTTCCTATGCGTTAGGGAGATCACTCAGTTAGCAGGGAGATCCAGGGACAAGTGGAAGGCTACCAGTTTAAGAGTGAAGGAAAGATTATTGTTTTACAGATCAGAATCCAATCTTTTTGTCCTCTGGTCTTTACATTAGTTTGACATGAGATGGTATTTTTCTCCAATATCATATAATTCTGTTTGAATGAGTTTAAGACTAATCTTACACTAGGAAGCCTAGTCAGCAGTAGAGATTAGCACATAATTAATAGAGTCATGCTCTGTGGAATAGAGCAGGCAGAGATCTGAGTTGGTGGTGAAAGGGTTGGGACCAACTGTAGTGCCCATAGTCTTGTGGGCACCCTGAGGAACACTAACCTTTAGCTATGACATATGATCTGCTTAATTAGTGACCACTGTGCACAATGAGTATCTGATCAGGGTTAGAGGTGAGACAAAGAGGTAGAGAAAGACTCACTCCAATACCTTAAATATTCAAACGAATATCTGAACACCTACTATGTGCCAAGTTAATTGCAGATGCTTGGGGACACTGGGGTGAGAAAGTACCTAGCCCCTATGGCACTCACATTGTAGTAGAAGAGACACAGAGGTAAATAAATAGTTTCAGGCAGTAAAAGATAAAAGAAAACTGGGCGCCTTGGTGGCTCAGTCTCTTAAGCATCCTATTACAACTCAGGTCATGATCTCGCAGTTCATAAGTTTGAGCCCCGCGTCGGGCTCTGTGCTGACAGCTTGGAGCCTAGAGCCTGCTTCCAATTCTGTGACTCCCTCTCTCTCTGCCCCTCCCCTGCTTGCTCTCTCTCTCTCTCTCTCTCTCTCTCTCTCAGGAAATGAATAAACATTAAAAAAAAAAACATAAAACTATAGTGAAGCATAAGGATGCAGTGTGGTGGGCTAGTCAACCTTGGTAAGGCAGTCACTAAAGCATGACCCAGGACAAATGAGAAGCTACCTAAGGGCTTTTTATGCAAAAGGACATCGAGTGCAGGGATCCTGATGAAGAAATGATCTTTGGGTATTCAAGGAACAAAAGAGAATCTCTGTGGCTGCAGCGTGCCAAGATAAGGAAGGGAAGGTGAGGTGAAGTTGGAGAGAAAGAGTAAAGCAAAGTTAAAAAATGGATATCCCATGGGGCGCCTGGGTGGCGCAGTTGGTTAAGCGTCCGACTTCAGCCAGGTCATGATCTTGCGGTCCGTGAGTTCGAGACCCGTGTCAGGCTCTGGGCTGATGGCTCAGAGCCTGGAGCCTGTTTCCGATTCTGTGTCTCCCTCTCTCCTCTGCCCCTCCCCCGTTCATGCTCTGTCTCTCTCTGTCCCAAAAATAAATAAACGTTGAAAAAAAAATTTTTGAAAAAAATGGATATCCCAGGAATGAATTCGTCTTGAGAATATTGATTAATGATAAGTCAACAGTGCATATGTGTTTTAAAAGTGAAATTACCATATTTGTAGTTTTAAGGACAAAGCTGGAGGCTCAGTAGAATAACTAGGAATAAGTAGGCTGTCTTATGTCGAGAAAAGTAGCAAGATGGGGGAGCTTCAAAGCCTAGTGTTTGACATGCTGCTATTACCAAGCTGTTCGTATTGGAGTATCTCCAGTAGTAACACCAGTACATTTGTGTATGTTTTAAAAAACGATGGCAATCTCCTTTTAAAATACTGAAGGAGTTGAGTAGATCTTTGTTTCTGACAAGTCAACTCGACCCAATTCTCCCCTATAGTTCCTCTTACTACTGTTCTGTGTTTCCCCATCTTTTGCAGCAGGGGGTGGGGGAGGGGGATATGGATATCCTAAAAAAACAGCCTTAACCTTCATTTGGGGATTTGTGCTGCTTAATTACTGTTTCCTTTACCATGAAGGTGGCTGTGTGTCACTGAAAGCTTGCCAATAAGATAAGCTATCTCTGCAAATAAAAACCATCTCAGGAAACCTCCACATTTTAGGGAATCAGGATGCTGGCACAATCTGCAGGTGAAATTTAATTTTGTATTCAAATGAACAAACCCATGCAGTTTGCTTGCAGAAACCAAGTGATTAGGCACACAGCTCATCCATAAATATGGATATTTTCCCATTCTAAGTTCTGTTTTGTTTGGAATACACTGAATGTTGAGGCAGTGTGGAGACTTGCCAAACATCTGGGCCTCTCTGACACTCCTGGACTCCAAGAAGTTCTCAAGTCTTTAAATTCCATCAGAGGCTTGCAGCTTACTGTTCATATTATAAACAGCAAAATCTAGGGCACGTAAGTTTACTGGTCTATTTTTCTTTTGGCAGAGTTAAGATGCTCTGGTTTCAAGGAAATAGCATGCAACTTGCCAAATACTCCTTTCGACTCCTCTTGAGAAATCGTTCTGCCTCTAAGACTGTTCTGCCTGTGCTGACCTTATTTACAAAGGTACAGAGTGAAAAAGTAAAATTACTACTTCAAAACCAAAAAGTATTAGAATGCTGGATGAAGAGAATTGTACATTGAAGAAAGGGGAAAAAAGTTGACCGAAAAGCAGTGGAACAAACTTTCCTCAGACCTGCTCCTCCAGTTTTCAGATCCACTTAGAACAGTACTACTCTCTTTTCTTTTCATGTTTGAGAGAGAGAAAGCATGTGTGCGTGAGCAGGGGAGAGGCAGAGGGAGACAGAGAGAGACGGAGAACCCCAAGTAGACGCCACACTGTCAGCGTACTCTCTTTTCTACCCAGATACCTCACTGTCTCACCATTTTCAGGGAGTAAACTAATATATTTAATAGTCATTTGATCCCTATGTCAGAAGAAAGAACTATCAGAATAGATGATGTTTATAAATATATCACTTAGAAATACAGTTAATTCTTTTCATTTGTGGTAGCTATGTTCTATGAAGTCACCACAAACACTGAATTAGTGAACACCAAACCGTTCCTCCCAGGGGAAATACAAGGTTTGATTCCTGTGAGTTTCTGGTCACAACATTTTTGTCAACTGATCAATACATAACCTTCTTTGATGTATGTTTCTATTTAAAGACACTTTATTTAATATATATTGTTGATTCATCAACGTCAAATTCATGGCCAAGAGCACCACATCTCATGCCTGAACAAAGTTTATATAACACAATATTTTCTCTGTAAGGCACATCACAGCTTTCTTGTGTTTAGAAACACTAGAAAGCACTTCAGCAGTGTGCGGGGACCATTCTAGGTAGCAAAATCCACAAAAAGTACAAACATGCAAAAAGCATGGCCGTCAGATCATGAAAAGGACACTTGTTGACAGTAGGAGACCTGAAACAATAAGGGGGACCACTGTTTTGTTTGACCTCAGCTGGGAATGGACACTTTTGAGTGACTCAGATTTTTCACTTCTCTGTGCAAGTCCTCAAATATTTTTGAATGACCACAGAAGCACCACAAATAAGTTTCAATGATAAGCAACTTTGCAAATATTAAAGCTACAAATAACAAGGAGTGACTGTACTTGTTTTGTAATCCCTAACACTAGTTTGAAGCCACCACTGTTTAAAATTTTTAAGAGCTTTTTCCCCCTGAAATTTATAATACAAACATTGCTGAATTTCCTTTTGCTAGTTAACATTTCTTTGTGTGATCCATAATCAAAGAAAGAAATAAAGTACAGGGTAATGGACTTAACTTTAGTGAATAATAGTCCTGATTCAAGCAAAAAAGCTCTCTTGTTTATTAGGTTTTTCAGATTTCAGGCATTTTAGCAATCTGAAAATATTTGATGGCTGTCTAATAGTAAAGTTTAAGTCATTTTTTAAAATTGAATTTCTTGTTGAGGCTATAGTTTATAATTCTCTTTATATCCATAAGTATATAATGCATTGTTGGAAATTATGGAATAAAAATATTTCATCATCTGTGTCTATATATGCATATGAGAATTAACCACAAAAATAAAATAATCCCTTAAGGCTAATGGTGCTCATTCGGCCTAACAATTCTGCATTATTTGTCAGTATGAACAAAAGACAAGTTAGCCAAAAACATTTGCAAAAAAGAAAAAAGAAAAAAACCACAATAATTTTCCATTTAGCTTAAAATTTGTAATGAATCCTTGATTCAGGTCATTAGGCATATAATTGGCCAATTAGATTGGCCATATGGCATATATTGGCCGTAAGATTGGCCAATCCCTGAGTCATTCATAGGGAAGAGGGATAGGATGTGTTGATGGACTCAGCCTAAGTCAATAGGGAAGAGGGACAAGATGTGCTGATGGACTCAGCCTAAGTCAATCAGGGAGAAGGAGAGGATGTGCTGATGGACTCAGCCTAAGTCAGTCGGGGAGAAGGAGAGGATGTGCTGATGGACTCAGCCTAAGTCAATCGGGGAGAGGGAGAGGATGTGCTGATGGACTCAGCCTAAGTGAACTGTTCCACCCTTCTTGTTCAGGGATGACGTCAGCAACTGCTGAGAGCAGGTTCTGTGAGGCAAAAGCACAGAATTCCTGCTACCAGAAAGGGGAATGGGATGGCCAACCCAACAAATGTCCACTGTATTTCAGGGACAGAGTGAATAAGTGCTCTTTTGGTGTCACGGAAAGTCCTAGATAAGGATGTTTGAATGGTCCAGACCACTGGTCTTTTTCCATTCATAGGCCTCTTTAAAATTTGATGAACCTTTCCTTACAAAAATACATATACACATGATAACTTGCTCAGATTTTCATATTTACAAAAACAGAAAACATGATCAAGGTTCTATGGAGTTTTTTATTATAAAAGCAAAATGTTGGTATATTTGGTCCTTCTGTAGTTTAGCTTGTTCCTGTTTTGCTTCTGCTTTAAAATCCTTGGTTGGGGGGCACCTGGGTGGCTAAGTTGAGTGTCCAAATTCAGCTCAAGTCTTCATCTCATGGTTCATGAGTTCAAGCCCCACCTTGGGCTGTATGCCGACAGTGTGAAGCCGGCTGGGGATTCTCTGTCTCTCTCCCTTTCTCTCTGCCCCTCCCCAACTCTCATGCTCTCTCTCTTGCTCTCTCAAAATAAATAAGTAAACTTTAAAAATAAATAAATAAAATCCTCTGTTGGGGTGCCTGGGTGACTCAGTTGATTAAGCATCTGAATCTTGATTTCAGTTCAGGTCATGGTCTCATGGTTTGTGGGATCAAGCCCCACATCGGGCTCTGTGTTTACAGCACAGAGCTTGCTTGGAATTCTCTCTCTCCCTCTCTCTCTGCCCCTCCCATGTTCACGCGAGCTTGTACACTCTCTCGCTCTTTCTCAAAATAAATAATAAAAAAATATGTTGACTTTTTATAACTTTCTCAGAAAATTTCACATGATTATCTTGAAACATAACAGACTATCCATAATCTGTTTATTGATGATGCTCATAATAAATGATGAGCCTAATTCTCTGAAGCAGGAAGTCAGGGCCAGAAAGACCCTTCTGAAGAAAAACTGCCTTTTGAGGATCTGGGTCCTTATTTTGAAACAAGCTGGGAGTTAAGCTGGAGGAGGGGCCTTTCTTTTATATAACAGCTCACCTCTTCCTGTCATGTTAAAAAGCAGGTTTTATATAAGCATCAGTAACGTTGAGTCTATTTTCAGCTCGTGCAAGAGAACCTATAGCTAGTCGCTGTTCATAGAGTCTCGGGCTGAGAAGATTTTAAAATCTGCCAGAGATCCATAGCATTCTAAACAGATTTCTCTACTAGGTGGTTAAAGAATACAAACAACAACAGGCACTAAAAGTTGCTTGCTCCTATAGTGGAGAATTAACCTGGGAAATTTATTACTGATGCTTGTAATGAGAAAAAAGGAAAACCATTGAAGAGTTGGTACAGTCATGATCCAAAGTAAATAGAGATTTCTCCCTTTTTGAAGGTGGGGCAATCACTATCTAACTCCATCTCAGTGAGTTTATTCCTGTGGACTGATGAGGAAAATCAGGCAGGCAAAGCTCAGCGCCTTCAAAACCAGACTCTCAGCTATTATGGTCATGTTAGCCAGGCCAGAAAAGTGCTCCTGACACAGGAAGGACAAAGCCGTTGGACTAGAGTCAATGAAAGATAATCTTCCCCAATATGAATTAGATAAAGCCAGTAACAAAAAATATAAGCATTTAAATTATGGTGTGTTTGTGTATATATCTATGTTTACACATATATACTAAATCTAGATGCTTAATTTGTTACACATGTATGTGTATGTATATGTGATATGTACATATTAATGTACACACATACATGTGTAACAAATGTAAGCATCTAAATTTAGTATATATGTGTATACATTTATGTATAGGTAGATTAATTGTGAAAAATCAAAACTACTAAAAAGTGCTGACAGCCCGTTTACCGTGAAACTCTAGCTATTTATAGGATTCTATGGCAATGTTTTGCTTTGGAAATAAAACAGTATAACTAACCTGGTGAAAAAACAAATCCTTTAAAATAAGCATAATCTGCTTCTTGTGGTTTTTGTTGGGCTACATGTCATTCCTTGGATTTAATGGCTTTATTTTTTCCTTCCTGTAGGATCCATGCCCCCTTTGTGATGAAGCCAAGGAAGTGCTGGAGGCTTATAAAAACAGGGTAACACCAGTTTCCCCCTCCGCTATCTGCAAGTAGAGCATTCCTATCCAACCTTCATATGCCGAAGTGGTCAGAAGCAAAGGAGCATTTAACGTTAATTTATGTAGAAAAAATTTTTAGCATTCCCAGATCCAAAAAATAACCTCTCTCAGGCTTTCCCGATACTTCAGGACACATCTTGCTAAAGGATGCACAGAATAAACCGAGGTAAAGCACAGATGCTCACAGACACAGTTCAAAGCTCTCGGGGCTGGATGTTGGATGCTGCCGTAGGTTGGCGGGGAAGGAGCTTGGCGGCACCACTCTCGCTGCTCACGGTGCCCCGTGAGTCTAGAATGGCCAAACGCTGAGCACTTTTTTCACCTTTCACCTTTTTTCATGAAAGCAAAAATCCCTTTCCGATTTTTTTTTTTTCAGGTAGCAAAACAGGTACTAATGTAGGTCTTTCATAATAGCCAAGTGGCCTGATGCAAACTTTCAAAAAGCAGGGGAAACCTGCCTAACAGAGTGTGGCTTTATGTACATGGAATGGAGAGCGTAGGTAGTATAGAGTGTTTGCCTGGATCCTTTCTTTAGGAAGAAATTAAATGATTTTTCATTAAAATTTTCTTTCTATTCTTCAGAGAGAGATTTCAGTGCTAATTTCCACAAAACTCATTACCCCGAAGTGTTTTTCTCTGAGCAGTGCTGGTTTTCTTAATATGAATCAAAGCTAACTAGCAGGTCCATGTTGATGCTTTCTTTAAACTTTTGTCCGCATTCCTTTTACCTTACTCTGTCATTTCCATCAAAGTGTTTTCCTGCAGCAAACCATGACACCTTTCCCATTCTCACATGCAAAGCACATCTGTCTTGATTCTCAGCCTCCTGGTCGGGACGTATTTTATTTCACTGGAAATGGAGTAGTGACCTGACGCTGAATGTAAACAGGTGTGGCAGAAAAATGGCAAAACAGAGAGTTAAGGAATATAATGAAATCAATCAAGTTGTGGAAATCAGGGACATGAGATCACTTGGGACCTCAGACCACAGCAAACCCCTCCACATGAGAGCAAGTCTGGGCATCAGGTTGGCACTGTGGCTGTTGTATCATTCCGTGGTCTCCAAAATTCAGAGCTTTAGTCTGTCTCTGTTTCAGTTTATTTTACAGGAGGTGGACATCACACTTCCAGAAAACTCTGCTTGGTATCAAAGGTATAAATTTGACATCCCCGTCTTTCATTTGAATGGCCAGTTTCTGATGATGCATCGAGTAGACATCTCAAAACTTGAAAAGCAGCTCCAGAAACTTGAGCAGCAAGGTTTATGATCCTCCACCCTCTCTGTCCAGATGGCATCTTCCTGAGGACATGGCCTTTCACACACCCTACAGACGTTCTAGACCAGGTGGTGCCCAATAAATGGTGACATTACTTTTCCAATTGGTGGCTGTACCGATGTGGGAATGGTTTACCTGTGGGCATTTTATAAAATAAGAGGAGTGTATTGGCAGCGAGAGGATGATGGAGGGCGGGAGAGGTCTGTTTGTTTTATTTATTCTTCCTTTTTGTATTAACATGGAAGCATTTCACATGCACACTGGATGGTACAGTTTATAGGAAGAAGGCTCTGCATCCCTGCTGCTGCCCTAAGGGCTTAACTTTTTAATGAAAGAATAAATGCTCTTCTACTCAGTAGATAAAGTGAAATGTGAATTGTTAATAACTGTGCACAGTCAATAAAGGGATGTTTTAACAAATACATCTGCATGAAGCCTATTTCAGTGGGATTTAATAATACCTGTTTAAAATTAGAATTCATTTTTTTGGGGGTAGAAGAGAATAATTATCCTAGTGAGAAAGACTTCATTTGAGAAAAACAAAAGAAGGATTTAAACCTCCAAAATGTATATAAGAATCTCAACATGCTTTACACGTAGTCAGTGAATTGATTCATAATATTTGAGGGCTGCCTTGGATAGTTATTCACTCGTCATCAATTGAGTTAATTCAAATTGTAAAACAGTATCAGGTTTTAATATCTTGGAGAAAATTCACTTCTGGACATAACTGGATAGCTATGTCATCTAAAGACAATATTCTTCACCATTTAGGTAAAGTATTAAAAATGTGGTTGTGTACCCTGGCTTATATTTAGGCAGGTTCGACCAATAGAGCAATGGCTTCGCTTTAAAACAAAATTGCCTTTTTCTCTTAAAATCACGTCACTGTAATTTCATCTATAATGAAATTCTTTTGTGAACTATTTTAATGAATTTGGATATTGTGAGTCACTTGGCTAGATTTTAATTTGAACAGTATGATTTAGTCTCAGAAATTCTAGAATATTAGAGCTGGCCAACTTTATACATGGTCTAGTCCCACCCCTTCATTTCATACACAATGAGAAATCTGACATTCAGAGAGTTTCAGGGACTTAGCCTAAGGTAATGTAGCCAGTCAGCTGTTGGACCAGGTCTTGCTACCCACCCTGAATTTCCAGTGCTACCTGGGCTCACTGTAGGGACCTCCTTGTATTATGTCACATACAACATCCTCGATGATTCTGTACTCAACACAGATTTGGGAGCAACTTAAAAAGCCTTCCAAAGTGACAAGAGGGAAAAAAAAAAAAACCATTACAATTGAATAGCACTGTTTATAATTTACAAATTTCTGGGACACATCTTATTTGATATTATTTGTTGAGCCCCATGGCAGGCAATATTCTAGGATGACCCAAGCAAACCCTCACCCTCGTATAATTCCTTCCCCCTTTGAGTGCGGATGGAACTCACTGAATATGATGAAATATCACTGCTGTGTTTATGTTACATCATATGGCAAAACGAAGATCATCCTGGTTGGGCCTGATCTCATCAGGTGAGCCCTCTTAAAGCAGAGTTCCCTCTGGCTGGTTGCAGAAGAAATCCAAGATGTGCTCCAGCTGGCCTAAGCATCAGTGTTGTGAACTGCCTAGTGGGGCCACATAGCAAGAAACTGTGGGTGGCTGCTAGGAGCCGAGAGCAGTTATTGGTCAACAGCTGGCAGGAAAATGGGGACATCAGTCCTACAGCTTCGAGAAATGAATTCTGTCAACAATCAGTGAGCCTAGAAGAGGATCCTGAGCTCCATATGAGAACCTGCGCCTTGCATAACACCTTGATTTCAGCTGAGACTGTGATGAGAGGATCCAGCCACATCATGCACATACTTCTGACCTGCAGAAACTGAGATAATATGGGTGCCTGGGTGGCTCAGTCAGTTAAGTGTCCTATTTCCCCTTAGGTCATGATCTCATTGATCATGAGTTCCAGCCCTGCATTGGGCTCTGCACCAAAAAGTGAAGAGCCTGCCTGGGATTCTCTCTCTCTCTCTCTCTCTCTCTCTCTCTCTCTCTCTCTCTCTCTCTTCCCTCTCTCTGCCCGTCCCCCACTTTCTCTCAATCTCTCTCAAAAATAAATAAACTTAAGAAAAAAAAAAGAATCTGAGATAAACGTGTGTTGTTTCAAGCTACTAAGTTCATGGTCAATTATTGCACAGCTACAGAGATCTAAGAGAAGTCCCTACAACACTGAAGCACGATGGCAGGTGGTGGGAGCACAATAATGAATGAGTCTATGTCTTAGACCATCACTGTCTCCTGGGGAGCAGGAAGAGGCAAGTTAATAAAGCAGTGATGGCTAGAACTGAGACATGTATAAAATGGTAAGGCAGCCAGATGGGGAATGTAGCAAGAAATCTTCACAGAAAATTAGACTAGGATTTGATGGTTGAATAGGAGCAATAGAGTGGGGCTGGGAATAAGGAGCATGTTCCATTTGAAGGAACAGCATGTGGAAAATAAGAATATGCAAGGGCATGGCATGTTTAGATAAAGTTGCAGGTGGTTTTGTGTGGCTGGAGTAAAGAACATGCAGCCAGGGGCGCCTGGGTGGCGCAGTCGGTTAAGCGTCCGACTTCAGCCAGGTCACGATCTCGCAGTCCGTGAGTTCGAGCCCCGCGTCAGGCTCTGGGCTGATGGCTCAGAGCCTGGAGCCTGTTTCCGATTCTGTGTCTCCCTCTCTCTCTGCCCCTCCCCCGTTCATGCTCTGTCTCTCTCTGTCCCAAAAATAAATAAACATTGAAAAAAAAATTTAAAAAAATAAAAAAAAAAGAACATGCAGCCAAATAGATTTGGGGTCTACACTGCGAGGGACCTCAGGTAATGTGGTTTTTCCCCCTTGTAACCATGTCCTCCTTTACTTCTTGCCCTCATCCACAGTAAGCCCTTCGGGTTCAGGATCCTTCAGGGGTATCTGGCCTCTCTATCCCATCCTCCTTGGTCCTTATAATCCTCAAGCATGCTAAGCTCAGCAGTACTCTCCAGCAACCCTGCGGGACATTCACATCTTCAAGGCCAATGGGGAAGGGGGCCACAGGTAAGACGGCCCATTTGTGTGGCTGCAGACATCCTGAGAGCTATGTGTCCTCTGTGTCCTAGGGTTGCTGATCCTTCTCCTGGGTCACCAGTGAGAGAAGTTCCGAGAGTTTAGAGTCTGCTGAGCTAAAAGAGAATCCATGGCCTGGCCAGAGACCCTGGGAGTTTGTTCTTTCGGAGCACTTCCTGCCTAAGTATAAGCATGTGGTTATAGGTGTACAGGAAGTGCAGAGGCTTCATCCAAACAACACATTTCTGACATTAGATTTTCAAACAAGTAGGGGCACCTGGGTGGCTCAATTGGTTAAGCATCTGACTCTTGATTTCAGATCAGGTCATGATCTCACAGTTGGTGAGATCAAGCCCTACATCTGGCTTTTTGCTGACAGCAAGGAGCTTGCTTGGGATTCTCTCTCTACCTCTCTGTCAAAATAAATAAAAAACATTAATAATAAAAAAAAAGAATTTCAAACAAGTAAATAAAAACGCGTATACTTTCAGAGTGTTAAAATGTTAGCTGACGCACCATGAAAACAGTAGATGTTACATTCCAAAGAGTTACTGCATCACATAAACACTGCTGGAGACTGACAAGACAGGATATCTGGAGGATTTTTGTTTTTCTTTTTTAAGTAAAGTGTTCTTTCACTTCTCACTAAAGTAAAAGGTTGCGGTCACCTAATGTCAAGAGAAAGGGACGTGCGGGGGACTCGTCAGAAAGCCTGATGTGTGTCCCAAGGTAGTAGGGAGGAAGAACGCAGCGGTCTAACGCCCTGCTGGCAAGTCACGTGAGAGACGAACTAGCAAGCCGCTCCGATTGCAGAGTGTAGACCTGCCATCGCTCTGAGCTTCCCCAGAAGAATAGATCAGATGTGGGCCCAATGTGAGAGAGGGCAGGCTGGGGGAGCCTCAGGAGAGAAGCAGGGACAGAATCCTAGGCTCCTTGGGGCTGAGGAAGCAAGCAGCTACTGAGATGGAGAGTGCATTTGCCGAAATCATGGGAACTGCAGGTGAAACATCTCCCAAAACCCCGCAAAGGCCCCTGTGAAATGTCTACTGTAAATGTCTACCAGGCCTGGGAGGCTGGAAGCCAGCTCACAGCTTCACCACTCAGTGACAACACTCCTGCCCCTGACCACGTTTTCTGCCTTTCCCCATCCCAGTTCTACAAGAACCAGAGCTTCCAGGAGCAAGGAAAGAAAGGCCTTCCCCTTCCACAGCTTCCCACCGGCACATGGCTTCGCACTACCCTGCAGGTAAGACAACTTTAAAGCAAGTTCTAACTTTTGATTTTTGACATAGCAACAGACACATTAATCACAGTTTAAAGTGGACACGGTGGGGCACCTGGGTGGCTCAGCTGGTTGAGCAGTTGAGTGTCCGACTTCAGCTCAGGTCGTGAACTCGTGAGTTCGTGAGTTCGAGCCCTACACTGGGCTCACGGCTGTCAGTCTGTCAGCAGGGAGCCCTCTTCGGATCTTCTGTCCCTTTCTCTCTGCCCCTCCCCAACTTGCGCTCTCCCAAAAATAAGTAAATGTTTAAAACAATAAAAATAAAAATAAAGTGACCACAGGACTTTCTGCTGGCTGAGAATACTCAGAAGAATCCTGACACTTACTACTGTTTTTATTTTTTATCCTGAACAGAGTAAGAAATCCCACCATTGAATACATTTTATAAGGATAGCGGGAGACATAAATAAAGATGCTCTCTGATTGTATTCCACATTCAGAGTATTGATTATATGTGCCTAATGTTGTTTTTTTACCTATATTCTGCCAATCTACTTATTAATTCACATTTGAGACAGGAATGTGGTCATGTGACTAAGAATCCTGGAGGGCTTTAGTAAACCCTCTGTTCCACTAGCTGAAAAACAGAAAGGTAAATATCTAGAAACACAGCATCTAATAGGTAGTTTGATTATCCCACTGTTGATAAGTATTAGACAATGTTCAGTAATTATTATAGTTGTTTTCACGCTTTTCCTTTCTGAAATTATGTTTGCAGGCATCAGTTTGTTTTTACATAAAGACTAATTTTGACTCAAGAAGCTCATCATAATATTCTCCCACTTCCAAAGTAAATACCAATATAAACTTTTTTTTTCCTAAGCTAATGCTTTAAAAAGGAGTGGGGGGCACCTGGGTGGCTCAGTCAGTTAGGCATCTAACTTCAGCTTAAGTCATGATCTCACGGTTTGTGAGTTCAAGCGCTGCACTGGGCTCTGTGCTGACAGCATGGAGCCTGCTTGGGATTCTCTCTCTCCCTCTCTCTGCCTCTCTCTCTCTCTCTCTCTCTCTCTCTCTCTCTCTCTCTCTCCCTCCCTCCCTCCCACTTTCTCTCTCAAAATAAACAAACATTTAAACAATAAAATGAAATAAAAAGGAGTGGAATAAACAATTGCTGCTCTTGGTTACAGTGTTGCTTTCTCCAGATGTCTCATACAACATTAAAAGGGCTTACTGGAAAACATCCTTTTGGCCAATTTATTGCAGGAAGCAGGGGCTCACTCAGACTAGGGTTGTTCTGTTTGTTGATAATAATGCAGCAACTCATGGAAATCTGACAACAAGAATCACAGTGGGGCCGGGCTGCAGGAAATAGTCTTGGAGAGCCGCAGAAACGGAGGCAGCACCGTTGACACGGTGCCTCAGCCTCTTTCTTTCCCTTTCCCCTCCTGACTCACCAGCTCCCCTCCTTACTCACAGTATCTGCTTTCTCATCACTGCAGCTTGCCCGTGCCCATCATTTCTGCTGATCCTTGTGTTCAGCAATACAGGGGTCTGAGTCTCCAGCTTCGTTATTCTGGAATCCCAAAAGAGGGATTTTACTCAGCTTGTTATTTACTAGCAGCCACCCAAGTCGTGTCGGCTGGCTGGGACTATCGCCGAAGCCACCCTCGGATCACGTGCCCATCCTTGCTCCAGTCAGCTCGGGGAGCCAAGGTGAGGTGGTGAGCAAATCAGTCACTGCCCACTCAGCAGAGACTGAAAGGATGACTGGTAATGATCGATCACGCAGCAGGTTTGAGAGCATGTCACTCCATCATATTCAAGAGAAGTCAAGAGGAACAGTTTCTAAGTTGATTTATGTCCTACTCATGGGAGTAATGAGGACTTGAACCAGGGCAACGGGAGTTAGACAGAAAGAGGTATCAAGACGCATTTCAGAGAGAGGTTGACAAATCTTCATGACTGACTGGAGAGGTGTGGGGGAGAGAGAGTAGAAGTCAGCATGAAGTCTGAGATGACCGCCAGCCTTCTTGCTGTGGCTACTGGGTAAATCCTAGCACGTACTTTTCTTTGAGACAGAGAGCATAAAAGGAAGGGAGGTTAGTTTTTGGTTGTGCTTGGTGGATGGGAAAGGTGGGACAAGGTGAATTTGCCATGCCTGTGGGACATCCAGTAAAGATTAAAGTTGGAAGTTCAAATCAGAGGTTTGGGCTGGAGGTGCAGATCCAAGAGTCCCCATAATATGCCCGGAACTGCATCCATCTAGCACGGGCAGAGAAAAGTGAGCTAGGACTAAGCCCAGGGAAATACCAAACTTGACCATATGGACAGAGGAAAAACCAGGAGAAGAAAAAGAGAATAAGAGGAGTGGGGAAAGGTCATCTAATTTGCATTCTTTGCTGCCTTTGATTATATGATAATACCATGCGCTATTCTATGCAGTGAGGACAGGGCAGCAGATGGATAGCCAAGGGTCCTACTCAGGGGCTTGCATTCTAAAGGGAGAGACAAGCAACAAAGTTATCACATCAATGGAGAAGAGCCATTTCTTGACAGTCAGAAAAGGGAATTTTCCCCAGACTAGGTGACAGTATCTAATGTCAGAAGAGCTAGGATGAGGAATTAAAAGACGACGACACTGGACTTGAAAATTAGTACATCAGTGCTGTGTTAGGCTGAATAATGTCCCCCCAAAGGTATCCAGGCCCTAACTCCCTAGAACCCATGAATGTTACCTTATATACAAAGGGTCTTTGCAGATGCCATTAAGTTAAGGATCTTAAGATAGGGAAGCTACCCTGGATTATGCAGGTGGGTCCTAAATCTAACCACGAGGGTCCCTGCAAGAGGGAGACAGAGCTACTACAGAAGATGAAGTATGAGATATGACAACAGAAGCGAGAGGCTGGGATGATACAAGAAAGGGTCATGAGCCAAGGAACGCAAGTGGCCTCCAGAAGCTAGAAAAGACAAACAGATTCTCCCCTAGAGCCTTCAGAAGGAACATATGTTGCCAACATCTTGACTTCAGCCCGGTGAAAGTGATTTAGGGCTTCTTCTGCCCTATGGAACTATAAAAGAATAAACTTTTATTGTTCTACACCACCAAGTTTGTGGTAATTTGTTGCAGCAGCAATAAGAAACTAATACAAATGATGACTCAATCTTATTAAGAGAAATTTTGGTAGGGAAAGGGAAGAAGATATAGCCTGAAAGAAATTTGCAGTAGGATGGGAAGTGGAAGGTGCAGAAAAGGCTGTAGAGTGTCTATCTTTCAGGAAGTTTTCAAACATATTTTGCTTAAAGAGGACAATTAAGAGAACAAAAAGCATCAGAAGAGCTGAAGAGTTGATTAACCGATTAGCTCAATACTCGAAAATCGCAAGCCATTTGTGAGAGTACCATAACTTTTAGCTTATCTTAGAAGAACTAAGCATTTAGGCAGTAGTTCAGGGGCTTCGAGAGTGACTCTGATACTGGAGAGTAGACCATGGCAGCCCATCCCCATCCACAGACGCACATACCAGACCCAGGGCTCTTGTTCACCACAGAGACAAAAATATTTTGACACTGGGACCCAGAGTCCTGCACCGGGCACAGACCTTCTATCTCTCTATTAAACAGGAATCCATGAACAGTGAGGCACAGCCAACAGACAATGGTCTCGTCTAGCCGGTCTTTCATTTAGACGCTGATGTTCAGCATTTTACCTCCCCTCTCACATTCAAAAAGAATGACCACCAAAGCCAAAGTCCTTTGGAGTTATGAAGGATAGAAGGAATAAAGCTTCAGGAGAAGGGAGAAACATTAAAATCACACAAAGCATGGAGAAGAAAAGCTCATAGGAGCAGCACCAGCCAAAAGATTGGACACAATAGGAAGAATCCAGCCAAAGGCCCACACTGAGCGGCAAAGGCATCCTTTCTTCAGGCCAAGATGTTATATTTGAACTATTCCTGATGGAAAGCTTTCACCCTTAGAAATAAGGTAGGGCTAATATTAATTGAAGCTTTTCTTAATAATTTGGAAACACTAAGACAGAGAGAGGATACAAGTTAAAGGAAACTTCAGGCTATGGCCTCATTGTGCTACTCACAATTCAACCACACAATCCAACTCGGCTGGGAAACCCTGATAGGCTTTACTGCAGCACTGTATTGCACAGAAGACCCCCAGCAATGATCCCAAGTCGTCTTTTTTTTTTTTAAGTTTATTTATTTATTGGGGGGGGGTGCAAAGATACAGGGAGAGAGAGAATCCCAAGCAGGCTCCTCACTGTCATCTGCATAGAGCCCAATATGGGGTGCAATCCCACAAACCGTGATATCGTGACCTGAGCCAGCTGAGAAACTCCCTTATTCCTCGGCCAGGCAAGTGAGGCAGTGTCATATGTTTTTTTTGTTAGGAATGTAAAGCTAAGAAGTGAAAACGGGCATCTATTCATGACCTGGTAAAAAAGAGCTGTTAGAAGTTGGGAAGGAACTGCCAGAGGAGCTAAGTTTCAGGATTTAACTCCACCTCCCCCTATGTTCTCTTTGTAAAGTTATCCCAAAGTAAGGCCAGCATCACTCTTTTAAGGTTGAAGGAGATTAAGACATTCAGAAATCAGATTGTGGGATTTATTCCCATTGTGATTGCTGACTTCTAGTATCAGCCTTTTGTTCTGCATGACAGCTCTCATCTTGCAAACTAGCAAGATTCTTGAATTTGGCAAGGATCCTGCTCTGTGAAGCATTTTCAAGTTAGAGTTTTTAGCAATGTCACATTTCTCTAAGCCCTTAATAAAGAAAAGGTTGCAAGGGCAAAAGAAGCAATGGAGTTCTCACCTACTAGCATAAAACACCTTCCCAGCTGGCAGGTGCAACATGTCCAGGGTGATCACAGTCTTTGAGTTACCAAAGGATTTTATCTTTTTCTTTAAACCTCTTTACTCTACCAAGTAACTATAATAGCTAAAACGTAATTATCTATTTCCCCCTTTTGCTCGATTCATTTAAAATGGTATTTTCTAGAGAGGCCTGGGTAGCTCAGTGTGTTAAGAGCCCGACTTTGGCTCAGGTCACGATCTCGTGATTCGTGAGTTCGAGCCCCGCGTTGGGCTCTGTGCTGACAGCTCAGAGCCTGGAACCCGTTTCGGATTCTGTGTCTCCCGCTCTCTGCCCCTCCCCTGCTCACTCTCTGTCTCTCTCTCCTTCAAAAATAAACAAACATTAAAAAAATTTTTAAATAAATAAAATGGTATTTTCTATTTGTATATGTGTGATTACATAAAAATGCAATTATTACATTTCTTGATATGTTCTATAACCTATACACCAAGTGAGACCCAAAAATGCCTTCAAGAGAAATAAAGGATACTGCTGTCATTCTCCATACATTTTCCAGGAGTAAGTAAGAGTAGAACAGATAATTACAAATACGGAAGAAGAAGCATCACTTTGCCAATGGTGCAGAGAGCCTACAATTATGTGCAATTCCCTACTTAGACTTTTTCGTTATGCTGAACATTGAAACAAAGATAATGATTGGGAGGAGACAAGGGAAAGGAGGAAACTGAAACAGTGAATGTAAGGAGTTCATTTAAATGGAGATGTCGCCTCACCCTAATGGGGCAAGCAAGAGTCTGATAATCCCACGGGCACCCTGTTGTCATTTTTTTTTTTTTTAAACCATGGATTTGGGATCCTTATAAATGTTCCTTATTGTTGTGAAGTCAAGAATGGTTTCTCCTGCTCACAAAACATGATCACTTTCTATTGGTATTTTTTAGTGTTCTGACTGGTTTTGCCTATCTGGAAAAGATACATCTTCAACCATTGGAAATAAATCTTTTTCTTCTCTGCCAAGTCCGTAATATGATCCTTTTCTATCACTGACAGCACCATCAGATAAGTAGACATGCCTTGCTTGGTTAGAAGTATGCTGAGATTTTTAGCAGGAGCAAGAGTATAGTTAGAGACCCACATTAAGACAGATTCAGCACACCTTAAAAATTTTCGGTTCTGTCCTGGAGGTATCCTCTTGAGCCCCAGTTTGACTATGGGACTCATGCAGGGCTGACATCCTTCCAAATCAGTGTCTCAGGAAATGGAGAGAGGAGGCCTTTAAGATGGGCTGCAGCAAGTGAAGTTTAGATGAGACTAGATGGGTGCAGTGTTTTGGTCTCTTGAGATTCTCAGGGTCTTCTCCAACCCCTCAAACTAAAGATGAGTTTCCGAGGCAAATCTGAAGATGAGCAAACCACAGTGCCACTCAGAGGCATCAGAAACTAAAGTCTCAGGGGCGTCTGGGTGGCTCAGTTGGCTAAGCAGCCGACTCTTGATTTCAGCTCAGTCCATGATCTCATGGTTCGTAAATTCAAGCCCCACATTGGGCTCTGGGCTCACAGTGCAGAGCCTGGTTCAGATCCTCTGTCTTCCTCTCTCTTTGCCCCTCCTGCACTCACACTCCTTCTCTCTCTCAAAAATAAATAAATGTAAAAAAAAAAGAAAGGAAAGAAACTAAAGTCTAAGATTCTGCAATAGCACAGTTTTTTTTTTTTTTTTTCTTATTCCCTTTCATCACTTGTGAGTAAAATGTAGAACAGGAGAAAGGGAATAACAGTTACACTACCTAGAGTTGTATGGCATTTTCTATTTTTCCCCAACTTTTATTTTTTTAAAACTGTTTTATTTTATTCTTTCAGCAATCTGTGATATAAATAGAGCCAGTATTATTATCTTTATTTCTGAGATGAGAACAGTGAGGCCCAGAAAGGGGAAGTGACCTCCATCAAATCATGCAGTGACTCAAAGACGGCCCAAGGAATAATACCCAGTTCTGCTCTCATTTAATCCAAAACATTTACCCTACTGGCTTTAAACGTCCCTTTCCTCCTTCGTTTTTGGTGGCGGTTCTCTTTTGAAACGATCCCTCGCCAACTGTAGAGTGAAGACGGATCCATGTTCAGAGTTGCAGAGAACTGTTGTTTAAAGGCCCCCCAAGGGGCCTGTTTCCATTGCTTACCTGCAAAACCAATGTTTGAACCTGTGACGGAAGTCCCTTAGAGGCATCTGTTGGGATTGCTCCCACCCGAGACGGCTTTAATTAGCTCTGCTAACAACTGTGATTGAACAGGGTTTGTTGTAGTCATTGTTCACTGACAGGCACAGAAAAGAGCCACATCTCAGCAAGTGGTGTTCTAAATGGTGTTTCCTGCTTGGTTAAACTCACATACGGCACTTGTCAGGGATGCTATTCCCAAACTCGGCTAGCAGCAGGCAACGTCATTGCCAACACCTTCCAGAGCCCATGGAGAAGGCCATGACAGATTCTCAGGGAATGCACTGCCACGCGATGGGAAAGACTGTCTCTATTTGACTTTGCCCAGGATCTGGATGCCCCTCCTTCTTATGGAAAACACAGGTGTGGCCTGGCATGATTAAGGGAAAAGGCAGTCTTTGTATTCCTGATCCTAAAGACTCCCACAGTTTCAGATCTCCCATTTGAGAACACTTGTAAGCGAAAGTTCTAATGTGTGGTACATTCGGCCGGTGCTTTTCTGAGACTGTGCTCTTATTAGAAGCAAAACAAAATGCTGCTTATGAACACCTGCTGGTGAGCACCAAGCCAAGAGGCAGCGTGGGCGTTGGATGAGAGGTGTTGCCCTGGCAGTAAATCTAAGTTGCTCACACCAAAGTAAGGGTTTCTAGGGAAGCTATCTGAGCGAGAGGCAAATACTTAGTCATTCAGAGTAGGCCATAAAGGAGTGCTTCTTTGCCATAAAGGAGTGCTTCTTTCCAACAAGGGAAGGTCTGATTCCAAAGAGCTTAAAAAATGGTTAGCATTTCTCTCTTCAATCCATCCTTTTATTCACAATATATATTTCTTTGTTAAGAAATTGGAGGCTCTGTAATCAAACCCTTGTTGACAAGTTGTTAAAGAGCTACAATTTATCTGCTTGGTGTTACTTCAACAATAGTTTTTGCATTATGATTCTAAGTCACTTAATAAAACAGTACCCAGGCCCTGGTGTGGTCTAAAATACTGGAAGCTTTGGTGGCTCAGTCGGTTAAATGTCCAGCTCTTGATTTCAGTGCAGGTCGTGATCTCACGGTCTTGACATTGAGCCCTGCATCCCAGCTCTGTTCTGACAGTATGGACCTTGCTTAAGATTCTCTCTCTCCCTCTCTCTGCCCTTCCCCCATGCTTACACAGGTGTGCTTATGGGCACATGCTCTCTCTCAAAAAACAGAACAGAATAGGGGCGCCTCGGTGGCTCGGTTGGTTAAGTGTCTGACTCTTGGTTTGGGCTCAGGTCATGATCTCACAATTCATGAGTTTGAGCCCCTCTGCTGACAGCACGGAGCCTGCCTCAGATTCTATCTCTCCGTCTCTCTCTGCTCCTCCCCCCTACCGCCCGCCACCAAGTAAATAAATAAACTTAAAAAAGAAAAGAAAAGAAAAGAAAAGAAAAGAAAAGAAAAGAAAAGAAAAGAAAAGAAAAGAAAAGAAAAGAAAAAATAAAATAAAATAAAATAAAATAAAATAAAATAAAATAAAATAAAATAAAATAAAATAAAATAAAATAGTGTTGTATGTATCTTGTGTCTTCTTACCTACTCCCCAACACCACCAAGTTTTAAGATTTGACTTCTTAAGCATTTCCTATAATCGGTCTCCTTGTTTCAGTGCTCACTGCTATTGCCGCCATAGTTCAAGGATTTATCGTCTCTTACCTACGTACTGCAAAAGCCCAGTCTCCTAAATGGTCTCCCCTGCTCACTGGCCTCCCACCCCATCTCCCATCCATCTTATCATCACCTCCAATTATCCTTCCAAATCACAGGCCAAATCGGATCACTCACAAACCCATCATGGCTCTCCAATGCCCACAGAAATGAAGACCAAACGAGAGAATTCAGCATCATAGTAAAAGCCCTGCATCCAGCCTCTACATAGTGTATCATTCATGTATCCTAATTCCTACTGATTCCAGATAAATTACCCTTGCATTAAAAAACCATCATTTCGCATCTTGGAGCCTTCCATCTTACAAAATCACCCCTCTGTTTCAATTCAATTGCAGCTTCCTCCAGGAAATTTTCCACCCTTTCTTCCAACCCAAATCAATCACTGTCTCCTCCAAGCTCATAAAGCACCACAGATATGTGTATATATGGTTAATTGAAATATGAGTCACATACCATACAATCCACCCATGTAAAGTGTACAATGTGATGTTTTTTAGTACAGACTTGTGCAGTCATCACAATTTTAGAACATTTTAGTCACCCCAAAAAGGAATCCTGTACCCATTAAGAGTGCCTTCCCATTTGTCCTCCCCCTGCCCTACACAATCCTAATCTACTTTCTATCTCTATAGATTTGCCTATTCACAAAGCTTCATGTAACTGGAATCCTACAATACGTGGTTCTTTGTGACTGGCTTTTCTCATTTTACACAGTTTTTCCAGAGTTCATCCATGTTTTAGCACGCATCAGTACTTCATTCCATTTTATTGTTAACAGTCCGACGTATGGATACACTATGTTTTATTTATTTTTTAAATCAATGACATTTGGGTTGTTACAACATTTTAGCAATTATAATGCCTCATGTAGACTTTGATTGTCATTTAGTATGTATGGCTTAGTACTAGAGGGTTTCCGTTTGTTTGGCCTGGGTCTGTTTTATCACTTGATGATAAACTCCTATGGACAAAGAACATTATTTTCATTCCGTAGTCTCATATGCCAAGTATTCAATAAGTGTTTGAAAGATGGATAAATGCGCAGATATCAGAGGTTTTTACTGTCAATTATAATACAAGGTACTCCAAATAAAAATATTAGAGTGGAAGCACTAATAACACAAGGAGAGTCCCCATAAGTTTACCCAGTAAATTATAACAAACACAGGTGGTTCTTAAATAAAGTTTAATCTTGGCGCTATTTCCTGGAACTCCACACATGGATCCTACAGTTGATTTTTTTCACGGAAGCAGTTCCTTTGTTAATAATAGTGGCAAAGTAGGTAAACAGAAGCCTGGAAGATGCTAGACTTTTTCTCCTAAATGGACTCCACAGTGTTTTCTTGTTGCTCTTGGCTTGTCTGAGTTTATTATTATCGTCTGTCTAGGACAGTGGTTCTCCACCCTGGCTGACCATCAGAATCCCCTGTGGAGCTTTACAAGATACAAATTATTTGGGTCCCGCCTCCCAGAGTATGATTCTAAGCTTGGGTAGGGATCCAGGTTCTAAAAGCTATAAAGATGCTTCCGATGCATAACCAATTTCAAGAATTCCTATATCAAAAGTTGCCCTGAGGTTAAAAGAATTAATCATATAAAGCATGTATGAGCACTTGACTCCTAGAGAGTATTTTACTCATCCTGGGATCATGCCCATTAATACTACCTAACATTTATAAGGCACTTTTTATTTGGAAAGAGCTTTGCAGTCATTTTTTCTTAGCTAGGCTTGCATGCTGGGTGACCTTGTACAAATCACATAATCCCTTTGTGTCTTAAACTTCCTCAAATGTAAACTGTTGGCAGTAATACTGACCCACCCTCAAGGGGTATTGTGGAGACTAATGGGGGCTGAAAGGCACTCAGCAAACAAAAATGTTACATGCATGCTTATTAGACAGGTATGAAGACCTAGTCACAGTCTTTTAAAATGAAACAAATTCCAAAATAAACCCAAGCCTTTCCTCCAATCTTCGTCATCATCTCAAAGATACTTTCCCAACACCAAAGTACAGTAGTTCTCCCTTTCCAGCAAGCCTAATAAAGTGACATAATCTATACTCACAAAGATACAGCTATTCATGGCAGCAAATATGTCAAACAGCCCTGAAGTATAGTTTGTTAACCTTCTCATTTATCATTCATAATGCAATTTAGAGATTGTATCTAAAAAACACACTCTTCTGAAAAATATTCTTAGAAAAAATTCATGCGTGTTCACACAAGATTGTAAGCTGATGCTACATACTCACTGTTGATGTTAAGCCTGAAGGTGCTTTCTAGTCTGCTGGTTGTTTTTTCCATGGCTATATTTAGCCTCTTCTCATCCTCCCCCACGTGGCTGAAAGAATATATGGTCAAAATGAGACTTTGAGACCTAGCTCAAGTTGGGGATCGGTGAGAACGGGAGGCAGAGGAAGAGTTTCTAACCTTGGAACCAAAGACAGGTCTTGCAAGGATGGTGACCCACAACTAAGAACTCATTTGTAATATATTTTCAGGTTCTTGGAAAAGGGAGTCACAAAATAGCCATAGTTTTCCCTTTTTCCATTTTGCTTTGAAAAGGCCACAAAACTTTCAGGGGCCAGGTCCAATTACATATTCCAATTCATTTGCAAGTGAATAGTTTCTTTGACTCTGAATAAGAATTAGTGCCCTCATGCCCACCACAGCTGATTTGAGCTATGAATTCTAAGCAAGCATGACCTTTCTGGGGACACTCGACCTTGACTATGCTCTTTTCTCTTTGGACTTCTGAGAGATTGGTTGTATTTCCAAGGGCAGTTGTCTGCTTTAGTTAAGCTCAGAACCTGCTAACAATTAAATTCTATCAAACAAATATTTACTGAGTACTTATACCTGAGGATAATACTGTAGTGATTACTGCAGAGGCCATGAAAAGTACCTTGAGATGCTATAACTCAATGACCTTGGGTCCTTGACCCAGGACAAGACCAACAACCTCCCCACAAAGACTCCCAGGGTTTAGTCAGCTGACATGCCTGTTTCCAGACGCATCCTAAATTGGCCTTCACCAGACATCAAGATGAAATGTCATTAACTTCTCACACAGTATTTTGCTCCCTGCAATATCCCATTAGACCTTGTTCAGAATTCAGAAGCTCCTGTGAAAAGAGCCTCAGTCTTATTGGTTGGGAAAGTTATCTACTGCGCATAGTTTTTGTTTTTTAAACAAGGTTAATTCTGGCATGTTTTGGCCTCAATCATCTTTGAGAGTTTCAGCATTTTTGCTGCACATCTTAAGAAGAGAAAGAACCCACGTTAGCTTCAGTTTTAATAGGAGAAATTAATGCTAATACATGCCTTCAATGGGATTCACTTAGGTATCCTGAACACTTTCTTCCATCAATATGGAAAGTCCCCAGATGTATGTATTGTGGATTTTTCCTCTGTAAAGAGATGCAAATGGTTACAATCAGTTCTATGATTTCCTCTGAGTCTTTCAAAGTTCTGTTTTCTCTGTATCTCAAGGTAAGCATCCCTGCTTTGCAGATCTAGAAGCCAAGACAACATGGATTAGTTTTATCACTTTCCTCAGTGAAACAGAGACCATCTTGTCCCAGCCCATTGCTCTCCTACAAAGCACAGGAAAAAGTTATGGCATTTTAAGAGAGAAGAGAAATCAGATACAGTTTTCTGGTCCAGTGCTTGTTTTCTTTATCTTTCACACAGAATCCTTAAGATCTTAGATGAAATTTAATGATCCTTACATGTTAACTTTACTTTCTTTCAACTTCTTTAAGAAACAAACAAACAAACAAAAAAAAAAACATGGAAAAACACCTAACCACTTATTTGTGGATCTCTCTATAACCCGGGTCATAAAATACAATCCGGGCAAAGCCAAACAAGGCACTAGAGGGTTGAGAGACAAGGAGAATGTTACGCATTAGATTTAGGATTTTGAAATATTCCGTTTTAGTGGTTTCCTGTTTTTCTTCACATACAGGGTCAACAGTGGCCTGTCATTTGTTGCAGGTATTTAGGTATTTGCTCTAGAGGAAAACTTCTCTGACTGATCACGGACAGGAATTTACCAAACAAAAAACAAAACAAAAAAACCCACTCTTCCATAATACCAGATCAATAAGAAGTGCCCTATTTCACAAATGTTAAAATTTTCAGTTTTAATTTTTATGTCACCTAAGTTTTCTCATCTCACCCACCCCTTGAGGGCATCTCTTTATTTCTTTATAGGAAGATTTAAATAAGCAATTGGTTTCCTTTCTAAGCATTTTTGGATTAACAATAATACTTCTCTCACTTGTATTTTAGCCCAGATGATTAAACAGTAAAAATGCTAATTAGTAGCCTGTATCTGAAGAGAAAAGGCTATTTCTTAATGGGCAAAATTCAAGATGAGATGGAGACCTCATAGGGCACTACAAGAAACGGGTTAGGTTGCATGCTAAGGGGAAAGGATTAGGGACCGAATTGACCAACTCCAGAGAGAGATTCTGGCTTAGTGGAAACACTAAGCTGAGATCCGAATATATTAAAGATACTGACAACACTAAAGTTATCAAAATGCAGACATTTGTTATCAATCGTAGAGCACAATTTGTCTTTGTCTTTCTTACTGACCTGCAGCTGACTTTAGAAATAAAATAAATTACATGCTAAGAAATTAATTTTATTTTTCTTCCCTTTACTTTTCCTTTCTGGAAAGACATTGAGCCAGGGTGGAGGGCATATTATTAGATGAGCACTGTGAATACAATGTCCAGAATCTGCACCCTTCTTCCCACAAACACCTATGAGGAAGTCAAAAGTCCTACTTCCAAATTCCACATCTGTCAGTTATGAGCTCCATAATGGTGGGCAAGTCTGAATTTCCAAATGCATTAG
Organism: Felis catus; assembly: GCF_018350175.1. Taxonomy (NCBI): domain Eukaryota; kingdom Metazoa; phylum Chordata; class Mammalia; order Carnivora; family Felidae; genus Felis; species Felis catus. Next base: position 104,500,237 of record NC_058368.1, on the reverse strand, counting down.
TTTTCTCATCCACTGAAGGAGGAAAAATAATATGTATCTCGTTGGAATGCTGTGAAGGTTAGAAAAGCCAGTGTATGAGAAAACATCTGGAGACTAAGTGTATATTAGCACTCAGTGCGTGTTAGAATAATGAGGGAATGGAAGAAGTCAGAGAGGAGTCGAGCTCTCATTGCCCACAGGCTAAAATCTATATATTTAGCCGGGCATTCAGTGTGCTGGAAAATCTGCTTTCTCCTCACCAGCTCTTTCTTGACAAACGTCCTGCTGTGGTCAAACATTCTCCAATACACCTTGAATGTGCCCACCTTCCTTGCTCTGGCATTCACACCACCCTCAGCCTCTCTTTGCCAAAATTCTACCCATCTCTCCAGGGTCTCAAACCCCACTGTCTCCAGGAATGTGAGGGGACTCACCTTCTCCTCCTCTAAACCCTGGTCCTTGCTGGCTAGAGCACTCCTGGAGACACCATCCACAAAACGCTTACTGCCCCAGCAGACTCCCTGCACGTCAGGGACCACGCATACAGTACCCATCGCTATACGCCACACACTGTGGTACCCTGCCAAGGAGAGGTGCTGAATAGACCCGTGATTGAATAAATACATGATTTCTCACCCTGCCCCTGTTGTGCGCTTGGACAAAACACTTTGCCTTCAGTCTCAGTCGCCTCAGCTGTGAACAGAGGATAACAGCATGGATATACTCCCCAGGTGTGCTATGAAGAATAAACCAATGACTGAAAAGCAATTTGAAAATGTAAAATGAAATGCTATATATAAATGTTACATAATCAAAATCATTTCCCTCTGTATTATGGTTTATTTGGCTTTATATCTTGGAATCCTTTGTTGGTTTCAGAATCTCACAGATGCAAAACCATCCACATTAGCACCTAAATTCTCTTGGGTAATAAACGATTGTGTGTATTATAGCTCACGGCTACTTTTCCCTGGCATACTTACACATGAATCTGTCATAATTTGGGGCATTCATAATAACTAATGATACAATTCATTTCTTAAGGATAATCCATTCTTTTCCTTCTTTAGCCAGTTACTGTTCCCACATTGCTGCCTCAAGGGAACTAACTTTCATTAAACCCCAAATCCAGATGATGAGCACACTGTCTGGAAGCCCAAACTGAGGAGGTTATAGTCGTAGACCTGGAAGTGGTTTGGAGTTTTGAAGCACCGTTTGTTTTCTGTGGCCATTTTTGTCCTGAATTCGGAACCTGTCACTCACTTTATTGCATGTTACCAAGTGCTCAATGCAGCCTAACTGAGGTACCAGGCAAGACTGGATTAGCCCTTTCCGTAGGAAAACAGGCAATGCTAGTTGCAAATACTATTACTAAAAGAGGCTGCTGACTTTTAGTCCATAGAAGAATATAAATCTTAGAACAGTCCTTCCACATAGATAGCAACTCTGAGGAAGGAAAGACAGTAGCAACGTTAGGGGCTGATTGTGAGCATCAAGTGAGTAATTAGATGGAAAGGTATGGAACAGCACAGGACATATAGTGAGTGTCAATAAATATGAGGCATTGTTATTATCAGCAGAAGGACCAGTATGAGCCCAGCCCTGTGCTAAGAGTTACACAGAGATTCTTGCTTGAGATTCATAATAAGCTAAGCAGAAAAAACTCAACATTCTTCACCGCCACCCCAATTATCTCAGAGAAGCTAAGCACCTTGTCCGAGGTCTCAAAGTTAGGAAGCAACAGAAAGGAAATAAAACCTTCAGTCGATCATGTTTCTTCAGCCCATATTGTTTGTCGTGTTTCTCAGAACACCCTGCTGTTCTTATTTTTAACTTAGGTTGGGAGTCTGTTTTTCCTTCTTGAGTACATGACCCTCCCTTTCCAAATTCCTCAGTGTTACTCATTCTGAAGTTGTAAAATTAACGGTATTTTTTAATCTCTTCTGGTGGCCTTCTGACCAATGTGTGTAGTTTTATGTACCAGGCCATCTTCCTTAGATCATTCTAGCCTTTCATCAAAGTTGTCCTCACACGGTGGCATCCATTTTTAACAAGTTCAGTGTAGATTTTTTTCCTGGGCATGCATGAGGAAATCCCAAGTTTGTGTACAACAGAGGCTTCCCTTTCCCACACATTTCTGTTATCACATTTTTCCTTGGTTGGACCTGAGGCAACAGAACTTTGACAGGGGGTGCCTGCAATATCATTTAAACACATGAGATATCATTGTTTTGTGGGTGGTATCACCCTGGCTGCAGACCTTGTGCCAGAGCAATCTCTCTGTTACAAAAATAGCTCCTAGTTGCGGACAAACTAACACCATACTCGAGTTTGCAAAATCACCTACGAGATATTTTGTCCTCTCTAGGGGAATTAATATTTCAGAGTGCCTTATCATGAGTTATCTCTTCTTTCTGTGAAATTAATCAGAAGGATTGCTGTTTTGTAGTTGGAAAACTCAGGTTAATGGCTTGCCTGTAGTCCTAGAACGAACCTATGGCAGGGCTGGTATTAGAATCTGCTGCTTCTGATTGCATTTCTTTGCTAAGGTCTTTAGCTCAGCCTGTTCAATTTCTGAATAATTTTCAAAGTGAATACATGATGAGAGAGGTGGTGGAAACGGAAAACGGGGAAAAACACTATTCAGTTGAGCAAAGCTCCCAAAACAAAGAACAAGGACAATCAAAGAACAGGGTAATCAAACAACAAGGACTGTGAGGACCCTTTTCCGTCATTTCCATTTATGGAATAAAAGGACAATAATCCAACGAGATTAAAATGAAGAGAAATTCCAAGTGTAGAGAGGAACTGTTCAGACCACACTGTTTTCCTGTTTCAACATCATTTTGTTCTCCTTTTCAACAATCGCTACTGCTATAAATGGCATGAACTGGCAGTGCTTTTTAACCGCTGTCACAGTGTCCCCCTTCAGCAGCTAAACAGAGTGGGTCAATTCTGCCACTGCTGTTTTATGGAGAGGAAGCAGGGGTAAACAGAGGTTAAGTGACTGCCAGGAGCACTCACAGCTCAGATTAGAACCCAGGGCTCCTATCAGTCACATCCTGCTGAAATTTACAAGGCTCCAAAATGTTGTTTCAGTGTCAGAGATGGGTGACAGTGCCTGAAGGGAGATTTGCTCACCATCCACAAAAGGACCAGCCCAGCTTCCACGGCCTCAACTCAGTCTTCTCATTCCCAAGCCATTCCACAAACTTCTTCATCCTTTTGAAGGAAAGAAATTGTCTACACTGAAATAGGTTAGTACTAAGCAAGTGTCTTCTGTGTCTAGATTTCCCTGGTTTTCTGTTTATTTCATACAGATAGGACTACAATGAGTTCTTATGCACGTAAATCTCATTTTTTTTCCTTTGTAGAATATGGGGACAGCCCAAACTCAAGAGATCACTGGGAGAATGACACCAAAGGATTAAGTCTGTGCCAGAGTGACAAACTCCTATCAAACACCAATTACAACAGAAGATGGTATGGAAGTACGAATGTAGTCTAGATGTGCTGTCTCTAAATGCCATCCACTCCATAAAGGAAAATAAAACCAGTTACTTGTCCAAAACCCCATGGCAATTATGTCTGTATGGAACAAAGAGATGGAAAACCCTGGAAATCAGGAAATGGAAGTCACCCATCTAGTTCTTATTTCCTAAAAAGAAACTTCCTATTTCCTTGTTTCATCATCTAACACAAATACTATAGCATGTACAGTCAACAGCCAATGTTTAGCTCCTATTACCAAGGTGATTTTTAAAATAATCACTAGCATCTGTGAAAAACCTTCACAGGGTGTTAACATGACAAACACTGTTGGCAAACTTTTCCTGTAGTTATAGACAGGAGTTGGGGGGTGGGGTGGGGTAAGGAATCCAAGGAAATATACTTTTCCCCTTATCTTCCAACCCCAACCTAGGCAGAGATCTGGTGTATATTCCATTCAGTTGGTCTACAGCTCATTCCTTGTGGGCAAAGGCCATTCTCTCAAGCCAGTCAGCAGTATGGTAAACAACTGCTTACCACGGAATGGGTTGGACTCCCCTGGCTACACCAGTCCTTTGATTCACTCAATGAGTAATTTCTGCAATCCAAATCGGTTTTTAAGGCCTACTAAGGACTGTCCAGAGCCTGATTTTCTTGCTTGACAACCTGTCTTAGGGACCTTTCCCTGCTGAGACAGGGAGCTGAACAGACACAAGTTGAAACTCAAACCAGGCCAGAGAGCCCACCTCAGAGCTGTAGCCTTCCCTGCTGGAGTGGCCATTTCAATTCCTTTCCAGCTACAGGCCTTTTGCCTTCCTTCTTGCCAATGACCCTCATCAGGAGGGTCAAGCAGCTACCGAAATAACACCTGTAATAGTCCATACTCCCTCACGCACAAGAAACTAAAACCTTCAGGACTTGTGAATCTGAGGGAGCCAATGGTCAGTGATGAAGGTGTCAGGGCACCAGAAAGCTTGACCCTTTTCCTACTACGCGTAAGTTCATTTTACTAACACGGTTTGAGTGCCTACCTATGCCAGGTGCAGTTCCAGGCACCCATTGGCCGCTCAGCACCCAAAGCTATGGGTCTACAGCTTGCTAACATTCTAGGCCTCAGCCTGGAAAGCAACACCCAACCCCGTTGCTTTTTGACTCTATACCTACAGCTCCGTGTATGTGTATACTTCAGTCAAGGTAAGGGCTTAAACACAGGGTGAAGGGCATCCCTGCCAACAAAAGGAGCAGAAGTGACCGGGCCGGCCAGGAAGGGCAGAGCCCACAGAGCCTACTCAGAGGGGCTACTGCGCTGCGACCGACCAGAAAGCTCAGGATCCTCCGGTGCCCGCCGCTAGGGAGGTCTCTGAGCTTGGTCCGGGAACATCCGAAGGAGCAGGGGACGACAGCGCGCATTGTGGGCACTTGTGGCTCGCTTGGAGGCGTTCCTGCTCGCGAGGATTGGGCGGCCCTGGCCCTCTGGCGGACCCAAGGAACAACAGCAGCAGGAGCCATGCTACGAAGTCCCCCGACAGAGCAGCCCGACCCTAGGTTGGGTATCGAGGCCTCCGGCGCCGTCTAGCGTCCGAGCCTCCCTTTCGCCCCCGGGCTCTGCCCAAGCGCCTTAGGCACTTTGGGCCGGGAAGGGGGCCTAGGCGCCGGTAGGCTTCCCTCTTGCTGCTGCTGTTGGTATGAAAGCACGGCTGAGGAGGGGACGTGTAATGAACTTTCCAGGAGGTCCGCAGAGTCGGAGTTTTGTTTTGAAGATAACCACCAAACCGCAACCAGAACCTTTTCCAGGGAGCCCGGAGCTCCCAGTTCCGGGCCCGGGCCTCCAAAGGTGACTGGGTGAGGCGGCCCGGGACTCACCCTCTTTGGGTATCGGTTTCCTCGCTGGGGCTCCTTTGGGGACGCCAAGTTGGGCGCCTCCCGCGGACACCAGGTGTGGGCGTTGTCAATCCGGAGTCGGTCCGCGCTGCGGCTGGGCTTCTCGCTTCACAGCGCGCCGACACGCTGCGGCTCTTGGGGCTCTGGACGGCCCCAGACCTCTCTAAGGCAGGGGCCTTCCGGGGCCGCCACTTCCCTCCCGAGGCACCCGGGTCGCGGGGCAGCTACCCCGACAGCACCAGCCCGCAGCCCAGGCACCCCACCGCAGCCAACTTCCCCGCCGCCAGCGCGTCTCAGATCCAGCCCTCAGCCGCAGGCGATTGGACGGCGGCAGCGGGGCGGGGCCGGGCGCTCGGCACTGCCCGCGGCCGCCCGGATTCCCGGAGTCGCCGCAATTGGCTGCGGGCTCCGCCAGTCACGCGCGGAAGGCGCCCCGCCCCGCCGGGCTGGCCCAGGGCTGGCTCCGCCCCGCCCGCCGCGCGGCCCCGCCTCCCTCCAGAGCCGGGTAGCCTCAGCTCCGCGGTCCGCCTCATTCGCTAAGCTGGTCCACGAATTGTCAACGCGTTCGGGCGGCTGTTGAGCCGGGGCGCCCGCCGGGCTTGTCGTGCTCCCTCGGAGGTGCCTTCCCGAACCAGTGTGCCGGGTCCGCTAGGGCCAGAACGGTCGCCGGTTCGGGGCAACTTGGGATTCAGGACCCTCTGCAGGGGCGTCGGTTTGTGATCGGGACTCGGCGAGGAGGGTGAGTGGCCGCGAGCGAGGCGAGCGGCTCCTCTTGGCGCTGTTCGGCGAGCGGGGGGACTGGACGGGTCCTGGCGGGCGTCGGTGCGTCGGTCCTAGCTTGGCGGCTGTGGGGAGGTCAGGGCCAGGCGGGATTTACTCCTTGCTAGTATCCCCACTCCCGAACTTGTTTCGGAGAGTCGCAACTCGGTCCGGGACGCGGCTCTGCGTTCTCACGAACTTGGCATGTTGTAATTGCCATCATTAGGTGGGGCCTGGGGACGCGTCCCTTGGCCCTCTGCGGCGACGACACGCGCGCTGGGGGCGGCCTCGGTGCCCTGTCGTGTACGGGCAACAGTTCCTAGATGGCTTGCGGACGGGTTTCTGAAAAATTAACCAGCGCCAGAGGCGGTGCGGCGCGACAGTGTCCTATCCGTAGCCTGAACCAGGGACCATCGTGTTCGGGGTGGGTCTTGAGCGGTCAGAGAACTTAAGCGACCATCTAGGTTCTGTAACAGGGGCTTCAGTGCTTTGCAATTACTGAAAGGAATTGACAGCATGGATATTAAACTTTGGTAAAGTAATTACTTTCTATTAGCACTTGTATCCGCATCCCTCAAGAGGTGCTCGGACCTCCACATCACCTGCAAGGTGTGTCGGAAAGACTTCGTTAGGACCAGGCGGGGAGCTGCTGTCTGTCCCAGTGCAGGGAGCCTGGGAGAATCCAAGACGAAACCGTGAAAGGGACCACCAGGCTGGTGGGTTGTGTGTGTTTTAAGCGATGAAGTTGTGACAGGAACTGACAACAGAGGATTCAAGGTTAAATTTGACACTTCGTTTGTGACCCAGTCTGGGATATTTTTTCTCTGTTTTAATGATAAGGGTTAAAAGCAGCTGGTTTTTCTGAGGGCAGTTGCATACATGTCCTTTATATTATGTGTGGACCAAATAGAATTAAATGTAATATTTTCTTGTCATTCTTATTTGATGTGAATGAGAGCTTCCGGAGTGTACTAGAGACTTGGAAACACAATTTGGGGGAAAATTTGTCTTTGAAAATATACCAAAATGTTGAGATATATAACTGTTCATGCTTGAATATGCATATGTAGATGTGCGTGTGTGTGTAAAATTGATGGGTGAATGAGATAGAAATATATGGAGGGGGAAACAGCCTTGAACTTGCCCTGGGTGGAGAGATGGACCCTCTGATCTATGGAGTGTATGATCAGTGTGTGTGTGTGTGTGTGTGTGTGTGTGTGTGTGTGTGTGTTTGCATGTCTGAATCTGCGTGGTCTGTCTGGGTCAGTGTATGTCCATGAACTTTACGAGCATTTAGTTCAATACCACTCGGTGCAGATTCCGAGTTCCTGTTTTACAGCCCAGCAGCCGCCAGCTGGCCCATCTGTTAAAACATAATATGTACGCTTAAGTCACTTCATTTGGATCACTAGGGTGGAGTGTGGGTAGGGGGCAACCCTTAGTAGGAACAACATGCTACAAACAAAGACTGCCTCTCAAGTTCTATTTTCATTCTGTATTCAGCCTGAACTTGTGATTTTGGTGAGGGAGAAAAGGAGTGTTTGACTCTTCGGGAATGGCAAACTACATTTTGTGAAATAATTACAGTCGTGGTTTGGGGAAAGAGAGTTTATAAGAGGAAAAAAAAAATTCCTGTAGAAAAGAAATGTGTTTGTCACATTACCATGCAACACTGGTTTACTGCTTTGCAGTGGCATGTATATCAGGAACTGTTTTCTTTTGCTTCTTAAGAGAATGCATTAAAACTGAATTGTTTTGCACCAAAAAAAAAAAAAAAATCCTTAATAGACGTAAACAGAGCTTTATTGCAGAGGCTATTTAATCTACCAGAGTTAAGACTGGCTTAGTAATTCTAATGAAACATGTTTTTAGGAATTTATAACCTGGATATAAATTCATATTCAGCCTAATCACTGGTTGCAGTGGTTCACAATTTATAGTTTAAGAAATAATAAAAAACCTTTATCACAAAAATTCTGATGACTAAAAGGGTATGGGAGGAGTAAAACAGCTTAATAAGTTCCTGCAGCTAAGTGACTGATACTTAAAAAAACTATAAATTTCCTTAATAACGTAATTACTTTTGGTGACAAAATAAAGGCACAGTTTTGAGAAGGCTAATTGATATTTTTGCCAATAATTTTATGCTCATAATTACATTTTAAGAATGGTGTTTATTATTAATGTGGGCAGAATAAACTGGCATGGTTCTTAAGAACTCATCACAAGAAGTATTGTTTTTATTTTTATGGTACTTAAAACATTTTGCAGAAAATATACATATCTCTAATCTGTGAGTGTCTTTTAAGTTTCTCATGCACTACAAAGACAAAATAATTCTCCTGCCTTGATATGGATCATCTGAATCAACTTAGAAATTCAGTTTGTGGGCTGAACTCTGTTCTCTAAGATTTGATTCAGGAGTCTGGGGTGGGGTTCAGTTATCTGTATTTTGAACAAGCACCCCCTCTCCTCGAGTGATTCTGACGTCAGGGATCCCCTCACCGTATTTTAAGAAACACTGGCATGGTATTTATGATATAACAGAATGACCCTAGTCTGTGAGGTCATTTAACAAGTAATTGTTCTGATATTTCCAGGTGGCATTTATCAGCCTTGTGAAATTTATAGGCAACACTCTAATACTCTGTCCTCAACAATGGCACCTTTTGTCCTGTATTCAGGAGTCTGTTTAGAATCCTCAGCTATCTCTCTTCTAGGTTAGCCCCAATTCTAAGGAAGTCTCTCTGGAGAAGCAAGGTAATTTAAGACCCCTCCAGTCTCAGTTCCTCCAGTCTATATTCAAAGTCAAGTGGGTTCCTGGGGTGCTCCAAGGGGACTTTGCCAGTCATAACTCACATTGTTGGACATTTCTCCCTAGAAGGTAAAAGAATCCCGGTCCTTGGGAGCCACCTTTGATTCTAAAGCCAATCTGCGCTTGGGAATTAGAACCTCAGTAGGACTAGGACAGACTGACACAAGATCAAGGATCTCCTTAGGAAGCTGTAGCTGATCTGCCTCTTGCTCAAGGGAGAGTCCGGGTCACCTATCCAGAGGCCCAAACATTCTCGTTTTCTGAAACTCATCTTAGAAGTATTTCAAGCTGTCCAATTAATTGGATAGATTTTTTTTCAGCATCATAGAGTGATGGGTTGAAAACTGATTGCTAATAACTTCTCTTCTCAAATCAGTGTGAATTTGGACTTATTAATTATTGCCAATTCCCTTTTTATGTACAGTTTGATACACATTAAGAGTCTATTCTTGGGGCTCCTGGGTGGCTCAGTCCGTTGGGCGTCTGACCGGCTCAGGTCATGTTCTCACTGTTCGTGGTTCAAGCCCCGCATCAGGCTCTGTGCTGACAGCTCAGAGCCTGGAGCCTGCTTCCGATTCTGGGTCTCCCTCTCTCTGGCCCTCCCCCACTCATGCTCTGTCTCACTCTCATCTCAAAAATAAATAAACATTGGGGCGCCTGGGTGGCGCAGTCGGTTAAGCGTCCGACTTCAGCCAGGTCACGATCTCGCGGTCCGTGAGTTCAAGCCCCGCGTCAGGCTCTAGGCTGATGGCTCAGAGCCTGGAGCCTGTTTCCGATTCTGTGTCTCCCTCTCTCTCTGCCCCTCCCCCGTTCATGCTCTGTCTCTCGCTGTCCCAAAAATAAATAAACATTGAAAAAAAATTAAAAAATAAATAAATAAATAAACATTTTAAAAAAATTTTTAAATAAAAAAAAAGAGTCATTCTCCCATTTCAGACTGGCACAATTCTCAATTTAAAACTTCTATATAAGGGTTTTTTTTTTTAATGTTTATTTATTTTTTTTGAGAGAGAGAGACAGACAGAGCGTGAGTGGGGGAGGGGCAGAGAGAGAGGGAGACACAGAATCTGAAGCAGGCTCCAGGCTCTGAGCTGTCAGCACAGAGCGCAATGCGGGGCTTGAACTCACAAACTGCGAGATCATGACCTGAGCCGAAGTCAGATGCTCAACAGACTGAGCCACCCAGGCGCCCCTAAACTTCTAGATAAGGTTTTAAAGAGAATGGATCTATCAGAGGTTGTTGCCCTTCCCTCGTTCTACCATCCGTGCACTTAGGAAGACCTATTGACTTCTCAGAGTTCAGAATTGCCTGGGATATTTACTTGCCCGATGACAAAAGGACTTGGATAGGCTGGGACACTGAACTTGGATTGTTCCAGGCCACTGGATCATTACTGGGACTTTCACAGAGCAATTCCCATTTAAAGGAGCACTTGGCAGAAATGTTTATAGGTCACTTATCTTAACAATCCTTTGAGTACGATGATTCTTTTCCAGATGAGCAAACAGCAGCCACAAAAGGCTGGTAATATTTATATCCTGTCTTTCCCATTCAAAGATAACACCAATAACTGAGAAATTGGCCTTGCATTTGAATTATTTTTTCTTTAGCATGCTGGTAATATGACAGGATTATGCTTAGTCATTCATATCGTCTATAATTTTTTTTACCTCTTTCTTCACATTTATTTGTATAGTGAATGTGACCTTGGGACAGTTTTCTTTATAAAGTTAACCACCATATGTGATACTTGGTTCAATGAGCCTAACCTTAACCAGCCAGGCTTGACCCAGAATGGCAAATAATTTGCTAAAGGTCACAGAGCACGATGGCAGCAAAGCCTATATGTAGAATTCTTTGGACTCATATTTTAGACGTTTCCATTTGCTTATGAGTCCTATTATGCTGCTAGTAATGTTTTTATGCTGGCAGAATAGAATTGTTTGTATTTCATTTGCCCAGCTTCTGCATGACGAATGGGACCCAGAACATTTTAAAAGCCTAAGTTATAATCCCAGCCTGATTGTACAATGGGATTTATGCCTACTTCAAAAAACTATGGTAGAATGCTACTTTTCTTGAAACTGGGCCATAGGTCACTGCAAGCTTCTAAGCAACAATTCTTTTTTTTTTTTTTTTTTGGCCATGGCATACTTTTGGCAAAAGGAATTTGGTGACTTCTTTTCTCGTTTTTTCACCCTTCTTTCCCCACCCCTATTCCCATGGCAAAATCTACCTATAAAGTATTTACTTTTCAAGTCAATCTGCCCTTTTAACATCTCCTAATACTTGAATTGTAGCCATTTTGACTCTTTTTCCCCCAACATACCCTTACCAAGTTCTTACCTTTACTTTAGATTTTTGGTCCTAGACACGTCCTCATACAGAATACTGATGGAGCTATGTAAGTTTTACTCTAGCTTTTGCTTTGTGGATTTAACTACAACAATGGTAAGAAAAAAGGAAGAGAAGAGTAATGTCAAAGTCATGTTGTAAGTATCATGTTAGATATTACCAGCTTATTGTTTCCACGGGAAATTTAAGATCGAGATAATTGAAGTGACAGATGCGTTCATCTGTGGCCTTGCAGACACTCTTCTAATAGAAGATGAGAAATATAACTGAAGACAACATCCTAGGTTACAGAAGAAAAACAAATGTTAAGTTCTCAGAAACGAACAGACAGAATGTGAAGAGTAGGGGTGGGGTGGGATGGGATGGGGAGGGTGCTGGGAAAGAAGCCCCAGGAACATGCCAGACAGAGTGGTGAGAAATTTATAGAGGTGCTGATGGTTTGGGGTTTCTTGGGGGCATTGATTCTGTTTTATATTGTCTTCACAACCCGCTCGCCCTGCTTGCTTTAAATAATTTATTATAGCAGCAGGCCTTCCTCTGTTAGTTTCCTTTTTTATAACTTTTTCCTTCTCATCTCTGGGTCTAATCAGAGGCATATATAATAGCATGGCTGCTCTAGAGTACTTAGGAAAATCCGTGATCAATATTGCTACATTATAAACCCATGGCTGTTGTGTTCTATTTTGCAATGTTTTCTTCCTTGTTATGTTAACTGCGTATCTGTGTTTTAAACAATATTTTATTCATCTTTGCACAATGAGACTATGGGCTTAGTCTTCTTGGCTGGAAGTATCTTTGGAGTAATCCATCATCAGAACACCATTGATCTAATGATGTATTTATTGCTCACTATTGCAGCACTGGCAAAAAACCCAGTATGATTCTAAAAATTTGATTAAAAAGAAATCAAGCTTTTGCAAGGCGTAGCCATCCAATTATGTTAGCAGCTGCCAAGTGTAGTTTATGCTAAAATATACACACATATTTCAAGTGAGCAAAACGTGATCTTTTCAAAAGCTTTTAAAACTTTTTGCTATGAGACAAGTAGACCAAGAAGATGTCTCCTAATTAGAAAAACTATAAGTGTACTCCCCATCTCAGCCAAAGGTAAGGTCTAGTATTTTTTTTTTTTTTTGGATTATATCCCTAGACTCGAAAATGGACAGGTTTATCTTTTTCATCGACATAATAAAAACAGTGGGGATAAGAACGAACTCCTAGCCCTTGAACGATTTTCCAGGTAATCATTACAAATCGGAACGAACTGAAATTAATTAACAAACAGTGACTGAGTACCTATCATGGGTGGCACCTCCTTTCTACTTGACTAACTCCACATTGCAGTTCAAGCATTAGAGCCTTTGGGAAGCTTCTCCATGTTCCTCTTTGGGCTGGTTGTATGCTGTCAGCAGGACCTTTCCCTCTTGTAGCCGCACTCCCTCCAGGTCAGCAGCCCCTGGAGGGCAGGGCCTCTCACCTTCCAGTTTCTCAAGAAAGGATGCTTAAGAAATAGTTGCCAGGTATGCTAGAGGGCCACAGAGAGTTACAGGTGAACACTTGCAAGCCCTCTGAAGGATGTGCACGCGTATACTCACCGCCAGTGTATTTATTTAATGTTTATTTTTGAGAGACAAAGACAGAGCACGAGCAGGAGAGGGACAGAGAGAGAAGGAAACACAGAATCCAAAGCAGCTCCAGCCTGAGCTGTCAGCACAGAGCCTGACACGGGGCTCGAACTCCCAAGCCGTGAGATCATGACCTGAGCCGAAGTCGGACGCTTAACTGACTGGGCCACCCAGGTGCCTCTCACCACCAGTTTAAATGGCAGTGATAATTGAATCCCAGTGCCAGAGTTCCAGCGTTGGCCCCAATCTCAATGCTTCATGTAGCTGCCATCCGTTCCTGCTCTTTCGTCTTTATATCCCCTCCTCTTCATTCCTGGCTTTTCCTCCTCTTGTCACTGCCTCCTGTTGTGACTTGTTCAGAAATGCCCCCATCTCCACCCTCCTTCCACTAGTCTGGGCCACAGCCCCTGGTACCTTTTGTGTTCTCACACTCCTTGTGTCCTGTCTTGAGCAAGCAGCTAACTCACGGGCCCCACTTGGAGACTTGGGGCAGCCTGACCACGCACATCTTTTCAAGTCTCAGACGGCTTGGTCCCTCTTGCCTTCCAGGGCAGCCAACCAGCTACTTTTGGCCACGGAGGTCTGGGCGCCGTGGAGGAACCAGGTGGTTGCTGGGCCTACAGGCCGCTGCCAACCAAAGCTCAGCATAATGGGCAACCTTGACATTTGTGCAGTGAGGCTTTTTAAAAAATAATAATCCCAGCAGATTTTTATTGCCGAGACTAACTTTTATAAATGTTTTTCATCTCTAAATCTCCTTTCGTTCAAGAACGACCCCCTGCACAACTGTGCTTATGATGTCATCTGATGACTTAGGTACGTGCTTACCTCAGAGTGGGTTGCTGAACTGCTGCACGGACCGCGTGTCCAGGTGGAGTTTATGGGGCAGCAAAAGGAAGCGTAACTGCCTGGGGTCAGGGCCTTAGCATCGCCCTTTTAGGTGAGATCTTCATGCACTTCAAATGACTGCAAGAGATCAAGGACCCTTGTTTTCTGTCTCATCTGGGAGGTTAAGCCTCACTTAACATAGGTGCTTTCTTCTCCTACCTGCCAAGAAAATCCCATTAGAAAATTGGGTGATTACATCTAAATATTATTCAAGGCAACAGAGAAGATGAGCAATCCTAGATTAGGTCATGGACTCACTGATGTCTTTTGGACCTTTTAAGTCAGGAGCACTTGCCCCTGCATGTCTCAAAGCTTCTTTCTTTCATCTAGGTGCTGCAGGCTAGCAGGGTTTGAGGGTGTCTATATGAGGGGGGGGGGCAAACGTTTGTGGAACCCCTCGCCCATGCCCTTCCCTGCAGCCGGTGGAGGCTCTCCCTGTGGTGCTTTGCTTTGGCATTTTCTCAGACCTGCTTTTCAGCATCCCGTATACCAAAACTTCCTCCTAATACTTTGTGACTGTGTTATATAAACTGAGGTTCTCACAGCCAGAAAGTTCTCATCCTTCACCTTCTAGGTCTCCGTGATTTCGACTTTTCTCTTTCATTTAGTCCCACCCTCCACTCATGTTTTCCTCTCCATCCTTCCTGTTCAGGTACGAACTCTATTTTATAAAGCTCTATGATAATCATTGTTCCCATGAACCTTTTCCCTGCAGGAGAAACTGCATTTTTGACCATTTCCAGAGGACTTTCCTAGAGGAGTCCAGTGTGTCTTTCTCATGCTAAGGAGATGATCCCAGTGATGCGACTTCTCTCTGGGATAATACATGCTCTGATGGCCTTACCCAGTGAGAAAGGAATTCATCTTGCAAAACCTCAGTTTTCACCAGCCTTACCCATACTTGCCAGGGACACCCCCCCACCTCCAACCCCTTACCTGCTTAATCACCCTTACTGCCTTCTGCTCACTTTTTGTATTGTTAGGAAACAAGATCACAAGCCTCTGCTAGCAATAGACATATTCATTGCAATCTAGGGGATGGACCTTTCTACAGAGACCTGAACAGGTAGACACTGAATAGGGAAAAGAAGGACTGGGCTGCCCTGATGTTTTTACAGACAGGACATGTGCGCTGGTGCCTCTTCCGCTGATAAGTCCTTCATCTGTTGTTCTAACCAACCATGGACCGTTTCCTTTTGAGGCTGGGTCACTGCCTTCTAGCTAACACCCAACACTGGTCCCTTTTGGCTTTCCCTTTGGAAGGATCGCAGTGTTTGGTTTCCTCTCCTCCTCCACTGATTTTACCTAATTTTTATTTCGGGTGTTTCAGGTTGTTTTACTCTGATCTACCTACTTAAGTCGTGTTGTTTCTAACCTCCGCAGATATTTTTCTACCACTTTCCAGCCCTTGACAACATCGCACAATTAGACACCATCCTTATATTGAACGAAATTCCATTTTCGCCGCAGATCAGTAATGAAGACATTAAGTGGCATCCTGATGGTGACCCTTTCAAGAGCTAAGGCACCATTTGCTATTCTGTTTTAATTACGGTCTCTTAGCAAATTTTCACCAGTTATAATGTTCACCCCATTTGATAAGTAATATCTCTCAAATACTCTACAAAATTATAAAACCTATGTGCCTTATATTTTCTGTTCTCCATTATGGGCTAAATTTATAATTCTGTAATTTTTCTTAAAGAAAAAAATACTTCTTAGACCAGAATGGCTAATTTGGTTTCAAGCCGTACTGCATTTTGCTTATTGTGAACCATTAGACATTTATGTGATCTTTTATTTTACCTCATTCCCAACCCCCACCGGCCGCTCTGCTGCCAATAATCGCAGTCCGACCCTTCCCTCTACAGTCAGTAAGCATCTAGGCTTTTTTTGCAAGATGGATATTTTATTTTACCAGTCCCTGATAGTTTCAACTTCAAACTAACTCTACATGGCCGAAGCAAAAATAGCCAGTGCCCTATAATGATTATATTCCCCCCTTCCTTTCTAGGCGGGTCTGTCTCCTGACAACAAATCATAAATCTGCACCTCTTCTGCAGAGCGTTTCTGCCCCTTAATCCTCTTGTCCCAGGAGAGTGTGAAGCTACTTCGGTTTCCTTAGCATCTGCCCGGTGCGTGGGATCTGTGCTAGATCTTACGTGGTCCCTGTTGAAATTCTTATAACTGGATAAGAACTCAGAAGTGGAAGCCTTATGAAACAAAAGCCCAATGAGGGGTGTGCTTCACTGAGGCCTTCAGGGAAGAACACGTCAACTAGGCAGGCGAAAGCTGAAAGGCAAAGTTTATAAACAGAAAGCCAGAGATAGACCATTCGGCACCAGCTACTTACTCCGAAGCGCCATCTTCCTGTTGTGACTTCCGGGGTGTTTTCCCCTTGGCCTTTTCCCGGTGACCGTTCCAGTATTGTAAATTACAACGCTGGATCATCCCATATCCAGAACTTTGGAGTGCACTGAGCTAGAGTCAGAAGTCCTCGTTCCATTCCTAGACCTTCCCAGAGACAAAGAAACGAGGGATGCTTCCAAATGGAAACGTCCGTGTGAAGGTGATGTGGTCCACTTGCTAGGAAACCTTCCGCACACAGCACAAGACTCCAACTCCAACTGACCTACGCGGGAAGGAAGTGTATTAGCTCGTGTGAGAAGTAGGGCAGGCAGCAGGATTGGTTGATTCAGTGGCACATTTACATCATCAAGGATACAGCTTCCTTGCACCTCCCTGCCACTGTCATCCTTAGGGACCACTTCCCTCTAAGCCTGGGTCTTACCTTCTTGGCAGGATGGCTGCAGTTGTTCAGATGGTACTCGTGGGCATGACAATATCTAGAGCACAGAAAATGGACCACCCCCTTGTACAATCTCCTTTTGAAGGAGACAAAAATATTACTAAGAAGTGTCTGAGAAGACCTGTCTTCTTTCTTATCTCATTGATCAGAACAGGATCACATGCCCCATCTGTACATCCATCACTAGCAGGATATTCTCCATCATTGCTTGAGAGAGGGGGCAGGTGAATGTGAACAAAACTGGGATTCTGTTAGTAAGAAAGAAGTCTGTGTATGGGAGTGAGGGGGCAGTAGATGTTGGCAAGCAACTGTATTTAGTATACATTGTGACTTGGAAAGTAACCATGAAATTCCATTTATGACTACTGTGTGGCTGGTAGGTACCACTGAAATACTATACACATCTGGACACAAAATGGCAAGGCTAGGTTGACAGGGAGAGAAAAGCCACAATGCAGACTAATTAAGGACGGAGAAATGAGCCAAGATCAATAATTATTCTGATTAGAATCACAATAAACCCTAATGATTCAAATGTACTAATTTATGTCTATTTGTCCTCGAGGAGTATATGATCTTTACTGAATAAAAAACAAGATTAAAACGATTTGCTCATTTCGTAAGAATTCTGTATTTTGGATATATTTTTTTGCAGTATCAGTCTACTTGAATGTAAACATTTTTTACCAACTTTATTTACATATCACAGCATTAATAATAATAATGATTATCGATGATGGTAAATGGCTATGATTTATCGAGTACCCTTTTATAAATTAGGAAGTTAGCATCCGAGAGGAGCCAGTAACTTGCTTTTAGCTCACATAGCCACCGAGTGGTTAAGCTAGGATTTAGACTTCGGTTCATCTGCCCATGTCCCTTCCTGGCCCTCCATGGCTTCTCTTTGTGTTCGAAGACTACCATTGCCTGTACGGCCTTAAGTGATCGGGCCCTGCCCATCTCTCTGACCTTATTACTTACTCGCTTGCCCTCACTAGTTTTCCAGCCACACTAGCTTCCTTGTTGTTTGTCTCATAAGCTGGTCTCATTCTCACCCTTGACTCTGCATCTGTTTCGTCTGCTTGGATCACACATCCTTAGCTCCTACGGCTCCGTTCTTTCCATTCAGGGCTCCCCTTCACAGTGACCCCTCAGGACCATCCCATCTGATCTCCTTAGGGGATCCCCCACCCTCCAATCCTCTGTTTCTGCTCCGTTTTTGTGTCCTCTATGGTATTTGCCATAATCTTACATAATTTACCTGTCTACTTGGTTTTGCCTGTCCGCTCCCCCACCCCCACTTAGAATAGAAGTTCCACGAGGGTAGAGATCCTAGCTGTGTTTATAAAGTGAATGGAAAATCAAGGGACTAAGTTAATAAAGAAAGGAATATTTAGAAGTTTTGACCTCTAATGATCCATAATCTGCCTTTATCTCCCACACTAGGACTAAAGATGGATGACAGTTGTCAAAGAGCTGAGTGCATGCACGGTAGCTTTTTTCATATAAAATCTGGAAACAACAAAATCTACTTTTCTCTCAGTCTCTCTGTGAGAGTAAAATAAGATATAGATATCAGAATTCTTTGGAGAGAAGGTAGACTTACTACAATAATATTACATAAAGGTTTTAAAAGAGCTTGGTCGAAGAGGGAGATTTGAGTAATACTCTTAACTTCGGTTTTTATTTTGATTATAGTTTTAAGGATGCCACCTCCTTTAGTGTTAGACATAAACCCTTAAAAGATGGAGGTGTACATATAAAGCTCAGTTGTAAATTGGAAGACTTATAATTGCATGATAATTTGCAGTGGCAAATTCACTAAAACAAAATTGTTTTCTCTGCTTACACATAATTTTTCACTTGAACTCACGTATCTACTAAAATAATGTATTCCTAGAACTGTGTTCTTAATTATTCTGAGGTAATTATGAAGGTGCAAATTGAAAAATAGCTTTACCTCCCATGTTAATTTGGAAGAGACTGACAGAAGTGAATCAGTGCCTTCCTCTGAAGCTGCTTCTCTCTCTGGCTTTCAGCTCGGGACCCTCTCGGCTAAAATGTGTGCGTCTGTGTTTTCCTTTCCCTGTCGTTCTGTGGGTTGCTGTGTCATTTGTTGAGTGCGCTGTGAACCATTATTTTCTGAGGCCTCCAGTGTGACTTTACCACTCAACCAAACAAATCATCATTTCACCTTTGACAGGAACTTCACATCCCCCTCCTACCTGCTCACCTTCCCCAGATCTTTCCTCAGGTGACCTCGCCAACCACGGCATCACTCTCCACGCGGGGAATCAGTCTAAACCCGCGTGGTGCTGTTTCCTGCCTTCTGGGCTTCCCGCTATCACAAAAACCTGTTGGAGCCGTTACTATGAAATACACTTCTCAGCTAAACTCCCCGTATCAGACTTCCAGAAGCAGATCTAAATGTTATGGTGAGAACACATCTATATTTGAGAGTAATTTTTAAGTCTAGTTCTTCCAGATTGTTTTTATGTCTTGCATCAGAGACAAGTCAGTAAAACACAGAATGGGGAGGAAATGGAAAAGGATACTTCGATGTTGTTCACATGGTACCTTCCTCCTGTGTGTCCTGGAGGGGAGCCGTTTCTTCCTCACTTTATAAGCTAGGTAGATTTGGGTGTGTGATTGGGGAAGAGCCCCTCAAGATCCAGGTGACAATGAGATGGGTAATTAAAGGGCTGGGCCAACATATCATTATTGAAATTAGGCAGGTTCATGGTCTACATAAACTCTTGAGAGACAGCTTTTGACAGGGTAGTTTTCATATACAGTAGATTGGCCCTTTTATGGCTCGACAAAGGCTTTGTTTCTTTTTTTTTTTTTCTCTCTTTCTTTCTAAGCTGTGTGGGTGGGAAACAGCATGAGGTTATAGAAAATGTATAGCACACGCAGTAGCAATGAGAAGGAATCCATAATGGGTACACACATATTGCTGGAATATTTCCCAAGTACTTGGAGGGGGGCGGCCGTGAAGCTTCTTTGGCAGAGGCAGAGAACATGTGCTTTTCCATGTGTGAACACCCTGTGCTTTGAAAGGTCCTTTATGATTCACAAAAGCAGCTGCTTCTGAGCTGGTGTAGCCACAGAGTTTGGGAGAGTCACCGAGATAGGTATACTGCAGGCTCCTGACATCTGTTTTGGGGGTTTGGTTAACTTTTGGGAATGTGCTTATTCACACGTGACATGGAGCAACTTCTCTTCAGTAGAGTGCGGGACCCCTCTGTTCACGTCGTTAGGGTTTGCGGATCGAAGCTGACAAGGTTTAAAATTGTGAACAGTCGTTTGCTGTGTTACATGCATACAGACAGACATAGATTTTTATTGAGGGCGGTATTCTTAATTTTGAAAACTGTGTGTGACGGCTTGACTTTTGCCTGGTAAATCAGCTGTCCTGTGTGGCTCTCAGACATATTTTGTGGCATGGGAAGGCTTTCTTGCTAGGTATTTGTAATCCTACTCTGTGTTGTGTTTTGGTGAGTTTTTAGTTTTGTCTGCAGTTTTACGTAAAAAATCCTGTGGTTGTGTCTTTTGTATACTTCTGTTCCACCTCTGAGTGCTAGTTTCTGTCTCCTCTTTACTTACCACTAATAAGTTATTTTCATTTTGCTAAGGATTTCAAGCCTACATAATACCAGCAAGTGTTGTTCCCTATCACTCTCAACAAGAGTCATGTGTGCCCAGTTCTTCAGATGAGATAACGAGGACATGATTCTTTCACTTTTTGCTAGTTTTCAATTTATTGGATACTGGCCTAATGGAGCGTGTGCACTGTTTGCTTTTTAAAAAAGGGGCGGGGGGAGTGAAAGCTTTGTTTTTAATGTGTCGTTTCCAAAAGACAAAGCAAAACACAAAACAAAACAAAACAAAAGATCACCGCAAAATAAGATTCGTGTGGATATGTTCAACTGAAAATCATTTGAAATGTTTCACGGCTACACTTTGTGCTAAATATAAAAATAATTGTGTTTCCCATGTGTGAGCATCAAAAGCCCCAGTTGGGAAATCACATGGTTATAGCAAGTAGGTCACTATTGATGGTAGAACATGAGACAGGAAATGTCACAGCTAAGATTAGAGGCCCAAGCAGTACGTCTCGCCATGCTTTGCTGCATTGTTCGTCCTAAGTGGAAGGACTCAACAGGGTATAACTAACTTTAGCCCAATTTGAAAGTATTAGCAAGGATAGCCTTTTAATCTGGCATTCCCATTTGTTTCTAGATAACTCACTTTCCCAGTTGGTCAAAATAATTGAACTGCTTGGGTCTGCACATTGGCAGACCTCTGAATACCAATTAAAATGGCAGTCTTTACATGCTAAAAGTATACATGGGAAGCAATACTCAGCTGTACAGAATCGTAGCCCCGGATCTACCTGGTGTTTGAAATCACTCACTAGGAATAAGCAATTAAAAATGAATTCTCTTAAAAATCTCATTTATCTTCGTATTTGAAGGTAAGGTGGGGATGGGGGGGGGCACTTTTAGGGAATCTAGTTACCGTGCCTTTTCTTCTTTGAGCAATATGAGGAAGATTTATTATTTATTTGTGGGAATTTTCACCACAGAGTATGCCTAATTTTGCATATGTTTGCATATTCTCATGTTTAAAGAAAAGGCTAGGAAGAAAAGCAGTGGTTTCCTGTGTCTGCCCCCATGAGAGACAATACCTTACTTGGGGGGAGGGGAGGACAGGCCAAGATGGAGCCTTGGATTCAGAGAGAAGCCATCCCCTCATGCTACATTAGGCAGTTGAACACAAGCCCAGAGAGCCCACAGCTATTTGGAAGTGGAGGTGAAAGCCTGCCGAGATGATTGAATTTGAATCTGTTGCTCAAGGGCCCCGAGTATTCGTTCACTTCTAGCACAGAGTCCTTCACAGAAGCACCTTGGCTTACAAATTCCATGCATTCTGTGTGGAAAGTCTCACTGCTTGAATCTCAGAGGCCTTCCCAAGCTCACGCTTTCAAAGGTCATTAATGCAGATTAAAACACTCTACTTTGAACCGGGATTATTCCCTGCAGCTTGTAACTTTCAAGAGGGGCGGGGAGGTGGTGTGGAGGCTCAGTGGAATAAGTATTTTGACAGTGTTTTTACTCTTTATTCCTTCTCCAGCTTAAATACAGAGCCTAGATTTGTATACCTGATCCAGGGATAGAATGTTGGAAAGGGGGGTTGGAAGCACAGCTCTTAGAGAAATCTCTCTGGAATGAAAATTCTGGAAAAGGTTTCCAACTGGCAGTCAGAGATACTGGCTTCTGATGGGAGAAACCACAAGGGATGTGGCACTCGAGACTGGCTGTGACATTGTGTGTGCCTGGTTCACACCCATCATAAAGCAAGCTGCTTGTGAGCTGTGGAGTTAGCTCACTTTCTAGGCCTCTGTCAGAGAATGTCAGCTGATAGTGGGAACATCTTGGAAAATATTTTGGAGCGTGTGAAGTAGATCTTTGCTTTGGAAATCTTTGAAAAATCCCTTTTCTAGTTTCAAAAATGTATGCATAGCTAATAAATATTTACATCTTTAGGTGCCTGGTAGAACTCTTTACCATCTTATGCGATTATTAGTTTCATGTGAGTTTCTGCTAGGAGTTTTCTCTTTGATATCAGTATAAATGACCAGATGGCCAGGCGCCCCATTCTCCCTCGACCCCAGTCAGAATCCCTGAGCCTGGTCCTGGTCCTGCCTCTGATAAAGGCAGATATAGAGCAAGACACCTTCTGGGAAAGAAACGGAAAACTGGATTATTTCTGTGGACTTGGTCCGGCATCACGGCCGTGGGATTCTATTCATCTTTCAAGCCTGTTTATTTTTCCTAGCTATAGGGAGCAAGTTGTAAAAATTTCTGGTTGGTAACTTTTATTTGTAAGGAGAGTACTCACTCACCAGGTTGCTAGTTGGCTGCTTAAGTTCCTATTGTGGCTGTTTCTTTCATCTGTGTTGTATCCAAGAACTCAAATACAATGTGTCTGATCACAGATGCCAAATAAGAGTAACCAGTAGGTTTCATACTTCAGTGCAGAAGAAGCAATTTCTGGTGGTGGGGGGTGGTGGTGATTGGGAGAGGTAGGTTGTGGAGCTCTGGTTTCCTAAGAAAATAAAAGAGAGGGAATCCAGTATACAAACATGTAACAGGAACCCAGCCTGGATTCACACGGTTAATAACCTGTGTCTCTTTGTATAGGAAATACAATACCAGCACTTATAAACCCGTGGGCAAGGGAGTAGCACAAATAAAAACTTCATTTGTAAGAGCCATCTTGTCATTTTCCAAACACCTTAATGAGAAGGGTATTATAATTTTAACGGAGATGCAAATAATCTTTTTTTATCTTCAGTTTCTCTGATGATAATGTTGGTGGAATCTCTAAAATACAGAAAACAACCTAGACTGGATTATTTTTTGTTGTCTTTTTGTTAACAAAACTTTTTTCCAACGAAAGAAATACACCGCCCTGTCCTCAAATACAGACATAACCAATCAAGCTAATTTCCT
The DNA here is from genome assembly GCF_018350175.1 of Felis catus. NCBI lineage: Eukaryota > Metazoa > Chordata > Mammalia > Carnivora > Felidae > Felis > Felis catus. The sequence goes on along the minus strand of NC_058368.1, from coordinate 104,477,118 downwards.
AAGGGTGAATTATCCTTAGCTTCTGTGAAGGAGCCTCTGGTTTTTGAGCGTTTGACCCCTGGAAGGAATTGGAGGCCTCGGAAAGTCCTTAGGAGCTGTTTGAGGAACAGGCGAGAAGCTAGTTTTGATGGAGGAAATGTGACTGGAGAAAGTTCGGAGATGATCTTTTGGTCCTGTCTTTATTCTAAAAACCTACCTATCTTGTTGTAAGTCCATTCCTTAAGAGATTTTACTCATGGGTCACCAGATCTTGCCTCCGAACAAAGAATGTCTCTTAGATATGTATGACTGTCCTCCCCGACTCTTGAAAGAGGCTGTGGTCACTGGACTGCGTTTTCTGGCGGGCTGCCTGGCACCTGGCTTTGTCGCTGCTGGATGCAGTCAGTCTTCCCCGACTTCCCCAGCTCCTGGGACTCGCCAGGCAAACGTAGGAAAGCAGGCTCAGAGTCAACAATCCAGGTGATAAAAGACTCTAAATTTAGAAGACTTTTCCCTTCCACATAATACAATTTGTTTCTTCTTCCCACACAAAACAGGGCTGTCCAGAACAACTCTGAAAACACATGACCCTGCCTCATCCCTCCCACTTGCAGCTGTCAAACCTTCCAAGGGAAATTCTTGTGCCCTGAACACTTTTGCTGCGCCACACATCATAATCCCATGGTTTTTTGTTTGTTTTATGTGTGTGTGTGTGTGTGTGTGTGTGTATATATATATATATATATATATATATATATATATATATATATCTTCTTCTTTTTATATAAGAGTGCAAGCAGGTGAGGAGGCAGAGAGAGGGGGACAGAGGGTCTGAAGTGGGCTCTGCAGCTAACAGACTGATGGCAGCGAGCCCAAAGTGGGGCTTGAAATCACGAACAGTGAGATCATGACCTGAGTTGAAGTCGTGATGCTCAGCCGACTGAGCCACCCCAGGTGCCCCCATAATCTCATGTTTTAATGTTTGCTGACGCTGAAAACTGCTAGTCCGTGTGTGCGGAGTGTGAAGGTAGGCTAATGGGGAGATAGAGACCTGTCAACCTACCCAGTTCTTCTGGATGGATTCAACCAGACTCTCTCGTAGGTGGCAGCAGGGGAAGAGCTCAGCCAGGTGACCAGCCTTCCTTCCTCACTCACGGGGTTTTGGGGTGGAGGGTTTCTCCGGAGCTGCCAGGAAACATAAATTCGGGGGTGATATAGGAGTTCTTTGAGCAAACAAAGAGAGCCAGTGCCCTGCTAGCAGAATATCCATTAATTTTTAATTTTTGAGTTGGAAATGGCACCAGAGATTATCCACATCAGGGTTTCCGAGGTGGAATTTGCAAGATAAACCACTGGGGCTAAGAAAGAAAATACAGGAATTTGTACACATTTTTATACCCCAAAAATAAGAAAAATTAAGTTTTACTAATATATGGATTGACAGTTGCTCCCTCTCCTGTTCTTTAAGTCAGAAGGGTGTATGTTCGGGGTCGGGGGTGGGGGTGGGGGCGATGGTTGCTCACTTGTCCACAGCATGTTGCATTGTGTCTGTACATGTTGGGTTAAATTAATTGGCTTAATATTAATTAGTTTCAACTAAAGTAGCCCTCAACAGCAACCACAACAACAACAACAACACAAAAAAACAAAAACCAAACAGCAACAACAACCAAGGCAAGCAGCTTTAAAAGATTCTGGTAAAAGGGCACCTGGGTGGCTCAGTCACTTAAGCATCCAACTTCAGCTCAGGTCATGATTTCACATTCCATGAGTTCAAGCTCTTCATCGGGCTCTGTGCTGACAGCTCAGAGCCTGGAGCCGGCTTCAGATTCTGTCTCTCTCTCTCTCTCTCTCTCTCAAAAATAAATAAACATTAAAAATTTAACAAAGAGGGGCGCCTGGGTGGCGCAGTCGGTTGGGCGTCCGACTTCAGCCAGGTCACGATCTCGCGTCCGTGAGTTCGAGCCCCGCGTCAGGCTCTGGGCTGATGGCTCGGAGCCTGGAGCCTGTTTCCGATTCTGTGTCTCCCTCTCTCTCTGCCCTTCCCCCGTTCATGCTCTGTCTCTTTCTGTCCCAAAAATAAATAAACGTTGAAAAAAAAAATTAAAAAAAAAATTTAAGAAAGAAAGAATCTTGTAAAAAAAAAAAAACAAAGTATAAATTTAAAGGTATCACTAACTGTGCAAGCAAGAATAAGTGAACACTTTGAAATGGAGTTGACAACTTTGTTCTAGGACACACTTTGTTCTAGGTTCTTGGTTTATTAGCCAAGCTGGGAGTTAAAAACTGTAACACAATCAGTACTGATCAAACGTTAGCCCCCAATTCCAAAACTATCAAGATGATGGAATGAAACACAGACTGACATGTACTGTCATTAAGAATGAATATATTGGAAGGAAGTGTATACTTTGCCTTGAAAAATGATAATATGAAAGTGCCACAGAAAAATATGAATACCCCTGCGCTGGTGAAACCAATGTTTAAATTCACCTACTGATCTTTATAAAATTTCACTAAATGATGTTCTGAAGCCTGTTTTGAAGTTTTTACTTATATGCAGAAGTAAAAAAGCTACATATGTTTAAAAACTGTCTTTCTGGGGCGACTGGGTGGCTCCGTCGGTTGAGCATCCAACTTTGGCTCAGGTCATGATCTCAGTTTGTGGGTTCGAGCCCCCATCAGGCTCTGTGCTGACCTCTTGCTCAGATCCTGGAGGCTGCTTCGGATTCTGTGTCTCCTTCTCTCTCTGCCCACCTCCCTCCCCCCACTCATGCTTTGTCTCACTGTTTCTCAAAAATAAATAAATGTAAAAAAATAAAAATTAAAAAAACCAAAAACTGTTTTTCCTCCCAGTACAAACCCAGATAAGATACTATGTTGAAAACTATCTAAAATGAGTTTCTCTGTCACAAAGTGCTGTGAAAGTATTATTGAAGGTGTTACTGTATCTTGAAGAAGCAAATACATATTGGAACAGGTTGCAGAGGGCAGAAGACTTATTTTGCATTTGTAAGATGTTAGATCTAGCCTATTGTATTTGCTCATTTCTGTTTGACCAATGAAATACGCTAAGTGCCCCCTTTTGGTGAGCCATCACTAGATGAAATTCATTCACAATCTTTATGAAAATGTTTTGTGAGAAAAACCAAGTAGTGTTCCCTCTTGAGAAGCAGCTGTTTCTTAGAGAAGGATTCCAGGGTGAGGTTATAAGAGATAAATTCATTCACTGCATCATTCATAAGCAAGCTAGGGCAGCCAAGATGTTGAAGCCAGAGGTATACCAAATGCTGCGGGATACTTCATAATTAATTTTATAAAAAACAAATGTGTAATGTACAGTGTAGTCAAAGCAATACAATATTTTGTATTAAGTTGAGAAGGGACCATGAAAATCTTCTGTGCCACACAGAGATTTGCTGGTTATCTTATAAAAAAATAATTGAGTTGTCCAACTTACAGATAAGTTACATTCATTTTTCTTTTTATAAAAAGTAAAGGGTTCCCTTGGGGCGCCTGGGTGGCGCAGTCGGTTAAGCGTCCGACTTCAGCCAGGTCACGATCTCGCGGTCCGGGAGTTCGAGCCCCGCGTCAGGCTCTGGGCTGATGGCTCAGAGCCTGGAGCCTGTTTCCGATTCTGTGTCTCCCTCTCTCTCTGCCCCTCCCCCGTTCATGCTCTGTCTCTCTCTGTCCCAAAAATAAATAAACGTTGAAAAAAAAAATTAAAAAAAAAAAAAGTAAAGGGTTCCCTATTTTGTTAACCATTTCTGTGATAATGAGCCACTCTAGTATGCTACCTGTGGGTCATTGTTTAAAAATACAGAGCATAACTAATTTGTCCTTTCAAGATAAAGATGTCATTTTAAGAATAAGAAGATAACTGAATTTTAACGAAACTTATTATAGGGAGAACATTGTGAAAAACAGTGTTTGGAAATGTTCACACTGTGATTTTTTTTTTTTTTTTTTTTTTTGCTTAGAACTATGACAGCCATTAAAACCCAGCTATGTAAAATAAACCGAACATGGAACTAGACCTTCAGATTAACGTATCACAAATAATTAATCTAGCTTTTCAAATATAAGGCATATTCATTCACACTATTCTTGATAAAATAATGATTATTTTTTAAGATAAAGTATCTGTACTCTTAGATATATAAAGAAATAAATATTGTTTATTTACCTTATACTTTTTGTGCTTTTGATGCTAGTTTGATAATGCACCTAATATAGTACATCGCACATATCTAGTAAGTAAGCATGGCATGCATGCTCCAAAGTATTTTAGTATTGGGATTCACGAATTCAGTAATTTTTGAGACTCTAGCTCTCAGCTAAAGATTCTGAAACTTTTGGTGGCAGGGAATAGCCACAGAATCTTTGAGACAATAAAAGATAGGTGTCCTCTTTCAGAAAAATGATACACAGATGCCAAATAAAATTGTGCCCAGAATCAGGGCGATCCCACGGCCCCAATGAGTAGCTGTTGTCGTGGACTCTGATAAACCCCCTGGATGAGGACAAGAATGCCCTAAGGAGTTATGTGACTTGCGCAGGGTCGCACAATGCCATAATCTCATCTTTCAATCAAGACCTGCTGAGCATATGTCATTGCATACAGGCTTCTGTCTGGCAGCTGAGGATGCAAACAGGACGATGGAACTCTATCTGGGTCGCCGAGGAATCCACAGTTTCAGCAGGGACTCCAGGGTGCAACCAATAATCACAATTCCATTTGTGTTTGGGAGAAACTTGTTTACTTGACCAGCATTAAACGCGTGTGCCCAACTGTGTGAGGGCATTTTGCTAAATAAACTTCATAGAAAACGCAGAGATGGGTAAGGCGACACTTGTAGATAATCAAGTGCCAATTACCGGCTTCAGCTCCCAGTGCTTTTTCTAATGCACCTTTTATATTGTGAACGTCCTGATGCTCCTGATTGCAGTTTGCCACTCTGTTTCCTTCATGCACTAAATGATGATGTACAAGTAAAGGGAGGTGAGGCGGGGGGGGGGGGGGGGGGGGGGGGGGTGGCGGGTCACACTCCTTCCTATTTCTAAGCAACCAAAGCTCACTCTTTGGGTTTACGTGCACCAGCATGCACTCCCCTGCCTGTGGAATAGAGCACTGAACTCTTAGATAAATTGGCAAATGGAAGAAAACAGGCAGTAATAAAGGAGGTATGGAATTTTATAAGCTTCATGATCTCTTTCCCCAAAGGCCTGAATCTATGTAATGAGGTAGTAGAACAAATTCCTGCCGAGTCTGAATTTATTCCTATAAGGAAAAAAGAAAAAAGAAAAAAAAAAAGGAATGATAGGAATAAAGTAAATGCAAAATTGTTTTTTCTGCTCAGGTCATTAGTTGGTAATATTCTTGAAGGTGATGTAGAGTTTTTCCTACAAATATTGGGCTCTTTGTGGGGACTAAAAATAAACAGAGCAGCACAGGGAAATAGGCAAGCACTATTGATCTGCGTCAGGGCCGTTTCCACTTTAATGTTTGCAAAAGGCACAGCCCGGTTGTGCAAACCTATTTATAGGGAACAGCTTCCTCATTGCTATGTATAGATGATAAAAACAAGGTGGACTGTCAGGTAATTTGGGTTTATTGTTAGGAAATAGGACTGGGGGGCGGGGAGGGATCTCCTCCAGAACTGGTGAGGAGGGCTTATCCCACGTGTTCCTGTGCCTGGAAGGAAAGACCCGTGGAATCCAGTGTCTGTGCCCACACTGCCCGTGGACACACCTGTGGCCTGAGTGCCGCCTCCAAATGGTGTTTGTTTACCTCTCAGCTGCCGCAGCCTCCCTCCCCTTTCCCCGGTGCCGGAAGCAGGACCTAAAACAAACAGGGTGCCTCCAAGACCCCCCTGCCCTTCTGTCCCTGTAGAGAGCTCTGACTCCCCACTGGTATTGAGGGTGCTTGTGCCCACCTGTGCGTGAGCGTGTGGGTCTGGTGCACGTATGCACACCTGGAATGTTTTTGTGGCATCCTAACATTTGGTTCTCCCTTTTTTTTTTTTTCTAATTTGTTTTCTCTCCACTCATTTCCTACCAGAGTTCTTTACTCCTCGAACACCCTCCCCCCCACAAACACTTATTTTTCTAGTTCCCTTCCCACCCCATTCACCAGGTCTCCACCCCTGGGCTCTTCTCTTCTCTTTTCTTACACCTGTCAGTTCAATTCAACAAGCGTTAGTGAGTGCTGAGCGCCTGCGAAGTTCTGGGACTAAAGAGACAAACAAGACAGGATCTCTGTCCTCAAGTCCTCTGTCCAGGGGGACTTGCGGTCTGCTCTCTGCCCTCTGCTCTCCACTCCAAGTTATCGATCGCTCCCTCCAGGCAGAGGTTCCCGCCAGGATTCTCCACTGTAGTAACAGCTAAGCTTTGGTTCAGAAAACAATAATTCCCCCCCCTAATGTCTGAGTTATGAAAGGAACGGGGGCTTGCAGCAAGGGGCGCATATACCCTGAAATGTGATCAGGGCTTGAATTCTGTGTGTTAAAAATATCAAAGGGATGCTAATGGCCTCTAACACCTTCTAGAGGCTCCGAAGTGATGCTGTTTCACCTGCAGGCATAGTTGTCCAGGCTCTGGGAAATGGCCTGTTGACAGTTTCCACTCCGATGTGGTATTCTTAGTGCCAGTGCCATTGCGGCACTGGGATGCTGAAATAACTAACCGTTTTTAAGTCGGCGCAGAAAACAAACGGACCAACCCTGATGGAGCATAGTAACAGTGTGCTCCAGGCTGGGTGGGGCTGGAGAAACTGCTTTCCATCATCTCTGTGTCCGTTTCATCCCTTTAGATCTTTTACACTGTAAGTTTCTCTGTCCATCCAAATACAACATGAGTTTATTCTCAACGAACGAGACGCCAAGAACAGTGACAGGCAGTACATGTTTCAATCACAAAACGGTGTGCCAGTTGCATACAGGCCAGACTTAAAAGCAAGAGGTGGAGAAGGAACTGGCCAACTAATAAACATTTTAAATAGAACCCTCATCTCTATGCCTTGGTCTTCTGATGATCACCAGACAAATGGTATTGGGGCTGAGATAATGGGAGATCTTTACCCTTCAAGGCCTCGCTGTGTGGAGGGAATTCTCAACTGGTTTCATCATTCGCAATAGGGTTAATGTCTTTCTGGTGGCTGGGAAACCTCACTGGCTTCCCAGCTTCATTCTTTACATCCTTTTGTGCCTTGTCATGCTTCACCGAGTCTACTCTGTTCATCCCTGGTCTTCCTCTGTTTCCCATTCCATGCCCTCTGGAATGTGTCACTATGCGTCTTTTCCATTCCGCCATGTCTCTAAGTGGCATGCATCCAAATGATTACAGCTGTCTTTCTTGAGCCTTATGTAAAGTAATTCATTCTTGCCTTTTCAAAGAGGAGTGAGGGTGTGAGGTCAGTGACACTGCCATATCCAGATTATTCCTCATCCTGCTTCGTGTTCTAACACCGCCCACTGTTCTAGAGCAAATAAAAGTGGCCAGGACCAAATCCACCACAACTTTCCCTGATCATTCACCGTGGCATGGAGAACAGATTGGACGTGGGCACAAGTGGAAGCAGAGGAACCAATTAAGAGGCTACCTGAATAATTCAGGTGAGATCTGATGATGGCTTGGGGAAGATGAAAACAGTGGCGATGGAGACGGTGTATAATTTCAAGGTGGAAGGACAAACGGGACTTGATAACGATCTCACTATGTGTGATAAGGAACGGATGGAAGCATGATGCCTCCTAGGTTTGGGGGATAGGGAAGTTAATGAGGGGGGTCTGCCAGAGGGGAGGGGAACAGCCCCAGCACAAATGAAGTTGGGGAAATGATGTGAAGGATCTCTTTCAACTAGTGAAAATTTGACTTAAGATCATGAATAGTAGGGGTGCCGGGGTGGCTCAGTTGATTCAGCGACCGACTTCGGCTCAGGTCATGATCTCACAACTGGTGGGTTCGAGCCCCACGTTGGGCTCTGAGCTGTCGGCACAGCTGTCAGGTTGGAGCCTGCTTCGAATTCTGTGTCTCCCTCTCTCTCTGCCCCTCCCCTGCGCGTGCTGTGTATCTCTCTGCCTCTCAAAAATAAATAAAAATGTTAAAAAGTCATGAATCTTAAAATACACGGAATAGCTCTTTGAAAACTATGAAGTTTGGGGTGACTGTAAGGCATTGGTATTATTTGCTTTGCTCCATAACATGGCCCTGATGGCCTGGTCTGACTTCCACCCAGCGTGGTGCATTAGTAATGCCTCAGTTCTGTGAGGGGGAGGGCAGTGCCTTATCCACTATCCCCTTAGTGCTGACGGTCTTGCAATGAAAGGTGTTTGGTATGTTTATTGGACAGGTTAGATCGCGTATTTGATTTAGAGAAGAGTTGGCCCTCTGGAAACAAACAGCAAGTTTTGAAAATACATCCGTCTTTGAGGGGCAGTGATGCCCCCCTCCAATGCCAGAGCACCAGGGACTAAATCGGCTGGGACACATTACCACCAGGTGACTGTGTGTGCAGAAAGTGCAGTGGCAGTGAGGTCCGTTTATGGCTGGGAGTAGCACAGGGAGGGCCCGATCTGAAAGTCGGTCAGAAAGTAGTCTGGAGAACAAGGATTGAAGCTTGGAGGCCCAGGATGCAGGTCAAGTCATTGAGGTTTTCGCCCTGTAAGGTGGCTCCTTGTCCCCAAGGCGCAGGCTACTCAGGAGGTTGTGCTGGGCTGGCTCTCATGGGCTCATTGGAAGTTGGTTGGGGCATAAATGCCATAAAATTAGGCACCATATAAGAAGAGAAAAAAAAAAAAAGTCTGCCACCTGAAAAAAGAGAAAGAAAATGGCCCCCTTTTCCAAACCATCTACATTAGCTAAAAACTTCTTATACCAACTGGCAATATTTTATGTGTTTGCCCCGACTGAGGCCTATAGCTCACAGACCTGCCAGTGTTACACGATCAATATAAAAATTCCAGTTGTTTTGCTGACTTAGGTATTCACTGAGGGATTATCTGGGAGACAGACCTGAAAAGCAATTATGTGGAAAGTTCAATATGCTAGTTCTCCTTCAGCGGGGTTGCTGAGAGGGTACTTTCTGGAAACTTCGCCGGTTTTTTGGCAGGTGCACCTTCCTCCTGATGTCTTGTGCCTGTGGCACCACATTTCCAGTCTTAGTGTCGTACTTCAGTCTGTCGCTGTGGGGCCTCCTGAAGTCACATCCACAAATATTTTGGAGCTTGTTCTCTTGACCACAAATCGTAATAGTCTTTCAGTTTGTTTTGGCCTGGCCTGGGATCGGCAGGAAAGAAGTGGTGCAGGCGAAGGAGTGAGCTTCTTGTTGAAAAGACCACCTTTCTCAGGTTGATATCCGTGGAGATATCTGTTCGTTTCCTCCTGGCGTGGATTTTATAGCGTCCGTGAAGCTCCCTCCTCTCCCCCCGATTCTTGGCCTTCCCCCACCTCACCTCCCCACCCCCACCTCTTCTCCCCAGGGTGTGAAAGTACATTTGCGGCCGTCCCACCTGAGTCCCACCTGATGGCTGCCGTGTGTGTGTGTGTGTGTGTGTGTGTGTGTGTGTGTGGCCTCAGCCATGGAATGCTGAGTGTTTGCACAGGGGTTGCTGAGAGTCAAGTCAAGAAACAAGCCTGTTGGGGGGCGCCTGGGTGGCGCAGTCGGTTAAGCGTCCGACTTCAGCCAGGTCACGATCTCGCGGTCCGTGAGTTCGAGCTCCGCGTCAGGCTCTGGGCTGATGGCTCGGAGCCTGGAGCCTGTTTCCGATTCTGTGTCTCCCTCTCTCTCTGCCCTTCCCCCGTTCATGCTCTGGCTCTCTCTGTCCCAAAAATAAATAAACGTTAAAAAAAAAAAATTAAAAAGAAACAAGCCTGTTGGTACGAAGCCAAAAGCCCATTTAGGGTAGCTGCTTCAGTTTCACCCCTGATCCAAGCTGGAGCGGGTTCTCCAAGTGGAGGAAAGCGGAGGAGTGGCATGAAAAGGGAGCAGGAACTTTGGGCTTTACCCTTCAGCTGCTGGAGCAGAATTCTGGTTCACCACAGGTCAGCATCTTCTGTTTTCTGATCAGCAGCCCAGCCTGATTGGTTCGCGGTTATTCGGCTCACTGGGGCCACTTGGAAGATGCTTCTTTTGCATTTCCATGATCCCCCTTCCACCACCACCCCCCCTTTCCTTGCCCATCAAGTTTTGCAGTTTACTCTGTGACCCACATAAAGTAAAAGAAAACCCCCACGACCTAGGAATTCCCGTGTTGTGAGATATGTTATTTCCTGCCATTGAAAGGATTATTTTACACTGCCAGCAAGGAGGGCTTTCAGGAATACGCTAACACTCTATTTCCTCCCCCTTAGTATTTCCTCGGTTGTCCTTAGAGTGCCAGTAACCTCCACTGGGTTTCTGTACTAAAAGTCTTTCAGTGTCTCCTGGCTAATGATAAATAATCAGCCGACTATTGATTTTGATCATCTTCTAAAATAACTGGCCGTGTTTCCTTGCCACATCGACGCTATGGCACACATGGCCCATTCCTCAAGAATGGTAGCAGTCAAGCCTAGGTTGACCACATGTACTCAATCGACACAGAGACGCCCGGCTGGCTCAGCCGGAAAAACATGTGACTCTTGATCACAGGGTTGAGTTCAAGCCCCACCTTGGGGGTAAAGATTACTAAAAATAATAAATAAACTTAATTGAACATGGAAATTGTTGCTGACCTAACAATGTCTCGAGAGAGAGAGAGACAGAAGATACAGAAAAAGGATACTCTTACTAAAAAAATACAGTGTCCAGTCATTTTGGGTAAACTGGCATTTAGGAAGATAAATCGGTTATTCGACTGTTTCTGTTAGAAACAGGATCTGAAGCTACAGGCAAGACTGGCCTGAGTTCCCTGGTCCTTTCACTTTGGGGTATCAGGTGGTGAGAAATAGCAAGCCTGTTGACCACGGAGGATATTCTCTTCTTCCTCCCATCCCCGCCCTTGCTAAAGGAGGACAGTGTTTCCCTGATGATGAGCCTTTGGATGATTACCGGTGTCTTATCGGTAATGATAATGCGGCAGCGAAGGTTCTCATGCATTCATTATTAGTGTTTTCACTAACACTGCTCCCTGAGGTGATTAAAGATCCTGGATCCAGACCCCACTGGAGGGGAGCAAGTACTCTAACCCTGTTTAAAGCCACCACCTCTGTGCCCTCCTGTCCCTTTCCCTGTTGTCATTGTTTCCCAAACTTGACTCTTCATAACCCAGTGATCGACCACGAGTGACCTGGGTCCCGGCTGAAATGACTCTATATGGACAAGGCAGGTGACGTAAACATGTGATGCTCTAGTGCATGAGGGAATAGGGGAGCACCAGACTCTCAGAGAACAGAGAGGCCCGAGGCCTAAAGATCATGAAATCCTCCCCCCCCCTCCCCACACCTTCCCCCCTCCCCAAATGTAATACCCATGACTTTCAGGCTCCAGGATGCCAGCTGAAAAGTGATTTAAGCAAATCTGCACCCATAAGGCCCGTTATGCAAAGTAGTTCCTTGGCCTGGAATGTCTGCAGTCCCACATCTCATCCTCCACAGCTGGGCTTGAATTCCGCCTTCCCAGACAGATCCAGTCCCCCTCCCCCTTGCTGCTTAGCGCCGTAGTTATGCTTCTGCTCACCACATATCACACTCCGCCTTCCACTGGACGTACTTGGGTAGCTGTAGTAGGCTGCTGAAAGGCTGCATCTTCGAGTTTCTCATTCCATCTGCCCTTAGCATTTATTTCCATATAGTGGATTCTCAGTAAACCTTTCTGTTGGGAAAAAGGGGAGAAAGCAAGCCTAGTTTCAAATCATAACCATTCAAAATGGAGACACTCTATTATACTATAGTCGTGGCATCCGGTGGAAAAGTAAGCAAAAACCTTTGCATGCCCAGGACGTGAGTGTTTCTCTGCCAAAAATAATTCTGAGCCAAGTCATCTATAAGCATATCACAGAATTAGGGAAGTCCCTTTTTTCTCTTTGTTATGTCCAGCTGGACTGTTAACGATTAATGTGGTGCATTCATTCATTTGTTTTTTCACTTACCACTTCATTTATAGAAAACACAAGCACAGGGCAGGCTTGAGTTCTCTGTCTGAAATAATTGCTTGACTCCGGGGATCACATAACCTGTGGCATCCAAGCAGTTAGAACTCTAGGAGAAGCAAAGTAGGAACCATGCACCACCCTGGAAAATAAATAGCACCTTAATGTCAGAATGTGAGAAGCTGTCTCATGAAGAACAGGCTTCAGAACATCCTAAATGAGTAACCTCATGCACAGTAGCATGCTGGCACAGTGGCCGTATTGATTTATGTATTAGTGCTTTATTTAAACTCTGTGCCCAAAGGTAACTGAGTAGTACACGGCTTCTGAGTCCCACCGGACCGGCCTGGGAGAAGGCCTCCAGATCTTGATGTAGGCAGGAAGTTAATCTGTTGTTTTGACGTCTGCCTTTGTTAATCATTGAGCCTTTGACACTGAGATTTTAGTTTCAGGTTGGGTTCATTGAGGTGTAACTTGGACTAAGTTTACCCTTTTTTTAGTGTACAGGACCATGCATTTTAACAAATGCATACGGGTGTATGATGACCATTGTGATCAAGATACAAGAGAGCATCAGCACTCCCCAAATTTCTTTTATGCCCTCTTGAAGTCAACCTTCCCTTGCACACCTAGCCCCTGGCCACTACTGACCTGTTTTCTGACCCTGTAATTTTGCCTTTTCCAGGATGTACTATAAAGGAAATCATACGCCATGCAGGCTTCTGAGTCTGGTTTCTTTCATACAGCATAATGAGATCCCTCCATGTTGCTCTGTGCATCGGTAGCTAGTTCCTTTTTATTGCTCAGTAGGATTCCCTTCATCGTATAAATGTACTACTGTTTATCTCTTCACCAGTGGAAGGACATCTGGGTTCTTTCCACAGTGGGGTCATTATGAATAAACATTCCTATCCCATTTTTTGTGTGGGAATATGTGTTGTCATCTACCTTAAATAAATACCTAAGCATGAGATTGCTGAGTTGAATGACAGGTGTATGTTTAATTCTTATAAGAAACTGCTGAATCATTTTTCAAAGTGGCTTTTCTGTTTTTGCGTTGCTATAATATTCACCGAGGGAGGTCCACCTTTAAGGTTACATCCACACCATTTTAGATCATTTTGAGAGGATTATATATTCCAGGGAGATTGAAGATCCCTCAAGGTGTCGTTTTGCTTGTCCTGCCTCAGCTGTGGGTACCTTGAGAGGAAAAGAGAAATGGAATAGGGATGTGGACCCCAACTCAATGGGTTAAGCTTTTTATTTATAAACAGAACTTTTTTTTGTCTCCTAACTAAAAATGATTAAAGTGAGTGTTTGGCTGCTTGGCAAGACTCTGCCCTGATATTCAGAGGAGATTAGAGTAGCTTTGCAGATAAGCTCCGAAAATCTAGCTGGCCACAGAGTCATTTCCCAGCCCTCAGGCAGTCGCTGGGTGTCCTGGTGCTGATGTCATCGACAAGGTCGAGTCCTGGGAATCTGAAGATGGCACATCTTTTAAAAGGTGATATTTCCAAGCCTTGGACAAACTCTCAACTGCCTAACAGCTGATTTCTTTTACCTCCTCACCCGAATGCTTTCAGATCCTGACCAGTGGAGACACTTTGCAGGCGAGGCTTCTTATCACCTAGTTTATGTTTGGTTGAAATCAGGGATTATGGAGTTGGCCTCCACACCTGGCCTCAGCCCTAAAGCAGGGGAAATATGTCTGAGTGCTTTCTGGCCTTGGCTATGGTCAGCACCTTTATGCTCAACAGGAAAATCAGTTCAAAGGCTATTTGCGTTGGAGGCTTGGTCCTCCTGTGGCCTATTGTGGGTCACGGTAGCTGGCTTTAGAATCGGCGGGGGCATCCCAAACAGGAAGGAAAAAAAAAAAATCAGTGACTTGTGGAATGTCTGATGCCCTCTGGTAACCTTCAGAGTTCTGTGGTAACCATACAGGCAACCGTGACCCGCAAATCCAGCCAGTAACCCTCCAGGAACGGGTTACTCACTGTGTTTGAGTAGGAATTCATGGAGTGATCCTGACCAAGGAAAACATTCAGCCAAGGGCACTCGACTCCGTGGGGCTTTTGTACTTTACCCTCAACTCCACTCTAACAAAACAGAAAGAGGGGCGGGGTGGGGGGGGAGAGTAGATGGAAAATGATCATTTTCTGTCTGATTTTGCTTCATGGAAGCAAATGGAAATGTCCATTCAGTACCCACCTATCAGCCACAGAGTTGCAAGCGCCTGTTCTTACTTCCCCGAGCATGTGTCCTCCTCAGAGGTACTGGGAAAGGCTCTACAGCATTGTCAGACATGTCTTGTGTTCCATCAGGCTGATTTGACGTTCTTCTTATAGACACCAGTTTGGACAGAATGGTGAAGATCAATAAATAGGATACCTGTGGTATGGAGAGGAAGAGGTTTGTTTTGTTTCCAGCTACAGATGGGCCTGCGGGTGCACTTTTTAGAGCCAAGTTACCAGAATGTGAGAGCAGAGGAGAAGATGGGCTGGGTGGGGGTGGGGGCGGGGAGACAGTCACAGGTTTTGATTGTACCATATTCCCTGGGGCATCCAGCCCTTTTGTGACTGTTGGGCATTAACTAAACCCACGGGATGGCTTTCCCTCTTACTGTCCAGTAAATTGTTTCCCCCAGAGCTGCCAGCATTTGCAGCCAGATGACTTGTTCACCTTGGTATACTGCACACGGCCTGAAGAAGGCCCAATTGGCAGGCCCCGTCTGTGGATTCCGAGAGGCAGCAAGTGCAGGGAGAGATGTGGGGGCACTCTTGCTTGCTAGGCATATGGTGAGTTCACAATGCTAGACGTTTTAGCAGGCCATGGAGTACCTTTGCCAAGGGAAAGAATACAGCGATAATGAAACTAGGGACAAGAAAATGCTGTAATAGAAGACGCCATCATGCTGCTAAATTTCATTCTTATTCCTAGGGCAAGTTGATACTATTGCAGGAGACACTAAGGATCAGAGCATGATAGAAGAGGAAGCTGTTCACAAGCATCAGTGATGTGCTGTACGGATCGTGATTCGCGTATTCATATCGGTGCTAGCAGTAAGAGGTTTCTTTCCTTTACGTAGTTCACAACGCATTGTTTGCTGGACCATAGTAGCACTGAATACTGCACAGATCTCACCCTTCAGCGGAGGGAAGGGGTCAAGATGAGCCAAGGGAAGGGGTCGAGTTGGGTCCGTGTCCCAACTCATTGAAACGTTTGCTCCATTTTTACACTTAAATTTACAGGGATCTGGCATTTGTATGCTGGCAAGATCCATAGCATCTGGGGGAGGGGAAGGGGTTGCTAAATTGCCATTAAAAATTCCTTTGCTTTCTGACAAAGAAGTCAATTCAGAAACTTCCAAATGGTCTTGCTACTTGAGCCTCTACGTCTGCATTTGAAATTGTTCCCCTCTAGTCCTAGTATCATAGGCTTTTTTCTTCATCAGTGAAGTGTGTACAATCTCCTTCATGTCTAAGGAAACCAACTTTTCTGTTTTCTCCTTTTAAGTTTTTGTGAAAATGATACAGGTATCAGTTAAAGAAATAAAGTAGCACGGAGAAATGATTATATTGAAAAGCCATGGGACTCCCCGCGCCCCCCGTCCAAAATGGAAACCACACTGAGAAGGGGCTAGATTTGGGCGCATGAGGGTGGCTCAGTCGGTTAAGCCTCCGACTTCAGCTCAGGTTATGATCTCGCGGTTCGTGAGTTCAGGCCCCGCGTCGGGCTCTGTGCTGACAGCTCGGAGCCTGGAGCCTGCTTTGGATTCTGTGTCTCCTTCTCTCTCTGCCCCTCCCCCGCTCATGCTCTCGTTTTCTCTCTCTCTCTCTCTCTCTCAAATGTTAAAAAAATTTTAAAGATAAAAAATTTTAAAAACGAAAAAGAAGGCGCTAGACTTTTAGTTAGGAGTTTGGCGGCAGGGGTGGGAGGCGGGAATGGTGCTTAAAATGCCCGAGGAGAAGGTTTTACTGCACAGTATGTTGGCACATATTCTAGCCCTTCTAGTTCTTGCCAGTTTTTTTTTAACGGTTTATTTTGAACTCATTTTAGATTTACAGAAAGGTTACCAAAAAATAGAATTTCTGTATATGTCCCTCACCCAGCTTCCCCTAATGTTAATATCTTACATATAGCACAGTTTGACTTGTAAAAGTAAAATTTGGGGTTTCTAGCATCGGGCACGGACCTAAGGTGGGGGGTGGGGAGGGGAGAGAAACACGAGGAGTCTCCGCCGGCCCAGTGAACCGCTCTCCTTTTCACCCCCTTTGGAGTCCCGTTCTCAGCTGCAGGTGCCCGGTGAGGCAGGGGCTTTCCTGGGACACTGCCAGGCAGCTCTGACGTCCTCCCACCCTTCCACTCTCCCAAAGTTTTCTCCTACATGTTCTAGGCTCTTACCTCTCAGTGTCTATCAGCCAGGGTTCTTCTCCAGAGGAAGGAACCAAAGAGATAGAGATGTAAATGACAGATATAAAATTAGCTACAGATACAAATGCCGATACAGTGAGAGAGACAGAGATAGATTTATTTTGAGACACTGACTCTCATGCACGACTGTGGGGGCTGGAAAGTCCAAAATCCGTAGATCAGGCCGACAGGCGCGAAATTCAGGTAAGACTTGATGTTGCAAGTCTCGGAGTCCTAAATCCCCAGGGCCGGCCAGCAGGCTGGAGACTCAGGCAGGACTTCTATGTTACAGTCTTGAGGCAGAATTCCTTCCCTGGGAGACCTCAGATTTTGCTATTAAAGCTTTTAACTGATTGGATTAACACGCCCAGGCACACACACCACCCCTCGAATTATGGAGGGTAATCTCCTTTACTTAAAGTCAAATGATAAGAAATAGTAATCCCATCTACAGAATACCTTCACAGCAGCATAGAGACTAGCGTTTGCCCAAACACCTGAGCGCCACAGCCCTGTTCACACATAAAATTAACCATCGTCTGTTCTGTTCTCTTTGCCAGCCTCTCCTTGACCTCCAGAAATTTGTTGCAATCTTTCTTCTTCCCCTGATGCTCCTCTCCCAGTTGTATCCGAGTTACATCCCTCCCCTTTGTGTTAACATTTTATTACAGTCTAAGGAGATAAGCGCTTCTATTCATTCTACTGTCTTCTACTTGTAGAAACCAAAGTTTACTTGTAAAGAAAACCTGATTGCTCCTGCAAGTGCCTCTCCTAAATACAGGCGTGTAGGCAGAGGTCAGCAGTCCTTTTGAGATTAAAAACAACAGCAACAAAAACATCACATGATTCAACTCCCATGTATTTATTTGCTTTACATATTGCTCAAGACAGATTTCCAATATTGATTCTTAGGGGTGTCTACTGCATTGTACTTATTTGGAATTTTTCAAATATTTACTTTATCTAAAAGGACCTCTCCAAAGGAAATTGCTTATTTTCCTGTTTGTTTGGATGTAGGTCCTTCCAACTTTGAATATTTGAAAAATCTTCACGATATGAATCCTCAGCCTTCAGTCTGACCCGTAACTTTATTATTTTAATTTTCAAAATCACAAACAAAGCTCTTTGAAGGGCTTACTCGCCTCTGTAATTCACAGCACCTAGAACGGTGCTTTGTCCCAAGTAGGTGCTCAAAAATTTTTTTTAAACGTGCTTAAGTTTTTAAAAACATTCTCTAGCTCTGTATAATAATGGTATGATTCAAATGCTTCAATTTATGATAGTTCATTCATTCCTCAAATTTGATAGTACTTGTCAGGTAGGGTGGGAGCAGGCACTTTTAAGTCTCATTTTATAGGAGGGATACTTGGGCTGTGTCTGAAATGGTAAATAATTTGCTGAGGCCATGTAGCTGACAGTTGCTGAACGTGCCTGAGTCCAAGTCTTCTGATTCTTAATTTTATGCTCCTTATTTTGCATGTATCACAGTATGTTCTACATATCCTTATGGAACATTAGACAATGAACATATTTCTATAAATCCTACTACTGTTAGATATGCTTGCAATGAACTCACATTCATGTCATGTTCTGCTAATACGCTAAACTATCCCTTTCTTTATAAGAAGTTAAGTTTCCTTGAACAATCTACCTTGTTGTTTCCGTATGTGTTCTGTACCCATGGACCAAATAGTCCTCCATGAAAATTGCTCTCAGCTTTAGGCTCTCTCCCAGCAAAGGTGTGTTTGAGAATCAAAGGCCACTAGATCACCCAGGGGGCTCAGTCACTTAAGCGTCCGACTTCAGCTCAGGTTATGATCTCGCAGTTAGTGAGTTTGAGCCCCACGTCATGCTCTGTGCTGACAGCTCAGAGCCTGAAGCCTGCTTTGGGTTCTGTGTCTCCCACTCTCTACCTCTTGCCCGCTCACACTCTGTCTCTCTCTTTCAAAAATAAATAAACATTAAAAAATTAAAAAAAAAAAAAGAATCAAAGACCACTGATAAATAAGACACAAGGATACACTGAACAGCATAGGGAATATAGTTAATAATACTATGACAACTCTGTATAATGACAGACTGTAGTGGATTTATGGTGGTGACCATTTCCTAATGTATGTAGTGTTGAATCACTATGTTGTATACCTGAAGCTAATTGTATGTCAACTACACTGCCATTAAAAAACAGAATCAAGACCCCCTTTGTGTTTTCAGAATTTGAGCCTTCCTACAACTGCTGAAAATTCATCTGTACAAAAAAGACATGCTTCTAGTCTTAATATAAAACCATCAAATTAAACCTAACACATCATTTACTGATAGCAAATGGAGGTGCAACTCCTCTCCCACACCTCCCAAGATGCATCTTTTCAGAAATCAGGGGCCCCTGGGTGTCCCGGTTGGTTAAGCATCCGACTCCTGATTTTGGCTCACTCCGGCCGTGATCTCGTGGTTTATGAGATCAAGCCCCACATTGGGCCCCTTGCTGATGACAGCACGAAGCCTGCTTGGGATTCTCTCTCCCTCTGTCTCTCTGCCCATCCCCTGCTCTCCTGCATGTGCACACGCTCTCTGTGTCTCAAAATAAATAACATTTTTAAAAAATCAAATCAAACCCATCACATAATTTACTAATAGCAAACAGACTTGCAACCCTTTCTCTCCCATACCTTCCAAGATGCACTTCACCAACCGCCTTGTTAAAAAAAAAAAAAAAAGGTCATCATTACAAGTACAGACTCCCTGTTACAAACCTATAGTGATATTTTTTAAAGAAATACCACGTGTCTTGATTTAGTATGAAACGCAAGTGACAGAACCCACGTGTGGTCCCCAAGAGCAAAGCCCCGTGACCCAGAGCCGTTCCCATGGTTCTCAAGCTTCTCCTGCCACCAGCCAGCAGCACACAGGGGGACAGTTTCCTTGCCACGCACTCTCTACCTTTGGTTTCCCCATTTTTCTTTCTTCCTCAATTTTTCTGGGACCTCTCCCCCCCCCCCCCCCACCAGGCCCTGTCATTCCACTGGACTTGCACACACATCGAAAGCTTAAATGCCTCGCTCATCTTAACTGCATTTTATGTATTATTCAGACCAGTTTCATCAGGGCAGGTCTCATCTGATTCCACTCAATTTGCCAGAGGTTTAAAGGATTAAACAATCCTTCAAGTATTTCCTGTTATCACTCCTCTTCTCTCAGTGCATGGGAGCATCCTTTGGGCCCGGACGTCATAAGCTCCAGTGTGTGACCTGGCCTTCAGGGACCCCTGAAGCCCCGGAAGTGAAGGGGGAATAATGTGAAGCTGAAGTGTGCTTTCGAGGGGAGTGGCTCTGTAGTTTTCCTCAGATCCTAAAAGGGACCCATGACCCAAAAAGGTTTAAGAACCTTGACTGGCTCTCAGTGGCCCTGCACTCCTGCCAGATCATTCTGTTTTCACTTGAGGCCTGGGCAGGGCTCTGGCAATGAGCCAGCAGGCCCTGGAGCCACAGCCTGTGTCCCGGCTGGTTCCCCGGTCAGCCTCCCGGACCCACTGGGCTTTACCTCCGGAACTTTCCAGTGTGCTGCCCCTGGGCTGGGCCTCACCTCTGCTGGGCTTGTCTCATTCCTTCCCACATCCCCCTGTCCTGGCATGGAAGGTGTTCCTGTCCTGTTTCTTTCCCAAGCAACGTCGCTCCGGTTTTTGTTTGTTCTGGAGCCTCTTTTCTGAATATGGAGGTCCACCATTTTTCCTCAACCTCCTGTCTGCCCCCCCCCCCATCCGTGTACCTGGCCCATCGCAGAGCCACTGCCCTCCCTAGAGGGTGACACACTCCCTTCTTAGGGAATCGCATCACTCAAAAGACGGATAGCATCCCCATGCCTTGAGAAACCCTGGCAGTTTCTTCCCTTCCAGCCCCCTAAAACTGCAGGGCCCACACGAACATGGTATAGTTCCATCCAAAGGCACCTGGATGCAAGCAGGTCTTACCCTGCTTCAGCCTCATCTAAATAACCTCTGTCTCTCTCCCTGTCACATGATAGCGGGTTTCCCATTCTCTCTCTCTCTCTCTCTCTCTGTCTTTTAAGTTTATTTATTTAGAGAGAGAGAAAGAGAGAGAGAGTATCCCAAGCAGGTGACAGGAGCCTCGAACTCAGACTGGGAGATCATGACCTGGAGCAAAATCAAGACTCAGATGCTTAACCAGCTGAGTCACCCAGGCACCCCCAGGTTTCAGATTTTCTGATCAACTTTTTGCTGTTAGAATTGGCAAAAAAGGCGCCTGGGTGGCTCCGTCGGTTAAGCGTCCGACTTCGGCTCAGGTCACCATCTCACTGTCCGTGGGTTCGAGCCCCGCGTCGGGCTCTGAGCTGACAGCTTAGAGCCTGGAGCCTGTTTCAGATTCTGTGTCTCCCTCTCTCTCTGACCCTCCCCCGTTCATGCTCTGTCTCTCGCTGTCTCAAAAATAAATAAATGTTAAAAAAAAATTTGTTTTGGGGCGCCTGGGTGGCGCAGTCGGTTAAGCGTCCGACTTCAGCCAGGTCACGATCTCGCGGTCCGTGAGTTCGAGCCCCGCGTCAGGCTCTGGGCTGATGGCTCGGAGCCTGGAGCCTGTTTCCGATTCTGTGTCTCCCTCTCTCTCTGCCCCTCCCCCGTTCATGCTCTGTCTCTCTCTGTCCCAAAAATAAAATAAACGTTGAAAAAAATATATTAAAAAAAAAATTTGTTTTAAATAAAAAAAAGAATTGGCAAAAAAAAAAAAAATAGCCAACACCGATTAAATATGCAAACCCTCAAGGAAGGTGGACACAGATAAAAAGATAGGAAAAAAGGTAAAGTCACACAGATTTTCAGTGCTTTCTTCTGGTTTGGGTCTTGGCTTTACGTTAGGCCTCTTCTAAGAGAACCTCTGCATCCTGTGCTCCTACTGATTTGCTGCCCGTGAGGTGTCTGGAGGTGCAGGAGGCACAAATGGAACGTAAGTTGAGGGACATGACTCCTTGACCATTTGAGCTTCAGTGGGCTGAGCTGGCATCATAAATCACGTTGGCAGAGAGGGTGGATTTGGGGCCCTGAGTGAACTGCCGTTCCAAGTCCAAAGTTAGCTCCCCACGAGGTCTGCATTCTCAGCCTGCTGACACTTCCGATAGTCTTTGCTGATACCCAAAACAGAGAATTCGAGCCCTCCCATATTTAGATCCCTGCCCTAAGTCGGAGTTCTGAGCTGCCGCGTTGCTGTTTCTGATACACGATCCTGAGCCGAGGAAGTGACCGGCCTGTGGCCTCACAGACTCGAGAGCCGGGTCTGGGGCAGAGGGCTAGTTCCTGTCCTCAGATAGGGATGGGCACACCACGGCCCTGCCAGATCTCTCACCTACCCCTTCCCTCCCATCCTGAGGCCAACTTTTCAGAAGGGATCATCTGTCCCTTTGTTACTGAAAAACGAGCAGCTCTCTGGGGAAGCCAAAGTCCCTCTAAGGGTGTGGAGCAACTGCTGGGCATTATGCGTGCAATCCAGCCATATGATTCTTCTGCATGTTTCCCGATCCCTTGGTCCTCCTGCAGAGGAGAGATAATGCAGGCGTGCACGGCTAACCCCACCGGAAGCCCTTCTCACGGTTAAGAATTGTCGATGAGACTTTGCAAAGTATCCTAGGGCCCACTGCTACCAGATGTCTCCGTCTAATCTGTCCAAAGAGTTTTGGGGAGGGGGAAACATTATGATCGGTGTTTAGCTGGCTGTGTGAACAGACTGTCAAGAACAGCCTAAACCCATGTGGACACAGTGGAAGCGTCCTCCTGTCACATAGCACATTGAGCTCTCCCAACTTCTGACCACAAGTCCTTCTTCCATGTAATTATCTTTTTTTTTTTTAATTTTTAAATGTTTTTATTTATTTTTGAGACAGAGACACAGAACCCGAGCAGGGGAGGGGCAGGGAGAGAAGGAGACACAGAATCCAAAGCAGGCTCCAGGCTGTGAGCTGTCAGCACAGAACCCAACGTGAGTCCTGAACCCACGAACCGTGAGATCGTGACCTGAGCCGAAGTCAGACACTTGACTGACTGAGCCACCCAGGTGCCCCCACCCCTTCCTCCATTGAAAGAAACTAAAACAGGGATGCCTGGGTGGCTCAGTCAGTTAAGACTCTTGATTTTGGCTCAGGTCACGATCTCACTGTTCATGAGTTCAAGCCCCACATCAGGCTGTCTGCTGTCAGCACAGAGCCCGCTAAGGATCCTCTCTCTCCCACTTTCTCTCCCTGCTCCTTCCCCACTCACTCTCTAAAATAAATAAACATATGAATTAATTAATTAATAATGAATAAAAACAAAACAACTCTTGATTTCGGCTCAGGTCATGTGATCTCACAGTTGTGAGACAGAGCCCCACATCAGGCTCTGCGCTGACAGTGTGGAGCCTGCTTGGGATTCTCTCTCTCTTCTATCTCTGCCCCTCCCCTCCCTCAGAATAAAAAAAAAAAAAAACCTTTCAGGATAGTAATAATAAAGAAACTAAAACAGCACAAAATGTTGACATCTGGCTGTGCTCCTGTAAGGTCTGGACTCCCCTCAGCCAGGGAGGTCGTTTCTCCTTTCACAAAAGGACTCAAACACACTGGTTCTTAGTTGTCACCCAGCCATATTAGCGATGTGACAAAGACAATTCAGAACAAGGCATGTACACCCTCTCCGCCCCCTACTTTCTGAGGAACTTCTCTGTGCCAGGCCCTCTGCTTTGTACTTCATATCTGATTTAATTAACACTCAGAACATTTCAATGAAGGCGTATTTAGTTAGCCCATGTTACAGATGGCGAAATGGAGGGTAGACCATTGAGGTGCCCTAGGTAGCGCAGCTAACCTTCGGTAGAAGGAGGTTGGAAGCCAGGTCTCCGGATGTAAGAACCCCTGCTTGGTCTACGACACGTGCCATTGCGGCAGTCTGTTAGATCCCAGAACTAGACTTTAGAATCATCTGGGGGACTTGCAGACGAGGAAGTCAGAACCTCTTGGTGCGGTCCCGGCCACCCAGGGAAGAGCTGCTGAGCACTCAGCGTCCCCTCGAGCACTAAGAGGACAGCCTGTCTCTCCATTATCCTGGGACGAGGAGGAAAAGTGTAGAGGGAAGATGCTGAGAGCGTGTTGCACACGTTGAGTGTGAGGTTTTACAAGAAGTTGGCACAGAGACGGCCACTGGCAAGTGGAGATTTGTCGTGAGACGCAGCAGGACTCACTCACTTTCCCAAACGCGTGCAGATGGGATGTGAACGCCCCAAAGAAGGGGAGAAGGTGAACGGCAAGAACCGCCCGGGTCCTCCTGGAGCCGTCAGACGGTGCTCTTGTGTCTGTGTGTATACATATCTCTCTCTTGAAAACGTGCTAAGTGACAAAAACGGACTGGAAGAGCCACATAGTATGTGACACCACTGGTATAAAATGTCCACAGTACGCAAATCCATAGTGACAGAAAGTAGATTTGCGGTTTCCAGGGGCTGTGGGAAGAGAGGAGTGGGGGGTGGCTGCTAATGGTATGCAGTCTCTTTTGGGAGTGACAAGTTTCTAAAATTGATTCCGGGGGTGGTTACACAACTCTGGGAATATACTAAAACCCATTTCCAATGGGTGAATCATGTGGCAGATGAATTATATCTCAATTAAAAAATAACGGTATACAGTAAAACCTTGGTTTGCGAGCGTAATTCGTTCCAGAAACATGCTTGCAATCCAAAGCACCTGTCTATCAAAGCGAATTTCCCCATAAGAAATAACGGAAACTCAGATAATTCATTCCACAACCCAAAAACACTCATGTAAAAATGATTATACAAAATACAAAATAATACAAAATAATAAAGAAATACAAATACTATAATACAAAATAATAAACAAATACATAAAGAAATAATAAAGAAAATACAAAATAAAAGGAAAAATAAATTAGCCTGCACTTAACCTTTGAAACCCTTTGTGGCTGGTGTGAGGGAGACAGGAGAGAGGAGGGTTATCGTGTAGGACAACTTTCACTATCACTAACGGAATCACTTCTATCTGTTGGCTCAATGGAATCGTTTTCTTTTGGTGCACCTTTAACAAGGAACCTATCCCGTGACCCAGAATGAAGCAAAGCATTCCTAAACTTACTCTTATAGGGAAAGGCAAAGGACTGTCCATAGGTGCTTTGAAGTAACAAAAAATACACCAGTGCCAGTTGTAGGCACCTTCCAAAATTCTGAAAAATCACTGATTTCTGCCAAACACCATGGCCTGCAACCGAGCATCTGAGTATGGGAGAAGATCACCCACAATCCCGCAGGGAGAGAGAGAGAGAGAGAGAAGAACCATTGGCTCAGTTGTGATCACGTGATGTTCGGCATCACGTGCTATTTTATTGCAAGACACTGCTCATTTATCAAGTTAAAATTTATCTAAAAGAAGCATTTGCTCATCTTGCAGAACACTCACAGAACAAGTTATTCACAGTCCCAGGTTTTACTGTATGTATACATGTATGTCGCTCAAACTGTCATTATTTACTCGACCAAAAATAAAATCCAAAATAAAATTACAAGTTATATCCAACCTTTAATTTGATGTGGGCACCTTGACTCCTTATGCAGAGTCAACACACCCTTTATCCAGCTCCCCCTTCATAGGTTACCTTAACTGTCAGGACAAGAAACAAAATCCTGTAAATTAGGACATGGGAGGGCAGTTTAAGGAATAATTAGATTCTCTATCTCAAGAACCGCATTTATATGCAGTAGAGAAAAAGCTCATGATCGTTTGTGCCTTGTTTGTTCCCTGTGGGAACCATTCTCACCTGGCCTCTAACATACAGGTTCTTCTATATTTGGGTATTTAAAAACTGGGCTAGAAAAGGAAAAACTGAACACAGGTTCTTTCTTTCGGATTTGCATTAAAATATGCATTTGAGGGGCACCTGGATGGCTCAGTTGGTTAAGCATCTGACTTCAGCTCAGCTCATGATCTCATGGTTCATGAGTTCGAGCCTCACATCAGCATCGAGCCCTCTTCGGATTCTCTGTCCCCCCCACCTCGCTCGCCCCCCCCCCCCCCCCGCTCACTCACATGCTTTCTCTCGCTGTCTCTGTCTCTCTCTGTCTCTCTGTCTCTCTCTCTCTCTCAAAAATAAAATTTAAAAAAATTTTTTTAATGAAAAAAGTATGCATTTGATCTTGGTCCACAGTTTTTAAGCCTGAACAGCACAGATGTTTGGACAGTGGCACCAGGTTTCATTATCGCTGGGTTGTCCTCCTGACATGTTGGAACTGGGTATCGAAACACTCGAGGTAACCTGAAGCAGTCCTTCGAGCTGACTTCAAAGGAGAGGAAAGTGTTAACCAAAGTAGAAAGGAGTGTTTGGAAACAGCCTTAGCTATTTCACGGCAGACTTTGGGAGGACTCCAGGCCAGGGCTTCTAAATACCATAGTAGTCAAGTAAAGTGTTCTTATACAAGTAAAATGAGCCTGCCTGGCAGCCTGTGCAGAAGGAAGCCTCACTCCAAACATAATATTTGATGCTGTCCACACTTTAGCACTCTGTTACCGTTGGCTTACGTATCAGATGTGATGTTTTCTCTGGTGGTTGTTTAAAGAAAGGGGGCTGGAAAATCCCCAGTTTGTTGGTATGGCGGGAGGAAAACTGTGCATACGCAAGCACGGATCCCTCTCCAAACTAAACACGTATACGGCACCTTCAGTTGAAAGGGAACGGCGTTTAGTGTTACTTCCCAACGCCTTGCGAAGGACATTAATACTCCGTATCCATTTTACTAACGTATTTAAAGCAAAGGGGTCTCCAGGAAGTTTTCTCCACATACAATTCCTACAGCTGGAGCGGAAACCAATTCTGAAACATCTCCCCTTCTAAATTATGCCTCTGCCTGGCTTTCGCCATCAGAAGCTCCTGAGGCTGTACTGTCGGGGAAGTGGGCTCTGGGCCCCAGATGCTCATGTGCCAGAGTCGCGGATCCCCAAACGGGTCCGCATTTATTCGGCCTTCTGCACAGCCTTGCTTGACAGAGTAAAAGGCAAAGTAGGGGCCTCCTGTTAGGAGAAGTTCCATTCTTTTGAGAAGCTTTTCTTTCTCAGTGGACAGCGAACTATCCAGAGCAATCCTGGAAGAAGTCATTTGTTCACGGCTGGAGGCTGATTTGCCGCCCCGCAGAAGCACACGCAGTGCAAGAAGACATGCGGCGAGTCGGGGATTTTTCTGCACATTCAGCAGGGCACTGCGCTCGAACAACCGCTTGAAGAATGCTGAAGTCATGTGTCGCTGCGCACTGGAACAGTTCTTTGTGCAGCAGAAAAGCTTGACTGGTAGCTTCAGGGAGAGAGTCACGCACAACTGGTCCTACCCGCCCCGGATTTTCAGTTCGGGGCCACGGAGAGCTTATTTCAAATCCACAGATAGTCTCAAAACAACTTCAGACTCTCTTTCAACCACCCCCCCCCCCCCCCCCCCCCCCGCCAGACCTTTCAGTAAAGATGCTAACAGGCTGCCAAACTGACAATAGTAATTTCTCCTCTCCTCCACGTACTTTATCTGCCTGGCTGGGCCAGAAGATCACTCTGGACGTTCGCCGAATGAAAGTTTCGTTTGTCAACTAGTGGCCCACGGGCCCACCCAGCCTCAGATGATGTATTTTGTTTGGCCTTTACTGTGTTTTCAAGAAATGTGTGAGTTGTCAACCTGTAAAACTCAGGACATTCCGCTTAAAAATCTACGTTTCTGGTTTCTCTTAAAATTCTGAAGTTCTGGTGATCCCAGGCCCACATTCTCAAGGCATACAGTGTGGTGAGGCCAAGGGGTAGCTCTGTGCTCCGGACCAGACGTCCGTGGTGACGCGGTCCCTGCCAGTGTGAAGTGTCACCTACTGATGAACAAGATTCTCCCACACATGCCAGAGTCCTCAATTCAGAGATGGGTGAAATGAGTTCAGTTTAGGGTACAGGACTTCACTCTCATGTCCAAGAGAAATAACCACTGTATCAAACCCAGAGACCGTAAGGAACAGCACACTTAGCTGGAAGACAGGTAACACGGCTGTGTGACACAACTCCCCTCTCTCCGTGCTGCTACCTCAGTTTCCTTACCTGCACTGTGGAGGTATTAGTAGCTGCCACTCGTCATCTTATTCAGTAATTCAGTCATTTAATAGCATCTATACAGAGGGACCAACCTCGAGGGTTTAAAGTCTCACAACAAGGATCCGCAAGTAGGACTTCATTTTCCCCACATATAAAGGGTCACAATAATAAACCTTTCTGCACCTGGCATATTCTGTATTCTCAATCATCGTGAGTTGTGTGTGTGTGTGTGTGTGTGTGTGTGTGTGTGTGTGTTTTAAAGTACCAACTGTTTGCCAAGATTTGTGCTAGGCCTTGGAAATATGAGTTTTTTGGGTTTTTTTTTTTTTTTTTTTTTTTTAGGAGTTCCATTATCAGGCTTCTAACGTAAGAGGTCCTTGGTATTTAGGGGGCCATATGTGAGTCAGTACATTTCCCCCCAGAAAAGTATACACACACACTAACTTGCATAACATTCCAGGGGTGTGGCAGTTCCTAAAGCATGTTCAGGGGGCCTGCTCCATTGGGTAGGTCCTCACGAGGGGTGGTCCCACAGGATGCGGAAGTGGTAGTTCCAGAAGACGCAAGAGTCTCACGAAGGAATAGCCAGGCAGCGCGGTTCTGTGTGAGGGCAAGGGGCAGAGGTGAGATGGGCAGTAAGAGCAATTTTTAATGGACACGACATCACTCTTTTTTTTCAGATGAAGAAAATATTCCTATTACAACTCATGCAGTCAGACCTAGCATTTTGTCTATCTCTCACGTGTGTAACTGCAACTCCTTTTTAAAAAAATTTTTTTCATGTTTATTTATTTTTGAGAGAGAGAGAGAGAGAGAGAGAGTGTGCAAGCAGGGGAGGGGGAGAGAGAGGGGGAGACAAAGAATCCGAAGCAGGCTCCTGTCTCCGAGCTGTCAGCACAGAGCATGAGGCGGGGATCGAACTCACAAACCGCGAGATCATGCCCTGAGCCTAAGTCAGACGCTTAACCGACTGAGCCATCCACGCGCCCCAGCAGCTACTGTGATACATGCTATGTTCCGGAATTATCTTCTCTCCTACGGTGCTTTAACCCTTTTTATCTAAATAGCTCTAAGTCATCTTGGGTATGGGGACTCATCTCAGTATTTATTAAGCCGGACCGCTGCTTTTGCATAGGGTTGATTAGGCATATTGGCTTTTGTCCATATTCCAGTCTTTTCCTAGTTTTCAACCTGTAGTTCCCAGTATGCACAGAACTAATTGCACATGGGACCTGATTATCTGTTGGTGACCCAGATGGGGCCAGTGGTCACTCTGGGCCACCTCTGCCCTTGAGCCTCTCTGACATTTAGGTTGGATGCAGCACTTTATCACGTTCCCTCCAAAACAAATCCAATTGCAAAAGTACTGGGAGGTGGGGAGGTAGGTTTTACTTAGAGTGTGGGAGACAGAGTGAAAATTCACTGCATTTCTCATCAAAATGCCCACTAGACAACCCCCACCTGCTGAAGCTTTTCTCTTTCAAAGGCCAGACTCTGGTCTTTCCTCTATCTTCACCCACTCTGTAGCCTGTGCTAATTCAGAGAACGGAACTCCTAAGCTTCTGCAATTTTGCTTCCTCATTCCTGTTATTTAATACCGGGTGAATTATGAGAAAGCTTCCGCGCCGAGGATGACAATTTTGTTTACACCATCCAACAAGCAACAAGCCCTCCTTAGTATTCCTGCTATTTGTGGGGGGGTTAGGAGGAAGTTAAATCACAAACATATCTTCCTCTCCTCCCACCCCCACCCTACCAACAACTGACATTCTTCCCTTATTACCTTGACGGCACCCTTGATGTTAGAACACATAAACTCATCTCTCATTTTTGGACAGCCGCACGGTGTGCCGTTGTATATATGCAGGATGATGCATTGAGCCATGCCCAGAAATTTACTTTATTTTCCTTTTTCCCATTACAAACAGTGCGACAAATATCGCACACTTGTGTATGGGTAGGATAAATTACTGGAATCGGTATTTCTGTGTCATGAATGTGTACGTTACAACGTTTAGTGGATACTGTTATCCAGGGATTTGTCTCCCAACCCATTGTGTAGAAGAGACTATTTTTGTTTTCCTAAGATTACCTCGTTTTTTATGTTTGTGTACTCATGGTCCCACCTTGATTCAGTAAAGGTTTAAGGTGGGTGGCAGAGAAATAGAACTTATAGGCAGATGGGAAGGGAAAATAGAAAACAAAGATAAAGACATAAAATGGGGGCGCTGGATGGCTCAGTCAGTTGAGCGTCCAACTCTTGATTTCATCGCAGGTCATGATCCCAGGGCTGTGGGATGGAGCCCCGCATTGGGCTCTGCACTGAGTGTGGAGCCTACTTCAGATTCTATCTCTCCTTCTGCCCCTCTCCCCGGTTTCCGTGCTCTCTCTCTCTCTCTCTCTCAAAAAAAAAAAAAAAAAAAAAGGTTTTAAAAAAAATACATAAAATGGACTGGTGAGTAAGTAAGGGTATTATAAAAATTCATTCAAATTCACTCATAAACATCCGTTCAAATTGGGGCACCTGCGTGGCTCAGTCGGTTGGGCATCCAACTTTGGCCCAGGTCATGATCTCACAGCTAGTGAGTTCGAGCCCCGCGTCGGGCTCTGCGCTGACAGCTCAGAGCTTGGAGCCTGCTTTGGAGTCTATGTCTCCCTCTCTTGCTGCCCCTCCCCCGCTCATGCTCTGTCTCTCTCTCTCTCTGTCAAAAAATAAATAAACATTTAAAAAAAAATCCATTCAAACTCATGCAAACCAGGCATCCTTCAGGTTTAGCACTAAGCTTTCCAGCAGCCAATGCAAAGAGGGGAAAGTGATCGATTATAGAATCCACAACTAAAAACAGCCATGACTTGCCGGCCTCATCCAAGAAACATTGCACACTGAGACTGTCCTCGGCAGTGTGACCTCGTGTGAACCCCACAGCACCCTGGTATCTGCCCATTTTTCTCACACCCAAAGCAGAGCCCCACTGTTACATGCACACGTGCTGATTATGTTGGGTGGGGTGCCAGCCTGGTCACGGCTGATAAACCAACCCCCTGCCTCTGAATATGGCCAGATAACAGGGTGTTTATGGTAGGCATCGTCACTCGAACACACAGACCTTCCTTCCTCTTAAAAAAGCTTCTGGGACCTGCCTTAGAGGATGAGACCAGAAGTAAATCTGCGCCAGTGGAGGGTAAGCGCAGTCAGGAAAGCTGTCACACAGGCACACTCCCGAGCACCTGCTGGGTGAGCAGGCAAAGGGGTGGATGGGTGTGTTCCCCATGCTGCCCAGGGCTGGGGACAGGGATGCCCCGAGGGAATGAGGAGCCAGGGGACACCTGTGTAAACGGCCAGCAGCAATCACCACCAGTGGGCTGAATCCCCTGACATGGGTCAGATGTCTCCACAAGCTCTGACCCAAAGCAAAGGGAGTCGAGCTGGACCACAAGCAGTGGAGGAGCTAAGGAACAACGGAACTCGGGCATGGACTTGAAAGCAGGGCGAACTAGCGAGAAGGGAGCGGGTGTCCAAGGGAAGACGCTGGCAAAATACAAAACAAAATGGACTGAGTCACATAAGGTTTTGTCCCCAAGCCCCACTGAGCTCTGGGTAATTTTACCCACAAGCTACCCCGCACTGAGGTGTGGACACCCAGACGTAACCAGGAAGGGACCTATCGGCAATGTATCGTGAGCAGAAAGAAAAAAAGAGTTAAGAACGTGTGTCTCAGCCCCATGAATGTAGAGGGGTAGCATTTTCATTTGTCATTCCCTGGATGACAAAGGAGAAGAAAGTACGAGAAAGTTATTTGAAGGGAAAGAAACAGAAAAGACCGTGGGCCCCTGATTGAAGGATTTTTTTTTTTTTTTTTTTTTTTTTAGCATCTCCCTGGGGATTCACCAGAGAAAGAAAGAGACGTAAGAATAGCAGGCCACTCCCCAGGGAGTAAAAGGAACCAAAAGACACATAGGGACATGCCTGTAGGGGACATGACGTGGCATGGAGAGAAAATGAGGTACATTTTCCATTTAGAGAAGACCGATCTTATTTAATGATCCTTACATTCCCTTGATTCAAGTGCTTCCACGTGAAGGTTGACTTTTGAACCATGAGTTTTAGCCAGTACAGCTGTTCTGGGTTTTAACTTTACCCACGCGGATCCTGACCCACTGTCTAAAAGCCTCCTGCCCTTCACACTGGTCTGTGAACACACTTTGCTCTGCCTAGACCCAGGAGAATGCCTTCCCCATCCCCATGTTCTGTGTACCTCCAGGCTAGCAATCAGCATCCCAGGATGTCTGGCTGATGAGGAAATATGATCCCAAGCTGGAGCTTCTCGTATAACTTCACCAGAATATTATACCTGTGAAAACATAACTTGAACTTACATGTGGGAAAACACGAAAGTGTGGTAGTCAGGTTTCACTATGAGACTGCTGTATTCTACGTTGAAAGATTTCAGTAGGACTGTGTTAGCCAGATGACTTCAGGTATCACGTGCAACTTAACTTGTCACTAAGTTTTCAAGTTTATTTGGTTATTTTGAGGGAGAGAGAGGGCGTGCGTCGGGGAGGAGCAGAGAGAGGAAAGAGAGAGAATCCCAAGCAGGCTCCTTACTGTCAGCACAAAGCCTGACTCGGGGCTCAGTCTCATGAACCATGAGATCATCACCTGAGCCAAAATCAAGAGCCAGATGCTTCATGGGCTGAGCCACCCAGGCTCCCCTTTGTTAAGGCTTTTAAGTCATTGATAAAAATGAACTTATTGGGATAAAGTCGTGCCCAGACTGTGACAGAATATATAAAAACGAGTGTAGGTTACAGAAAAAAAAAAAAAAAAAACACCTGTTTTCTTACTGTCCAAATAGCTACCATTTCCATGTGTCATATGGTGATCTGAAATCGTGGTCAGGACTCCTCCTAATCTATTTTTAAATGAGCTCATCACATGAACATGGCTAGAAAGTTGCCACCTTTGATCAATATGCGAAAGACTGAAATATGCCACCTTTGATTTTGATGCGAAAACCCCCAGTTAAGGCTCTTAATCATTTCCGTGGTGAGTTCTGAACAAAATACAAGAGCAAGAGTATTATGAAAAGGTTGCTTATGTTACCCTCCTCCTCTGATTATCCAAAGAACAACAAAGCCAAAATGTGGAGAAAATCAAGATGCTCTTTTAGCCAAAAAGACTGGTGAGGCTTATACCTCCTTCGGTGGTGACTTCAGACTTTTTTCCCCTCAGCTAGGCGTAGCCTTGACAGAGGAAGGTGGGAGCCAGGGGCCTGGACCATCGTCGTCAGCAATCAGACCCTCTTGGGAGGAGGGTCCCCCACCTTAAAAAACAGTTTGCTTTGTAGTATGAGGCATTCTTCTGCCCCTAGATTATAATGAAGGTTTTTAGATAATGTTGCCGGCCATCGCCTTGGGCAGTTCTACATAGTGAGGAACTACAAAACTGTGTGACGTATATTCCAATAGACAGAATTTACTACTTTATAGTTGCAGAAGCAATAATTCAAAAACATTGCTTTCAATGTTGTTTTGGGGAGAGAGAGTGCAAGTGGGGGAGGGGCAGAGAGAGAGAATCCAAAGAAGGCTGGGGGGGGGGGGGGGGCGGTCAGCACAGAGCCGGACGCGGGACTGGAGCTCACCAGCCTTCTACCTGTGAGATCGTGACCTGAGCCCAAGTCGGACGCTTAACTGACTGGGCCACCCAGGTGCCCCACACTCGAACATTTTTATTTCTAGCACTGCTGAACTGAGTGGGGTCATCACGATGCATTTTAGGCAAACGGGGTGTGAGAGTTAAGGACGGTTTCCCCCCAACTCCCTGTGCTGCCTTCCGAGCTCCTGGGATTGTCTAGCTGAGTGTCTGAGGGGGGTGAGAGGCTGAGTCTCCGCTGGAATCAGGACGGGCAGGACCTACGGGGCCGCCAGCTTTGCACGCGCATCCCCTGCAGGTGAAAGCCGTGCTGCCTCTCGCTTGCTTCGCCTGGCACGATCCCCAGAGGAGTGGGATTCCACTGGGCTGCACCTGCTCAGGCCCCCACAAATGACAGGCTGCCGCAGGATGTGTTGACTCACCCAGTTAGTGTGACCCAACACGCAAGTCTGTGGGCACAGGGCAGTCACCGCCCGCCCCCCACCCCGCCCCACGCCCCTGCCCCCTCCCCTGGGAGCCTGCAGAACTATGCAGGTCAGGTTGTGAAAGCACACCATCCCTGGTTATTTAGAAAGGTGTTTGCAATTCCCAGGAGGTTGCTCTTGTTAAACTCTGCTCATTGTACTAGTAGAAAACAATGAGTGTGATTACTCTTTATTCTCCCTAACATCTCAAGGGAGCTCTTTGCCCATGTGACTCTCCAGGGAGACATGATGACATGGTGACATCTACCTATACCCAGGCAGGTGGCACAAATAACTAAAGAAAGAGTATGGGGGAAAAAATAATGAAATTTTCCAGTAAAATGTGTAACTATGGATTATAAACAAATACTTATACTCAGTGTAAAAAAGAATATATTTGAAAACTGACATCATGAAATGTAGAGAAATAAGTATCTAATTTTTGCTGGGTATAAGGGGGAAATGCAGTGTATAAATCATGCAGAAAACAAATTTTCTCCACTGCTGGAGGGTATTTGCGATTGGTAGCTAAAACTTTTTAAATCTACAGGTCTTTTTCCAGCATTATTATTATTATATTTTTTTTACATCTTGTCCCAACATCTAGATCCTAGACATTGGACCTCTTTTCCCCAAGATCAGGATACTTTTTTTTTTCTCTCCTCATTCGTACAAGAGGCCAGTGAGGACGAATTCAAGCAAACGGTTGTAAAGGCCTCTCTTGCCGCACTTAGGATTTTTACAGCAGCCACAGAAAATGAAACCAGGGACGCCTGGGTGGCTCAGTCGGTTGAGATTCCGACTCTTGGTTTGGGCTCAGGTCATGATCTCACGGTTCGTGAGATCAGGCTACATGTTGGGCTCCATGCTGACAGTTCGGAGACTGCTGGGGATTCTCTCTCTCCCTCTGTCTCTGCTCTTCCCCCCCCCCCCCAAAAGAAATAAACTTAAAAAGAAAACAAGAAGTTGAAACCGGCTGGGGATGTGAGTGGATGATGGTAAGGCTGTACCAGGTGGGAGGAAGATGCTGATAGGGGAACCTGACCTACAATTAATGAATGACATCAATGCCTTTCATGTGGAACAGCACACCCGGGGGCTGGATGAGACAAGCACGAAAGAAGAGAAAGATATCATCTTGTTAATTGACCTAATCGCACCTCCTCCCCCAGAACTACAGATGATTTATAACACAGAACTTCCTCTAATGCCATCAAACTGCCTCTCCCAGAAACACCACATAGTAGCGATGGTGAATGGTGATCATGAGCGAGGAGAATTTTTGCCCCTGCCTCCTGGCCATTATTTCCTCTGCGAACTTACTTAGGGAAAGCTGATGTGAAACTCACTTCTTGGCTTAGGGTGGGTTTTTTTTTTCCCCTTTATTTTTTTGTTTTTAATTTGAAGCAGTCACACCCTCCACCCCAAACAGATTGCAGATCCCGCCGTTGTGTTCCTAACTTCGTGTTACGAACGTTGGACTCTGGAAAGCAACAGCAGTCTTGGCGGAACCGGTGTGGATAATCCAAGCTTTTGGTATTGGAAAGGGAAAAAATGAAAAGGGCTGTGCAGGAACAAGAAGTCTGGCATTTTTTCCTCATATTTCTAGGTGATAGACAAATTGTTAGTTACCACACGTATAATTTATTAGTAATTGCTCTAATTTGCCTCCTAAGTTTCTAAAGTCGCCAGTTCACTGAGATCAAGTATTTTGTACCTATAAAATAGGAATCATGTGATAATTTAATGAAGTAGCTACCCAGTTAGGGCGATTTCTGTGCAAATGCAGTTATTGACATTATAATTTAGAAAAGTGGGGGAGGGATAACAGCGTCGAACTCCCGAGAAGCCTAGTGACTAATATCACTCACTGGGATTAAAATGCTACGTACACATTTCCTCCTGTGGACATAGGGATACTAAGGTAACTTTTCTTTGGGTTGGTTTGCAGTCTGTTTAAAAGAAAACGTGTGCTTGCTCCTTGGAGCATGGTAAGGGCTGGATACCAGATCCGTCCTGTGGGTGGTCTGGGAGACAGAGGGCTTGGGAGTTTGCAAACGACAGTAGAGCAGAGCCCCGCCGAGCCAGCTGCAGGGATGCTGCAGACTGACTGGGTTGGCACAGCACTTCTGGCTCTTCTCAAAGCAAACGTTCCACTTGTCTCAAAAAATAATTAGCTGACTTCCAGTACTGTTTTAAGGACCTAAATGCAAAACGTATTCTTGCGGCTGGCCTGACAGATTTCTCTGTTCCTGAATCTCTGCGATTTACCCACAGAGACATTTTCTACTTACCTTCTCTACTGAATAGCCAAACAAGCTGAGGTCTCATTCTGTCTCTATGGCATCAGCAAAATTGTAAACTCCCCTCTGCTTGCTGAGCTCTGTTCTTGCTGATTTGTAAGAGGCAGGAACACAGCTTAACATTTGGTTCTCAGGTTTAAACTTGTGGTCCTGAAAATGGCAGAAACTAGGGAAATGAAGTTTTTAGCTGACCTTTGACAACGCTGGAAATAGAGGTGACGGAATAAACATGAATTGCTCAGGACATTTTGGAAAGTCACTCCTTTGTCAAATTCAGCTGGCCGACATCCTGGGACTGATAAAATTCCTTTGCAGTTCATCAGAATATAACTTTGGCTCAATCTGTCAAAGTCACAACCACATCTCTCACGAGTACCATTTGGCCACAGGTCAAATCCATTATCACAAACACAGGAGATGTTCCTGAATAGCATTCCTAACCACTGTCGATGTCTACATGCATGGAGTAAGAGCAAATATCAAAAAAAAAAAAGTAAGAAAAACAATGCAATTTAGATGATCCCTGCTATTTTTATCGAAATCCGGAAACTCTTCCAAGTGACCAAATGGCATTTGGAAAAATAACCGTACCCTTGGAACCTGAAATCAGACTGTTGATGAAGATTTTAAAATAATTTATGGCTTCATAACTTCCTTGGTATATACTTTTAGCATGTTCACAACCAAGGAGGAGCCCCAGATGAGTCTTCTGGCTTAATGCTTGCTTGATCAATGTTCTGGAAGCAACAGGGCAGGATGGACCACCCATTTATCCTCAAAGTGGGATCCTAGGGCCATCATCATTAACCTAATCTGCTAGCATATCAAAAAGGCAAAATCAGGTTCCCAGCATTTCTGGGAGTGGGGCGCAGGGATCTGGGTTTTTACAAGCTCTTCTGGTGATCGCGACGTTCACTGGAGTTTGAAAGCCACTGGCCTCAGGGTCTCTGGGACAAACTGTCAACTGGCAACTGATGGTTTGTGGTTGTACCTGCTTATCTTTCTTTCTGCAGATGGAAGAAATGTGGCAATCGTGCCATCGTCCTTTGAAAGCTAGCTAGGTCCCAGCTGCTGACTTTAGCTTTCTCTTCTCCACAACATTTCCCAATACCTGGATCAGAACTATGGGGCACCATACGTTGAAACTGACTTAAGATGACAGTCTGTATGTTAAACTTGGAACGTGTAAGGAGCTCCTCCTAAACTTGTTTTAGTTTGTTTGGTACTAAGAGGTGACTA
The DNA here is from genome assembly GCF_018350175.1 of Felis catus. NCBI lineage: Eukaryota > Metazoa > Chordata > Mammalia > Carnivora > Felidae > Felis > Felis catus. Next base: position 104,439,911 of record NC_058368.1, on the reverse strand, counting down.
TACGTGACTATACACCTAAACAGTAATACACAGTCTTCCTGAATCAACTCTCTGAACATCTTAGCCATCTGTAACCCAGAAAAAGTAGACCGAAAAGACCTTTTATCATTCAACATGTATATTATGAAAACTGCACACCAAAGCTTGTTCCTTTTTTTTTTAAGTTTATTTATTTTGAGAGAGAGAGAGAGAGCACAAGGCAGAGAGAGAGAATCCCAAGCAGGATCCACACCACCAGTTCAAGCCTGATAGGGGCTTGAACCCATGAACGGCAAGATCATCACCTGAGCCGAAATCAAGTTGGATACTCAACTGACTGAGCCACCCAGGTGCCCCAGAGCGTGTTCCTTTTAAAGAAATTCTTGGAGGCTGCCAAAATCTTCTCAGTCTTAAAAACTAGTCGTGCCTCAGAATCACATGAGAAGCTTTTTTTTTTTTTTAACCTAAATGTAAGAGCTAAAACTATAAAACACTTAGAAGAAAACTTAGGTGTAAATCTTCATGATCTTGGGTTAGGCAATAGTTTCTTAGCTATGACACCTATAGTACAGGCAATCAAGCAAAAAATAGATAATTAAAAATTAAAACCTTTGTGCTTCAAAGGACACTATCAAGAGAGCAAGTGAAGAGTAGGAAATATTTGGAAATCATATATCTGAAGAGGGTCTAGTACCTAGAACGTATTTTTAAAAACTCAACTTACAACTCAACGATAAAAAACCCAAATAACCTGATTTTAAAAGTCATCAAATAGGGGCGCCTGGGTGGCGCAGTCGGTTAAGCGTCCGACTTCAGCCAGGTCACGATCTCGCGGTCCGTGAGTTCGAGCCCCGCGTCGGGCTCTGGGCTGATGGCTCAGAGCCTGGAGCCTGTTTCTGATTCTGTGTCTCCCTCTCTCTCTGCCCCTCCCCTGTTCATGCTCTGTCTCTCTCTGTCCCAAAAATAAAAATAAAAAACGTTGAAAAAAAAAATAAAATAAAATAAAAGTCATCAAATATTTGAACAGACATTTCTCCAAAGAAGATGTACACATGGCTGATACGCACAAAAAAAAATGCTCAACATCATTCATCATTAGGGAAATAGGAGTCAAAAACACAATGAGATGGCACATCACACTAAGATAGCTAGAATCAAAAAGATAGAAGATACCAAGAGTCAACAAGGATTTGGAGAAATTGGAACCCTCACATGTTGCTGGTAGGAATATAAAATGGCACAGCCACTTGGGAAAACAGCCTGGCAGTCCCTCAAAAACTTAAAAACAGAGTTACCGTAGGACCCAGCAATTCCACTCCTAGGTATATACCCAATAGAACAGAAGACATGAAAGCTTGTACATGAATGCTCGCAGCAGCCTTGTTCCTTAAAGCCAAAAAGTGGAAACAACTCAAATGTCCATCAACTAATGAGTGGATAAACAAAATGTGGTATATTTACACAATGAGGTATTATTTACCTTTAGAAAGGAGTTTGAAATACTGATACATGCTGTGACATGGATGAACCTTGAAAACATTAAGTGAAAGAAGCCAGATACAAAAAGCCACATATTGTGTGATTCCATTTACGTTAAATGTCCAGAATAGGCAAAGCCATAGACACAGAAATGTGACTAGTGGATTCGTGGTTGTCGGGGGCTGGGGGAAGTCTGATGGCCACACAACTTTGTGAAATACTAAAACCACTCAATGGTAGACCTAAAAGGGTGTATTTTATGGTATGTAAATTCTGTTTCAGTTTTTAAAAAACAGGCAGCAAGGTGGATTTGGCCAGTGGGGCCAAGCATATTTCCATAATCAAAAATAATGTGTGATATACACTGAGTTAGAATCACCGAGGACAGGGCCAGGGCTGCTATGGTTTTGACAAGTTTCCAGGTACTTTACTTGAAACCAGTCAACTGCCGATTGGAAAATCAGTGGTTGGGGACCACTGCTCTCTATATGGTTCTGTTAGTCCGATTCTCTTAGAAGGCTGCGAGAAAAGCAGTTTCTACAGGGAGACAAACAGGAGAAAAAAAAAGTATGTATATATATATATATATATATATATATATATATATATATATATATGACATAAATATATAAATATAAATATAAATATATATATATATATTTGCTGACAACCAAACAAGACACAATCAAGAATAAGATGCACATATAACAGCTGAAAAAGCCTAAGTATTCTGAGGCCACTTAGCCCAGAAGCAAAGAGTCATATGTGCCTTAACAATCCGACATCATCGCTATGTTACAACTTGTGATATTCACAGCGATGACCTGGAGGCATTCAGAGAGGATTAAACTGTGTTCCGTAAATGTTATTTAAGGCATGTGGAGGTAAATACTCGTTTTAGAAAATAGCATTTTAAGAATGCTCCGAGTAGTAAAACCTCAACAATTGAGGAAATCTGATTATCCAGCTAAGGTAGTTGAGAAATCCTTAATAGCTTTATTTTAAAGTTTTCTAATTTTTTTTTCCACTTGGCTTTCACAAACAAGAATCAGTCTTGCAACTAAGGAAAAATAACAGGATATAAACTTCCTGAAATGAGCATGAGACACAGAAAACATTTCAGGGGAGAGTGACAGAGAGGGAGAGATTTTTGGTTTTTCAATGCATACTCCTTTGTCAGCCAGTAGGCCTTTCTGTTTTTAATCGACCTTAGTGAGGTATAATTCATATACAATAAAATATTTTGAGCATATGATTTGAATGCCTTTGACAAATGTGTACGCACACCCATGTAACTACCATTCCATCGATACACAGAACGTCTCCACCTCCCTCGAATCATGTGCCCCTTTGCGGTCAGCCGCCCGACCATGTACCCACCTTGCCCCAAGCAACCAGTGATGTGATTTCTGGCACTATTGATTAATTTTGCCTCTAGAATTTCAGACAAACAGGCTCATACTCTGTATGTCCTTGGGTCCAGCTTCTTTCAACACAGCTATGACATACATGTATGTTGCTGCGTGGGATTAGTAGTTCATTCCATCTTATTACTGAGTAGTATTCCTTATATGAATATACCAAAAGTTACTAATCCATTCACCTCTTGCTTTCGGTTGGGGGCTGTTAGGAATGAAAGGGCCCAAGTCTTTTCATGGACGTATGTTTCCATTTCTCTTGGGTAAATACCCAAGGCTGGGCCGTGTGTTAAATATATGCTTAACATAATAAGAAACTGCCAAACCTCCTCTCAAGTAGTTTCACCATTTTATACTCCCACTAGGAATGCAGGACAGTGACCGTGAAAGCCTCTACCAGGACTTACAAACTAGTAGAGATAAAATCCTCTCTCTAGGTGACTTTCATGTCTCACTGATTCATTATTTTGTCTGCTATTGTAGGAGTTTCACCTTGTATCTGTAACACTTCTCTATACAGTTCCAAACCCTGTTTAGGCTTCAACCAGCGTTAATAATGATACACTATAAATTAATTATGTATATCATTATCAGCATACTATATCATTAATATGCCATTAATAAAACTAAAGTTTCAGGGCACCTGGGTGGCTCTGTTGGTTAAGCGTCCGACTTCAGCTCAGGTCATGATCTCACAGTTCATGGGTTTGAGCCCCACGTCAGGCTCCGTGCTGACGGCTCAGAGCCTGGAACCTGCTTTGAATTCTGTGTCTCCCTTTCTTTCTGTCCCTCCCTTGCTTGCACTCTGTTTCTGTCTCAGTCTCAAAAATAAACAAACATTAAAAAATAATAATAAAATAAAAATAAATAAAACTAAAGTCTCAAGCACAAAACATTTCTCCTGGCGGTGATAGCTAAAAATGGCTTCCCAAACAGCATTTATGTATGTTCCTTTCTAATGAGTGGGCAATGGCTGTGAATGAATCCTTGACTGTGTAACATCTTGGCAGTTTTTGTTGTTTATCCTTTCCAAAATCGACCTTCTGTGAAGTCAGTGCCTCAGTTCACAAAAGAGGAGCAGTACAGTTTAATGTTAAAGAGCCCTAGCTAAAGAGGTAGTCAGACCAGTGTGAACATGGTGAATTCTTTCCATGGGCCTGTTGTTTAACACACAGAGAGCTCTGGATCCCTCATCTGCAGTCTGGGAGATGGGCGTTATAAATATCCTTATCTCATATAATCGTTCGGGGGACAATGATCTCATGTAGGTAAAGCCCTTGGCAATGCTCCTAGTTCATATTTATTGCTTAAGAAATGGAAGCTTTAAAAAAGACACGTTCCAATGTGAGTGAAGGAAAAAGTCATCATAGGAAACGCAGCTCGAGTTCTGGAAGATAAATCCCCTCTCCTTGCTTTGTCTAGGAAGCCTGCTGCCTCTCTCTCCTTGGAAGTCAGGGAGATCCCCGTTCCATTAGCTGCCAATAAGCCCCATCCTCCACAAGGTCATTCCCTCCCCATCCTCTGCTCCTGCTGGGACTGGCTGTGGGAGGTCGGGGGGGGGGGTGGGGGGGCATGTGACCCTTCTCTCACCTCGTGCCAGTCTGGTTCACCTGCTCAGAAGCCTGGACTCACCATGCTGCCCTCTGCCTCAGCTGTTTCTACTGATCTGGCACTGAAACCTCCCGCTTCCTTTCAGAAGTCAACATCCCACGTGCTCAGGAGACCTACCAGACCCATGGGCTGAGGGATTAAGAGGCACCGGCTCTCTGGACCCCAGCCTCCAACAACCATAACAGGACCATAGGAGAAAGCTCACTAGATGCACATCTTAAAATTCCAGAAAATCATTCTTTAAGCTTAATTCTCCAAAGACGTGGACCGTTAGGAAGAGAGAAACCCTCCAGATTCGGGCTCTCAATTTAGAAACCATTTGGTAAATGTTTCTTTTTGCACCTGCACTTAGCGCCTTTATGCAATAGCCAGTATTGCATCTGCCCTAGCTCCTAACTCTGGAGAAACTGCAGTCTGTCAGGAGGGGAATAAACCATACCAGTTAGTAAGTTAATTAGGAAATGGAATGTGTTTAGGTATGTGTAGGAAAGAGAGCGACCAGGGAAACTCGGATTAACCAGCATTATGTTTTTAAATTGGTAAATCTGCTGACCGGAACACTGCACTGGGGCGGATCTTGTCATCTTCTCTGTGTTGCGCCCTTCACCCTACGGTGTTAGTTCCACCTCAGGCCAAGGACGGGTGAGACACAGCAGCGGGGAAGTGGGGAGGAGGGCAGAGGTTACGGTCTGGCAGAATCTGGGTGAAGTCATGCGAACGAACCATAGTTCCAGATCCTTCTGTCAGATACCCTCTAAGGTATCAACTGAAGGACCGGCTGACGTCTGTGACACTTGGCCCAAGCAGCTAGTTCACTGAGGGAGCGAGCGCCCTCAGCCAGAATGGGCGAAGGTGTGAGACAGTCCAATGTTGTATTAAATATTGAAAATAAGCCCCAAGGTAGGAGTACTCTTTAGAGAGGCGCTTTAGCCCTCTGATGCCACCCCTTAGGCCAGTTTTCTGTTACACACAGGAGAGAGAATGCCAGAAAATACTGGTGAATTAGTTTGACGAACTTCAGGAGTTTAAAGTGAGTATCCTTGACATTTTGACATCCTAGCCCATTTTCCTTTGGCTTTCCTAACGGAAGACGATGGAAGAATTGATTCTCCGCTTGCTTTTCTTCAGCTGCTGAAAAAACTCCCTCGATTTTTTGTTTCTTGAAAGATTCACCAATTTAAAAACTAAGCTTAAGTTTCTGTCAGCTTCCAGTTCTAAAAATTTTCAGTGTCTTAGATCAAACTGATCTTCTGTTAGTTCAAACTAATAAATAAATCTCTGTAGCAAACATCTTTTATGCCATTTACTCAAGCAGAAAATGCAGGTACTTGGTTTGCTTTTCAATTTTCTTTTTAAGGCAGCATTTCCCTTCCCCGCCCCCCAACAATTAGCAGTAACATCCTAAGGGTTTTTTTTTTTTTTTTCCTACCCGGTAACTTTGACAAGTTACCTAAGATTGGTCAAATCTTCTATTTTGGTTTTTATGGGTATTGCACCTGATACTGTCTTGCTTCATGCGACAAAAATACCAAGGGCGATGTATTACCCTAGTTTATTTTTTAAAGGACAAATACATTGTTTTAGGATCACTTATTTCTGTTGAAGTATTTCCCAAATTCAGATGTTGCTTCTCTAGACAACGAATTCATACAAAAATTTCTAACAGGTCATAAAAATACTTTCCCTTGTAAGTAGACAATCATGAATCTATTCAATCTTTGCTCACTTGTTTATAATCAAAACAAAAAGGGCTAGAAAACAGATGAAAACCTGTCTATCAGGTCCCTACTCTGTGCCACGCACTGGACTAAATGTTACATACGTTTTCTGGGTAATTCTCACAATAGTCTATAAACCATGATAGGTGCTGTGATTATCTTAATTTGTATATAAGAAAATTAAAGCTCAGAGAACAACAAACCTGCCCACAGTCACACGGACAGAAAGGAAATCTTTTGTTATTAAAAAAAAATAACAACAAAATGGATTCAGTAATAAATTACAGAATCACAAGTTCATATTTAGTTTTCTTGTTGCTGTTACTGAAAGCATGCTTATATGTACGTAAACACATGGCCCTGATACTCTCCTTTGCCACATGAAGAAGTTAAGGTCCGTGGACGTGAAATGACTAACCCCCAGGGACACAGCCAGTTAAGTGGATTTCAGAACCAACCAGCAGATGCATATGGCGAGGCTCCTGTGACATGAATTCTTAAGATGTTGGCGGTGTGTCCAGAACCTCCACCCCTGGGTCCTTTTTTTTTCCTTTTTTTTCCTTTTTTTTAAGTTTATCCATTTTGAAAGACAGAGGAAGAGAGAATGAGCAGGGAAGGGGCAGAGAGAGAGAATCCCAAGCAGTCTCTGTGCTCCATACTGAGCCCGACACGGGGCTCCATCTCATGGTTGTGAGGTCATGACTTGAGCCAAAACCAAGAGTTGCTCACTTAACCGTCTGAGTCACCCAGGCACCCCTTCCACCCCTGGGCTCTTAACATGTGTAGCAGAACTACTAGGCTCACGGCATAGACCCGTCCTCACTTCTTCATGTGATGCTGGCACCTCTGTTTCATTGGACAAAGAAACACAATGCGTATTCCTGTTAAGTGTTCAGATGGCTGTTTGTTTACACTGCGGAGGAGTAACCGTGGTAGTTCCAGGGCTGTCACTAGTGAGCCTGTCAATGTAATTGTGTGGTGACACCACCGCAGTTGTGAAGCAATCATTCATATCCATCCTTGTGTTTATATTTAGCAGTGGCTGTTAATGGTGTAATTATAGGATATAAACAAGCTCCACCCAGAGTGAGGCCGAATGATGAGATGATTGCCTGGGGACCTAGGTTACCCAATGCATCTTGCGCTATGAAATGAAAATATCCAGCACGGACAACTTTATTGTGACTATAAATTTGGCCTCCCACTAATACCACTTCAAGCCAAATTATGTATGTCTGATGAGGCATAATTTCTTATTAGATTCGGAGAATGCCAGGGCAGACTACATCATGATGGGATTATAATTTGAATTTTAATCAGGTTTTGTTCATTCCCCCATACTAGCTAATGAAATTGATTTGATAACATAGTTAGTCAAATGAATAGGGGACAACATAGGACAAAAAGGGAACAAATTGTATTGCTTACCACAAAGAGTACTACACTCTTTTATAATAGTAAGTGTAACTGTTGGCATTTTTTTCCTGACCTTTCCACGAACCCTCTTTCATCAGCCTCGTGGTGGTCCCCTCCCCGAGACAGATGTCGGAGTCTGGGTTTTGGCCTGATTAGGGATTTAACATATTGAATTCAGCCTTCTAATGATTCGCTACAGTTTTATTTTGACAGCCCTCTGTGCAGACCCTGCCTGTATATAAATCAGTGCCCCTCATTGCTGACCAAGAGAGCGTGTTGAAAGCTCTCCATCAAAATATCTATCATTCGGGAAGTGGAGAGAGAAGTTCGTCTAACAGACTGTGGTTTGCTCCCTTGTACGTACTCTGTTCCTCTCTTTTCTTCATCTAGCACACCCAGGATTCAGACATTTGGAATAAATGTTTAAAGCAAGAGATTCCATTAACTGTATGAAGTCATTGCTAGAATAGCTATGTGATCTTGCTGTCGTGTGATCTTCTAAGTCATAGCTAGGATAGCCTCTACCCTGTGATCTTATTGTCGGTCCTCACCACACCATCAGCTACCTGAGAATAAGTCAGAGAAAATTAAGTTGCCTGAATAATGACTCATTTCTCCTTAAAACTAGCCACTTTTAACTCATTCCAGTGAGTATTTAGCTTCTAACCAGAGTATTTATTACCTGGTCATTTTTTCTGAATCACAGTTACATATCTAAGTACATGAACAACTAGAGTTTCATGAAGATTAAAAAGTCAAGTAGAATAAGCTAGTGGAAACAAGGTGATACACTTGTGAATATTAAAACCATGGTATTAGGGTGCCTGGGTGGCGCAGTCGGTTAAGCGTCCTACTTCAGCCAGGTCACGATCTCGCGGTCCGTGAGTTCGAGCCCCGCGTCGGGCTCTGGGCTGATGGCTCAGAGCCTGGAGCCTGTTTCCGATTCTGTGTCTCCCTCTCTCTCTCTGCCCCTCTACCGTTCATGCTCTGTCTCTCTCTGTCCCAAAAATAAATAATAAACGTTGAAAAAAAAATTTTAAACCATGGTATTTGCCACACTAACAGACAGTTCTCTCGTTTTTGAATGCATAAAGATGGCAAACTGTCATTACTGTGAATGGCTTGGGGGCCAGGTAATATATTGTTTCTCTAAAGTATTTAAGTCATCAAGGCAGTAGCAAGAGGTCAGTGTGTGATTTGCTTAACAGCTGGAGGCAGATCAGGGTGAACGGAGACTTGTTGTCAAAACATTCTCAAAGGGGAAAATATTGATAAAAAATTAAAAAAGAAAGTTCTGGAGTTTGCATAAAGTGAGAAGGAATAGAATTTATTCCCCGCCTCTGTAAGGGTACTGAATATCACTTCAGTTTGCAAATATTGATACAACTGTCATATTATTTTCACACTGCGACAATTTTGAGTTTTCTTCACTTGAAACATTGTCCCAGGGGGCATTGTGACTGTTAAACTAATCTTTATTCATGATTTATGCAGCCTGAACTCAAGTCTCTGAAACAAAATTAATAAATCATGTGTTGATGGAGAGAATGGCAGAGACTGGAGACAATTTGAAGAACAATTTCTATGTGATTGGAACCACTTAGACCAACTTTTAGTTTATGGAAATTTTCGGCTTAAGATACAAAAACTCTTAGGGCCTCCTGGAAACTGTACCAATTCGTTTTTTCTGTTTATTTATTTTAAGGGAGAGAGTGAGTGTGTGAGCATGTGCACACAAGGGGGGGAGGGGCAGACACAGAGAGAGAGAGAGAGAGAGAGAGAGAGAGAGAGAGAGAGAATCCCAAGCAGGCTCCACGCTATCAGGGCAGAGCCCAACGCGAGTCTGGATGCCACATGATCCCACTGTGAGATCATGACCTGAGCCAAAATCAAGAGTCAGATGCTTAACCAAGAGAACCACCCAGGCACCCGACAGTTCATTTTCTTGCCTGATTTACTCAAAGACGTGCTAAAGCCAGGCTACCCAAACTGACCTATCGTCAACTCACCCTTTAAAAGATACCTAGCTAGGAACATCACATAGCTTGACTTCACAGCACACCAGAACTCTAACTCAACCCCTTCCGACTGCAAATTATGTCCATTTGTTCTTGCTGTTTTCTCAGAGGAGCTTTTAGAATTTAACTGAGTACCCTCTATGGAACTATAACCAAGCAATCACCTAGGAGACAAAGGTACATTGGTAATCAGTCCCAGATGCGATGCTGGTTGGAATGCCAACCAGGGCTAGCCGTTCATGAGTTACAGTTGTGTTCCACCATGGTGTGTGGTAATCACAGCTTTAAGAACACCAAGGAATTAAGGTGTGATTATTTCTTAAGTCAACTTTATTGGGGCCCCTGGGTGGCTCAGTCAGTTAAGCGGCCGACTTCGGCCCAGGTCACGATCTTGCAGTTTGTGAGTTCGAGCACAGGGTCGGGCTCTGTGCTGACGGCTCAGAGCCTGGAGCCTGCTTCTGATTCTGTGTCTCCCTCTCTCTCTGCCCCCTCCCCTGTTCAAGCTCTGTCTCTCAATAATAAATAAATGTTTAAAAAATTTTAATAAGTAAATAAACTTTATTTTTTAGAACAGTTTTGTATTTACAGAAAAACTGCAGATAGTAAAAAAAAAAAAAGTTCTCATATACCTCCCACCCAGTTTCCTCTATCACTAACACCTTAAATTAGTATAGTATCTTTGTTACAACTAATGAACCAATACTGATGCATTCTTAGTAACTCAAGATTATGCTTCATTCACATTTCCTTAGTTTTTATGGAATTTTACGTAATATGCTTTTTGTGTTCCGACAGTCAGTTGTCATGTCTCCTTAGGCTCCTCTTGGTTGTGACAGTTCCTCACACGTATGCCTTGACTTTGACAACCACAAGTCAGTATTTTGTAGAATGTCCCTCCATGAGGATGCATCTAGGGTTCTGAGTTTGGGAGAGGAAGACAATGCAAGTCAAGGGCCAGTGTCATCACACATGAAGGCCACATGTTATCAACATGACTTTTCCGGGTTGATGTTGACCGTGATCACCTGACTGAGGTGATGGCGTGTACCAGGTTTCTCCACCCTGAAGTTGCTCTTCTTCCCTCTCTTCCATACAGCATCCTCTGGAACGAAGTCACCATGCCCAGCGACACTTGAGGAACGGGGAGTTATGTTCCACCTCCTTGAGTCTGAGCATGTACATAACTTATTCAGATTTCTTCTGCACAGGAGATAGGTCTCTTCTCCCTCCCCCTCCCTTGATTTATTTATTCAGTCACTTATTTGTAGAAGTATGGACTCCGATTTCGTACTTGGGCTCATGGTGCAATACTACTTTTTTTTTTATTTTCCACCTGTAGTCAGTGGAGCTCTTACACTTTGATCCTCTGTCTTTTTGAAATAACTCCATTATTGTGTGTGTGTGTGTGTGTGTGTGTGTGTGTGTGTGTGTGTGTGGTGGGCTTTTGTGATCATTTCTCTTTAATTTAATTGTATCTTGCACATAAAAGTCAGCCAAAGTGGTAGTTACCAGCTTTTCTCCTCTGTGTGCCAGTCATCAATCAATTTCTTTTCAAGTGAACAAGTGGCATTTTTAAAAAACCTGTCACATTTGATGTTTGACCCGAAGATTATTTGGTACCCTTGATCTTTCCTCTCCTTGTCTGTACCATCCAGTCATGAGACACTTTTTGGATTCAAAGGTAAATTATTTTAAAAGTAGTAATAAATAGAGTAAATCAGAAGAGACTAGGGACATAGAATAAATGGAATATGAAGAATTTGATCACGAAAAACAAAATACAGAATACAAAAGCAACGGGCTTTTAGAAATTTAAAAAAAATTGCACTTTAAAAAAAAAAAGCTGAAAATTCAGGATAAGTACACAAGACCATTTCTGAAACTAACATATATCTTAATATGATCAAGAACATTGAGACCAGAATAACAGCTCAGAGCACACTAACTAGTAAACTGGTAAGGACAATAAACTAATACCTCATGAGGATCAGGACCAAGACTCCCTTCACAAAGTGATCACTCAGTATTCTGCTGGAAGCTACAGCCCATCCAGGAAACAGAAATCTGTGGAAAGAAGGAAAAAGATCATCATTTATAGGTGATGTTTCTGTTTACCTAAAAACAAGAGAATCAATCAAAATATAATGAATAAAAATTTAATTAAAAAAAAACCCCTATCTACAAAATAAACCAAAATCAATAGCTTTTCTGTCAATGAGCAATAAGTGTGTGTAAAATATAATGGAAAAGATCCCATTTACTAAGATGTAAAATATTCAATAATAATAAATGAGTACTTGGAAAACTGAACTATTTGCTGAGAGAAATAAAAGCAAACTCTAATAAAGGCTATGTAGCTAGATAGGAAGACTAAATATTTTCAAAATGTAGTTCTTTTCTATGTTATTCTTCAGGTGAAACACATTTTTAAGAAAATCTCAGGGGCGCCTGGGTGGCGCAGTCAGTTAAGCGTCCGACTTCAGCCAGGTCACGATCTCGCGGTCCGGGAGTTCGAGCCCTGCGTCGGGCTCTGGGCTGATGGCTCGGAGTCTGGAGCCTGTTTCCGATTCTGTGTCTCCCTCTCTCTCTGCCCCTCCCCCGTTCATGCTCTGTCTCTCTCTGTCCCAAAAATAAATAAATGTTGAAAAAAAAAATTTTTTTAAAAGAAAATCTCAACTTTAAAATGGTGACTCAAGGTTAAGAAAAAAACAAAAAACAAAGAGAAAACAAGAAAACAACAATAACCCAGGAAGAATAAATAGAAATGATCAACAAGATGGGGGGGTGGGAGGGAGGGAGGGTGGGTGATGGGTATTGAGGAGGGCACCTTTTGGGATGAGCACTGGGTGTTGTATGGAAAGCAATTTGACAATAAATTTCATATACTGGAAAAAAAAATTTTAAAAAAAAAATGATCAACAAAATGTGGAAGACAAGAGATCTTTGTCTAACAGTTACTGAAATGAATTATAAAGCTATCATAACTTTGAAATGTGATGTTTTCCAAATATAGATTAATGAAGCAGTGCCTAGGGAGAGATTCTACGATGAATAGGGATTTACTGTTGAGAACAGTGGCATACACATGAAGAAGTTACCAATAAATAAGATTGAACCAGTTGATAAACAATTTGGAGAAAATGAAAGCTGGCTTTTGACATCACACCATACACCAAAATAAAATTTAAATGTATTGAAGAATTCATGAAATTATAAAAGTCACAGAAAATCTACAATGAGGGGCACTTGAGTGGCTAAGTCTGTTGAGCATCTGACTCTTGATCTCAGCTCAGGTCTTGATCTCAGGGTCATAAGCACAAGCCTGTTGTTGGGCTCTATGCTGGATGTGTAGTCTACTTAAAGAAAAAATCTAGGATAAATTTTAATCTGCTCTTGGAATGAAGATTTTTCTCAGTAGAGGAATAATAAAGGATATCACAGAGAAGAATATCTAAAAATTTTTGTCAGGGGCGCCTGGGTGGCGCAGTCGGTTGAGCGTCCGACTTCAGCCAGGTCACGATCTTGCGGTCCGTGAGTTCGAGCCCCGCGTCAGGCTCTGGGCTGATGGCTCAGAGCCTGGAGCCTGTTTCCGTTTCTGTGTCTCCCTTTCTCTCTGCCCCTCGCCCGTTCATGCTCTGTCTCTCTCTGTCCCAAAAATAAATAAACGTTGAAAAAAAAATTTAAAAATTTTTGTCAAACAGACTATAAACAAAACTAGAAGACAAATGATAGGATTTTTTTTTTTTTTTTAAAGAAAGAGAGCGTGCACAAGCAGGGAAGAGGAAGAAGGAGAGGGAGAGAGAGAGAGAATCTTAAGTAGGCTCCATGCCCAATGTGGAGCCCGACACAGGGCTCGATCTCACAACAGTAAGATCATGACCTGAGCCAAAATCAAGAGTTGAACTCTTAACTGACTGAGCCACCAGGCATCCCGGGATTTTTTTTTTTAATTTAAATACAAATAACAAAGAGTTAATATTTTGAAGATATATAGAGAATTCACTAAGAGAAAGGCAAAAACAAAATCAAAGATTGGGGGAACATGAGTAAACAAATCAGAAAGACAAAACACTATGGCCAAGAAACACATGATCAGGTTTTTTTTTAATTAATTAAATTTATTTATTTGAATATGAAATTTATTGTCAAATTGATTTCCATACAACACCCAGTGCTCATCCCAACAAGTGCCCTCCTCAATACACCTCACCCACCCTCCACTCCCTCCCACCCCCCATCAACCCTCAGTTTATTCTCAGTTTTTAAGAGTCTGTTATGTTTTGACTCCCTCCCTAACCTTTTTTTTTCCCTTCCCCTCCCCCATGGTTGTCTGTTAAGTTTCTCAGGATCCACATAGGAGTGAAAACATATGGTATCTTTCTCTGTATGACTTATTTCACTTAGCATCACACTCTCCAGTTCCATCCACGTTGCTACAAAAGGCCATATTTCATTCTTTCTCATTGCCACGTAGTATTCCATTGTGTATATAAACCACAATTTCTTTATCCATTCATCAGCTGATGGACATTTAGGCTCTTTCCATAAATTGGATATTGTTGAAAGTGCTGTTATCAACATTGGTGTACAAGTGCCCCTTTGCATCAGCACTCCTGTATCCCTTGGGTAAATTCCTAGCAGTGCTATTGCTGGGTCATAGGGTAGGTCTATTTTTAATTTTTTGAGGAACCTCCACACTGTTTTCCAGAGTACCTGCACCAGTTTGCATTCCCACCAACAGTGCAAGAGGGTTCCCGTTTCTCCACATCCTCACCAGCATCTATAGTCTCCCGATTTGTTAATTTTGGCCACTTGACTGGCGTGAGGTAATATCTGAGTGTGGTTTTGATTTGTATTTCCCTGATGAGGAGGGACGTTAAGCATCTTTTCATGTGCCTGTTGGCCATCCAGATGTCTTCTTTAGAGAAGTGTCTATTCATGTTTTCTGCCCATTTCTTCACTGGATTGTTTTTCAGGTATGGAATTTGGTGAGTTCTTTACAGATTTTGGACACAAGCCCTTTGTCTGCTATGTCATTTGCAAATATCTTTTCCCATTCCATTGGTTGCCTTTTAGTTTTGTTGATTGTTTCCTTTGCAATGCAGAAGCTTTTTATCTTCATGAGGTCCCAATAGTTCATTTTTGCTTTTAATTCCTTTGCTTTTATTTTTTTCAACTTTTTTTATTTTTTTATTTTTGGGACAGAGAGAGACAGAGCATGAACGGGGGAGGGGCAGAGAGAGAGGGAGACACAAAATCGGAAACAGGCTCCAGGCTCCGAGCCATCAGCCCAGAGCCTGACGCGGGGCTCGAACTCACGGACCGCGAGATTGTGACCTGGCTGAAGTCGGAGGCTTAACCGACTGCGCCACCCAGGCACCCCTAATTCCTTTGCTTTTAATTGCCTTTGGGGATGTGTCAAGTAAGAAATTGCTGTGGCTGAGGTCAGAGAGGTTTTTTCCTGCTTTGTCCGCTAGGGTTTTGATGGTTTCCTGTCTCACATTCAGGTCCTTCATCCATTTTGAGTTTATTTTTGTGAATGGTGTAAGAAAGTGGTCTAGTTTCATTCTTCTGCATGTTGCTGTCCACTTCTCCCAGCACCATTTGTTAAAGAGACTGTTTTCCATTGGATATTCTTTCCTGCTTTGTCAAAGATTAGTTGGCCATACTTTTATGGGCCTAATTCTGGGGTTTCTATTCTATTCCATTGGTCTATGTGTCTGTTTTTGTGCCAATACTATGCTGTCTTGATGATTACAGCTTTGTAGTAGAGACTAAAGTGTGGGATTGTGATGCCTCCCGCTTTGGTGGTCTTCTTCAAAATTACTTGGCTGTTCGGGGTCTTTTGCAGTTCCATACAAATTTTAGGATTGCTTGTTCTAGCTTTGAGAAAAATGCTGGTGCAATTTTGAATGGGATTGCATTGAATGTGTAGATAGCTTTGGGTAGTATTGACATTTTAACAATATTTATTCTTCCCTACTAAAGAATGAATGGGTCAACCAGGCAATTAGAGAAGAAATTTAAAAATATATGGAAACAAATGAAGATGAAAATACAACAATCCAAATGTTTTGGGATGCAGCAAAGGCAGTCCTGAGAGGAAAATACATTGCAATCCAAGCTTATCTCAGGAAACAAGAAAAATCCCAAATACAAAATCTAATAGCAACCTAAAGGAAATAGAAGCAGAACAGCAAAGAAACCCCACACCCAGCAGAAGAAGAGAAATAATAAAGATCAGAGCAGAAATAAACAATATAGAATCTAAAAAAACTGTAGAGCAGATCAATGAAACCAAGAGTTGGTTTTTTGAAAAAATAAACAAAATTGATAAACCTCTAGCCAGGCTTCTCAAAAAGAAACGGGAGATGACCTAAATAGGTAAAATCATGAATGAAAATGGAATTATTACAACCAATCCCTCAGATATACAAGCAATTATCAGGGAATACTATGAAAAATTATATGCCAACAAACTGGACAACCTGGAAGAAATGGACAAATTCCACACACTTCCAAAACTCAAACAGGAAGAAATAGAAAACTTGAACAGACTCATAACCAGCAAAGGAATTGAATCAGTTACCAAAGATCTCCCAACAAACAAGAGTCCAGGACCAGATGAATTCCCTGGGGAATTCCACCAGACATTTAAAGCAGAGATAATACCTACCCTTCTCAAGCTGTTCCAAAAAATAGAAAGGGAAGGAAAACTTCCAGACTCATTCTATGAAGCCAGCATTACTTTGATTCCTAAACCAGACAGAGACCCAGCAAAAAAAGAGAACTACAGGCAATATCCCTAATGCATATGGATGCAAAAATTCTCAGTAAGATACTAGCAAATCGAATTCAACAGCATATAAAAAGAATTATTCACCATGATCAAGTGGGATTCATTCCTGGGCTGCAGGGGTGTTTGAACATTTGCAAATCAATCAATGTGATACATCACATTAATAAAAGAAAAGAACCATATGATCCTGTCAATCGATGCAGAAAAGGCATATGACAAAATTCAGCATCCTTTCTTAATAAAAACCCTTAGAAAGTCGGGATAGAAGGAACATACTTAAACATCATAAAAGCCATTTATGAAAAGCCCACAGCTAATATCATCCTCAATGGGGAAAAACTGAGAGCTTTCCCCCTGAGATCAGGAACACGACAGGGATGTCCACTCTCACCGCTGTTGTTTAACATAGTGTTGGAAGTGCTAGCATCAGCAATCAGACAACAAAAGGAAATCAAAGGCATCAAAATTGGCAAAGATGAAGTCAAGCTTTCACTTTTTGTAGATGACATGATATTATGCATGGAAAACCCGATAGACTCCACCAAAAGTCTGCTAGAACTGACACATGAATTCAGCAAAGTCGCAGGATACAAAATCAATGTACAGAAATCAGTTGCATTCTCATACACTAATAATGAAGCAACAGAAAGACAAATAAAGAAACGGATCCCATTCACAATTGCACCAAGAAGCATAAAATACCTAGGAATAAACCTAACCAAAGATGTCAATGATCTGTATGATGAAAACTATAGAAAGCTTATGAAGGGCAATGAAGAAGATACAAAGAAATGGAAAAACGTTCCGTGCTCATGGATTGGAAGAACATGATCAAGTTTTAAAGGCGTATTTATTTGCTTCATTCCATTTCCTCATCTTTTTTTTTTTAAAGAAGAGAGAGAATGAGAGTGAGTGGGTGGGGGAGGGGCAGAGAGAGAGATGGAGAGAGAGAATCCCAAGCAGGCTCCATGCTGTCAGTGGAGCCCAATGTGGGGCTCGAACCCATGAAATGTGAGATCATCACCTGAGCCAGATCAAGAGTCAGATGCTCAACCGCCTGAGCCACCCAGGTGCCCCCTGTTTCCTCATCTTTAAATAAAGAGGTCTGTTTAAAAATATGGCCAATGTAAGTGAAGACAGACAGAGTAGTACTGAGACTGGGTGAAAGATGGGAAACTTAGGGAGCAAAAGAGAATTGTTTCAAAAAAGAACCTGACAAATCGCAGATCCATTCATTGTAACATCATAGAAACCACAGAAACAATCTTCAAAATATATGTGGGAACTTGGCAGAGGGTAGACAAGGCATTAAAAATAAGGGAGAAAAAGAAAGATTGTTTAATAAATGATTTAGCTCTCATTATGACAAAAAGGTAGACTAATGCCTAACTCATACAGATGGGTAATTTTAGATGAATTAGAGGCCTGTGTGTGTAAAATAAACCTTTAAAATTACTAAGAGGAAATAGAGGGGAGAATTTCTTTATGACTGTGGGGGAGAGATTATTTTTCAGTCAGTATACAAAAAGGACAGTTCATAAAGGCAAAGATGGCATTAAGAAGTAAAATTCTTTTATGCAGAGGCTGCTATAAATAAAGACACAAACCCTGAATTGCAAAAATATATTTTCAATGTATAAAACAGAAAATGTTTTTGCTTCCACACTGTATAGATGGAGAACGTTACAAGTTGGTAAGAAAAAGACAAACAACTAACTACAAAAAAGAGCAGCGAAGGATCCCTTCAGGGAGTACACAAAGGAGATTTAAAGGACCAATAAATGGGAGAAGAGATGGTAAGCCTCACTAACAATTAGGGGAAATGCTTACTAAAACCAAGAGGCACCATTCCTCGGCCATCAGAATGGCAAAAATAAAAGAAGTATGACTTTCCAAATGCAGAGCAGGATGAACAGAACAGACAATTCTCTCAGCTTGCTGGGCATGCCATCTGATGCACCACTTTGGACAGCAAGGTGGCAATACTTGGTCACATTGAAAATGTGGCCTGTGATAAAGAGCTTTACCTCTCTAGAAATATTCACTAGAGAAGCACATGCAATCAAAGCCTGGTACAAGAACAGTCACTGAAGCAGTATTGGTCATGGCAAAACCTAATGTCTGTGGACGGAGGAAAGATAAAATATGCTATGTTCGTATTTTGTTTCCTTCGTGGCTGTGCCTCCAGCCACCTGAACGGTTTCAGGAACATTTTTGGTGCACATTAAGTATTTGTTAAATGAATGATCATGAGGATGCTCACAGCAGCTGAAAATGAACAAACTGGATCCCTGTGTATCAACAAGGATAGATTTTTTTTTAAATGTTTATTTAGTTTTGAGAGAGAGAGAGAGAGAGCACAAGTGAGGGAGGGGCAGAGAGAGGGAGACACAGAATCCAAAGCAGGCTCCAGGCTCCAAGCTGTCAGCACAGAGCCTGACACGGGGCTCAAACCCACAAACTGCAAGATCACGATCTGAGCTGAAGTCAGACACTTAACCAACTGAGCCACCCAGGCAGCCCTCAATATGGACAAATTTTAAACAAGTATTGGGTGAACAAAATGTTTCTGGAATATGTCTACTATGGTACAGATTTAATGTACATAAAACAATACTGTGTACTCTTCAAAGATAATGACATATTAAAAATAGTAGACATGGACTAGAAGAAAACCAACAAAATTTATAACGGTGATTGCCTCTGGTAAGAAGTGAATGATGGTAAGAAAGAGAAAGAGGGAAGAACAGAAGTAGGGATAGGGGTTGGGGGAAAAAAAGGCCACTTCAGCTGACCTCAATGGTCTCATTTCTTTTAATAAGAAAAGTATCTAAAGCACAAATGACAAAATGTAAACTTTAAAAAAAATTCTGAATTGTAAATACAGAGGTGTTTATTTTCTCTGTAAAACTTTTTAAATAAAAAGAATATTTGTATCCAGAAAATAAGAAGAGGTGACTATATAAATGGAAGTTTAAGGAATAAAAACAGTGGAAATTAAAAATTTGGTGGATGAGGGTCACCTGGGTGTTTCAGTCGGTTGAGCATCCAACTCTTAATTTTGGCTCAGGTCATGATCCCAGGGTCATGGGAACAAGCCCTGCATTGGGTTCCACACCAAGCATGGAGCCTGCTTGGGATTCTCTCTCTCTCCCTCTGCCCCTCCCCCCTCTCTAAAAATAAAAATAAAATATGGTGGACGAAATTTTCAAAATTCATTTTCTGCATTTATTTTTAACTTTTATTTATTTTTGAGACAGACAGAGACAGAGCATGAACGGGGGAGGGGCAGAGAGAGAGGGAGACACAGAATCGGAAGCAGGCTCCAGGCTCCCAGCCATCAGCCCAGAGCCCGACGCGGGGCTCGAACTCGCGGGCTGCGAGATGGTGACCTGAGCTGAAGTCGGACGCTCAACCGACTGAGCCACCCAGGCGCCCCACATTTTCTGCATTTAAAACAAAGTCAAGTATATGGCCTAGATCTTAGAACAAAAAGACAAGGAGATATAAAAGAATATTTCATGGACATGGACAGCCCATCCTAGAAGTCCAACATATGATTAAGAGCTCCAAAAAAAGAATAAAGACAAAGGGGTGATACAAGTATTTAAAGAAATAACATTTCCCAGAGCTTCAGATTAAAAGGGCAAAACTCTATGAAATTCTCAACACGAATGAGAAGGAAAAGATGCTAACAATATTCAGAGAGGGGGAACACTTTAAAGAAATAAGAATCAGACTGGCATTTTATTTGCCATCAGCAACTCATGAAAAAATTAATTCACAGCTCAGAAGGAAAAGAGTTTGAAACCTAGAGTTTATTTATCATTAAGCTATTAATTGAGAGAAAGGGAAAATAAAAATTTTAGAAATGTCTGGAATAAAGATCTCTGGGGGAGAAAATTGTTTGAGAATATTCTATAGCAAAGGAAGCAGAGGACCCAAAAGAAAGGAGAACATATTTGAGAAAATATTGACCCTAATTTCAAAGAGTGTGATGAAAAGAAATCCTAGGGATGTGGCATGTTTAGAAAACAGTGTGTCTGAATTACACAGTATGTCTGACTGTGTGAGTCAGAGAGCAACAGGAAGCATGACTTCAAGAAGAATGTGGATTTTCTGTAACGATTTGATTAACCAGATGTATGATCTTAGCATTTGGGTGAAAAATAGGCTACTATTGCCAACAAGAAAAAAATAAAATAAAGGCAATTCAAACTGTCAGGAAAAACAAAAAGCTCCATAAGAAATACATAGTGCAACTATGAAACAAATGAAAATGTGTTGTGATTTAGAGCAATTGGTAAAAAATAACTTAAAAATTTTTAAGTTTTGTTTTTGTTTTTGTTTTTTTGAGATAGACAGGGAGAGAGAGCAAGCGAGCCAGCAGGGGAGGGGCAGAGAGAGAGGGAGACAGAGGATCCCAAGCTCCAGGCTGACAGCAGCAAGCCCGATGCAGATCTCAAACCCATTAACCATGAGATCATGACTTGAGCCAAAGTCGGATGCTTAACCAACTAAGCCACCCATGTGCCCCCCCCAAAATAATTAACACTTTTATAACAACTTTGAGGCCTGGGGCATTTTCTTTCAAGCAATATGGATTAAGGAAACCCACATCACCTTCTGTCAGTGTCTAGTCACACTACTTAGTTCTGAAGCAAATTGTATCTATGGCGACTCATAATGTTAAAATGCTTTCTTGGTTTTCGTTTTCTAGAACCTATTCGTAAAGAATCTGTGGAAGACAAGGGTGATTACAGACAATTAAGTTATAAACCCTAAGAATGCAAAATTGATGTGGCTGAGAGAATCTATGTGAGTGATGGAAAAGAGAAGCAACAGAGGGAGGTAGAATAGTGCCAGTTTCCTCGACTTACACAACTGGGGGGAGCTTAAGAGATACTGGCTGAAGGTGAACTAAAAAAGAAAAATACAGGACCATTATTTAAACCTATAAAGTTAACAAAGAACTTAAAAGTAAAAAATATAACAAAATTTAGGGAGAGGAAAAAGGAGGGAAAAAAGGGAGGGGGCTAAATTTCTAATTTTTTAAAAACAAGGAATTGATATTGCTTAAATTTGATAAACCAGGAATTGTTACAAGTGTAACCACTTGTAATTCCAGGACTAGGAGTCGTTTGTGAACTAGAGGTATTTTGCTTCCATGTATACCCTCCTTTAATGAGTGAATCTGTTTTTCCATGAGAATACATCACTTTTACAATAACTTTGAAAAGGGAGGTGAAAATTTACGATTTTCTCTGCCTTGCTGATTCCCCCTCCCCATAAGAAGACAGTCTAGCTAGAGAAAACTCAAGAGCTTGCTTTTGAGTTTTTTATGTTGTAACTTCTGTATCCTTCTTAGAGCATTAGAGACCCTCGATTACAGTTGTGCCAAAACTAAAAAACCTACAGAGCAATCACTCAACAATGGACAAAAATGCCCAAACAACTCAGAAGGAAACATTAAAGGTCAGTTGCCTTGCAGACAGTGCTATGTACATGTCATCTCCTCTTGGCCAGATGAGTCAAACATCACCCAAAATCAACAGGGAACAAATGAGTCCAGTGGACCTGGTCAGTAGAGAAATGGATGATTCAAGGCTTGAATGATTCAAGAGAGTGTACAGACGTATAACAAAGGTGAGAGTCTATACTCGTTCATTGTTCACTCAAAGGAATTTAAAAGAGTATGACTCAAAATGTTTATGAAAAAAAATTCAGGAAGTAGTACATTTTGAACTCCATAATTATGGGGTGCCTGGGTGGCTTAGTTGGTTGAGCACCTGACTTTGGCTCAGGTCATAATCTTGCAGTTCCTGAGTTTGAGCCCTGCATCAGGCTCTGGGCTAATAGTTCAGAGCCTGGAGCCTGCTTCGGATTCTGTGTCTCCCTCTCTCTCTGCCCCTCCCCAGCTCACACTCTGTCTCTGTCTCAAAAAATAAACATTAAAAGGGGTGTCTGGGTGGGTCAGTCCGTTAAGTGTCCGACTTCAGCTCAGGTCATGATCTCGTGGTTCGTGGGTTCGAGCCCCACGTTGGGTTCTGTGCTGACAGCTCAGAGCTGCAGCCTGTTTCAGATTCTGTGTCTCCCTCCCTCTCTGCCCCTCCCTCGCTCATGCTCTGTCTCAAAAATAAATAAACATTAAAAATGTATTTTAAAAAAACATTAAAAAAAGTTTTTTTTTAAATATGTGAACTCCATAGTTTTTAGAAAGGTAATGATAACTCAGTGCCTAGCATGTGCCAAGCACATGCTGAATGCTTTACATGTATTATTTAATCTTCAAACGAGTCCAGTAAGGTTAATACCATTTAAAGATGAGGAAACTGAGTCACCAGGAGTTAAATAACTTGCTCAGATTTACATAGCCAGTAAGAAGTGGAGCACAGATTATATCCCAAATCTGCCTGATTCCAAAGCCTGTCAGTTTAGAAAATACAAACACATTTTTTTAGAAATAAATCGATAACTAACTATAATCACAACACTCAGGGATTGCGATGTATTTTAATGTATCTCACCTCCCTAATGTATTTCCTATGCATAATACATTTTTATTTCTTAACAATTCAGGGATCATACTGTAAATACTATATATTGTTTGCTAATCTACTTTTTTCACTTAAGAATAAATTATTATTTCATGATTCGGTATTCTTCTGCATATCAGTCTTCAGGTCTTCTTGGTATTAATTTATTCATTCAGTCAATATTTATTGATGCACAAAGTAGTACTCCAGATACTTGTACTACGTAAGTAGACAAGCAGACAAAAATGTCTGAAGTCAGGAAGCTTCCATTTTAGTGGGAGGAAATGACAATTGACACAGTAAGCAAAGTGTGTATCATGTCGGAAACTGACACATAGTACAAGGATTAAAATATAAGGCAGGATAAGAGGGATGAGAAGAGCAAGGAGGGTGGTAGGGTGTTTGAAATTTTCACTGAAAAATGATACTTGAGCAAAGCCTTGATGGAGGCACAGGAGTAATCCGTAACATTATCATCACCCCCAACAAGACCCTGTGCCCAGTCGCAGTCACTTGCCATTGCCCTTTCCCCACAGCCCCTGGCAACTTGGTGTTGCCAACTTTCTGTCCCTATGGCTTTGCCTCTTCTGGACATTTCATGTAAATGAAACGGTCACAATATGTGACCTCTTGTGTATGGCTTCTTTCGCTGAGTATAACGTCTAGACGTTTCATCCAAGTTGTAGCACGTATCAGTACTTCATTCTTTTATGGCTGAATTATATTTTGTTGTGTGGATACGCCACATTTGTTGATCCATTCATCAGTTGATGGACACTGAGCATTTCCACTTTGGGGTACTGGGAACAATGCTGCCTTGAACATTCATGTGTAAGTTTTCGTTGGAAGCTTTGTTTTCAATTCTAGCAGGTATATACCTAGGAGTGGAATTGCTGGATCAGATGGTAACTCTGTATTCAATTTTTTGAGGAACTTCCAGACTGTTTTCCAGAGTGGCTGTGCCAGGAAGAAAGCACTTAAAGCCAGAATGAACAGCTAGTGCAAAGGCCACCGTGGCTGGAATGGAGTGAGCTCAATATGGGATGGAGAGATAAAGCGGGGGGGAGGACTAGAATGTGTAGGGCCCTTTAGGCCATTGTAAGGAAGTTGGCTGTGATTCTGAGAAAAATGGGGAGCCATAGGAAGGTTTATGAGCAAGGGATCATGTGACCTAGCTTCATTTTTTTAAGTTTATTTATTTTCAGAGAGAGAGAAAGTGGGAATGGGGGAGGAACGGAGACAGGGAGATAGAGAATCCCAAGCAGGCTCTGCACTGTCAGTGTGGAGCCGGATGCAGGGCTTGAACTCAGGAACCACGAGATCATGAACTGGGCCAAAATCAAGATTCAGACAGTTAACCGACTGAGCCACACAGGGAACCTCCTAACTTCATTTTTAAAAGAATCTATGTGGCTGCCTTATAGAAAACACACTATAGGGAAAAGAAGATTAGGAGACCATCAGAGTAAGCCAAGCAAGAAATGACCAAGTTGGAAGCAGTGGAGGCAGTAAAAGTGGTTAGATTCTGCCTAGGTTTTGAAAGTAAAATTAAGCAGATTTTCTTTTTTTTTTTAATTTTTTTTTCAACGTTTTTATTTATTTTTGGGACAGAGAGAGACAGAGCATGAACGGGGGAGGGGCAGAGAGAGAGGGAGACGCAGAATCAGAAACAGGCTCCAGGCTCCGAGCCATCAGCCCAGAGCCTGACGCGGGGCTCGAACTCACGGACCATGAGATCGTGACCTGGCTGAAGTCGGACGCTTAACCGACTGCGCCACCCAGGCACCCCAAATTAAGCAGATTTTCTGATGGATCTGGTGGTGGTAACACAAAGAAAAAAGTCAAGAATAAGTACTCAGCTGTTGGCTGCCCGAGCATCTGGAAGGATGGAGATGCCGTTGACCAAGATGAGGACGACTGTAGGAGAGCAAATTTTGTAGAGGGGTAGATTCAGGAGTTCGGCTTTCAACATGGTACACTGGAGAAGTGGAGATCTTACCTAGGCAGTGGGATGTACGAGTAAGGAGTAGAAGAGAGAGGTCCAGGATGGAGAGAAATTTGGGATTAATCGTGTTACTGGTTGAGGATTATGAAGGAAGTGAATTTAGACAGAGAGGAAAGGGGCACCATGGACTGCATCCTAGGGCTCTTTACGGTAAGAGGATAGTGAAAAGGGGAGGAAACCCAATCAATTACGATGTCCTGGAAGCCAAGAGAAGAAAGTGTGCCAAGATGGAAGGAGAAAATAAATAGGTCAATATGCTGCAGAGGTCAAGTAAGGTAAGGACTGAGGATCGACCGTTCGATTCAGGAACATGTAGATAACCAGTGACCTTGACCAGGAG
Source organism: Felis catus (assembly GCF_018350175.1). Lineage (NCBI taxonomy): Eukaryota > Metazoa > Chordata > Mammalia > Carnivora > Felidae > Felis > Felis catus. The sequence continues at coordinate 104,414,592 of NC_058368.1, read as the reverse complement.
TTTCTTTGGAGTGGTGCTGGCAGAAGGCTCATTAGAATGGGTGGAGGACAAAAGGAAAGGTACTGAAGGAAACTCTTGAGGGTTATGGATGGCTTCATTATCGTGACTGTGGTAATGATCTCTCAGTATACACATATGTCAAAACCAATCAAATTGTACACTTTAAATATGTACATGGTAGGGTACTTCAGTTATACCTTCATAAAGCTGCAAGAGACAGAGAATGGGAGGACAGAAAGAAACCTCTTTTGATGATATTTGCTGCAGGGGGAGCAGAGAAATGAGGTAAGAGCTACACAAGGCAGAGAAAAGAGGATTTTTTGAGGTGGGAAAAATAACCAGCCATGTATGTGTATGCTGTTGGGAAGGGTCCAGAAAGAGAAAAACGAAGAATGATTGTGGGGCAGCATTCCGGGCTCGGTCTTGCGGTCACAAATTTCCATTCGGTGCAGCTCTGTGTTTTTCTCCAGTCATATTCAGCAGCAAAGGGTATAGGCGTAGAACTGGCAAAGAACTGGATCGTGCCCTTGCCAAGAGAATAGACAGGAAAGAGGCAAGAGTTGTGGGTACATGCAAACAGATGGCTTCTAAGGATGGAGTTTTTGTTTAAATGGGCTTAGGACCAAAGGACAATCATCAAGAGGATGAGGTAGAGTCAAAAGGGAGAAGAATCAATGGATTAGAGGTTCCAGGGAAATTGAAAGCTTGTTGGAGTTGGGGTACTGGAGGAATCGTCAGGGGTGGTGGTCATACTGGGAGGCATGACCCAGCATTCCATGATATGGATGTGTACAGTTTGTTTAACCAGTTCAGACCCCTTTCTAAGATGAGCCTTTAGGATCATGGAAGCTATCTCCTTCCCTTCTGCCACCTCTTATTTCCTGATCATTCCTGATTCTCCCTGAGATCCCAGGAATTTCTACCAGGTTCAACCCCTCCCTTCTCAGATGACTTAACCCTAATCTAACTATTCTCTATAAGCACCTCCGCCTCTCTGATCCCAACCCTCTAATAACATCTGCCCGTGTATGCTGAGAATTCTACGATTCCCTTGAGAACCAGAAGGGAAGCCAGGGGAAGCAGGCCAGGCGCCATATGTCTGTCCCTCTAGGGTATCATTGGGGGCAGTCCACCTTATCAAGGGCTCAGTCTTTCATGAAGTGTTGTTAGATTGGAGAGAGATGGGGTCTTTTCCTTTTACAACTGGGGCTCTAGCTCCAGAATTTGCAAAGACAAAAGAGTTTAGGTCTTTGAGTGTATAGCTCCACCTTTCTAGGACTCTCATTGTATGGAATGTGATCTTTGTCACAGAGGACACTATTTCCCGTTCCATCAAAACCCCTATAAATGTTGTTTAGACATATACTGACCATTGTAGTGTCACCATATTTTTTTCTGTATTTAAATGATCTCTGTGTTACAATCTTTAATGGGAAATCAGTTTAACAGAATAATTAAATCCTTTAGGGAGGATGAATTTGAACTCTCTAAGTTATTAGCTGTTGGTATCTTGTTTTCTTTAACACATGTACGTGATGGGAATGGCATTTAGATTTTTTTTTTTAATTTTTTTTTCAACGTTTTTTATTTATTTTTGGGACAGAGACAGACAGAGCATGAACAGGGGAGGGGCCGAGAGAGAGAGAGACACAGAATTGGAAACAGGCTCCAGGCTCTGAGCCATCAGCCCAGAGCCTGACGCGGGGCTCGAACTCACGGACCGCGAGATCGTGACCTGGCTGAAGTCGGACGCTTAACCGACTACGCCACCCAGGCGCCCCATAGATTTAAATGCATGTGTAACTGTTTACCTCCTAAACATTGTCTTTTAACGGTATTTCCTTCCCTGGTATATCATCTTGATAAAGCTTCACGGAAGGCAAAATTCTCCCTCCTCTCTCCACACCCACCTTTTTCACCTTTCCAACTCCATAGCTGCAAACCAATAAAGGCACACACCCATAAAATCACATGCGACGAATACTGCCTAGCCAAGAAACCTACCCTCATCACAACACTTTCCTCAGGCTACCTCTGCCAATCAGACAGTTAATGCCATGTCAGCACCAACATATGGAAGTCCATCATGTTTGTTAATTCCCTGGGGTCTGTACGTCCTCTTTCGACACTAGTCTTACCATGTAGATCACCAAGTTCCATGCTGCCATCCTGTCATGGGTGACACAGCCATACTGAAATCCATGGGAGTTTAAGACATAACCCCCACTGGGGGAGTGTGGGTGGCTCAGTCGGTTAAGTGTCCAACTTTGGCTCAGGTTATGATCTCAGTCTGTGAGTTTGAGCCCTGCATCAGAGCCTGGAGCCTGCTTCAGATTCTGTGTCTCCCTCTGTCTCTGCCCCTCCCCCACTCACGCTCTGTCTCTCTCTCTCTCAAAAATAAACATTAAAAAAAAAAAGACATCACCCCCATTGAACCTAGCTCAAAGATCATTATGCATAACTCCATGGACCAGAGAAACCCCAGTGCTACAACCTTTCAACCCTTCATTCTCTCATGCATCTCTTCTTGCAACTGTTGTGGTTTTCTCTCTTGCTTTGTGCCTTTCTGCACAAACCCTAGTCTGGCGCATACAGTAGATGCTCAGTTATTAACAGGCTGAGCACTCCTTGGAAGATAGCCAACAGAGCCATGCACTTTACCTAGGGTCTAACTGAGGAGGACTTTCAGTAGAGTGTATGGAATGGAAATGGGCAGTTCCTGGCTCAGCGTTCATTTTAATTTGTTTTAAGTTTATTCATTTTTGAGACGGGGAGCAAGTGAGGGAGGGGGAGGGGCGGGGGGGTGGGGAGAGAGAGAAAATCCCAAGCAGCCTCAGCACTGTCAGCACAGAGCTGGACGCAGGGCTCGATCCTATGAACCCTTGAGATCATAACCTGAGCTGAAATCAATATCAGACGCATAAGCAACTGAGCCACTAAGGTGCTCCCAGCATTGGTTTATTGACTTAGGAAGCGTATACTGCTTTCTCCCTCCCCCAGAAGATGATTTTGTTAAGTGAGAAGCATAGTAGGAAAATGCAGTTAAGGCGGGTGCTGCATACCTAGAGATCATGGATGGAGATGTTTTGTCTGACCAAATACACAGTTGTCATGTCAGGGTAACTGTCCTCACATTGTTCATGCCTCCCCTCCCCACTCCCCACCCCCCCCCCCCCCCCACACACACACCCTCCTCAACCCGTCTAAGAGGCAATCTCCTGATGTCTGTGTTTTCACTTGATGCCTGAACTGGGCACTGGGCGGCCTGCACTGGGGAAAAGACATTCTTTTGTTCTTTTGCTCCCTCACCTTCCTCAGTGGAATCAAGGGTTTACGAGGTTATTTTTAGCCACTTTTGTCAGCAGGGAAAGGAAGAAAGGGAAAAATGAAGGAGGCCCGATGTTCTGCTGCAGCTTCCTGGAAAGAATGGGCTTTAAAAAAACACCACTGGTGAAGATTAATTCCTTTGTCAATAAATGTGGGCAGCTAATCTAGTGCCAATTGCCCATGCCTGGGGAATGAGCCCTGAGGACTCGAGGAAACCAGATCGTCTTGCGGTAGGGCATTTGTTTCTCCCAAACACTGACCAGGCATCTGCCATTACTTTCCATTTTTTAAAACTGCAGAGGAAAAAAGAAATGCCAAATGGTTTCTGCAACTCCAAAGGGCAAACTGGATATGTTTTGACATATGATGAAAGCAAATTATTCTAAAATCTATTCATATATAGAATTATCTTTCTGGGACACACCAAACTAAATGTCAGTTCCATGCATGAGTTCCTTCAATGCACTAAGCCAGTGGGCAGTGACTTGTCTTGGTTGGTTTTAGTTATTGACTTGGACTCACGGTGGGGTTGCGATTACTAATGGGGCCGTCGTCGGAGGTGCTTAGTAGCCCTCCTTTTGCCTCCCAAACAAGCAACCACCCCCACTAAGAAGATATGGTCTCCCTCCCTGGCTCTTGGCTTTAAGGGTCACTTTCATGGGCTGTCAGTTACTCTGGCTTCTCATCAGGAGATAAAGCCTAGGGTCCTACCTGGTGCAGGGAGCATCAATTTTTACTGGAAGCTAAAAAGCCTTGGAGACCTGGGGGAATAAATCCCCTACCGGAGACATTAACGATCTCTAGGAGAGGGGAAAGCCAGGCTGGCCCCGCTTGCCTCACCCTCTCGTCATCCAGCCCCCAGAGCTCAGGAAGCTTCCTGATTAAGAGCAGCTTTCACACTTTTTAATTTTTTTTTTTTAACTGTAGCCCTCAGGGATCAGTTTTACATGGCAATCCAGCACACCCAAACACGAGACAGAACTTACCTTGCAAAGTACAAAGGACGCCAGCCCTTGTTTTTTGCCTAATTCCATTTAATTCTGTGTCTTCCTTAAGTGCTGCCCAAGACACTTGTGGATTTCACAAGCCACCAGTAAGTCACCCCCCAGAGGACGAGAAACACCGTCCCCGACTAGCAGAATACCGGTGTTTGAAGGTGGGCAGGGGCTGCAGAAACAGGTCCTCCCAGGAGAACGTGCGCCTCTGCTCTGCGGTTGGCTAGTCTGTGCTTGAATGTCTGCCCGGCAACTCTGAGGAGCCAGGCAGGTGTTGCACGCTTTCCCTGCGGCTTCACAATCACCACCAGGAGGTCTGAGTACTGCAACGACCCTCATTGTACAGATGAGCCTCAGCTGACGGAAGAAGCTGGAGGTGCCAGCTGGGAAAGCCAGATTTCAAAGGCGATCGCTCTGACTCTGAACCCGCTCGTAACCTTGACCCTACCTGCTCAAAGCCCACTGGTAACCACTCATTACCCGCAGGGTCGGGTTGAACTTTTTAACCTCTGTAGCTTCATTTTACTCCTTTCCTCCTTCCTCCCTCTGCACTACAGCCCGAAGGAACTTCCTTCAGCTGGGCTGACACTCTAGGACTTCCTGGAACTCTCTTCTCCCTTTGCTTGGTTTGCTCCTCTTATTTAGACCTTATCTAGGTGTCAGTTTAAACCTCATTTCCTCTGGGACCTGTGCCCACCCCACCCCCACCCTCCACAGTCGTGATAAGTGCCTCCCTGTGAACGTGCAGACCACGGTGTATTTTTCTCTGCCCTGTTGCAAATGTTTCTATCTCCAGGGGTGTGCTGGTAAATGTCCAGCAACCAGCTCTCTGGGGAATAGGGGGCGGCGGGCGGGGGGAGGGGGGGTGATTTAGCATTTGCCCATTTCCTTGGTGTAAATACTTCCACACTTGCCAATTTGAAGCCATCAACATGGCTTCACTGAATGTGAACTTGGAAAGGCATCAGTGGGATTGTGCAAACGGGTTCCAGCGCATACCGCTGGATGTCTGTCTTATCCTCTCTGACCTGGGGGAAGGCAAGGATCATCTCTGTCTTGCTGACCATTGTATATCTCCTCGGTGAATAAGAAGGGCAGGCAAGGGCAAGATAATGGGCTGGTGTTTGAGACATATTGAGATAGTGAAATGTGTTGCTTCTTCCCAATGAGTAAGGAAGGAATGGGAGAGGAAAGGGTAAAGGCCGGGTGTAATAAAAATAATAACCAACAGGGGGGTGCCTGGGTGGCTCAGTTGGTTGAGCATCTGACTTCCCCTCATGGTGTGATCTTGCAGTTTGTTGAGTTTGAGCCCCACACTGGGCTCACTGCTGTCAGCCCAGAGACTGCTTCGGATCCCCCGTCTCCCTCTCTCTCTTCCCCTCTCCCACTCCCACTTGTGCTGTCTCAAAAAATAAACACTTAGAAAAAATAATAAGAGTAACCAACAATCACTGCTTCCTTACAGACTATACCATATTTCCACACACACTGCGTCATGTGATTGTTTTCACAGAAAAGTAAGGAGGAGGGGTGTTATTTAGTCGATGAAGAAACCATCTCCCCAAAGGTATAGTGATCTACACAGGATTACACAGTTCACACCTGAGCTAGAACAAAGTTTTTCTTGAGTTTTAGCCCCACATCCATTTACTGTTCAGGGTGGCTTCCCACATCGACGTCCCTGCTTGTCGTGAGAAAATAGACATTTGGGCAAATGCAGAGATTGAAGCAGAGAGGATAATGGTGCAAGGAAGAGCAAGCACTGCCCAGGTGTGAGGAATGTTGTGCCTGTGCACGTGTGCACACAGGCCAGCCACACATGACACAGTATCTTGGGAAAGGAATACCAAGTGAGTGACAGAGCCATTGGTGACAAGACCCCTCAGCAGTGAGAGATGGGATTGTGAGCACTTAAGAGTGGGGCTTAAATAAGGCAATCCTGAGAAATAAAACCAAAGCTGGAGGCATTACAATCCCAGACTTCAAGCTGTATTACAAAGCTGTAATCATCAAGACAGTATGGTGCTGGCACAAGAACAGACCCTCAGACCAATGGAACAGAACGGAGAACCCAGAAATGGACCCACAAACATATGGCCAACTAATCTTTGACAAAGCAGGAAAGAATATCCAACGGAAAAAAGACCGTTTCTTTGGCAAATACTGTTGGGAAAACTGGACAGCGCCATGCAGAAGAATGAACTTGGACCACCTTCTTACACCATACATAAAAATAAACTCAAAATGGATGAAAGACCTAAACATAAGACAGGAAGCCATCCAAATCCTAGAGGAGAAAACAGGCAACAACCTCTTTGACCTCGGCCACAGCAACTTCTTACTTGACATGTCTCCAGAGGCAAGGGAAACAAAAGCAGAAATGAACAATTGGGATCTCATCAAAATAAAAAGCTTCTGCACAGCAAAGGAAACAATCAGCAAAACTAAAAAGCAACCGATGGAATGGGAGAAGGTATTTGCAAATGACATATCAGATACAGGGTTAGTGTCCAAAATCTATAAAGAACTTACAAACTCAGGGGCACCTGGGTGGCTCAGTCAGTTAAGCATTTGACTCTGGCTCGGGTCATGATCTCACAGTTTGTGGGTTCAAGCCCCGTATCGGGCTTTCTGCTGACATCTCAGAGTCTGGAGCCTGCTTCAGATTCTGTCTCCATCTCTCTCTGCCCCTCCCCAACTCGCGCTCTGTCTCTCACTCAAAAGTAAACAAACAGTAAAAGAAAAAAAAAAAACAAAAAAAAACCCTTACAAACTCAACACCCAAAAAACAAATAATCCAGTGAAGAAATGGACAAAAGACTTGAATAGACACTTTTCCAAAGAAGACATCCAGATGGCCAACAGACACATGAAAAAGATGCTCAACATCACTCCTCATCAGGGAAATACAAGTCAAAACCACCATGAGATACCACCTCACACCTGTCAGAATGGCTCACATCAACAACTCAGGCAACAACAGATATTGGCAAGGATGCGGAGAAAGAGGATCTCTTTTGCATTGTTGGTGGCAATGCAAACCGGTGCAATCACTCTGTAAAACAGTGTGGAGGTTCCTCAAAAAATTAAAAATAGGGGTGCCTGGGTGGCTCAGTCAGTTGAGTGTCCAACTTTGGCTCAGGTCATGATCTCACCCTTCGTGGGTTTGAGCCCTGCATTGACAGCTCAGAGCTGGAGCCTACTTTAGAATCTGTGTCTCCCTCTCTCTCTGCCCTCCTCAGCTCACACTCTGTCCCTCTCTCTCAAAAATAAACATAAAAAAAATTTTTAAATTAAAAGTAGAACTATCCTATGATCCAGCAATTGCACTACTAGGTATTTATCAAAAAGATAAATTCAAAGGGGCACATGCACCCCCGTGTTTATAGCATCACTATCGACAATAGCCAAAGTATGGAAAGAGCCCAAATGTCCATCAACAGATGAATGGATGAAGAAGATGTGGTATGTGTGTGTGTGTACATGTATGTATATATACATATATATGTATATATATATATGTATATGTATATGTATATGTGTATATATACATATATATATAATGTAATATTACTCAGCGATCAAAAAGAGTGAAACCTTGCCATCTTCAACAACGTGGATGGAACTGGATTGTATTATGTATGCAAAATAAGTCATTCAGAGAAAGACAAATATCATATGATTTCACTCATGTGGAATTTAAGATACAAAACAGATGAACATATGGGAAGGGAAGCAAAAATAAGATAAAAACAGAGAGAGAAGCAAACCATAAGAGACTCTTAAATACAGAGAACAAACAGGGTTGCTGGTGGGGTGTTGGGTGGGGGAAGGGCTAAAGGGGTGAGGGGCATTAAGGAGGACACTTGTTGGGATGAGCACTGGGTGTTCTACATAAGTGATGAATCACTAAATTCTCTTCCTGAAATCATTATTATGCTGTATGTTACCTAACTTGGTTTTAAATTAAAAAAAAAAAAAGAGTGAGGTTTAAAGAATTGGATACCTAGGTTCAGATTCTGTTCCACCCCTTGGCTGTGTGACCTTGGTCTTGTAACCTTTTTGTGCCATCATTTCCTGCTACTACTAATCAACCCTCAGAGGACTGCTATGAAGATTAAGTTGGATAATCCATGCCAAATGCTTACAGCTGGGCTTGTTCCATAGTGCACCCTCAATATTATTTTTCTAACTTCCATTACAGTGTGTTTTTTTTTTTTTGTCTCTTCTGTAAGACACTGAGGTACTTTCTCATGCTTTATTGATGTCGATCATAGGAAAAGAAAACCTTGCAATGGAGTAGTGCATTAGTACAAGCAGAGATACATTTCCACTGGGCGTTTGAGCTCAGTGTGTTTCTGAGGAAGTTGCAAAACATGTTAAAAAAAAACAGAAAAAGAAAAAAGTCTTGGGGTGCCTGGGTGACTCAGTCGGTTGAGCACCTGACTCTTGATTTCGGCTCAGGTCATGATCTCAACGTTTCGTGAGTACGAGTCCCGCGTCAGACTCTGCACTGACAGTGTGAAGCTTGCTTGGAATTCTCGCCCTCTCTCTCTGCCCCTCCTGGGCTCTCTCTGTCTCTTTCTCAAAAATAAATAAAGAGCCTGTGCGGTATATAGTTCTTTCTGTGTTTTCTTTCTATGTCTGTGTCTACAGTCCTCACTTTAGATGGCACACCCCTTTAGGGCAGGGCCCGTGTTTGCTTTTGAACCAAGAGCATGGTCTTTATATTCTTAAAATTACATTACAAAAGTAAAACAAAGATTAGTATTTTGTGATGTGTGAAAATTACATGAAATTCAAATTTTATTTTCCGGGAATGAAGTTTTATTTGAAGTTTTTTATAGCCAGGCAATGTAGCTAATATTGCCTGTGGCCTTTTTCACACTACAATGGCGGAGTTGAGTCTTTGTAACAGAGATCATAGGGCCTGCCTGCGAAGCCTAAAATATTTCCTGTCTGGCTCTTTACAGAAAAGGTTTGCTGACTTCGGTCCTAAAATAACTAGTAGGTCTCCTAAAAAGTTGCTATCCCCTCCCCTATTGAGATTCAAGGTTTTGACTGTTTATCAAACCACACAGGGAGTGGTAAAAACTGTGCTGTGATAACCTTTTTTTTAATGTTTATGTATTTTGACAGAGAGCGCGTACACACACGTGCCTGTGCACACAAGCGGGGAAGGGGCAGAGAGAGAGGGAGAGAGATAATCCCCAACAGCCTCCCCGCTCTCGGCATGGAGCAGATGTGAGGCTCAATCCCATGACCCTGAGATCATAACCTGAGCCTAAATCAAGTCAGACGCTCAACTGCGCCACCCAGGTGCTCCTGTGATGCCATTTTTTCAAAAGCCACAGTGTGATTAAATAGCTCCAAATGCTCAAGAAGGCTTCCTTTCGGTGTCTAAGATAAGCTGTCATGGGGAAATGAAGTTAGTTTTAGATAAGAAATACAAGGCAGGAAGACCCCAACCTTGAGTCTCAGCACCATGATTCTCTAAACCAGCAATGGTGGCCAACATTGCACAGGGCCGTGTAGATCAGCTAACATGATGATAACGTTGTTATAAGATACCGTCACTGCACGCTGACCCCTTAGAGGACCTGACTCTCATTTCCTTCCCAGACCTCTTCCACAGGCTGGGTGCGAACAATGGTGGTGCGGGGTCCGGGTGACTGCCAACAGCGCCACCAGCAGAAGGACCCCCCAGGCGCTTCCCTGAAGCCGTCACCGATAAACCAACACATGAATGAAGGAGTGTGCTTTTCTGGGATCAGGGCCCAAGTGCAAACAGTGCCTCTGCCAGAATCTTCCTTTAATGTTACGCTGGACCTCAGTCCTGCCTTATTCAGACTATACTCTAAGGGACGCTACTGTCACATACATAACACATGCTTTGGCTTCAGTTTTAAAAAACCAAGCACAGTTCTGAGAACTGTTTCTAACGAGTGTGAATTTTCCCACCTGTTTCTCTTTTTTTCTTCTTTTCCTATTTATTACACTTCTTTTTTCTGTTTCTCTTTTTTTCTTTTGTTCCTATTTATTACACTTCCCTGTTGGGTGGCTGATGTCAACGTTTTCCCCCACAGTTGAGAGAAGGCAACAACGTTTTTTTGGTTTTTTTTTTTTAATTTTTTTTTTTATTTTTGGGACAGAGAGAGACAGAGCATGAACGGGGGAGGGGCAGAGAGAGAGGGAGACACAGAATCGGAAACAGGCTCCAGGCTCCGAGCCATCAGCCCAGAGCCCGATGCGGGGCTCGAACTCACGGAGCGCGAGATCGTGACCTGGCTGAAGTCGGACGCTTAACCGACTGCGCCACCCAGGCGCCCCGGCAACAACGTTTTTAAAAACTAGGTTTGAACTTCTAATCTCACCCACAGTGGTAGGAAGCTCCTGAAAGGCGGCTCGGCACGAGGGGCTTTAAAGGACTGAGGCCTCGTTTTCCACACTTATACTTGAGGATCTCTCTCTTCCCACAGTACTTAGTAATTGTTTATCAGTTTTCTGTGAAACTCTGAACATAACTTTGCTGAACCAGAGTCAGTTGTAAGGCACCAACGGTAGTTAACATCTCTGTCTGTTCAGTGATAATGTGGTCTCAACGCTGTGTTCTTTCTACAATAGAAAATTGGAGGGGATTTTGTGAACTGAGGGGTTTTACACTTTCCATCACTCCTAATGATGCTCATTAATTTGTTTTTATATTTATTTATTTTTGAGAAAGGGAGCGCCAGCGGGCTGGGGCCGAGGGACAGAGGATCCAACGTGGGCTCTGCTCTGACAGCAGAGAGCCCGATACGGGTCATGAGATCATGACCTGAGCCGAAGTAGGTCTCGGCTGAGCCACCCGGGTGCCCCACGCTCATTAATTTTTGAAAAGCAAAGCTTCTCACAATGATTTACTTTTAAAAAAACAAGCATAAAACATAATATACACCTGCACTACAATTAGAATGGCCATCTGGCAAAAAAAAAAAAAACCAAAAAAACAAAAAAACCCATATATATGCATACATATATATGTATATATATCTCAATGTTTAGCATCAAAGATCAGGTTAATTGAAGCTATATCAGTGTCAGGGAGAAAGAGAGATAAAGCAAGATCTGCTGATGGATAAGGAGTAGAACTTCTCCACTCAATCCTTATTATTCACAGATTCCACAACTGAGAATTCACCTACTTGTGAAAATTTATTTGTAACCCCAAAATCAATACTTGCAGTGCTTTCACGGTGATTTGCGGACACGCACAGGGTAGCAAAAAATTCGAGTCACCTGACACACATGTTCCCAGCTGAGGTCGAGCAAGGTGACGCTCAGCTCTTTCAGATCTCATAATGTAAACAAGCGTCCTTTTCCCACTGTGCCCGTGTGGGCTTTTTGTTGGTGATTTTGCTCTTTAAAATGGCAGAAATGCCGATGTGCTTTCTAGTGTTCCCAAGCACAGAAGGCTACGATAGGTCTTACAGAGAAAAACAGAAGTTCGATAACTTGCATTATCTAACTTCTATAAGAAGAAGAGTCACATAAGTTTAATTCAGGCATGGGTTGTAGTATTGTGGGCCCTGGGTTCACTGTTAATGAATCAACAAAACATGTTAAATAAGCATCTTTAAACAGAAACACACATAAAGTAAGGTTATGTAGTGACGAAAGGTTATCACTTGATGAAAATGTTATGCCCAGAGCCTTGCAGGAACCCAGCACTGGGTTTCTGTTAGGAGCAATGGTTCAGCATTGGCTAATTCAGCATTGACAGCAATTTACAGAACGTAACAACCTCGAATAATAGGAATCCAGTGGTATTTGGATTCCCTTTCTATTCAGTTCTCCTATATGGGGCTTAAGTACCTTTAGTCCAGAAGAATCTCTGGCTGTTAAAATTACAGTGACTTTTTAAATAATTATACGTTATTTTTAAAGCACCAGCAAGGATATCTTCCAGTTCTTCCAAGATCATTAGAGCCGTCTTATCTCTGAATACTGTCCCATGTTCCAAAGGTGGTCGTACCGCAGGTGGTCACTCGCACAATGGTACAGGTAAGGTTAGGGGATCAGAAGGAAATGGAGACACAGGTAGAAGCCACGAGAGTGCTAGTTGCTAGTTTGTGTTCTTTCATTTCAACCACTCTGGAGACCTTTTGTCTATCCTGGCTAAACAGTTGATACCATTTGGGGAAGCCTTCCTTTCAAGTGAAAAAGAAAGGGCATGGGGGACAGGGAGGTATATAGGTGAGACGCTGGTCCTAACCTTCTCTAATAGGGAAGGTATACCCAACAGGGTGGTGTTGTCTGTGAAAAATTAATAATAACAGAGTTTCAGCTGAGGGTCACCTGTTATAATCAACCTCTGGCATAAGGTTTTGTTTGTTGTAGAACGGGACACTAATTGGAATTTGTACCTGTGTTATCATCACACAGTATCCAAAAAAATGGGCAACGTCTGGCAACTTTCATGAGGTTTTCTAAGAAAAAGAGCCATTTGCATCTTTAGTGACTAATATATCCACAGAATTCACTTTTATTCAAAGAGAGGACGATCTTAGACTTCTCCCCTACTCCCCAGATACCTGATTATAATAGCAAAGGAGATCACTGTATTTTTCCCCCTTGTTTGTAAGAAATAAGGAAAATTATTTATTTTGGCTTCTGAAAAACTGACGAACTGTGACATTTTCTTCATTGTAATGCACATATGAAGTTATTTCCCCCAAACCAGATTCTAATTTTCTATAATTCAGTAGGACAGCTCGCAGAACTTTCTTGCCTACAGTTTGAAAGTGCTACGGGGAAAAATTAAATCATGGCACAAAAAGGGAAGTGAATGAGTTGTGATACCCAGGAAAATATGTGGTGACTCACAGATATGAAAAGAAGTTTCATCTGCAGCCTGAGACTTTGGGAATACTAAGGAAAGTGACTCGGCTTTCAGTTTTTTTCGTATTTTCTCTGTTGTGTCCTCTACGTTAACTCCCAACTTGGGGAGAGGAGGGGAATGTTCAATAGAATCAGATCAACAGAGCTGAGAATTATGCTCTCCTCTCCTCTTAGTAAAATGTGAATTGAAAAAGTCTGAGGAACTCATCAGCGCCCATGATGGCCATTGCAACTGCATATTATAAAAGTTAATCATGAAATCTTGTAGCTGTTCCACACTGTCTTGCCCAAGCATTAAATACCAAGAATTCTTCTTGTTTCAAAATTTGAGTCTTATCAAAAGAGCATGTACTTTCCCGTTAAGCAAATGCAGTCCTACTCAATGTATTAGGAAACTCTGAAGTTTTTTGTGGAATATACTTGTCATAACTGGAGAAATCACCAACTTTGTTAACTCCAACTTTGGAGGAGGAAAAAAAGTTTTCAGTTCTATTCCTCTTGCCCTAGTCTTCCTTATCAGAATGACTAAGGGCACCTTGCATCATGTAGACACTTCATCAGTATTAAATAATAATTATGGGAGCCTGGCAGAGAAATTGAGATCAGAGAGGGGAGCTTGGGTGGCTCACTTGGTTAAGCATCCGACTCTTGGACAATTTCAGCTCTGGTCATGATCTCAAGTTTCGTGGGTTTGAACCCTGCGTCAGGCTCTGCCCTGGTAGTGCAGAGCCTGCTTGGGATGCTCTCTCTGCCTCACTCTCTGCTCCTCCCCCACTCACACTGTCTCTGTCTCTCTCAAAATAAATAAGTAAACTTAAAAAAAAATCTTAGGGGCGCCTGGGTGGCTCAGTCAGTTAAGCGTCCAACTTCAGCTCAGGTCACGATCTCGCCGTCCATGAGTTTGAGCCCCGCGTCGGGCTCTGGGCTGATGGCTCAGAGCCTGGAACCTGCTTCTGATTCTGTGTCTCCCTCTCTCTCTGCCCCTCCGCCATTCATGCTCTCTCTCTGTCTCAAAAATAGATAAAAACTTAAAAAAAAAATCTTAAAGAAATTGAGGTCAGAGATGTAGCTACCAAGTTTTTCCACGAACTTCAGGGGGCTGGGAAAATCATAGAATCCCTTTGCTTTGGTTTCCTCATTTCTGAAACAAGTGAAAATACCACCAGTTCTCCTAAGGCCACATGGTTTAAATATACAATTGATGGGCAGGCAATTTGGATATAGAAATTCCAAACAGGAATGTAAATGATGCTTTAGGAAAGTTTGGCTGATTATTACAGCTCCTGTTTATAGATTTGTCTTCTCTAGCAAGGATATGACTCATGTTAAGTATATGGATTTTTCATCTAAATTGGCATGTCTCTGGTTAAAAAGAAACAAGCTAACCAAATGTTAATTTAGGCACATTGTATTTATGTGGGGGGGCAGGGAAGAGAGAGTATCCTGTCTGGGTCATTTCGTCTCTCCACTGTTGACATCTGCGGCCGCCACCAAAGTGGGGGAGGAAGGGCCACTGGAGGATTCGCTCATGAACCTGGTGTTGGAGACCATTGATGACCGTGTTACGTCACTGTAGTGCTTTGTACGTGGGGGTATTTGCACAGGTACCACTCCATTTTATAATGACAACGCCCTGAGGAGCTCCTTGAGGACTATTTAGTTCTCATGTATTACTGATGAAGAGGCAAAGCTGAGGGAATATAAATGATACAGTGGGGTCCCCATGCCTGTCCGAGGCAAAACACCCAGGGCCTCTGGGGTCTGACCCAGGGGTCTTCCCACTAAACCAGCTGCTTCCTGGAGCAGGCTGCCTTGGAGAGGGGTTGTTGCATATCCTTCCCTGGATATCTCTAGTGTCATGTCTGCACCTAGAGAAGAAAGGAAGTGGCCTTGGTTGATTTTGGATTATTTATGATGAGGACATAGGCCTTTTTGAGTTTGGGATTGGCTTGCTCTCGTTTGGTTGTTGTGTTTATCATTTTCCAAAGGTGGTTTAATGTGCTTCCCCTCTTGAGGGCTCTAGGATGTTATTTGTTTATCCTTTTTAGTCTAAATATGATAAAAATACATTTTATTTTGGAAAATAAAAAAGCCTGCACAATAAAAACGAAACAACAATTGCTTATTACCTGGAGAAAACCACTGTTCACATGTTGGTATAGCATCTTTCTCCCTTTGGTAGTTGAAATTATAGATAGGTATTTGTATAGCCTACTTTTTTTTCATACGGCCTTATAGCCTTATATTGTATTTTCCAGTGCCAGTACACCTGTAGTATAAAAGTAGTGTTAATGGCCCCACTAATAATCCATGAAATGGGTATGATCTGTTTACTTAATCTTTCCCCCACTTCTGGGCAGTTGTCTGTGCCACTTGAACACTGGAGAATATAAAAGAGAAGTGTGGGTGTGGACTGTGCATACTTCCCTGTTTGCATTTCTGATCATGCCCCTAAAATGGGTTCCAT
The DNA here is from genome assembly GCF_018350175.1 of Felis catus. Classification (NCBI taxonomy): domain Eukaryota; kingdom Metazoa; phylum Chordata; class Mammalia; order Carnivora; family Felidae; genus Felis; species Felis catus. The sequence continues at coordinate 104,398,923 of NC_058368.1, read as the reverse complement.
AAAGAAAAGACTCAAGCATTATATCCTAAAAGAAAGATTCCTGAAAAGAAAGGTCCAGCCATTGTAAGACTAGCAGCAGAAACCAGCAAATTGCTCTGCACTGTATGTGGAGGCTCATCACCCTTGCCCATGTCATCTCTGCCCAGCCTACCCCAGTCATCCACCCTCTGCATAGAGTGTCATCAAGGATTGTAGGTTACCTTTTACATGGCCTGAGCATCACCAGGAAGGAAATTGGGAACTTGGTTAAATTTTGCTTTATGGATTTTTATTTTATTTTATTATCATTTTTTATTTTTGTTTATGGATTTTATCTTCATTTTTTGCTTCATGGATATATACGTGTATGTACATATACACTTTTTAGATCATCACCTTTTTGGCATTTCCTGCTGTATTAATCAGTGTTCTTCAAAGAAGCATAACCAACAGAATAGGAGATGATAGATTGATGATGATGATGATAGCTGATAGATAGACAGATAAAAAGAGATTTATTATAAGGAATTAACTCATGTGATTATGGGGGCTGACAGGTTTCAAGATCTGCAGGGTTAACAGGCAAGCTGGAGACCCAGAAGGGCCAATGATGTAAATTCTAGGTCATAGGCCGGCAGATTTGAGACCCAGGGAAAGCCAGTGTTTCAGTGAGAATCTGAAGGCAGGAAAAAGCACATCCCGGTGCAAAGGCAGTCAGGCAGGAGGAACTCCCTCTCATTCAAGGGAGACTCAGCCTTTTGTTTTACTCAGGTCTTCACCTTATTGGATGAGACCCACCCACATGAGGGAGAGCAATCTGCTTTACTCAGTCTATGGATTTAAATGTGAAACTCATCCAAAAATATCCCTCACAGGAACACCCAGAATAATATTTGACCCAAGATCTGGGCACCCTGTGGCCCAGTCAAATTGACACATAAAATTAACCATTACACCCTCAATCCTGTGCCTCCGTGGCCTGCCTACCTATCCCTACCATTCCCTACAGGTGACTCTGAAATAGCAACCTCTTTTTTTTTTTTCTTTACAACAATAGCTATTTCTAGTGGTTTTGTTACTTCGTATCATTCAGAAACAGAAGGGACAGGCTTCCTCAACTTGTGCACATGGTATCTTGTGACAAATAGAAACCTGGTCATATGATGGTTAGATTCCAGCACCAGCTCATAAGAGCTCAGTCACCTGAATACGGAAGTAATAGTACCATTTCAACTATAGCCAGCCATTTTATCAACCATGGGAAAAATAATCTATCCATGACTTCCGAGTCAGGGTCCCACAGAGATCCAGCTTCCACCATGCTTCTACTCAAGCCACAGATCAGGAACCTAAGTCTCGGTAGATCTTCGAGCCACAGATCCTCCTTTTGTGCACTTTCAAAGGGTTCTGAATTGACGGGAAAATGGGAACTGCTTTACCTCCGAAGTATTTTGTATCTTCATCTACTTAGTCATTTATTCATGTATTCATTCATTCTTTGATTTTTTAAACAACACACGCCATGTCAGCTTAAGGAGACTATGTGCATAGGAGGGAATAGGAAGGGAAATTAGAGATTCTTTATTTTAGAGATACTTGCAAGCCATGTTTAGGTTAAGAGTTCAAATTCATAGTCCGCCTATTAATGACCTGTACCAACGAGCACCTGATTCCAAGTCTGGTCATGAACAAAATGATTATTCAGGATTCTCCTTCAATTAAAAAAAAAAAAACAAAAAAACTCCACACACATAAAAGGATTATTCAAGATTCATGGAAAAAAATAAAATGTTGGCAACCATTAAATAGCAGAGGGGATACTGGACTGCCTAGAAGTTAGGGGCACCTGGGTGGCTCAGTCAGTTAAGTGTCCGACTCTTGATTTGGACTCCGGTCGTGATCCCAGGGTCATGAGATCGAGCCCCACGTTGGACTCTGCACCTCTCTCCCCCAAAAAGAAAAAAAAAAACACTTAAAGAAGTCAGATAGAAAGGATTGTACTTCTAAGTAAAAGAACTAACTGTTTCAGCCCTTTGTTGCATGACTTTAAACTTGGATCCAGAATTTGATATTAAGATAGTGAATTCATTTATTCATTCACTGAGTCAGCAGATATTTTTAAGAGCTCATTATGTGCCAGGCACTTGTTAAAAAGTATTGGGTCTTTTTGCAACAACATGGACAGATCTAGAGAATATAATGCTAAGCAAAATAAGTCACTCAGAGAAAGACAAATACCATCTGATTTCACTCATATGTGGAATTTAAGAAACAAAACAAACAAGGGGCTCCTGGATAGTCCAGTCAGTTAAGCAACTGGCTCTTGATTTTGGCTCAGGTCATGATCTCACAGTTCATGGGGTCGGGCCCAATATCAGGCTCTGCATGGAGCCTGCTTGGGATTCTCTGTCTCCCTCTCTCTCTCTCCCTCTCTCTCAAAATTAAATAAATAAACTTAAAAAAATAAATAAAAAAAAGAGACTAACCAAAAAACAGACTCTTAACTAGAGAACTGATGGTTACCAGAGGGCAGGTGGCAGGGGCGGGGGAGGTGGGGGAATGGGTGAAATAAGCGAAGGGGGTTAAGGGTACACTTACCATGATGAGAATGGAGTCATGTAGAGAATTGTTGAGTCACTACATTGTACACCTGAAATTAATACAACACTGTATGTTAACTGGAGTTAATTTTTTTTAATTAAAATTTAAAAAAACTTTAAAGCATTAGATCTTAATAATATTGTTTTTAAAAAGAAGAAGAAGAAGGTAGAGAAGAGCTAGAAGGTAGAGGGAAGATCTATAAACTATACGTTTTAGTGTGGTCTTCCCAATGGCTGCATTGCCATTAAAGAAGATTGCTCATGTAAAGAAACCACGTATGTTTTGTAGTTTAAAAAATAATGCAGTTTACTGAAGCAGATTGGAGTTTTATTCCTTGAAACTAATAAAAGAGGCTTATGGGAGTTGGAAAGAAATAAAGACAATGACTTTACAATCATTTGTAGATACACAAGTATCTTTAGATGGCCTTTTTACTCTTTTTAATGAAACTATCCAAAAACCTCCACAGTAATGGCTAATTCACCTAGGAACTCATCTTCATTATTTGTGTAATTTTTAATTCTCCAAGCTTTTAGTTTCGTGTACATCAAAAACCACTTAAGGGCTGTAAAAAGATACTGAAGAGAATGCTACATTTAGAGCAGAAAATTCTGTTATTGAATTTACCATAGTGATCATCGGTTGTAAATCTAAGCAATCAGTCCAGTTTATGAATAGACCAAGCTAGAGAAATCAGCATGCCTCATTTGCATACATACACACCGTCATCATGGATTAGCTTTGGTTGCATTTTCTCCCCTGGCAAACAGGACACGTATTTTATGTCACCTTGAAAGGAGAACTTAATAAAAAGCATGATACGGTATATTCAACCTCTTTCAAGTGTCCAGATCCTTACAACCCGATATCCAAAAAGTCGGACATTTCCCTTTCTGCATATCCCTCCTTTACTGAGAGAACATGTATTTCTCTCATGTACCTAGTAAACATCTAAGTGGGCCCAGTGCTGAGCACTGTGTAAACAAGATAAGTGAGGGCCTGGTTTTACGAGTGTTGACATCAACGGATGGAAATGAAATGACAGACTCCGTTTAATTGTCTCCTCTGTTGTTAGGAAAGTCCAAAGACATGCCCTCCCCAGCAAAGAGCAGGACCATTCATTCCTCTGTGTCCATCTTAAATGCTTCAGGGTAGCTACCTCATCTGGGGCCACAATGGTACCTGGCTCTTGGGCAAACCCATGGAAGATAAAGGGAAGGTTCCAAGAGTAATCGTGGCCCATCTGGCTCCCCAGAGCCTCAGATTTGCCTGCCAGCAGAAACAAAGGGAGACAGTTTTATATTCTGTATTGGATTGATGCTATGTTTTAAGGTAATACTTTCTACACACCTCGCCTTCTAATACGTAATTTCTTTTAGATTCCTAGGATGCCTCTGTGTGTGTGTGTGTGTGTGTGTGTGTGTGTGTGTGTGTTCTGTCTCAACCCGCTGTTCCCCTGGCACGTTCTGGTCCATCTGCCCCAGCCCAGGATCCCCAGGGTCACACCACCCACTGACAAGATGCATCAGGCCCACCTCTGTCCCTCCCCAGAGCTTCATGTAGTTTTCTAATAATAATGACAGAGACTGCTGAGTGGACACACAATGGGCAAGGCACTTTACATACCCTGTCAGCTGAGGGCACGACCACTCCGTAAGGAAGTCACTTTCTCTTTTTCACAGATGGGCAAGTTGATGTGCAGGGAAGTCAAGTCACTTATCCAAAACCGAGCCCTGGTAACTGGTGGCAAGAGCCAGTATTCAAAACCGTGTGCCTGATTCCTAAGCTCGCGAGTTGTTTTTGTTTTTGTCTTTTGCTTCCCCACTCTGCCTGTCAAAGCATTTTGTTGCCTCCCCTATTAGTGTCAGTACTGTAATAAATGTCTCTTGGCTTGAACAGAAATACTGAAAGCGACAGTGTGCCCTGGAGACCTGTGCGGTTGCCGTGGCCCTGGCCCAATCATTGCAGCCAGCAGTGTTTGCTGTGTACTTTAGATACATTGTTTCATTTCATTCTCCAATATGAAATGGGCACCATTTTATCCCCAGCTTGAGGAGTCATAACTGGTAGACGGAAGAGCCAGGATTCAAACCAACAGTGTTCAACTCCAAATCCCACATGCTGACTCACTGCAGCAGAGAGAGCTTTGCAGAGAGAGCTTTCTCCCACTTGGCATTTTAGAAAGAAAATTCCAACACTTTTTAGCGGGGAGGCGAGTGATTTCTGGCATCTATGCTAGTCAAGTTGACCATTGCCACTGGATGTGACGGCACCTGCTGTCCTCCTGTTGTGCTCATAGGACAACTTTGCAGTGGGGATTACACTTCAGTAGTCCCCGGGCTCCATGGCTAAAGTCCACGATGGTAAGATTTTATGGTGACTAGTTAGCATTAAGATGGCATTATATTATAATCATTAACTGAATACATTGACGTTTTATTGGATTGAAGAAAATAAAGAGGGTATTATATGGGACCTGTCTGTGTGTGTGTGTGTGTGTGTGTGTACTAGAAGATACGCATTAGCCAAGAAGTCAGGACCCGAAGATACTACCGGAGGTCCAAATATCTGAGTAACAATATTACTTTCTGACAGAGAACTATTTACTAGAAAGATTCTCAGAAGGAATCGAATTGCTTTTATTAGTTTATTTATAGTGTGCACTTCCTTTTTCACCTCTCTCTCAAAAGAGGGTATTTGCACTTTTGCAGAATGTGTGAAAGTCCTCCATTTACAAAGTCCTGGAAGATATTTTTCTGCCAGTTCCTTGGTTCAGCAGCTCTCAGGGAGTTCCAGTGAAGCCCACCGGGGGCGGGGAGGGGAGGGGGGGGAGCGTCTGTCCTGCTCCTCCTCTCTGGCATGCATTTCCTAAGCCATTCCCCCTGCTTAGAGCAGGACACCCACACTGGCATCTGCAGGGCCACTTGGGAAGCTCTTCTGATCCGGGTCTCCCTGTTATCCCTCTTCTCACTGCTTTATTATTCTGCACTCAATTTCAAACTAAATAGAAATGCAGATGGGCACATGAGCATCTAGGTTTCCCAAAATACACATTTTTCTTGAGTGCTTCCCTCTTGGAGTGTGTGGACAGAGCCAGCATATTATCTCCCCATTATCACTCTGTTTTAATGTCTAACTGACAGGTGCCTGTCAGTAAAACAAGGCAGTAATGGGCAGAAAATGTCTCTGCTCTTAGAGAGCCAAAAAGACCCTGGATTCCTGTCAGTCTCGGAGACACTCATCAGCCATTGTTAAAGAAGACTTATAAATGCCTCTTTGGGGAATACCCATGAATGGCCTAAATGTTTTCACCCTTATTAGTGAGAAGAGAAAAGGGGAGCTGTTTCTCATTACATGGGCAGATTTCACCCACAGTGCGTATTTTTCCCCCAGTGGAAGCTTGCCCAGCACGTTACTGTGTTATTACCGCAACCCCGGAGCAGGGTGTGGCCAAGCCAGATGGCACCTGCAGGCTTCATTGGGTGAGAATGGCTTCCTGATGAGTCACAGACAAGGTCCAACTGATACAGGCCCAGTGACCTCAGCTAGTCAGTCTGAAGCCATGTGGTTCTGCCAGTCTGCTTCCTTCAGATGCATCCAGTAAATAATATGATGGCGGAAGTCTACAGGGGCAAGTGACACCAAGTGGTCTGTGTCGCAGTAAGCAAAAGAGGCGATCTTTTAGATTTGTTTTCATTTTCCCAGGAGATTAGTCAACGCAGAAGGCCTCTGTCTATGAGGGAAGTTCGGCTTAAGGAAAGACTACATCTTGGGGTGCCTGGGTGGCACAGTCGGTTAAGCATCCGACTTCAGCCAGGTCACGATCTCGTGGTCCGTGAGTTCGAGCCCCGCATCAGGCTCTGGGCTGACGGCTCGGAGCCTGGAGCCTGTTTCCGATTCTGTGTCTCCCTCTCTCTCTGCCCCTGCCCCGTTCATGCTCTGTCTCTCTCTGTCCCAAAAATAAATAAACTTGAAAAAAAAATTTAAAAAAAGGAAAAACTACATCAACCATCAAGACAAAGTCAGACACCGGGGCGCCTGGGTGGCTCAGTCTTGGTGAAGCATCCACCTTCAGCTCAGGTCATGATCTCACGGTTCGTGGGTTCAAGCCCCACGTGGGGCTCTGTGCTGACCACTCAGAGCCTGGAGCCTGTTTCAGGATTCTGTGTCTCCTTCTCTCTCTGGCCCTCCCCTGCTTGTGCTCTGTCTCTCTCTCTCTCAAAAATAAACATTAAAAAAAAAGACAAAGTCAGACACCAGAGCAGGTGAGAGAACCAGTGCTTGGCCTTCTTACTGAGAGCACTCAGCGGCAGAGACCAGGCCCTTGACTTATTTTGTGTCCATTTAAACCACAAGTCCAGTTCTCAATATGAGAAGGAGGGCTAGTTATGGTGAGGTGGCCTGACTTGTTTTTTTCCTTAATTTCAGTAAAAACAGGTGGACCTTCAAGAATAATACACACGATAACAAAACAACTCAGTTACTGTACCATGTAACTAAGGCACAGATTCCTTACTCTGAAAATTGACAATCAAAGGAAAGAATTAAACAGCGATCATGCGTTTTCTATGCAAATCGGACTTCAGCATAACCAGATTGCACTAGTTGATGAAGGAAAGTTGTTTCCAGAATTCTTGCTACTAAAGGTGAAGGGAAGTTCCACTTGGGAAGGCTTAATTTTGTGGCCCCCAAATAAAATAATGGCTTCAAGCGACTATCATCCATGGATGCAATCATTAGACCATTAGAATATTGATGGGGAAGGATGAGGGAATCATCCGCCATCACTTGAACCCATTAAAAATGGGACACCCATTAGGTGTCTCCTGATGTGATACAATGAGAAGTATACAGTGTCACCTATGAGCTATTGTTGCCTAAGAGTTGAACTCTATCAAGGCCACTTACACGTTTACAGAAAACATAGGGGATAGAGGAACAAATTAAATGATACCGCAAGAAAGCCAATTTTGAATGTGGCTTTCTTCAGCAAGATAGTGACAGGGAGAAGAAAAGGAGGTGGCAAGTAAGAGGTACCTAAATAGACATCTAAATGTTGCATACTGGGGTGCCTGGGTGGCTCAGTCGGTTGAGCATCCTACTCTTGATTTCCGCTTAGGTCATGATCTCACAGTTGGTGGGATCGAACGCCAATATCAGCACGGAACCTGCTTGGGATTCTCTCTCCCTCTCTCTCTCTCTCTGCCCCTCCCCCCAGTCGTGCACACGCATGCACACACGCTCTTTCAAAATAAAAAAACATTACAATAACCTTCACAGGAAAGAAGAAAAGGAGGGGAGGAGAAACAAGTGTGGCAAAATTTTGATTCGTTGTTAAATTGGCATGATGGGAGTATATCTACGTCAGTTTACTTAGTATTCTCTCTGCTTAAAAGTTTGCATGCTGAAAATATTAAGGAGAAGAATAACTGATCTCTCTCAGAGGCGGGAGTGTGTGGATCCACTGGGGCCGTGACTAGAAAAAGGTCATTATCTGATGATTAAAAAAAAAAAAAAAAAAAAAAATTATTTTTTGAAGGTATCCTTTTTTAAAAGAAAAACTTGGGGGCGCCTGGGTGGCGCAGTCGGTTAGGCGTCCGACTTCAGCCAGGTCACGATCTCGCGGTCCGGGAGTTCGAGCCCCGCGTCAGGCTCTGGGCTGATGGCTCGGAGCCTGGAGCCTGTTTCCGATTCTGTGTCTCCCTCTCTCTCTGCCCCTCCCCCGTTCATGCTCTGTCTCTGTGTCCCAAAAATAAATAAACGTTGAAAAAAAAATTTAAAAGAAAAACTTGTTTTGTTAGCTTTTGGGGGTAGTCACTGCAAACCAATTCCATTGCCTTACATCAAGCAATTGGAGGGGAATTTGGGTAACAAATAGTCTCTGGTGGAAAAGTGAATGCTGATCTTAGCTGGAATAACTTGCTTTCTGCAGCATCCGCAGTGGTTGGTCTCCAGGGGCTTATCTGGCTACATGTGTTTTTCACATTTATTAGTGAAATTGGAGATTCAAGAATAAAACACAGTCCTCAGGAACATTTTGTTAATTTGTGACACACTAGAGATTTTTTCGCCCATAAAGCAAATGAATGAGCTCCGTGGGGGCATAACTGTTATTTTCACCCTGGAAGGCAGTAAAGACCCACTGTATTTATTAAGCACTTAGAGAATGGCAAATGAATAGTGCTATGAAAATAGAAAAATATATTCACACTATTGCTATTAATAGTGTAATTTCTTTTGTGTGTTCTGAAGGAAAACCCATCAGATGAAAATTTAAAAGTAAAGATAGACAGACCTCTGTATAATATGTGACTGTTTTATCTTGGATGAGAATTCAATTCAGCGTCAGTATAAAGTTGTTTTGTTTCTGTCAAACAGGCTGGATCAGGTTAAGGAAACTCACCCCTTCTTTTTGGCGGGGCTGGATATACAAAGAAATGAACAGACCAGATATTTGATTCAGGACCTTCTTTCTAAGCGGCCACGGGGCCTAACGGGATGTTCTGGTAAAAACAGTCCTCCATGTACGTGATGTGCTGCGATATTTCTAACAGGCTTTAAAAATACTCAACGGCTGGGGCACCCAAGTGGCTCAGTCGGTTGAGCGTCGGTTGAGTCGGCTGACTCTTCAGCTCAGCTCAGGTCATGATCTCATAGTTTGTGAGCTCTAGCCCCACGTCGGGCTCTGCGCTGACAGCACAGAGCCAGCTTGGAATTCTGTCCTCCTCTCTGCCTGTCTCTCTTTCTGTCTCTCTTTCTCAAAGTAAATTTTAAAAATAAACTTAAAAGGAAAAAATAACATACTCACCTGCACGGGAGGCTTGGGGACAGCGCTGGCTGGTCCTCACACCGAAAAAGCCCAGATGAAGCCGATACTCCAGCGGATGGGGGCTGTGTCAGATGCAGGGATTGATGTCAAGACGCAGGGTAAGCTGGGCCAGGCAGCAAAAGGAGCAAAGGCCAGAAGGGGGCATGTGCTCCCACGAGGACAAAGTGACTCCTCAGATTCCTTTGAAGGAGTTCATTGAATGCTTTGCATCGAGGTAGGTAGGAAGGAAGAAAGAGGCCTCATTCGGGTGAAGAACAAGAATCCAGAAGACCCTGTGAAGAGATTAAGTGATCAAGTGATCACGGATAACTCAGTTGTTGGCTATGTGGTGCGTTTTCGTGTGCTTGTTTGCACCTTGATTTAAAAGACTAGACCCGTTTATTTTCAGGAAGCACCAAAAAAGAAGCTATGGCTTGTCTCTGCATGTATGCGTATGTGTGTGAGTGTGTGTCGCGGAGAGGCAGGGAACAGAGTCGAAGGGCCAAGAAGAGTCATTCCAGGGGGATGTTTTTGTGCTTTTTAGCTATATTTACACAAGACTGTCAAAGCAGATGTCAGCGGTTGTGCTTCCGTGAGACGTTTGCTTGGGCAGATGCGAGGGTAGCAAGGAGGGCTTGTAGAGGGGATGGGCCAGGCAAGGGATCTGGAAGGAACCCCTCACACCCTCCCTGGCCCCCAGCTATTGTCAGCTGACCCCGCTGCACTACAATCTTAAGTACTGTCTGTTACCAAGTGCCTTCCACATGCCAGGCACACACCTATCCCAGGTCCTCATTGTCAGGGAGGAAAATGAGGCTTAGCTCTGGGTAAGTCTCGTCCATTCATAAGCGCTGGGTGGCAGTTATAAGCCAGGGCTCTGTCCCCTTCCCCCCACCATCCCAGAGTGCTCCTGACCCCAAAGCCAAATATGTACAAAAGCAACGCAAAGACACCCAGAGACTATGGCACGTCTCTAGAGCACATGTGAGATAATGAGCACATGTGGAATTTGGGAGGCTTTTAATGTCATGAAGCACACGATAGGGAGTCCCTCTGTAATGCCAAAGACAGGGCTGAAAAGCGAGATCCAAAGAGTTTTCATCTTTACTCTGTGCTTGCCTTAATACTCCTCACCAAGCTGAGTCACTTAAGTCAACCTTGCGCCGAAGCCAAGGGTAATGGAGCCAAGTCTCTTGGGACCTCAAGGGCCTGAAGTGAGGCCTGGGCCCCCAGAACCTGGCAGAATGTAGAGCTTGGACATGAGCCTGGGAGAAGGCAAGAGTGCAGCCTCCCCATGGTCTTGGTGAAATGCAGACGGGGAAAGCCCCAAGGCACCTGGGCTGAAAATATGCTAACAGCTGGCTTTATTCTCAGGGGTGGGAGGCTGAGGTTAGGCACACCTACACACCGGGCACAGGGCTATTTGCACAGAAAAGGTGAGTGAGGTACAACTTCCTTTATGGTGGGCATTCACCTGGATGCTGGTAGAAAATGAATATGAGTGAAGCGACAGACCGGGGACTTCTGGTTCTTAGGGTTTATTCTGCCCTCCTTTGGAGCTGAAACATTTACCCCCTGTATCACCAGATATCCTGGTTAGCATGTTGTACCCTCCACACTTTTCCTTAGGCTAGACAGGCAGCTGTCGGGTGCTAGGCATGCTGAATGTCATTTGAAGAATACGCTTTTCTTTTTCATCTCCCTGCGATGTCCCGGAATGTCTTACTCTCTTTTGCCTGCTCCCCTCTGTGGTTTTTCAACTTGTCACTTAAACATTTCTGATGTGTCCTGATTGCTCCCCGGTCCCCAGAACTCATCAGAGAGCCCTGCCCCACGCCCACCCCCCACCTTGGGAAGCAGGGGTCTGTGTCCCGGGTCCTGTTGTCACTTGCAAGTGTGACTCAGCTGCCGCTGTGTCTTTGAACACACAAGGCAGTTGTGGGATTTTTAATTGCCATTTTCATCTATATAATTAAAATTAAATGAAAAAATGGATAGCCTCCAAAATCCGAATTAATTTTATGAGTACTTCTTGAGGGGGAAAAAATATGTATAAACACTATAATTGTTACTTGATTTGCCTTCAGCAGAACGAGAGGATTTTACCTGCCTGAAGAGAAAATTAGTAATTTTAAATGAAAAAAAAAAAAAAAAAAAAAAAAAAAAAAAAGATTAGCCTGATACTCCTGGTGCTTCTTGTGGCTGAAAGTCAAAAATAACAACATGGATGGAGAATCAAAACTAATAACAGGGAAGGGATAAATAACTCCGTGTGTCACTTTCAAAAAGACACTGTGTGATTGGAACTCTCTGGATCCAACTTGCCTTCATGCTAGTCTGGATTTTTTTTTCCCCCCGCCTGATTCATCACCGGTGTTTACCCCCACATCAAAACCTCCTTAATGCTCGGAAACCGGCATTTCGCCTGCTTACTCTGCTATGCAAGTGTGACAGTGCGCACGTAAGCGGAGCATAATGAGAAAACAAAAAGGCAAGTTTTTTGTTTTTGTTTTTGTTTTTTGCTTTTCTGTTTTCTAACCCACTGGGCCAGGCAGTGTGGCAGTGCGCAGTCTCATGAGGCGCCTGACGGACATGTTTGTAAAGACTTGGACGGTCACTTTATTTGGAATGACAAACCCTCCGCTCCACATAATGAGGTCAGTGAAGCATCCAGAAAAGAAACGTATAATTTGGTAGCGTGGGTCTGTAAGCACAGCCCTGCCGAGGCTATTTCAGTTTAATGAAGCAGCTACTTTACCGCTACCCACTCTTAGTGAATAGCCTCCTTGGCATGTTTTTGAAAACTTGAATGTTGCTGGTAATCATGTCCCAGCAATCTCCTTAGAGAGCCTTTGTGCCCTGTCCTCAGAAGAAATATGCCGCTTTTACATGTTAATGGTTTTGAAATTAGTCATTTGCTCCATTTTCATTGGAAAGGAAGGTCAGTGTGTGATTTCCCGCCTGCCTTCATTTTGTCTGAACATTCCAGATACTCCCAAGTCAGTTCATCAGGCATGCAGGGCACTGCCTGGTTATAACGTGCCTCAAAAGCCAGGGAAATGTTCTATCAAAGAGCATTCTTATTCTCAGAGACTGTTCTTAGAATTCAGAGTCTAAAAGTCTCCCTCAGAGGGGGAAGTTCCTGGACAGCCTTTATTGCCTTTTTTTTTTTTTTTCATTTCAATCACCAACTGACTTGTCCTGCCCGCTCATTGGTCTCATCATTGGAGGCCTTGCCCCCCTGAGTATGCAGCCCCTCTAGGAAGGCGAAGGGACGTTTTAGAGATACTTCCTGAGGCAAGTATCATGTAAAACGGAGGTCCACCTTCTGAATCCTGGACCAGGGTGAATGATGTGCAGTTCTGTGGGAGCAGAAAGCCATCGAGCCATTCCTCAGTTGTGCATTTCCATCCTCCAGCCCCCCACAAATTTAGGGCAGTTTCCCCCGAGTAAGCAAAGGCATGATTGCTAGTGGAAAGATGCCTTGCCCTCATGGCTCTGCAGCCCCGAAGAGGGTCTGGGAAACATTCCTCAAGAAATGCAAAGCCTGGCTTGAAAGGTCTGGACACTACACCATCAGCAACTTCGAAGGAGTACCTAGTCATCTCTCAGAAAATATTTCTTTGAGCGGACAAAAGAATGAATACATTCGCTTCTTGGATTTGCTTTGTGGACCGACTCTGGTTGTGAGAGTGACAGGGCACCCTTCTAGAACATATTGAGACCTGAGGAGCGTGCTTCTTAAAAATCTCAGGAATTACTAGCATCGAATTTGGAGGTCCATTCTTGCCACAGATTGCCTCTCCAGGCTTGGGCCTGCTTAGTCCACTGCCCAGGCAGCCTTCCTGACCAGGTTAGTGCCAGCTAACACACATACTCTTATGCTCTTATTTTCACCTTTAAACCCCATGATAACTTGTACACCCAAACAGAGGTGCCAACATAACAGATTCCTCCCCCAGACATCTTGTCCTACAACTAAAAGATTCAAGTTGAGTTGCCGCTGAAAATACGGTTCTGATAGAAGCAGGCACTTGGGGGCGTGGCTTGCATTTTATTTCCTAGTATATTTATCACATACTAGATAAGCTAAGATAATGGCAGCTGCTGTAACAAATAAACCCAAATCTCTCAAACATAATACATACCTTCACTAAACATTCATCATGGACAAGTGACAACCTGTGTGCAGGGATCTGAAGGAGACAGGGCTGAGGAAGAGAAATAGATGTTCAGGGAAGAGGGTCCCTTCGTGCTCCCCCACCAAGAGAGACGGAGCAGTACAACGTCAGAGCTCAAGCATGATCCAGAGGTACAGCATGGTGGAAACTGACCAGCCACGGGGGAAGGGAGTTTTCAAAGGGAGAAACAAGATGCAACTCAGCCTAGAAAAAAGAGCAGGAATTAAGGTTAACGTGGCAATAGTCCCCTGCACGCGGCTCATCCCAGTTTATGGAGCGTGTTCACATGTGTTATTTTAGGCCTCACAAACAACCCGATCAAGTGGCTCAGGAATATTAGTGCCTTTATTCCAAATACGCAAGAGATCTCAGCAAAGGCTGAGAGGCTATGTGATTTAGCCAGGTGAGCAATGAGCCAAGGTGCAGGCGTGGGTGCCCTGCCTCCGAGAACAGAGCTTCCTCCCGGAACTCTGTGATCCTCAGGGAGGTTTCAGGGACTGCGGGGGCCAGGGGGGCTGAGGAGGTGAACAGAGGGCCCCTGCCTTCCCCTCCCCCACGTCCTCCGGCCGCATCCTCGTGGTGCCAGCCATGTTCCCATGGAAATCACTGACCAAAGGCAGACCGTTCAGAAACATGGCAGCAATTAGCCGTAGCCCGGCTGGGTTCTTGCTTTGGTAAAACCTGTACTGTCCTTTAAAGGGGTCACAGTTTAACAAACAGGCCTTTTTAATCTTCACAATGGTCTCATCAGGCTTTCATTCATTTAGCCACTCCCTCCTCTTTTGCCGGCTCCCTCTCCTGCACCTAGCGCCTTCCTTTTCACTCTGTGCAGATGGATTTGGCCGATGCCAAATCATGTTCTATTCACAGCCTGAGAAAGAAAGAATACAAGGTGTCAAGCCTGGCCAACAAAGGACCTGCCCTACCAGTGCAATCTGATGTTCAAGTTTACACAGACACACCACCCCCCACGGGCACTGTGGTTTTGTCCTGAACAATCCCAGACAGCAGAATTCTTGGCTGAACCAGGAAGACATGTTCCCACAAGAGCAGCAGTGTTGATAAGAAAGCGGTCGAATTGGTGCTTGAAATTTTGCAGAAAGACCAGTGGAAGCCCAGTTAGGCTGCAAACCGACAGCTCAGCTCTTTCCAGCGTCCACAGCAACAGCCTGCTGTTTTCCCAGGTGGCCCTAAAGGAGACAGGGAAATGCAGTGGGCCATTTGTCACTGCCCCCAGTGCAACATATGTATGCCAACTGGTGCATGCAGCCTACACAGGCCCACTCCTGCCCCAGGCCTGGTCTAGGCCTCTGTGCTTCCTTTTGACTGAGACTGGGGACAGTCTCCTCCTCCTCCACCTGGGGAGATGACTAGATCCACTCTTGTGGGGTCAGAACCAACTTAGCCCTTCCCACCATGATCTCAGGTGCCCATGCTCTGCATAATCCCTTCTATCCAATTTTCAATTCAAGATATGATCTTGTAGGGGCACCCGTGGGTGGTTCAGTGGATTAAGTGTCTGACTCTTGATTTTGGCTCAGGTCATGATCTCGTGGTCGTGGGATCAAGCCCCACCTCAGGCTCCATGCTGAGTATGCCTGGAGCCTGCTTTAGATTCTCATTCTCTCTCTCTGTCTCTCTCTGTCTCTCTCCCTCCCTGTCTTTCTGCCCCTCCCCTGCTTGTGCTGTCTCCCTCAAAGTAAATAAATAAACATTAAAAAAAAAAAAAAAAAAAAAACATGATCTCTTCAAAGTGTGCGAACTCATCATGGGCATGCCAGGCTTGGTATCTCAAGATTATTCTGATGCATGGTGGTCTGTGAATATGGTGGTGTATTCAGTGAGTGCTGGACTGGAGCATCGTATCCATCAGATCCCAAGTTGGGTTCAGGGCTTGCTTGCAGAAGAAGGCAACGTAGAGGAGCCTTCCTTCCCTTTATGCTCAACTCCGTGCCCAGCACCCACTGTGAATGAAATGAACTGATCAGACCGCTGATGATCCCTTTTGCCTTTGAGAAGGGAAATTAAATGATGAAGTATATCACCCAGAAGTGAAATTACAGATATAAAATAAGTTTAAAGGGAACTCTACTTCGTGAATTGTTGTAAGGGCATTTTATTGCAGATTTAGGTCATATATTTAGAACTGCTTCCTTTGATGAGAACTTAATCTGGGTTATAAGTGAACGAACTTGGGGACATTGTGTGCCTGAGCGATGTCCCGTCACTAGAGTTAGCTTAATTACTGACTGCCTGGGTCTCATCTTCTCCCTCTGTGCATCTCTCCTCCGCCTCCTTCCCATGACATCGAGCATAGGGAGGGAGCGTTTGGTCCTAGGAGTTGAAGTTATGCAGAACCTGAAAATAGACTCACAGAATGCATCCAGACATAATGATTCCATGTGGCAAGAAGGTCACTGTGTCTGCTTTTCCTGCCAACAGACCCCTGGCTCTTTATCTCTGGCTGCCTTGTGAGGCAAGAGAGCTGTGCCAGGAAGTTACACTTGGTGACTAGGAGGCATTATTAGAATTTAAAATCACGTCAATGGGGTTTTATAAGAGCAGGGATAGGGAAGGGGGATTCGACAGAGTTTTAGAAGTCGGTCTGTGAACATCCTTTTGTTCTGTGGCCTGAGAGCTACTATAACTCAATTACTAAAAAAAAAAAAAAAAAAAAAAAAAAAAAAAAAAAAAAAAAAAAAATCTGGCCTCAGTTACAAATCAACTCCGCCCTGTCAACCCTGCCAAAAATTAAAAAGACATCCACCCAGAAAGTTTACTGTGGTTATCCAAGTGGTGGGATCATCTGTGAGTCGTGTTGTTTTCTTTGTACTTTTCTGTACCTTCTATAACATACATTTCTGGCTTTTACAGTATTAAAAACAAACAAACAAAGGCAACAAATCCTATTTAAAAAGCAAAACCAGGGGTACCTGGGTGGCTCAGTCGGTAAAGTGTCCGACTCTTGGTTTCAGTGTAGGTCATGATCTCATGGTTCGTGGGTTTGGGCCGCGCTTCAGGCTCTGGGCTGACAGCGCGGAGTCTGCTCGGGATTCTGTTTCCCTCTCTCTCTGCCCCTCCCCTACGCATGCTCAAAGTCCCTCTCTCTCTTTCTCAAAATAAATGAAGAAACTTTTAAAAAAAATAATAAAAAATAAAAAGCAAAACCACACTGGCTAATTATCCGGGTGTGTCCTTGACTGCCCAGTGCCTGGTGGTTGGAAAGCCCACCAGGGAGGTGACGACAACATGTGGGGACAGCCCTGCCTGTGCCCCTACATCGGGCCTCTGACCAGGGCTGGTTGTCCACTACCCCGTCCTCACTTCCGGCTTCCAGAGGTCTCCCAGGACAGGCCAGATCACAAACACTAAGAGCAATGGTGACGGCCAAGGACAGGAACAGGAACATGCTGGAGCAAGGCCAGCCAGACACCTCAGCACAAGGAGGGGACTCCGTTCCTGTCCAGTTGCCCCTGATGGCCAGGCTCCTTGACATGTGCTTTTCGGGAGGGATAGTGTCAGTTCAAGTTCACCTGCAAGCACTATGTTCTCATCCTAATAACATCCAGTAGATGCAGATTGTTCTGGAAGTTGGGATGATCCTGTTTCCCAGACCCATAGGTGTCAAGTACTGTATAATAACCAGGAGAAACAGCTAGGAGAAAGCAACCCATTGAGGAATTCCAAAAATCTTTCGGGGGCTGTGAGGTGGATTTATTTTGATTTGGGTCCTTTACCATCCAGTCTGGTTGTTGATGTGAACTCCATCCGTCAACCAATCCTGCCTCTGTCTATAGAGTCTGGGCTGTCATAGGCTCCGGAGCTTGAGATGAGCAGGCTGGGCAGAAATAGCCATATTCCTAGAGGTGAGATTCAACGCCTGCAAGTTTCTGTAAAGATGTCTGTTTCTCATGTATCACATGCAGACCTGTTACTGGATACGGTGGGGTTGCTCACTCCGGTGCATCTGGGTGCTTTTAATTTGAGGTCTGGTTCAAGCCCCCACCACACTGATCAGGGACAGAATTCCTTGCAGACCCTGTGACAGACTGTGTGTCAGGGAGGCAAGGCCTTTACTAAGAATGGATTTTAAGAGCCTGTAGAGAGCTCATTCGTCATCATTTCTTGCGTTCCTCTGTGATGATGCAGTGTCCCTGGATTTTAGGTATTCCACTAACAAAAACTCAATTCTAATGTCTTGATTGTGATGTCCATTAGGAAAAAATATAACGACCTCGTCCAACTAATCATTTATCATGAGTAACTATTTAAGACAAGGCTAAAATAGGTTAAGTTTTTAAAGGAAGTTAATTGTCAAGATATATTAAGTAGATAATTGTATTATGGGACACAGATATGGCAATGGTCAGAAATGTGGTACATTAATTGAACGATTCACTTTGGCAAATATTGTCCTAGAAGGTGCTACTTGGCCAAAGTCTTTTTTTTCTTTCCCTTACTCTCTTTTTTTAACCTTAGCATCTCAGAATGAAGCCGAATGGAAAATAAATTGCTTACAAAAAAAAAAAGAGTTGCGAGCGGTTTTAATAAAGATTCTAGTAACTTTGAGAGAGTGTCAACAAAGACTTATTGCTTCTCCGGCACAGAGCAGGAGAACTGCTTATCTCCTCTTCAGATCTGGCTCCAGAGCCATCACGCCCTCTCCCCTCCAAGAGCAGGGATCCTAAATGTTCACGTACACGGCTATTTACGTATGCCCGCCATCTTGTTCACAACCACATCCACTGTTTCTCGTGGGTTCTGTGTGTGTGCACACACGTGTTACGTGGTAACAAGATAATGTACCACGTCTAGGCTCCCCGTGTTATTCCTGTTAAATGACGACACGGCGATGTTGGTGGCCCGTAGTTCTCCATTTTCTACTAACCACCCTGCCCAAGTAAACTGTTTTCTGATCTCTCCTAGATGGAAATCTTGCATGAACGTGGAAGCCATTAGCAGAGTAATTGCTGTCTGTTACCATGACAACCAGCCGCTGCAGTCACCTGCCGGAAGTGCTGCCAGACTGCACCAGCTCGGCTGCGCCCGTGGTGAAGACCGTGGACGACTGTGGCAGCCTCGTGAATGGGCAGCCGCAGTATGTCATGCAAGTTTCAGCCAAGGACGGGCAGCTGCTGTCAACAGTAGTGCGGACTCTTGCCACCCAGAGGTAGTACCGCTATTAAATAAATGAATCTGTAACTGAGCCGGAGCACTCTTTGTCAGATGCAGGATGCTAAAAGGAATGTAAACAGTGCTCAGGGCTTTGTGTCAGGTGAGAGGAGGTGCTGAGGGAAGAAAAAACTATACAAGTTCTCTGATCAGCGTTTCTATAGCAATGGGGTGTAACGCTAAAATCCACACTCCTGAGTTCTCCACTTAAAACACTTGCAGAGAGCCAGGCAGGGAAGGATCCCACAGGACACAGGATGGCTTTCTTTACCTGTGTTATTTGGACAATGCCATGGTAAATTACACTCTCTGTCGCCATGTGCTAACAAAGGTAGCTCTTTGTTAGAAAGGAGGGAAGGAGGCACCTGAATTCTGGTGACAAAGCCAAAGTGATTAGACTTGTGGGCAAAACTTCTGAAGTGACCTTCCTAGTGCTTATGCTAATCAGCACCGCCTGGTGGGAGCACTATTCCTGGGTGAGTCGCTTCTGTGGTATGTCCCCACTCGGGAGGGGGGGCACTTCTGTTGCCCCCTCCTTTGCGCCCCATGGGCCCTTCACCCCTGATCCTTCACAACATACCCTGCCTGCCCCCACAGCTTGTCTCCCTTGGATGATGAAACAAAACAAGGCCGTGGGCTCTGAGCAGCCCTGAGATGGCTTATCCAGGCCGGCACTTGGTCCCTGGAGCTCTCCCCTTGTCTGGTGGCAGACTGAGAGCCATGGGCTCTCCGGCCAATACGTGCTCCTTGGCTTCTCCAGCTTTCTTGCAGAACAGTTACGTGCAACTTTGATCTAATAATGTAAAATGCCTGTCAACACTGGACCTGCCCTAAGATGCCGGCACTGCCACTCCTGATTCTCGAAGGTTGGGCCAGTAACTCACATGTTGACTGCTTATCTTTGTCTGAGGAACACAACCAAGCCCTACAGTAGAGATACAGGCCCACATGCACCTGCAGCAGGACTGTGGGGAGCACCACAGCGTTTTCCGTTACCCCAGCCTGGACACAGAAGCCACCAGACACAGACTTACACACTCATGCATCTTGTAAACATTCCCCACACACCGCCTTCTGCCAATCTGTGCAGCTAGCAAAGGGATAAAGTAGAAGAAAGTCAATATATATGTTCCCACCTCTCGGAAAGCTTCTAACAATTGGTTTAGGACTCAGAATGTGATGAGGCAATGAGCACCATTGCTCACCTGCTAACTGAGACAGATGACCGGGTGTACCCTGAAGCCTTCAGACACCTTGTTTTTTAATTTTTTTTTAACATTTATTTATCCTTGAGACAGAGAGAGACAGAGCATGAACAGGGGAGGGGCAGAGAGAGAGGGAGACACAGAATCCGAAACAGGCTCTAGGCTCTGAGCGGTCAGCACAGAGCCCGACGCGGGGCTCAAACTCAGGGACCGTGAGATCATGACCTGAGCCGTAGTCGGACGCTTAACTGACCGAGCCACCCAGGTGCCCCAGACACCTTGTTTAATCAGAAAAACAGGCTTGACTTAGACCTATGAGCCAGTTGTGTGAGAGTGTGTGTGTGTGTGTGTGTGTGTGTGTGTGTCTGTCTGTCTGTCTGTCTGTGTGCGTGCGCGCAGGCGCACAGATCAGGCATTTTCACGTGTTCTACCAGGTGCTCAGGTAAACCAGACGATTTTCGACTTTCACGTGCATTTGGCTCAGTGGGAATGAAGGAGGCCAGGAATAGTCAGAGACAAAGTCAACTCTACTCCTTAAACTTCCTTCTCTCAGCCCTGAGCATGAGTGGATCCCACTTCTGGGCAAGTGGGAAGATTTTTTTCCTCTTTTAAGCCTTCACTGGTTCCCAGGATCATCCCAGAAAGGTCTTTGGGAAACAGCAGTTACTTCCATGGCCATTTCCATTTGGACCAAAGATGGTGTCAAAGAGAGGGATGGGTCTAGGTTGGGCGAGGACCGGTGCAGAGGCTGTTCTTCGGGTTGGCACATACAGTGATAACATAGTTTAAAACCTAATGCCCAGTAAAGAAAAATATGAGAAGCAACATAAGAAGATGTCCATCAGAAAGGAATGGTCCTCTCACAAAGACACAGTGTGCACTGGGAGGTGAGGCCATGTCAGTTTGAGCCCTCCATCGGCCACTAACTTCCCTGATGAGGGCCGTGTCATTGGACTTTTCCTGACCTGAGTTTTTCTGCAAGCAGAAATAGTTACCACTAACTACGCATGTATTACAGGCTGGTCCCTATTCTCAGCTTCTGATTTGAACTGTCACTTTTCCTCACAGTCACACAAGAGGAAGACACCATTTGTGCAGCCGCTCTGGAAAACAGTGTGGAGGTTCCTCAAAAAATTAAAAATAGATCTACCCTATGACCCAGCAATAGCACTGCTAGGAATTTACCCAAGGGATACAGGAGTGCTGATGGATAGGGGCCCTTGTACCCCAATGTTTATAGCAGCACTCTCAGCAATAGCCAAATTGTGGAAAGAGCCTAAATGTCCATCAACTGATGAATGGATAAAGAAATTGTGGTTTATATACACAATGGAGTACTATGTGGCTATGAGAAAGAATGAAATATGGCCGTTTGTAGCAACATGGATGGAACTGGAGAGTGTGATGCTAAGTGAAATAAGTCATACAGAGAAAGACAGATACCATATGTTTTCACTCTTATGTGGATCCCGAGAAACTTAACAGAAGACCATGGGGGAGGGGAAGGAAAAAAGAAGTTAGAGAGGGAGGGAGCCAAACCATAAGAGACTCTTAAAAACTGAGAACAAACTGAGGGTTGATGGGGGGTGGGAGGGAGGGGAGAATGGGTGAT
This sequence comes from Felis catus, assembly GCF_018350175.1. Taxonomy (NCBI): domain Eukaryota; kingdom Metazoa; phylum Chordata; class Mammalia; order Carnivora; family Felidae; genus Felis; species Felis catus. Next base: position 104,377,365 of record NC_058368.1, on the reverse strand, counting down.
GGGTATTGAGGAGGGCACATGTTGGGATGAGCACTGGGTATGGAAACCAACTTGACAATAAATTTCATATTAAAAAAAAAAAAAAAGAGGAAGGCACCATTCTTTGTGCCTGTCTTAGAGATGAGGAAACTAACATACAGAGACATGACATTAATTGCGCCAAATTAGCCAGTGTGGGTAGGCACCAGAGCTGGGGTTCAGGCCCAGGCACCACTCCAGAACCTGCCTCAGGAACCACCACACCGTGTGCCTTCAAGAAATGCGCAGGGCTGGTTTTTCTAAATTCATGGCAGAGCTCTAGACTCAGGCCACCTCTGTGGGACACACCCATTACTTGCGTTGAGCTTAGTATCCTTAGCATCCTAGGAAAGCTCAAAGGATCACCTGCCGCTCAGCTCACGGCTCTGGCTCAGACCTCAGTTCTGTGCAACAGCTTGAGAGCTGGCTGCCAGTTAACTTCCCACCCCTCATTCTCCCACCCTTATGGAAGGAGAAAGGAAAAGAACCCGTGAGTTTTTCCAAGTGTCCTGGCTTGATTCAAAAGACGAAGTTTGCCTGGAAACTACAGTTGATGTCTTTTCAAAACAATTTCTGTTTTTAAGGGTGAGGAGTAGTTTTTATTTTTCGATCGGGAGTCTGCCTGAACAACATTCACGCCCAAGACAAAAATAACACACTGCTCGCTTTCACCCACTTTTGGTCCCGGGCCATCCCCTGCTTCTTTATATTGGCGAAGGGAGATGCCCAAGGACCCCCCCCCACCCCCATGTACACAGAGCGTACATCTAGGGTTTGAAAGCAAGCGTCTGTTGGAGCAGCTGCCACTGGGGAGGGTCTGAGGGACGCAGAGCCAGAGGACCATCCTCTTGGTGATGGTCTCCAGCCTGGTGACCAGCAGGCCCCCCTCCTTCTCTTGCAGCCCCTTCAATGACCGGCCGATGTGCAGAATCTGCCACGAGGGCAGCAGCCAAGAGGACTTGCTCTCTCCCTGCGAATGCACAGGGACCTTGGGGACAATTCATCGGAGCTGCCTGGAGCACTGGCTGTCATCCTCAAACACCAGCTACTGTGAACTCTGCCACTTCAAGTTTGCAGTCGAGCGCAAACCCAGGCCGTTAGTGGAGGTCAGTAATTGGGGCAGGTCCTGAAAACTTAGCTCTAATGAGCAAATGATGTCTGCTTTGATGCCCAGATCACAAACCCCACGCAGCTCAATGAAGCACAGCGGTAGCAATGTGTAAGTGTGTGTGTGCGTGTGCATGTGTGTGCGTAACACAGACAGAAACGGCTCACGAGCTCACTCTGGAGCCGACAGTAGAAAAGTGATCTCCATGAAGTGGAGACAGGAGATGGGAAAGCAGTGTGAGGAGAAAGGGGAAGTTTATAAAGTTGCTGTCCATTTTCCCTTTCCTGAGAAGTGAGACAATACTTTCGCTTTGCATACCCTCTGCCCCAGTTGAAGCAACAGATACGTGGGCATTTGGCTTGCGTATTCTGCGAGGTCTCTATGAAAAAAATACAGCTGCATAGTATAATGGATACAGACCCAGACTTCCTGGATTTGAGTAGTGCCATGACCTTAGGTAAGTAACTTTACCTCTTGAAATTACTATGTGGATTACATGAATTAAGATTTCTAAAGCACTTAGAAGAATACCAAGTACATATCCAAGTGTTTGAATTAAAAAAAAAAATCTCTCTTAGGAAATTATACACAAGCTTTTTTCAGTTAATAACCTAATATTGGAATCTCTTTTCTTAAAAGGAAGGCATTTCAACCCAGCTATTAAAATGGCAGGACACTCTTTCATATTTTAGGAGCCACACATTTCTACGTTAGACCAAGGGTCTGGTCTATGCATTAGCTAGGGGAAGTGGAAAATATCACTAGAATATTTTGCCCTCTCTCCTACCCTCAATGTCTATTAGACAGTTAAAAATTGGATGTTAGCAATAATAACTATTCTAATATATTATGAGCTGGAGCTAATTGAGAGAGACCAAGATCAAGATTATGTGCCTATAATCCAGACCCGCTGATAACCCACTCTTTACTTCAGCAGCTGACCCAGCGAAACTTGGGCATTAAGCTAGAGCTAGAAATCAAGACGCCCTTCTCAGAGACTATTTAAAACAGTATGTTAGCGCCTCAGCACTTAAGGCTCTGGAGAACTCTGTATGTACATGCTCTTGGGTTTGACCTTGAGAATTTAATCAGGACCTGTAACTGGGGCCTGTTTTAGCAATGACTTACTTGCCAAATGGCATAAAATTTATTGGACTTGCCTCAATTCACCCTATGCTTTAAGACTCTGGATCAAGTGACCTCTTAATTTAGCAGCCTTGCTGCTTGACATCCACTCTCAGAAATTCATATTTGTAGAGTGCCTGTCAGGGATCTGGCCCCATGCCACGTTCACTGGGATTTACATTCCAGAACTCTGCAGAAGGTGCACGGGGAGGTACATAATTAAATAATAAACAAGGGAGGTGGAAGACTTCTCAAGCCCGAAGGCAAAAGTTAAAAAAGAAGCCTACTTGTCCTTTCCAGAAACTTTCTGGAACCTCCCCAAGTTGGTATTGCGGCTTCTCCAGGGAAGCTAACTTCCCAGAGTTAAAAACCAAAAACAAAAAAAACCCAAACAAACAAAAAAAAACAACTCTGCTTTAAAAGGGCTGTGCATCCAGTGGTCTTGACTGGTCTCTCCCCGGTAAAGAAGACTCTTATTTTCACTTGGTAAAAACCCCATTGTGTGTATGTGTGTGTGTATGTGTGTGTGTGCACACGTGTGCATTTCACATGCACACATCTTGGTTTTTCTCAGCTAAATTGCCTGCATCGAATCACCCAGTGAACCCCTTCCATCTCAGAGACAGAAACATGTACCTATACACAAAGGTTCTTCAAAGTGGCCTATGCTTGGCCACAGACTCTGGGATCTTAGGCAACTGTCATTAAACAAGGAAACGGGGCAAATGACCTTGAGAATGTGTGAGGTGCTCTGTAAGATTTAGGGCCATGCCTACAAAAACTTCACCCAAACGGTCACCAGTGGTGAAATTTTCATTGCACAAATGGAATGTGACATTTTTCAGAGTTAATGATGATTGAACAAGTTGAAAGTGAAAGGCAAACCTTCTCAAGCTGGGGGAGGCTGGCCGTTTGATCATCCCATGGCGAAATGAACTTGCTGTTTGACCACAAGCAATAAAAAGAAGTTGTCTTTGGTTTCTCAGCTGGAGGACAAATGAGAACCAGGTGCAGGCATAGTTTTAAACAAATGACATTACTAATTGACTTTTCCTCTCTTACCAAAGGGCAGGCTTATCCACACTGAGCTTTGCTTAATATTTTTATCTCGAGATAACCATGAATTTTTTTTCTGGAAAATCAGCAAAACCTGCCTATTGGGGTTAAGCATTCGGAGTAGCTTTACTTTATTTCTTGTTTGCACTCTTCCAATTGCGTTAATCATCACGTACCAGTTGGATCAGCCTTCTCATTAAGGCACGAAAATTCTATAACAGTGAATTTCAAAATCATAATAATAACAGCTTCTTGTTTGCTAGAGGAAGTGGTTGAAAAAGTCATTTATAAATGTTATTTGTCAGCACCCAGGGGTTAGCAGTGGTCAGAATCACTGTCACACCTCAGACTCTCACACTCTTCCATAAACTCCCCCAGTCCTTCCTTCAAAGTAAACCTCACCCTCCATATCTCCCCATCCATGGGACACTGCCCCATCCATTCCTTTCCTGCACTCTCCGCACCCAGCAGCTGGATGTTCATTTGTAACCGATCAGAAACCCAGGGTTTCTGTCTACGAGTTTCTACCCATCATGGCCAAAATCAATGGACTGGTTCTCATTAGCACCTCCAAAGTGGGTATCACCTCCCCATTTAGCCACTGTCCATCTGTGTGGCATGCCTCAGTTTCTCAGAGCTGCAGGACAATGAACTGGGGGCTCTCCATTATATCCTTGGTGTCTATGAATACATTCAAAAGCTATATCCCACACTTAAAAATGAGAGCATTTCATGGTACTTGATTTATAACTCAATAAGGTGACTCTGTGTGTGCCCATCTACTAACCTTCCTACCTCCACGGCCAGACCAAATCATTTAGTCTCCTCTGGTAAAATCACTGCCAATTTTATATCCTAATTTTTTTTTTCCTGCTAAGTAAGCCAGTATAACAAGAGAACTACACTGATCATCTGGTTTATTTGGATATGGGTGAATTTCCTCCAGTCCAGCTTATGTAAATCTCTTCAGGTCTGTGTCAATCAGCCAAAGCTTGAAAGGGAAGCATTCAAACTGCACGTAGCAAAAAGGAAGAGCAGATAAGACACATTTCACACCTCCACACCTAGTACTTCTGTCTTATAAAGGCTACATATTTTTCATTGATGATGGAAATTTTACCCAGTGGCAATTTGTCAGATAAAGTATCCCCAAGAATAATGACCTGGTAGAACGCAGTAAATAGACATGCACTAACCATAAAAGGATTCACTGAATGACCAGCCTGGGTGGTTTTATGGGCTCCTTCCTGCTCATTTTTAGTTTTCCTCATTTCTCTCTGTAAATTGAACTCTGATGCCATTCTTTTATAACAAAGGGAAGAATACAGAAACCCAGTAAAAGTACCATGATGCTTTCCCAAAAACGTGTGCCTTGACTCCCGACTACCACTGTGATTGTGTATGTGATTGAGCAGTTTGCCAAGGAAACCCATCTTATTACATGCAAACAGCATGCTTGCAACATGAGTTTCCACTGGTGGGAGTGTCTGGCACTGGGCTTTCCTGAGACATGTATCCGTAACACCCACGCTTTCCCAGGGGGCTTATGAAGTAATAGATCAGCTGAGCAACGTCCTGATTAAAATGAAATAGCCAGGAAATGGTGCAAATCTGGGGGGTGCAGCGGGGGAGGGGGGGGAGGCTTTCTGCGCTCTGATCTTCCTCTGATCAAGGAGACATGGTGATTTTTCACAGAGGGAGTGATTAGGTTTCCATACTTCTAGTTCCTTTACACAGACCCAGCTGATTGATAAGAACTGTATGAACAATTTAAAAGCTGTTCCCTGTGACTCAGAGGGTTAGCTACAGTGAGACCGATAATGTTTTCACACAGATCAGTTACTCAGAACAGTGGGATGTAAAGCTAGGGAGAGGAGGATTAAGGGTTTTTTTTTTCTCCCAAACTTTTTTTATTTACCATATATATATATACACACACACACACACACACACATATATTTAAGTCATTCGAGGAAAATGCTTCTAAAGAGTGCCCTGGATTCAGTATAATCTCCAGCTACACAGCAGGAAGCAGAGTTGGACTGCTGGGGAGAAACCACTTTGTACCTTGGCATTTGCTATTTAACTAGATTTAAGACTTCCCTCAAACCCTCTGAATATGGATGTATCAGACTTAGGCAGTGACATTGCTTGGCGATTTTCTTTCTTTTCTTTTTTTTTTTTTTTCAACGTTTATTTATTTTTGGGACAGAGACAGAGCATGAACGGGGGAGGGGCAGAGAGAGAGGGAGACACAGAATCGGAAACAGGCTCCAGGCTCCGAGCCATCATCAGCCCAGAGCCTGACGCGGGGCTCGAACTCACGGACTGCGAGATCGTGACCTGGCTGAAGTCGGACGCTTGACCGACTGCGCCACCCAGGCGCCCCGCTTGGCAATTTTCGATACATCTATGTATTGAATGGATGAGCTTTTGGTTTCTGAGTGTTCATATTCATTAGCAAACCTTTTTAGCATTGGGGTAATTAGGGAATGACACCATAGGAGATATAAAGGGATTAAAGGCGCTTCCCAGGCACGCGTACGACCTAATCCATCCCTTGAAGGCAGGCAGGCATGCTCCCCTCTTCATGCCAATTCGTGAGCGCAGCCTGGTAAGGGAGGTGGCTGGACCATGATCGCTATACATGATAGGCAGTCAGGAGGTGTCTGCTCATTACATAAATGCGAGAAAGGAGAACCTCCCCTCCCCCCACTTGCAAACTTTTTTCATACTTTCGGCCTATGGTTGTAAATCAAAGAAAGTGACACCACGTCTTTACGGCTCAAGTTGGACACAGCAGGACAAGATCTTACACAAGACACGCTAGTGACACAGCTTTGCTACAGGGCACGTGAGAAGATTCTGACCAATCCTGGCTCCCGCTCAGTCGTTGGTCCTAAATCGGGTTTTGAGGAAGGACAGGCGATTGCAGCCCTGTGTGCATGGTGACCAGGTGGCCAGCGAGGGGAGAACATGCACTCCAGGACTCAGCAGGAGAGTGCTGGCCCAAGTTAGAAAGGGTCGGGAGTAGGGTGGATCAGGCTGAATGGGAAAAATTCAGGCCCGGTGAGCCCCTGCCAAGCTTTTAGGAATCCAAGCACTGTACAAACACTGCACCATAGTCTTGGGGAGAAAAGCCCATATTGACCCTTGGATAGAGGAAGACATAGATTTACCATGGTTGCATTAGGTCACAATCCCTCGGCGAGGAAGAAGTGAGCCGGTCTCATTCACTGCCCTCAGACTTCTCTCTCCTACTCTGTGTCCTGTTCTGGAGGGACAGAATGGATGACAAGGTCATATGCTGGCATCTGTAAAGTGGGAGGGAAGGACTTCAGTTGAAACCACAGAGGTTCCCACTTCTTTTTTTGTTTTTTTAAGTGTATTCATTTTGAGGGGCGCCTGGGTGGCTCAGTCGGTTAAGCGTCTGACTTCGGCTCGGGTCATGATCTCACGGTTTGTGAGTTTGAGCCCCGTCTCAGGCTCTGTGCTGACAGCTCAGAGCCTAGAGCCTGCTTCAGATTCTGTGTCTCCCTCTGTCTCTGCCCCTCCCTGGCTCACACCCTGTCTCTGTCTTCCAAAAATAAATAAATGTTAAAAAAAAAAAATTAGAATGGAGACTGCTTTAAAAAAAAAAAAGTTTATTCATTTTGAGAGAGACAGCAAGAACGAGTAGAGGAGGGGCAGAAAGAGAGGGAGAGAGAGAACCCCAAGCAGGCTCCATACTGTCAGGTGCCTGGAGCTTGAACTCACCGACTGTGAGAGATCATGACCTGAGCCGAAACCCAGAGTCAGACGCTTAACTGACTGAGCCACCCAGGCGTCCCAAGAAGTTCCCACTTCTCACACTCACTCCCAGGCTAATGCCACCACCTGAGCTCAGGACAGGTGAGCGTGGGTTCCCCCTGCTCTGCCCCCCAGCTTACTGGGCCCCTCCTAATGTGCAGCAACTCTCTCAACCGCTCCAGATGAGGCTAAGGCCTCACAAAGCAGAGGAAGGACCCCTAGCGCGAAAGACAAGGAAGTATCCGTTACCAGAAAGGGGACTGTGTTGAGGAACCTGTGTATATGTTGTGGACAACAGAGCGGAGGCCCTCCCACTGAGAAATCCATGCCAGTGACCTTGCCAAGCGGGGCTTAATGTCCCGTCTCTGTAACCCATGTTGGGCTGGCCACTCACGATGTGCAGGGAGACCTTGGACAAGTCACGGCTCGTCTTTATGCTTTAGCTTCCTCCCCAGTCAAGAAAAGCAGAGCTCACACACTGGCTTGCTCAGGTGTGCTGTCAATCAACACTTTTTTTTTTAAAGAATCTTTTTGGGGTTTCTTTATTTATATAAAGAGAGACAGAAACAGCATGATCGGGGGAGGGGCAGAGAGGGAGAAGAGAGAGAATCCCAAGTAGGCTCTACGCCAGGAGCACAGAGCCCAATGTGGGGACTGAACCCACAAAACCGCGAGACCATGACCCGAGCCAAAACCAAGTCTTGCTTAACCGCCTGAGCCACCCAGGCGCTCCTACACCTTTTTTATAAAGGAATTTGAATATCCCTAGATCTGATGAGTGATGGCAGTTCACCCGGGCCTTACCTCTTGCTCGTACCCACCCGGCCCTCTTCGCCCCCTTGCATTATCTGCCTGCCATTTACCTTGGATTGCGAAACTGGGTGATTTCTCCCACCTTTAAGAGTTTTCTGTGTGCATTTTTTTCTACCAGCATCTTTCTTTCTGGGTAGTAGAGACCGACCCCAAGGATATCCCTTCTGTTGTGCCCACATTGTAAGTGAGCTGAAGTGGCTGGTTCAGAATCACATGGCAAATGAACCACGGAGAGACGGTGTAGCAGCCTGGGAGGGGTCAGGATAACAACAGTTCAGATACCTTACCCCTGCAGCCACCGTTAGCATTGGCCAGGCGCTTCCTTAACCAGTCTCTGGATGGGCCACCAGCCTGCACACAGGCTTGGGACACCATCTCTGGTGCCAGCAGTTGAGATGACATCCCAGATGACCTCAGCCTGAAATCCTCCACCTTGTGGCTGTTCTGTCTTGAACTTTCCTCTTGGTGTCGGTGGCTAATTTGGCAGTTGCTTCTTTACTTAAAGCTTAGTTGCAAAGAAGCTGTTTTAAGGTAGCTATTAAATTCACAGCTTGCTTCATTAGAAATCACTTCATTAAAAAAGCAAGCCAACCGAAGTGTTCACATGGCCGTGCCAGATGGAAGTGAGCTAAGTGCTTGGTGCCTGTGTTTTCAGCCCATCCACTGCTGGTACAGGATTAATTTGGAGGGAAAATCCAGCCCCATGCATAAAAAGAATTACATGACCAGATTCTATTATTTTAAATTGTACTGATCCTCGCGGCGAACTCGGTTTGAAATACAAATTAGCATCCATGTTCGCAAGAGGACCTCTGTCGGTCCAGCCCTGCTACCTTGCACTGGCTCACTGAGGACCTCGAGAAGCCGAGACAGAAAGAGGCAAAACACCAAGAGTTGCTTCGCCCAACTTTTTAGTTTTAATTCTGTGTTTTAAAAAAAAAAATCCAAAGGAGGACAAAGAATAACGTGTCAAACAGGAGTGTCTCCACCACCTAGAATTAACAAACCTTAGCGTTTTGAGAGCAACACACCTTTTGAAGGAACAGCTTCTTTGCAGGGGGCGGGGGGGGGGGGCCGAGGGGGGGAGGTGCAGAGAGAAAATGTCTTCACCAATTCCCCCTTAGGCATTCTCAAACACAGGAGAAAAAGGAGCCAGGTTTTCCTTAAACACATCTGGGCCAAGAATAAGAGGAAGTAAACAAAAGGAGACTGATAAGCCCGTGAGATTCTGGACCCTTTTAGCTAACTCCAAACGTGAGAACAACTAGCCCAGCCAGCGTTGGCCACTGAGAGGTCCGCTTCTTTCAAAGGCACATGATTAGAAGTTCAGAGTGGTGGTGGGTGGAGGTGAAAATGTCCCGGGGCAGCCGGCAGGAGAGCTGCGTAAAGGGGAGTCTGAGAGAGGAGCAACGCGACGTCATTGAATGACTAAAGCTGGTGGTAATCAGCTCTCCCTAAGGTCTGCCAAAATAACAAGGCGCATTTAGCTCCCAGGCGGGAGTAAGAGGCACCAGCCTGAACGGAAAGGAGACATTGATTGCGTACCCCCTGGCCCAGGTTTCAGATGCAGAGTTAGACTATATGCACACAGCCCCCCTGCCGAGGGCTCCTGCCAGCCCCTGCTCTGGTCTCTTCAGTTTTAAGTGTCAATAACTCCAAGGAAAGAATACGCATTATTAAATAATGGTGTGAAATATCGCAAGCGGTACATGATTATAGTTAAATGCTGCCTGATGGACAATTGTACTCGAATGAGCAAAGTGGAGAAGGGTCTTCTGTTAGGAAGTGGGAGATCAGTGGCTGTTCATTCAGAGTGATAGCCTGCTCTCTGCCTGTTGTCACCAAAAACTTTGTGTTTTTTTCAGAATAGGCACAGATCTTGACGTGACACCCAAATACAGGGGCATTAGTTGATTTCACTTTGAGTCCACCTGTTTCTGTCCCGACGGTGTCCACCTCCCAGAGTTTTCTTCTTATTAAATTATTTCCCCTTTTTTAAGGGAAAGGGAACTATGCTATGCCATACCGTTTCTATACCCTTCTTATTTCAAAGTCCGCATCGTACGATCCCTGTAACAGATAGTAACCCATTTTGTAGGTAAAGAAACTGAGACTCTGAGATGTTAGGTCCCTCTTAGGAGATCTTTTTTTTTTCCTTAATGTTTATTTATTTTTGAGAAAGAGAGACAGAGTGCAAGCAGGCAAGGGGCAGAGACAGAGGGAGACACAGCATCCGAAGCAGGCTCCAGGTTCTGAGCTGTCAGCACAGAGCCCGACGCAGGGCTCGAACGCACAAACCAGGAGATCATGACCTGAGCCGAAGTCAGACACTTAACCAATTGAGCCACCCAGGTACCCCTCCCTCTTCAGAGATCTTAAACACTCTCAGCCACAGGGCCAGTAAGTGGAGAAGGCAGAAGAATCTAGATCTCCACAGCCCCTCATCTGTGCTGTCCCCACCATGCCTGGATTCTTCAGTCTCAGCTGGAAAAGTACTCCCTCTCACTTGTTCGTTGACATGCATATGCACAAGCACACACAGAGCCAAGGGCTTCTTCCCAATTGCCAGCCTTTCTAAGAGACTAACTGTATGGATGATTAAAGCTGTGATCTCCTCTTGACACTGAATTTGTCTATTAAACCTAAAGCGGTTACAGGGTGGGAAGGATGAACACAGGATTTTTAAGGCAGTCAACCTTCCCTGAACAATGGTGGGTGAGTGTCATCTTGCATTTGTGCAGACCCATAAAATGAACAATACTAAGAATGAACCCTAATGTAAAGGACGACTCTAGGCCATAACAGTGTGTCCATGTAGGTTACTGACTTTAACAAATGCACCACTCAGGTGGGGATGTTGATAATGGGGGAGGCAGTGTATGTTGGGAGGACAGGAGGCATACGGGAACTCAATTTTGCTATGAACCTAAAATTGCCCTAAAAAATAAAGTCTATTAAAAACACACACACAGGGGCGCCTGGGTGGCTCGGTCAGTTAAGCCTCCGACTTTGGCTCAGGTCATGATCTAACAGTTATGGGTTCAAGCGCTACGTTGGGCTCTGTGCTATCAGCTCAGAGCCTGAAGCCTGCTTCAGATTCTGTGTCTCCCTCTCTCTCTGTACCCTTCCCCCACTTGCGCTCTATCTCTCTCAAAAATAAATAAATATTTTTTTAAATATTTTAAAGCAAAACCAAGCAGAAGAACAGACTTGGGCTGGTTCTGATTGAGAGCCGGGATTGTGGAATAGCATTCCTTCTTTGCGCCTCTTTCTGCCCTAGTCTGATGTAGTCTAAGCTCTTAGGTACAGCAACCCGTTAGGAGCTAGAAAAGTTTCTTCCTTTCCAAGGACTTCACACCCCTTCTTTGTTTCTTCTCGTCTGGTTACTCCTTTTCAACATTTGAGTCTTCGTTTTACTGAGTTATTATGTCACCAATTTCTTCTGAGATTTCTCCTAAGAGAGATGTCATTAGAAAGCCGGGTGAACACAGTATTGTTCACCTTTTCCCTCCTTTTATGAACAGTTGTGAAGGTTAATCACTCTTAATGTGGTCGCCCACATTTGTGAGATAAATGTCTTTAAAGACTGTCATCTAGATCTTTCGGGTTGGCAAAACTGGTTTTGCAACTCATGAAGGAAAACACCGGCTTTTCTCTTGAATTATTTGTATAATTGCCTCAATTCTTTGCTTCCCTTCCCTGACAGGTGCTGCAGATTTGGGGAAAGATAAGAAAGACCCTGTCAGGTCCTGTAGCTTGGCTTCCCTCCTTTATTTTTCACTAACTGTGTATTTCTCTGCCTCATCAACAGCCTGCCTGTATGCTTCAGATAGGACCCTGTGATATTGTCTGATAAAACTTTTCTTTGCAATCCATTATTACAGAGTTGGATAGAATTACACTGCGACGGATATGTGAGAGGAAAGTTAGGACTGTATATGCATAATGTGAGAGAGAGAGAAAACTCTACTGAAGCTTTTAGTTTACTGAAAAATGGGTTTAATTCTTAGATGTGCCATTTATGAAAATGTGTAAGATGTGTTTGTGAAGAGTGAGCTCAGATTAAAAGAAGGAAAGGAGGTGTACCTGAGTGGCTCAGTTGGTTAAGAGCCCGACTCTTGGTTTCAGCTCAGGTTATGATCTCACAGTTGGTGCGTTCGAGCCCAGCATCGGGTTCTGTGCTGACAGCGCAGAGCCTGCTTGGGATTCTCTCTCTCTCTCTCTCTCTCTCTCTCTCTCTCTCTCTCTCTCTCCCTCCCTCTCTCTCTGCCCCTCCCCTGCTTGCTCTGTATCTCTCTCTCAAAGAAATAAACTTTAAAAAGAAGAAAAGGAAATATTTTCTACTCATCACTTGATCATTACTTCACTTCCAGCAGCACTATTAGAAACCGGAAGCTGGAGGGGCGCCTGGGTGGCTCAGTCGGTTGAGCGTCCGACTTCGGCTCAGGTCATGATCTCGCGGTCTGTGAGTTTGGTCCCGCATCGGGCTCTGTGCTGATGGCTCAGAGCCTGGAGCCTGCTTCCAATTCTGTGTCTCCCTCTCTCTCTGCCCCTTCCCTGCTCATGCTCTGTCTTTCTCTGTCTCAAAAATAAATAAAAAAACATTAAGAAAAAAAAATTAAAAAAAAAAAGAAACGGGAAGCTGGGATAAATGGCAAGGTTCAAAATCTTTTGGGCCTTGGAGGAAAATATAGGCTAATATAGTGTATATAATATGCTGGCAGGTGGTTGCAGCAGGAATGTTATAAAATAGAATTTATAGGCATTTAAGAACTTCTATCTGGGAAGAATCAGTAAAAGCAGAAATTGCGAGACGAAGAGGAAATAACCACCATCCTAGATAATCATGCCACCCTTCCTATTTTCCTACTTGCAAAGACCTCATCTTTGCATGAAAAGTAGGAGATACCAGGAGGAAAGGCATGAGAGATGGGAGAATAAAAGCATTCGAATGTCCTTCTAAACACTGACGTATCTGCTTTAAAATCTATGACTCTCATGTTGAAACCCAGAAGTCGTGCATTCACCAAAATAAACCCATTTTCAGCTGTTGGGAAAACATACCTGACAGATACCTATCTGAAAAATAACCCAGTTAGATGAAGATGTGGCATGGCCAAAGGAAATGCCTACAAACGAAAATCCGCACGGGATGGTAAGATTCTTTAGGGGAATCTACAAGACACTTCAAATTATTTTTTACCCAGGGAATTTTCCAGGTCTCAGACTTTTTAAGCAGCTTTAATGAGATGTAATTCATATACCATACAGTTCACCCATTTAAAGTGTACCATTTGGTGACAGGGTATTCTACTAAACTATTTTATGTCTCTATGGATTTGCCTATTCTGGGAATTTCCTAGAAATGGAACCCTACAGTACGTGGTCCTCTGTGATTGGCTTCCTTCACTTAGCATAACATTTGCAAGGTCTAGTCTCAGACTTTATAGAAAATGTATCTTAACCGTCCTTGCTATTATTTTATGTATTTTTGATTCTCTCCTGATATCCTCCTTAATATACGATTCCTACTCGTTATCATTGACTAGTGCTTACCCTGCACCCCTGTTCTAGGAGCCTAGTGCTCTATTTGCGGGGGGCCCTAGGTGGCTCAGTCAGTTCAGCATCTGACTCTTGATTTTGGCTCAGGTCACGATCCCAGGATTGGGGGATAGAACCTCACATTGGGCTCCATGCTGAGCATGGAGACCACTTAAGGTTCTCTCTCTCTCTCTCTCTCTCTCTCTCTCTCTCTCTCTCTCTCCACTGCCCCTTTCTCCCACTCACTCTCTAAAATAAAATAAAATAAAATATTAATGTTCTATTTGTGTATACAGCCATTTTAGGAAGGAGGAAAAGGGCAGATGACAGGAAAAGGGCAGATTGACACAGACGTCAATGGTCCTTTTTCCTCTTGAAGTTTTGCCTTTTCCCCATAACAGTCTATGAGCTGAAACGCTATTCGTTTTTTAATATTTTATTGTATGGAAATCATATGGCACATTGATTTTTTTACATTGTCTGAATTTTTTCCATCTTTGCTCAATATAAATCCTTTTCTTCCTTTAAGCCCATTAATTTAATTTGGTCGCTTTCATGATTCTGCTGCCCTGCAACTATACAATTAATTTTTTAAATATCACATTTTGTGCCCTAGGGCAATTTTTTTTAAACCAGTGTCTAAGGAAAAATTACGGCTTCTCAGAAGCCAGTCAAATCCTACTGCCCACATTCTTAAATTTTTCAAAGCTCAGAAAGTTGAACTGGACCCAAGCAGTGTCTCAAGACAATTTAAGGAAATGCTCTGGAATAGCATTTCTTACCCTCAGATATGTTTGAGAATTTGATAAAAGCTTGAACTGTCTCCTCTGAAATGCACAGATGTCTAGTGCTCAAATACAGTCTCAAAGCGGGGGTCACAGGTTTTCCAAAGCCCTGCGCCCTGGTCAAAGACCCCTGATCTGAAAAGACAGTTACATAAACTGCAAAGGAACATGTAGGGTTTCCCTACAAGTGTCTCCCACACCCTTAAAATGTTGTGTGTGTTTTATTTATTTTTTTTAATGTTTATTTATTTTTGAGAGAGAGACAGAGCACAAATGGGGGAAGGGCAGAGACAGAGAGGGAGACACAGAATCCAAAACAGGCTCCAGGCTCCGAGGTGTCAGCACAGAGCCCAACGTGGGGCTCGAACTCAGGAACGGTGAGATCATGACCTGCACCAAGGTCAGACGCCCAACCAACTGAGCCACCCAGGCACCCCACCCGTAAAATGTTTTAACAAGAAAAGTAAGTGAAATTTCTCAACACTTGGCTGCAAACTCCCTCTTCCATGAGGAGGCTACTTTATAATTCTGTGGGTGCCCCAAGAGTGGATATGATTTGCTGGTCTGGAGGGGGAGAGCCAGTGATTCAGTTATGCATATATACAGGACTGAGCTAGTTATTAACTCAGGCTCTTCCATGGTTGGCTTGGTTCCGCATAGGGACATACCGGGGGCACATGTCTCAGGATCACTCAAGCTAAAAATGTATGTCTCCCAGCTGGACAAGCGTTTTCCCCCAAGACAACAATTTGGTGCATCCAGCCGGACTCCTGCTTGCCCTTCCATAAATGCCAGTCCTTGATGTCATGACCTTTGTCATTTGAACTGTTGTCCCTACCCCTTTAAGAATGTCTTCCCTGAAGACAGCTCTGTGAGTATTTGTAGCAAAACGGTCTATAAACATTGAACATAATCAAGAGAAGCGACGCCAGCGAGTGGAAAACAGGGCCCTCCCCTCATATCCCACCAAGGCATATTTTTGCCTCATTATATTCAGAGCTCTGTAACCAATGAAGGAGATCCAAACAGTCCAGAGGAGTGACAAAAACAGGTGGCTGGGTTGGTCTGGACAGCCAGAGGGAGACTCTCTAATCTAGATGTGAGGAGGCTCAGGAAGGACATACCTGAAATCTTGAAAATCATGAAGAGCTTAGACAATGTGCACAGGGAGTGGGCAGCACCATCTAAATTGCTTGCATGCTATGGGGATACCTTTGAAATTTGAGGACAGGACATCTCAAACAAAAATAAAGAGGTATCAGCACATGAACTTAGGCCATTGGCTCAAAGGGAGCCCTGAGAGGTTCCAGATCCAGTCACCGCTCAGAGGCACTGCACGTCAGCAAAGTTGGCTGGGCCATCCTATATAGTTGGGGTCCTTTTCGGCAGCAAAACACCGGGCTATAGGGATTGTGACTCTAAAAGTTCCTCTGTTTCCACAGCTTCACGGTTCTTCCATCCGGCAGAAATCTTCCCCTTTCTCAAAGTGCCACTGTTCTTGCTTATTTCAGGCGTATGTGGCCATGGTGAGACTGTGCCTTCTGTTCACAGTTCTACAGGTACCTCCTGTTTCACTACAACCCCTCCACCACACTCTGCCTGGAGAGTTCTTGCACTCATATCCTCCCTCACTCCCTCGGAGGGACACCGATCTTTAAATGTGGTCCCGTTTTGACGACCTGGTTTTGAATTTGGTTTCTCTCTATTCCCTCTCTCTCTCTCTCACTGTTCCCAGAGATCAAGATAGAGATTTGTTATCCTTGTTCACATTATCCATCATAATCTCAGCTTTTGTTCAAGATTCCAAATGGGGCTCTTATTTGGTCCATTGTCCAGGCACCTTTTGCCCTGTGATCCTGTCCTTCTGCTGGAAGTCATTATTCGAAGCTTATGGCCCACAGCAGGCCAGAAGACAGGGTGTCAGATGCCAGCAACTGTACTGGATGCAGGGCCAGGAGCCCCAAAACAGCCAAAAGAAACAGGGCTCAGGGACCTGGGGTGGCTGGTGGGGTCCTGTTGATAACAGACTACACAGTATGAGACCATTGCCTCCCAGAAATCATTTCTATTTTGGGCACTATGCTTGTCAATTACTAATTTCTTCTAGAAATTTCTGTTTTCTTGTCCTCCGTCCTCTCTTGATCTCGTCTCCTTTTGTCTCTGGCTTCACATTGATCACATATGCCACAGAATCGTGCAGCATCCTCTCATATTCCGGATAAGCAGTCTCCATTTGGCTGTGATCACGTCTGCACAGGGATGATCTAAAATAATTAGAGCAAAATGATTCCCATTTTGCTTATATCTGAAGTTGCGAGTGAATATATGAAATTACGCTGCCATCTAGTCCTGCTGTGCGGCTCATCTCCTCTTTGGAAAACTTCAAACCATTGATGTCAGCATGTGTAGCATTTGTTTTAAATAATGCCAGCACCAAATTACAGCGTCTCAGGTACAAATATGGTATTTATGACACATTGTAGCCCATTAATTGGCTTATTGGCCTAAGTCCTCCAGGGACTGTCACAAATCTCCAGGGTGCCCTTGAATGTGACTTATGCTTCAGCCAAATCACACCTGTGAATGCCAGAGCAACTGCTCTAACCGTGTGTCTGTGGCAAAAAATTACTTTACGGTGTTTGACCAGTAGAGTCAGGGTGAGTGGTCTTTATGTACGTAGGGATGGATTTCAGTTAAACTCATCCTGTTTCCACTCAAAGTGATCCTCTGAGTCAGGAGGATTTATATTCTTCTTCAGCTAATATTTATCAAGCACAAACTAAGTATTCCTGGAAGTGTGAATTTTATAACTGTGAACACGCCAGAAGAATGTTATTATGTACTAAGAGAGCTTACCTGCTGGGGAGAAAGACATGGGATAAACAAATGAATAAAAAGGTTATTTCTGATGGTGATAAAAGTTATAAAGAAAGAAACAAGTTGTTGTAAAGAGTAACGTGGTGAGAGAGTGCATGGTGATTCGTGAAGTCCTCTCTGAAGAGTGATCTTTGAGTAGAGGTGTGGTCAAGAAGGAGCTGGCCATGGGAAGGAGAGTGCTAGACAGAAGAGAACCCCTGCAGAGGTCCTCATGCTTTTCTGAATCAGGAAGAAACATGGAAAAAGAAGGAGCACTGCTTGAGAGATCAAAGGAATCAGATTCCAGGTGCCTCAACTTTTCCATAGAGGACCCAATGGCAATCTGTTGAAGGCTGTGGATCCCTTCTCTCAGATCATGTTTTTAATTACATAAAATAAAAAAAGTAGGAATACAGGGACAACCCATTACATTATAACACAGCGATCAAAGTATTAAAAAGACAAAAGCTGGGATATAAAATCGAAGTGCTTCTTTAACACATTCTGTGGCAGATCTAATAACCAACCATGAAGGAGCAATATGTCAAGATGTCTGCAACAGTTTAATGGGATGGGAAATAGCTGTGATTTTTTTTTATTGATCACAAAGCCACAAGTGCTGCTCCAACCCATAAGATCTTCTGCATAACTCAGTGAGATGCCAGATTTCAATTAGAGGCTGTGAAAATCCCCCCAATCACAGATCCCATGAATCCTGTCCTTGGCCTGCTTGGGGGTCTGTGGAGCCCAGGGTACAAACACACAGGGCTTGTGGGCCGTTCAGAAGCCTTAGACTACATGCCCTGGGGAGCCGCCAGGGAATTCTAAGCAAGAGAAGTGATTTGAGTTTGCTACTGTGCAGACACTGGATTCTCGGCTAACAGGAACAGGAGGGTGAGGAGGCAATTATGTGGCTCAGAGGAGAGTAGTGGCTTGGAAGACTAGTGACACTGGAGAGAGAGAGAGACGCGAACGAGTTCAAGATGTATTCCAGAAGAACCAACAGGACCTGCTGATTGGTTGCATGTGGGGGGTGGGGCGTCGAGGAAGGATGGGGTCGAGGGTGTGCACCAGAGCCACCAGTATTGGTCTTGCCACGCCCAGGTCTGGGACAATGCGGGCAGGAGCTGGGTGATGGAGGTGAACCCAGTGCTCCATTGTGGACCGTGTCAAGTGTGAGGTGTTGCTTGCACAGATGGAGAGACGTTTAGGAAGCAGCGAACGCACAGCCCGAGCTCAGAAGATGAAACACACAGTCTCTAGTTGAACCTGATGTTTTGAACAGAAGTGGGAACTTGAGCCAAAGAGAGACGGTCTTGCACCACTCCCTTCGAAGCTGAACCTTCCTCACCCCTGTGAGAGGGACTCCTGTTATTTTACTGCCCCCAGAGAGGCGAAAAAAACTGGATGAGGGTCACACAGCATTTGGGGGAGCCAACAGGGGACACTAGAAGCAGTCTCCTGTCTCCTCCGGCTACTTCCCCAGCCTGTAGGGGCAAACAAATTAGGATCAAGATTTCATGTAGTTACATGTGCAACTGATACTGTATAGCATTATACGTCCATTATTACACTTCAACTAAACATTTTTTAACGTTCATTTATTTTGAGAGAGAGAGAGTGCGTGCAGCAGGGAGGGGCAGAGAGAGAGGGAGAGAGAGAGAGAGAGAGAATCCCAAGCAGGTTCTGCACTGTCAGCAACATGGGGCTCAATCTCACCAACCGTGAGATCATGACCTGAGCTGAAATCAAGAGTCAGATGCTTAACTGACTGAGCCACCTTAAGCATTTTTTTAATAAAAAAAATTTGGGGTAAGATTGTATGTAGTGCAAAAGCAAGCTGAAAGAAAGACCTGAAAGAACATTAGGCTGGAGATCTCAAACCCTGGCTCCTCTGCCCTGTAACCTTGAACAAGTACCTCCACATCAATGAGGCTTAATATCGTAATTCAAAATGGGAATAACAACACCAGCTGGCGTTATTAAATTCAGTGAAAGTATCTGGCACATAATAGTCACTCAGTACATATTTTTGGTTGAACCGGGGTTGTATAATTTTTAAATGGGCATCTGATATTGTCTCGTTCTCATGTAGTTCAAGGTAGTAAAAAAAAAAAAAAAGGGGAGGGGGGTATTAAAAAAAAGATAGTAATTGTGACTAAAACACTAGAAAGGACCTTAAATAATTTAGTGTATTTGTCATGCTATCTCATGACCTATGGAGAAATAGATGGCATTCCACAATTATTTACATCTCAGGGGGAAAAAAAGCTTGAACAGAAAATACAGGTTTCCCACCTCATAGCAACAAAACAACATGTAGATATTTCTCTTGGAAACCTACAAAGAGCAAAATGTTCAGGAATACCATCTCCCGTCCAGAAGGCTGAACGCAGTGATCCTCAGGACTTGATGTCTACTCACCAACAAAAGTGTCTCCTTACCAACCAATTTCATTCGTCTAACTCATATTGTAAGATCATTTCTGGTCAGGGGTCCTGGCATCCAGATGTTTGCTCATTCATTTTCATTAAGCATTGACTGCATTCCAGCACTGTTCTTGGATTGAGGCATGCAATAATGAACAAAAATGAAGTCCCTGTCATCACGGAGTTCTCACTGAAGTAGGGAACAAAATGTAAACAAGGGAACAAACAAAGAGAGCATCTTGGGGCGCCTGGGTGGCGCAGTCGGTTAAGCGTCCGACTTCAGCCAGGTCACGATCTCGCGGTCCGGGAGTTCGAGCCCCGCGTCAGGCTCTGGGCTGATGGCTCAGAGCCTGGAGCCTGTTTCTGATTCTGTGTCTCCCTCTCTCTCTGCCCCTCCCCCGTTCATGCTCTGTCTCTCTCTGTCCCAAAAATAAATAAATGTTGAAAAAAAAATTTTTTTTAAATAGAGCATCTTTTCAGAGAGTGCCATAGCTCTGTAGAAAATAGAGCAAGGCACTGTTTATTGGTTCAGGAGTGTTTGCAGTGCTAAGTTACCCTCTGAGCTGAGACCTAAGTGATCGGAAGGAGCCAACCGTACAAGAATGTGGACAAAGCCTGCCTCCCATACGGGAACAGCCACAGGTAAAGGTTGGAAATGAAGGGGGAGAGGTGGTAGGAGATGTGGTCAGAGAGGTAGGCAGGTGTGAGGTCAGGTCTTCTTGTAGTCCTAGATCAAGAGTACAGACACAGTTCTGACCACTGCAGAGCCTTAAGCAAAGGTTCAAAATCCTCTGACTGATGTATGTACAAGGTCTCTCTCCCTGGTTTTGGAGCTGGACTGTAGGGAAGCCAGAATGGAAGCCGGGAGGCTATTGCCTCCCAAGTAAGAGATGATCGTGGCCCGGGGATAGAGGCAGTGGATGTGGGAAGAAGTGCACAGACGCCAGACTTATTGAAGGTGGTGCTGATAGGACTTCCTGGAGGGCTAGGCACAAGACAGAAAGGAAATGGATGGCTGAGCGACTGGGTGGGTGGTGATGTCATTCACTGAGATGGAGGAGACGTGGAGAAAAGAGAGGTTGTGAAGTTAAGTACTAAATCAAGAGTTCTGTTTCGGACGGATTGAGTTTAAGTCGCCTGTTAGTCATCTAAGTGGAGATGTTGAGCGGGCTGTTGAATATGCGCATCTGGAGCTTTGGACAGAGGCCAAGGCTGGAGAAGGACATTTTAGGATCATGAGCAAATCCTCTGTGAAGTTTTCATTTGAGGCGCATTGCTGTGAGCAGTGTCAGCATCCACTGATGGATGTCCCAAACAAGCATCTCCTCAGCTCCCCGGCATCGGAATTTCTTTCTGTGAGACTTCAGCTGTCCTGGAAATTGACTGACAGACTGGAGTTCAGGGATTGAGAACACCGGTAGGAGTATGTTTCCTTGTTTTTGTTCTCTTTTGTGCCTCCATTAACTGAAATGCATGGTTTTCATGTTTCACGGTCATTTCTAAATCATGGGAAGGACCCATCACCTACCGTCTAATCACAGCACTGCCCCTTCCACTTCGCCGCTCCCCAGGCAAGCAAGACAGCTTAGTGTAAAATGAGTTGGGCTTCAAAAATAAGACCCATCCCAAGGAAGGTAAGCCCTTGGTTAATAACTCTGCCAAGTGTCATATTAACAAGAGACACTCAAGCAGATAAACCCACATGAGACAACATTGTGAGACCATGCCTTCTTTTTCTTTTTCCTCTCCATAAATTTGTGGTGGTCCTATCAGTTGTTATCCCTTCTATCAGTTTCTCCCATTCTCGTGATGGTTTCTCATTAAGGAGATTCATGGGGAAGGCTGTAATCGATCAGAGCTATTAGCCACCAGAGTGTAATCTGGTTCTAGTACAAACTGACCTGCAGGCTGTCCTATCTACCTTGAGGATTTAAGCCGATTAACTCGGAGGCTGGGAGGCAGAATCTAATGTCCTATAGCACTGCACCCCCTTTGCCCCTACTCCCCAGGAAGGGATTTAACAAATTGACACTGTAATTATATCCGAACCCACAGTTACTCCACCTTGAAAGGAATCACTGGTGCCCGGCTCACCTTGGATGTACACTTACGGCCAGTGAGTGATGCTGTGTCACCGGTGGAATGATACTTTCATTCCCTCTGCTGTCTATGGCCCTACAGTGCTGATTACCATGGGGCGGGGCGGGGGGGTTCTGTTTTGTTTAGATGGTTGGTTGAGTGGTTGGTTTTTGTACATATTTCCAAGAGCAGATCAATCTCCGGGTTCAGGAACGAGTTAGCAATTGGAATGAGATCGCCACAGAAAAATAGGCAGCTCAGTGCCAGGGCTTTTAATGGCGCAGTCTCCCTGCTTTACGTTTCTGATGGAAGCAGAGAACAGAAGGCCGGAAGGGTGCCCAGGTTGCCGACAGATCCCCTGGAGGCCAAGGAGGTGAGCTGGCCAGGTGAGAGATGCCAAATAAATTAGTATTCTCAAACATTGGCCACAGCTAACCCCCAAGTATAAGCAGAAGACCAATGTTAATCTAAAGCCTCTTCAAGAATGATGACGGAGGGGCGCCTGGGTGGCTCAGTCAGTTAAGCGTCCGACTTCGGCTTGGGTCATGATCTCGCGGTCTGTGGGTTCGAGCCCCGCATCGGGCTCTGTGTTGACAGCTCTGAGCCTGGAGCCTGCTTCGGATTCTGTGTCTCCCTCTCTCTGCTCCGCCCCCGCTCATGCTCATGCTGTCTCTCTCTTTCTTTCTCTCTCTCAGAAATAAACATTAAAAAAAAAAATAAAAAAAGAATGATGACAGAACAGATTGTTTTGGAGCACAGTCTTTAGAGCTAGAGTACATGGACCAGAGCCAACACCAATCTTCTCTGTGCCTCAGTTTCCCTATCGGTAAAACGGTGGTGTAGTGGCACCGCCTTCAAAGATTATCGGAGAGTAAAGCAATTACTTCATGTGGCATATAAGAGAGTGCTCTGCATTTCACAAGGTGTGAGTCAACATAAGCTCCTGTCATTGATTTAGCATTGTAAACGCTGAACGTGCGAGATGCCAGTGTTCTAAAGGGTCCACCTCAGGTCAGGTCGGGTGGCAACACAGACACACAAACAAACCTGCCATTCTGCCGAAGCCTGCTCTTTTATTAAATGTTTGGGAAATGAAGATACTGCTACAGAATAGGTTTAATATTCTGTGTATAATATGTATAACTGATTAGAGAGGCAGGAGACACAGAGGAGCAAAAAACCACAGTGAACAATAATTGAGATCAACCCTTTGTCTGTTACGAATTATGCCAAAGTGAAGCTGTGATTCAATGCCCACAGATTGGACCGCATTGTGATCTGGTAAGAGAATTCACATAGAACGGAATAGTAGCCTGAGAATATTTTATAAAGTTACCACGATACCATCCTGGCCAGCCAGTCCTTCACCTACCTGATAAAACAGTAAAATGGCAGGATTTACCATATCCCACCTCGCTGAAAGCCTGCAAAAAATCTAGTGACTGCGCGTGCACACACACATACACACAAGTGCCATTCGGTGCAGAAAGAAAATGTAAGCATGGAAATCAAGGAACAGCAAAGTGAGGCTGGTTTGAATCCTGCCTCGGCCACCTACTTGCTGTCCACCCTTAGGTCAGTTATTCTTTGTTCCCCAGTGTCGGCATCTCTAAAATGGGGATGATGTTAGCACATGCTTCAGAGAGTTATTGCAAGGACTCAGGGAGATAATGCATAATAAACTCGGATTTCTAGCACTGAGCTTGCCCCAAACATCTGTCAGTACTATTTATTTATTTTTCTTTTTATTTTTTTACTGCTATAGTTTGCTAAGCACTAGCTGGACAGCTCCCTCCCTCTTCTCTCCCTGTCTCTCACTCAGGGTCCCCCTCTCTCTTTCCCAAGGTTTCGTACACAACTAATACATACATGTGTAGCTACATGGCGAATCCATGTTCATTTTAGAGAATACATACAAAGTGAAAAAAATTAAAGGCCATTCATGATTCCAACACCAAGAATAGCCACTATCTTGCTGGGTATCATTCTGGTCTTTGTCTGTGTAAATCCACTACATCTTGGTAGGTGTAAATGTCTGTGTGTATGTAACTATCTCATCATATATACAGGATCTTACTACACATTCTGTCCAGTAGAACTCTTCTCGCTCAGCAGTACATCATGTCAGGAAATATAAAATGCGCATTATCATTTGAAATTACTCGATGGTATTCTGCTCTAAGTAAATTCCATAATTTATTTTGTTTTCCTAATTTATTTAGACATCCCCCCTCTTGCTGGAAATTTGAGGTGTAATCAGATTTTCTCGGTTATAATCTCTGCTTGTATAAATATCCTGTTATCGACCAACTTGGAGGCTTTGACAGACATTCTTACTGTGGCAGAGGGTAGGGTTTTTCTCAGCAACAGATACTACCAGTGGTCCTGTTCATGGGACTTAACATTTGTGTAAAACATAAATGACACCTGGGATTCTGAAGAAGTCACCGATTTTGATATAACGCTACCTAGGGTGTAGCTTCATACCTGGGCACTTGGCTGGCTCAGTTGGTACAGCATTCAGCTCTTGATCTCAGGGTCATGAGTTCGAGCCTCAAGCTGGGCACAGAGCTTACTTTAAAAAAGAAAAGAAAAAAGAAAAACAACTTCATACTTAAATATGACCCAGCAACAAACAACATAAAAAGTTGAGCAAATTTATATGACTCATGGTCTGGATTCTGCACATTAACTATAAATATATATTTATATACATACATTTATAAACACACATATATATGTATATATTATATGTATACATACAATACATACACATATATATTATATACATATATATATACATTTATAAACACACATATGTATTTATAGCTAATAATATGCAGAGTCCAGATTTTGGGTGATAATGTATATATAAAAAGGCCTGAAAATTTTTCAAGAATATAGAAAATCACCAGCGCCTGGGTGGTTTTGTAAATTAAACAGCTGACTCTTGATTTTGGCTCAGGTCATGATCTCACAGTCGTGGAATCGAGCCCCATGCTGGACTCCGTGGTGAGCATGGAGCCTGCTTGGGATTCTTTCTCCTTCTCCCTCTACCCCTCCCCTGCCAACACTCGTTCTTATCTCTCTCTCTCTCTCTCTCTCTCTCTCTCCAAATAAATAAACATCTAAAAAAAAGAATATAGAAACTCAGAGCACAACTAGAAACTGAGAAACCAGGAACCAGCATTAGTAATAATAATCTTGCCTTTGTAATTTATCTTACACCAGACAGAGATAACTAGTGATTTGTAATTACCTCCTTCCACACCTGAGTCATTTCACTGGGTCATGTTAAGGGCCACATAGATAAGTAAAATTCTAAATTAATTTTCATAAAATGCATTCCGAATTCCCAAGCAGCAGAAATTGAGGAAAGTCTTTGCCAGTGAGGTCGGCTTGTCTGTGAACATCTGTTGCATATTTACTGAGAATTTCCTATGTTCCAGCAAGGGAGGCCAGGCTTCCAGATCTGCTTCCAGGGAAAATCTGCAAGGGGAATCAGGTTGCTGCGATTCGAGCAAAATTGTTTAAGGATCTGGATTTCTGCCTGTCTTGCAATTTTAATATTTTTCGAGTATTTTACTGATAGGACACCTGAGCAAGAGGGGAGCGATGCGAGTCCTCTCCTCAGTTTGACCTCCGAATCACCTGGAGCGATCATTTAACCTCACTGAGCCTCCATAAAATTAGGATAATCGTACCTGATTTCTCCTTTCCACCTCACAGCAATCGATATTCCCAGTGTTTAGGCAAGAAAATGTTAATTAATAAGAGCTCTTTGAATTTTTCTGAAGCTGCTGAGATGTGTAAGGTAACATGACAACAGGCAGCAGGGTCAGCATCATTCGCACTTGATCACTTAGGGATTTATGTGAAATTTTTTATAATGCAGTATTTATATTCACAGACAAGTTGCCTCCTCATTACTGAGCTGAGGTTGACTTCTTTCAGCATCTGAGCACGATGGTAAGGTGGGTTGTCCCTGGAAACTGGTATGTTGGGCACTGTGGGTCGTTTAATATTGGCCCCAGGCAAACACTCAAGGAAAGGGTACCTTTCAGAAAAGCTCTTACTTGCCTTTTACCATCTCTCCCTGCCACCCATCTCCTCTGGTCACTCCCTGAAGCTTTTGCTGGCCCTTCCATTGCTCTGTCCTCACCTTGCTTCCTCTGTCTCTTCCTCCTGCTTGACCATGGCCATCCCTTTACTCTCCACTGTGCACCATCTACTCTCATATCCCCTGTCATGATGCTTTCACTCCCACCAATGTTTTTGTGGGAACTGCAGCCCTGGCCATTTGGAATGTGTGCTCAGCAGCCCACAGTGCTTCCATTTGGGGGCCAGCCCACGGCACAGCTAAGCACCCGTTCGTTTAGGAAACAAGATGGAAAACAGACTCGGCCTGCGTCTCTTGCCACTCCCACCCCCAACTGTGCTCAACCCCCCCTCCTCTGGACCCTTTGGGCACAGCCACTACTACATGGGGTAGTGAGGCAGGGGTATTTGGAGACATGTTTCAATGCCAATCTGAAGAAAAGCCACCTGACCTCATTACTGTCGTGCACCGACACCCATACGTAAGCATGACTTTTCCCAGAATGGATTATGGAGAACATTTCAGCAGGCATTCAGCAATTCCCCAAGTGGGACAGCAACTCTGTTCCCCTCCTGTAGGAATTCTCCTCTCTGGTCTTTCAACAACCACAAAGTTTTGCCCACCCTTTTTTGGGGTTGACTCAGTCAAGAGGGCAACCCAATTAAAACGTCAGGGAGCACCCTAAGGAGGAGGTCCAGGGTCCTAACAAGGAGGGGCATCCCTCAGTTCATGGAGTCACATGAGTCACATGAGTCTCACTCTGTGGGGGATCCCCAAAACCACCATCAGCCTCCATGATTGAGTAGAAGGACTCACAGGAATCAGAAAAGCTCTTTGACTCATGGTTACAATTTATTACAGCAAAAGGACACCAACTAAAATCAGCAGAAGGAAAGGGTGAATGGACGGGGTGAAGTTCAGAAGAAACCAGGTGCGACTTCCCAGGTGTCCCCTCTCAGTAATGTCACACAAATCTGCTTAATTTTTCCAGCAACAATTTGTGACAACACATACCAAGCGTTATCAACCCAAGCCTTGGTGTCCAGGGTGTTTATTGGGGTCGGTCACATAGGCATTCAGCGCCTGCACGACTGACCTCAGCTGCTCATATTCCAGCGCCCACAGCGAACATAGGTGTTCAGCATACATCACGCTGTTGGCATAAACTATTTCATTATACTCTTACCATATGGCCCAAGGCCTCAGGCAAACAAAGACACTCGTAAAAGGCAAAATATTGCCAGGACTCAGAGCTCATTTCTGAAGAGCCAATCTTGAAAACGGGTCTTTCAGGGGAACATGCACAATTTGAGCCACCCCGGCCTGCTGAGTTAACCCTTTCCTGTAGACATCTCCCAGAGCCAAGATCCTGGAAGGCTTTGGCCACATGACAGCACTTTTTCTATCTCAGCTATTACCTTCCAGAAATAACATCCTCTCTACCTTCCCATGGGGTTGCTATTTAAAATGATAACCATCGTTTCAGAAACAGCAGGCCATCGACAGCAAGGACACTGTTCAAATTATTGTTTTTATCATCATCACTATTGTCACGTTAAATTATCACCATAGTCACTATAATCCGGTGAGGCGGGGCCTGGGAATGAGCCCTTAATGCTGCCTTGTGATCTCAGCATGGGTCAGAAGTGCCCGTTCCCAGTTTCCTGAAGAAGACAGCTTGCGGGTAGTGTATCTCCATGCCATCCTGGCATTTAACCGTGACCTTGCTTTTCTCTTCTCTCTCCTCCCTTTTCCCCGCCAGTGGCTCAGAAACCCAGGCCCCCAGCATGAGAAGCGGACTCTGTTTGGAGACATGGTGTGCTTCTTGTTCATAACTCCACTGGCCACCATCTCGGGCTGGCTCTGCCTGCGGGGCGCTGTGGACCACCTGCACTTTAGCAGTCGGCTGGAGGCCGTCGGACTGATTGCACTCACTGTCGCACTCTTCACTATTTACCTCTTTTGGACACTAGTAAGTATGGCCCACCGTCCGGGGGGGGGGGGGGGGGGTCAGAGCAGCTGGAGCTGGCTGCCCCAAGGCTGGCGCAGACTTCCCTCTTGTCCGTCACATGTCCTATCTGCCCCGTGGGAGACAGACCTGCAGGTGCTGGTGAGAGAGTCTGATGCGATTTATTACCACGTGTGTGCGTGTGTGTGTGTGTGTACGCGTAGGTGTGCTGCTGGGAAGAGCAGATCAAGTAAAGAAAAAGCCCCAGCTTCTGAGAGCCCATCAGTCAAACACACACACCCCAGACATTTCTCCCCTCCAGCGTTCTAGGACTCCATCCGTTATGAGGCATGGCGTTTCCTTTCTCTGGTTTATGTTCCTCACTTTTGCTGGGATTGTAGTGTATTATGAATGATGCATTCGGCCACCGTTGCTGTCACTGCCTGCGCACATCATGAATCCTCCTGCTGGTTATTTTCTTCTTACTTCCTGACGCAGCCTCAAGTCTTTGTTGGACGTGGGGCTGCACTTTGCCTGATGATTATTCTCTGTGTCGGGATATTGACTCTGCTGCCCATAAAAACACTCATTTATCTAGCTGAGAAGCCGCCACCAAAGAAAACCAGTTCCCAATAAGTGTGCCTGCTGTACATGAGGAAGAATTCTTAAACATCTCTGTTCTTTCCGTTCACTGAACTCATGAAGTGAGTTGATGGCTTGGGCACCAGTTGGCACGGCATTGATCTCACGCTTTATGTTTCCCTCTGGGACCCGCAGAGAAGAGCGTCACTAGCCTCTACAACAGTTTCAGAAACCAGGCCCCCTGCTTCCTGGCATTACTCTCCTGTGCCTGCTCATTTCTAATCTGAACACGTTCCATTGATATTTAATATGTATTTCCTGTCCAGAGTGTACCACTCTCATATCCCGTAGCACAGTGTGTCAGCATGTGGAAGCTTCTAGCGCCTGCTCACACTTGCTCCTTTGCTCTGCCTTCCAAACCCGGCCCCACCAGCTCCCACTCCCGCTACGAAAGAGGAAAAGAAGGGTGGAGGAGGAAGAAAGGAAAGGAAAGGAAAAGTTTTCCTAGGGGAATGCAGATGCGACCCATCTTAGATGAAAGAGGGGATTGGGTGGGAAAGGTACCTAGCAAGGGCTCTTTCAGGAGAATGAGAACATATTCTATTCCAGAAATGTTTCCAAGAGGCAGTGCTGCATGGTAAGAGCACATATGCATTTAGAATCCAAAGGCCCTGTGGTTGGACCCAAGATTTACATCCTAATAGCTGTGTAACTCTGAACAGAGTACTTAACCTCTCTGACCAGCCTTATGCAAAAAGGTGGAAGAGCAGGCGACAGCCCCTGGGTCCCGCTGCTGTGATGATTAGGCGCGGAAACTTCGGGAACATTTATCAGAGCACCCAGAACAGGCACGGGGCTTTCTTCCTCTGCATGCCCAGCCGTCTACAAGATGCAAAGCGTTTGGAGGGAAAGAAAGGCTTTCTCCCCTTTGACTGGTGCGGAAACCGCGATGCCCCGCGACAGTAGTTACTGAATCTAGACTAACTCCCTCCCTGATAAATGCTGCACCCAGCAGCCCTGGCAGGAGCCGTAAGTCAGGAGCTGACAGCACGTGGAAAGTGCCCTCCGGCAGAAACCCATTGTAAACAAGCTGTCAGGCTTCGGGAGAATATGCTGTGAAAATGTCTTAGGTAAACAAACACAGTGTCAGTCCCAGCCCGGCTGCTCAGAGGAGCCTTCCTGAAAGGGCCTCGCGGGCGCAGCGAAGGGGGACACACAGCCTCCCCACCATCTCAGACTCAGCCGGCCTGCCTCTGCAGTCTGTGCGCAGATCTGGCGCAACTCAGGGGAGCTGGGCCTTCTGGAACCTGCCGTGCGGAAACCCGTACCAGGGACCCCGGAGTCCAGGGCGCGAACCATCTCCGCCGAGATCCCGGGGAGAGGTGCCCCAGAAACGTCACTGCCCACATCACAAACCACTTGAGCTCCATGCATAGTCAAAAGCCGGATGAGAGCTGAGTCCACGCTCAGCGTTAGGAAGACATCCAGGGTGGCACTTATAATTAGCTCCCGTTGAGAGGTGGGGAGCAGGGGGGCAGGGGGGGCGGTGCTGTGACCCGGGGGAAGCCCCTCAGCTCACCGCGTCCCTGATGGAACCAGCACTCAGCACAGAAACCGGTTAAGGCACAGAATGGAATGAATGAGTGATCTGTCTCCTCTGGCTTGCTCCCAGCCCGATGGGGTAGTCATTTGAATTCTCCTTATAACACGGGGAAACCTTCTGTAGGACATTGTCCAACAAGGGTCACTGCCGGCTGGCTGAGCCGCAGCCCAAATAGCCTACGGTAGCCTGAGGGGGTTGAATGTGACCCCGTGCCCAGTCCTGCTCCGCATCCCATTTGCTCACACAGCCCACCTCCGCGGTACAGCCAGAGTTCAGGGAGCGGCAGTCCGTTTCTGGGAAGGTGACTTACAAGGCCCTGGCCCCATCAGCAAGCCTCAATCACGCCAAAACCTCTGGAGAGAAAGGGCAGAATAAAAAATCCGTAACGAGATTTCCCAAACCCTGCCGTGACGTTACAGTAGACCTTAGGTAACAGCCTGTCCCCTCTCTGACAGGGAGAGGTGGATGCTGATGTATTCTAGCCCTCCTTGCCCAGTCTGTGACCACAGCGCTTCGCAGGATCTGGTCCACAACAGGTTAATAAATACCCTTTGGACAAAGAAATGAATACACCTTAAGAAACCCACCCCAAAAGGAACAGTATTTTTAGAATAGTGGCCCTGTGCTCTTGCTTCCTCCTTTCCCCTTAAAACCTCAGACATTTGGGCCGCCTGGGTGGCTCAGTTGGTTAAGCATCCGACTTACGATGTAGGCTCAGGTTATGATCTCGCAGTTCATGGGATGGAGCCCCCAGTCAGGCTCCATGCTGACAGGGCAGAGCCTGCTTGGGATTTTCTCTCTCTCAAAATAAAAAATTAAAAACTCACACATTTAAGAAATATCTAAACGAAGTTCCTAATGTTACAGTTGCCACAGCTTCTTTTTGGTTTGTGTTGTTTATTTTTCCGTCACTGCCTGTTTTTTTTCTCTAAAGCAAACCTCCCTTCTTCCTATTCTGCCCCACTGCAGGGAGGGGGCGTCTTGGAGCTCTTGGTCCAGGCTCAGCATGAACCCAGGGCAAGCGCAAACCCAAGGCCCCGTCTGCATCATGCCCCAATCTATTTTACTGTCCCCCGATAAGAAGTCATCTTTATATGATGCTTTCTTCTTATTGATTGAATTTGCCTGCAGACTGTGATGGTTAACGGCAATGAAGATAGATTAATGCATAATAAGATCTCATTCGTTTGTCTCAACAAGCGGGCTGATTTTTGTACCTCCTGGCCAAGGCACCAGGAGAACTGCTAAGTTGTTGACTCCTGGGTCGCCTGAAGCAGTGCTTCTCAGGCTGGAATGTATCTGTGAATCACCTAGGGATCTTGTTAAAATGCACGCTCTGATTCCTTAGGTCTGGGTGGAACCCAAAATTCTGATGTTCTAACAAGCTCCCAGGTGATGCAACCTGCTGCTGACCCCCCGCCACATTGAGAGCAAGGGAAACAGCCCTGTTTTTCTCTTTTTCCCCCAGTTCCCCTGTGTCTAAGAAGGAGCGTCACAAAACCGTCTTCCTTTCCATATTTAACACATCAAAAATAACAGGCCGAGAACACTAGCGCACGTGAGGCACTGTGCTAAGTGCTTTCTGTGCACTCTGAGATACCACCATTCACATTTTGCAGCTGAGGAAACTCAAGCTTGGGGATGGTAAGCAACCCTCCCAAATGTGGAGCCGCTAGGCAGAGGATGGGATTCAAGCCTGGGGTGCCTGGCCCGAGAGCCCAGGGTCTGCTCCCAGCATCAGAAAAGGAGCTATCTGCAGACGCCCACAGCTATTTCTCTGCTTACTGAGGTCCAGCATGCACGGCTCTTTAACATACAGAAGGGTCTCTTTTGTTTTTTAAGTTTATTTATTTTTGAGAGAGACAGGGACAGCATAAGCAGGGGAGGAACAGAGAGAGAAACACAGAGAGAGAGAGAGAGAGAGAGAGAGAGAGAGAGAGAGAGAGAATCCCAAGCAGGCTCCCTGCCATCAGCACAGAGCCCAACATGGGGCTTGAACTCACGAACCCATGGGTCGAAACCAAGACTCGGATGTTTAACCGACTGAGCCACCCAGGCACCTCGGGTCTCTTTTTTGTTTATTTATTTTGAGAGAGAGAGAGAGCGCGAGGGTGAGTGTGCATGCGAGAATGAGCGGGGGAGGGGCAGAGAGGGAGAGAGATCCCACTGCCCCCCTACCTGCTCCCACCCCGACGTCAGACTCACAAACCGTGAGATCATGACCCGAGCGAAAATCACTAGTAGGACACACAGCAGACTGAGCCACCCAGGCACCCCCAGAAGAAAGGTCTCTTGATTGGAAACCCAGCTTTGCTATAGTATTTCCAGATTCCCGACTTCCAGGACTGCCAAAGCTCTTTGTTAAGTACTTGTCTGCATTCTCCTCTGTCCCTGCTCTTAGCCCCGAGCAGCGGGCTTTCCAGCCTACCTCTCTCACATTCATGAGTAGCACCAAGCAGCAGCAGGACAGAATAGATACATGAGAATCAAGCTTAAGGAAAAAAAAAAAAAAACCTGATCCACTTTGGCATGTTCAGGGCCTTTTGGAGAAAAGCACATCTGTGTGAGTTGAGAAGCTTATATTTTCGTATCCAAATCTCACTGGCACTCAGCCTGTGGCATCTGCTTTCTAGCCTCAGAAATTTGAGCTAGCGGCCGTGAATTTCATGATCCTGCCAGACGACTGGTAAGCCCTTTCTGATCAAGGGCCTGTGCTCTCCTCTGCTTGAGAAACACTGAGGTCCAACCATAGGTCAGCCCTCTGATTACCATAGATCCTGTGCCGGGATCATCCCAAACCGCCCACCCCAGATTATTAAACAGCCCATACCGGGTCATTTGTCAGCCTAAGCTCACGGGCATCTTCCTTCCCAGCACCTACCTCGTCATCTGGATGCTCCCAAACTGGAACCTACCCCCAGTGTTAAAGACAGTTTATGCATCTTCAAAAGTACAGACTCTGAACTGCCTGGGCAGTCCATCAATGCTGTAAGCTAGCCTTCTCCAAAACAAACCACAGATGTGTCTCATTCCAGTGTATTTACATGGGAAGCAAGTACTTTTCGGCGGAGTTATGCCACAATTGGCCATCAGTTGACTGCTTATAATGTTGTGTATTCTATAAGAGAGGCTTGAATCTGAAGCAGTGGTGCAATCAGAAAGCATAGGATATTTATTCACTCAGCAAACTCTACTGAGCAACTTCCTAAGTGCCAGGCGCGTGCTAGGTGCTAGGCTTACACAGGCGAACACAACTGAAACCATGCTCTCAAGATGCTTCTGGAGCAGGGAGACAGAGAAACAAATACACTAAGGTACAGAGCACTCGATGCAATGCTGAGGTAGGCACAAGGCATTGCAGATGCCCACGGAAGTTGAACCTACCCCAGGCTCTGGCTCAAGAAGAATTTATCAAGGGACCTGGCGCCCATGCCAAAGCATCCCCACTGGAAGCCATAGAACACCGTAGCTACAAGCAGTTGGAGTTCACCCATCAGGGCCAGCTAGTACAGTTGTACAGGTTGTGCATGGCACAATTCGAAGGGTACATTTGCTAGTCTGAATATTGAACTGTGCAGAGTCCAACCTGCAGGAGGATACATGAGCATCCCTCTCATTTAACCTGAAGACCAGAAAGACACATTGCCATATCCCACACCTCGGGGAGGGCTAGCACTATACCCACTCTGCCCAACTGCTTGTGGCTAACTTGCTTCACAACTGACGCTTTGGGGCCCAAACACTACTACCCCAAAACTAAATCCAGACTCCAAAGGAACCTCATTTCCTCTTCATATCCTAATTTTATCCAGTATTATGGGGAATGGAGGAAGCCACCCTGGGAGCCCTGCGTGTGCCCACACATGGGTGTTCTCTGGTTGGTCCCAACCTCCCAACCCTCAGCCACTTGCAAGAGCCGTTTTGCCCATGCGGCCCGCCCCGCTGTACCACCGCCAGCTGTTCAGAGCTGTTTTTGTAAACGACGTTCTCTGTTCCTTGGTTTGATTCTCGGCTTCTGCTTACCTGAAACCTTCCCTTATTTTTTCCTCTCCTGACCCCAGGTGTCATTTCGATACCACTGTCGATTGTACAACGAATGGCGTCGGACCAATCAGAGAGTGATTCTCCTCATTCCAAAGTCTGTCAGCGTACCTTCTAACCAGCAGTCCCTGCTGGGCCCCCATTCTGTCAAGAGGAACTCTAAGGAGACCATTGTTTGAGGCTTGTGTGGTTGGTCGGTTGGCTCGTTGTTTGGGGTTTTGGAAGTCTCCGCACGGGGGCCATGCACTGAGCCACTCCCGAACCCCTCCTTAAGCCGTGGGTCTCAGAACACCCTGAGCCTTGTGAGCACATCGCCCCAGCAACGGACTCGGCCGGAAGAGAGCAGATGCTGTTTGACTTCAAATCATGGATGCTGCAATCCCGTGATACTTGCTCAGCTGCCAAACATGCTTATTTAGCAGATACTATGTGGGATTTTCTGAACACCTCTTTAACATATGAGGAAGGTTGTCCTGCTAAAGATGCAATTCAATGCTTCCTTTTTTATTACTATTTCAAATATATATATATATATATAAGTATATATATTAAAGTCAGATGATAATTACAGTCGAAAAAGCCAACGTTACAACTGGTTTCTTGGTTTGGATGAGTTTGGTTTGGGTTAGTTTATGCGTTTCCCAGTTTCTACTGTAGATTCTTTGGGGGTAATTTGATAACTTGAGTGGTCTTTTTCATTGCCTTCTTCTCTCTCACTCAAGGGGACAGCGTAATGGCTACAGAACAAGGCCTATTTGGAGGATGTTTTGTACTAAACTTCATTTATTCCGTTTTTAAAGGGGAAAAAAGGTGTGGCAACTCTCCCTACAGTGAACTGTTTATTTAAATTTCATTAAGGAGGGAAAGAAAATTACGGCGAGAAGCAGGCTCCTTTCGAATTGTTTGATACTGCCAGCTGATAAAAGCTATTTTCTAATAATAAATATCCAGTGTGTGAAAGACAAACCCCGCTGATTGCAACATTCTTTTTTTAATTATAAAACCTGTGAAGTTTCCCCAAAGTAGGTTTTAAAAAGAAAAGAAAAAAAAAAAAAAAAGACAAGCAAAAAGGTTGGTGTTCTTACTCCCATCTCGTTTAGTGCATGTCTTAATTCTGCCTTCACAAGGAACTGGTGGATCATTAGACATTTCTAGGAACCCTGGACCTGTTTTGCATATCAATTAGCATTCCCATTGCTCTATTGAATTTCTAGCTTAACAGGTAGATGTGGCAAAAAACCTGTCCTAGCAGCCTATGGTCCCTTTGTCTGATTTCTTTAAAAAACGCATCCCACACAGTGCCTTCCCCCAACCATGAGCCAATGCAGTCACAGGCTGAAACAGACCTTTGCTAAGGACTTCCCTGTCCCTGTTTTACCCACCACTGTGTAAAGGCTCTAAACTGCACCCTGCATTTGTAGCCACTGAAACCACGGGGCACATGTGTCGTCTGAGGAAAGCCCTTGCTGGCGCTGGCTCCCCCATCCGCCTGCCTGCCGCCTACCCACACGCCCAGGAGGAGAAGGCGGAGCCCAGCGTTGGGGAATGCTTAAAATATAGATTTCTAGAACATGACCCACATTCTGAATATCGCTCCAGCTTCTGCCTTATGCTCCCCAAGTGGGAGAGCGGAAAAGTGCAAAGGAACAGGCGGCCAGGAGGGGAATGATTTTTGTGTGCAGATCGATCAAGCGGATGCAGGTGTCACCTTTGTCTGCCGAGCACCCCCCCTCCCGTTCACAGACTGCTCCCCGAGCTGCCTGGGGAGGGAAACAGCTGTACCGCTCTCTGCTGCAAAACTCAGATGTGCTTTATGGCTGATGACAATAGATTTCCTCCCCACCACGCTCCCCTTCGACACTCCGTTCCAGTAATCTACGCCTCAGCCCTTCTGTTTGTTCGGCCCTGCTCACCCCTCCAGGCTGTCATTAGCTGCACCGCCATCAACCGTTTCTTAATTGACCTTTTTAAAATGCTGGACACCACTGGCTGCATGCAGCTGTCACACATTAAATTTCCAGAGCCAAGAGTCCAACTTGGTAGCTTGTGAACTACAGCCCTGTAATAGATTGGATAAATAACATCCACCCAGCCCTGGTCCCTGAGCTGTCAGGTTAACCAGCGACACCTCTCAGTTGAATGGCACAAGCAGTCATGAGAGGACCAGCCCCCTTCTCCTCCCGGCTCCTTCCGTGAATTAAGGAAGTGAGAGACTCCTGGGATCATTTCCTGTTGAGGTTGGCTGCAGGGAGTCCCTGCCATCTTGGTTCATGAGATGAGATACATTGACTCAAAATATCAAAGGCAGACAGGTGCCCAGCAGTTCGCTGAGGCCCCTGCACTGGGAAGGTTGGCACGTTGGTACTGGGTCTGTGCCGAGTCCAAATGCAAGGAGTAGATTGCTTGCAGGGTGGTGGGCAGGACACTCCTGGGAGCCCAGAGTAGCATCAGTGCCTTGCTTCCTGGGCCAGCAGCTTGGGTCCTCCTCAGGAGAGAGACCCTGAGCTCTAGCAGCCCAGCACCCATCTGAGATCCTCAAAGTTCTTGATCCACTCTTGGCCCTTTATGACATCATTCAAGGTTAGAGAGCATAAGGAACTGCAGCACGTGCACAAGGCACCAGCCAAGAGGCCGGGGACAGGTGGGGACTGCCGTCCAGGCTCTGTGTCTGTCACCAAGCCAAGTTGCACCTGCCTGGAAGAAGGGGTGCAGAGGTGCTGCACTGGTCACTGCCAGCCTTGACCTCTTGCTTTGATTCTTTCTTTTTGAAAAGTCAAGAATGAAGCAGGGTGAAGAATGAGGAGGGGCAAGTAAAGGATCCTGGGGATTCACAGCTTCCCTTCCTTCAACTTCTTCAACAGCCCTCTCTTCTCCCTCTTTGCTGTACCCTGTCCTAACCTTATGTCTTAAGGATATAGGGTAGAGACAAATGTGTGTCACAGTGAAGCCAGAGGGGAAAGGGGCAGCGGAGACAAATCCAGTGCATTCTTGCCTGCCCCAGGTGTGTGTGTGTGTGTGTGTGTGTGTGTGTGTGTGTGTGTGTGTACATGCTTCTGCATGTTCACATCTGGGGAATACAGAGCACACGGAAGGTTCACACAAATTCTACAGCTCAGACTACTGAGCAGAAGCTCAGACGAGCTAGAAAATCCAATGGAGGGAAAAAATAAATGACATGACTTAGAAGTTACTTGTATTTGTCTTCCGTGGCCTGGTCTCCCTTTCCTGTGCCACAGTGCCATGGACTATCACTTACAGCTGGACTGAAGCCACAGTTACTTCATCTTTAGTGAAAGTGACTCATCTGAGGGCGTAGAGGAGCCACGGAGAAAAGGAAAGAGAAAAAGCAGCCTGCTGACCTGCACTTGGGCCACTGGCCAGCTGGAGGCTCCACTTTCATCCCAGGCAAACACTTCGTCTTCAGTCTTTCTCACCAGGGAGAATCCCAAGGCGGAAAGAATCTGAGGACAAAAGATACCTGGGAAAGGAAATTGGCACATTCTTCCTTTCCTCCTTGATTTATAATGTTCCCAGAAGCTACCCGAAGTCAGCCACACAGCTCTAAGACCTAAAGCTGGATGAGAGATGCAGGTGGTGATTCCGAAGCCATGAATGGGACAGGAGGTGGACTTGTGGGTAAGTACAGAGTTCAGGATTATTTCTGGACCAGATGTCGGGACATGGATGCACCTGGCTGGATGCCATCCCTCCTGGCCAAGCACGTGGAGGGTCTATGGTCTGCCAGGCTGCCGCGAGAGACCTGGGACTGTGGAGGCTGGAGTCACAAGAAATGTGTACTCCAAGGCCATGCTTGGGCAAATGCATGCTCTCTGCAAAATGGGTCAGTTCTGCAAAAATGCACGGGCCGGTATATTCTACCGGCATCTAGTGCCTGGGATTTGGAGTTCTCAGTGTCGAGGGATTGGCTCTTTTCCCTTGTTGATTAGTTGTTGTGGGGTGATTCCAACTCTCTGCTTCCCAGGTCGATAGAGTGGGAGAGAACCAGCCCTGAATCAGGCAACCTAACATTGAGCCTGGCTCTACTGTGTCCCTGCTACTGACTGAACAAGTGACCCCACCTACCTGCGCCTCAGTTTTTTGCCTCTGTAAAATGGGGCAATACCTACCTCAGACAATCCTTGTGAGATTGGTAGGGCTTAGCTCCCAATAGTTGATGAATGAATGGCAATACCCCTTCTGCCCCCTTCAGTCCACTCACTGTGGCTGATGTGTGGGTTATTCTGCCCTAGCTTGGGTTTTGCCAAACGACTTTAATAAATGATTTGAAGGACCATAAACAAATAGTTTAAAAATCCTTTTCAAAAAGAAGAGGGATTGCTTTTAAATGATCAAGAGATATTTACTGAGCACACTGTGCCTGGAATAAAAACTAAGAGACCCTTCTGGAGGCTGAAATTACTGACTTGATTGAGATCTTTGAATCATGTGTAGATTTCAGTTACCCTTGCATTTCCTGACACTGGAGACTATGGCTAATTGAGAATTCATCACAGATGAAAAAAAAAATTTTTTTTTTTTTTGCTAGTTCTGGATCTAGTGCTACAGAGGAAAACAAATATAGTCTATCAGTTGTCTGTGTTCCCAGAAATGAGGAACTCATGAGTCACTGAGCTCATACATCTAGTGCCTTCGCAGAGACTCTGAATTTTGTGCACAAAGACAACACCAGATCAGCTTCGGAGCCCTGCTTCTTTTGAGAAACTCCTTTTCAGACACACTTTTCACCTACACCATCCACAGTTACCGTATTAAGGAAATGAATACATGAACCCTATCCAACGTTTTATTTTATCATATTTGTGAAGGCCAGATGCAAAGACCTGAGTTAATCATACGTTTAGTCCCTGACAACTTCTGTCACCATCAGCCTAGACGGGTCCTTCTTCTGTTTTATTCTACAAGTATGTACCTAGAGCCAAACTCTTTGTGCCTAACAAACCACACCAAAATTCAGCGCTCTAAGACCACTATTTCATTGCATTTCACCATTCCATGGGTTGGCTAGGGCTCAGCCAGGCGGTCTGTGGGCGGCGCCCCTTCTGTGCACTTGGATGTCTCAGTCAGATGGTCCAGGTGCTCCTTCCATGTGTGGCCTTGCCTCTTCACCTGGCATCTCAACTTCAAAGGCCCCTCTCTTTCCATGGCAGCTCAGGGCTCTAAGAGGGAAGAAGCTTCTGTCCTGCATAAGGCCTGGGCTTGGAAGTCCTGGAGCTGTCCCCCCCCTTGAATTCTACCGGTCAAAGCAGTGACAAGCCCTGCCTGCTGACAGGAGGGGCAGAATCATTTGGGGCTGTCTTTGCATCTTTGCACATCCACTACCAGACCCTTAGAACAGAGGCAGAAGCTTAACCTGGGAATTTAGTTACTTGCCCAAGGTAACAGAGCTAGTAAGAGGCAGATCTGGGATTCAGAACCGGACTCTGGAGTCCATGTTGCCAACCACTATGCCTTGATGCCTCTCAGCTTCTATTTTATGGTGGTTTCCCTTTCATTCCTGGTCTCCACTCTCATCTCTTCCCTTCCTTAGGCATCCAGTCAACAAAATATGCAGAGAACTTTGTACTAGATGTCTTAATTTACAAAAAAGGTGATTATGCTATAAATCTCATTCTTTACCCACCCCACTCCCCACTTAACACTATGTTCTTAAGATCTGTGTTGCTTCATGTGTGCCTAGGTCACTGTTTCTAATGGTTGCTTGGGATTCCATTTCATGTTTCTATTCCCTTTGTGCTACCACCAACTCCCTGACCCAGCCAACAGGGCCCTGAAACAGACACCCGGGTAGTCATCTCCTTCCAGTCCTGCTGGAAGATTCCTCTGGACTGGTATGCATGCATGGGAATGCCAGGTTCTAGGACACTGACATGGTTAATTTCACTATGTTTGAATTGTTCTCCAGAAGGAATACACCACTTAAGACACTACCCTGTAGCAGCTGAGTTTTGCAATTTCTCTGCTAGCTAGTCTTTACTTTGGGGCCAATCTGACCATACAAACCTGTGTCTCATTGCTTGTATATGTGCAAATGCACACTTTTAATTTTGCCTACCAGGTTGGTGATCTTCCCCTTTATATTTTCCCTAGTCAGTTCAATGTGCTTCCATTTGTCATTTGTTCAACTCTCTCTTAACTTTGCCTGTGCTATATATACTTTGTTAAACAGAAATCCTTAACTTGGACATAGCCAGATCTGGTTGTCATCATGTACTCTGTACTATGAGTGGTCTTACTGAAATTTAAACGTCTTTTTTTTTTTTTTTAATTTTATATAGAGAGAGATCATGAGTTGGGGACAGGGGCAGAGGAAGAGAGAGAGAATCTCAAGCAGGCTCCACACTCAGCACAGAGCCTGATGGAGGGCTCAATTCCATGACCCTGGGATCATGACCTGAGCCTAAATCAAGAGTCAGAAGCTCAACCGACTGAGTCACCCAGGTGCCTCAACAAGTCCTTTTTCATTATAAAATCACAAAGACGGTTTCCCAGATTTTCTGCCTTTATGGTTTCATGTTTCACCCTTAGGCTTCTGAACTATCTGGAGTTTACCTCTGTGCAGGATATGAGACAGGGATCCAGCTTTATCTCCCTAAGTTCCCCTCGCCTTCCACAAAACAATCTCCCCTTTTGTCATTCACTTGTGGTGTCACCTGTGTCGTATACCCAGTTCCATGTAGACATGGGTCTGTTTCTGCAGTCTCAATCTGTGACTTTTGTCTACTGCTGTGGCCCTGCATTACCTCGCTGTTCTTCTCCCTATGGCTTCATCCTGAGCCTCGGCATCTAGTGGAATGAGCAACCCTATCCCCTGCCAATTTCGCTCTACTTTTTTTTTTTTTTCAAAACTGACTCGGTTATTTATAGACAAGCTTTTAATTCTTGTGCATAAATTTTAGAACAGTTTTGTTAACTCGTTTAAAAGGTCCTGATGGAATTTTGATTGGAATTGTAGTGAACTTATACATTAATTTCATGAAAATTGCCCTCTTTGCAATTTTTAGCAATCCCATATGATGAAAATAGCATAACACCACTTATTTAAGTGTTCTCGGTGTCCTGAAACAGAGTTGTAATCATTGTCAGTAAAATTCTTGTGTCCTTTGCTAGTTTCATTCTTAAACACCTTTAGTCGTATTGCTACTGTAAATGGTACCTTTTCTTTTTTTGAAATTTTGTAATGTTTTTATTTATTTTTGAGAGAGAGACAGAGTGCGAGTAGCAGAGGGGCAGATAGAGAGGGAGACACAGCATCTGAAGCAGGTTCCAGGCTCTGAGCTGTCAGCACAGAGCCTGACGCAGGGCTTGAACTCACGAACCGTGAGACCATGACCTGAGCCAAAGTTGGACACTTAACTGACGGAGCCACCCAGGCACAGTATCTTATTTCTATTTTGTATCTTATTTTCCTATTTTCTATTCTCTTTTCTTGTTGGCTAGTATTATCCTGTACTAGCATCTTGGCTGAACCTGCTGTTAGTTCTTGAAGGTTGCTGATTCCCTTCTAAGCCTGCTCTTCCCTGGCCGGGTGCAGTGGCCAGGTCCTCTCGGACCCTTCCATGGCAGTCATGACAGCAGGCACACTGGCTGGATTCCAAGTCTTAATGAGGGGTCAGAGTTTCTCCACCAAAGACACTTGCTATACGTTTTTCTTCTATCATTTTGTTGAGTTTCTGTTTCCTTTCTATTTCTAGTACTTTGTGAATTTTTACATCATTATTTTAAATACCACACTGAACTAGTAATAATAACTACGCCTGACTTTCTACTACCTTA
This sequence comes from Felis catus, assembly GCF_018350175.1. Lineage (NCBI taxonomy): Eukaryota > Metazoa > Chordata > Mammalia > Carnivora > Felidae > Felis > Felis catus. The sequence goes on along the minus strand of NC_058368.1, from coordinate 104,335,699 downwards.
ATCCAAGTAGTAAGACTTGCTACTGTTAAGCCATCCTTTTGATCTTGGATCAATCTTACTTAAGATTTTGTACATCCCATGGCACCTGGGTGGCTCCATCCATTAAGCATCTGACTCTTGGTTTTGGCTCAGGTCATGATATTGTGGTTCATGAGTTCAAGGCCGGCATTAGGTTCTGTACTGGCAGTGTGGAGTCTGCTTGAGATTCTCTCTCCCCTCTCTCTCTGTCCCTTCCCCTCTCTCTCTTTCTCTCTCTCTCTCTCAAAAATAAATAAATGAACACTAAAAAAAGATTTTGTGTATCCCTCTCTCTATATATTGAAAATCAAGAGTTCACACCAATAGCACCAATTCAAATCCAGTGCCATAAAGTTCAATCATGTTTATATTTGCCATATTTATAGCTTCTTCAGCTACCAGGAGAAAGCTGGCTTTCATTGCCCTTAATTTATTTACCTATATAATTAGTGTCTCTGTAGGTAACCACTTTCTCACCTCCACAGACATCCCCTCCCCTGTGGAGACATCCCCTTCACCTTTCTCTAGCTCTGACATCCCATACCAGGTTACCCCTCTCAGGGGACACTCACTTGATCCCAGTCAGATTCTGGTGCAGCCAGTGGCTGGTCCTCACCTTCACTCATTTGCTTCCAATTTCCTTCTTCATTCAGTGTTTTATTTCCATCTTCTTTTTTATTCTTTTGTCTAGCCAATCTGAATTAATGGTGCATTTCATTCATCTTGAAAAAAATAAGCTTAGAATTTTCTTGCTATTCTCTTTCTCTCATCCTCTTTGCCTTCTGCTTTATTGATTTTAGCCTTACCTTTATCATGGCCTTCCTTTTTGTTTTGTGTGTGTGTGTGTGTGTGTGTGTGTGTGTGTGTGTGTAATTCCCTCTCGTTTCCATCTTTTTGTTGTCTTTGTTCTTAGATAGATTATTTAAAGTTATAAATTTTCCTCTAGGTACTACTTTATCTCCTACAATTTTTGGAAATTTTCAATGTTTAAATTTTAGTTCTAGGTATTTTTTTTATTTCTCTCATGTTCCTTGTCTTTATCCCCAGAGTCATTTAGTGGGGAGATTTTTCTCTTTCAGCAAATAAGCATGGGGTGGGTAGTGTTCTTTTGTTTTGTATTTCAGTTATTTTTACACTATGGTCTAAGAACGATGATTTCAGTAATGTTGATTCTTGGTAATTGTGGCATTTATTTGTGGCTTGATACATGGTTGATTTTTTGCAAATGTATATACATATATGTACATATAAATAAACAAGCTACAGTGTATTAATTATTTACATCTTCCAACTTTGCTTTTTTTCATGCTTGATCTGTCAGTTTCTGAGGGGGACATATAAAATTTCATTACAACTGTTGATTTATTTACTTCTTTTAATCCTGTTGGTAGCTGCTTTATGTACTTGTGGCAATATTTACAGGTTTATCTTTGCCATTACATCTTTTTAATGGATTTTTCCTTACCAAATTATAATATTCCTATATTGTGTTTGTCCATCTTGATGTTTTAAAATTCTCTTTTGTCTGAATTTGTATTAAACATTTCTTCGTTCTTTTATGCCTCCTATAGATAGCATGCTGCTAATTTTTTTTTATCTGAAATCTCTTATCTTTGAGTTGGTGAGTTTATCTATTTAAACTTACATAAACAGATATATTGGGTCAGAATTCTACCATCTTATTTCATCTCTCATGATTTTTTCTTGTGTTCCCATACTTTCCTGAGCATCAACAACCTTGGCTACTGACATGTGCCCACAACGAGGGCAGCTAAATCCCGGTGGGCCAGCGGAAGAGGAGGGAGATGCTCCGTGCTGGCATTTGGACTCAACGACTGTCCACATGCCACACCTCAGCAAGTGACTGCATCCCTCAGGGAACATCCCCATACCTCTTTCCTGATCACCATTTCCTGATGCCTGGATTTTCACCATTTTCCCCTGCCCTGGATTGCAACCAACTTGCCTTTCGAGAACAGAAGTGGGAAACTCCATTCAGCTGGCAAAACAGCCTATACGGAAGTTATCCGCAGCTACCCCAGCATGGATGCAATACAGCCCTAACGTCACCCCAATGACCTGGTGGCACCACACTGGCACTGCTCTTTTCTTTCTGGGATGTGATAAAGCAGACCTTGATCCATCCAAAACTGCTATACAGGACAGAGAAAGGGACACAGCATCCCCCCCATAGTTGTCTCCCAGCTATGCCAATGAGCCCTTCCACATCCACACCTGCTGTAGCCCAAGTGTTTCTAGGTTTTTATATCCTTTTCTCAGATTCACCACCCATCCTCTTACTTCTTCAGCACTTCCAGGGTGAAGTGGGGGGAGGAGGGGAAAGAAGCCAATGGTCAGGGTAAGACTGCCCTACTTTCTACCATCAGCACTTCTGGAGGTGCTGTGGAGACAGGGCCTGGAAGGAGCCCCCCAGCCTTGGCTCTGGTGCCTCAACTCCAGTCAACTACTTGATGTCTGCTCTGTATAGTGGGGATCTGGGCTAGATTTCACTGGAAAGAAGAACAACAATGTTGAAATTAGGTCCTTTCTTGTTCTAAAACTCTGGGCAATCTCATCTGGCTCCCTGGCTCCTGGGGACCCTGAGTTTGCAAAGGGCAGGAAAGGATGGGGCCACGTGGGCCTGTCCTGTATGAAGATGACTAACCATGTGCTACCCACTCCTCCTCCCTGTTCACAAGAGGAGGCAGCTGTGACTTTCAACCCAGCTGCAAATAAGAAACACTTAGCAGACATAAGAAGTGTGTTTTATTCTCAGACAAGGCTTAAAGGCTGCTGACGTTAGGATTTTTTTTAAATCAATCTTGAGATTTGTGGGAGAAAATGTCTGGGAGATGCTGTGAGGGCACCTCTGCAGGGCACCCCTCACAACCCAGGTGGTGCCATGGAGGCATGAGGATGCCCTGGTGATGGGCAAGGGGCACTACTTTTACAGTGTAACAACTAGAACTATGTTTTCTTGCCCTTTAAACAGAATGGAACAGTCTAGAAGTTCAGACTGGCTTTTGCGAAATTTGCAATTAACTTTGCTATCATATGAAAATCCATTTGGAGTTCAAAAATGTCACTGGGTTTTCTCCATCACTTACCTTCCTTTCACTCCCCTTGCCTAACAAATGCAGAGCCGGCTCTATTTGATGCCTCTGGTTCAGTAGCTGAGGGTGCCAGGCAGCTTGGTGGGGTTCACAGGACATCACTCAGAGCTCACCCTCTTCAGGGCCTCTCAGCAGCTAAGGGCTCCTGGTGAGCTTGGCCCCAGACCATGGAGACAGATTAAGCAGAGTCCATGGTAAGCGGTCTCAGACTCTGTCATAAGGATGAACCTATTCTCCATCTATTCTGCAGTCCATCTGAAGGCACAGGACTCTTTGTAGGCAACATCTTATGACAAAATTAGTGGCCCTGAGTTAGGGGTCTGTGCATGAGGAGACACTCCCCCACCCCCAAGGCATGCACCATTCTGGAAGCAGTGGGGGGTCCTACCAGAGCAACCTCAGGAATCCTGCAGAACCCTCTCCAAGTCCTCAGCCTGAGACTCCACTTTCAGAAGCCTGTGCCAGCTACTAGGGGCAAAGGGAAGATTTCCACACTGGTGATAAGTCTCCTTGATGCCAGATAGGAAGGATGAGGAATAAGACTCAGGCAAGATCAGCCAGGATCAAGGAACTCTCAAGCACACACTATTTGAGAGGAAACAGATGGGATGTATTCTGTTTCATGCACCTGGTAAAAATACTGTGGCAGGTGATCACATCCACGTGCAAGACATGAATCCCTCCATGTACACCTGCATCTCTTACAGATTTGTCAACACTTACACAAAGTCTTCAAAAACTGGGCAGCCCTGCTTATGGTTGCTACATACCATTGTCCTACTAAAAGGAAGAAGATCTCCTTGGAGAAAGGTCTGACTCTAGGTCAGGAAAGAAAATGTGTTAGAGGAATCTGAAACACCTTGTCATACCAGAAAGCAAAGAAAACTACAGTGGTTGTATCCAGCGGACACAGGATACAACTTAAACAGGCTCCCACCAACCTAAGATGGAACTATATGGGCATCAAAAAGGAATGACTTGGGGCACCTGAGTGCCTCAGTGGGTTAAGTATCCAACTCTTGGTTTCAGTTCAGGTCATGATCTCACGGTTCACGGGATCGAGCCCCATGCTGAGAGGGCAGAGCCTGCTTGGAATTCTCTCTCTCCCTCTCTCTCTACCCCTTCCCTGCTTGTACTCTGTCTCAAAATAAATAAACATTTTGTTTTAAAAGGAACAACTCATGAATTGTTACACATATTCGCTGGTAAAATTCATGAGTTTACAATGATACTTAAAATAAAAAAGCTCCCAAGTCACCTCTGGAGCACGCTAAAGAACCAAATCATTGTGCTGATAAGTGCTTTTTAAAAACTACTTTGTGTATTCTGTACCTTGGGGTATAATTGATGAATTACAGTTCTTTAGAGAAGACTTTCACCAAACAAATGTAGAAATAATGACAGAATCTAAATGAAATAATCAATCTGTCTAATGATCATTAACAGATGCTGAAACCACTGGCCGATAGGGAACTTTATAATGAAAAGGATCAGAACCTCCACAAAACCCACAAATCAATCTTAATATCACAGAAAAGCAAAAGGCTGACATGACATACCTTCTGACATGATGCAATGGGAAGTACAGAAACACCCACGAGATATTCTTGTGAAACAACAGAACTTGCAAATGATCAAGCACTGTTATCTAACTGCTGGTTTACAGGAACGAGAGGGGCAAAAACATTGTCAAATTGCACCAGTCACAGGGTTTCTCAACAGCAGCGCTACTGACACTGTGAGCTGGATGTTTCATTTGGAAGACTTACAACATCAAAAAACGTAACATGTGGACTGGGTTTGGATCCTGATTCAGAAAACCAAAGGCAAAGAAAACATCATGAGACAGGGAAGTTTGAACACTACATATTTGATCATATTAAGAAATAATTTGGGGTGTCTGGATGGCTCAGTCGGTTGAGTCTGGCTTCAACTCAGGCCATGATCTCACAGTTTGCGAGTTCAAGCCCTGCACTGGTCTCTGTGCTGACAGCTCGGAGCCTGGAGCCTGCTTCATGTTCTGTGTCTCTTGCTCTCTCTCTCTGCCCCTCCCTGGCTCATACTCTGTCTGTCTCTAAAATAAATAAACATTAAAAAATATTTTAAGAAATAAAAAGAAATAATTTGTGGGGAGGGGGCCAAGATGGTGGAGGAGCATGGAAGTGATTTTTGCCTCTCTCTTCCCTGAAATGCAGCCAGAACAACACTAAACCATCTTGCACACCTAGAAAACTGATTTGAGGATTAACACAACAATCTGCGCAACTTGAACCACAGAATTTGGCAGTCATGTGGTGTGGAGAGTTGAACTGGGGGAGAGAAGCTGCAGAGGGCAGGGAGCTGTTTTTGCTTGTGGAGAGAGGATGGAGAAAAGCACCCCCCCCCCCACCATGAAAGCAGCTGGAGAGAAAAGGCAAGAGTGGAAACAGCTGCATGGGAAAGAAGATAAAAAGGAGAAAGGAGAAAGCAAAGGATTTAAATTCCATTAAGACTCTAAAAACAGGGGGAGCAAAGAATCTGAAACTCCACAGCTCAATATCTGGCAGTGCTCTGGTGGGAAGGGTGAATCCCCAGGATCAGAGAGCGAGGTCTGAGGGGTCTTATGGCCACATGGGGAGTGGCAGTTCCCCTGCTGGGAGGACATATGATAGAGGCTGTGAGACCTCCTACAGGCAAGGGACCCAGCAGATCTTGGAAATCAGCCACATTTTCTGGTGTCAGAAGAGGGTCATTGAGGTGAAGCCTGGTGCAAAATGTGTGATGTGGTTTCCTGTAGCCCCTGAAACACTGCTGCTACATGACCACATGAACTTTTTCTGGGGTGGGCTGGTGCCCAGGCACAGTCTCTGGACATCAGCAGCAGCACAGTTGCTTGAAGGTTCCTGGGGGTGGACCGGCACCCAGCCATTGCTCAGCGAGACCCTCCCCCAGAGGGTCTGAGGTGAAAGCTGCAGTCCCTCAGAAGTGAGGGGTTGAGAAACACAGCCGCATCTGAGATAAAACTCAGGAGGGAGGTGCTATCTGGCAGCCTGAAGGCTTGGTCACAGACAGTGTAGAAGTGGGGAGTGGATGAAAGCCAGAGACAAAGGAGGAGTGCTTGACTGCCTGTCAGGAGAGCACAGAGTTCTGAAACCAGAGACTGGGTAGCTGAGTGACACCATTTTCACCTGTGCATGTGCATACACGCCTACATGTGCCACAACAATCTACCCCAGTTAGCTAAGCAATGGCACCTAGTGGAGAATGGGGACGTTAAACTAAGCCAACTGTGCCAACCAGGCTCTTGAGGAACACAACAAGTCTCTCCGCCTCCTTAGTTTACAGAGTAGACAGTACTTCATAATTTGACTTCTAGGGAAAACTGGATGTAATTTCAATCATATTTCATTCTGTTCGCTGGTCCATCTATTCTACTTTTTTTCTTTTTCTTTCCTTTTCTTATTCTTGAATACAGAAAGAGAAAAAATTATTTTTATCTTCTGTTTTTATATAAAAAAGATTTTTTCTTTAATTTTCTTCTATATTGTTTACTTTTTTGTAAATTTGTTAAATTCTAGGTTACTTTCATCATTTCATTTTACTGTATTCATTTTTTCAAATTTTGAAATGTTTTCCTTTTTTTTCCTCCTTTTTTCTTTTCTCTATTCTATCAAACTTCTTTCAACAACCAGATCAAAACACACCAAGGATCTAACAACCTTTATTTGATTATTTTATGCTGTTTTTAATTTTTTAATTTCTATTTTTTTTTACTTTATTAATTCCTTTTCTTCCTTCAAAATGGCAAATTGAAGGAATTCACCCCAAAAGAAAGAACAGGAAGAAATGACAACCATGGACTTAATCAACACAGATACAAGCAAGATGCCCAAGCCAGAATTTAGAATCACAATAATAAGAAAACTAGCTGGGGTTGAAAATAGATTAGAATCCCTTTCTGTGGAGATAAAAGAAGTAAAAGCTAGTTGGGATGAAATCTAAAATGCTATAACTGAGCTGCAATCTCAAATGGATACCACGGCGGCAAAGATGGATGAAGCAGAGCAGTGAATCAGAGATACAGAGGACGAACTTATAAAGACTAATGCAGTAGAAAAATAGAGACAGACTGAGGTAAAAGAGCACGATATAAGAATTAGAGAACTCAGTGACTCATTAAAAAGGAATAACATCAGAATCATAGAGGTCACAGAAGATGAAGAGAGAGAAAAAGGGGTAGAAGGTTTATGTGAGCAAATCACAGTGGAAAACTTTCCTAACCTGGGGAAAGATACAGACATCAAAATCCAGGAAGCACAAAGAACTCACATTAGATTCAACAAAAACTGACCATCAACAAGGCATATCAGGGGCACCTGGGTGGCTGAGTCAGTTGAGAGTCCAACTTTGACTCAGGTCATGATCTCGCGGTTCGTGAGTTCGAGCCCCACGTCGATCTCTGTGCTGACAGCTCAGAGCCTGGAGCCTGCTTCAGATTCTGTGTCCCCCTCTGTCTCCACCCTACCTCTGCTTGTGCTCTGTCTCTCTTTCAAAAATGAATAAATATTTTTTTAAAAAATTAACAAGGCACATCACAGTCAAATTCACAAAATACTCAAGCAAGGAAAGAATCATGAAAGCAGGAAAAAAAAAAAACGTCCTCAGCCTACAAGATAAGACAGATTGGGCTCGCCAAAGACCTATCCACAGAAACATGGCAGGCTAGAAAGGAGTGGCAGGATATATTCAATGTGCTGGATCAGAAAAATATGCCAAGAATTCTTCATCCAGGAAGACTGTCATTCACAATAGAAGGAGACATAAATAAAAAGTTTCCCAGACAAACAAAAACTAAAGGTGTTTGTGACCACACTCTCCTTGAGGGCACATGGAACATTCTCCAGAACAGATCACATACTGGAACATAAATCAGCCCTCAACAAGTACAAAAGGATCATACCATGCATACCATGCATATTTTCAGACCACAACGCTTTGAAACTCAAAATCAGCCACAAGAAAAACTTCGGAAAAAAAAAGTCTCCAAAGACTAAAGAACATCCTACTGAACAATAAATGGGCTAACCAAGAGGTTAAAGAGGAAATTAAAAAGTACATGGAAGCCAATGAAAATGATATCACCACAGCCCAAAACCTCTGGGACACAGCAAAGGCAGTCATAAGAGGAAAGTATCCAGGACTTCCTAAACAAGGAAGAAAGATCTCAGATTCACAACCTAACCTTACACCTTAAAGAACTGGAAAAAGAACAGCAAATAAACTCAAAACCAGTAGAAGACAGGAAATAATAAAGATTAGAGCAGAAATCAATGATATTGAAACTAAACAAAACAGAAACAGTAGAACAGATCAATGAAACCAGGAGCTGGTTCTTTGAAAGAATTAACAAAATTGATAAACCCCTAGCCAGTTTGATCAAAAAGAAAAGGAAAGGACCCAAATAAATAAAATCAAGAATGAAAGAGGAGAGATCACAACCAACACAGCAGAAAAACCAACAATAATAAAAGAATATTGTGAGCGATTATACACCAATAAAATGGGCAATGGGGGTGCCTGGGTAGCTCAGTTCATTGAGCGTCCAACTTCAGCTCAGGTCATGATCTCACAGCTTGTGGGTTCAAGCCCCTCACCGGGCTCTGTGTTGACAGCTCAGAGCCTGGAGCCTCCTTTGGATTCTGTGTCTCCCTCTCTCTCTCTGCTCTTCCCCTGCTCGTGCTCTGTCTCTGTCTCTCAAAAATAAATAAACATTAAAAAAAATTTTAATGGGCAATCCAGAAGAAAGGAACAAATTCCTAGAAACGTATGAACTACCAAAAGTGAAATAAGAAATAGAAAAGTTGAAAAGACCCATAGCCAGTAAAGAAATCGAATTAGTAATCAAAAATCTCCCAAAAACAAGAGTCCAGGGCTTCATGGCTTTCCAGGGGAATTTTACCAAACATTTAAAGAAGAGTTACCACCTATTCTTTTGAAGCTGTTCCAAAAAATAGAAATGAAGAAAAACTTCCAAACTCGTTCTATGAAGACAGCATTACCTTGATTCCAAAACCAGACAAAGACCCCACTAAAAAGGAGAACTAGAGACCAGTTTCCCTAATGAACAAGGATGCAAAAATCCTCAACAAGATACTAGCCAACCAGATCCAATAATACATTAAAAGAATTATTCACCACAACCAAGTTTATACTTGGGATGCAGGGCACTGGTTCAATTTCCACAAAACAATGTTATACATCACATAAATAAAAGAAAGGACAAGAACAACATGATCCTCTCAATAGATGCAGAGAAAGCATTTGACAAAATACAGCATCGTTTCTTGAAAAAAAAGCCCAAGAAAGTAGGGGTAGAAGGATCATACCTCGAGATCATAAAAGCCATATATGAAAGACTCAGTGTTAATATCATCCTCAATGGGGAAAAACTAAGAGCTTTCCCCCTAAGAAACACAACAAGGATGTCCACTCTCACCACTATTATTCCACACAGTATTGGAAGTCTTAGCCTCAGCAGTCAGACAACACAAAGGAGTAAAAGGCATCCAAATCAGCAAGAAGAAAGTCAAACTTTCAGTCTTTGAAAATGACATGATACTCTATATGGAAAGCCCAAAAGATTCCACCAAAAAACCACTAGAGCTGATCCATGAATTCAGCAAAGTGGGAGGATATAAAATCAGTGCACATAAATTGGTTGCATTCCTATACACAAATAAAGAAGCAACAGAAAGTGAAATCAAGGAATCGATCCCATTTACAATTGCACCAAAAACTATAAAATACCTAAGAATAAACCTAACCAAAGAGGTGAAAAATCTATACACGAAACTATAGAAAGCTTTACCAAAGAAATTGAGTAAGACACAAAAAAAATGGAAAGATATTCCATGCTCCTGGATTGAAGAACAAATATTGTTAAAATGTCAAAGCAATCTACATATTCAGTGCAATCCCTATCAAAATAACACCACCAATCTTCACAGAGCTAGAACAAACAATCCTAAAATTTGTATGGAACCAAAAAAGACCCCAAATAGCCAAAGCAATCCTGAAAAAGAAAAACAAAACTGGAGGCATCACACTCCCGGATTTGAAGCTGTATTACAAAGCTGTAATCACCAAGACAGTATGGTACTGGCACAAAAATAGACACATGGATCAATGGAACAGAATAGAGAATCCAGAAATGGACCCACAAACGTATGGCCAACTAATCTCTGACAAAGCAGGAAAGAGTATCCAATGGAATAAAGGCAGTCCCTTCAGCAAATGGTGTTAGGAAAACTGGACAGCGACATGCAGAAGAATGAACCTGGACCACTTTCTTACACCATACACAAAAAATAAACTCAAAACGGATGAAAGACCTAAACGTAAGACAGGAAGCCATCAAAATCCTCGAGGAGAAAGCAGGCAAAAACCTCTTTGACCTTGGTGGCAGCAACTTCTTACTCAACATGTCTCTGGAGGCAAGGGAAACAAAAGCAAAAATGAACTATAGGGACTTCATCAAAATAAAAAGCTTCTGCACAGTGAAGGAAACAAATCAGCAAAACTCAAAGGGAACTGACAGAATAGGAGAAGATATTTGAAAATGACATATCAGATAAAGTTAGTATCCAAAATCTATAAAGAACTTACCAAACTCAATACCCAAAAAACAAATAATCCAGTGAAGAAATGGGCAGAAGACATTAATAGGCACTTCTCCAAAGAAGACATCCAGATGGCCAACCGACACATGAAAAAATGCTCAACATCACTCATCATCAGGGAAATACAAATCAAATCCACAATGAGATACCATCTCACACCTGTCAGAATGGCTCACATCAACAACTTAAGCAACAGCAGATGTTGACGAGGATGCAGAGAAAGAGGATGTCTTCGGCACTGCTGGTGGGAATGCAAACTGGTGCAGCCACTCTGGAAATCAGTATGGAGGTTCCTCAAAAAATTAAAAATAGAACTACCTGCGACCCAGCAATTGCACTACTAGGTATATATCCAAGGGATACAGGTGTGCTGTTTCGAAGGGACACATGCACTCCCATGTTTATAGCAGCAGTATCAACAATAGCCAAAGTATGGAAAGAGCCCAAATGTCCATCGATGGATGACTGGATAAAGAAGATGTGGTATATATACACAATAGAGTATTACTCAGCAATCAAAAAAATGAAATCTTGCCATTTGCAACTACGTGGATGGAACTGGAGGGTATTATGCTAAGTGAAATTAGTCAGCCAGAGAAAGACAAAAATCATATGACTTCGCTCATATGAGGACTTTAAGACAGAACAGATGAACATAAGGGAAGGGAAGCAAAAATAATATACAAACAGGGAGGGGGACAAAACAGAAGAGACCCTTAAATATAGAGAACAAACAGAAGTTTGCTGGAGGGGTTGTGGGATGGGGTTGGGCTAATGAGTAAGGGGCGTTATGGATGAGCACTGGCCTCTACTCCTGAAATCATTGTTGCACTATATGCTAACTAACTTGGATGTAAGTTAAAAAAATAAATAGGAAAAAGGAAAGGAGGAAAAAATATTTTTTTAAAGGAAATTATTTGTTTTAGGTATGATAATAGAACTATGGTTCTGTTTAGAAAAAGTCCCAGTCTCTTGGAGATACATTTTGAAGGAATATCTGCAGTTATGTAATATGTGGGATTTGCTTTAAAATAATCCAGTGGGGGGCACCTGACTTCAGCTGTGGTCATGATCTCACGGTTCTGCGTTGGAGCCCCACATCCAGCTGGCTGCTGTCAACACAGAGCCCACTTCAGATCTTCTGTCCCCCCCGCCCCGTGCCTCTCCCCCATTCGTGCTGTCTCTCAAAAATAAACATTTAAAAAAATAAAATAATCCACCAGATGGCAGAGCAAAGGGAGGGAGTAGGGAAGAAACCAGACTGACCACATACGGGCAACTGTTGAAGCTGGCTGATGGGCACACAGGGTTGACTCTTCTCTCCACATATACCTATGCTTAAATTTTGCATTGTAAAAAGTAATTTAAAAAAACAGAACAAGTTGGTGGGACACCTGGGTGGCTCAGTCAGTTAAACTGACTCCTGATTTCAGCTCAGGCCATGATCTCACAGTTCATGGGATCGAGCCCCTGTGTCCAGCTCTGTGGTGACAGCTCGGAGCCTGCTTGGGATTCTGTCTCTCCTTTCCCTCCTTCTCTCTCACTGTCTCTGTCTCTCTTTCAAAATAAATAAATAAACTTAAATAAAATAAACAAATAAAAAATTAAAATAAAATAAAATAAAATAAATAAAATAAATAAAATAAAATAAAATATAAAATAAAATAAAATAAATTAAAATAAAATAAATAAAATAAAATAAAATAAAATAATAAAATAAAATAAAATAAATAAGATAAAATAAAATATAAAATAAAATAAAATAAAATAAATAAAATAAGATAAGATAAAATAAAATATAAAATAAAATAATAAAATAAAATAAAATAAAATAAAATAAAATAAAATAAAATAAAATAATAAAATAAAATAAATAAAATAAAATAAAATAAAATAAAATAAAATAAAATAAAATAAAATAAAATAAAATAAAATAAAATAAAATAGAGCAAGTTGGGCCCAGCCTGACACCAGCGCTGTCCGAAAGCTGAGACCAGGAAGCTGAGGAGAGCGTGGGCTGCAGCTAGCACAATCAGAGTCAGAGGCATGCATGAACAGCATGCAACGGTGAGAAAGCAGCAGTGCATTTTAACTAGAGGCTATAGGCTCAAAGTTGGTGACTGTCCTTAGAGATGCTTATACGTGGCCAAGGCTGACTATTTTGGTGTTTGCCCTGCTGAAGCGAAACTACATCAGGTTCGACAGCACGGACTGTGAGCAGCCTGTGCACTGATTGCCAGGAGAAGGTCAGAGAAGGGGCCTCCAGGTCTGTGCCAGAATGATGCTTTTCTTCCCATCGTGGATAGAAGCCAACCAGCCTCAGAGCTTCTGACCTAAAAACCACATGACCTGGGCCACCCAGGTGACTCAGTTAAGAGGCCAGCTCTTTCTTGATTTCAGCTCAGCTCGTGATCTCACAGTTCGTGAGTTTGAGCCCCACACTGGGCTCTGTGCTAACAGCTCAGAGCCTGCTTGGCATTTTTTTTTCCCTCTCTCTCTCTCTCTCTGCCCCTTCCCTGCTTGTACTCTCTCTCTTAAATAAACTTAAAAAAAAACAAAACACCCCAAAGACACGTCCCGCTGAGACTGCACAGTGCTGGTGAGGCTGTCACTGACCAGACCAGTCCTGCTGAACTGAAGCCACCCACCACACTCTGGAAACAGAAATCGCCACAGGTTCCCCTGAAGCCCTGATTCTCCTCTAATAAAGCATGTGGGTGTGGGCGGAGGTTGGGGAACACTGAATTGTGAAATTTAAAGCAAGGCAACGGGGTGCTCTTGCCCGTTGCCTTGCTTTAAATGTGGGGATAGGCCACCTCCTTTCATTTATCAAAATCAAGGTGAAGTCTTCTGAAACCCCATCATCTCCTCTCCTCCCATCCCACACTCCTAATGACAGCTCCATGTGGCCACAAGGAGCATCACTCAAGGAAAAAATGCCTGGAATCAGGTTGCGTGAGGAGGAAGAAGAATGAGGCAGCAAGTGTGAGAATCAACAGTGAATCCAGAGAGGATTCGGGGGAAGAAGTGGCCACAGGCACCTCGGGGGTCAGGGGATCGGAGATAAGGAGAGGATACATCTGTCTCCACAACCTCCTGGTGGCTCCTGTGAACATAACAGGGGTCACGCACCCCCAGATGGGGACAATCTGCCATATGAACAAGTCATTTAACGAGTAGCACGTATGTCCACATTTCCTGCTCCGCCCGTTGTTTCTTGGAAGTGAGCAAGCCCCTCACACAAAGCCTCCTGGAATCCTGTCGGCCTCCTGGCTTCCCCCACAGACACAGCATCAGTGAACTCATGTCTCTCCACTGAAACCATCCCAAGTCATTCAGCATTGGCTACCGAGCCTGTCGAAGGTAGCACGCTGACCAACAGATTGGTTCAGAATAGCCCGGCACCCTTTGGCCGCCCATTGAATGAGGTCTGCTCTCGTTCCTGTCACTTAGGATGCACGTGCCAAAGAGGACAAGAGCACCCCGTCGCCCTGCCTTAAATTTCACAATTCAGTGTTTCCCAACCTCCACCAAGCGTTTTGGCAAAGAGCTGCCAAAGAGCCACAGTTTCTTCTGGCCACCTGGGGGGTGTGGGGGTGTGGAGGGGGGAGGGCTATGCTGGTGGATCACCTGCTGCATTAGAACCCCCGAGGCTTCGCCCACGGACACATTAACCCCCTCTCCCAGCTGAAGGCTTAAACTATTCTTTACTTAAATGAAAACCTGAAATCCACCCACAGCCAACATCAAGCGGGACCCTGTCATCTCAGCCCCGTGGATCACGCACAGCAGGTCGGCAGGCAGCTTTTGTGCAGAGCGCAGACACGACTTTCCAGCAGCGCGCAGGCCCTGTGCGCCGGGAAAGCGCTGAGAGGGAAGGATGGCCAACTGGCACGAGCGAAAAGATTTTCTCAGCGTTTGGGTCTCGACGGAAAACTCAGAAGTGACTGCCAAACATGCTCCAGAAATCCTCTCCGTGGTCCCATTTGAGCCCTGAGCACATGGGGCACCTGGACCGTCACTGTCCTCTTTGGTTTTAAGCAACAAAGGTGTCAGTGTGGCCAACCTGTCACAAGTGTTGACAGAGCTCCCAATGTCTTCTTCCAGTAGAAATGGAGACGGATCTGACAGGGACGCCGCACCTCTGCACGGGGGAGGCGAGCCACAGGACTACATGTTTAAATGATTTGGAACAAATCGGTACAGTGGGGACCACGGCAGGGGAGAGCCGACATTTGTCTAAAACGGAAAACTCGGAGTGCACTTTCCAAAGCTTCTAACTGGGAAGTAGTCATCTAATATTCGCTTTTCAAAGAAAAAAGAAAAGCCGATGTTGCTATGCTATCCCTGATTTGACGTTGCTTTTGCACACCTGTCTGCACCTGGCTGGGGGGGTGGCAGTGTTGGGGGGGTGGGGAATGATCCCCTTTCAGGTATGGGTTTCTCTACGTGAGTGACTCACAAAGCCTATCTTCGGGCAGCCTTCGATCCCCAAAACTCCCAATTTCCAGGAGCTTCCAGGTTGCAGCCCAAACCCCATCAGTGACAGAGGGCAGAGTCTAGTCTCGGAGAGCCCCAGGACGGTTCTGAATTCCTTTCCGGGGCTGGGTGAAGGACCTGACAGACGTGGGCACGTTCGCCTCCCATGGTAACAATGGTTGACCTACACCCTTGAATCGGTGCCTGTCAATTTTAGGTCCAAGAGCCCCAGGGAGACGGGCCGAGACGCAGGCCGTGGATGGTGCGGATACCCCCCTGGGGATCTGACCGCTCTTCACTGTTCCGCCTCCATCTGCACAAGGGAGCCCCGACTGGCAGTTGGACTGACCCAGGCTAGAGCGAAACGGCCCTTCGGGACCACCCGATGCCCCCTTAGCTAATGCTGTGCGAGGCGGCGGCCACCATTTCCAACAGGCTCCAGTAACCCTACTACGCACGAAGCCAAAGAACTTGAACACAGTGAAAATCACGCCTGTCGTGACTGTGAAGGTGTGCGCAGGGGAGCTCTTCCCAGGTGGCGAGAACCCGTCTTTGAAACCCGGCTTCCAACCGGACGCGTTCTCCCAATGGCCATCTCCCACGGGAGACCAGGTGTCTCGAAGCCAGCTGTGTGGTGCCGTCCCACGGCTGTGCGGGGACGTGTCTGTGCGATTGTTCGGCTGATGCCCTCCCGGAGCTGCAGCCCCGTCGGCGTCAGGGCAAGATTTCTCTGCGCGCAACACTGCCTTCCCGGGGCCCAGGGCGCAGCTTGGCACTCTTCGAGCGCTCAGAGACGTCTGTGGGGTTAACATGTATTCACCAAATGAGCGAAGGGTGGGATGCTTCCGGCATTCTCAGAGGCATTCCTTGCCTGAGCACTCAGCTGACGGGGAGAAGCGTCAGCTCTGACCTGCACTGTTCTCACACGGAGACTTCCAGACACGAACAGCCGCGCGATGAGAACCTCACCCTACTTGCCGACACCCCTTGTCAAAACTTCTGAAGTAACCATTCGCTTTAAATGACTACCTATCGGGGGCACCTGGGGGGCTCATTCGGTTAAGTGTCCGACTCTCGGTTTCGGCTCAGGTCATGATCCCCTGGCTCGTTTGTTCGGGCCCAGCATCGGGCTCTGTCTAACGGTGTGGAGCCTGCTTGGGATTCTCTCTCTCCCTCCCTCTCTCTCTCTCTGCCCCGTTCATGCTCGCTCTCTCTCTCCAAATAAATAAATACACTTAAACAAATCACTATTTATTTATTTAGACCTACTGTCTTGGCGTGATCTTTCCTCGGGATCTAATACGCCCATCAACACTCTTTTTTGCGACAGGGCTTTTGGTCTCGGTTTGCGGATAAGCAAACTGAGAAGCAGGAATGTCAGCTTTCTCCAGACCACACTTTCTGGGACGGCGACTTCTTGTCACTAAGGGCTGCAGTCTCCAGGGGTTTCCATTCCCAAAGCTGGTTCAAAGGAGAAAAAATGCTGCCTTTTCTATTTACAGCCCGTCTGAGGAGAAGGCCCACCCATGTGGGGAAGTACAAACTTGGAACATAACCCAGGACCGCACGGGGCATGGTTTACACAATGGTTAATTCTCTATCATGTAACAAAAAAACACCACCACTATTTTTTTCTTTCACCTCCTTACTAATCAGAGCTGAATCACCACCAGTTGCAATCATTCCCGTTACTCACAGGCCGTCCACCACCCGCTAGGAGGACTGGGGGTGCTTGTTCCCGCCCCGGGACACGTCCCACAGTTCCAGATACATTAGTAACACGTTGCCTCACCGAGGCCCGGCCTGCTCTGCAGGACTTGTTGCGTCTCCACCACCTCTGTTTAGCTTACCTAATGGTGACTATCCCCCAGAGGTGACTTTTACATCACAACACTTCATTACCTCCCTGACGGCAGGAAAAATGCATCCTGCAGGGGAGGCAGCCCGCTCCGGCTCCGGGAAGGGCGGCGCGCGGGGAGCGCGCGCCCGCTGTGGTTCCGACCCGGAGAACAGGAGGAGGCGGAGGCCGGGGGGAGGAGCCAGGAAGGCACGGCAGGGGGAGGGGCGCGTCGTAGTGGGGGAGGGGCGAGCGGGGGGGAGGGGCGAGCGGGGGCGAGCCTCCCGGAGAGCAGTCAGCCGGCCTGTCCCGATCAAGCCCCGGCTTTACAGGCTGAGAGGCACAAGTGAGGTCGAAATACATGCGAGAAAGCGCTTGCTAAACTGCACCACGCCAGTAATATTTATTACATTCGCCATTAATTTGAGGAACATTCGCAACAGAGATTTGAACTAGGGATGTGGGGATTATCTGACAGCTGGAATTGTTCCCGTTCATTCTGGACAACGAATAGCACGGTTTTCATTTGTAAACCGGCTGTGTAAATTATTTTCTGACAGCTGCCGGGGATAAAGTAGGCAGAGCTGTCGGATACAGGCCTGTGTGAACAGAACGAGTTTTTCAGAAAACCCCTGGATCTCTCAGCTCCGTATTCCAGAAGCCTTGTCTGGCGGTGGCCGCCAGGCAAACGCAAATTCCCCGGGGTATGGTTGCTGAAGGAATGAATGAGTGAATAAATGACTTCACCTCTAGGCAAGACAGCCAGTCTGCAAAGCAAGGATACCCCTTACCCAGTGCGGTACAGCAAACTTTAAGTTAGGAAACCTTTAGGGGTGCCTGGATGGGTCAGTCGGTTAAGCGTTTGACTTCAGCTCAGGTCATGACTTCCAGGTCCAGGAGGTGGAGCCCCACGGTGAGCCCCGCGCTGGGATCTGCACTGACAGCTCTGGGTCTGGAGCCTGCTTTGGATTCTGTGGCTCCCTCTCTCCGCCCCTCCCCTGCTTCTGCTCTCTCTCTCTCAAAAGTAACCGTCAAAAGGGGCACTTGGGTGGCTCAGTCGTTTAAGCATCCGATTTCAGCTCAGGTCATGATCTCATGGTTTGTGGGTTCGAGCCCCAAGTCCAGCTCTGTGCTGACAGAACAGAGCCTGGAGCCTGGTTGGGATTTTGTGTCTCCCTCTCTCTCTCTCTCTCTCTCTCTGCCCCTCCCCCATTCGCAAAAATAAACAATAAAAATTTTTAATTAAAAAAAATAGGGGCCCCTGGGTGGCTCAGGCAGTTGAGCGTCCGCCTTTGGCTCAGGTCATGATCTCTCAGTCTGTGAGTTCGAGCCCCACGTCCGGCTCTGTGCTGACAGCTCGGAGCCTGGAGCCTGTTTCGGATTCTGTGTCTCCCTCTCTCTCTGCCCCTCCCCGCTCATGCTCTGTATCTCTGTCAAAAATAAGGTTTTTTTTAATTAAAAAAAACAAAAACTTTTTTTTTTTTTTAAGTAAGTAAATCTTTGATGTGCCACACTGCATTTCCAGAACCCTGTCCCTGCTGTTTTCTCTTAGTTGCGTCCCTAGTCTCCCAGGTGCATGACACAGCCAGGGGCCCTGCTTCAGGCTCCTGTAGGAACTTCTGGCAGGAGGCCACCCTGAGCCTCCCAAACATGCCTCTCTGTGCCCAAACCTTTCCTTCCCCACCCAAGGACCCCTCCCATATTATAAACCTAAGCACTGTTCCTGGTGGCCCGCAGCTGCAGCTGAGTCCGGGCCAGACCCACCATCCCCTCGGTGCCAGTAGAGGGATGATTACACAACAGGCACTTAATCAAGACTCTTCAGCTCCTTTTTTCTAAGGTTCAAATTTCCAGTTTTTCTCTCAGCAGGACAAAGACTTAAAAGAAAAGAGCAACTGAGAAAATGAATCATAGGAAAATTTTGGCTCCACATTTAGCCTGGGTTCAGTCCCCTCTTGACACTGGCTGGAAGGTAACAAAGGAGTGGGGGGGAGCTAGCAGCAAAGAGGAAGGAAGGCTGGGTGGTTTCACAATCCCAGGCTTGGGAAGACAATGTTCCAGTGGCCAACAGCTGGGCCACAAAGTAGCCTTTGGTGAAGGGTGGTGTGAGCTGGGACTCTCCCTGGCTCAAATGGAGAGCCTGGAGAAAAAGAAGGGAAAAGAAAAGAAGGGTTCTGGGATTCAGACTTTGGGGAAGTGAGACAATAAACAAGTCCTCTGAAGACCACGCTCAGCCACTAAACTAGAAAGCCAGCCTCTGCCAGATGAGACCAACTCAGCACAGGACACCCGTGTCCCTCTGGTGACAAAGTGGACACTCTAGCTAACACTGGGAGCTTAAGGTAAGTCCTGGCACACAGGCCTATATGGAAGGCAGTTATGGAAACACTCCAATGGGGGCACCTGGGTGGCTCAGCCGGTTAATCGTCTGGCTTCAGCTCAAGTCATGAGCTTACAGTTCATGGGTTCGAGCCCCGCGTCGGGCTCTGGGCTGACGGTTCAGAGCCTGGAACCTGCTTTAGATTCTCTGTCTCCCTCTCTCTGCCCCTCCCCCATTCACGTGCTTGGTCTCTCAATAAATAAATAAATAATAAACATTAAAATAGATTTCAAAAAAAGACTGGTGTATTCAACAAACTAGACCCTTTGAAAATAATTACCCAGAGTGTATTACAAACACTGAGGAAAAAGAAATACTGGTGTAGGTACCTCCACTCTATTACAGTTTCATGGGGAGATCTGCCCCCAATGCTGGATGTGTGGGGAAAGTGAAGCCTGGTGGATGTGACAGGGCCAAGAGGATTAGGACACCCACTCTGAGGGCTGAGTGCATCATGAAAGGAGGCTTAAAAGGCAAGTGGGGGCACATGGGCGGCTCAGTCAGTTGAACATCTGACTTTGGTTTAGGTCATGATCTCATGGTTCATGAGTTCAAGCCCCACATACATCAATCAGGCTGGCTGCTGTCAGCACGGAGCCTGCTTTGGATCTTCTGTCCCCCTCTCTCTGTCCCTCCCCTGCTTGCATTCTCTCTCTCAAAGATAGTAAACATTTTTAAGAAGGCAAGTGAGGATTTTCTTATTCTAAATCAAATAAACCAACAGCAATGTTTAAGAAAATGGTATAAGAAATTTTCAGAGAAACCATTAGGTTCCACACACCAGGGCCCATTTGAAGCACTACAAAGCCAAAGGAGGTATAAAAACTCCTGAAATGGAACAAGAGCTGTGTTTCTCTGAGAGCAAACTTGGCTGACACTTAAACTGAGAATTCCAGTTCAGATTGGTGGAGGAAGCACTCACATAATAAATCTGGGGGGATATGTGCTTTATCGTTGTAACACTACTTAAGCTACCGAACCGGCTGTCTCCTTGAACTGAGAGGTGCATTTTAGCCTCTGGTGAAAAGTCAGCAAAAGACAGGACTTACTGTGCTGTTAAAAGTGAAGGCAAATATGTAAGAGAAATGAGAGAAGGGGTGCGGGTTCGCACTCTAGGTCCCGTGCCGGTCTCCAGGGCCAACTGGTGACTGGTCAGCCTCCACGATGATCCTCTGCCCTTCACTTTGCATGACCCTCCAGATCAGCCAAGCTGCATCCATTCGCCACTGATTAACTATTCTTCCCGTTCAGCGTGCTCACATGAAGCTCCCTCCACAACACCTTGAAAACAACTCCCGTGAGTTTTACTTGTGTTTTGCCTAAATTATTTTCCTCGCTGCCATCAGTTTGGTTCTGAAAGTCTCCCTAGTAAGACAGACAAATGGCAGAAACACAGAATACTAAATATTACGTCCTTCTCTGCCTTTTTTTTCTCTGGCAAGGGAGGGAAGGAGTATTCCCAGTTTCAGAATTCTGGGCTTTCCTAGGTAACTACGTGGAAATACCAGAACATTGCTTCAAGGGGCCCAAGTCATTCTGTTCTCCATGTGATTTGGCCAGGAAAAGAAAGGGCATTCAAGTAAGTTTCTTTGTAATTTAAGATTCCATGAAAGGGATGGTGGGTGAGAAACTGAAACCAAAGGGAACATGATTTAGAATCAGCATCTCTCGTAAAATACGTACACATACACACAGGCAAATCAATGTGCACATGCTTGTATTGGTGTGTGATGAGGAAATAACTGACAAGGAGGGGCTCCTTCTATCACTATAAAATTGATAACCTGTGATCTTTGTTTTAATAGAGAGCCAGGCTTAAAATGAGAACCAAAAATGCCCAGGTGCCATAAAGGAACAAGAATTCAGAGTGTGAAATGGAAACTTTCAGGATGGAGGCTGGGGGGTGGGGGTAGGAAACAGGGCAAAACTCCGTGCAAGGACAGGACCTACCCAAAAGGGAGCTGGTTGCAAAAGGTTCAGAACCATAAAGTGCTCCCACACCTCCCATTACAGCAAGCCCAAAGACCCAGAGCAAAGGCAAACTTTTTTTTTTTTTTTTTTGCTAGAGCGAAAACGTGTGCACGCATCCGTGAGTGGTGGGGGGGGTGGGGGGTGGGGAGAAAGAATCCCAAGCAGGCTTCACAGTCTGCGCAGAGCAGACAAGGGTCTTAATCCCATGACCCTGGGATCGTGATCTGAGCCAAAATCAAGAGTCGCACACTCAACTGACTGAGCCACCCAGGCACCCCAATGGCAAACTTTTGATGCAGACCGAGGGGGAGCATGTGGAAGTTACCTGTGAGAAATAAAGAATACCCATGCACCAGCATCCAAGTGGATTTTTTTTCACTACCACCAGATGAGAAAACAGCAACAAAGGTCCAATCCACTATCATCATTGGGGAGCTGGAACAGAAAAGCACCAAACTACCCTGTATGTTAGGCACACAAACCACTCACAGAATAAACACCTGTTGAAGGGAAGTTCACAATCTAAAAACCCCATGAGGAAGCAAACCATTTTTGGCTCTCAAACCATTTTGGCAAACCAAATTAGGCTCTCCATAAGAACTCAGGAAAATATGTTAGAAACCATACAAGTGTGCCTAAAATGACCCTTTAAAAGAAGAAAAGAACTATAGTGAAGAGCTGAATTTGAAAAAAAAATCAAATTCCAAAAATGAAAAGTACAGAAATTACAAACTCAATGAGCAGGATAAAAAATAGAGATAAATAGAAAGAAATTACTGAGAATACAACAACACAGAGAAATCTACAAGATATGAAAGAGAATGGGTTCGATAAAAAATCTAAAAGAAACCCCAGAAGGGAAGAACAGCAAACAGGAAAGAGATCACACTCAACAAAATAGGAGCATCCAGAATTTTCTTAGTGAAGAACAGAGAGGAGACCTACCCACAAGAGAAATTAAAAAAAATAATAATAATAAAGAATAAAGAAAAAAAAATCCCTGTCCAAACACAGGAGTGAGACCAGAAAACCAAAGAGAAAGCGGAAGGGAAACCTCATGCCGGGTGTAAAACAGGTCAGTAATCCAGAAATGTATCCCAAAGCTCCGTGGATGTGGAGACACAGAGCATACACGGGAGGCAGGTGCTCGGGCCCTCTGCCTCTCCTGCTCCGTGGGAACAGATACACATGCAGCTCGTTTTCAGAGAACCTGTAGTTTCACCTTTGTCAGACTAAGTGACCACCACCAGCTTCTGCTTGCAACACACCCAGGGCACCAAACCGCGTGGGTACAGGGTCCCGGATTTTCCCCCTACATCACCAGACGTGCGTCTACGTCGCCCGAGTACCTACTACTCTTCCGTGTCACGGCCGTCGATTCTTAGTGCCCACCTACTAAAAAGGGTTGATTTCTAGAACCTGACTTACCCAGCAGGAAAGTACCCTGAGTGCATTTTGATGACAAGAACCCCATCTTGTGGCAAAATCTGTCAAAGCCGAGTCTGACTGCACACTGCAGTGCCACGCTCATTGTGAAGACAAATCTGTGCTGAGAAGTTATCATTTTATCTGCTTCACCTGACACCGTATCTTGCCCGGCATTTATCTTGTGTCTGTGATGGCACCAGCGTATGCAGTAAATCTGCAGAGCACAGTAATTCTGAGACTTTGTGAGTTATTTTCCAGTGAAAGCCTCGAGTCTTTGCGCAGCTTACTGCAGGAATATTTTAAGGGAAAACCAAACACTGACTCCGGGCTGGCTTCCGAAATTTATCATCTGTTCGTTCGACCGGTGGTGCAGGCATTCCACTTCCCACAAGATGAACACACTTGGAGAAAGCAATTGCAAGACAAAACTGGCCCAAACCCCTAAGGATCGACACCCTAGATTACCACTATACATGACAAAGCCACCCCATAAGCACATGGCCTCCCTGTCACATCGCTCATACCTTAATCCTCTAACAGGTACGGTTACGGATATCTTTTCTCTATTTTATAAGTCGGTAAAACTAGATTCTAGAAGAGTATTCTCTCCCTCTTCTCCCTTTAAAAGGAGTATCTTCCTCAGTGTCTTCTGCCACTGTCCCTGTTCCCATTTGACTTTCCTATTAAAGGAGATTTTGAAAGGCCTAATTGTTAATAAGCTAAAAAATATAAAGCACTGAGCACGGTATCTGACCCCAAAACATAAGCTACTATTATTTTTTTTAATGTTTATTCATTTCTGAGAGAGAGAGAGAGAGCGCACGAGAGAGCGCGTGCGAGAGAGCACGAGCGCACAGTGGGGAGGGGCAGAGACAGAGAGGGAGACACAGAATCCCAAGCAGGCTCTGAGCGGTCAGCATAGAGCCCGACACGGGGCTCAAACTCAAGAACCATGAGGTCACGACCTGAGTTGAAGTCGGAAGCTTAACCAACTGAGCCACCCAGGTGCCCCTATTATTACTTTTATTATTGTTATTACTGCTATTGATTAAGACAGAGTACTGAAAGGGGGAGGGGTAAAGACCTCAGAGCGGTTTGTGGTTTCCTCATTATCAAAGCTTAAAGAAACACCTAGTTTATTTAATTTTTTATTTTAATTTTTTTTTTTGAGAGCGAGCGAGTGCGAGTGGAGGAGAGGCAGAGAGAGAGAGAGAAAGAGAGAGAACGCTCAGGATGGAGCCCAATTCGAGGCTCAGTCCCACGACCCTGGGATCATGACCTGAGCCGATATCAAGAGTCAGATGCTCAACCGACTGAGCCATCCAGGCACCCCAAGAAACATCTACGTTAAACAAGAAGCCAAATTATTTTTATGAAAAGCACAGGTAAAACAATACTCTTCTTCCCCCCAAATCAGGTTTTTAAAGTTAAAAGAGACCAATTAATATTAAAACAGCTTTTATTTGTTAATGTATCATAGGAAATTAAAGCAAGTTACACTATCTTTAAAAACACAGCTAATGCATTTTAAGAGAAACCCGTCCCTCCCACCCGCTATCCCCGCATGAATTAAGAATCTAAGAGAAGTAACCATAAAACAAAGTTTTGTGGAATCCTTCATCCAAGAGTGCTTACATGATGATTAGGTTAATATTGCCTTCTTACAAAATTTCTCTTTTCTATTAAAAAAAATTTTTTGTAGCCTTGATTGTTTATTACAAAAAAATTCAGTACAAAAGTTTGATATATTGAAAAATGTCCCCCCCTCACAGCACCGTTATATATAGCAGAGAGTAATCAAGAGCAGATTGCTAATCTAGATGGAGCAATCTTCAAATTATACCCAGACACACAGTGGTTTATTTACCCTCCCGTCCCCTTCTTGTAAGAACTTAAAAAAACACACATACAAAAAAATGTCAAAAAATTTGAGGAACCCTTTCCAAACAGTACACAGTTAGTTCAGTGTCAATAATTCACATCTTGCAACAAAGTGTATGGATATGGTTTCTTTTACAAAACTTTTTCAGTGTCAAAAAAGGAAATTAAGGCCATCAGATTCGCAGCTTAAAAATTCACATAAAGGAAATATAAAAATATTCTGTGCTTCTGAGAAGGCTCTGCACTGCATGTTGGTAAGGATTACCGTATTTCTTTGTGTTGAGGAAGACCGTTGACTTGAGAAGTTTACATAATTGCACAGCTTCTATTGGATGCTCTTGGGGTTCCCTGACGAGGAAAAGCAGAAAGAAAAATCAGTGCTAAGAAAATGGAGGACAGCACTTTAAAATAAGGCAGAGATGGCACAAAACCGTATTACCTAACTTCAAATGAAACTTTATCATTTTCTCATTTTTAACCTCCTCTTATAAACTTCTTCCAACAAACTCCACAACAGTGACACTAAACTCCAGCTGCACATTCAGATCCTGAAGAGCTTCAAAAAAAAAAATTCTGATCTGGGTCTCTAGATAAGAATTTCTCATTTAAGTGGGGAAGTATATCTATTTATATATAATTTTAAAATTCCCTAAGTAATTAATGATATGCAGCTAAGGCTGAAAGTCACTATTCAATAAAGAACCTTCTTTTCTAACCGGAAACAGGAGGTCAGCAGGCTCCATTGTGAACAACCACATCATGGAGCCCAGCTGGCTGGGTCCTCTGCTTGCACATCCCAAAGCACAGGCTCCGGCATCATCCTCAGACGTGAAGTCAACATGGCTCTCTCTGTTCTTGTCTTTCACCACGCACTAATTCCTTAAAACCACACAGTCGGACCTGTCACTCACCACCAGACTTGGCTGAAATTGGTTTCTTGAAGGCCACCAAAAAAACCTTATCAATTCGAAAGGCCACTGGACCCATTCTCTAATGAGAATTTAAAATATCTACCCTTCCATCTTCCCTCTTTTAAAACTTGACATCATTATCTACTCTGATCACCAAAGCTAAACGCCTCACCCATCTGCCTTCTTCTCCTTCTCTCCCCTCTCAAGTTCAGTCACTAGGTCTTAATGAACCTCCATTCACAGTCCCTCAGTGTCTCTCTAATCTCCCTTCTGGAGTCAACTGCAGATTAGTATTAGCATCTGCTTGGCTCCAACGTGTGCAGAAGCTCTCTGCCCAGGCAGCCCAGACTGCACACTTACCACCAAAGCTTCCCATTTCATCTACGTATGACGTGTATCCTACGATACAACTGGACAGATACACCTAACACTGACATCCTGACACGTCCTTTGTGGTGAACAGAAGATCACCGCAGGTTCTCTGCCTCACTCCTCCCCATCAGAGCTGAGGACTATTTGCCCTTGCCTACGGCTGAAGATGGCCTACAGACTCACTTTGTCTAAGAGAATATGGGCCTAGCCTTTAAGAGATCTGGTGCTCTCTTTCTCCCCCTTATGGAAGCCAGCTGCCATGTTATAAACAAGAGTTCAGCTAAACTACCAAAAGATAAAACAACGTGGGGGCGCCTGGGTGGCTCAGTTTGTTAAGTGTCCGACTCTTGGTTTCAGCTCAGGTCATGCATGATCTCACGGTTTCGTGGGTTTAAGCCCCGCATCAGGCTCTGTGCTGACAATGTGGAGTCTGCTTGGGATTCTGTCTCCCGCTCTCTCTGCCCCTCCCCAACTCACATTATCTCAGTCTCTCCCAAAATAAATAAATACTTAAAAAAAAAAAAAAAAAAAAGATAAAGCAACATGGAGAGAAACAAGGAGAACATTCCAGCCCCAGCCAAGATCCCAGCTGAATACAACTGTGTCATTAACTTTCTCTCCATCACATGGAGCAAAAGACTTGCCCAGCTGAGCCCAGTCAAACCACAGAATCAAGGCAAGTAAGAAACACTTGTTCTAAGTCACTTATGTTTTGGGGTGTATGTTAATGCAGCCAACAGGTAATGCAAACACCACTGTGGGTTTATTTGGGTGTATTTGGGTCTTCTGATACCCAAATAACTGCCCAACTTTCAAATTACTGGATAAGCATATTTCCCAGGGATCTTCTCAACAATTCTGGTGGCCTAGACAGTCTTCTCCAGCATCCGACCTGCTACAAATCATACTCTGAGCCACTTCTCTGCCACCTTGAGAGATCTCTTACATTGTTATTTTACTTCCACTCATTATAATGCTTCCCACTGGGGGCAGGAAATGGATCTTGTCCTGGTTTCTTGTGAAAGTTAAGGCTAAAGTAGCTGTTCTTGAACAGTCCTCCAAAATGTATTAGGAAGTATCCCAAAGTTCGTTCTACCTCATACAACCCCCATCACGTGGTTCTCAACCCTGGGGGTTAACCACCTAAGAGAATGTTTATTCGGAGTAGGACTGGGGCCAATGAAGCAAAATGAACCGACTTATAAAGCTGGAAACATAGAAACAAAGTCTTATAAGGATAAGGGTAGGAATTTTGATTAATCACCTGACTCAAACAGCTTGAGACTATAAACTGAAGGCTTATTACTTATTAATAATTCCAATTTAATTAATTAAAATCAAATTTGGAGTTTATTTCAAGGGCTCTCAAAAGCCCAAGCATCAGCTAAAATCTATCTTATAATTAGATGATTTGGAATTTAATATAGTTTAACCGACTGAGCCATCCAGGCGCCCCTTGGAATTTAATATAGCAAGAATTTTTGTTTCCCACTGCAGTAGAATATTACTCTGGCTTTTTTAAGTTTATATGCAGATACTCTAATTAGTGATCTAAAATAAACCTCTATCACAGAACTCTCCAGTAAATAATTTTGAGCATGCATTCCAACCCATATATATTTATTTATAAGTGATACACAACATGTCCTGCATATTATGTACATTATGAAATATGATAAAAACTGAAATTGGATATAAGGAGAAAAAAATTGTTTTAAAGAAGTGCTATCATTTTCTTCTAACACTGTCTAATGTACTATCTTGAATGTCCCCTCGGGAAAAACAAACCCCAGGAGGCAAATCACTCATCTGGTTCAAGTAATAGGGAAAAAGACCAAATCCACTGCTGATTTTGGTTTCTGTGTAATTCTTTCAATAAAATTTTAAATAAATATATTAAAGTGATACCTGCTGGTGGAAAATCTCTTCCTCAACAACCACTTCAGGTGCCGCTTCCTCCTCCTCCTCTTCTTCAGGTATGGTTGTTTTAAAGACTGTACTTCTTTGAGCAACCTCCTGAAAACAAGAGTAACTTTTAAGTCAACGTCATAACTATCGCAAAGGCAGTTGGGGAGAGGGAACTTATCTTTGCTTAACTTTTAGAAACAGCACCTTTCCTGCATCAGGGATTATTTTCTAAAAAAGAAGAAAGTGCTTCATCAATAGCTTTAGCTAGTGAACAGGATATTTTACACGACTAGTAGCAGTTGTTAGATTTTCAATATTCCCCACAGAGGAGCTACCGGTATCCAATTTGAAATACCGGCTGCAAAGATTCCAATGCTTCTGATCCCATTCGCTTACTAAGAACTCTGTGAACAATCTGGCACACGAGACTCTTTGTAACACTCAACCTGAATGCAGCTTCAAGGTCCTGGCTCCTCACAAAAAGAAGGCACTGAAGAAACTCTGAATTAAATGAAGCTGAAGGCCAAATGCTGTGATCGCAGGCAACACGGTGGCAACAGTCCACCTTCAACAACTTTCCTCTCAGGAAATGGAACCAAGACAGATGAGCGCCATTTACTAATAACACACCAGTGAAGCTCCAATGTATTCTGCACAGAAAATAGTTTCATCATTCACCGTTTCCATTTTCTCCTGAAAGGCACCAGTACAGATGCCTCTCCTGTGGAGAACGCTGACTTGCACAGCACAGCAGTATGTGTGTGTAAGCAAGAGGCTGACCTGACGATCTGGCAGCAAGTAAATGAGTGTCCTACAGCCTGCTGCAGAGCATCTCATTTTATTCTGTACCAAGTCCTAAGGTCACTCAAGAAGGATAACTCCACAGACAAAGATGCTAAAATTCCGTCAGTAAAAGCTTATCTGGAATTTAACACACAACCAGCTCGTTTAAAATAGCAGAGAAAGAAAACCAAAGAAGGTTGTCTTACAAATCAGAGTTCAACTTTAAATTTATGTCCAGGGATATATCTCATAAATGAAGCAAGGTAGTACACTAGTGTTTTGTGGGGAATTTTGATTACGTTACACGGCCAAGGAAGACAGAGAGTGAGAGTCTCAGCTGGAAACTTCAACTCTGTGAGGTCAGTCAGTGCTCAGGTACACGAACAGCCACTTCACAAACATTAGCGTGCTCTGACCAAATCAGCACTAACAAAAAAGCATGTGAGCCTTACATCAATTATAATTCTTTGAAGTCAGGTATCAATTGGGGGATGGCGGCATACAAAATAGAAGAAGAATTCTCAAAAAGTGCTCAGAGTACCCAGCCTTCCACAATTCATCCTAAAACGAGGCAAGAAAAGTCAAAGAAACCCTGCTACAGAATTCTCACATTCCAGCTCAGGCAGCACGTGACAAACATATACACCTCATCTTGCAAACATTCTTAAAGCATGTGACGTTATTTTCCTCAAATGTGAAACTCCGTAAGCAGGAACTTGCCCAACTAAGTTAATTATAAGTTAATTCACCTGAACTACTTTTTATTTTTATTTTTTTTATTTAAAAAAAATTTTTTTTAACATTTACTGATTTTTGAGACAGAGAGAGACAGAGCATGAACAGGGGTGGGTCAGAGAGAGAGAGGGAGACACAGAATATGAAACAGGCTCCAGGCTCTGAGTTGTCAGCACAGAGCCTGATGCAGGGCTCGAACCCACGAACTGTGAGATCATGACATGAGCCGAAGTTGGACGCTTAACCGACTGAGCCACCCAGGCGCCCCTGAACTACTTTTTAAAAATGTTTATTTTTAGGGAGAGAATGAGAGAGGATGGGCATGAGCACATGTGGGAGAGGGGCCGAGAGAGAGGGAGAGACAGAATCCTAACCAGGCTCTGCACTCTCGGCACAGAGCTCAATGCGGGGCTCAATCTCACGAACCCATGAGATCATGACCTGAGCGGAAATCAAGAGCTAGACACTTAACTGAGCCACCCAGGTGCCCCTCACGTGAACTACTTTTTTTTTTTTAATGTTTTATTATTTATTTTTGAGAGAGAGAGACAGAGCATGAGCAGGGGAGGGACAGAGAGAGGGAGACACAGAATCCAAAGCAGGCTCCAAGGCTCTGAGCTGTCACTGACACAGGGCTCAACCCCACGAATTGTGAGATCATGACCTGAGTTGAAGTTGGACGCTTAACCAACTGAGACACCCAGGTGCCCCTTTAGTTATTTTTAATATAAGCCTGCTGTTAAGCACCTTTCATGTGATGACATTTAAAAACCAAATAATCCAATGCAGAAGGCCTGTATAGAAAATCAGTGTACTAAATAATGTCTAAAAATTGATAGAAAAATCATAAAACACATTTAGAACCAAAAATCGTTGGAAGGGTTGGGCCCAGGAAATTATTAGTCAAGGCGCTAATAAGTGTCTTTATCCAAAAAGTTCCTCTCATCCAACCCTATCAAGTGCCCTGAAAGACACATATAAATGGCCTCTCTGTAAAACGTATTAGGAGTCTGTCCCTGTTAAGCCTTGCACGCACAAAGGTACACTATTCAGGCATGCACTGAAGCCAGCCAGTACCAGCTGATGCGCTCACCTCTGCCAACTGTGCTCAGTCATGACATGCGGATATGCTGGAAACACCACAGTGACAGTATGGGATATCCACAGCACAGAAATCAGCAAATGTTACAGGGCTGTTTTTCGATGGAGGAGCTGTTAAACTATGGTATCTCTGTACAGACAAGCAATCATTCACATATATAAAAGCTTCAGTTAGGACTATATTCCAGAAGGTAGAGACTTTTATTTCTTATTTCCCTCACAGAAGAACATTTTAGCATGTCAACACTTGGGTGTTTTTAATCATCTAGCACCTCCTCCCTCCTTTCTCAGTGAGAGTCCCCAGTTTCACCTGGGTACCCATCTCTCCTGTGGAGATGGGACAAATGAGTCACAAGGAGCAGAGGGGATCAAGCTGCTAGAGAGAGAATACTCAAGCTCTGTCCTCCTGACTCCAGGAACCGGGTTAGAAGGGAGCCTGTGAGCCATGCTGGTACGAGGAGAGTAAAGCCCAAGATGGGAATGTCACAGGGAAAGAGGCTCTTTCCCACAAAAAGCCAACCTGGAATGATGCACTTCCAGGAACTCCAGCACCCATCCCACATCAACCACAGAGACGCTCAGCAAACAGACAAAGAAGATCCTTGGTGACAGTGAGTGAACTCCTGGATCAAGTCCACTACTGCTGGATTTCTGGGTGTGTGAGCCCAGATATTCCCAGGAGGGTTGGTTTAAGTGGGTTTTCTGACATTTCCAATGCCTCAGGCAAGAAGAAAATATATGTAAAAAAATAAACTGACTTATGCCAATTACCTACAAACTTACAGAAAAATGGTCTTTATGGTAGTGATTATGGATTGTTGCAAATATGGTCTGGAATTTACTAATAAACACGGTTTCAGAATTAACGACTAAATACCAAATTTACTTGGCTGGCAACCGCAAAAATAGAAACTGTATTCATCCTATTTTCCTCATTTGACAAAAGTCACTTTAAATACAGCCTAGCAAGCAGAAGACAGAAGTCTGTTAAAAGAACAAAACCGACCAAGCAAATAATCTAATATTCAATGGTTTAAGTTCAGAGAAACCAAAGCTTCAGTCAGCTTTATCGAAACGTCACTGTAATACCACCTTCAAGCCTGACCCCAGTCACGGGATCTGCTTTGTTCACATGTCACTCTATCTTGTGGGCTTTAAACTGCTACATTCCAAATACCTTCCCATAAGACCACTTCTAACTAGATAGGCTTTCACAAATGGTACACAGGTGATGACTGGATTTCCATGGTTCACAAAAGCCCATCTCATCTGCCAGGGCCCCTTCTAACGGTGCTTTTCAACCTGAGCAAATCGCCACTTTCGGCAACACTGTGAGAGTGTCAAGTGTGCTGCCCACATCAGGTGTCGGGGGAATGCAGCACTTGGGTGGCGGCCCCAGCGACCCTGGGAAAGTTTCCAAAGTGCTGATGGCAAGAAGCCTCTTCTTTCTCCTGCGGAGAAGATCCAACACCTTGAAGATGGAGTAAGCAACAGCAAGTGTCAACTACGCCCCCACCGGAGAGGCTAGCCAAGGACCTGGAGGGGAAATCTTCACGCGTGCCCTGAAATCTCATACGACCGTACTGAGGTCTACGGTGAATCAGAACCACTCAGTCTGAGATCAAGGGCACTCTTCATCCAGCAGACCGTGAATTCATGTGAAAAGCGGTCCCAACACCAGCGCATGTGTGCAGTGAGAGACAGACAGGAAGGTGGCACGGCACGGGGCTCCTGATGCAAACACCCCACACCCACATTGCAAACGTGTTACTTTATTTCTCTGAACTCAAGGGAAGGCCCACGTTTAATTAAAATTTTTTTATCCAGTAAATTCTTACTGAAATATGTGCCAAGAAAATTCACCGTAGGTCCTCACCCTCAATGTGCTGTGCTGATTACTGTAATGAGACAGGCCAACCAGACAAGCCCCGTACAGGTGAGAGGTCTGCACTCGGCATTACAGCGGCGGAGAAGGAAGCCCTAAGGGGCTGCTGCGAGTTGGCCTGCAACCGCTCCTTCCTCCGCAGACTCCCACTTCTTGAGTGGGAGTGCACGTGCACATATGGTAGGGGTGTCTTTACCTGACAGCACGGGTAGGTAAGGTTCTTTGATAAGAATCTAGGACAGACATGTTAAAAATAGAAATATCAAGCAGATGTACACTCCACAGTCTTCAAACTCACAGTTTCACAAACACTCTGAGCTAGCAACAAGGTGAAAACATAAGCAGTCACCAGAGGCCAGATGCTGTTGCAAGCATTTCCCAACGATTATCTCATTTATATTGTATTCCTCCTATTAATACCATCACAATTATATTACTTGTCTTTATCATCTCCACTGTAAAATGAGAAGACTAAAGTAAAGGAACTTGCCGAAAGTCACAAAGCCAGTGGCAGTGGAGACAGAACTACTGTCCTGTATGTTCAGAGTCCACAATACATTCCTACTTCACTCCTAAAATCTGAAGTCAGCTTCACTTGGATTTACTGAGCGGCCTTGGTCTGGTGTAAGCAATCAACTACTTCCCATTTCAATGTGATTTCTGAAGAGAAATCGTCTTGCACAATGAACTTTCAAGGGGAACATACAGTGTGGTAGTGCTGACAAAATGGCCTTACCTCTCCCTGAGAATTTTTCAATATCACCTTCACATCTTCACCAGTGCCCCAAGAGTTCTGGTTCTTCCAGATGAGGTCAGTGGGAGGACTGGCTGTGACGCCAGCATTTGCAGCCCAAATCTAGAAAAGAGAAAGGACATGAGTCGATCCAGATCCCAGCTCTCCCACATCCCAACGACAGCAAAATAACCAAGAGACTTGGATACTTTATAAGAGAACGGATTCTAACTCTCAGAACTGAGTCCCAGGTTCAGAGACCTGCTGTATGACTAGCTGTGCATCCAGGAGAACCTTTCTAGGCCTCGGCTTCCCCAACCGATAAATGTGAATGGTGATGCACAGGGATCTGAGGGGACGTTGTCCATATTCACCTCCTACCCCTCAACATG
Source organism: Felis catus (assembly GCF_018350175.1). NCBI lineage: Eukaryota > Metazoa > Chordata > Mammalia > Carnivora > Felidae > Felis > Felis catus. The sequence goes on along the minus strand of NC_058368.1, from coordinate 104,302,114 downwards.
TCAGCTGAATGTGTGCAAGTGACCTTACTCTCATTAGGCATGAAATGACAGAAGTGAAACCTGGAACGCATGGGATTACTCTACCCGCACAGAGGGGCTGGCTCACTCGGCAAAGCTCAGCTCTCACTGTCGCTACTGTTACTCTATGGGTTTTATGGGCCATTCTTCCGGGGTGGAGCCCTCTGACCAGCTCCAATAGTAGCCTCCAGCTGCCTAGAGCAGGAAGTTAAGAGATACCGCTAACTTCTCTCAAAACTTCTGCAGCAGAGAGCCCACCTAGAATATTCTAATATAAACTAGTAGGTCTCCAACTAGGGGCTCTGTCACAATACGTCAGGAGTGTCTGATACTGAACTCCGAAAAGAAAACAGGAAAGGAACAAATCACCCATTACTCACTGATAAACAGGAATGCTACTGAAATAGGCAAAACCAAAAAAATTACATTTCCCTCCTAATAAGCATGGAAATTCTGCCATATTTTTAATGTATTTTATAGGCAAAAGAGTATTGGTAGAGTGGAGAAAATGTGAGTCAAAAACTCTGGCTCTGAGCCAGGGACAAATCACTCCAGCTCCACAACCTCCATCTGTAGGGACACGACCACCAATCTTGATGCTTCTGAAAGAGTATATGAAAATAGAGGGGCGCCTGGGTGGCACAGTCGGTTAAGCGTCTGACTTCAGCCAGGTCATGATCTTGCGGTCTGTGAGTTCGAGCCCCGCGTCAGACTCTGGGCTGATGGCTCAGAGCCTGGAGCCTGTTTCCGATTCTGTGTCTCCCTCTCTCTCTGCCCCTCCCCCGTTCATGCTCTGTCTCTCTCTGTCCCAAAACTAAATAAATGTTGAAATAAATAAATAAATAAATAAATAAAATAAAATGCATCTATTGTTTAAAAAAAGAAAAAAAAGAGTGTATGAAAATATAAAGGAAAGTCTTACACCCCATAAATTATTTTACAATATAAATGGCTACATGATGGCAAAATGAAGACTGGAGATCATACAGGCAGACATCTTTTTAAATGGGGAGGAAAATCTATGAATTACTAACTACGAGGGAGCCCATCCTCTGTAGATGCTCACCTGAAGCTTCAAGATCTTTCGTCAGCATTATAGCTGGAAACTGACAAGGAGCATTTACTGGGGTAAAACAAAAAATGAACTGGAACTAGGCTGTCAGGTTTGTGGAATGTTAATGTTTTCCTCGATTCAAGCAAGACATTTTCACTAGTCCATATGGAATCATATAGTTGGTTTAGTGTTGTTAATAATCACAAAATGTCAGTAACCTTACTGGGTAATTTAATCTACATCTAAAATGTCCCAGAGTCTAGGGTGCTTGGGTGGCTCAGTCAGTCAGGTGTCCGACTTCAGCTCAGGTCATGATCTCATGGCTTGTGAGTTCGAGCCCCGTGTTGGGCTCTGTGCTGACAGCTCAGAACCTGGATCCTGCTTCAGATTCTGTGTCTCTCCCGTTCTCTGTCCCCCCCATGCTTATGTTCTGTCTCTGCCTCTCAATAATAAATAAAAGTTAAAAAAAAAAAAATTAAACATCCCAGAGTCATCCTGTTCCATGTGCTAGCCATATGTGGTTTCTGAACATTTGAAATGTGGCTGGTCAAAATGGAGATGTACTGTGAGGACAGCTGTAAGTTTGAACACATAGTTTAAAAAAAAAAAAAGGTAGGGGCGCCTGGGTGGCTCAGTCGGTTGAGCGTCCGACTTCAGCTCAGGTCATGATCTCGCAGTCCGTGAGTTCGAGCCCTGCGTCAGACCTCTGTGCTGACAGCTCAGAGCCTGGAGCCTATTTCAGATTCTGTGTCTCCCTCTCTCTCTCTGCCCCTCCCCGGTTCATGCTCTGTCTCTCTCTGTCTCAAAAATAAATAAACGTTAAAAAACAATAAAAAATAAAAAAATAAATTCTAAAAAAAAAAGGTAAAATATCTGACTTAATAATTTTTTATACTGATCACATGTTGAAAGAATAGTATTCTGGATATAGTGGATTATATAAAATATAACACTGAAGTTAATTTCACATCTTTTTTACTTTGATGTGGCTACAAGAAAATTTTAAATTAAGTACTTCTTTCTTTGTGTTCTAGAGCTTTAAATTAATCTTTGCTATTGTCTAGTACAATTTTACAGGAAGATTACTTATCACTACCATGTTCCAAAGAGCTTCTTATCATATTTAAGGCTAGCTACTTAAAAAAAAAAAAAAAATCACATTATTTTATATGATAATTGAGCTCCACTAGACCTATAGTATATTTATCTATTTGGTCCCTGAGGAACTATATCTAATGGAAAAAGCCTATGATTGGCATAATGGTTTCACATTACTTTACAGAGACAGAGAGCACACTCAATTCTGAAATCTTCTGAATTAAAATGTCAGATTCTCTCCACCACATTATGCAACCTCCAAAAGACATGTAAGAGGACTGAACAATTTTCTCTCACTATAGTAATGACTAATGAGAAGAAAAGATAGTGTGGTTAGAATATTTGTTTCCATTTTTTACCCATTATTACAAAATTAGCATCTCATATTTTCCCAATGTGGTATCAAGCTCTAGGACACTTTTTAAAAGAAAAGTCCTAACTAGTTTGAGCCTCTGATCTTAAACACTAAATGTGTATCAATCATAAATTTAAAAATATGTGTTTAGTATTTTTAAAAGAAATTGGTAAAAGTTACTTCTCTATCCTTCAAGAACGAAAATATGAACCATTTTCACATCTTTATCAAAGTTAACAATTTACAAAATCTACTAAGAAAAAAAGAAATTTTGTGTTTGCTCAATGATGCTACTTCTATAGAAAGTATGCTAATGACATTTAGTAACTATTAAAGATGTGATGTTTCAGAGCACAGCCAACGGTCAGTGAACCACTTAGAACTCAAAATACAGAGTGACACAAAAAGCCCATCTCTCTGCAAATCTAGAAATGTAAACACTATGTATGTAAAAACCACGTTACCCTCGCTAAATTATGTTTAAAAAAGTGATTCTGGGGGCACCTAGGTGGTTCAGTCAGTTAAGCGTCTGACTCTTGGTTTCAGCTCAGGTCATGACTTCATAGTTTGCGAGCTCGAGCCCATGTCGGGCTCCGTGCTGACAGCGCAGAGCCTGTTTGGGATTCTCTGTCTCCCTCCCTCTGCCACTCACATGCGTACACGCTCTTTTTCTCTCCCTCTCTCTAAGTAAATAAACTTCAAAAAAAAAAGTGATTCTTTCTAGGATCTATCACTTAATGACTATTGTTCAAACCACAGGTCTCTAATCCAACACCAGAGATGGTGACTAAGGGTGAGGTGGGTCCTGGACACCAAAGCACTACCCAAATGATGCTGAAGGTCAGTCACCCAAGGCAGACAACTGTCATTTTAAGGCATACCTTAGCATTAAAAGATTATCCTAATAGTTCTTTATGCTAAGCAGTATCTCCTGAATCAGACTGGCTACAATAATGTCAAGAGACAGCTGTTTTATATCTACTGGAGTAGACAAAATAAAGATTATTCACAGGTCAATACTTTCACTTTTAATAGTCAATTACCACTCTCAATAAAATAGGATTTTAAAAATCTTTAATAGTACTTGTAATTCCCTAATAATGTCAAAGATGTTTTAATGCCCACTTCTAAAATGCTTCCCTTGAAGCCAAAAATTTTCTTGAATTACTTTAACTGTTAGTTAAGACACTGAAGTTAAATTAAATGATGATTAAATTCACTTACTGTAACAGTCTGGCCTGCCTTCAGCACATATCTTGAGGTATATTTATAACTGACTGATGTGTCTCCAATTTTTCTGATCATTTCCCAGCCTCCCATTGGCTGATCCTATTCACAAAAAGAATAAAACAAGGTCACATGAAATATACAGAAAGCGATAGATAACCATATAAATGAACTTACACAGGCAGTTAAACTAAGAAGGCTCTATGGGAGTCTTCCTAGGAATCTATTTTCCTACTACAAAAAGAAAACATGGTTTTGTCATTTAGCAGAGCAGTAACTTCAATAGTGCTACAGTTTTAATATTAAGGTACTTTATTTTAAAGAAGACAAAACTGGAATAAAAGGAATGTGAACCAAACTAAATGGTTCATAGTCACTGCTAGATCAGGTGGGTCTTTGAAATTTACAACACAATCTAGCGGTCATAATCACGATCATAAACATCTAACATTTGATTAATTTAAGCTTTAAAAAAATACAGACACATAAAAACAGATGGAAGAAAATGTGTCCTTTATCTTTTGCACCTATACCACTTCTGCCCACATGTAACTCCCTTACCTCAAAGCATGAGGGGCTGAAAAAGGGTCAGTGATGCAATGAGCCAGTCCCAAGTGAGGTCTATCACCGCAGGCCCCCAAGCTACCCAGGGCTGCCTGACACCCGAGAAAAGGTGCAGGGTATTTAAAGCAATTAGCTGGACTGATCTATATCCATCTCTAACTCAAAGCCAGGAATAAACCAGGCTGAAAGCCAGCTGTAGAATAACTCAACACAGGGCTATTAGGCCTTTTGAAAAACAGCCAAACTACAATAATGGAGCAGCAGAGGCTACTCTTTTTCTTCAGGTTTTAAAGTCGTGACTAAGAGGGCACAGAGCCTGTTCTCTTTTAGTATGTGAACTACTAGCTTTCCTTTGCCCATCCAAATTATGTATTCATACACACACACACACACACACACACACACACACACACACACACACACACAAGGCAGCTTCAATAGCTCTGGTGAGAAAAGGAGTGGTTTTCACGAACAACATTTGACAAATCCTAAACAATGCTTCAGGAAGTGACATTCATCCCACTGCACCCCCCATGGAACCCCCAGGCCTGCCATCCAGCATCATCGCACATACCCCTGCATGGCCTCCAGCTCCATGATGCCTAGCCAGGAAGGAACTTCACTTCTGAGCTCTCAAAAACCCCAGCTCAAAACCTCACAATTCCCTGCTATGAATATTTTGTCTAACTTTTAAACAAATAATTTCAAGATAGGGCTCCATACAATTCTTCATATAAATTATATCATGAGTTTTTATTCATTTATTCATTTAAAGAGCAAAATACTCCCTGCATATATCTGACTCTAGCCTCACATTTCCTTCCTTTTCTGATGTTAACGGCTGTGAAAAAATATCTCCCATTTTCACACTCCCACTCCAACTTTTCCACCAATCTGGCTAGGGAAGGGTGTAACAACAACTCATCCTTAGGAAGGCCACTGTGACAGAATGGCCAAGTGTGACAAAAAGCTGTGGCTCTGTACAGAAAGGCTAAGGAAGGACATCTTTAAATCACTAAGTGTACCCTCTCCTCTTCCTCCTCCTATTTCAATGTGTATTTTACTTCGTGAATTTAAGTAAAAAATAGAGGAGGGCAACTCTTATTCTGTGAAGACTACTGAATCCAAATAAAGGCTGAGGAATTATTAGCAATGCAAAATAGTCTACCAATCAGCAAAGCCTTCCTAGAAAAAAAGGGGGAATCTGTTTTTCACCTGTTCAGAAGTGTTCTTCAAGCGGATAAATTTCCCATCAACATCGATCTCTTCAATGCAGACATTGCCAGTGGCCGAGGCGGAATGAGAGATGCTGACGCTACTGCTCGCCTCAGACTCTTCTACGTCAACTCTCTTCCGCTTCCCTCTGGTCGTGCGCACGCTCCTACTTGAGGATGCTCGGGACACTGTCACACGAGAAGAAGGGCTTGGAGAGAGCTTCAATCTACAGGGGAAAAATAATCCATTTATGAGACAATTATGCACTTCCAACTTTAGTAAAAACGGTATTAATATCCTGCACATGCATTTCTAAAGCAAAACATCACTGAAGATCTGCTGAACAAGGCTGATATACATCTTAACTAAGACAAAAGTCTTTGTGCTAGAGTGCCCACCATAATGTTCTTTAAAAAATAATATCGGAATGTTTTTCCCTAGGAACAGAATGTAATTGTTATGCAGGAAGTCTGGAAAACATGGGGAGAGGAACCAACCCACCTACTACAATGTATGTAACACTGAAACTAAATGGCTTCTCATTCCAAATTTTTTTTTTAACATTTATTTATTTTTGAGAGACAAAGCATGAGCAGGAGATGGGCAGAGAAAGATGGACACACAGAATCCAAAGCAGGCTCCAGGCTCTGAGCTGTCAGCGCAGAGCCCAACGCGGGGCCAGAAGTCACAGTCTGTGAGACCATGACCTGGCCTGAAGTCGGATGTTTAACCGACTGAGCCACCTAGGCGCCCTGGCTTTTTATTCTAAATCAGACACTTAGGCTTTGCAACTTTTTTCTAAGAACAGGTATCAAAGGATTTATACACTAACCATATTTGAAAAATAAGCATAAAGGTCTCTTTCAGCAAATGTAGTATTTTACAACATAATATTTAAAATCTCAAGAAAAAGACTCTGCATCTTGACACAGTCCAGCATTTAAAATAATAGTAACAGGGACATCTGGGTGGCTCAGTTGGTTAGCGTATCCAACTCCTGATTTCAGTTCAGGTCATGATCTCACAGTCACGAGATCCAGCCACATGTCAAGCTCCACACTGGGCATGGAGCCTGCTTAAGATTCTCTCTCCCTAACTGACATATTAATTAACTCTGGGGTGAAAAAAAAAAAAAAATTAACTCTGGGGTGGGAATCTTTTCACAATGTATACATATACCAAATCATCATGTTGTACACTTTCAATATATTGCAATTCTATTTGTCAATTATATCTCAATAAAGCTAAAAAAAATTCCAAAAACAAAAAATCTATCCCCCTTCCTCTGGCCTCTCCCCCACTCGTGCTCGGTTTCTCAAACAATAAAATAAAATAGAATACGATAGATAGAATACAATACAATAAAAAAGACTGCTTGAATATTTTTGTTGTTGAGAGAGATAGATGATCCATTTCTACTTATATCTATACTCCAGTGTTAAAATATGACAGAGAAAATATTTAAGGTTGCCTTAAATGCTAAAATAAAATTTTTGCAAAAGCTCAATCCTATTTACTACTCTTAAATAAAAAGGGGAAGGACAAAAAGTATGGGGCAGAGTGACACCGAAGTTACTTACCTCTCCTCTTCGCCCTCTAAGAGCTTCCTGTAAGCACTGATTTCCATGTCCAGGGCTAACTTTACATCAAGAAGTTGTTCATAATCATTGAGCTGTTGCTGCATCTGATCCCTTATTTCCGCCATCTCTCGCTCTTTGTCAGACAGCATGCGCCTAGAGTTGTCTCTTTCTTTAGCGAGCAAGTCCTCCAACTCTTGAATCCTCTCCAAACATGCTCTAGACTTCAGAGTCAAGGGAACACAATTACTTTCTAGGAATGTTTCAACATTAGCACAAAGCACCTATCTTAAACCATTTCCTGGATGGGAAAACAAATAAAGCTAAAAATTTTCAAAAATAAATAAAATAAATAAAAGATTCTCTCTATCCCTCTTCCTCTGCCCGTCCCCCACTCAGGCTGGCTCTCTCGACACATAAAATAAGAAGACTGCTTGAATATTTTTTGTTAAGATCGATAGATATATGATCTCCCTCTTTCTCAGTCCCTTCCCACTTACATTCTCTATCTCTCAAAATAAGTAAACTTAAAAAAAATTAAAAACCAAAATCTCTCAAATACAAAATACAGCCCTTGGGAAGTTTTGACTTGTAAAAGACTTCAAAAAGAGGTAAATTCTTCAAATGCAGTATGTTATAAACATACATATAATTTTTCGGTATTTGGCCAAATAAAACAAAATTTTTAAAGTTGTGGTTTTAGTAAAAGTCGAGTCTGGCTCCCCTACAAACCTTTTCACTCAAAAGTATAAATTAACAAAAGTAAAGAACAAAAAAAGATAGGAAACTCAGTGGTAAAGAACGAAAAAGGTAGGAAACTCACTGACAAAAAGAAACCTAAGGGAGAAAGTATGCTTTGGAGAACTGCTGGAATTATGCAGAAACCACAGAAGGGGATTCTGGTAATTCCCAGGGACAGTGTCCCTTTAGGACTGCTGCGCTCTCATGATCAGGCAGCATACAAAGACTGTACAATATAGTGTGGTTTGTAAGATACTATTTTAAGCATAAAACTTTGCATTTGGTATTTAAAAAAATTAGGGGCGCCTGGGTGGCGCAGTCGGTTAAGCGTCCGACTTCAGCCAGGTCACGATCTCACGGTCCGTGAGTTCGAGCCCCGCGTCGGGCTCTGGGCTGATGGCTCAGAGCCTGGAGCCTGTTTCCGATTCTGTGTCTCCCTCTCTCTCTGCCCCTCCCCCGTTCATGTTCTGTCTCTCTCTGTCCCCAAAAATAAATAAACGTTGAAAAAAAAAAAATTTAAAAAAATGAGAAATCACACAGCCTAAGCCAGAAAGTTCATCTGAGAACCTTGTGGCTCACTAGGTTATTATTCTTCTGTATTTCTCCAAGACAGAATTCATCTCAGTAACCTCAAAAAAATGACAAAGGTGATCAACTCAGCCTGAAAGATAGTTCACACCCTTAGAATCACAAGTAGCTGCATCAGAGCAGAATCCAAAGGGCATGTATCGTGCAAAAATTAAACCTAGAAGGCTAAAAATCAAAAGAGGATCTACACTGTGCAGAAACACTACCCTTTACTCGGTTTATGTGTTTCTCACAGGGGTATGGGTTAAAATTTTTGAAAGTGCTTTACATCTATACTTGGGTTGAACAAATAAGTAAACAGGATGGAAGAAACTAGGTTTTTTACTCTCAAAGAGAAAAGTTATAGGGGCGCCTGGGTGGCGCAATCGGTTAAGCCTCCGACTTCAGCCAGGTCACGATCTCACGGTCCGTGAGTTCGAGCCCCGCGTCGGGCTCTGGGCTGATGGCTAGGAGGCTGGAGCCTGTTTCCGATTCTGTGTCTCCCTCTCTCTCTGCCCCTCCCCCGTTCATGCTCTGTCTCTCTCTGTCCCAAAAATAAATAAACGTTGAAAAAAAAATTAAAAAAAAAAAAAAAAAAAAAGAGAAAAGTTATAGACAAGCAAACAAGAAAGCCTAAAATGAACCCTGTGGGATGGGGTTAGTCAGAAACATCTTATTAACTTAGGTTTTGTTTAATATAAATACAAGTGGACAGAAATACGTTATAGAAAGTGTGTAAACTCGGCTTAGCATAATACCTATGTCAGCTAGCTCCATCCACAAGAGGGCCTAGAAGCAATGACACCCCCAGACCAGTGAGACACTCAGTGTCCAGATCATCATTTCTATATACTATTCTCTAATAAAAAGAACCAAGGCTCCATGGAGAAATGTCTGATTCTAGGGCTAGTGCAGGGAAAATACAAGATGAACCTGGAGTATCTTACAGTACTAGAAAGTAAAAAAGTGCTTAAAAAGGGGGGACATGATAGGCAATCTGACAGAACTCCTAATAGCCAAAGCTGGGACCATCTAAGCCAATAAAGGAATGTAGAATTGGATTAACCCAAAAGATAAAATAAATATTCATGAGTCCATACTAATATAAACAAAATGAATGAATAAAATATAAATAAATTTTAAAAAGAAGAGACACATCTTTACTAGGGAATTCCACTTAATAAATGTAGATACCCCTTCAGGATGGAGAGCTTATTTCCCATCCCTTAACCCTCAAGAGTGGGCTGGACTTAGTGGGTTGCTTTCCAAGAACAGAGTATAAAAAGAAAGAAATGGTAATGACAGTGGAGAAACCTGGCAAACACTACCTTAACCAGTGATGAAGGTTAGTATCACCAATGATGTCATGTGACCCCTGACATGATGAGACAAGAAAGGCACTTAAAACCCAGAACCCCAGTCTAATCATGAGAAAAACACCACACAAACTCAGATTGGGAGACAGTATACACGGTAAGTGGCCAGTTCTTCTCAACACTCTCAAGGTCATAAAAAACAAGGAAAGCCTAAGAAACTGTCACAGGCCTGATGAGACTAGGGAGACAGGTGGTACCCTGGAGAAGGAAAACAAGTGCAATAGAAAATGTGATAAAATCCAAATAGTCTGCAGTCTAGTTAGTAGTACTGTACCAACAGCAGCGCTTTCATTTTGACAAATATACCATGATAATATAAGATGCTTACAATGGGAGAAAACTGGTTGAGGGAGACAGGGGAACTGCCTGTACTACCTTTCTAACTTTTCTGTAAATCCAGAATTATGCCAAAATAAAAAGGTTATTTAAAAAATAATTAATTAGGGGCGCCTGGGTGGCTCAGTCGGTTAAGCGTCCGACTTCAGCTCAGGTCACGGTCTCACGGTCCGTGAGTTCGAGCCCCGCGTCGGGCTCTGGGCTGATGGCTCAGAGCCTGGAGCCTGCTTCCGATTCTGTGTCTCCCTCTCTCTCTGCCCCTCCACCGTTCATGATCTGTCTCTCTCTGTCTCAAAAATAAAAAATAAATAAATAAATAAATAAAAAATAATTAATTAAAATCCAGAGCAGCATCTGACAGTCCATATCAGAAGGAGGCATTCATCTTAAGAGTGATACTAAACATAATCCCTACCTCGAAAACTTGCATTTAAACTGCATTTGCAGGGGCGCCTGGGTGGCTCAACTGGTTAAGCATCCAATTCTTTGTTTTGGGACTGGTCATGATCTCACGGTTTCTGGGTTTGAGCCCCGTGTCAGGCTCTGTACTAACAGTGAGGAGCCTGCTTGGAACTCTATCTCTTTCCCTCCCCTGCCCACGCTCTCTCTCATTCTCTTTTTTTTTTTTTCAACGTTTATTTATTTTTGGGACAGAGAGAGACAGAGCATGAACGGGCGAGGGGCAGAGAGAGAGGGAGACATAGAATCGGAAGCAGGCTCCAGGCTCTGAGCCATCAGCCCAGAGCCCGACGCGGGGCTCGAACTCACGGACTGCGAGATCGTGACCTGGCTGAAGTCGGACGCTTAACCGACTGCGCCACCCAGGCGCCCCTCTCTCTCATTCTCTTGCAAAATAAACAAACATTAAAGGAGTTGATGAAAGGCATGAAGTACCCAAGATTCAGAGGTAACCTCTGAGCCCAGATTTGTAAACCTAAAAATGTCTCTACTTTTCTGCCTCTGATATTACAGAGCTATATAAGTGGGGAAAAAACAAAATCAAGGTATAAAAAAGTTTTAAAGTTACTCTGAATCATTTAGAAATAAATTGTATATATATTTTTTTAATTTTAGAGAGAGAGAGAGAGAGAGAGAGCACAAATGGAGTTGAGGGACAGAGGGAGAGAGACAGAGATAGAGAGTGAGAGAAACAGAGAATCTCAAGGAAGTTCCAAGCTCAGCATGAAACATGACGCAGGGCTCGATCCCACAATCCCAGGATCATGATGTGAGCCAAAATCAAGAGTTGGATACTCAAGCAAGCCACCCAGGCACCCCTAGAAATAAATGATATTTTAAATAGCTACACAACACCTGTCGTGTAGGCAAACACAAAGAATACAACATGAGAGACAGACCTAGATTCTTCTTGCAAGTCTGCCATTAAGTACCTTCGAAACTCTGGGCAAGCTGTAACTAACCTCACTAAACCAGTATCCACATTTGAAAAATGAAGAAGTCAAACTAGATTATCTACATGTATGATCCTACCCCTCACTCTAAAATACTTTATAGCTGACTTCTGCTGGTCTTTTGTTTGTTTGTTTGTTTGTTTGTTTGTTTGTTTTAATAGTATGTAACATAATTGTACTAGTTTATTAGGGTCTAGCTACAATAGAAGCTTCCAGAGTCTGAAGGTTAGAAAGAAAAAAAAAAAAAAACTTAGAGGTGCTTTCAAAGTGCTAATGGAGAGTCTTCTGCAAGCCAGACAGACTGTGATCAACCAATTAATTTGGCCACTAAAAAACTAGACAGAAATAAAAGAAATGCTGTAAGCAATATACAAAATTCCTAATTTCAAAAGACTACTACTATCGTATCTATGTTATTTAAAAATATTTTAAGTCAGCATTTTAAAGGCTATGTCAATTTTATTTTTTTAGTATTATTTTTTTTATGTTTAAGCAATCTCTACACCCAACGTGGGCTCAAATTTCCAACCCTGAGATCAAGAGTCTCATGCTCTACTGCCTGAGCCAGCCAGGTGCCCCAAGGCTATGTCAATTTTAAATCAAGTTTAAGAAGTACCTCACTAGCATAAGTCAAATAACCAAAAGGAAACTGTATGGCCTAAGAGGCAGCATGAGGAAACAGGTATGGCCCAACAACAAATGCAGTTAAAATGCACAATGGGAAATACTGGGAGGGGTGGCTTTTTGCTTCTCTTTCTAAGAGGCTAAAGTTTATGAACTAATGAAGACACTCTTCAAGATATATTACTTACCATAAAATCTGATACAAGTAATGAATGGAGGAAGGACACCCTGCCCCCTGCAGCTCCCCAAAGTCAAAGAAATTCAAAACTATTCTGGCTGAAGGAGGTGCATCTCTCCTATTTCGTAAGGAGTTAGCTCCTGGAAACCCAGGGCCCCGCCTAACACTGTTTAAAGACCATTAACCAGAAGTTAACAAAAAACTGTCAAGGACAGGAGTATAACTAAGAAGCCAAGAGGGAAACAGCCCTGAGCCTGAGTCAGGAAAGGTGGCTACCAAGTTTCACAACCTATCACTATTTAACAGGCAAGTCTGTGCCTCTGTCTGTAAAACATCTATACCTAGCATAACTAAGCGGAATATGCAGCTGCCAAGAAAGAAAAGTGTAGGGGCCATGTGAAATTCAGAGAAAGGTGATGACTAGAGTATGATTTATTAAATGGAGAAAAATAGTAAATGTCAACACATAGTAGGAACACAGAAGCCTATTTTTTTTTGGAAAGGTAGCTCTTAAGATGGTGCAAAGGAAAAAAAGATTATCTTTAAAGAGTATGAGGGGTAAAAGGAAAAACAGGGAACTAGGAGAAAAACCCATCTATCAGCCTGCAGCCTCTTGGGCAAGTATCTAAACTCACCTAGATCTGTGTCAGACTGAGTGAACTCAATCACTTCTCCGCCTTTGGCCTAAGATTATTATGTGCGGACTGAGTGAACTCAAAGATCCTTCTAGACCTATTGCTACATGAAAACTTCAAAATACTGTCAGGACAAAATAGGTCTAAAATAATTTTTTAAATTATGTCATGAATAATAAAGTACACAAAACAGGCAATATACAAGTTTCTTTCTTTTTTTTAAATTTTTTTTTTAACATGTATTCATTTTTGAGAGTGAGAGAGATAAAGCATGAGCAGGGGAGGGGCAGAGAGAGAGGCAGACACAGAATCAGAAGCAGGCTCCAGGCTCTGAGCTGTCAGCACAGGGCCCGATGACGGGCTCGAACTCACGGACCGCGAGATCATGACCTGAGCCAAAGTCAGATGCTCTACCCACTGAGCCACCCAGACGCCCCCCCCCTTTTTTTTTACATTACCCCATTTTATGTAACTCACTGTTTACCTTGTTTTCTAAATTCTTGCAAAAAAAAGTCTTCAGTTTTATAATCAGAAAAACATTTTACTAAAAATAATAAAATAAAAATAAAATAAAATAAAATAAAATAAAATGGAAGGAAAACTTGATCAAGAATAGAGTTTATTCTTATGGGGAAAATTTAAAACAACAAAAATTTCCTCCCTGACGGGAAACGGAGGCTGAAATTACTTGCCAAGTAATTAAGGGGAGCGGCAGATTATCAAAGCATTCTGCATACTTAAGTGGTCGCTTGTGTACTTTGTGTCCACATCAACACCACCCATACACTGAGACCGGTTTCGAGCGGCGTCCCCACCGCTTGGAGATGCACCTTCAGGGCCCCATCACAACTGGGAGGCACTTCGTCAGCACAACCAGCAATGTCATCATTTGCAACTTAGGTGTACTGACGAATGAATCAGTTGCTAAATTCTTAATAGGCAACTAATGCTACATCTGATGACCCTAATTATTACGTAGTTCAAACATTGAGAGAATCTGTCCAAAATCACAAAGCATTTACCACTCACAAAGAATTTTTGCATGTTTTTCTTATTATGGCTTCCAAATGTGAAGAAAAAGGATGAGGCTGCTAGATGGTTCAGAAAATCTGGGTCCAAGGGGTAAGCCCTAGAAATAAATCAGCATGTCACTTCCTAAGGGAAACCTCTTTAGTTCTGGGTAATCTATTAATTTAGGAGTAACAGTCCTACCCAGGGGACATTTATGTAGTGCAAAATGAACAAACCAGGAAAGCCCTGTGACACAAGAGTGTAGAAAACTACGATGCTCTCTGCACAATGACATCAGGCTGAGCCAAGCAGGTGGACGACAGTGGTCAAGGTGGCCTTCAAGAGCAGCTTACATTATTCTTGGAAGAAGACACTTACTAACCTCTTTCTGTAGATTGGAAAGCTGAGACGAAAGGCTCTCAATTCTCATACGACTTTCCATCAGCTCTTCCCTGGCACTGTTGACAGTAGAAGTATTCATCTCTGATGACAGTCTGGCATTCTCCAGCTAAAAGAAGAACAAACAAGAGTCAGCCTTATCTAGTGACTTAGAGCAAACAATGAGGAAGTATGATTCATCTCAAGGCATTTCGGTTCAAACCTAAGCCCTACTAGTAACTGGCTGATGAAACAGGAAAAGCATCATGAAGTCTGCTGACATGGTATGAATTATCTTACACGTCTTTCTGACTTTAGGTTCAATTCCCAACATATGAGCTTAATAATGGTAATACATGAGGTTCTCTCCCCAAAGTTTATTACTTACATATTTTACCTGAGTATTTCTAATGTGTTAGGTAATACTGCTAATGAGGAGACTGGGTACTAGCAACTTAATTGTGGGTGATGTCTGTAGAAAAATAAACATCACATATCTCTAACCCACCAAATCTAATTAGAGAAGATAAAGCCAGGGGCGCCTGGGAGGCCCAGTCGGTTAACTGTCCGACTCTTGATCTCTCGGCTCAGGTCATGATCTCACCGTTCGTGAGTTCCAGCCCCACAAGTGGCTCCAAGCTGACAGTGTGGAGCCTGCTTGGGATTCTCTCAAAATAAATAAACTTAAAAAAAAAAAAAAAAAAAAAGATAAAGCCAAAAGCAGAGAGTACTAACTCATAGATTATTTCCCACCAAGTAGAACACTTCCTTTCAGAAGCAAAATATAGCCCCTTAGACAGAAACATCCTATTTCTCCAAATGCCCATAACATTCAGCTCTGCGTGTGCCTCAGACACATTTTTCTGGACGTTGTCAGTCTGTTGGCTCCCTCTGGGGACACAGTCTATGTGACGGACGAAACCTACGTTATACTTTGGCTCCTTCACTGCCCAGCACAATGCCTAGTATGGAGTATCAGACAATTCAATGTAAGGTTTCAAAGATCCCTCCCTTTCACTAGCCAAGGACTACTTCAGAAATGAATTCAAAGCAACATCAACAGTTTGAGGCCATTCAACAGAAATTATATTCAACATTACGATGACCTTAATTTTTCTAAGTCTTCCACTAACCCCTTTTTTTTTTTTTTTTTTTTTTTTTTTTTTTTTTTTTTTTTTAAAATTTTTTTTTCAATGTTTTTTATTTATTTTTGGGACAGAGAGAGACAGAGCATGAACGGGGGAGGGGCAGAGAGAGAGGGAGACACAGAAGCGGAAACAGGCTCCAGGCTCCGAGCCATCAACCCAGAGCCTGACGCGGGGCTCGAACTCACGGACTGCGAGATCGTGACCTGGCTGAAGTCGGACGCTTAACCGACTGCGCCAACCAGGCGCCCCCCACTAACCCTTTTTAATCAAATCATTTACATTTCACACACTGGGATAAAATCATTTATGAGGAAAGCCTACACTCATTGGTGTTAAAGATTTCTGCATGATCTGCTAACACAAGTGGAAAGTTTCTATAGTATTTTTAGATGAATAATGGCGGCAGAGGAAGAAATACCACACTTTCCATTTAGCCTCTGTTCAAAAAAGCTTGAGTTGTGGTGGTCGCAACCAATGCACAACGATGCCATGCAAGTCAGAACGAGGTGCCGTCTGACATTCATTCGCTGTTAAATGCACATGTAGGACAGCATGATTAGTACTGGCCACGGGGAGGGAAGTATTTTCAGAAGGCTTGGGTTTAACTATTAAGACACAACTTACCTCTATTAAGAAACCCTTACCCCTGATATGGGTGAAATAACCCTACTTTCTTTCAATAATTTCTAGTATCATTTACGTTATAGAAAACTTTTTTAAAAACTCCATTTTCGAGGCGCCTCAGTGGCTCAGTCGGTTAAGTGGCCGACTTTGGCTCAGGTCATGATCTCGTGGTCCATGAGTTCAAGCCCTGCATCGGGCTCTAGGCTGACAGCTCAGAGCCCAGAGCCTGCTTCGGATCTGTGCCTCCCTCTCTCTGGCCCTTCCCCGCTCACACACTGTCTGTGTCTCTCAAAAATGAATAAACGTTAAAAAAAAACTTTTTTTAAGTCCATTTTCTATTTTCATAGAGACTAGGGGAACTCATTTAGGAAAACTAGAACAAGGCAACCGTCAAGTCATGTTCTTCAGGGTGCCTGATGCAAGGGTTCTCAGGACTCAAGCCCGTGCTCACAGGAGACCGCTCACTTTGGCATGGTAAGTCTGCTCCAGCTCCTCCTTGTACAGCTTCACTTGGGCATCGTGTTGCTCTCGCATCTCGTGAAGGGCCTGAGCCAGCTTGTACTCATACTCAATCTGACGTCCAGAATCCACCTCCACCAAGCGAGTTTCATGCTTCCTCCTGGTCTCGTTAATCTCCTGGGGGAAAAAATTACACGAAACCAAGTTACCTACCGCGGCTGCACTAGTACCAGTCCAAGCAACATCGGGGCCACTTGAAGTGTTACACGCTAACCTCCCTTTGTCTCTCCTACAGCGGGCAGGTGAAAAGACCTCGCTTTTGCCTTTGCTTGCAAAGGAGATTTGTGAGATGGAACTAATGACAGAAACGAGAGCCCTAAGAATTTTGTGTTTCTTTTCAGTGGCACAGCTATATACTTCTCTCAAGACCAGAAACGGCGTGAAGACTTACAAAAGTACCATGCAACCATGGATTAACTACGTGCACTGATTACCATCTGTTTTTCTACACTGGTGTAATGATGATCCTCAGGACATCTCTAGAAAAAATCCACGTGAAAAGTTAAACTTGCCAACCGGGGCAACTTTAACTACAAGATTTACGTATAATAAAACTATCTACTTAAACATACTAAGATGCAAGCTAATTTATGTGACTTATTTTAACAGCTGGTGCTAAGGCATGAATATCAACTGATATGAAACTGTACTAACAATGGGGCACCTTGGTGGCTCGGTCAGTTAAGCGTCCAACTCAGGTCACAATCTCATGGTTTGTGAGTTCCAGACCCACATGAGGCTCTGTGCTCACAGTGCAGGGCCTGCTTGGGATTCTCACACTCTCTCTCTCTCCCCTCCCTGCTCACATGCTTGCTCGCTCTCTCTCTCTCTCTACCAAAAAGAAATAAATGTTAAAAAAAAAAAAAAAAAACACATTAACAATATTACTTTACTCTCTCAAGTACATATGATCATTCACTATTTAAGATCAGAAATAGTAGGCATAATCCTTCACTTTATGTTATAAAGAAGTATCCAAAACTAGGATGCCTAGAAAGACAAGTCCCAGAATAAAACCTCCATTCCAGCTTCTAGCGCTGGAAATACAAAAGAGCTGTCTTTAATGGCAATAATTCAAGAGGCCACAAGAGGGGGATATAACCCACCGACATTTGTTTTTGTGTCCTCTTCCTGCACGTGGTTCCCTATGCATTTCCTCATCTTCCTTTTAAATGTTCATTGCAGAGGAAAATGCGCTTGACAGAATCTGAAAACCAGGGTTCAAATTCCAGTTCTGTCTCCCAGGGCTGACATAAACTTGATGAAGCAAATGACACTTAAATCATGAAAACACGCAAATGAAAGGTTTTTAGTTCAACAAATACTAAACACCTACTGATTTTGCCCTTTGTCTACCTCCTTTCCTCCTCTTCCTGTTTTTCATCTTCCTCTTTCTCACCTCCTAATCCTTAACTGTTCATAGTAAGGAACTTAAGTATATTTATTGAAAAGTATTATATCCTCTGTTAAAAACATGAATATTTTACATTCATTCTCTCATAAAAGGCAAAACCCAAAATATTCAAAGATGCTATGCAACCCCCAAAATACTACTTTTTGTTGGTGCCATTTTTCATTTATTATTTTATGTAGAATCCGTGACTTGCAAAGGAAAAAAAAATACCCTATTCTTGGTTTAAAGATGCAGGAGTCCACACACAGCATAAAAACTAAGTAATGATACACCATCGGCAATTTTATCAAAACAAAACAATAATGTAAGCCAACTTAATATAAAAATATCTCCATTTATAAAGCAAAGCTGTAGTTAACAATTAAATGACAGCATTCACTATAATCTTTACAAGGAACTACACAAAATATTCCACTTTGATGGTCACCACTCTTCTAAGAAAAAAATAGCAAGTATTGGTATTTCACTTTTAAATAAATGACTCAAGAGTTGTCCAAAGTCTGTTAGCCCAGTAAGTGCACTGTGCCCCCCATACCTGTATGTTTTAATAGCATGTAGTTACAAAAATAGTCAAATTTCTATTTTATTATTTTTTTCGCCAATTAACAAAAAATTTTAAGTTCCACACTAATTCCCCATTTTTTACATCACTGTTAACAGTTTTCAAAAATTATATTACCTCTAAAATCATGAAGTATTTAATTGCAGGTTCCATATACCCTGGGTTCATTCCAATCCTCTTCAATTTTGAGGAAATATACGTACATTCCCCGTTCTCTTCAATTTTATTACTTGTTTTTTGGCAACAGCTGCTACCTTCCCCAACCAAGGCTTGACCACAGAAGTCAAGGCTTGTAAACAATATTTTAAAATATACATATATAACTGTAAATGCTGTGGGCAGCCTGCCTTCAAGATGATCCCCAATCTTGATTGCTGCCTCCTGACAGTCACACCCTTGTAGAATCCCACAGTGCATCATGGTTGGTCTGTGTGGTAAGAGAGTGAGGGTACATCACTCTGTGGGATTAGAAAGGTTATAGCAGATAATGAGGCTTCTGTCTTGCATTCTCTCTTTCTCTCTCATCATGAGGAGCCCCATGGAAAAGCCCAAGATGAAGTGACTCTTCATGCCAGCAACCTGTGCATGAGCTCAGAAGCGGTTCCTCCGTCCAGGATGAAAGCCTGACGGCAGCCTCATGAGAGACTCTAATAACAAGGCAGTTAGTTAAGCAGCTCTCAGATTCCTGACCTTCAGAAACTGTGACATAACAGAGATCTGTGGTTTAAAGTTGGTAAATTTTAGAGTAACTTATTAACGAAGCAACAGATAACTAATACAAATGCTTAAACAGGTTGATATTAACTGCTATGACCAAGCCTCTATGAATCAGATAAAGTGAAATCCTATCTGTTTATCTTAAGAGTTTGAGTTCTTACATACAACATTTCAGCAGCAGTGCCTTGGATAATTCATCTATAAAACCCCTCCAACTTTATATATATATATATATATATGATTAGAACAAATCTTTTAGGATCCCCCCGTTTCTTACAAAAATAAAACTATACAGTTACCTCCTCATACATGTTTTTACGAAACTCCAGGTCCTCAGTAAGGCTCTGACAGCGATTCTCTAAATCCACTTTAAGTAAAGTTTCATCTGCTAACTGTTTCTTGGCAGCAGCTAAGGAGGCTTCCAACTAATACAAGGGAAAAAAATTGATGAAAATCACACAGCGATTATTTAGTAATGAATTTAATAGACACCTATGGACTGAATCTAATCAAGTCTTAAAACTTCCGTATCTCTCATCTTTATCTTCTCTTTTACCAATATACGAGAGTCTCTTATTACAACCTTTATCACAGAACTGTGTAGTCAACTGCTGGTCCCACCCAGAACGTCACACCAAAACCTCTCAGATCTGGTAACTGCCAACGAGTAATAGACACATACTGATGATTTTTGCCACTACTTTCATTTGTTTCCTGCGTGTGGAGCAGTGGTATGAGTTTTTCTTTTCTGATCTTACAGTTTGGTGCAATAACCAAAGAGGTTTTGAGAGCAAAGATAAGCATAAGCACAACAAAAACGAAGAAGAGCACCAGTAAGATCTGCATGACCCACAAGTGCAATGACTGAGAAGCGAAGATACTTTGTATGTCAGCTGCGTTAACACTATCTTTCAGGTAAGCCCCAAAAAAAATCATGATAAATTTTAAAAACAAAAAATATTTTCAAATTTAATTCAAAACTCAATCAATCAACCGAGTTGGATGGGGCAACTAAACTCCCAATATGGTTCAAAGGCAGAGTTTGCCTTACCTGGGCAATCTGATCCTTCAGATCCTCCAAATCTGCCTCTAAACTTTTTTTGTCACCAAGTGCAGTGGCCAGAGCTGCATCTTTAGAATTCAATGCTGCTTCATATTCTCGAAGCTTGATCTGGGCTCCATTAAGATCCGATTCCTTCTTAGCATAACTGTAAGACATTTAAAGGTACAAGATACCAAATTATACCCCTGACTTGAAGCCTTCCCCCTCCTTGCTGAAGGGCAAACAAAAGAAGATGCAGTTTAAATAAAGGCTGCCATAATCTACTAAAATTAGATGAGCAATTCAGGAGCACTGCATCTACAACTCTGGTGGATAACAACATCCTCTTTCAATGCCTTTCCTTCCATGATTACTAATGATTCTAGGTCAAAAAAGAAGTCCATAAGGCCATTGTTCCAGAATCTTGGCTGTCACTAAGAACGTATGCCCTTCTTGTTCTATAAGGAGACACTACATATTTCAATAAGAGATGTTTTTGAAGAGGGGCGCCTGGGTGGCGCAGTCGGTTAAGCGTCCGACTTCAGCCAGGTCACGATTTCACGGTCCGTGAGTTCGAGCCCCGCATCAGGCTCTGGGCTGATGCTCGGAGCCTGGAGCCTGCTTCCGATTCTGTGTCTCCCTCTCTCTCTGCCCCTCCCCCGTTCATGCTCTGTCTCTCTCTGTCCCAAAAATAAATAAATATATAAAAAACGTTGAAAAAAGAGATGTTTTTGAAGAAATAGAAAAGTATTATTTTAAAATACAATTAATATGGGGCGCCTGGATGGTTCAGTCGGTTAAGCGGCCGACTACGGCTCAGGTCATAATCTCAGAGTCCGTGGGTTTGAGCCCCGCACTGGGCTCTGTGCTGACAGCTCAGAGCCTGGAGCCTGCTTTGGATTTTGCGTCTCCCTCTCTCTGCCCCTCCCCCACTTGCATTCTGCCTCTGTCTCTCAAAAATGAATAAAACGCTAAAATAAATAAATAAAATAAAATTAGCATTAAATCCAAGACCCACAGGACACATAAATCAAGATATACAATGAGATTAAATAAATGAAAATGAAGTTATTTTAAAAAGCAGTTTTATGACCTGAAAATACATCATATAGAAATCTTTTAATTTACTTTTATTTTAAGTATAGTTGATACACAATGTATTAGTTTCTGGTGCTCAACACAATGATTTTGACATTTATATTCATTTACAAAATACTTATTACCATGATACGTGCAGTTATCATCTGTCACCATAGAAAGTTGTTACATTATTATGGAGCACATTTCCTATACTGTACTGTACATATCGCCATGGCTTACTTATAACTCAAGTTTGTACCTCTTAATCCCCCTCACCTATTTTACCCAACCCCCATCCCCCTGGTAACCATATTAGTTCCCTATATCTGAGTCTGTTTCTGTTTTATTTTATGCAGACACTCCCTCAATATTACATAAGTACTAACTGATCCCAGGCTTGCAAACACTTTCCATTTCTTACAGAGGTGATTTTAAGATTTCCCTAACTTAGAAATAACGGCTTCCCTAATACCTCGAGGAAATACTATTTCAGTTTATACTATTAACCCTCCAAAATGAGATTTGAAGTTTCTGTGTCTTCTAAATTACATCACTTTTCGTTAAATGAAGTTCTATATTATAGAATTAAGTCTCCTTTGGATATATTTTGTCAAATAATTATATTTTAAAGGAAAGTATTTTTTTCATTCCAAACAATAATTATTAGGCACCAGGAAACCCTCAAGACCAAAATTCTCCGTAACAATTCTTAATTAAACTGCTATTGTCGAAGAACGTTTCTACAACTGATGTTTGAGAATGGTCTAGAAGAGGAATCCTTAGTTAACAGGAATTTTTAAATTAATCTTATACTACTCAAATAAAATGGAAAAAAAAAAAACCTGTCCAAAGTATTCATCTCTTACTCGTTTGGTATCATAGAACAACTATATATATAAAATCGCAGCAGTCCTTTCCCAGTAACTTTTTTCCTAAATTCTGTATTTTTAACAAACCACAAGATGGCATCCTTTCACTGATGTCTTGTTCAGGAGAGGGGAAAAATTAGTTGTTAAAAAGCAATCCCATACAGTCATTAATTTAAAACAAAAATGCTTAGTTCATACAACGGCCAGGTTCTAAAGCAGAGAATTCATTAGAACAGAATCAGTGTTCGTGAGGAGTTCTGTCCCACATAAATGAGCAGAGCTGGGCAGAAACACATGTCATAAAACATGATTTAAAACAAACTCATATTTTACAGATTATACAATATTCACAAAAAATACTGGCTTGCTTAACAATCACAAAAAATTCTACTACACTATCTTTGTGTGTGTGTGTGTGTGTGTGTGTGTGTGTGTGTGTGTGTGTCTGTGCATAACACGTGGCTTATTTATTGCTGAGTGAGTGAATAAATTAAGGGGCTACAGACTGAGCCCACATTTGGGGCCTGGGGTTGGGTGGTGGCAGAGAGGGCCTTGGTAAGATTCAGGCTGGGCGTGGGGGCAATGGGCAGAAATTGGCCACAGGTTCTGAAAGACTGAGTCTTGAGAAGGGCGGGGTCTGCCCCTGCCTGGGCAAGGAAGGAGTCTTACCCGGTAACTGACCAGGTCTGTAGTCTGGGGTCACAGCCTGTGAGGCCAGCCCTCCCTGCCATGTGCCTTATCCTGTGGGGCCTGTGTGGTGGGGGACTGCCTTGTCCCAAGGGGCAAGGGGCTCCAAGGACAACCAGGGAGCAGGGGTGGGGCGTTGCAAGCTGACATTTAGAAGCCTGGCCAAGTAGGAGCCTGTGAGGTCTGGCTAGAGGCAGGCCCAAGCTCCAAGTATCTCCCCACCCCCCAGTATCCAGTGTGTGTGTGTTTGGGGGGGGGGTACTTTGGATTGGGAGAAGGAAAGCCTGTCTTTCACAGGCACGTGGCCCAGGCCAGGTTGCTAGAAGGACCAGAACTGAGTGTGGGTTGTATACTCACAGTATCTATATTAGGTACTATTAGGTACCAGTATCTAATATTTAAATCTCAGATCATTATGTAGTGCTTCCAAATGTGGTACCTCTTGGCAGGAAAGAGAACCTGTGCTTCCCAGAAACCAAACGGTCTACCAGAAAGGATACTGAATTTTTTTTTAATATGAAATTTATTGTCAAATTAGTTTCCATACAACACCCAATGCTCATCCCAACAGGTGCCCTTCTCAATACCCATCACCTACCCCCCCCTCCCACCCATCAACCCTCAGATTGTTCTCAGTTTTTAAGAGTCTCTTATGGTTTGCCTCCCTCCCTCTCTTTTTTTTTTTTCCTTCCCCTCCCCCATGGTCTTCTGTTAAGTTTCTCAGGATCCACATAAGAGTGAAAACATAGGGTATCTGTCTTTCTCTGTATGACTTATTTCACTTAGCATCACACTCTCCAGTTCCATCCACGTTGCTACAAAGGGCCATATTTCATTCTTTCTCATTGCCACGTATTATTTCATTGTGTATATAAACCACAATTTCTTTATCCATTCATCAGTTGATGGACATTTCGGCTCTTTCCATAATTTGGCTATTGTTGAGAGTGCTGCTATAAACACTGGGGTACAAGTGCCCCTAGGCATCAGTACTCCTGTATCCCTTGGGTAAATTCCTAGCAGTGCTATTGCTGGGTCATAGGGTAGGTCTATTTTTAATGTTTTCAGGAACCTCCACACTGTTTTCCAGAGTGGCTGCACCAGTTTGCATTCCCACCAACAGTGCAAGAGGGTTCCCGTTTCTCCACATCCTCTCCAGCATCTATAGTCTCCTAATTTGTTCATTTTAGCCACTCTGACTGGCGTGAGGTGGTATCTGAGTGTGGTTTTGATTTGTATTTTCCTGATGAGGAGCAACGTTGAGCATCTTTTCATGTGCCTTTTGGCCATCTGGATGTCTTCTTTAGAGAAGTGTCTATTCATGTCTTCTGCCCATTTCTTCACTGGATCATTTGTTTTTCGGGTGTGGAGTTTGGTGACCTCTTTATAGATTTTGGGTACTAGCTCTTTGTCCGCTATGTCATTTGCAAGTATCTTTTCCCATTCTGTCGGTTGCCTTTTAGTTTTGTTGGTTGTTTCCTTTGCTGTGCAGAAGCTTTTTATCTTCATGAGGTCCCAATAGTTCATTTTTCCTTTTAATTCCCTTGCCTTTGGAGATGTGTCAAGTAAGAAATTGCTGCTGCTGAGGTGAAAGAGATTTTTTCCTGCTTTCTCCTCTAGGGTTTTGATGGTTTCCTGTCTCACATTCAGGTCCTTTATCCATTTTGAGTTTATTTTTGTGAATGGTGTGAGAAAGTCGTCTACTTTCATTCTTCTGCATGTTGCTGTCCAGTTCTCCCAGCACCATTTGTTAAAGACACTGTTTTCCATTGGATATTCTTTCCTGCTTTGTCAAAGATGAGTTGGCCATACGTTTGTGGGTCCAATTCTGGAGTCTCTATTCTATTCCACTGGTCTGTGTGTCTGTTTTTGTGCCAGAAAGGATACCGAATTTTAAAAATCACACCCATGTTATAGGCTATGGCATGTTCTATTTGATTTCACTGATTTAATGGATAATGAAACATGCACATTTCCAAATTCAGAATGTCACAGTGTAAATGATAGAAACCGTGCAACATCTTGAAAAGTACAGGAAATCCAAGAAGTCAAAAGTAAGATGGTACACTAGTACAGGACTAGAATTTGGTGAATTCTGCAACAACAATCAAGACCAAAGAGTGGTGGAGTAAAGTGGATGGATGAGAGGAGGATATACTGATGTGTGGTACCTTGAGCCACCCAATGGTACCAGCCGAAACTTGGTGTCAAGTTCTTAGCTGCTTATACCATTGCCAATCTGTAAAAATATAAATTATTCCATTACAAATTCTTTCTTAAAGCTTTGTCACATTAGTAATTAGGCAGAAAAGAAGTCAGAAGTTGAAAATGTGCTTAAAATTACAAATAAAAGCTTTATGTGCCCGGGTACAAGATGGAAAAGGAAGAGAGTTAAATAACTACACCTTGCACCTATCTTATATTACCCTTTCCATACAAACCCGTGTTTGTGGATGTACTCGGCTACTTCAACAGACTGAAACTCTTTCAGGGCAAGGGCCATGACTTACTACCCTCTAACTTCTACACAATCTGTAGATAATGACTGTTTTGGTAATTCTTAAAAGAAATTCCCCCATACAGTCCCCAGAAAAACTCACTCTGCTTTTTCCCGCTATATAAAAATACCATGTTTTTTCCTAGAAGGAAAAAATAACTGTGATACTTCTATCATCTCTACAATTCACATTACCAGAGGCCCTCCCTATCCCCTTGCCAATTTCCTAGGCTGGATGTATCATAAGAAAATTATGAAGATCACATGCAACTTTCAATCTAATAAGCTATGAAATCAATGAGTTTTACCTGGCACATGAGCTGCCAATACCAAGGACACATGGGAGCTGTGCAGAAAGCACATAATCTTGTGACAGTTTTCTAACTGCATTATTATTTTTCACTCATTACAAAGGACACAGGAAGTCTTGATCTAATTATCAGTGCTTGGTCAAATTACAAAAACCCGTGGAACTGACATCCTAAAACATAACACATTAATTGACTATAGCCACCACCTAAGCATAGAGTAGCATCTGACGCTACCCCGGAACAAACAGCAACTGAGACAGGAGACCAAAGTTACCAGAAGCTATCGCTTAAGGGCATGGTGGGCATTTTTCTTTGACAATATTTTACTGTTGTTTATTTTTGAGAGAGAAAGACAGAGTGTGGGTGGGGGAGGGGCAGAGAGATAGGGAGACACAGAATCCAAAGGAGGCTCCAGGCTCTGAGCTGTCAGCGCAGAACTCAACACGGGGCTCGAACCCATGAACCATTGAGATCATGACCTGAGCTCAAGTTGAACACTTAATCAATGAGCCACCCAGACGCCCCTCTTTGACAGTATTTCCTAACTGGATCTCTTCATAGTTGCTGACCTACCCTAAGTTATTCCCCACCTCCAGATAATGAGACTTTCCTGTGTTTTCATTTACATTCATTCAGCATGTGAATCTACCACTAGAAATATGCACACTGCTAAATATTAAGTCAGAAAACATGCTCGTTTACAGCAGATGCTTACAGATGAACAGAAACTCCAAATGCAGCCCAGAAAACCTTTATAAAATGTAGTTGACACTCCATCGTAATTAAGTACTGCTTCCCTCAGGGCCGCCTGGGTGGCTCAGTCAGGTAAGCGTCTGATTCTTGATTTCAGCTCAGGTCGTGATCTCATGGTTCCTAAGATCGAGCCCCGTGTTGGGCTGTGCACGGACGGCACAGAGCCTGCTTGGAATTCTCTCTCTGCCCCTACCCTGCCAGTTCACTCTCTCTCAAAATAAATAAAATAAACTTTAAAAAAAATTGCTTCCCTTAATAAAAATAATATGAATAAAACGAAAGCTTTCATTTCAAGAAAACTTGAATTTCACCAGGCATAACAAGTAACCAGGTCCAATCAAATATATGACCATTAAATAATCAGCTTGACAGGAGACACCTACATTCCTGTTAATATCCTATAGCAATGGCTCAAGAGTAACAGACATAGTTTCAATGATACAGCATGGATATACTTTCCCAAGAGAACCTAGTACCATTAACTTTTGGGAAGCAGCCTACAATCTCCTGGGGTCTATCTGACTAACCTGAATGCAACTGCTTACTTGCCACTTTCGGAATTACTCCTGATCACCTTCTATTTACCAACAACACCACTGTACTTCACTGTTTTCACCATCTTGGTTTTTCATCCTACCACCTCTTTGACCTTGACTTGTCTTAGGATCATAATTTCAAACCTAGCTTCTGCACTGAATTACTGGCTCTGGAACTCAGTGCTTGAGCTTGCTTCAATGTCTGCACTACCCTTCCCATTTGGAAGATTCAAGTCTCCTACTGAAGTATCCTTCATTTTGTCTAAGTGAACCCAACTCCGACAACCTCCACCAATAAAGAAATGGGAGATTCAAAAATGCACTTGAGGTGTGCCTGGGTGGCTCAGTTGCTTAAGCATTCAACTCTTGATTTTGGCTCAGGTCATGATCTCATGATTCATGAGCTTGAGCCCCACATCGGGCTCTGTGCAAACATGGAACCTGCTTAGGATTCTTTCTCTCCCCTTCTTTGGTTCAAGCTCACACTCTCTCTCTCAAAACAAATATATAAACTTAAAAAAAAAGTTTTTTATTTAAAAAATAAAATGCACTCAATTACAGAATCACTAGAAAATGAATGTTCAAGGTAGCTCTTAGGGAAAATACATCATTACTAGGTAATAAATGTAGAGCACTTTTTAAATAAAGTCATACTACATACACAGAACACACAGAAAGTGACTGAAGACCTAATAAGCATATGACAGTAACTATTTGAAAATGAATTAATATAATTAACCACTTAAACAGTAACAAAGAACTAGTGTAAAACAGGAACCAAGAAGTAAACTTAGAGGGACACACACTTAGAACATAATCTGAAACTCATTACACAACAGTTTAATTAGATAATGGCAAATTATTGCCCTTCTGTTAACATTTTGTTGGTCACACAGGTCAGTTTGTATCACAAATGCTCAGCTAAATGAATTGTCTAGTTTGGCCAGTAGCACAAATACAAAAAAAATCTTGGAGCTCAACTTTTTTTTTTTTTTTTTTTTTTTTTAATTTTAAGTAAGCTCCACATGAGGTTTGAACTCAAGACCCTGAGATTAAGTCACATGCTCTACTGACCCAGCAATCCAAGCACCCACCCTGGAGCTCAGCTTCTCTGTATCACCTACAATGTATCTGTGAACAAAGAATCTGTGTTAGTTTTCAGGATAGGAACTATACACATGCTTTGCTTCGGTTTGGTTTCCTTCTGTCACAAGTGCCATAATTTTCAAGGTATTTTCTCAAAAAAGCCCTTTTGCCCTTGTTCTTTGATTTTCATATATAGAGTATATATGGGCACAAAGAGTTCCATTAGGCAATTCAAAATAAGAGACCCAAATTATAGATGGTCTCTCAGTTGTTCTAATAATTACATACCTATAAAGGTATGTAGTTTCTGTATGTATGTAAGAAAGTAAGTAAATAAATAAAGTTTCTGGATATTAAATGTCATTTCCATGAAATTCACCAAAGATTATTATGCTGCATATAACCAAGCATGGACAAGGGCAAAAATTTGTGTTCAATAAATACTGAGAGACTTAAGAATATAGAATTGTAAAAGCTCTAAATTTGACAAACAAAACAAAAACAAAACAAAAAACCAGACCAGGAATATTCATGCTTCTAAATAAAAAATAGAAATACAAGTATGTGCGGTTTTTTATTACTACTTTAACAGGTCAGACAAAAGAACAGTGTAAGGAAACCAAAAATAGACCACTCTCAAGTCAGTTTTAAAATCCACTCATAATATTCTACAGCAAAATACTATGCAACTCTGGTTTCTTAGATCACTTCTTAGCAATTGGGAGAAGCCCTTAAAGATTGTCAGGTTCATCTTATAGAAAAATAGACGCTCGAGGCACCTGGGTGGCTCAGTCGGTTAAGTGTCTGACTTCGGCTCAGGTCATGACCTCAGGGTTCATGGGTTCAAGGCCCACAGTAAGCTCTGTGTTAACAGCCTGGAGCCTGCTTTAGAGTCTCTCCTCTCTCTCTCTCTCTCTCTCTCTCTCTCTCTCTCTCTCTCTCTCTCTCTCTCTGCCCCTGTCTGCTTGCACTCTCTCTCTCAAAAATAAAAACATTAAAATATTTTTTTTGAAGAACAGACACAACAAACAGATTGAAAATTTTCCCTAATGCACGTATCGTGATACCCTAGATAGAAATGAGATGATAAAAAAAAATGAAAAATGAACACAAGAAATCCATGCCAATGACACCCCTTCTCTGTCCAGCTGCCTTTCTTAACTCAGCACTCAGCACTAACATTTCACTTCAGGACCATTCTTATTTAGAAAAAACAAATAAATGACAGAGGGTGAAATGGAAAAGCTATTTCGTTTTTCACCTACAGCCAGATATAACCTAACAGAAACCATTCTATATAAACCGTTATTTCTAACATAACCACAAAGCAAGGATTTTAAATCCCCCAGAAGAGACCTACTCTACACGGACAGCCAGGCCAAGTATGGCCAGCTGTTTGAGCCCTGTGCTGGGATACACCGTAAGCTTCTTCTGACAGTTGTCTGATGGCAGCTGGACACCACTCCACACGACAGCAATCATTCAAGTGACTATCAGTGCAACTTCCGAGGCTCTCTTCACACCTGGAGTTCAAAATGAACATGGCCTTTACCATCTATCTAACCATGGTCTAGGCTTTTTAAGAAAAAATAAACTTCCCTTTGAATTTAAGGTAAGGATTATTAATATACCCAAACACAAACTTTGTCTTTAAACTAATCTATTTCAAATAACAATGTACTCAAAATGCTGTTAAATAAGCATTTGCTCCAATATTCATTCACCAGCTTCAATTCTGTCCCCAAAGTATCTTCCTTTCCAAAGGAAAAAGGAATGTGATCAACAGTAGTTTTACTGAGGAAAATAAATGAATTCCTCTGCAATTAAGCTCAATGTAATACACAAAATCTCTAGAAAGTCATATGATCACAATTTCCATGAACGAGGGTCTCCTCTGGCACAAGTAAAAGGACTAAGATGCTTCTATACAAGCCCAAAGGTTGAAATTAATATTTTTTTGTGGGAGTAAAATTCTGCTAGTTATTCAAGAAGCTGAGCAGTCAACAAATTAGCAGTAATCCAATCACAATCAGGCAAAACCTAATTGAAATTAGATTGTAATTAGGAAAAATACCAAATAAGACTCAAACTGGACCTCACATCTATTTCTTCGAACGAAAGAGATTCACATAGTTACTTCTGTGCTTGCTTATAGCACAGACTTAGACCTTAAATCCTAACAAAAAATGACTTATTAAGGAAAAAAAAAAAAACAAAAAAACCAGTAACCGCCACTGTGTGCCTGACCATTTATCAGAGGGCTTGGAAACCAGCAGTGAACAAAATATAACAAGTCCCTGCTCTTATGGAAGGTATTTTCTGGTAGGTAGAGGCACAAAGTAAACACATTTATATATGGCAGAGGTAATCAATACTTTGAAGGAAATTAAATCAGAAAAACAAGTTAGAAATTACTAGTATGACTACTTTACTGCTCCTCTATGGGTTTCACACAACCCAATCTTGTAGGAAAATAGCCTCCTGAGAAAATGGTAATCATTAAGTCAATAATTATCTTAGGAGAGCCTAGAGGGTACTGGAAAAATGTACTGATACAACAGGAAACAAAGTCAGACACTAACCCTGTCCACAAAGAGACTCCACTCTCATGAAGGAATCAATCAATCATATAGAATTGTCTTAACACATCAAATTTGTCGGCAGCCTTCTTGATACACAGCGCTCCAAGAGTACATGATACAACTTCAGGGTAAAAATGTCACATTAAACGGGACTCCCGAAACTTCTGGGTTAAAACATCACATTACACATGACTCCAGAAACCCAACTAAAACAAGCAAAGGCACAAATTCACAATGACAAAGGCAAAGGGAAAATGACAAAATCTTGGAAGCTGAACATGGATGGATAAGTGAAAATGAGCTTAGCCAACACAAGAGTGCTGAATCCTAAGCCAGGCACAGGGATATCTGAGAAGTAACCTACTTTATACTGCAGATGTTGTTGATAACAAGAGATACCTTGGTAACTCCGAAGTATAACTAGCTGACAATCTATTACAAAGCAAAGCAAATAACCACTCCATACCACACTCCTGGGTCAAAGGACCCTCATCCACCATGGCAAAGATGAAAGATCTCCTCTCTGAGGAGAGTGGGGCAGATTCCTAGACCTGGTAGTTACACAACACACCTGAAGGCAGCAGTACCACACAGAGGGTAGGGGAGCTCAGTGGACTCTCCAGACACCAAACCCGCTCTCAGCCTCTCTCAGCTTACAGCAGGCTGGGCAGCAGAGCCCAAGGAAGACTTGAAAACATGACAGTGGGTATTCTCAGTGACGTGATCCTGCCCTATCACCCCCGGGAAGCTTGGTCAAGAAGCCCCACTTATGCACACAGCTTTCTATCAGCTTCTGAGGAACACTTCTGAATATAAAGGGACATACAACAGTCATCAGACAACTGAGAAAGACTCTCATGTGGATTAACTCACCCAACGTCTGTTCCATCCTCCTAGTTGTGCTTTCCTCAACTGGAAAGGTAAAAATTACATTTTCCAGAATGCCTAGACGCTAGGATATGGCAGGAAAATGAGGAACTCTAATGCACCTATAAGGAGTATGGAAGAAGGAAGTACCACAGGACCACCTTCTTGGTCCTTGTGGCAATTTTCCTGCTGAAAACCAATCATTAAAACCTGAAGCTTTTCTGTCCTTATGCAATAACACACACATTAATGGAGCTTTGGAGTGAAATTTAAAATCAGAAACTGAATCCTCCAATTTTGTTTTTTGTCAAGATTGTTTTGGCTACTCTGGGTACCACAAATTTCTGTATGAATTTTAGGCTTAACTTGTCAACGTCTGCAAAAAGGCAGCTGTGACTTTGATAGAGATTGCACTGAATCTGCAGGTCAATTTGAGGAGAAATGGCACCTTAACATCTTCCAATCCATAAACATGGGATATCTTTCCATTTATGTAGGTCTTCTTTCATTTATAGTTTTCAGTGTACAAGTCTTATACTTCTGTTCAATTTATTCCTATGTAATTCATTCCCTCTGATGCTGCTAAAAATGGAGTTTTCTTACCTTCATTTTTAGACTGCTCATTCTTCATGGCTAATGTACAGAAATATACTTGAGTTCTGTATATTGCTCCCATGTCGTAAACTTTGTTGAACTTACTAGCTCTCAAGAGTTTTGCTTTTGTTTTTTTTATTAAATTCCTTAGGATCGCCTATGAAAGCATGGCACCTGCAAATAGAAACAGTTTTACCACTCCGTTCCTAATGTGGATGCCTTTTACTTCTTTTTCTTGCCGAATCGCCCTGGCTAGAACGCCCGGTACACTGATAATGTTAACAAGTAGTGACAGTGAGCAACCTTGTCCTGTTCCTGGTCTTAGGAAGAAAGCAGCCAGTCTTGACCATCCAGTATATTAGCCGTAAATTTTTCATAGATACTCTTCATCAGGTTAAGAAGCTCCCTTTTATTCCTCATTCGAATATTTTTACAATGAAAGAGCAGTGTACTTTGTCAAATATTTCTTATGCATCTAGTGAGAGGGTTTTTGCCCTTCATTCTATTAATATGGTTTATTACATTATAGACTTTCACAGACTGAACCAACCTTGCATTCCCAATATAAAACCCACATGATCAGGGGACCTAAGCACCAGCTCAGGTCTTGATCTCAGGGTTGGGAGTTCAAGCCCTGCATTGGGGCCCCCGCTGGGCATGGAGCCTACTTTAAAAAACAAAACAAAACAAAAAAGTAAAAAAATCCACATGGAGATAGTATATAGTCCTTTTACATGTTGGTAGGTTTGGTTTGCTAGTATTTGGTCAGGAATTTTTGCACCTATATTCGTAAGAGACATTGGTATGTGACGTTTTTCTGGTCTGAAGTTTTTCCAAAACAGTGTCCCAATGTCCATCTCCAGTTTGCTAGGTGTCATGGGGCAGGTGTTTGCAGCAACAGCAGTGGCAGCTTCCTGGTCCTGAACTGTAACTATAAACTGTTTTTTGTTTTTTTTTAATTCAGTGGCTTCAATGGTGCCTGAGACATAAAAGCTCCCAGAATCTACAGTGTTCTAGCCATCATTCTAGCTCTCTAACGCTTTTAATAATTTTTTCTAACCACCTGCATCCCATATTGTTTTCTTTTCTGCTTAAAATATCTAGTGGATTCCATTTCCTGCAGTGAGACACAAAGACCTAAATAAACAGAAAAAGAAATTAACTTGGAGCAAACAAAAACTGTGAAGGAAAAGAGACTTCTTAAAAGGTAAGAGGAAGTACTGCACCTACGAAATGTAAACAAGATCAAGATACTATAAGGAAACATCGAGACAGTAAAAAGAAGCTATTAGAAATTTAAAACAGGACAGCAAAAACTGGAAGGTAAAATGGAGAATATCTACCAGAGAAAAAAAAGTTTTAAATGAGAAAACTAAAAATTTAAGAAGTCCAACATCTGAATCACATGAGTCTCAGAAAGTATAAAATAGGAGAGAACCATGAATAAAAGAATGTGTTGTTTATATATTTATTTTGAGAAAGAGAGAGAGAGAGAGAGAGAGAGAGAGAGAGAGAGAGAGAGAATGAATCCCAAGCAGGCTCCACATTGTTAGTGCCAGAGGCCCATGTGGGGCTCAATCTTACAAACCATGAGATCATGACCTGAGCCGAGATTAAGGGTCAGATGTCAACCAACAGAGCCACTCGTCACCTCAAATAATTTTTTAAAGTTGCCAAGGACTGAAAGACATGAATTTCCAGAATGAAAAACTATCACCACATGACCAGCACAATGGAAGGAAAAGAGATCCACACCAAGGGACATTCTTAAGAAACTTCAGAACTGGATCAAAAAAAGGATACTATAGAGGCGCCTGGGTGGCGCAGTCGGTTAAGCGTCCGACTTCAGCCAGGTCACGATCTCGCGGTCCGTGAGTTCGAGCCCCGCGTCAGGCTCTGGGCTGATGGCTCAGAGCCTGGAGCCCGTCTCCGATTCTGTGTCTCCCTCTCTCTCTGCCCCTCCCCCGTTCATGCTCTGTCTCTATCTCAAAAATAAATAAATGTTAAAAAAAAAAATTTAAAAAAAAACTCATGATTCCAAATGACTTGATGTTTTAAGAGTTAGTATCAAGTCTTTCTATATAATTAGATAAAACTAAGTGGGAAAAAATGCCATTTCCGTAAGTAAACAAAAGATGGTATAGGGAAGAAAAACTAATGACTACTGAGTTCTGTGGGAGATTATGTCCATAGTACGTCCAGGCATTTCTGCCATAACACATGTGTTCCTGAAAACCCTTCCACTAACAAATCAAATGGAAACATAAAGTTGGAACAATCCTCTCAAAACCTATGCAGTTTTGTAACAAGAGCACTAGCAATAATAATATAAAACTAGTACCTCAAGAAATGACTTGGACAACCCAGGCAGAGAGTTGTGTGGCTATAACTACCTCAAGAGATACTTATAAATGCACAAGAGTGGTCATGCAGGCTTGCGGGAATTGAGACGAGACAGAAAGAAGTAGAGCTCTGAACATACCAAAGGGAATGTACCTGTTTGGGAGAGGGAATCCTGGGAGCAGCACTCATGTTTAATCTTCTTCAAAAAAAGGTGAAAAGCAGAAACAGACTCATAAATGCAGAGAACAAACAGATGGTTACCAGAGGGGAGGGGCGTGGGCAAAATAGTTGAAGGGGAGAGGAAAATACAGGCTTCCAGTTACCTAATGAATAAGTCACAAGGATAAAGGCACAGTACAGGGAACACAGTCACTGGTATTGTAACAGAGTTGTACAATGGTATTCAAGTAGAGTCATACCTTAACAGACAGCAGCTACACTTGTGGTGAGCACAGGGTAAGTATACAAGTATGGAATCACTATGTTGTATACCTGAACCTAATGTTAACAGTGTGTCAACTACACTTCCATTAAAAAATAATAAAACTAAAATAACACACAGCTGAAAGTGCAACTGAAGGCTTTCTCTACCTCTAAATTCTACTCTTGACCTTCTGGTTCCTTTACTAGGAAAAGTCACATATAAAGCAATACAACCTCCAATTACAGTAATATCATTTCTCGATTTAAAAGCCAAATATGAGCTAATTGGTGTTAAAGAAGCATCTGTAGCACCACACTAAATTAATACTTTAAATACCAAAAAACTGATCTAAACCAGTCCAAAATATAATGTAAATGTACAAGGCCAGTCACAGGAAGAAAATGTGTTATGGAGAACACAATGAAGAACTCAATTCCCCATCTTTCAAAGCACAAAGTCAATAATGTCATTTAGGTAAAAATTCCAAATGAGCAGTGAAAATAGTTGAAGGTAATTTCTTTTTATGAGAAGCCTTGGGAGAATCCTTGGAGTCCTTAAATTATGTACACACATACACACTGCTGTATAGTCCTGGGTTGTTTTTTGCTTTGTTTTGTTTTTTTCTTTTTTCCCAAGACTCAAATTGAAAACATCTGATAGTCAGGAAGGACTTCCCTAAAAAATGGATGCAGTGGACATCAGAGAGATGAGACGTTAACCCAAGGACAAGAGAAGTCCAGACAAGGAAATCACTTCTGCAAAGGACCTATTAACAGGGAGCGTAGTAAACAAGGTTGAATAAAGGACTTCAGAGTGAGGAGAGAGCAAGACCAAGTATGGTGGGAGACACAGGTGGAGTCAGAAAGCAGCCAGCTCGTGCAGAGAAGAAGTCTGAGGTAGGATGACCATCTTGTCCCAGTTTGCAAAGGGCAAGTTCCATTCATGCCAGTTGTCCCAGCATAATTTATACCTCCCTCTTTCACACACAAAAGCATCCCTGTTTGGATGCTAAATTATATGGTCACCCTGCAATTAGGCAATACTGAGGGTCTTAGTCTTTATCCTAGAAGTTACTAAAGTGTTTTAGGCAAAGTGGGTTAAGTGCGTTATCTTAGAGGGTAAGTGTTCTGGTCTCCTAGCCAATGTTTTGTGATACAAAGTTGGAATGAGAATCTATTTGTTTCTTTTTTTGATGTTTTTATTATTTTATTTCTGAGAGCGCGTGCAAGCAAGAGAGGGGCAGACACAAGAATATGAAGCAGGCTCCGGGCTCTGAGCTGTCAGCACAGAGCCCGACGCAGGTCTTGAGATCATGACCTGAGCTGAAGGTGGACGCTTAACCAACTGAGCCACCCAGGTGCCCTGAGAATCCACTTTAAATAAAACTTTAAAAATGTCTTCTCTTCACAGCCAACATTCTTATACCAGTAATCTCACAATCTTTCTTCCCATTCCTTCCTTCATTATAGCCCATGGCTTTGATCCCACTGCCAAAGTTACTAGCATTACACACTCCTCACAATCAACAATAATCTGCCAGCCACCAAATGTAATAAATAACTTTTAGGACTTATCTAACCAAAACTGTCCTAGCATTGCTTTATAAATCTCTGTCCCATGACTCAACTCTTGTCCTGCTTCTCTGGCTATTGCTTACCATCTCCACTTTTCCTTTTTCTACCCAGTCCTCATATGAAGATGTTTTCCACGTCTTTGCCCCTCCTCTCTTTTGTCTTTATCCCCAAATATCAGCCCTGCTCCTGCAAATGTATCTCCATTCAAAGTCTCTCCATAGAGCTCCAGGCAAGTACTCTAGATTGCCATGTGACATCTCCACCTAGAAGTCCAACAAACACCACTAATTCACACTAACCTTGAGTAGGTTCTCTAAACCAGTCCCCTATCCATCAAGGTCTAAAAGCAACACTTCCCCCCGGCACCCATGCATGGAAGCAGGGTCACTCTCAACTCTTCTCCTGACTCTCCCATGCTTAGTATCTCTTAAATCCACTTTCTATCCTTTCCCACTGCCTACCTGAGCTCAGGGCCCGCCTCAAGTGTTCTTACCTGGGTTTTATCTGTACTCTTTGTTTCCTCCACAGAATGGCCAGACCATTCTTCTGTTCATGTCACTTTTCTACCTGAAATTCTTGAGGCTCATTTCCTAAAATCCAACCGCCCTCTACCACATACGTGCATGCGTAGGTATGTACACACACACACACACACACACGCACACACGCACACGTGCCAGTCTAGTTAGAGGAAACTAACTGCCATTTGGGTAACCACCCTCTCCTAATGCTTTTCAGCCAACTCCTAGTTACTTACCTCCCAACACTCAGCCCAGTTCCCTGGCGATGTCTTTCAAAACTTCAGAAGGCTCCTGTCTGCCTTAGTCTTTTCTTCCACAGCACCATGTAGATACTGCTATCATAACACCTATTACACTGTATTAATGTACCACATTAACAGCTCACAATAGCATAGTGTTTGTTTTCTGCTTTGCCCATGAGACTGTCAACAACTTGGTAACAAGAACTGAGTGTCCCATCTATTCGCAGCATCTGGTTCAAGGCCTGGCATATAGTATTATTTCCACAAATGTGTGAATAAAAAATGAAAAGAACATTTCTCAAAAAAATAATTCAAAAAAACAGTATTTCTCTCATGAGTAAAGACTTAAGAGATTTTAATTCCTCTTAAAATTATTATTAAGGCATAGAGTAAAGTAGGAAAGTAGCTTTCTAAGAAGGAAGATAAAAGAAGTCTTTTTCAGTAATTCATCTTCACCCTTTCCTCATGAGCAAACGAAGCCCTCAGTATTTCCAACAGCTGCTTCCATTACTGCACCCTCCTGACAAATCCACAATCACCTCCGGGGAGCTATGAACTATCACTGTGAAAAACACACATCCAGTACCATCTGCAAAAGTAACAACCAAATGGACCTGAAAATCAGCCGTCCTATGTAAGATTTCAAGTCCCAACCCAATGATAGTGCATGGTGAGCCTGCTTCAGGCAGAGAAACCAAAATCACACCTGCAAAACAGCAATGATGTAAGGATTACAAGAAATGACCCGGGGGGGGGGGGGGGGGTTGGTGGTGGGAGGCTGGCTGGCTCAGACGGTAGAGCGTGCAACTCTATCTTGGAGTTGAGTTCAAGCCCAACGTTGGCCAAAGAGCTTGCTTAAAAATGAATAAATGATCCATGTAAAAACTCTCTGACAACGCTGTAACACAGAGCTCAGACCTAGTCTAGCTCTACCACTAATCTGCTAAATTCTCTTAGCCTGAAGTTTCCTCACTCATCAAACAGGGTTATCACAAGGCTTAAAAGACAGTGCATCTAGCAGAGTGCGTGGCAAACATGTTAAGCGCGAAATGAATCTTAGCACCTTCTGTCCTGTATCTTTGATAAGTACTTTAATCTAGCTCTCAGTTTCTGCACCCACAAATCAAGTTGGTTAGACTGCATGATCCAAGACCCCTTCCAGCACCAAAAGGGCTCTGATTTGATCTGTGATTAATAAATGTAGATGCAGTGAAGGCAAAAAATTATATTTAAAAAGGACCAACTAAACAGATTAGCTAAGGAAAACGTCATTTATCATCTAGTCATACACCAAAAATATCAGCAGAAACCTAAGATTATAACCTAAGTTTCAATCATTTTATGCCTTTATACCAGCAATATGACCCTAACAATATAAAAATGATCAAGAACTAGAAAGATTCCAAAATTAAAATAAATTGCTCAGACACTCATCTGTTGCTGGTAGCATCAAAAATTGGCAAAATTGTCATTTCTTCATCCAGTGGTTAACATTTAACCAGTCAGTTAGTTAACATTTAACCATTAAGTTAACCAGAGGAAAAAACCTGTTAACTGTCAGCAAGAGAAGATAAACATGGCCCTCTAACCATCTCGGAGAAACTGGGGACATACAGTCACTGAGAAGTACACATGCTTGGTCACAGCAAGCTAAGTGATCAATAAAAGTTATCAGTGTAGCTTTAAAATGTGTTAAATGATAGTATAGTACATTAGCTGATGTGAGAAGAAAATCACAAAACAGTGCTGCATGAAAAAAGGTTACATATCAGTATTTAACAGGAATCATTTTTTGTTAACAATATGCTTATTAATAGGAAAACTTCAGAGTTCTTTTTTACGGAACTAAGGATGATTTTTACTTTCTTCTTGGTGTTTACCTGTATTTTTTAATTTCCCATAACAAACATAATTTTTGTGTAATAAGAAAGCTTTTTTTTTTTAATTCCCGAAATATAACAGCCAACACACAATCCCTTATCACAGAAGTACAGTGAAAAAAAGAAGTTAAAAACCCTGATTAGGAAACTTCCTTAGACCCCAATAATAATTGGGAACTTCAGTTACGCTCCCATCACTCAAGTAATGCCTCAGCCTCAATCTCACTATCTGTGCATGGAACAGACCTACACTGAAGATATAAAATTCTCAAGATCTCTAACTCAGACATACCAGAGGTGATGTCATCTGAACAAATTAAAGGACAAACATTAATAGATTGTGCTGGCGGGGGGGGGGGGGGGGTGCGGGTGGGAAGAATCGGGGCACCTGGGTGGCTCAGTCGGTTGGGCAAACAACTTCACGAATGTCATGATCTCACAGATCGTGGGATCGAGCCCGGGATCGGGCTCTGTGTTGACAGCTCAGAGCCTGGAGCCTTTTCAGATTCTGTGTCTCCCTCCCTCTCTCTCTGCCGCTCTCCCATTCATGTTCTGTCTTCAAAAATAAACATTAAAATTAAAAAAAAAAAAAATCAACAGCATATTTTTTTACTGCTTTATCTTTCATCCTGTGTTTACTTTCTTGAATCTGGGTACACTAAAAGATTACCTAGTTTATAGGATTAAACCTAAGGATTAAATTCCAACAACTCTAAAAGATATCCTGCTCTACCAGACATCCTTTGAAAGCATAGGAAGGAAGTGTTATGCCAGTTTAATTACCTAGGATCTGCTTCCTAGATTTTGACACCAATTCTAGGGGTTTCGTCCTTCCAAGTATTTCCCTGATAATTAAGTTTAGCATGCAGTTTTATAGCTCTTATATTAAGGCCGGGGTGTTGCTGTCAACTTGCTTCTACCAGAGCAAAATTAGGACATAACCGAAAGACGAGGCAATACATGTGATGAAGGTTTTTGTTTTTAAATTAATCATCCTATGTCCAAAGAAAATTCCCTAAAGCAGGTTAGCATTTATTATTTTAAGTTTGAAAACTGAATACAAATGTTAGAACAACCCTGCTGATGTTGTTTAGTCTGTGCACCTTCCCTAAATGTCATTCTGTGACTAAAATAGATAGAAAGCCAACAAAGTATATATATGCACTAAGTCCAAATTTATAGTAAATCCCAACCCCTTTCACCACTAGGAAAGTAACAGGAAAAATTATTTTATCATATTTGCATTTCAGTACTCTTTAAAAGTGCTAAAATGTTAGCAACTTTCCTTGGTAAATTATCAGCAATATTTTATCCAACTATTACTGGATAAAAATTCATCCATTATTATGACACAAGTAAATAAGAGGCTAAAAAATGATATAAGTGTCTTAATTCTTGCTGAGATTCACAACACTACTACTTACTCCTTATCTCAATTATACAGATGAGGAAACACAGGCTCAAAGAATTCCAGTAACCAAGCCGCAAAAAACTAAGAAGTTGCAACTTTGCGAAGTACCCTTGCTCGATACTACCCAACCTCATGCTATTGTGGTTGACAGTGTCCCAACATACTTGTTAGTAGCACATAAGTACCTGTATGCATTTTTTAATTACAACACACGCAAATCCAAATTTCCATTATAAGTTTCCTTACTAGGGGCGCCTGGGTGGCTCAGTCAGTTGAGCCTCCGACTTCGGCTCAGGTCATGATCTCACAGTCCGTGAGTTCGAGCCCCGCATCAGGCTCTGTGCTGACAGCTCAGAGCCTGGATCCTGCTTCAGATTCTGTGTCTCCCTCTCTCTCTGCTCCTCCCCCACTCACACTCTATCTCTCTCTCAAAAATAAATAAACATTAAAAAAAAATTGGGGGGTGCCTGGGTGGCTCAGTTGGTTAAGCGTCCAACTTCGGCTCAGGTCAGGATCTCACGGTTTGTGGGTTCGAGCTCCGCATCAGGCTCTGTGCTGACAGCTCAGAGCTTGGAGCCTGCTTTGGATTCTGTGTCTCCCCCTCTCTGTTCCTCCCCCACTCATGGTCTGTCTCCCTCTCTCCTTCAAAAATAAATAAAAACATTTTAAAAAATTTTTTTTATTTTTTTGAAGCGGTTAATTTAAAAACACAAATCCATACTCTCTTACATGCACTTCCAGAGTTTCTAAAACCTAAAATTTTCATTAATTCATTTGGTGGCAAAACCTGACCTAAATGGATATGAGGCTATTTTTAGTTGTCTTTCTCCACTGACTATAACTATTAATATCTTTCCTTACAGAAACATGTTTCACAATGGAGTGCCACCCCAGACCCCACTGGGGGTATTCTATATGGTACACGCATATTACCTGAAAATTGAAATTGTTTTTACTTCTGTAACACACCTGGCCTTAAGGATTTTACATAAAAAACTGTGGACCTGTATCAGCAAACGAAAAAAAAAAAAAGTATGCATCCATAAAATTAGTTATTGAACAATTGACCAACAAACTTACTTTTCTCTTACATCTACCTTTCCTGTATAATGAGTTAACACTGAAATTCTGCAATGTCAATCTTCCTTTACTTTTTTGTTTCAAGTATTAACTGATGGCACTCATCATCATTCTTGGAAACTGTTCACCAAAACAGCTTCCAATGACATATAATTAGGTTTGGACTGAATCAGAGTAGCTGTATCTTAAATCTGAGATGTGTTCCTGTGAGAGACCACATGGATGGAAGCGGATGTCAAATTCTCTCCAGCAGGACCAAGCATCTCCAAGAATTATTCTGTCTTTAGGTACATTGTGTACTGAGGAAGCAAAAAGGGACTAAGTAATTTCGGAATCTATGATTTTTTAAATCCACTTACATGATATACTAACTTACAAAGACTCTTAACTCTGAATAAAAAATTAAAAACAGAAAATTCTTAAATAAAAGAGCTAAATGGACCCAAATAGACAAAAACAACTTCTTGCTTTACATCTTACAAATTATACTGCAACTATTGCTCAAAATTAAATTATTCCCAAGATTTCCAAGAATTACTACATACAGGCAGCATTAGTCTACCCACTAGACCCTAATAAAAAGGCAGTTAAACATGCCACATAAAATAAATTTGTATCGGGGCGCCTGGGTGGCTCAGTCGGTTAAGCATCCAACTCCAGTTCAGTTCCTGATCTCACAGTTCATGAGTTAAAGACTCACTCAGCTCTCTGCTGTCAGCTCACAACCAGCCCACTTCAGATCCTCTGTCTTCCCTTCTCTCTGCCCCTCCCCCACGCTTGTGCCCCCTCTAGCTCTCTCTCAAAAATATATCAACATTTTAAAAAAATAAATAAACCTGTCGCACCAAAGAGAATGGGAGAAGGATCATTAAACATTCCAATGAACTTCTAAAAAACGATGAAAAGCAGATAAAAGTACATATCACAAAATATGCACA
This sequence comes from Felis catus, assembly GCF_018350175.1. NCBI lineage: Eukaryota > Metazoa > Chordata > Mammalia > Carnivora > Felidae > Felis > Felis catus. Next base: position 104,259,447 of record NC_058368.1, on the reverse strand, counting down.
TAAGGACTACAGGGGAAAGTGAGGGAGACTTAAAATGGGGGCATGAACTCATGAAATAGCTTTATATCTGATTCTCCTCAGCATCCCTTAGCCTAACTGCAGGCTTTCCGACCAGTTAGTCCACAGCACATCCCAATGAGATATAAAGAGGTCCTAATGTGTTCTTCCATTAGAAAAACCAGGGAAGGAGCTACCTAAACAACTAAAGCACTAATGCTCAACCAATTCATTTGTAAATGTTGACAAGCGAGAAGGATCCCACATGTGACAAAAATCACTTGCAAGAAAAAATCCAATCCAAACAAAAAGAACAACTGAATAGGGAGGAAAAAAGAGATCATCCGGTGAAAAGTATTTTAAAAAGAAAATCCTAAATATTACCTTCAGACAGATTAAAGAAAATAATACATCCTTAAAACAGAAACAAATTGGGGCGCCTGGGTGGCTCAGTCAGTTAAGCATATGACTCCGGTTCAGGTCATGATCTCACAGCTTGTGAGTTCGAGCCCCGCATTGGGCTCTGCGCTGACAGCTCGGAGCCTGGAACCTGCTCAGATTTTGTGTCTTCTTGTCTCTCTCTGCGCCTCCCCTGCTCACACTCTGTCTCTCTCTCTCAAAAAATAAATGTTAAAAAAAAATTAAAAAATAAATAAAATAGAAACAAATTGAATAAAAGAGAAATATCTGTACAAAAAAAATTCTTGGAATTAAAAGCATGACTTCAGTCTTTAAAATGTCACTACTGAAAAATAAATTAAGTAATTAAATAAAAAGTCACTACTCAACTAGAGAAGAATCAAAGTAATTTCCCAGAATGGAAAAAGAAAAAAAAGAGACAAGAGACAAAAGTGGTTAACATCCCAAACAGAAAAAAGAAAGAAAACAAGGAACAGAAAGATTTGGAATAAAATAAATTTCCCAGAGCTAAATAAAGTTCAAGACTTTAAATAGAAAGAAACCACTTGTAACAGGTGGGATGCATAACAGAAATATCCTTTCCTAGACTCATTGCCATCCAATTTCAGAAAATCAGGATAAAAGAAAATTCCAAAGCTTCCAAAGAAGAAAACCAAAAGCAATTACCAAAAGAAAATAACTGTGACTGACATCAGACAGATAACACAACACAGGCCACTAGAAGACGAGGGAGCAATATCGTAATTCCCAAGTTCTGAGGAAAAAGGTTAGAACCAATATTCTATACCTATCCCAACTACTAACCAAGCATGACAAAACAAAGTTATTTTCAGACACATGGGACTCAGAAAGTTTAAATCCTGGGGAACTTGCAGGGGCTCGGTGATTAAGCGACCAACTCTTGATTCAGGCTCAAGTCATGATCTCACAGTTCCTGAGATAGAGTCCCACTCAGGGTGCTGACAGCAAAGAGTCTGCTTGGGATTCTCCTTCTCACTCTGCCCCTTCCCTGTTTGTACTCTCTTTCTACCAATAAACTTTAAAAAAAAAAAAAAAAAAAAGGAAGTTTACATCCTGCCATCTTTTCTGAGTCAGTTTCTTAAGGATGTTCTCCAACAAAATGAGGGAAGAAACCAAGAAAAGAAAAGTATGTGATCTAGGACAGCGCGTTGAAATCAGGTCAATTCCTAGGATGTCAGCTACACACAGCACATTTTTTTTTAATTTTTTTTTTAAAGTTTTTTATGTTTGACAGACCATGAGCGGGGGAGGGGCAGAGAGAGAGGAAGACACAGAATCCGAAGCAGGCTCTGGGCTCTGAGCTGTCAGCACAGAGCGTGACGCGGGGCTCGAACTCACAGACCTCAAGATCATGACCTGAGCCAAGTCGTTCGCTCAACCGACTGAACCACCCAGGCGCCCCTACACACAGCACATCTTAAGCCCAGAAAGCTTCAGGGAAAAAATAATACTCATGTAATAGATATTATGATTATATATTTTCAGAAAGACTTCTTTAGTCAACAAGAAAAATGAAAGCCCATTTAGGAGCAAAATTCCTTAACCACACCATCCCTTCACCCTATTTTATCTTTATTACCCTGGCACCTGTTATTACGTAAAATTATATCACATACATTATTTTATTGATTCTAATACATGTATATTTTACTTTTTAATCTTGCTAAAACTAGTATGCATCTTACAATCCACACACAGCATTTTTTTCCACTTTTTTTAATGTTTATTTATTTTTGAGAGACAGAACACAAGTGGGGTAGGGGCAGAGAGAGGGAGACAGAATCTGAACCAGGCTCCAGGCTCCAGGCTCTCAGCTGTCAGCACAGAGCCCAACATGGGGCTCAAACCCATGACCGTGAGAGCACGACCTGAGCCAAAGTTGGACGCTTAACCGACTGAGCCACCCAGGTGCCCCGCATGTTTTTACACTTGAATTGACAAATAACTGACACACATCACTGTGTAAGCTCATGGTGTACAGCAAATTGTTTGATTTACATATACTGAGAAATGATTAACACAATAGGTTCAGTTAACATACATCTTCTCACATAGATACAAAAAGAAAAAAGGAAAAAAATTTCTCCTTGTGATGAGAACTGTTAGGATTTTACCTCTTAACTTTCCTATATATCACATGATGACCTATAGACATCCTGTTATACATGACATTCCTACTACTTTATCTTGTAACTGTATGTATCTTTTGACTGGCTTCCTCTATTCCCCCTCCCCCTCCATAGGCAGCATTTTAAAACTACAGTCAGCCAGGTGGCAGTCTTGTTACTGTATTAAAAACCTTCAGTAGTTCTGAAAAGATTACAAAAGCATCAACATCGAAATGCCTCGGGTTAGATGAAATAGGACCTTTATGTGCTGGTTAGGTATCTCCCCTACAGTACTCAACTCAGCAACACAAGGGCAATAATTTATTTCTTTAAAACAATCTCTGTAGTCTCTCAACATACAACAGTGCTGGCACATAACAGATGCTTAATCTGTCACATTTTAACATCTCTGAAACAAATATGGGCCCAACAGAATGGATCCTACATAGCTGGTCCTGACATTTTTTTCTTAGTGGTGCATTTCATAGCAAGTCGGCATCTAGGATTTGAAGAAATTCAGTAACAAAAATTGGACAGTAATGTGAGTGCAATGACCCATTTCAAAAGATGCCTCCAAAGGTTGGTAAATCCAAGAAACAGAAAAAATAAGCTTATTATTGAGTTTCGAAACTAAACACCCAAATAAATAAACACAAAAAGAGCTAAACACGACTGCCTCCTGGAAATAGACAATAGATTGTCAACAGTCTTTCACCAGAAGTCAGCCCATTTTTTTTATCAAGTGCACACACTTTTTATGAACCATTTTTCAAATATTAATAAGGGGGAGGGGTAGATTCACGCATACAAAATCAGAGAGAGACAGGAGCATTCACACAGACAGAAAGACATTCACGGACAGAGTCAAAGTCGGAGTCAAGCATCTCCAGAAATTTCAATGAACAATGGAGGATGGAGACCGAGTTCTGGAAGCAAATTTAGCAAATATCTAAAACATGACATCAACCCTAGTTGCCTACTGATTGATTACAAGTATGCCCTTTTGCTCACCAGAAAGTCAAGGTAGGCTCAGCAAAGGCTTGCTAGTTTATCCTAGTGCCCTGGTCTGAAAACTCAGACCTCCTTAGGTGGAATAATTACAAACTCGCCACAGCACTTCACGTTTACACAACAACCCTTACACCTGCCCTGGCCTGTCATTAATTACAATGACAGACGCGGGCGCTGAAAAGGTCTCTCCATTACCAGAAAGACCAACTGACTACATTAAGGGGGTGCAAAAGCTCGGGGAAGGAGACTGCTGCCGGGGGGGGGGGGGGGGGGGGGGGCGTGGGGCGGTGAGTAATGTGGTCCACGAATCACGAATCAGAGAACGGTGGCCACGCCATCCAAAACCCCAGCTTTCAGCACCCAAGGGGACCCGCGACTATCTTCTTAGAAACGGCACCTTTCCCTAGAGAAAGCTAAAGAGCTTAAAACCCCAACTCGGCCTGGGCCGGCAGAGGCGCTCAGTTCAGACCCCGCCCAAGACAGGCGTAGAACGATTGCAAAATGTCACAGGGCCCAGATTGAGCGCGCCAAAGCGGGACCCACCCCCGGGAGACGGGGACGCTGGAGGCAGGTCCCTCCCCTTCCTCTCTCCGCCCGCGCACAGCTCATTCATTCTTGAGGCGGGCAGCCCATCTTCCCGGCCGGCCATCCCTGCGCCGCAAACCCACCAGCCGCTTTGTCTCTGGCCCGGCCGGAAACAGGAACGCGCATTGGAGCGCGCGCCCAGACGCCACCTCCCCACACCTGGGGCCCGCCGGGCATTCCCGGCCGGAGAACCCTTCTGGATCTCGGGGTTCGAGGTCCGAAGCTGGCCAATCCACCTTGGCGGCCTCAGGTGCGCGCTCCGCCCGGCCCTGCTAAAGAGCGGGCAGTCGGAAATGTGCATCTCTCGGTCACACCGTCGCTACAACTCGAACCCTCCTCCGCGACCCCTCTCCCCGCTAAGAAACACTGTATTCTTTCGCCTTCCGAAGGGCGTGGGCACTCGGCCCCGGTCCTCCCGCCCTGGGGCTGCGCCCCCCGCCCCTCGCGTGAGCTAATGCGGCCCCCAGACGAGCACTCACTTGAGGAGCAGCTGGTCGTGCTCGGCTTTGAACTTGCCCAGCTCGATCTGCAGCTTGGCGCGCTCGCGGGCCGTGTCGTCGAGCGCGCGTCGCGCGTCCGCCAGCTCGGTCTCGTAGAGCGCCTTGAGGCCGGTGAGCTCGCGTCCGCGCACCTCCTCACGCTCCGTCACCTGCAGCTGCAGCGCGCTGTTCTCTGTCTCCAGGCTGCGCACCTTGTCGATGTACACGGCCAGGCGGTCGTTGAGCTCGCGCAGCTCCTCCTTCTCCTGCAGCCGCGACAGCCGCGTGGGGCTCAGCGGCGTAGCGGGGCCGCCGGTGCGGCTACCCGACCGCGGCGGCACGGGGGTCGCGGTCGCCATGGCGGGCGGCGGGGCGGCTGGCGGGCAGAGCAGAGCGGGGAAGCCGCGGGCAGCACGGGACGCGTAGGGAGCTGCAGAGGGCGAAGCGATGATCCGAAGGCACAAACCGACGACCCGCGCCCGCGGAGAAGCCGGCGTGGGAAGGGAGAAGCACCTGGGTTGGCAGGAGCCGGGTTACGGCACAAAGGGCAAAGGGGGAAGACTGCCAATCAATCAATCGTAAAATGCCCTTTTAAGAAAACACGCACACACACTCACACACACACTCCGGAAGATTTGGGGCGAGGGTGACCGGGAGGGGCCGAGCTGGGTCCGCGCGCCGCCGCCGCCACCGAGTCTCCCGCCCGCAGCACTTTGTTTCCTCTCAGGCGGCGCGGAGCGGCGGGCGGGGGGGGGGTGGGGAGGGAGGAGGGCGGCGGGGGGCGGAGGTGGCGCGGGCAGTGGCGCCGCACTCTCCAACATGGCCGGCGCGCGCCGGCACCTCCACGTGACCGTCGCCGGCCAATGGGGAGCCGGCGGCGCGCTCCGGGGTTCGGGGGCTGGGCCTGTAAATTCAAAATCGGGGCCTCGGGCAACCGTCAGCTTGGCGCGCGGGGCTGGGCGTGGCTGGGGACGGACTGAGGGCGGTGGAGCCGGGCGCCGAGGACTGCTCGCCGGGCGGCCCAGGGCCCAGCGCCGGCCGGGCCTTCCCACCACCCCGCGGGGACCCCCGGAGGGGCTGGGCCTGCGGGTGGCGGGAAGGAGCCCGGAGGTTTTCCGGGGCGGGCCAGCGCCGCAGCCCACACCCAGCGGTTCAGGGAAATTCAAACATAAACGGCCGTAACAGCCGCTCGCACAACTCGTGGAGGCCGGGACAGTCGCAGACGTTGTAACTTTATCCCCGGCAGCCGTGGAGTTACGTAATGGGCTCTGCTGTCTGAGGTTCAAAGCCCGCTACGTGCCGGTGCCAAATGCAAGCCTTTATTTTTCTCTGGGACGGAAAACGGTGTATCCAAACACCTCCTCCCACTCAAGTCGACGTACGCGTGTCTTGAAGCGACAGAGACCGCACAGAAGCCAGAAACCCTGACCTTGGAGTCATTTGCTACCAGTGCTGATCTGATGGTCCGTCCCTGATCGGTTGGTTTCTGAACAATTAAAGGGTTTATAAAATCAAAACCACCTCGCAAGAAGTAAATAGCGCAAGCTGTGAATTATCTTGCTTCACTAAAGTCCGATGCAGCAAAATCGAAGCTTGTGCAAATTTAGGTAGAAACGACTTTTTGCTTGAAAAAGGGATCCCTCTAAAATGTAATTGTCAGCTAGTTCTAATCAAATGTCCCGTTGATCCCTTTGAAAAGCCTTTACCTTGAGGCGAACGTTCATTGGCTTTTACTGTGCCCTGCAGTGATCCGTCCACGCAGACGCTCTGTGGTATGGGGATTGTTTTCGTTTGAAAATTCACGTTTAACAGACGAAATTCCTCAAGGCTGCCCAGCAAGTGACAGGACAACGTTTGAACCCAGGCAGTTTCGGCTGACCCCAGAGCCTAGCCCTTAACTATAACCTAGGCCACCTCACGATGTATTAGTAAAGTACACCTCACATCTGTAATTACAGCTTAGCTGCCTTAATAATGGTAGAAATGAAGACCAGGATGTTCTTTAAATATTAAGTTAGGTACATAACAAGTAGTGAAGGGCACCAGGCTACATCATCACCCTGGGGGGATTTCTGGGCACCCTGAGTGATGATACTGTCCTTACCAATGGTTCTATTTCCTGCCCTGTTACCTAAAATGCCTTTCCTTAACCTCGCTGAGAAAGAATTGAAAAGCTTCTATTTTAGGGGCGCCTCGGTGGCTCAGTAGGCTAAGCCTCCCACGACAGCTCAGGTCATGATCTCATGGTGGGTGAGTTTGCGGAGTTCGAGGCCCGCCTTGGGCTCTGTGCTGACAGCTCAGAGCCTGGAGCCTGCTTCGGATTCTGTGTCTCCCTCTCTCCCTCTGCCCCTCCCCCACTCGTGCTCGGTCTCCCCGTGTCTCAAAAATAAATAAGCATTAAGTTTTTTAATAAATAACAAAAGAAAAGCTTCTGTTTAAGAGGGTCTAAAAAATCCAGATTATTGGAGAAGAAATGAGACCTAAGGAAGATGAGTGCTGATCCGACGTGGTGGAATCAGCCCTGGAATGTAAATCCCCTCCACCCATGGTTTGGTTTTTGCTCCATACTCCTACACCCCCCAAAAAAATATATATTTTGAAATCTTTTATTAAAGTATTTTCTTTCCACTTTGAAAATTTTAAAACTGTATGTGAAGTGTCATCAGGCCTAACCTCTGTTACTCTCAAACCCATAAAGCCTTTTTTTTTTTTTTAAGTTTATTTTTTGAGGGGAGGGGGGCAGAGAGCCTAATGGAGGGCTCAAACTCATGAACAGGGAGATCATGACCTGAGTTGAAACTAAGAGTCAGACGCTTAACTGACTGAGCCACCCAGGCACGCTCATGAAGCTTTCTCCTGATAGAATCTTTCAATTTTAGATTCTTTTTAGGAGACTCAGATTGTGTCCTTTTGTCTGAAACAAATACATTGGAGTCAATTAAGGATTTGCCATTGATTGCTGTGTAACAATGGAAGTTATTCCTTGGTTTCCTCATAGAAAAATTGGAGTGATTTCTACATTCCAGGAGGTTCATAAAGATTAAATTTTAAACATATAATATGAAATGACTAGTAATTCTTCCTAGTAGTAATTCTATGTCTCCAGCCAAAAGCAATTTTTAAAAAATGGAAAATCTCTTACCATAAAATGAACCAATTCTGCAAACATTTGGTCAAGAACTTTACTAAATGTACATTTGCCTTACTCTCTTGACTATTCCCATGCCTAACCCTGTACCTGGAGTGCCTTCCCCCTGCTCTTTCATAATAAGAGGCTGTTCAGCCCTCTTAAATAATTCCTGTAATCCCATCGCTGCCGATGTGTTTCCCAATTAATTAGAACAGAAGTAACAAATACTATGTTTTTGGTGACAGTGTTTTCACATTTACCAGGATAATCGTATTTTCAAATATTCTGCCTTGTTTTTATAAATCTTTACTTTCCTGTCATGGCACATGTTCTCATTGCTGGTTAGGCCATACATATCCCCACCAAGCCTCAAGTTGCCGCGACATTGTTTCCCTCTTCAATACTCCTTCCACTGCACAGACCTACTTGACAACATAGACACAGCTTATTTGACATTTGCCCTACTTTCTGTATGACATTTGGATCTGGGACAGAAAAATACAGGACACCTGTCCTACCTGGACAGAAGGGGCCCAGACTAGGATGGAGGTGGGGAGGCAGGAAGAAGGGAAGGAGATACTGAAAGCTTGCAGTACCTCACTTACATCCCAGGGGAGAGGAGTGACAGCTGGCAGTTAGCTGAGCATACAGTGCAAACAAATGGACTAGCTAGGACTGCAGGGCGCAATGAAGAAACATATTGCTGGGTGGTATCCCCTCAATATATGTTTGCTGAAAGAATGCAAGAAGAAATAAATACATGGTGTTCCTCCAGGCCACATTGTTTAATACACTTTGCAAAGTTAATATTTTTTCCAGTTACCATAAAAGCATAACAATAAGTCAGGTTTCAGAGGGTTGAAGGACTATCCAGAATCCCTTCAAACTCTGATTTTGATTTTCGTGTTTTAAAAAAAGACTAAGGGGCGCCTGGGTGGCTCAGTCCCTTAAGCAACCAGCTGTTGATTTTAACTCAGGTCATGACCTCACAGTCCTGACCTTGAGCCCCATGTTGGACTCCCTGCTGGGGTGAGAGGCTGCTTGGGATTCTTGCTCTCCCTCTGCCCCTCCCCTGCTCCAGTTCTCTCTGTCTCTCTCAAAATAAATAAACAAAAATAACAATATTAATAAAAAGAACCTAAATAGTTATAAAGGTGTCTTTATCATCTTCAATAGCATTCTTCTCTTAGCAAAGCTGCATGATATTTACATATGACTCAAAACTGTTTTCCAAATTGTTAAGATCTGGATAATTTGGCAATAGTAGAAATGGCACAGTTATTTTAACTCCGTGGTTCCATTTTCCTGAAAACTCATGAGTTGATCAAAAAGAGAAACCAATGGCCCCTGGGTGGCTCAGTCTGTTAAGCATCCTACTTCCACTCAGGTAATGATCTCACGGTTCATGAGTTTGAGCCCCACATCAGCCTATGTGCTGACAGCTCGGAGCCTGGAGCCTGCTTGAGATTCTGTGTCTCCCTCTCTCTCTCTCTACCTCTCCCCTACTCATGCTCTGTCTGTCTGTCTGTCTCTCTCTCTCTCTCTAAAATAAATAAATATTTATTTTAAAAAAAGAGAGAAACCAATCTTCACGCTTGCATTTCAGTTTTACTTTATGCCAAAATATGGTCATAACACTACTTTATTTAAACAGAATATCTTTAAAACCATTTAATAAGCTAGTATTTATGTATCTGATTTTTTTTTTTTTAGATTTTTAAAAGCCTACCAAGATATGCTCCCTCACACTATATTCTGCATCTTTACCATTAGAGTAAAAAATAATAATAATAACAATAAAGACTGGAGTCAAAGTGTAGAGTTTATACATAGTTCAGCTGTTTGTGGTCTGATTGGAACTGACACTACTCAAAAGTTAAGGGCTTTCCTTTTTCATGATCCGTCTCCAGTCAGCCAGCATATTTATCTTCATAGATGGTTTTATCCCTACACAATAACATTTAAACATATTCATTACATGAGACGTTTCTCACCTAAAACATCTTTGTTTCCAGACCCCATGGTTGAGTTCAAGAAAGCAGAGGAAAAATGAAAATACAATATTCGCATAGTTGATATTCTAAAATAAAAGAATGAATTTTCAACCAGATGTTAGTGTGTTCATTACCACAATTCTGGGGTACCATTCTTCTCAAGATGGCATTGTAAAACCAGGACGAAAGACAATCACACCATTTTCAGCTTTTAAGTTTAATAATTTTGATATAGGTATAGGAAAAGATTTGAAAAGTAAGGTAGTCTGGCTGAGCCAGTCCCATCCATTCCATCTTTCCATCCCAACCTTCTCAGCCCCAGTAGCTTTTTCCTGGCTATCCTGGCTTGCCAACATACCCTACATGTTTTGGACTTGGTTAACCTCCCTATTCACATGAGCCAATTCCTTAAAATAAATGTGTCTACATATACATATCCTGTTAAATCTATTTCTTTGGAATCGGTTGCATTCCTATTCGCCAACAATGAAGCAACAGAAAGAGAAATCAAGGAATCGATCCCATTTACAATTGCACCAAAAACCATAAAATACCTAGGAATAAATCTAACCAAAGAGGTGAAAAATCTATACACTGAAAACTATAGAAATCTTAGGAAAGAAATTGAAGGAGACACAAAAAAATGGAAAAAGATTCCATGCTCCTGGATAGAAAGAACAAATATTGTTAACATGTCAATACTACCCAAAGCAATCTACATATTCAAAGCAATCCCTATCAAAATAACACCAGCATTCTTCACAGAGCTAGAACAAACAATCCTAAAATTTGAATGGAACCAGAAAGACCCCGAATAGCCAAAGCGATCTTGAAAAAGAAAACCAAAGCAGGAGGCATCACAATCCCAGACTTCAAGCTATACTACAAAGCTGTAATCATCAAGACACTGTGGTACTGGCACAAGAACAGACACTCAGAACAATGGAGCAGAATAGATATCCCAGAAGTGGACCCACAAACATATGGCCAACTAATCTTTGACAAAGCAGGAAAGAATATCCAATGGAATAAAGACAGTCTCGTCAGCAAGTGGTGTTGGGAAAACTGGACAGCGACATGCAGAAGAAGGAACCTGGACCACTTTCTTACACCAGACACAAAAATAAACTCAAAATGGATGAAAGACCTAAATGTAAGGCAGGAAGCCATCAAAATCCTCGAGGAGAAAGCAAGCAAAAACCTCTTTGATCTTGGCCGCAGCAACTTCTTACTCAACACATCTCCGGAGGGAAGGGAAACAAAAGCAAAAATGAACTGCTGGGACCTCATCAAAATAAATAAGCTTCTGCACAGCGAAGGAAACAATCTGCAAAACTAAAAGGCAACCACCAGAATGGGAGAAGATATTTGCAAACGATATATCAGATAAAGGGTTAGTATCCAAAATCTATAAAGAACTTATCAAACTTAACACCCAAAAAAACAAATAATCCAGTGAAGAAATGGGCAAAAGGTATGAATAGACACTTCTCCAAAGAAGACTTCCAGATGGCCAACAGACACATGAAAGCCAAAGTATGGAAAGAGTCCAAATGTCCATCGATGGGTGAATGGATAAAGAAGATGCGGTATATATATATATAATGGAGTATTACTCTATAATCAAAAAGAATGAAATCTTGCCATTTGCAATTATGTGGATGGAACTGGAGGGTATTATGCTAAGCGAAATTAGTCAGGGAAAGACAAATATCATATGACTTCACTCATATGAGGATTTTAAGAGACAAAACAGATGAACATAAGGGAAAGGAAACAAAAATAATATAAAAACAGGGAGAGGGACAAAACAGAAGAGACTCATAAATATGGAGAACAAACAGAGTTACTGGAGGGGTCGTGGGAGGGGGGATGGGCTAAATGGGTAAGGGGCATTAAGGAATCTGCCCCTGAAATCATTGTTGCACTATATGCTAACTAATTTGGATGTAAATTTAAAAAAAAATTAAATTAAAAAAATAAATAATAAAAATAAAATTGCCCTCAGAAAAGAACAAAAACTCTATTTCTTTGGAGAATCCTAACACACTTTCCCTTTTTCCATAAAAGAAGGATGTAGAGGAGCTAAGAGAGGCCAACAGATTGAAATGAGAGAATGAGACAGGAAAGCTGTAGATTGACCCAGATGAATGGGCCGCCAGAAGCATGGTGGAACTGTGTACAACTCAGCAGAAGCCTTGAGGACAGAGGTGACAGAGGACAACATACTCAGGAGCCGCAAGAAATCACATCTGGAAAAGGCCAGCCCAGCGTGGAAACTGAGTAAATCCAAAAAGTAGATGGCTTTCCCAACAGCTGTAAAGAATCTCCTTAGATTTGGAATCAATCTCAGGGAAGACAGGAAACATGAAAAATCTGAGAGATATTAAACTTCAATGTGATTGAAATATAAATATAAACTGGTCCACACCACTAGAAGATTGCAATCCTGGTCATCAGAATGGTCCTCCATATCTCTTTACACTGCTTTTCTCCACCTGTAGGTTTTATTCCAACACAAGCTCTCTCTACAAGGTGGAAGAGCTGGCTTCTGGGCCACTCCACACCTAAGTTCTCCTAGTATGTCCCAATATAGCTAATCTCAGGAAAACAGATTTGCTTGTTTGGGTCGCTTCCTCAGCCCTGAAACAATTACTATATCCTTTGATTGGAGAGGCCTAGGCCAAAACCCACCACGATGATAGGCAGGGGTCAGGGAGAGTCTGGAGTCAAGGCTACCCTCACCAAACCACGTGGGATGGGATTCCAAGAAGAATGAGGAGTATGTCCCAGAAAGTGATGAAGGGATGCTGGGCAAGGGATGCTGGACGAGCAAAAACAATATGTGTCAGGGCACCTGGGGGGCTCAGTCGGTTGAGCGTTTGACTTCGGCTCAGGTCATGATCTCGCAGTCTGTGAGTTCGAGCCCCGTGTCGGGCTCTGTGTTGACAACTCAGAGCATGGAGCCTGCTTCGCATTCTGTGTCTCCCTCTCTCTCTGCCCCTCCCCTGCTCATGCTCTGTCTCTCTCTGTCTCAAAAATAAATAAAAACATTAAAAAAAAAAAAACAATATGTGTCTACCTCACTAAGGGAGAGTAAGAGAATTAACCTAAATGGTCCTTTTCTGGATAAAATTCTTTAAAGGTCTGCATATTTTAAAAAATGTTAAAATACAGGGGTGCCTGGCTGGCTCAGTCAGCAGAGCTTGTCTATCTTAAGGCTATGAGTTCAAGCCCCACAGTGGGCGAACAGCTTATGTACATACGTGCATACATGCAATAGAAACTCTTAAAGGTTTAGGATACCTAAAAAGCCATTTTCATCTACCCATTAATCCATGCATTTCTTCATCAAACATTCGTGGAGGACTTACTACATGCAGAGCACAGGCCACTGAGGTACATGATTCCTGCTCTGAGGAGCTCAACAGGCCAGTCGTGGACAGGCAAACAGAAATAAATTCTGCCTCAACGTGTCAGATACTGACAAAGAGGCATGGACAAAGGAGTGCAGGCACACCGAGAGCCAGACAGTCCTCTGTGCTGGGGAGGAAGTCACTATGAGCAAACAGACGATCTCCAAGCTGGGCTTGGAAGCATGTCAGCCTCCAGGGACTGGAAGATGAATCCGGTACTTTGTGGAGACCTGTAAATGGCAAACCACAGGCCCCAGGGAGAATTAGAGGGAAACCCCAGACGGACTCCCTAATCTCCTACGGTGTGCTTTTTATTTCAAACCACAATATGCAAAGGGTGCTTTAAACTAGGAATTAGTAAGGTGGTAAAGGAACCAGATTTTAGTCAACAATTATCTTTAGGCCTGGCTTCCAGTAGTCAACAAAAATGGAAAATTGGGGGAATTGCCATATAATTAAAACAAGTAAATTACTTAAACTGCATCAACACCTTGCCTAAGGCAAAACTAAGATAGAAAGGCAATTAAGCAGGAAATTTTATCGAGCAACTCTTGTGTGCAAGGCACTATGCTGCATCCTATGAAAGAAAAAAAATTTTTTTACATTTATTTTTGAGAGACAGAGATAGAGTGCAAGCAGAGAAGAGGCAGAGAGAGAAGGAGACACAGAATCTGGAGCAGGCTCCAGGCTCTGAGCTGTCAGCCCAGAGCCCCAGGCGGGGCTCGAACCCACAAACCACGATATCATGACCTGAGCTGAGGTCCGACACTCAACCGACTGAGCCACCCAAGCAACCAAAAGAAATTTTTTTAAGTGTGAAATGTGATTCGATCCCTCAATAAAGATATCCATGAAATATATACATGGATTAAATAGGTCAATCAATCAAGCTGTGAAAGACAGAGGTCCAAGGGAGTGGTGTTGATGATAAGTGTCATATCACTGGGAATGCTAAAATCTGGGGAATGAATAAATCCCCGCAGGCCAGGACAGCATGAGAGGACATTGTAGAAAAAGAGAATCTGAGCTAGACATTAAAGTAGGGGAAGACTTATTTCAGTAAGTGATTTGATTTACAAAAAAATTAGCTTTATGCACCAATTTTTCAGGAATTTTTCCATAAAGTTAGATGATGCTAGAGGCACCTGGGTGGCTCAGTCAATTAAGCATCTGACTCTTAATTTCAGCTCAGGTCATGACCTCATGGTTCTTGAGTTCGAGCCCCATGTTGGGCTCTGTACTGGCAGTGTGGAGCCTGCCTGTGATTCTCTCTCTCCCTCTCTCTGCCCCTCCCCTCTCTCTCTCAAATAAATAAACTTAAAAAAAAAAAATGTGGGGCGCCTGGGTGGCTCAGTCGGTTGGGTGTCCGACTTCAGCTCAGGTCATGATCTCATAGTCCGTGAGTTCAAGCTCCGCGTCGGGCTCTATGCTCATAGCTCAGAGCCTGGAGCCTGCTTCAGATTCTGTGTCTCCCTCTCTCTCTGACCCTCCCCCGTTCATGCTCTGTGTCTCTCTGTCTCAAAAATAAATAAACATTAAAAAAAAAAATTAAAAAAAAAAATGTACCTACCCTGCAGGTCAGTAATTCTACTCTTAAGACAAATGAAAGCACATTTCTACTGAAAGACTTGTGGAAGAAGTTCATGCTAGTGTTATTTATAACAGACCAAACTGGAAACCATCCAAATGTCCATCAAGAGAATAGACAAGTGAATCATGGTATAAGTACTATTCAGCAATGAGAAAGAATGAGCCACAGATACGTTCAACCATGCGGATGAATCTCACGAACATTATAGTGAGCAAAGAAAAAGTACATTTTATGGGATTCATGTATATGAAAGCCAAGAACAAATAATTGGAATCTTTGTAAAAAGAAATCAGGACAGTGGATGTCCAAGGTGGCGAGCATTGATTGGAAGGGAGCATTAAGGAACTTTCTGGAATGATACATTCACAGGTGCATGGACATAGTTGTCAAAGCTCACTAAATCACTAAATTGTACGCTTAAGATGCTCATTTCACTGTATGTAAATTTTACCAAAACTTAAAAAAACCATATTCTGGTCTCTTTTAGTTTAGATTTTAAAACTCCTGAGATGCACTTTCTACCTTTTTCTGTAAGTAGACAAGTTTCCACCTTATTTGTTGCTTGAATTTCAAATTTTCTGTGAATTCTTCATTTTGCACACCCATGCTATACAATCTGTGTGATTTCTTCAGGAATTAGAAAGTGAACACAGCCATTTTTTGGTTTATTTATTTATTTTGGGTTATTTAATTTTTTTAAAACAATGACTTGTTGAGATTTCAAAGGTGCATTTGAACGAATATAATTGCTAATTATACTTCAATTAAACATTTTTAAATAATAAAACAAAAAATGTATTTGAGTAATGAAGGCAGAGGTGTTCAGGCTGAAAGCTGTGACTTGAAAAGAACGGCTGATGGGGCGCCTGGGTGGCGCAGTCGGTTAAGCGTCCGACTTCAGCCAGGTCACGATCTCGCGGTCCGTGAGTTCGAGCCCCGCGTCGGGCTCTGGGCTGATGGCTCAGAGCCTGGAGCCTGTTTCCGATTCTGTGTCTCCCTCTCTCTCTGCCCCTTGCCCGTTCATGCTCTGTCTCTCTCTGTCCCAAAAATAAATAAACATTGAAAAAAAATTTAAAAAAAAAAAAAAAGAAAGAAAAGAACGGCTGCTGAAGTGCTGAGCACAGAGCCTGCTTGGGACTCGCTCTCCCTTGTTCTCCACCCTGCCCCCACTCTGTCTCTCTCCCAAAATAAATGAATAAACTAAAAAGTAAAAAAGAAAGAAAGAAAAGAATTGCTGCCATTTTTGTCTTGTCTTAGAAAGATCGGAATATGTTGGAACATGAATACTACAAAACTGAGAATTTCGTGAAGAAAAAAGAAAGAAATCTGAAAAAATAGTTTCTACTTTTCACTACTATATTCTTTTTACTTTGTAAGATTATATATTTTGTCACTGATCATTCTATTGATCACATACAAATATCAATCTCTAGTAATCCAGGGACCAAAATCCTTTTTGTTTTTTTAAGTTTATTTATTTTGAGAGAGAGTGGGAGTGGGGGAGGGGCAGAGAGGGAGAGAGAGAGAGAGAGAGAGGAAGAGAGAGAGAATCCCAAGCAGGCTCCGCACTGTCAGCGCAAAGCCGACATAGGGGGTTCAATCAAACCCACAAACCATGAGATCATGACCCAAGCTGAGTCGGATGCTTAATGGACTGAGTCACCCAGGTACCCCTAAATTCTTTTAATAATATAACAACTTTCTTTTTTTTTTTTTAATTTTTTTAATGTTTATTTATTTTTGAGACAGACAGAGACAGAGCATGATCAGGGGAGGGGCAGAGAGAGAGGGAGACACAGAATCTGAAACAGGCTCCAGGCTCTGAGCTGTCAGCACAGAGCCCGACGCGGGGCTGGAACTCACGGACCATGAGATCATGACCTGGGCCGAAGTCGGACGCCTAACCGACTGAGCCACCCAGGCGCCCCAATGTAACAACTTTCTAAACAACTGAAGGCACACCGTCAGTTTAATTCACTAAAAGTAGAGAAACAATTTTTAAGAAGGAAGGGGATGAGAAGGGAGGAAAAAGGGAGTTATCAGAAACGGGGGTAGCTTTGTGACTTATAAAGGATATTTAGTATTATAATATCATATTTTATATTTCAAAAGCAAAAAAAAATGCCTACAGGTTTAATAACACATATTTTAAAATTTGACTCGACTTAAAATTTGTCTTAAATTTTCTCAGCCAAACAGGCTTTGTAAAAACTGTGATTCCCAAATGGCTGTAGTGAAGAAAGACAGAAAGCCTCTGTTTCTAAGGGGCTTTTTTAGATTGGAGGGAGCAGGAGAGCATTTTAGGTTTATTAAAAAAGAGTTCAAAGTTATGAGACACTGTTGTGGACAACAGAGAGAAAGTATAGCACACAGCTCCTGCCCTTAGTCTCGCTGGGGCTCTTGAGTTACATGCAGAACCATATAAGCAAGTACACGATTACCTACCAGAAGCTACTGGGTCAGACAACCGGCCAGGACAGCCATGACTGTAGACAAGTTCCGTTGTGACATTCACTTAGAAAAATCACCCTGTGGTGACTTGAATCAGCTCCCTCACGAGGTTTTCAGAAACCTGTTGTCATTCAAAAGAAATTGGTTTCACTTCTTTAATCTTAACCTCTTCGTTTTTGTCATTTACTCTACACTTCCTTTAAGGGATTTCATCTGCGTTGATCTCAAAGTGAGGAATGGAGAAAAGAGGTCTCAACTGTCACAGGGAAAAGGCAAGTCACAGGGGGTGAGCCCAGCAATTTTATTTTTAAAAGTAAAATGAATCCAAAATGTCTGCTTCACCCTAAAATACTGAAAATGTCATTCCTCCTATGAACTCCTGTGGCATTATCACCTACAGCAGTCATTTGGAACCTAGCATATTGCTTTTTGGTTTGTCATTTCAACCAAATCGTAAGACTCTTTAAGGCAGAAGAATGTCCTTGGGGGACACTGCAGATGAGGAAATACTGTTACTTTCCTGTCCACGGGCATCCATAGTGGAGTAGAGCGACATACAATAAGGATGCTCTTAGGACCCTGGCCTTCACCACTCTCTTATATTTCACGAGTCCACCTTATCTAAGAGATACTTCAGTATACTTCCTTTGAGCAAAGGACTTGCATAGTCATGAGTCGAGAGATACTCATAAAACTTCTCAAAACAATTATTTGAAGACTTTATAAGAATTCCATTTGGAAAACTTAGTTTTTTATTATTCTTGTCTGAAAGTAAGAATGTGATCCTAACATCTATTTAAATGACTATCCATGGGGCGCCTGGGTGGCGCAGTCGGTTAAGCGTCCGACTTCAGCCAGGTCACGATCTCGCGGTCCGTGAGTTCGAGCCCCGCGTCGGGCTCTGGGCTGATGGCTCAGAGCCTCGAGCCTGTTTCCGAATCTGTGTCTCCCTCTCTCTCTGCCCCTCGCCCGTTCATGCTCTGTCTCTCTCTGTCCCAGAAATAAATAAACGTTGAAAAAAAAAATAAAAAAAAATAAATGACTATCCATTATTGGTAAAGTAGTACTAGGTGATAAATAATAACATATAATGGAAAGCTTTTTCTCTTTCAATACCAACGGCCTATTTCAGTTTCAGGTTTACTATGTCATCTCAAACGCTTCCTCCAAATTTGGTTACAATTGTTGATGAAGAAATTGCAGGAAATAAACTACTTGATCAAAAATGCATATTTTAAAAATTGAGAGTTGCATGCTAAGCATTGAGAAAGAGAACCGTAGATACATAACCCACCCCAAGTGGACTCTGGTTAATATCAGACATGTTGCTACATCTAAAAGACGTTCAGCCAGTAAGACAAAAATCAAATACAAGAATAAGATACATGTGTCATATATTAACAAGTGCAAGTGAATGTGACAGTTTGGAAATTTGGTGGAAGGGAATCACAGCACTGTATGTCATAATCAGAATTAGTTCTCTGTTCTAGATCACCAGAAACACACCATTTCACTTCCCATTTGTCTCTTAATGCTCCCCAAATGATCTGAGTTAGGAGACTGACCAAAGACCTGAATGGCAAATCTCTTTCTTTCACTGGAACTGGAGGAGAGAAAGAACACGGAGAAGGCTTCAGAGGCCGATTTGACTGATCACTGGACAAACAAAACTGAAAATATTTGGGGGACCAATGGAGATCTATTAGGGTCAGGTAACATAAAGTCAGGACAGCACAGGCTTCAGAATCAGGAATACCCAAGTGTGAATCCTGCACAGTCATACACTATGTGACCTCTAGTGAGTTACTTAACATCTGTGAACCTCCATTTCCTCATTTGTAAAACCCAGAGAAAGAACTGCCTTACAGGGTTGTTGATAGAATTCAATACGTTAATATGCACACAGTGTATCTGGTACATATTCGGTGCTAAGGAAATATTTATTCCATTCCCTTCCTCTACAAAAACAGATAATTAGAATTTTTACTTCCCCATTTTAAAAGCTTCCCATCAACTTAGCATATAAAACATCATACCAGTACTGAGAAAAATGTGTGCCTGTAACAACACTGCATTTTCAAAGTGTTAACTCTTTTACATTGTCATGCTTACTAATATTTATCTTGGCATAGAGTCAATAACCGTACAAATATTGCATAGTACATGTAATGACTGCCTTACTAGAATCTGATTCCGTTTCGTAAACTTTCAGTGAATACCAGTATGGCCAGCTCTAGAGACATTACAAAATAATCAGACACAGTTCCCACCCCACAGAAACTGACAGCGTGTGTAAAGAAAGGCCAATGTACTTCTGACATGTGCTCTACTGAGTATTTTTATAATTATCTGTAAGCTGACCTCTCTCTAAGGTTGAGTTGCGTTTAGATTTCATAGCCCGTTTTTGTCATTTTATTGATTGTTTTTTAGATATCCAAGCACAGTTTGGTTCGCATTGATTTTTATAATATAAAGAATACATCGCTTCCGGTTAATATTATCAAAATAGGAATGGGCACGCAGTTAATGGGCACCTTGCAAAAGATGGAAAGAGACAAGATCTCTTATCCCGAGATCTTATAATACTTAAACCAAGATTTTCGCTTTGTATGTCTCTCCACCACTTCCACGTTTTGAAGAGGGAAAAAAAAAAAAAGCACACTCTCTGCGTAACCACAGCATCAACCACTGCTGCCTGCTGGCCAGAAAAAGGGTAGTATTAAGGGTGCAGTCATCTGCTTGCCACAGACTGCTGGCAAGGCAAGAAAAGCTAATTAGCACCCCAACCCTCACCCTTACTCTGACCCTCCTTTCCATGCCTCCACCATCTGGCTGGCCTTCCCTTCCCCTACTGCTCCGGCTTCTTTCTGCATCCTCTGGCTTGGGGAGGTCACAGACGTTTGCCTATCCTAGCAGGAGACAAGAACAGGCTTCAGCAGCACGCTAGACCGTGAATTTCTAAAAATTTTAAAGGAAATTGCACAAATCACCTCCTCCCTCTTCCCCCCAACAGTGTTCTCTTTCACCGGTGCCTGTTGTCTTACTGAAAACATCTACTCTGTCTAAGACAATCTTTAGGTCTGGAATCCGATCTGCTTTGTAATTGACAATTGTCTTGTGAAAGGTAAGCACCTAGTTCCTACACTGAGTCTCTCTCGCCGATTTGATTGGGACTTGGGGGA
The DNA here is from genome assembly GCF_018350175.1 of Felis catus. NCBI lineage: Eukaryota > Metazoa > Chordata > Mammalia > Carnivora > Felidae > Felis > Felis catus. Next base: position 104,239,062 of record NC_058368.1, on the reverse strand, counting down.
CAGCAATAGGATATAAAATCATTAAGTAAATATAGTACCTTTCAGCATAAAGCCACAGGAAATGGTGAGAGGTACCTTTGGTATGAAGCAGCAATGACAGCTCAAAGGCCATTACTTATCAAAGATGCCAGAAAAATAGGGTCTCAGTGAAGTCAACTAACATTTTGAGAATTCACAGAATAAAAAGAGTGAAACTTCCAACTAGTAATCACATATAGACTATCAATTAACGGACAAGAATTATGATTTTCCTATTTACCTGAGACATAAAACAATCTAAATACACTGAGGTTTCACTAACAAAACTCCTTGTTACTAGGTTACTAGGATTTGGTTACAAAAACAACAGTATATTTTTTTTCTGTATTTTGTTCTTGCGATGACTTATTTTTTCTCTTCTTCTACCTTATAGTAATATAAGCTATACACTTTTTAAAAGAAAATCTAGGAGTGCCTGGGTGACTCAGTCGGTTAAACATCTGACTCTTGATTTCAGCCCAGGTTGTGATTTCACAGTTCATGGGATTGAGCCTCCTCATTGACAGCTCAGAACTGCTTGGGATCCTCTCTCTCCCTCTCTCTCTGCCCCTTCCCTGTTTGTGCTCCCTCTCTCTCAAAATAAATAAATAAACTTAAAAAAAAATTGTAACATTGCCAGCTTAAAAAACGAAAGGTGATAGAAAACAAACTTTGAAAATTACAAAGGTGGGGCACCTGGGTGGCTCAGTTAGTTAAGGCTCCAACTCTTGATGACAGCTCAGGTCATGATCTTGTGGTCCTTGAGTTCAAGCCCCACACTGTTGGTGCAGAGCCTGCTTGGGATTCTCTCTCTCTCTCTCTCTCTCTCTCTCTCTCTCTCTCTCCCTCTCTCTCTGCCCTCTCCCGCTTGCTCAACGCACACGCATTCCCTCTCTCTCTCTCAAAATAAGTAAAAAAAAAAAAAAAAAAAAAGAATTACAAAGCTGTAAATATTAGCTCAGAATAAAAAGATGATTAGAATCTTGGAGAGAAGCTTCAGTTAAGCTTACTATGAAAAACACTTGCACCTATGAAATACATAGATATATTCCAACCACAACAGTGTAAATTTGAAAAAAAAAAAATACTGTGAAGTTTTGCAGTGAGAATTTCTGCCTCAATAAACAAACTTTCTAGAAGAAAGTCCCCGAGGATATCTTTTCATTTTCAGAACAGGAGGAAAGGGAGACTGACAAACTCCAGTCTACATTATTCTTCGAAATTGTGTAAAATTAAGCTGTGACTCAGACCCGTACAGAACGCCAGAGGTTTCCTGCCGGTAGGGAACACCTGTAACTTTTTTCCCACTCACCCTCTGAACTGTCTTCTTATGTTTGGAGAACTCCTCACCATTGGAGTCTCAGCAAGACACAGGGTCTGCCTCCCACTCTATAGATGCTAAAAAAGCCAGCCAGCCATTTCTTTTGCAGGCCTAGGTTTGGCCAAGTAGATGCACTGGCCCAGAATTTGACCCAAAGCAATAGAAATGTGGCAGATTTGTTCTAGTAGCTCTAGCCAATTTCGGAAGGCAGCTGGGACAGAGCATCAGCTTATACACAGTGTTGGTGGGGGATGGCAGCTACAACATCAACTCTTTCTTGGCAGCAATAATGACCTTCCCAGACATGTTCCGGGGCCCTTGGCATGTAGCTTCTTTTGACCCCTAGCCGTCCCACGATTCTGTGAGCAATTGGTACGTCTTCAGTACCTTCATTTTCTGCCGTCAGAATCAGCCTCTGTGCTTACAACTAGGAACCCTAAAGGGACACAGAACCTCTGGAATAGTGACTTAGAATTAAAAAGACAGGAACCAGGGAATACAGTTTCTCTTAGAAGCTACATACTGCCCACAAAAGACATCCAGTTGAAGGTCAGAGTATTATTAGTAAAGAGACACGTGTATATTTTTCCTTCACGTAAGTCAAGGAGGTGTGTCCGGGAGGATATGTGGGGAAAAGGCCAGTTTCAGTGATAATCTAGAAACAACGAAGGGAAACCTTATCCCTTTATCTAGGTCCAGACTTAGATATCTAACTTACACAGTTAAAAATGCAGGAGTACAAAATAACTGTAGGCATTCTACAATTACATAAAACAAAAATACGTAAAACAAAATAGAGTATACTAAACACGCGAAAATGGTCCGCCTGGGGGAGGCGGACATAGGAGTGGGGAATGGAGTTGAAGGACATGGTTGCAGAAACATGTGCAAAATGCAAGGCTTATGTCTGAAGTCCTCTGGCCTACATGCCTGGTGACATTTCCTCAGTCCCTGCAATCTCCGAAAGAGAAAACAAAACTCTCCAGCTGACCAACCTTCAGGCTTGGAGATGAGCAAAGCAGCGAGGAGCCTGAGGTAACAATGGGACTGAACCACCAAGCTGAGGCTCCCCACCCAGGTGCAAACAGACAGCAGGGGGTGGTCAGGATACCTGCCACGGAGATCGACCAGCAGAGGATGATGATGTCCAACACCCTCTTTTACCAACAAAACTCTTTCCATCTATGCCTAACTATAGTACAGTGATATTCTATAGAGTCATGTTTGGGGGCGATGAAAGAGTTTGGAAATAGATTGAGGTGAGGATTGCAATAACATCACGAATGTAACTAATGGCCCTGAATTGTATCCTTAAAATGCCAAGGTTTGTAAGCATGGAAGTTCCTTAAAAAGTTAAAAACAAAACTACTCTCCGATCCAGCAACTGCACTAGTAAGTATTTACTCAAAGGATACAAAAGTACTAATTCGAAGGGGTACATGCACCTTGATGTTTACAGCAGCATTATTAACCATAGCCAAACACTGGAAAGAGCCCAAATGTCCATCGACTGACGAATGGGTAAAGAAGTTGTGGTATACATATACAATAGAATACGACTCAGCCATCAAAACGTATGAACTCTTGCCATTTGCAATGACACGGATGGAGCTAGAGAATATTACGCTAAGAAAAGTAAGTCGGTCAGAGAGAGACAAACATCACTGATCTCGCTCAGATGTGAAATTAAAAAAAAAATCAAAACAAAACAAACGAGCAAAGGGAAAAGAAAGACAGAGAGGCAAACCAAGAAACACGCTCTTAACTTTAAACAAACTGATGGTTACCAGAGGAGGGTGGAGGGATAGATGAAAGAGAGGATGGGAATTAAGGAGGGTACTTGTGATGAGCACTGGGTATTATATTTAAGTGATGAACCACTAAATTCTACACCCGAAACTGACAGTACACTGTATGTTTTTAACTGGGATTTTAATAAAAAATAGAAAAGAATGCCAAGGTTTGTCATATATATTTTTACCACAATTTAAAAATATTAAAAATGACATACACTAAAAACCACTGGAATTACACACTTTAGATGGGTGAATTGTATGGTACGTGAGTTATATCTCAACAAAACTGATGAAAATTATTCAAAGTATTTAGGATTTTTATTTAAACCATTGGCATTTGGTGCTATCCATCGCAATCTTTTGGGAACTGAGAAATTGCTCCTCCTGTCTGACAACTAGTCACTTCCTTTCGCAGCACATTAGACGGGTATATTAGAAACCACAGAAACACCCAGGTTTGAAACACACCAGAGGGGCACACCTGGGTGGCTCAGTCGGTTAGCGGCTGACTTGGGCTCAGGTCACGGATCTTGGCACTTTATGAGTTTGAGCCCCATGTCAGGCTCTGTGCTGACAGCTCAGAGCCTGGAGCCTGCTTCGGAATCTGTGTGTGTCTCTCTCTCTGCCCCTCTCCCACTTGTACTGTGTCTCTCTCTCTCTCTCTCTGCCCCTCCCCTGCTCATGCTCTGTGACTCTCTCTATCAAAAATAGATAAAGTTAAAAAAAAATTTGAAACACATCAGACGTTCATTTTTGAAAAGAAATGGAAGGGAACAGGGGCGCCTTGCTGGCTGTCTCAGTCGGTAGAATGTGCAACTTTTGATCTCAGGGTTGTGAGCTCAAACCCCACACTGGGTGTGGAGATTACTTAAAAATAAAATCTTAGAAAGAAAGAAAGAACCAGAAGGGAACAAATAAGTAGAACCTGGCAGAGACAGGCTCTCACCTAGAGATGGGCAGCACAGCCAGAGGGAAGTTAAGAAGTATCCAGGGGAAATGAAAACCACGCTTGGTAGTGATGGGCTTTTTATTTTAATCTATGAGATTTCATTGAGCAGCTACTGGCTCCAGGCCCACCCAGCAGGAGACAGCTCCCCTCATGTGATCACCTGTAGCTGTTGGGTCTGAGCTGCAATGGGAGGCCTGGGCCTGGGGAACCTCGCAGCTGTGCAGGGATCAGGGCACAGTTTCTCCATGTCTAGACAGGCTCCTGTGTTGGTCCTCCCCATTCTTACCTCCATGCCCTCAATCACGCTGCTCCCTACACCTGCAAAGTCCTTCCCACTCATCAGCGTTTCTCTGAATCCTCCCCAACCCCCTCCTTCCCTAGCGCCCAGGTGGAGAGCCACCTTCAAGACAAACCAAACTGGTTTCAAAATCATTGTAGACACAGTTCCCAGATACTTTTGACCAGGCAGGGAACGGGGTGGGGTGGGGCGGGGGGGGGGGGGGAGTGGAAATCAGAAGGGTCTAACAGGCTCTCATTTTTGGCAGGGGTAAGGCAAGCAGAACAGGGCTAAGGGAAAATAGTGCCCCTACTATTCCCTACAATTCTCAGGAAGTGGTGTGAATCCTCCAAGTTTACACCCCCTAGGTTACCTAATGATCTTCTTTCAACACCATTTGCATTTCTTTAAAACAATTCATATAATATATTTAGTGACTTTACATGTTAATTCAGTGTAATGGCCTGTCTTTACAAATCATCCTTCTGTAATTATAATGGGAAAAACAGGTTATGTGCACATTTTTCCTCTCCAAGTTTGACATCTAGCTTTTGTTAAATTCCTATTAATTGCTACTTTTGGGGGCTTCTAAGGAAATGTTTGCACTGCCCAGAACAGTTGCTTCCCAAGTTTTCAAAAGTTACACACGTAGAAAATGATAGGGGTGCTTGGGTGGCTTAGTCAGTTAAGCATCTGACTTCGGCTGAGGTCATGATCTGGCCATTCATGAGTTTGAGCCCCGTGTAGGGGTCTGTGCTGACAGCTCAGACTTGGAGCCTGCCTCGGATTCTGTGCCTGCCTCTTTCTCTGCTCCTTCCCCACTCATGTTCTGTCTCTGTCTCTCTCTCAAAAAAAATAAACATTAAAAAAAAGAAAAAAGTCACACACCTAGAAAATGATAATTATTTTTTATTTAGGAATACAAAAGCAAAGGGCTAAGGCAATCATATCCCCAATTCCTCTGCGCAGGGCCCCAACTCATTCATTCATTCATTCATTCATTCATCCATCTATCTCCTTCATTCATTCATCCATCTACCAATCTATCTCCCTATCCATCCATCCATTCATCCATCCCTTCCTCTTTCCTTCATTCTCCCCTCCTATTCCCACTTCCCACAGACAACAGTTCTGAGTGTTTAATGTGTATTATTTTGTCTCCTGTGTTATTATAAAATGTATAGTTATTTCGTACTCCCGAATGTTCAGTTTGTGTAAGTGACATCATGTTGTAGATCTCATTTGCTTTCTTCCTTTATTCCCTGAGCACGGTCTTGCTGTGTCTACATCTAAGCTGTTACGTTGGATTTCACGGTGGACACCTCCCACGCCTAGCACCCACCCCCAGGGTGGGCACCTGTATCGCACCTGCCATGGCGATTGCCCTCATACGTACCCCCTTATGGACCTGAGAAGGATTTGTTGAATCACAGGGGTTACAGATATTCGTCGTGAATAAGTACCGTCTACTGCTCTCCAGACTGCTGTCTACCCTAGTCTAAGAGCTGTGTGTAGCATTTCCTACAGGCCCACAACCACAGCCACACCTGGCATGGAAATGAGAATATTGATACGGACACCAGAGTGAAAAGATAAGAAAAATAGGCCCTGCCCTTGGGCAGCCTGAGGCCCTCCAGCCTCCCGGAGACAGAACACCCATTCACATCACAAGGCATTTCTCTGTGTCACAACACAGACGAGGAATGCTGGGGTAGGATGCCCTCCCCACTGCTACTATCTTCTGAAAAAATGACTCAAGCCTCAGGATTGTGTGGAATGAGGGAGAGTCACTGTTACATTTCTCAGGATGTCACTTTGGCAACCTCTGTTCCACCAGGAACAGTCACGATTGCTGACCATTCTGCCACCATCCTGGGAGCTATATCCATCTAAGGAAGAAGCATATGCGGACAGAACTGGTCAAGGCCTCACGGGCAAGGTTCTGAGGAACAAGCGGAATCCAGGCCTGCTTGACTGCAAACCACAATCTCTTCCTATGCCTTTGTGGGACATATGTCAAGAAGAAGGGGCAGAAATAAGGGCTGCTCAAGAAGTTGACTTTGCTCCTTGGGGAACGTGGAAGTGTTCCCTGCAGAGTCACGACCGGGCTCCCCCATGAACGCTGCAGATTCCAAGAGCACAGGTCCCTTTCTTTTGCTTTGTCACCTTGGGGTTTTAGGGATTTCAGTATAGCAGTTGAGATACAAACCCGTAAACTTTATTTAGAAACGTACGATGATCTGAGAACCATAGAGTTTGCTTTGTTAGGTTGTGTGTGTGTGTGTGTTGTTTTCCTTTAGAAGTGTAAATTAAGTGACTGATGTGTTTTCACAGTCTGTGGGTTGAGGCTGACAGAAAGAGTAAGGTAGGTACCTTTTCCATTCCTAAATAATGGAAAGAAGGAAAAGATCCCAAGAGTTTATTTTTTACAAAACCCTTTGGAGAAATCCTGGTTTATGGGGATGATAAGGAGATAAATAGCTCAAGAGATGACATCTTCATTTATTCATATGAAATGTAAATGTTTGCTGCAGTCCGGAATGAGAATTTTCAGGATATCCATATACATTAAGTTCCGGAAGAGGGAGACACATTTGCTTACATGCTTCTCTAGAAATGAAGATAATATATTAACCAGGCAGAAAGCTAATCTAGTATGCTTGGCTTACATTTCGTAGTTTCTGACAGAACCACAGGCTGAGGATAAGGAGGGACGGACATAATCCCCTTCCTAGTAATGAAGTGTTTGTCTATTCAGGGGTCATCGCGGGCATACTGAGTGGTTCTCTGGATTTCCAGAACAGCATTTCCACCATCTTTCCACCTTGGTTCTTTCATTAGATGTAGGATGTCCAAAATATGTCATGGGGACTTAGGACATTAGTGTGAGAAAAAGAAATGGGACTTCAAAGAAAGAATACCAAAACAGTGACTCCAACAGTTATAATTACATGTACATAATTTAGACACGGTTAATTATGGTTTCCCATTTACATATTTAGAAACACTGTAGATAGCATAATTTTTGGATGTGATAAGGTACGATGATATCAAAATACACATGCACGTGTCTACACAGATACACACATGCAAGACCAGAAGCCAGGGCGCCAGGGTGGCTCAGTCAGTTAAGTGTCCGCCTCTTGATTTCAGCTCTGGTCATGATCCCAGGGTCGTGGGATTGAACCCTGTGTAGATCCCCCTCTCTTTCTGCCCCTCCCCTCTCCTCTTTCTCTCTCTCATTCTCAAAAAAAAAAAAAAAAAGGAAAGAAAACACTCACACCTAACTTAACCAACACTGCCCCCACTTTTAGGCCATTGCTTTAGGGGCACAAAAGAGATCAGACAAATCTGAATGGAGATTTTCAGGGACAGAGAGATACTGCTGTTTCCAAAAGTAAGGGAAGGACAGAACCGTTCAGTTTGTTTTCATGAGAGAAACCATGAAGAAGAAACCAGAGGTGCTTACCAAGATTTTAGTTTGATGGGAAACACCCTGAGTGTTAGACCAAACCGAGATTGTCGCTTTCATCTGTACTTGAGACGTTGTGGAGTCCCTGGGGATAATTCTGCTGCCCTCCTCCATACTAAACAATTTGCACCTATTAAGTTCTTCCAAAGACAAGCGGGTCTGTGAGACAACATCATCCAGCCCAACGAAAGTGGCAGAACAGGATACCACATACTTTGTGGCTGCTACTGTAGTCTGCATGTGTTGGTGAGAGTTCTGCTCTATTTCCTGCTGTTCAAATGTTTTTAAAACCTCACTGCCATCTAATGACTTAGGACTTTTACATCCTGAGTGGGTCAGCATAACATTCATATCTGGTGCTTAATCAAAAAGAAGGTTCTTATTGGGTTAGAAGAAACTGAATGGTAACTCGCAGGGACGGTTCAAAATAGTCTCCCGTGTGATGCTGGGCTTCTAAAAGGAAGGAAGTCTAACAGACAGACAGACATTCTTTACCAAAAAAAAAAAAAAAAAAAAAAAAAAAAAGTTTAGTATTTAACAGGTCCCACATTTTCTTACAAATTCCTTAAATCATTTTCTATCACACTGCTTCAACTTCACCTTCAAGTAATTCTAAACACTTTGGTTGTGGCTATTTAGAGTTTTTGTACTCCAGAAAGGACAGAATTAGGCAGAACATGACTCTGTGATCTTCATTTTACCATAAACCATAAATTCCATGTTAGCACTAAACTAACATCGCATTAGACATGTGTGTTGTTTTATGTTAAATTGAGTTTCCTCTGGTTGCAAGTGACCAAAAAAAAAAAGGCGGGGGGGGAGGGTTGGGGGGGGAGAAGACAGAGAGAGTTTAAGCAAAAAAACCAAAGGGTGGAGGCACTTGTGGGAGAACCCAGGAGCATCTGCTAAATGCAGGGAAAGAGGGACACCAGGCTTTGAGAGGGCAGAGACAGAGCATCTCTGGGAACCTCGCTGAGCACAAACACAGGCAGAGATTTTCTGCATCAAGTGCTTGCTGCCTCAAATGGTTCTCGATCAAAGAGAAACTGACTGTCCCTTCTTCCCTCAGGATTCAGCTCTGGACCAGTCAGCCTTGACGATAGGGTAGCACCAAAAAACAAACAAGACTTAGAAGAATCAAGAATCCACCTTTGTGGGCTCGGTGGGAAGTTCTTGGAGAGAAGGGGGCAGCCCAGTGCCACCCACACTTTGACTTTAATACTATAACCACATATTACAGTTAAAGGCAAGCCTTGCTAATATTCCATAGTAGAGTGATGAACACATTAAATGATGTGTTCTTTCCTAATATTTTATTTTCATGACTTCTTCTTGATCTCACAACCCTAAGATCATGACCTGAGCTAAAATCAAGACACTTAAGTAACTGAGCCACCCAGGTGCCCCTAGATGTGTTCATTTGGATTAGAGTTCCAATCTGTATGTAACTAAAACATCCTTTTATTGACTCCTACCCCCTTCCACCAATTAATTAGTGTTGTTTTTTTTTTTATCCTTCGAGGAATTGTTCATAAGAGAAGACATTAAAATAATTCTTAGGTTTACCTTTTCCTGAGGATGTCCTATAAGACCACACTTCCCCTGATCTAAATGAGAATTTCAAACATCTCCTAGGGATCGCTCAGTTAAGTTCAGTGAATGAGCGCTACTGTGAGCCCAAAGTAACAATTCTCACCACACTGTAAGTCCCTGAGTGCCAAAAGCTTGTCTAATTCGCCTTTGGATCCCTGCACGCACCCTCAGGCAAGCTCAAAAAAAAAACATTTGTCAAATAAACGTTATCTTATTTATCTTTCCTATTCAGATTTACTCCTCAGAGGGAGGAAGAGCCACGTGCATTTAAACTTCAGGTGCCACACGGGACTGACAAATGGCATGCATGGGGAAAGAACTTCAGATGTATCTTAACACGTATTTCTCAAATTAAAGAAAAGCAGTTAATACAAAGAGAGGTCAAATTTTTTAACGTTTATTTTTGAAAGAGAGACAGAGGGTGAGTGGGGGAGGGGCAGAGAGCCAGAGGGAGACACCGAATCTGAAGCCGGCTCCAGGCTCCCGAGCTGTCAGCACGGAGCCCCATACGGGGCTCAAAACCGCGGGATCATGACCTGAGGCAAAGTCGCACAGACCGACTGAGCCACCCAGGCACGATACATGGAGATTTTAGATATAAAGGGTCTCCAGTCAGATTGAAGAGATCGAACAAGGTTTCTAAAAAGACCACTCAAGAAACTCAGGGCTTTGCCTCGAAGCCAGATGAGTTGCCCCCCAAAGCAAGCTCCAGAATAGAGGACGCACAGTGGGCTGGAAATGTGGGGAAAGACCCATGTGAGAGGTGGAGCCACTCAGGCTGCAAAGGTTGGGTGAGTGTCAGACCCGTGACAAGCCCACCACCCCAACCTCCGCAGGGGTTCCTAAATAGTCATGACCTTGCTCTTTTCAGTGGGATGATGAGTCAAACCAATATTGGCATCAAAGCTGCTGGACTTTTTCGCCCCGTTTTTTGATTTTTGATTTTGGTTTGTTTGTTTGTTTGTTTTGTACCCAAAGCATAACAGGGAAAATAAAAAGACAGCAAAAACTTTGGCAGTCACATAGGACGCTTGAAGGAGTGATTTATTTGTTGCCTTTGGCAGGTTTCCACTAAAAGGTTCACTAAGCCTCTCCCTCGCTGGAGTTTTTGGGTTGGGGGGGGGTGGACAGGAGGTGAAGTCGGGAAGGACTGATTTTATCCTTCTCTGCACAAACTTTCACCCACCCTGCCTCTGAAAATAACTCTGTCTGGATTTTAAGAGGAGGGATCTCACAGAATACCGCATGTGAGATTAAAACTTTTTAAATGCGACAAAATCTAATGCGACAAAAGCTGTTGAATTGTATACTTTAAAATGGTTAATAGTGGGGCACCTAAGTGGCTCAAGTCGGTTGACCGTCTGGCTTGATTTCAGCTCAGGTCATGACCTCAGGGACTTGGAGGGAGCCCTGTGTCAGCCTCGGCACTGAGTGTGGAGCCTGCTTGAGATTCTCTCTCTTTCTCCCTCTGTCCCTCTCCCTCGTTCTCTATCTCTCTCTAAAATAAAATAAAATAAAATAAAATAAAATAAATAAATAAATAAATAAATAAATAAAATGATTAATAGTTAATTTTATGTTATATGAATTTTACCTCAATAAAAAGAAATGAATGGAGCACACTTAATTTGCCAAGGCCAGGAAATTTGTTCACTGTACTTTGTGTGTGTAAGCACTAGACCAAGACTAAAAGTAATTTAGCCCTCTGAAGGAGTCCTGGGCAGGGATCTGAGTTTTGGTCCCAGCTCACCTTCATCGTGGGCAATCTTTAAAAAATATTTTTAAGTTTATTTATTTTGAGAGAGAGAGAGAGAGCTGGGAAAGGGCACAGAGAGAGGGACAGAGAGAGAGAGAATCCCAAGCAGATTCCACATCCCTAGCACAGAACCCGACTCAGAGCTCGAGCTCACAAACCATGAGATCAGGACCTGAGCTGAAGTCAAGAGTCAGATGCTTAACTAAGCTGTGCAGGAGCCCTCAAATTTCTCTTATAAATTACCAGGATTGGAATATCTGGTTACCTAGGTCTCTTCCAGAAGTGAATTGTTTGATTTTGAAGCAAGACGGATTTACATCTTTATTTTTATCTTTCAAAAGGGCTTCTTTTTACATGTCATTTACCCAGTTAAGTCTAAAGGCCCAGTGAAGTGACAAAACCGTTAAAACCTAAGCAAATCATTTTGACTGGATCTCTTCTCACCTAGGAGCTCCTTCATTGAAAAAAACCCCACACTTTAACACATTCCAAGACACAAATGTGTATAAGACCCAATCCTGCCCCCAAGAAGTATGCAGCCTGCTGACCATCGTGTAAGCATTTAGAAAAGGACCAATCACAGCACAGCCCAGGAAGTGTCCTTAGTGATCAGGGCTGGGAAGCAGCTGGATCCTGAGGATGACCCACCCACAGGGCAGAGAGCTCAGGCAAAGGCTGGGACGGTGCAGAGGAGAAGGAAGCTGGCGAGAGCAGAAACAGCCCCTCAGCACCCTCACCCTCACCTGGAAGATGAGGTGGCTTGTGATATGTAGCTCCTCACAATGTTATTCACTACCAAGGGAAAAGTAGTTACCCTACCGTGGAGGAAACTGGCAGACCTCTCTAGCCAGGGATCAATGCTAAAGTCACCACATAGGTAACGAATTGATATAAAGTGCTTCCTGATATAATACGCTGAGACTTCTGCGCCACAAATGCCTAATCTCAATTTAATCGCGAAGGAAACACGAAAAAGACAGAGGAACTGTGTCCCCACTGATGGAGACTAAAAAGATGGAACCAAAGGCAGTACATGTTCTAGGATCTTCTCTCACTGTAAAGGACATTATGCAGATAATCAGAAAGATCTGAATAACATCTGTTGATTAGACAGTAATATTGTATCAACGATAATTTCCTGACTTTGTAGTCATCTAAAAGTGGGGTGCCTGGGTGGCTCAGTTGGTTGAGTGTCCAACTTCAACTCAGGTTATGATCTCACAATTCATGTTCAAGCCCCGCATCGGGCCCTGTGCTGACAGCTCAGAGCCTGGAGCCTGCTTCAGATTCTGTGTCTCCCTCTCTCTCTGCCCCTCCCCTGCTCATGCTCTGTCTCTTTCTCGAAAATAAATAAACATTAAAAATTAAAAAAAAAAAAAGGATGCTCTTATTTTTAGGAAATATACACTGAAGTAGTTAGGAATAAAGGGGCATCATATCTACAACTTATTCTCAAACAATTTAGAAAAAGTGTGTGTGTGTGTGTGTAATATTATTATACAGTATGTTATATATGTTATATTTTTGTTTATGTTAGCTATCATTATATTATACTACTATATATATAAATGCAAAGAAAAAAGAATAAAACAAATACGATACAATGTTAACATTTGTGAAATCTGGGTGAAAGATGTTTGTGGGGAATCTGTGTGCTATTGCTGAAACTTATTTGTAATTCTGATTTTACACCACAATAAAAAGGGAAAAAAAAAAAAAGAAGTTGAGCTTCCTGTTGCTAAAATACAAACCCTGTATTTGTCTGACCATGTTTTTGAACTTTGCCTATTTACCTCCTTTCTATGTGACATATTGGATGAATAATAAATAATATTTATAATAAATTTATAATAAGATGAGGCATTTTGGATTTTTTACTGCAATACAACTCACATACCATAAAATTATCTTTTTCAATGTATAATTCAGTGGGTTTTAGTGATGCAACCATCACGGCTAATTCCAAACCGTGTTCAACACCCCTAAAAGAATTCATCAGCTATCACTTTTCTTTTCTTCCTATTTCCAATCTCTGACAATGGCCTTCTGTTACTATAGCTGTGCCTTTTCTGGACATTGAATTTACATGGAATCATGTTATATGCAGCTTTTCGCATCTTGTTTCTTTCATTTAGCATACTGTTTTTAAGATTCATCCATGTTGTAACGCTTACCGGTATTACATTCTTTTTAATTACTGAATAATATTTCCTTGTATATAGATGGCACATTTTATCGATTCATCACGTGATGGATATTTGGGATTTGGTCTGTTATGAATAATGCTGCTGTGAACATTTATGTACACATTTTTTGTGCGGTTATATACTTTCAATTCTCGTGTTTACATACATAGGAGTCCAATTATTGGTATACATACTGTATTAGCTTGCCAGAGCTGACATAATAAAACGCCACAGATCGAGTGGCTTCAACAACAGACACTTATTTTCTCATAGTTTGGAGACTAGGAAGCTGAAATTAAGGTATTGGCAAGTTTGGTGTCTTCTCAGGTCTCTCTCCTTGGCTTGCGGACACATCCACGAGCAGAAAATGCATTTTCTCTTACTAAGAAGGTTTGCTTTGGATGACATAACTTCTAAGGCCTTATCATATTAAAAAACTGGGGGAGAGGCATAATGAGGGTGTGCGTGCACAGGACAAAGTCCCTTTTGCCATTTGGTGCTTTATAAGAGCGTGGCGAATAAAAAAATTATAAAGAAATTCAGTGATTAAACAATTTTTAAGTGAGTTTCATCCACCTATACTAAATGCCAGTTGGAATAGTATTTAGCTCTTTCTGACACATTAAGAATATTTTAAAGACATTTTTATTTATTTTGTTTCTTGTTGTTGTTAAATACGGAGATTTCTTTGGCCTTCCATTCAGAAGGGAGGGTCTGAATCTATCCCTCGCGGAGAGCCTGAAAGGGCTCATTCAGAAACCACTAAGAGCAGAGGTGGAATGCCCAAAAGAGCCAGGCAGGACTGGGCTGCTGACCACTAGTGGCTGAACTTCTGGTCCTGCTGGTCCTCGGGGTCAGGTTGGGGACCAGAACATCTCTCACCTTCAGACACTGTGCACAGCTCCAACCCATCCTAGGGAGCACCAGCCAGGGAGGCGTGTCTAAAATGAATTGTCCGGAGTGAGCCAGTGGCCCGAGGCAGGTCAGGGAAGGTAAGAATAAGGAATGTCCAAAAGGTCAGAGGAATCGCAATTTCAGAGGCTTTAGTTACTGCCTAAGGTGGAGCTTTACATTCTACTAATAGAGCGTTGCTTGGTCAGACTGGATGGTTTGGATTTTTCCAGAATGGAACACATGGAAGGAACAAGAAAGTTTAAAAGAGGGTTTGGGTCAATGACACAAAACACAGAATACGGCTGAGCAGAGGGAGGCAGAGGGCTCTGACAATCCCCCACGCCCCAGATTTGATTCAGTTATTCGGGAGAGCTGACTGAGTCAGCAACTTCTAACAGGTTTTGAAAAATATTTTTTATATAGTTTTATTTATTAAAAAAATGTTAAGGTAAGTGCTATTCTTTTTTTTTTTTTTAATTTTTAAATGTTTATATTTGAGAGAGAGAGAGAGTACATGAGTCAAGGAGGGGCAGAGAGACAAGGAGACAGAATCCAAAGCAGGCTCCAGACTCAGCACACAGTCCAATGCAGGGCTCAAACTCACTAGCTATGAAATCATGACCTGGGTGAAGTGAGACGCTTAACCGACTGACCCACCCAGGTGCCCCTAAAGGTTTTTGGGGTTTTTTTTTTTTTTTGCTCTTAAACACTTTGAACTTTTTTTCATCATTATCCTTGGTATTATGTGACTTTAGGTTTCAAAAAGGAACTGACTTCTATTTTGTAATAGTCATATCAATATAAAATACTACTTTTGTTTTTTTAGTTTACATTCCCAAAGCTTTCCATGCCCAAATGGGAGTGCCCGCTGCATTATTCAAAACTCACAATCATTTGGTAAACGTATAATGACAGAAGGCAAACAGCGTCTTTAGGGCATGCCAAAACCTCCCAGGTATGTGTCATAGACACTTTATTTTGGCAAATTGGAACTTGTGTATTTCCATAATAAGCATTGTGATTTTGTTTATTTCTCAACCACTTAAAAGGAGGTGAAATTGTGTTCTTCCAAAACTCACACAAAAATCCAGTGTGCAGAAACAGATCTGCAGGATTATCTTTTGTTATAAATGTCAGCAGAGAGCTACGTGAGTTTGGTTGTGTTGGTGTGGTATTTACAGAAAATCCCTCTAACATGGCCACTTGTCTAATCTGCTTGAGTAAAGAACTAGGACTAACTACAGATATTGAGGGTTTACTATATGAATCATTACACCTATGTTACGCAATAAAAACTCCAAAAGAGTATAGGATACATTTCACGTTTCTAGACATTGAGAGCCTTTTAGTTACTTGATCAAGCCTGCTGAGCATCAGAACCTTAGGATATTTAAAGGAATTACCCAAAGGAAACAGAATAACAATAAAAGCAGACTATTTAAGGTGTTGTGACCTTCTTACAGTATCAATTCACCAAAATTCCTCAAAAATAGATTATTGATTCAAAGCACGAGACATACTTTTCAGTTCTATGAATGCCCAGAATGACCAGAAAGGATTCGCAAGCTATAGCTGGAATATACCAAATTTGCAATTTTATGGATTTTTTTCCCCAAAGGGTTCATTCTTGAAAGTATATACTTTTTAGACTCAGGTAGCCGAAGGACACTTGTATTTGCAGGTTAAATAAGTTTGCTTGGGGGGGGGGGGGAGATGAATCTACCAGGAGACTAATTATTTCCTTCTTAACAAGGCCTATTTAAAAAAAAAAAAAAAGCCAGAAACACAAAGAAAACCACAATGTATGAAGGGATTCTTCTAGTATTCCTACTGGAATGAACAGGTCTCCCTGAGCTTATTTTTCATGGGAATTCATATTCCATTAGGGATATCTCAGCAAAATAACGTGCTTAGCACCACTCAGGCAGGAATCTCGCTGGCCATAAACATTTCAGAAATACACATCTAAGCCAGCTTCGGCTAGGAGCCAAGACAATACACTAATCCACTTGGACAGCTGAGGAGGTAAAGTTGGGTCAGAGATAAGTAGCCCTGGCTGAACGTTCATAGCTCACCTACCACCTGACAAAGCCCACGGGTGGGGGGGGGTGTGCAACTCAGGTGTCCCGGCTGTGCCTGCCTAAGGCTTAAACATTCCGGGATCTGACCTCTGTTACTGTAACCACACACTTTACCCACAGTATTTAAGATTTGCCAAACTGAATAAATTCCCTAAATTCATGGATGGATGCTGAATTTAGCTGCTGAAATAAAATCCTCATTGGTTTTTTTTTTTAATTGTCTCCTGGGTTTCATCTCATTTATTCAATAAATAATTATTGAGCGCTTCCTGTGTGTTAGGGTTTTCCTTACGGCTAAGCCAAACGCAGGAAAGAGAGCTGCCAAGGTTTGCCCTGTTGAGTTTCTTTCCAAGTGAGCAAACTCCCAAAGGAGGCGGCAGTTTAGAATTGATATTTTCTGTGGCAGCTGCCAGCTGCGAGGAAACAAAAGTGTCATGGATTACTGGTGACAGATGGAAATAATGGCTTGGGCTCAAAAAAAAAAAAAAAATGCAAGTTTATGGACCGACATCATAAAAAGGCCAAATTACTTTAACTAGTTACACAATGTTTAAGGTATGACGTAGTACGAAAATGTAATTTTAGATAAGCCCTTTGATATTACCAAAATAGTAGTAGATTTGAAAATTAAAATATTTCCAATATGGAACAGGTTAACACTGTGTCTATACTCCCTGACTCTAGTGTATTAGCCAGCACACTTCCTGTGGCTAGTGACAGAAACCAACTCAAAGTAGTCCGAGCATACGAGAGTTTATTGGCTTGTGTAACTGGTAAATTCAGGGTAGGGCTGGTTTCAGGATGACACATCCAGGGTCTCAGATGAGCTTGTCAGGTTTCTCTCTCAACTTTGTTTTTTTTTTTTTTTTGTTTTTTTTGTTTTTTGTTTTTTGTTTTTTTTTTCACTGTTCTGATCTATTCTCTTCTATGCAGGTGGGCAAATCATCAGACAATATCCCTCAGTCATCTGCCCTCCTCTTCAAAATGCAAAAAGCAAAACACATTCCCATCTAACTCTAAATGTAAAGCCCAGAAGGGATTTTCCTTGGCCTGACTTGGGTTGCGTGCCTTTGCTTACTAAAGCCAGATAAATGGGATATTAGGAATGTCTGGAATGTTCTGTGCCCACGGAGCAGGGTCCCAGTTTAGCAGCCCCACCAAAAATCACACGATTGTACTGCTGTGGGGGAGAACCGATTCCCCAAAGGAAGAGGAGCTATGCAAGCAACGTCAAAAGACATTCCGGAAGATTCCAAACCTACACTTTGAATCTGCGCTTACCTCTTGGTTCAGCCATGTTCCACTGAATGTTTGACTAATATGGTTAATATTTCTGGCTTCGTGGTTCTTCAACTGTAACTTGTACCAGAAACATCTGGAGGGCTTGTTAAAACACAGATCGTTTGGATGCACCCCACAGTTTCTGTTTCAGAAACTTCAGTATCTAAGTGATGCTGCTGGTCGGATAATCATACTTTGAGACACTGTACTGGGATTTTATTTTTTAAATTGTTAAAGAGCTTCTTATTCGTATAAATATCTTTCCTGGATATACTTCACAGGTAAAAGCTTTCTAGGGTTCAGGAGCACATCATTCTGATGCTGATTAATATTGTGGTCTTGGGCAAGTTACTTAACCACTCTGCCAATTTTTTTCTTGTGTGAAATGGGAATAATGGTACTTACCTCATATGGTTGTTGCAGAGATTAAATGAATTAATATATAATATTAATATACATAATACACACTACATACATACCCTACATTACACTTAGAAGTATGTAAAATGTGGGATGCCTGGGTGACTCAGTTGGTTAAGCATCCAACTCTTGATTTTGGCTCCAGTCATCATATCCCACAGTTTTGGGATCCAGCCTCAGGGCGTCTTCTTGCTTACAGCATGGAGCCTGCTTGGGATTTTCTCCCTCCCTCTCTCTCTGCCCCTCCCCCACTTGTGCTCTCTCTCTCTCTCTGTCTCAAAATTAATAAATAAATTTAAAAAAAAAGTAAATGGTATATAATATAGAAACATTTGCAAGTATTTAAACCGCTCCAAAAAATAGAGAGGGAAGGGGCACTTGGGTGGCTCATTTGGTTGAGTGTTTGACTTCAGCTCAGCTCATGATCTCACTGTTCGTGAGTATGAGCCCTGGGTCGGGCTCTGTGCTGACAGCTCAGAGCCTGGAGCCTACTTTGAATTCTGTGTCTCCCTCTCTCTCTGCCTCTCTCTCTCTCTTTCTCTCTCAAATAAAAATAAAACATTAGAAAAATAGAAAAATTGTCCAAAGTATTTTATAATGAATCAAAATATCAATATCAAATCCTAAAAAGGATTATATACACCTATGTCCCCGATAAATTAACCAACCATGAAAATCCTAAATAAAATAGCGGCCATGGAATCCAACCATATGTTCAAATGTTCAAAAAATACAATATCACAACCAAGAGGCTTTTATCCCAACAACGGGAAGATGGTTCAACTCAATCTACAAATTTAGTTCCTATAGCAACAGGTCTGAAGCATAAAATCATATGGTCATTTCAAATGCTGAAAGGGTAAACATTATCGACTCCTGGGGAAATATTTTAATAAAGTCAGAATAGATGGGTAGTAGACTTCGTCATTTCTATTTTTGACTATCCAGCATCAGCATCCAATTATGGGATATGGAGTTGTGTCCATCTTAGTGGGATATGGGGAACCACTCGAAGAGACCCTGGGAGCCGCAGTGCAAGCACCAGCCCAACCCGATCACCCAGGACTCTGCCTCAGGAGTGGTAATGCAGAGAAGTAAAGGTGAATTAGAACTGAGTCTGGTGACAGCAGAGGTGGCACAATCTCCAAGGGTGGCAGAGACATCTCAACCTAACTTGTTTTGGGGAACAACTTTGGCTACAGTCTGGATTCCCAGCTTTTTATTTTTTATGAGGTAAAGTTCAAGGGGCATGTGGGTGGCTCAGTGGGTTGAGCGTCAGACCTCAGCTCAGGTAGTGATCTCACAGTTCGTGAGTTGGAACCCCGCATCGGGCTCTCAGTTGTCAGTGCCGACCCCACCTGAGATCCTCTGTCCCCCTCCCTTTGCCCCTCCCCAACTGGTGCTCTCTGAAAAATAAAATAAACATTTTTTTTTTAAGGGAAAAAGAGAGACGGGGCGCCTGGGTGGCTCAGTCGGTTGAGCGGCTGACTTCCGCTCAGGTCATGATCTCTCAGTCCGTGAGTTCAAGCCCTGTGTCAGGCTCTGTGCTGACAGCTCGGAGCCTGGAGCCTGTTTCAGATTCTGTGTCTCCCTCTCTCTGACCCTCCCTGTTCGTGCTCTGTCTCTCCCTGTCTCATAAATAAATAAAACATAAAAAAAAATTTTAAAAAAGGGAAAAAGAAATTTTGAACTTATTTTTAAATTGTTTTAATGTTTATTTATTTTTTGGGAGACACGGAGTGTGAGCAGGGGAGGGGCAGAGACAGAGAGGGAGACACAGAATCTGAAGCAGGCTCCAGGCTCCAAGCTGTCAGCACAGAGCCTGATTGGGGGCTTGAAATCACAAGCTGTGAGATTGTGATGTGAGCCAAAGTCAGCCGCTTAACTGACTGAGCTACCCAGGTGCCCCTGAATTTATTTTTAAAAGATCAGTATGATTGTGTCTTATGAAAAATGGTAAAAAAGCAAGGTAGGCAGAGAAAAAAAAAATGCATTAGGTTTGTTCTGATGACCTAAGGGATAAAAAGAGAAACATTGGGTAAATGCTACAGGAAGTCAAAGAAAATTAGCAAGACCTTTACTGGCATTTACACATATCTGATGGGTCACCGCTTGGTAGGAACCTTGTAGCAAAGACTCAATTATCAGAAGAGGTAGTTGAACCAGATGATTTCAGATTTGCAAGCCTGAGATTACTGGATGCTTCCCATGAGATATTCAAGGCGTAAGCAATAATCCAAAACTTCAAGGGAATTCCCAGTTTCATGATTACCAGTTCTTCTTGTTTTTATAGATTACATTTAGATCTTCAGCCTTCCCAGAGATTCCATGAGTGATCAAACAGCCTTCCAAAATGTCCTTCTGGGACGTTACCCTGATTCTGTTTCTGATGGGAAAGAACCTCAAAACCAAGAATTTTCACTAGAGCAAAATGAATATCGCCTTGACCTGATTTTAAGAGTGTACATCTTAAACCAAACACCAACATTATATTTAGTGGTGAAACACCAGAAACCCATTAATGCCAGCAATAAAACAAGTGTAATCTCTATGATCATCCACCATAGAAGTCTCTAGTTGTGTCTGTCTGTCTGTCTGTCTGTCTGTTTGTTTTAAGTAGAGGGTGGTAGGGAACAACTTTTCTATCACCCAAACCGTGCAAACAAGCGTGGGCAACATAAGCTGAGTGGCCAGTAGAATGCCTGAATCCAGTCAAGGAGAGATTTCCAGAAACCAGGCAAAAGGAGCTGTAGCAGGGGAACTTGATAATATGTCCAAAAATGTTTAACAAATATTCACTCCCTCTCTCAGCAGTTTACTTCTGGGGATTCAGCCTAAGAAAACAATCAGGGCTGAGAACAAAGACTTGCGTGTAAAGGGCAGAAAATTTGCACCTGGCCACAAGAGATGACAGTCTCTTTTAAGGAGGCAACCAATTTCTTTTTCTTCTCCTTGTCCCTCCTCACTTTCCTTCCCCTTCTTTCTACTTTCTTCTTGTCCACCCCCCCTTTCCCTCCAGTTCTTTGACCTCTTCCTCATCATCCTCCTCTTCTTCCGCCTCCTTTCTGTCTCTGTCTCTTTAACTTTCTACCTTAATTTGCCTTTTCATCATAACAGAGAAGGTCCTGGGCTAGTCTAAAGGGTTAAGTAGGAAAAAAAAGTAAGGTCAGTGTTTCTGAGGACAGATACACTGAGGTATGAGGAAAAACTATAATCCTAATGACATTTCTAAAGAAAAAGGAGATAACTAGACACTATAGAAGACTAGTCCCTAAATTACTGTGTTTATACTATCCTACACGACCTTATTCTATGATTTTAGCATAAAGCATTCTGTGTGGGTATTCCCCTCTTGTACTTGGGAATCTTAGGATTTTCAGCTCCTGGACCTTCTTGAGAGGCATGTGGTTTATAACCACAATTTATTGAAGTCTCATTATTTTCTAAAAATCTTCTTCTTATGGAGATCACTTCATTTAATTTGCACAAGTGCCCAGTGAGGTAAATGCTATTATGATCCGTAATGGAAGGATGAGGAAGCAGAGGCTTCAAGAAGTAATGACTGAATCCAGGCAGATGGGCACCTCCCACTCCTTTTTTTTCCCCCATTAAGTAGTAAGAATTTATTTTTTAAAAAAAACTTAAAGTAAAATATAAAAAAATAAAGCTTTTTAATGTTTATTTATTTTTGAGAGAGACAGAGTGTGAGCGGAGGAGGGGCAGAGAGAGAGAGAGACACACACAGAATACGAGGCAGGCTCCAGGCTCTGAGCTGCCAGCACAGAGCCTGACGTGGGGCTCGAACTCAGGAACCACAAGATCATGACCTGAGCTAGAGTCGGACGCTTAATTGACTGAGCCACCCTGGCACCTTGTAAGAATGTATATTAAATAACCTATGGTTGATTGAAAGGGAATTCATGACAAAAATAGAAGATACTTGAGGAAAGATGTGAGAAGTGGACTCTGCACACAGGCTAAATGGACGCTGCCCCGAAAACTAGTGATTATGGCAAAGAAAGTCTTCACATTAAAATTCTGCTTTTTATGGCTTTTTTTTTCTTCATTTCTTTACACAATTACAAAAGAAAGAATAAAAGTCCTAAATTCTTAACTATTTTTCCTTTCTTGGACCACATACTCATTTTCCTCTAAATTATTTTTTTTTTTTAATTTTTTTTTTATTTATTTTTGGGACAGAGAGAGACAGAGCATGAACGGGGGAGGGGCAGAGAGAGAGGGAGACACAGAATCGGAAACAGGCTCCAGGCTCCGAGCCATCAGCCCAGAGCCCGACGCGGGGCTCGAACTCACAGACCG
Source organism: Felis catus (assembly GCF_018350175.1). Lineage (NCBI taxonomy): Eukaryota > Metazoa > Chordata > Mammalia > Carnivora > Felidae > Felis > Felis catus. The sequence goes on along the minus strand of NC_058368.1, from coordinate 104,216,698 downwards.
CGAGATGGTGACCTGGCTGAAGTCGGACGCTTAACCGACTGCGCCACCCAGGCGCCCCATCCTCTAAATTATTGACCTGTGGAACTTTTTACACAATAAAATCTTTCAAGGGAAGGCCTGGGTTTCAAATGAAAAAGATGGATATCTGAAGGGTACAAAGAATGCTCAGAACAAAGGACGATGAGAAAATGGCTTCAGTCACTGATTATTTCATTATCCTTAGACTCAATCACCCTTCATCCCTCCCCAGCCACAATCGACACAATCTTTAAGATCAAGAAAAAGGTGTAAACAGTTTAAAACAACTAAAAAGAAATAAAAATTCACATTTAAAAAGCAACACTCCAGTCAGGAAATATTTTCCCATCATGCTTTTCTGTGACCAGGTCAGAACCCCCACTCCTAATCGTTAAGCTACAATACCCACGTTAGCTAGTAAATCCAAAATAAACTTGGAAACTAGGCGTTTGGGTCAAAGTGGCTCCCATTCTCCAAAGCCGGTTTGGTAAAATGACATGGGAATCCTTGTCCTTTTCAGGAGCCAAACTTCACGGGAATGCATCAAGTCTTTCCACATTTCTCGACTATGTCTCTCTTCCGGCTGCCCACTATAGCGTACAGAGGTTAAGCTTTGGAGGCATACAGACCAAACCAGCTTGCACCCTGGGGGCTCGCTACAATGACTGGGTCTAAAAGGTTGTCTGGGTGGGAGTCCAGGCCCTGTGACAGACAAGAGCAGGTACCTTGCAGAGCAGCCAAGAGGGTGAGACACATCTGTGTTAGCGAGACCGTTTCAGCCATGTTTCCTTGAACAGGGCAAGCAATGCCACGTGACGGACAGATGTAAGTAGAGAATTTCTTTGATTATACAGGTTTCACATGGATACCCGACTTCCTCCTTCTGGAGGAAGCAACAGCAGGATAGAGGCTCCTTCTGATCTACAGCAACTTCTGGGTGCCTAGGTGGCTCAGTCGGTTAAGCATCCAACTTTGGCTCAGGTCATGATCTCATGGTTCATGGGTCTGAGGCCTGCAAGGACTCTGCACTGACAGCTCAGAGCCTGGAGCCTGCTTCAGATTCTGTGTCTGCCTCGCTCTCTGCCCCTCCCCGCTCACGCTCTCTGTTTCTCTCTCTGTCTCAAAAACAAAATAAACGTTTAGAGCAACTTCTTTAGATGTAGATAGTCTGTAAGGCAGGAGTGAGAAGGGTAGAGGTGTCCTAAATACATTGGGTGTGGGGATGGGGGAAACGGGATAGAAACTAAACTTGCAGATCATCTGAGGATGTGCACGTGAGAGGCATCCCTTGCACTGAAAATTATCATGTGGGACGGGCACCTGGGGGGCTCAGTCGGTTAAGCACCAGACTTTGGCTTAGGTCATGATCCTTTGGCTTAAGTCATGATCTCTCGGCTCATGAGTTCAAGCCCTGCATCCGGCTCAGAGCCTGGAGTCTGCTTTGGATTCTGTGTCTCCCTCTCTCTCTGCCCCTCCCTTTCTCATGCTCTCTCTCTCTCTCTCTCTCTCTCTCTCCTATCCCTTAAAAATAAATAAAATACTAAAACAAATTTTTTTAAATTATCGTGCAGGATACCTCAGTTACATTTTGAAGAGAACAGAACATTTATACTATTGCTGTGAAGTTCTGAAATCTTCATATTGGGTGCTGGAGAGGACTTTAAAGATTGTCTCATTAACAGCCCACCCAATATTTACATCTCCTTGCCAAGAATTGCCCAGCCTATTTCGACAGATCCCGAGACTTAGGCCCACTTTTTTTTTTTTTCCCAAGCCCCTCATCCTGTGTTTGGAAAACATTAATAAAATGGTATTTTGGAAATTTTGCCACAATGTATCTCCCTGCAAGGTTCAACCTTTGGTCAAGATTCCACATCCAGAGGCAATATGGGCTAGGTCTAATCAAACAGTCTTCCACAAATCACCTTTCATAACTGTAAAAGCAGGGGCTTTTATGTAAATAAAACCTCTTATAAATGTAAAAGCCTAAGTGGCTCAGTCGGTTGGGTGTCTGACTTCTGCTCAGGTCATGATCTCATGGTTTGTAAGTTCAAGCCCCATGTTGGGCTCTGGGCGGAAAGCTCAGAGGCTGGAGCCAGCCTTGGATTCTGTGTCTCCCTCCCTCTCTCTGTCCCTCACCACTTGGGCTCTGTTTCTCTCTCTCTTTCAAAAAATGAATAAATGTCAAAAATTTTTTTAATAAAAAAAAAAAAAGTAAAGGCAGCCAGAGTCGGAGAGACAACTCTCTCCAAAGCTACACACGCTCAAGTTAGTTTGTGCAACTCTTCCCCGTGTGACATGTGTCAAGGCCCTTCACACTCCTGATTTCTCTCCATGAGAACTTGACAACGGTCTCTTTTGCTTACAAGATACAACATCCAGAATTAAATGTCACACTTCTGAAGTAGGGAGCAACTGTCAACTATGCTTTCCTATTGATGCAGACCAAGAGCACACTGGCTTTTTTTTTTTTTTTTTTTTTTTTGGTAAAAACCTCAAAATGGGTGGAAATTGCTAGAACGGCTGGCTACATTCCCTAAATCATTTTCACATGAGTTGTTTCTAAACCCTGCTTTTGCTTTGCTCAAGGCAGCTGCTGTACTCTTGTGAGACTCAAACGCCCTCAGGGGTAAGTTCCAGCAACAAAAGCAATAGTCCATCCAATATTATTAAATCCGTGTTTCCAGGTTCAAGACAGTCTCATGTTTTCAGTCACACATTGTATCTTTTCATAAAAGAATGATTTAGTATCTCTTAAAATGCCAGAGAGGGTGCCTGATTCCCTAATGTTCTAGCCATCATGCTTTGCGATGCAGATGTGGAAACAGCCTCAGGATTTATAGGCACTTTTGGGTGTTCTGATAAAATTTAGCTTTCGTTTAGAAATATCTTTTCTATTCCACTTCTAAAACGGTGGATTCTTAGCAAAATGCACCAGTATTGGCATGCTGCTTAAGGACTCCTCTTTCAGACTGTCAGGGAAACCGCTACTTTTACCGTCACAAAGCGCAACTCTTAAAATACAAAATGGTAACTCGCTTTTCAGTCTCCAAGGGTTCGAAAAAAGATTAAAACTAAAGTAAGTGTTAGCGATTGTTAGGCACCCTTAAAGGATTTTTCGAGCACTAGATCGTTGCCCTTTTATCTAAGTTTAGTTTAGATAAGTACTTAAAGCCTCAGAAATCAATGTTACGTAAGCAGAGTGTCCGTGCAAGATTACTGTGCTTGGGACTGTCGGCACGCTTCCTATCTGCCTAGCATAGCAAATGGGATTGGTCAAGTTCTGACAAGTGTGTGAGTTTCTAGGTTTTTCCAAAACAATATTTGGGTCATTAAAGAAAAAACTCTTACAGATAATTCAGCTGAAACTAGTTTATTAGTTCAAAACAAATGACTTCATAATTCGTCATTCTTTGGAATTGTATGTATTTTAAATCACATTTGGCCGGGGCACCTGGGTGGCTCAGTTGCTTAAGTGTCCAGCTCTTGGTTTCGGTTCAGGTCATGATCTCACGGCTCGTGGATGCAGGCCCTGCATTGAGCTCTGCTGACAGTGTGGAGCCTGCTTGGGATTCTCTCTCTGTCTCCTCTCTCTCTCTGCCCCTTCCCTGCTCACTCTCTTTCTAATTAAATAAATAAACATTTAAAATAAATTAATAAATCGCATTTGGCCACAGCGGTTCATGGCCTTATTCAATATGTAATGCTATATAAAGGGAAAAGTATGGAATATATTTGACCAACTTTGGTGTTAATAATCTTGAAATATTTAATCTTTTTTTAAATTTTTTTAACGTTTATTTATTTATTTATTTATTTTTTAACGTTTATTTATTTTTGAGACAGAGAGAGAGCATGAACGGGAGAGGGTCAGAGAGAGAGGCAGACACAGAATCTGAAACAGGCCCCAGGCTCTGAGCGGTCAGCACAGAGCCCAACGCGGGGCTTGAACTCACGGACCATGAGATCATGACCTGAGCGGAAGTCAGCCGCTTAACCAACTGAGCCACCCAGGCGCCCCTAACGTTTATTTATTTTTGAGACAGAGAGAGAGCATGAACGGGGGAGGGGCAGAGAGAGAGGCAGACACAGAATCTGAAACAGGCCCCAGGCTCTGAGTGGTCAGCACAGAGCCCAACGCGGGGCTTGAACTCACGGACCATGAGATCATGACCTGAGCGGAAGTCAGCCGCTTAACCAACTGAGCCACCCAGGCGTCCCTAACGTTTATTTATTTTTGAGACAGAGAGAGAGCATGAACGGGGGAGGGGCAGAGAGAGAGGGAGACACAGAATCCGAAGCAGGCTCCAGGCTCCAAGCCATCAGCCCAGAGCCCGACATGGGGCTCGAACTCATGGACCGCGAGATTGTGACCTGAGTTGAAGTCGGAGGCTTAACCGACTGAGCCACCCAGGCACCCCTAATCTTTTTTTTTTTAATGTTTATTCATTTTGAGGAAAGAGAGACAGAGTACGAGCAGGGAAGTGGCAGAAAGAGACAGAGAGACACAGAATCCCAAGCAGGCTCCAGGCTCTGAGCTGTCAGCACAGAGCCTGATTCGGGACTTGAACTCACAAACCGTGAGATCATGACCTGAGCTGACTGAGTCTGAATCAGACGCTTAACCAACTGAGCCACCCAGGTACTCCGAAATATTTAATGCTTCTAGAAGTAAAGAAAGGCAACGTGTTTCATTTGAAAACTTACTGAAAAAAATACCGAATAAAAGAATAAAACTATTCATGTTAATGTAGTCACCCTGCAAAAAGACAACTGTTTTACTCCCTGGTGTGCAGATGGCCAAAGTTACAGACAGGACTGGCTCTCCTTCTTCACCTTTCCCAGAGTCCAGGGTTCTGGATGGAATTCCCAGAGGCGGGGGTGGTGTTCTGGGAACAACACAGCAGAAACATCCTCACCTGACTGGAGACTAGATGGCCTCTAAGAAGCAGACCCACCACAGACACTGGCTCTCCTGGCCTTTCTCCACCCCCTTCTCCCTGTGTGGTCTCTCTCCTCTTTCTATCCTTTCCTATGGAATCTTAACTTGGTTGGAGGTGAGGAGGGGTGGGTGGGGAGAGGAGGGTGGGGAGCTGGAAATGTGAATCTGAATTTTTCAGTCTTCACCTAGACTTCACCAGTGGCTTTATAACCTCAAGATGCCAGTAATGGAACCCATCTCTTAAAGCAAAGAATGACTCATATCTAGTTCACCCGGGAAAGGCCCTCAGGTGCAAGGGAAGAATTACAGTGAGAGCAGGGTGGGCGGGAAGCTGTCAAGATTACACACTATTTATCTTTTGAAGTTTTCTACCTGCAAATGACTTTAGAGAGAATGGCAGTGGATAACCTGCAATTAACAACAAACTAAAAATATTTACATGCTGAGTTCTTCTAGGTTCAGCATATACGCGAGATGAGAGAAAAACCATAAAAATAAAAATACATCTTGAATGAAAATATGTGCAATTCTTGGGAAAAGTGATGTTGGCTGAGTGTTTATAATATTGAGTATAATAATATAATATTACCATTATATTTTTTTAAAGATATAATTTTTTTTAATTTTTTTTTTCAACGTTTATTTATTTTTTGGGACAGAGAGAGACACAGCATGAACGGGGGAGGGGCAGAGAGAGAGGGAGACACAGAATTGGAAACAGGCTCCAGGCTCCTAGCCATCAGCCCAGAGCCTGACGCGGGGCTCGAACTCATGGACCGTGAGATCGTGACCTGGCTGAAGTCGGACGCTTAACCGACTGCACCACCCAGGCGCCCCTTTAAAGATTTTATTTTTAAGAACTCTCTACACCTGGGAATGGGAACTGGTACAGCCACTCTGGAAAACGGTATCGAGGTTCCTCAAAAAATTAAAAATAGAACTACCCTACGGCCTAGCAATTGCACTACTAGGTATTTATCCAAGGGATACAGGTGTGCTGTTTCGAAGGGGCGCATGCACCCCAATGTTTATAGCAGCACTATCGACAATAGCCAAAGTATGGAAAGAGCCCAAATGTCCATCGATGGGTGAATGGATAAAGAAGATGTGGTATAGGAACGCATGAGTGACTCGGTTAAGCGTCTGACCTCAGCTCAGGTCATGATCTCGCAGCTCGTGGGTTCAAGCCCTGCATTGGGCTCTGTGCTGACAGCTCAGAGCCTGGAGCTTCCTTCCGATTCTGTGTCTCCCTCTCTCTATGCCCCTCTCCAGGTTGTGCTCTCTTTCTCTCAAAAATCAATAAATGTTAAAAAAAAAAAATGTGGTATACACACACACACACACACACACACACACACACACAATGGAGTATTACTCAGCAATCAAAAAGAATGAAATCTTGGGGTGCCTGGGTGGCGCAGTCGGTTAAGCGTCCGACTTCAGCCAGGTCACGATCTCGCGGGGTCCGTGAGTTCGAGCCCCGCATCGGGCTCTGGGCTGATGGCTCAGAGCCTGGAGCCTGTTTCCGATTCTGTGTCTCCCTCTCTCTCTGCCCCTCCCCCGTTCATGCTCTGTCTCTTTCTGTCCCAAAAATAAATAAACGTTGGAAAAAAAAAATTAAAAAAAAAAAAAAAGAATGAAATCTTGCCATTTGCAACTATGTGGATGAAACTAGAGGGTATTATGCTAAGCAAAATTAGTCAGAGAAAGACAAATATGACTTCACTCATATGAGGACTTTAAGACACAGAACAGGTGAACATAAGGGAAGGGAAGCAAAAATAACACAAGAACAGGGAGGGCGACAAACCATGAGAGACTCTTCAATATGGAGAACAAACAGAGGGTTACTGGAGGGATTGTGGGAGGGGGGATGGGCTAAATGGGTAAGAGGCATTAAGGAATCGACTCCTGAAATCACTGTTGCAGTATGCTAAATGACTTGGATGTAAATTTAAAAAAAATAATAAATTAAAGGGCAAGATGTTATATTTACTAACAAAGTAATAAAAATAGTTTGAATTGATTAAAAAAAAAAAAAGATATTTCCCAGTTCTTTTGCCATGAGAGTTTCACTCAGCAGATTGTACTTCGTACATCGCAGCTTCACACGGGAAACCAAATCTCCTGGAATCTATAGTGGTCGAGATATCTGGTTCCCTGGGGTAGCTGTAATGCAGGTTCTACCCTGCCCTTCGATGTGCCAAGCAGCAGATGGCCCCGGCAGTGGATTTCACCGAGAGCAGTCCATGTGTGGCGCAGAGCTTCTCTTTATATTTCATTCTTGGCTGTGTGGCATGCAAGCCTCAGTCCCTGACCTTCCCCAAGAGTCGGCATGAAACTAAATATTTTTAAATAAATTGTTTGCTGTTGTCATCATAAATCCTGACCAATAAAATATTTGTCTACATAAAAGAAAAAAATTCTCTACACCAAACGTGGGGCTCGAACTCAGAGCCCTGAGATCAAGAGCCACATAATCTACGGACTGAGCCAGCCAGGTATCTGGATCTATTCTTAATTTCTGTTGTAGAAGGAACTTGTTCTTCTCCAGGGTCACCAAAGAGCCCATGTTGCCAAATAATCACTTTTTATCCTATTTTGTGTGTGTGTGGGGGGGGGGGGTGGTCATTCAACACAACTGACCACACTTTTGAAAAAAAATTTTTTTTTACATTTATTTATTTTTGAGAAACAGAGTGAGACAAAGCCTGAGTGGGGGAGGGGCAGAGAGAGAAGGAGACAGAACCCAAAGTAGGCTCCAGGCCCCGAGCTGTCAGCACTGAGCCTGATGCAGGGCTCAAACCCACAAACTGTGAGATCACGACCTGAGCTAAAGTCGGGCACTCAACCAACTGAGCCATCCAGGCGCCCCCACACTTTTTTTTTTTTTTACCAAAAATTATATATACACGGTATAAAGAGTCAAATGATTCCATAAGGCTTATTAAAAAACAAAAAAAAACAAAAGAAATTAAAACAATGTTTTAATCTCAGCTGTTTTACCTTCCAACCTGTCACCCTACTCACATCTTGTCGCCATTTCCCATTTCCCAGAGCTTTGAACTATTTTTTGTCATTATTTCAATACTTACCTCCAAGTCTCTAAATAATGTGCTTATACTACCACTTCTTTAACACTATGGGTGGTGAGGAATTAATATGTGTTTGGTTGGTCTGTCAGTCTGTCTCTGTCCTCTCTCTTACACACACACCCCCACACACACACACACCACATACACTGCCTTTGGCAACAAGCATACTTTTCATCCTCTTGACTCCAAATAGAGTTACATTACAAAAGTGTTTATTTTTTTGATGTTTATTTGTTTATTTTGAGAGAGAGCGAGAAAGGGGAGGGGGCAGAGAGAGCGGAGAGAGAGAGTCCCAAGCAGGCTCCCTGTGAACAGCTGGATCCCATGAACCGTGAGCTCATGACCTGAGCAGAAATCAAGAGCCGGATGTTTAACTGACTGAGCCACCCAGGTGCCCCTCATTATCGAAGTATTTAGATAAATGTCCAGTATTTCGTTGTTATGACTATGTAAATGCTAGCCAAGTGGTATACCTGAATATCCCCTTTTCTGTGTGTCATATCTCCCTGCCTCAACTCTAGTTTTCAACCCTAGATTTAATCATTACTTCCCTCGCATTTGCTCAATCTTCTCCCTATAGAGTTTCTTACTGGGTCACCCCTGTCTTAGCGCATTCACGCTGCTAGAACAAAATCCCACAGACTGGGTAGCTTATAAACAGCAGAAAGTTCTCACAGTTCTGAAGGCTGGAGGTCCAAGATCAGAGTGCCAGCACGGTCCAGTCAGGTCCTCTTCCAGACTGTAGACGCCTCATCGTACCCTCACGTGGCTGAAGGCGCTGGGAAGCTCTGTGGGGTCTGTCCTTATAAAGGTACTAATCCCATCCATGAAGGCCTCGCGACCTAATCACCCCAAAGGCCCCACCTACTGAAACCATCACCGTTGGGAGTTAGGATTTTAACATACAAATTTGGGAGGAGACACAAACATTCAGACCATAGCCAACCCTAAACTTTTCCTTGGTTTTGAAATTCTTTTCTCAGCAAGATCAGATACGTTAGGTATTTAGTCAGTTCCCTGTGCAGCGATCCCTCCTGGAGCTTCCCAGGGGGTTCCAGTAGGAATCAGTGGCCCTCCAGGCCTGGTGAACAGCTCTTGCTCTGGGACCTCTCTCCTTCATTGTTCTGGAGAATCCTTTCATCTTTCCATTGCATTGGAATCTTGTTTTCTCAGAACCTATGTCTTTATCTTGGTTTAGTCCCTTAATTAAAGCCACATTGTCTGGTAGCCTCCTGAGAAAAAATACATGAGTGATTCATCCTTTTTCATTGCTGTATGGTTGTCCACGGTGCAAACGTACTACAGTTTGCTTTTTCCATTTTGCTGTCGATAGACTTTTGGATTGCTTCCTTTTGAGGACTATCACAAATAGTGCCACCATAAAAATTCTAGTGCATGTGTTTTGGTGATTTACTTAAGAATTTTTGTTGCATATATACTTACAAGTGAAATTTTTGGTATAGGAGATGCACTATGTTCAGACTGAATAGATATCACCAAACATTTCCCAGAGTTGGACTGACTTACACTCTTCACAAGAATATCTGAGAATCCCAGTTCCTCTACAGCCTTGCCAAAAGTTGATATTTTCTGCCTTGTTAATATTACCCTTTTGGAGGGGGTGCCTGGGTGGCTCAGTCAGTTGAGCATCCACCTCTTGGTTTCACCTCAGGTCATGGGATCAAGCCCCCACATTGGGCTTTGTGCTGGGCGTGGAGATGCTTAGGATTCTCTTTCTCTCTCTCTCTGCCCCTCTTCCCCATTCATTCTCTCTCTCTCTCTCTCTCTCTCTCTCTCTCTCTCTCAAAAAAAAAAAAAAAAGATAGCCTTTTTTGTGAGTTTTAATGGTATCTTACTGTGGTTTGAATTTGCATTTTCCTGATTACTAATAAAATTGAATGGCTTTTCACATGCTTGTTGTCTATTCAGACATCCTCCTATTTGGTGTCACTGTTTAAATCATGTCCCTATTTTCTTTTGGGATTATTTGTCCTTTTTCCTATAGATCTGTAGAAGTTATTATATATTCTAGATATAAGTCTTTATTAGATACATGTTTACCAACTATCTTCTCTCACTCTGTGAATTGCTTTTATAATCTCTTAATGGTATCTTTTGATGAACTAAAAATTCAAATATTAATAGGGTCCATTTTATAATTTTTCCTTTTATGGTTAGTGTATTTTACATCCTGTTTAAGAATTCTTTCCCTTTTCTAAGATCAAGAAGATATTCTCATATTTTTTCTTCTAAAAGCTTTATTGTTTTACCTTTCATCTGGAATTGCATCTGGAAAAAATTTTCTGCACATGTTGAAATGTTTCAATATGGTGAAGTACTCTAACACATTGTCCCCTGTTGGCTCAACCTTGCAAATCCAGACTCAACCCAAACGGACTGCGAGATATTATCTTTGTTATATACTCCTGAATTCATTTGCAAATACTTTGCTTGGCATTTTTATTATCTTTATGTTAATGAGTGAGGTTAAATTGTATCCTTCTCTCATATGTCTTTTGGTATCAAGTTATGCTAGCTTATTAAAATGATTTGGGAAGGGTTTATTCTTTATCTATGGTTGATAATAAGATTGCCATTAGCTCACACTTGACTTTTTGGTAAAACTTGCTTGTAAAATTATTCAGACCAAAATGTTTGGTTTATTTTGCAGGGAAAGCTTTTAAACCTATTAATTCAATTTATTTGTATGTTGTTTCTGTATTTCATCTTGATCTATTACATAAATTTATTACATGAAATCTTTGAAACAGGTTCCTAATTTTTTCCTTTCTCGTTAATCTGTCCTGCCCGTGTACACACACACAGAGAGAGAGAGAGAGAGAGAGAGAGAGACAGACAGAGACAGAGAGAGAGCCCCCTGTTCTCCCCCCCTGCCCCCGCTCTCGCTACCCCCTCTCTCACTACCCGCCCCCCTCGAATGAGAGGGAGAGGGAGAGAGACAGGGGAGAGAGGGGAGAGAGATCCCACCCCCCACTCTTCCCCGCCACTCCCCCCCCCCCCGTCTCCCCCCACCCCCCTTCGCTCTTGCTCTCTCCTCAAGTGGTGCTCACAGCCTAAAACTCCTAAACTGTGAGATCATGGAGAGAGAGAGAGAGAGAGGAAGAGAGAGAGAGGGGGGAGAGCGAGAGCGAGAGAGCGAGCGCCCGCCCCCGCAGTACTGATTGGCGGGCAGCGGGCACCTGCGCAGGTCGTGATCTCACAGTTCAGGAGTTTTAGCCTGCGGGCACGGTTTTAGCCTCTTGCTCTCCCTCTCCCTCCTCTCTTTCCCCCTCCCTCTCTCTCAGGACCTAGAAATTTATTAGTTTTTAAAATATTTCAGTGAAATTTATAGTGTTACAGACACTGTGATCCTTTTTTCGGATGGTTCTGTGCTATATTTTGTGGCCTACCACATAAATAAATCTTAAAAATGTTCCATATGTGCTTGACAGGAATGTATCTGATTATATGTCCATTAGATCTGGCTTGTTAATCATGTGTCTAAATCTTTTTTTTTTTTAATGTTTATTGATTTTTAAGAGAGAGACAGAGCATGAGCATGAGCAGGGGGAGGGGCAGAGAGCAAGGGAGACACAGAATCGAAGCAGGCTCCAGGCTCTGAGTTGTCAGCACAGAGCCCTACATGGGGCTTGAACTCATGAATCCTGAGATCATGACCTGAGCTGAAGTTGGATGCTCAGCCAATCAAGCCACCCAGGTGCCCCTTGTTTAAATCTTTAATACCCCTGCTGATTTTTTTTTTCTTCTGCTTAAGGATCATTTACTGAGAGAGATACATCAAAATCTCCTTCTTGGATAAGGAATTATCCCATTTCCTCTCAAAGTGCTAATAAATTTTGCTTTCTAGATTTGGTGCTATGTTGGTAAATTCATAAAAGTTTACAACATGTATATATCTTCTACCTAATTGAGCCTCATATTAATATGTAGGGATCCTTTTTAGCTCAAATAATGCTTTTTTTCCCTTATAGCCTATTATTATAGCCTGATATTATGATAGTCTTCTCTGCTTTACACATTATTTGTATATATCTTTTCATGTTTGAAATGCAGGGAACTTTAAATCATGTCTTACTAGGAAAAACCTTTTGGGGTGCCTGGCTGGCTCTGTCTGTGAGAGCGTTTGACTCTTGATTTCAGGGTCATGAGTTTGAGCCCCATGTTGGGGGTAGAGGTTACTTTTAAAAAATCATATGTATACACACACACACACACACACACACACATACACACACATATAATTTTCTTTTTGGTTTTTAGCAGTTTCACTGAGATATAATTTATATATCATGAATGTTACCCACTTAAAGTATATAATTCATTGGTTTTCACAGAGTTGTGCTATCAACACTATATAATATTGGAACATTTTTGTCACTCCAAAAAGACTGTACCTGTTACCAGTCTCCATTTTCCACCTCTCCATTTTCCACCTCTCCCCTTGCTCTCCTGTGGCCCCTCGTAACCACTAATCTACTTTCTTTCTCTATGAATTTGACTGTTCTAGCTATCTCATATAAAAGGAATCTTATAGTATTTGTCCTTTTGGGTCTGGCTTATTTCACTTAACATATTTTCAAGGTTCATCCAAGTTAGAGCACGTACTTCATTCCTTTTCACTGATGAATATTTTATTGTCCACACATACTACATTTGTTTATGGATTCATCAGGTGATGGACATTTGAGTTATTCCTGTTTTTTTAACTATCATGAATAATGCTGTTATGAGTGTTCATGAACAAGTTTCGTAAGTACATATGCTTTCCACACGTATGTTTCTTTTGGGGACATGCCTAGGAGGGGAATTACTGAGTCTTAAAGGAAGTGTATATTTAACATTTTGAGGAATGGGCAGACTGTTTTCTAAGCAGCTTACATCATTTTACAGTCCCACCAGCAATGTATGAGGATTTTAATTTCTCTATGTCTTCAACAATACGTGTAATGATTCATCTTTCCAATTAGAGCTACTCAAGGGTGTATTAGGTCGGGTCACCATAATGCAATCCCACAGACCAAATGGCTTGAATAATGGAAAGATTTCTCATGGTTCTAGAGGGTGGGAAGCCAAGATCATGGTGCCAGGCACTTTGGTTCCTGGTGAGACTCTATTCCTGGCTTGTAGGGAGACACCATCTTGCTGTGTGCTAACATCGTGACTTCTTCTTTGTATGTGTGAAGAAAGAGAGACCTATGGTCTCTTCTTCTTATAAGAACACTAATCCTATTGGATTAGGGTCCTGCCCTTAAGACTTCAACTAACTTAGTTACCTCCATAAGGGTCCTGACTCCAAATACAGTCACATAGGAAGTTAGGGCTTCAAGATACAAATTTTGGAAAGTTACAAACATTCATGCCAGGACTTAGAAAATACAAAGTACTGTCTCATTGTGGGTTTGATTTGCATTTGCCCAATAATAACTACTTGAGCATCTTTTCATATGTTTTATTATCCATTCACGTATCTCCTTCGGGGAAGTGTTTATTCAAATCTTCTGTCCATTTTTAAATTGGGTTTTTGTCTTTAGTATTGAATTGTGAGAATTTTTTAACAAATTCTGGATACAACCCCTTTATCAGATATATGATTTGCAAAAGCATATATTTCCTAAAGTAAACATTTTAAATTATGAAAGTCAACAAAAATGGGGGTGCCTGCTGGCTCAGTCAGTAGAACATGCAACTCTTGATCTCGGGGTGGTGAGTCTGAGCCCCATGTGGGGTGTAGAACTTACTTAAAAATAAAATCTTTAAAAAAGAAGTCACCAAAAATGAAAAAAAAAATCAGAATTATCAAAAGAACAAAAGCAAATTATATCACAAAAGAATTTTAGAATTATCAAAACAAAGTATCATTTAAAATGACATAAAAAAATGGGGCGCCTGGGTGGCTTGGTCGGTTAAGCATCCGACTTCGGCTCAGGTCATGATCTCATGGTCTGTGAGTTCGAGCCCCGCGTTGGGCTCTGTGCTGACAGCTCAGAGCCTGGAGCCTGTTTCAGATTCTGTGTCTCCCTCTCTCTCTGCCCCTCCCCTGTTCATGCTCTGTCTCAAAAATAAATAAACATTAAAAAAAATTTAAAAAAATAAAATAAAATAAAATGACATAAAAAAAGATCAAATATGGGTGGCTCTGCTGGTTGAGCATCTTACTCTTGACCTCAGCTCAGATCATGATCCCAGGATCTCAGGATCCAGCCCCATGTCAGGCTCTGCACTGAGCGTGAAAACTGCTTAGGATTCTCTCTCTGTCTCCCATTGCCTCTCTCCTTCCTTGTGCACTCCCCCCACCTCTGAAATAAATAAGTGAGGGGCGCCTGGGTGGCTCGGTCGGTTAAGCGTCCGACTTCAGCTCAGGTCATGATCTTGTGGTCTGTGAGTTCGAGTCCCGCGTCGGGCTCTGTGCTGACCGCTCATAGCCTGGAGCCTGTTTCCGATTCTGTGTCTCCCTCTCTCTCTCTGACCCTCCCCCGTTCATGCTCTGTCTCTCTCTGTCTCAAAAATAAATAAACGTTAAAAAAAAGTAATAAAAAAAGAAAAATAAAATAAATAAGTGAGCAAATAAGTAAACAAATAAATAAATAATTTTTTAAAAATCAAATATCCCTGTCACATCAAAAAAAAAACAAAAAAAAAAACGAAAATGTGCTTATGTACCTTTTAGAAATAAACAGATTTTCAGATTAGATCACAAAGCAGAAGCCAAACTTTATAGTATGTAAAAGAAATACACCTAAAACAAAATGATTCACAAAGGTTGAAAATAAAAGAATGGGCAAAAGTAAACTGGGCAAATGCAGATTAAAAGAAAGCAGGAATTGGGATCTTAATATCAGGCAATAGGAATTCATGCCAAACACACATAAAATGAGACCAAGTGGTGCTACTTACAATATTAATTGATATGATTTACAAAGTCAGGGATAGACAGGCTCTGAAAACACAGTGGCAATAGTCAAAGAACAGATATTACAAAAGATACAACAGAATTAGATACACTTACCTTAGGAGACTTTAATTGCATCTCAGGGTCCAGAGCAGATCACATAGACTTTTTAAAAAGGATGTGAGGATATGCACAACACAAACAACATGATAAGGTAGAACTGGTCAATGTTATCACATTTCTTCGAGCGTAAGATGTCATCAGCTGTAAAACCTATCACTTTTTTGGTAGCCCTGAGAGAATGAATGCTATCATTCACAAGTGTGACACAAGGGGGCGCCTGGGTGACTCGGTTCGGTTAAGCGTCCAACTCTTGACTTCTGCTCAGGTCATGATCGAAAGTGAGATCAAGCCCTGCAAGCAGCTCTGCAATGATAGTGCGGGAGCCTGCTTGAGATTCTCTCTCTCCCTCTCTCTCTGCCCCTCCCCTACTCGTTCTCTCTCTCTCTCTCAAAATAAATAAATTCGTGAATTGGAAAAAATAATAGAGTGTGACACAATGCCTTAATTGTAGCCTGCAAAATGCACGAAAAAGAACGTCAACTGTGTGTTGTGAAATTTATTTCAGCTCTTTTGAGGGACTTGGCAATTTCTCCTAAATTCGTTTGCTCTCTCTGGTGTGCAACAAGTATACTCCTGTACATATCTCAGGAACAAAATGTCACAGAGATCCATCCACTCATACCTCACTGTCATTTATTATTTGAAGGTTCTACCAAGTCTTTGGTTATTTTTGCAAGAAAATGTGGAATTATAGCAATTCTCCCATCAACAATATTTGCTCCACTAATATCAAGTTTATACCTTTCAGCTTTATTTCCAAGCTTTGCTCTGTGCCCAGTAACTTTTAGTTTCAGGGCCAAAACATATACTATAATCTTTTCGCCCATATTTAAAATGGTAATTAAACCCAACATGTATAGAGCCAGCAATGCAAACATAACTCAGCTGAAGTGTAATGATATAAGCAGCTGTGACCACGTTTGTCCATGTGCCAGCAATAGCAACCACATTACAAGTGCCATCTGGCCAAAAGGAATTATAAGATGCCAAAAATTGAAAGATGAATCCCAATCAGGGATTTTAAAATGTAAAAGAAAGACACTGTGACTCAGATGCAATAAAACCCAGTATACCGTGTTCCCTTAAAGTCGATAATATATCTGCATTTCAAGGGCCCTTTGAACCCTAACCATATCTGGGTCCCCAAAAGAGCCTGAACAGAGTTCAAACAGTGGACGCAATTCAAGCCACACTCTGCAATCACAATTCAAGAAAGCTAGACTTACACACATTATCAGAAAAGAAAGGCCCTTCCATCCAAACATGTAAAGAAAACACATTCTCTTATATCTTGAATCAAGAGGGATGTACTGGGGCCACCTGGGTGGCTCAGTCGGTTAAGCGTCCAACTTCGGCTCAGGTCATGAATGCACAGTCGGTGGGTTCGAGCCCCACATCAAGCTCTGTGCTGACAGCTCAGACCCTGGAGCCTGCTTCAGATTCCGTGCCTCCCTCTTTCTCTGTTCCTTCCTCTCTCTCTCTCTCTCTCTCTCTATCAAAAATAAACAAATCATAGATTTGTTTTCTTCTAGGAGTTTTACGGTCTCACATCTTGGGTGTGAGTCTTCAATCCAGTTTGAGTTTATTTTTGTGTATGGTGTAGGATACGGGGTCCACTTTCATTCTTCTTCTTCTTTTTTAAGTTTATCTTATTTATTTTGAGAGAGAGAAAGAGAGCACACAGGAGAGGAAGAGAGAGAGAGAGAGAGGGAGAGAGAGAATATCCCAAGCAGGCTCTGCACTGCCAGCACAGAGCCCAATGAGGGCCTTGAACTCACTAACCACGAGATCATGACCTGAACCAAAATCAAGAGTCAGACGCATAACCGACTGAGTCACCCAGGCGCCCCTCCAGTTTCATTCTTCTATATGTGGCTGTCTAGTTTTCCCAACACTATCTATTGAACAGATAGTCCTTTCCCCCACTGTATATTCTTGGCTCCTTTGTCCTAGGTTAATTGGCCATGTAAGCTTTTGTAGGTTTATTTTGTTCCACTGATAAGATGGGTCTGGTTTTTTTTTTTTGTTTTTTTTTTTGTTTGTTTTTTTTTTTTTGCCAAAACCACTGTTTTGATCCCAGATTGGATTGAGCCCCACCCAAAAGGCCTCCTTTTAGGTTAATTACCTCTGTAAAGGTTCTGTCTCCAAATACAGTCACATTCTGGGGTCCTGGGGGTCAGGGCTTCAATATATGAATTCTGAGGGGACACAGGTCAGCCTGTAACAAAATTCGTAATAAAATATTATGTAATTGTACCGTATTTCAATATATCAACCATAGCATATGGCTCCATTATCTCAGTGCCTCTCAAAAGTTAGATGCACTTATGAATGCCCTGGCAGTCTTGCCAAAAGTGCAGACTGTGATTCATTAGTTCTGGAAGGGATGTGGATTCTGCAATTCCATCCAGCTTCTAGTGAGACTGATGCTCTCACTGATATCCACACTTTGGACCACAAAATGGACCACGCTTTGGATAGTAGTAAAACACTGCAAGACAGGAAGCAGTCAGATCCTTGTAATCAAAAGGATTGGATTTGAGGGGCACGTGGGTGGCTCAGTCACTTAAGCATCTGACTTTGGCTCAGGTCATTATCTCCCAGTTTGTGGGTTTGAGTCCAGCATCCGGTTCTGTGCTGACAGCTCAGAACCTGGAGCCTGCTTCAGATTTGGTCTCTCTCTGCCCCTCCCTCACACTGTCTCTCTCTCTCTCTCTCTCTCTCTCTCAAATAAAAACATAAAAAAAAAAAAAAAAAGGATTGGATTTGAGATATAACAGGACCAGAAGATATTCCATGCGAAAAAAACAGAAAAATTAAACAGCAGAGGAACAAATGTGATTCATATTTGAAGATGACAAGAGAAAGCGATTCAAATAAATTAATGATAACATGCCAAGACAACATACTGTCTTCGTGGAGAAAATGAGAAGGTACCATATCCCTGCCAAATGAAGACGTGAATAGTGTTAATGTACCCCATCAGGGCTGTCCGATTTCTAAAACTGCGAATTTGCAAAACACTTTTTCACGCCACTGCATCATTTCAACAATACTACAAGTGATACAACGGGAGGCTTACCGTATATCATCAGTGATAACAGATACATTTTTAAAATGGGAAATTATTCAATCAGCACTAACAGCTCCCTTTCCAACTTATTTACTGCCAATTTTTTTTTTAGTATTTATAATCATGCATCACATACAGAGGAATCTCAGACTTAGTAAATTATTCAGAGACTATGTCTTTAATTCATTTGGGTTTCCTTGTCCATACCACCTTCTCCAAAATTACAGGGATTTTTTTGTAACTTTTCTTAAAACAACAACAATAAACTCTTCATTATTGGGGCGCCTGGGTGGCTCAGTCAGTTAAGTGTCCAACTTTGACTCAGGTCAGGATCTCGCAGTTTACAAGTTTGAGCCCCGTGTCAACCTCTGTGCTGACAGCTCAGAGCCTGGAACCTGCTTGGAACTCTGTGTCTCCCTCTCTCTCTTTGTCTCCCTTGCCCACCCCCACCATGCTCTGTTTCTCTCTCTCTCAAAAAAAAAAAACAAAAAACAACAAAAAAACAAAAAAACAAAAAAAAAACAAAACATAAACTCTTCACTATTAAAACATATCAAATTACCATCGATTTATATTTGTAGTCCGTTAACGCTGGTGGAAGACAGGCAAATCATACAAACTGAAGGTAACTTTCTTGTGTGAGACATTCCCACACCCTACAGGAGGTTTAGCATTCCTGGTTCCCGCTCACTATAAATACTGGTGTTGAATCTTCCAATCCTTGTGAGGGATACAAAGATCTCAACAGATGGCCAAAGCTTATGAGCATGTTGACCGTCACCACATAGATCATCAACTAGACTACACTTTACATCTTGAAGATTTAGTGCAATTGCCAAATGCCTGACTTAAAAACCAAAACATCAAATATACCAAAGCAGTAAATGCTTCACAGCTATCTTGTAATCCAAAAGTTTCATGCAGAAAGGCCAAGCCCCAGAAAAGTCTGACATATTCACTCAGGGTTTATGACTGCAAACCTCAGGTAGTTAGTTGGCTAGCCAGTGAGCTCTGAAAGTTCTTCCCTTATAACCAGAAATACAAGAACAACAGCTTCCACTCTTTTTGTAACCTGTTTTACCCGGCTAGGAGCCTCTTTCACTCAGCTGAAAACAACATACCTGGAGACACTTTGTTTAAATTCACCGGCCTGCCAGACTTTGTAGCGTATCTTATGGAAAGATAGGGCCGTATTTCATAACATAATTTCCATGCTTAATTACCCTGCCCTGAATGAGGTAACTTCAGGGGACCATCTGTTCAGAAAATAACTGGATGAACACTTCAGAGAAAATATGTGAAAGGGTAATTAATGTGGCAAGCTAAACAACAATAAGACATACAAAAACATATTTGGTTCATTTGGAAGATCTCATCTGACACTTCTTTTACCGGAGCATCTGTATAAACTCATGTGATGTCTGTATCAAGCCCTCTAATTTGCAAAGCTGTGGTCTTGCCAACAAATTAGTAAACTCTGGCTTATTTGTCCACGTGGATATTTGACCCTGAGATCAAAAGCTGGATTGATTAGTAGCATCAATAAGTTAACTCTTCATAGCCTGACTAAATTATGAAAAAAATATTCTAGCAGTGACTTCCTAGATTCACAAGATGCCCTTGTTTTTTAAGTTCATTTATCTATTTTGAGAGACAGAGAGAGGGTTGGGGAGGGGCAGATAGAGAGGGAGGGAGAGAGAGAGAGAGAGAGAGAGAGAGAGAGAGAGAGAGAGAGAATTTCAAGCAGGCTGTGCACTGTCAGCACAGAGTCCGATCTGGAGTTCAATCTCACGAAACCCTGAGATCATGACTTGAGCCAAAATCAAGAGTCAGACGCTTAACTGACAGAGTCACCCGGGTGCCTCACAAGATGCTCTTTTTTAATATAAGTTAAAGCCACGTAATTTTACAATGACTGTCACCAACAGACGTCAGTTTACTCCAGACATTAAAGTAAATGGGTCACATTTTAATTGTTTGCTACGTCTGATTGTAAGATATCCCACCTGTGCCCTGTATATGTAGAATAAAATCGGTAGGACTAAGCCACAATACACTGACAGTACTTGTCTCTAGAAGCTCGGATTACATGTAGTCTTTGTTCTTTCTATTTTGCTGGTTTTTTTTCTAAAATATTTTCAATACGCACATTTTACTTTTATAATCAGAAATACATGAGGGGCGCCTGAGTAGCTCGGTCAGTTGAGCATCCGACTTCAGCTCAGGTGGTGATCTCACGGTTAGTGGGTTTGAGCCCCACGTCGGGTTCACTGCTGTCACTGCAGAGCCTGCTTTGGATCCTCTGTCCCCCTCTGTCTCTGCCCCTCCCCCACTCATACATGCTCTCTCTCTCTCTCTCTCTCTCTCTCCCAAAAATAAGCATTAAAATAATAAAAAAAAAAGAAATACATGAAGAACAGTTACTTTAAAAAATATAATGCATTACCAGCAGAATGTTGACCAAGCTGGTTGTTTAAACATGTTTTACTGAATGGAAATAAATGCACCCTATAACAGGAAGTGCTGAGAACATAATGCACTGGAAAGATTAAAACCACAGACAATGCCAAGCATTACCTGGGAAAATGAAGGGCTTAGATAGTGGGCAGATAAAATATCTGGCGTGGCGCCTGGGTGGCTCAGTCGGTTAAGCACCTGACTTCGGCTCAGGTCATGATCTCACAGTTTGTGAGTTGGAGCCCCATCTCAGGCTCTGTGCTGACAGCTCGAAGCCTAGAGCCTGCTTCGGATTCTGTGTCTCCCTCTCTCTGTCGCTCCCTGACTTGCGCTCTGTTTCTCTCTCAAAAAAAAAAAATAATAATAATAATAAACATAAAAAAATATATATCTGGCAATAAAAGTCATAATGCAGCATTTAAACAAAACCTTTACTATTACGAATTAAGTTTAGGAGTGCCTGGCTAGCTCAGTTGGTAAAGCATGTGATGCTTGATATCAAGGTTGTGACTTCAAGCCCCATGTTGGGTACAGAGATTATTAAAAACAAAAATCTTAGGGGTGCCTGGGTGGCTCAGTTGGTTAAGCAGCCGACTTCGGCTCAGGTCATGATCTCACGGTCCGTGAGTTCGAGCCCCGTGTCGGGCTCTGTGCTGACAGCTCGGAGCCCGGAGCCTGTTTCAGATTCTGTGTCTCCCTCTCTCTCTGACCCTCCCCCGTTCATGCTGTGTCTCTCTCTGTCTCAAAAATAAATAAACGTTAAAAAAATTTTTTTTTAAATAATAAAAATAAAAATCTTAAAAAAAACGAATTAAGCTGAAAACTGAAGGGGAATGGGGGTGCTGAAGGAACCTAAGGACCCTCTGAGATGAGACAGAAGCTCCAATGTCAGATTCATCTCCTTAGAATGCTACCGACCTTCAAAGACCATTTTAAACGAGGCTTTCGGTCCCAGCCTCCTGTACTTTCAGAGTAGGGTTCTGGCATCTTGCTTACCCCACCCACGTTATCCTATTTAGTTATTTTGGAACAAATTCAAAGGTTTTCCTCCCCGATTCCCCCTTCAGGGCTCAGGAACCCATAGCCCTGCTGTTGGAAACATTGACAACAATTGGCATCAGCTGCTGGGAGCTGCCTCTCCCAAGATTTCGTCCCTCCCAGATGGTAGCCCCGGGCCAACGACTGGATACTGAAGTTTCCTTGCCTCAGCTGGGGACAATGCCGAAGAATTAAACCAGCTCCGGAGTCCCCCACACAACTGCAGGACAGGCCAAGGCTTCGGCTGCAACTTATGAGGTGGGTCATCTCCCTCTACTCGACTCCGCCTTCTCTGCTCCCCGGCAGGTGTATCTCCTGAGAGCACTCCCTAGTAAACCTTCTGCACTCATTTTTGTCTCAGTGTCTATTTCCAGAAAACCGCATCCAAAATTGTTGGCAAACGGCCACCTGGGTGGCTGGGTCGGTTGAGCGTCTGACTCTTGATTTCAGCTCCGGTCATGATCCCAGGGTTGTGGGATGGCACCCCAAGTTGGGCTCTGTGCTAAGCATGCAGCCTGCTTGGGATTCTCTCTCTCTCGCTCTCGCTCTTGCTCTCGCTCTCTCTCTCGCTCTCTCTCCCTCCCTCCCTCTCTCTCTCTCTCTCTCTCTCCCTCCCTCTCTCTCTCTCTCTCTCCCAATGCCCCTCTCCCCACCACTTATGTGCTTTGGGTCTCTTTTTCTCATAAATGAGTAAATAAATAAATAAAATTGTTGCTTAAAAAGCTCCTTCCCACAATTATTCTCCAGCCACCCACTTGCTTTCCAAAGGCAATCATATTTATCAGTTTGCCATGCGTACTTGCAGAGATATTTCATGTAGCTATAAATATACATGCATATGATAGCTTAAAAAACAAACCATTCTTCACTTTGCTTTTTTCTTTTAATGATATATTTATCTCTTAATAGTATGTTTTGCAAGGCTGCCTTATTATTTTTAATGGATGCTTCCTATGGAGTTACCACAATTTATTTAACCATTACTCTATTATTATTGCCTATAGAAATTGTGTCCAATTTTTTTTAATACGTGCCACACTGTTAACATACAACTCTGTGTGTGTATCTTTTCATAAATATGTGATTACATGTCTAACATACAGAGCCAGAAGTCAAATTGCTTGGTCAGAGATACGCATTTAAAATATTGATTGATATTGCTAAATTTGCCCTTCATAGAAGTTGATTCTGAGAAGGTTTATTCTCTGAGTTATTGACGTTCTTGATCTTTATCAATCTGGTAAAGAGGAAATCATCTAATGATAGCTTTAACTTGCTATTATGAGTCATATTGAGTGTCTTACGTTTAAAAAGCATTTAGAGGGGGCTCTTTTTTCATGAACTGTCTGTTCTTATCCACTGTTAATTTGTCTTTTGGGTTTTTATCATTGTTTCTCATCTTTTTGTAGGAGCTCTTTGACTATTAGGAAACAGTATTATAGTATGAGCTACAAATACGGTTTCATGGTTTGTCACTTGCATTTGACTTTGCTTTTGGTGGTTTCTGTCATGCTAATTTTTAAAATGTAGTTTAATATCACTTGTGTGTGGTTTCTGAGAAAGCCTCTGAGATAAAACCCAGGGTGTGCTAACAAGGAACATTCTCATTAAAACTGTGGATGAGACCAAAACTATTTGCAATTATCGCCAAAATTTCTCCAAAGAAGACAGGCAGATGGCCAACAGACACATGAAAAAATGCTCATCATCACTTACCACCAGGGAAATGAGAATCAAAACTGGAATGAGGGGCACCTCGGTGGCTCAGTTGGTTAAGCATCTAACTTAGGCTCAGGTCGCGCTGTCACCATTCATGAGTTCGAGTCCTACACCGGGTGAGATTAAGCCCTGCTTCAGTTTCTCTCCCTCTCTCTCTCTCTCAATCTCTCTCTCCCTGCCTCTCTCTCTGCCCCTCACTCACTTGCACCCTCTCCCTCTCTAAAAAAAAACAAAAACAAAAACAAAAACAAAAAACACTGCAATAAACTATCACCTCACATTTGTCAGAATGGCTAAAATTAACGACTCAGGAAACAACAGATGTTGGCCAGATGTGGAGAAAAGGGAACCTTTGTACCTTTGTGCCCTGTTGGCGGGAATGCAAGCCGGTGCAGCCAATCTCAGTATGGAGAGTCCACAAAAAAGTGAAAAATAGAACTGCCCTACAACCTAGTAGTTGTGCTACTAGGTATTTACCCAAACCAAAAACACTAATTCAAAGGGATATATACACCCCTATGTTTTTTTGTAGCATTATTTACTATAGCCACACTACAGAAGCAGTCCAAGTGTCCATCGACAGATGAATGGATAAAGAAGATGTGGTGTATATATACAATGAAATATTGTTCAGACATAAAAAAGAATGAAATCTTGCCGTTTGCAATGACGTGGATGGGGCTAGATAGTATGGTGCTGAGAAATAAGCCAGAGTAAGACAAATACTACATATTTCATTCATATGTGGAATATAAGAAACAAAACAAATGAGCAAAGAAAAAACAGAGAGATAAACACATCCCACATTCAACCCGTCAGCAGTTCTTATTCTTATTTATTTGTTTATGTTTATTTATTTTTGAGAGAAAGAGAGACACTCAGTGCAAGTGGGGAAGGCACATAGAGAGGGAAACACATAATCCAAAGCAGGTTCCAGGCTCTGAGCAATCAGCACAGAGCCTGATGCGGGGCTCAAACCCACAAACCGTGAGATCAAGACCTGATCTAAAGTTGGGCACTTAATCGACTGAGCCACCCAGGCACCCCAGGAGCTCTATTTTTAAAAAAAATCTCTAGAATCTGACCTCTTTTCAAAACCTTCACCATTATGCTGGTCCAAGTCACCATCATAGTTTATCACAAAGGCTCCTAAATGGTTTCCCTGCTTCTACCCTGGCCTGCGCAGTTTACTTTCAAGTAGTTAGATCTTTTAAAAATATAGCAGAGATCACTGACCCCCTGTACTCAGTGCTCTGCATTGTCTCCAGCTATTTGGTTTAGGGTAAAAGCCAAAGTCTTTCCAACGGCTTTTAGTCTACTAAGACCCTCCAACCTTGTCTGCTCCCACACAGTGCCTGACTCACTCTGTAATCTTTGCTATTTATTACTAGAACACTATAAGTTCCTGCCTCAGGGCCTTTGCAGGCCTTGTGACTATCTTTAGAATGCTCAGTAGCCACAAGTTCATTTTCACCCCTTTTAGTATTTTGCTGAAATGTCACTTTCTCAGTGGGACCTTCTGTGATCACCTTGTTTCAACTCCCCCCCCCTCTTTCCAACCACTTCTGATATTCCTCTGATATTCCCCTTCCTACTCCATAGTTCAGATCTCATATGACACTCTAAATATGTTGCTTATTTATTTATGTATTTATTTAATATCTTTATACCCTAGCACTGCCACCTCCCATTTAAGCTCCATGAGGGCAGGAACCTATTCCTGTTGGGTTCAATTTTACATCCTTTACCGTAGAACAGTGCCTGTCAGATATGTGTGATGGGACGGTCTTGAATTGTACCTGAGGGATTCCATTTCCTAACTTGATTCCACAACAGTGTACTGCAGAGTAGCTATGTGGACGATGGCTCTGCATTTGGAGCAGTAGGAAAAAACAAAAAACAAAAAGCAAACACAAAACAAACCCAGACCCTACTCATAGGGAAAAAGTTTCAAAGAAGAATCAAGGCAGAGTATTAAAAAAGGCACATATGTAAGAAAGCTTAAGTTTTCTCAGGTAGTTAGTTATATTTGAGTTGGATGTGTGAAATAGATACTAGGAAATTAAAGCTGGAAAATGCAAATTTGAGCTTCGTTTTAAGAGATTCTGGGGTTGGGTTGTGCGGATTTAGACGTGCAAATGCAATAGGAAACCATGGTCAAGAATTGAGCAGAACTTGATATGATGGGAAATGGACTTTAAATGCTTCAGCCGCCAGTATGTCTAAGATGGGGCTGAAAGACTGTAGTCTCAGGCTACCGTGTCAGTGACAGGGCCTGAGGTCAGTGATGGTGGCCTTAGAATGGAATGACATGAGAAACCCTGTGTATGTTGAATAATCGTAAACTTGCACATGATTGGCTATAGGAGGCAAAAGGGGGTGGGGGTCAGATGGTGCTGAGATTTTAAGCCCAGGTGATGCTTAAAGCGTGTTCTAGAAGCTTTATGGAACCAGGTCTTGGATGCTTCAACATGTCCTTTAGTGGTGTGGTGTATTTGTATGTACTGAAACTTGTGATTACTCCATAGGCCCTCAATGGAGAAAGCCAGCAATGCCTCACCTCCAGGTGCTTAAGGAAATAGCTGTGCCCTTTATACTAGTAACAGGAGTGTAAGGAATAAACAGCCCAACACAGGGAAGCCAGGTCTGTAGAGGGTTGAGCAGTGCCAAACCCTTGGTAAAGAGGCTGAGAAGATCGTCTGCCTTTTCTTTTCCTTTAAGTGTTTTCATGGAATGTCATTGCTCAAGCCGTAGTGAACCCCTAGAATGGGACACAATTTACCTCTTGGGGAAAGTGTAATCCCAAGCATGAAGTGAATCCAGCCTCCAACCTCTGAGGATTGGTCCTCATCCTCACCTGCGGGAAAATCAGACGCATGAGAATCTGCATATTATGCAAAAGGTAAGACAAAGGCAGTCTAATAAAAGGTGAGAGAAAGCCCCAGATATTTTCTGACACCTTCCTTATATATGCTTGGCCTAAGTTTCTTACACAAACATCAAGAGACTAGTTAAATGCCCCGCCCAATACAAAAATTAAAAAAAAAAAAAAAAGAAGAGAAAGAAAAAGAAAATCTATGTGATTCAGAGACACAGAATGTTAGAAGACTTTTTAAGTTTTATTTATTTATTTTGAGAGAGACAGAGACAGCGTGGGGGGAGGAGGGGTAGAGAGAGAGGGAGAGAGAGAATCCCAAGCAGACCCCGCACTGTCAATGCAGAGCCCAACGCAGGGCTCGAACCCACGAAACCATGAGAGTTGGACGCTTAACCGCCTGGGCCACCCAGCCACCCCAGAAGACTTTATTTTTGTGTGTTTATTTATTTTTGAGAGAGAGACACACAGAGTGCGAGTGGGAGAGGGGCAGAGAGAGAGGGAGACGCAGACTCTGAAGCCGGCTCCAGGCCCTGAGCTATAAGCACAGGGCCCAAACTCAAGAGCCATGAGATCATGAAGTGAGCCAAAGTCAGACGCTTAGCCAACTGAGCCACCCAGGTGCCCCCAGAATGTTAGAAGACTTTATATTTACCAGGGTAAAAGATTTATCTGTAATTCCTTGTGGAAATTTTTCTTTAATAATTTTGTGACTTCTAAATGACTTTCTTTAGGTTTGTTACATTTTAAAAAAATGATTACTGAAACCTGTAAACAAAATCTTATTGGAACATAGCCATGCCTATTTGTTTATAAAGGAAACAAAACTTCATTCAGCCTATAAGCTTAATGTTGGATTAATTCTCAACATGGGCCTATATGTCATTGCCACAGTCATGGCCGAGTGCCCTGGAGCATTTCTTGGCCTTGCCAAATACGGCCATTTCCCATTGGACTCACTTGGCCCTGTTTCCCCCTGCTCTGAAACAAATCTTCCCCAATTATGCCTTAATTGAATGGAGTATTTGAGCTATTTGAGACAACTTGACTACCTAGAGCCAAAAGCAAAGAACCTAGTGTCTTTGACTCATCTCCAAATTTTGAAGTCCAATAATAAAAGACACTCTGTGATTAAAAAGTTTATTATAGGTTAAGTTTAATGCAGTATTAATGCACTAAAGTCCTGTGCTCCCACTCCTCCCCCGGCTTATAAAAAGCTGATGCTGTATATTTCTTGAAGAGATTTGATTTTAATACAATATAGAGGATCAGTAAATATAAGCGCTAGAAGGGATCTAAGAGGTCATATTGTACATTTAATATTTAATTTGTATTTTTCAGATGATGAAACTGAGGTTTGGAGAGGTAAAGCCATATTTTACAGGACTCTGTCACAGGCTGGGAGAGGAGCTTGGAACTGGAATCCAGTTCATCTGATCCAGTGATTTTGAACTTTACCATGTTTACTACAGAATAATTAAGGGATACTGTTCAATAAAGTAAACCTCAAGTGAAATAACTCATCATGCAGCCATTTTTCAAGGAAATGTACCAGAGAATCTGTATCAGAATTGACCTTGGAAACATCCAGTTCAACATCCTAGTATTTCAGGAATCCCCTTAGAGTTCACAGGTAAAGAGTATATTAGAATAATGCCAGCTGCTATAATGAAACAACCCACAAAGTTTAATGGCTGAACAGAATTAAAGTTTACTTCTCATTTAACAATATAAGTATGACTAATTGGGGGCAGTCTTCCACAAGGTAACTCGGATACCCAGACTCCTTGGATCTGATGGCCTCCCTACTGTAGGGTCATCTATGTGCCGGAGGAGGATGAGGGAAAGAAGAAACAGAAAAGACATCTTAATCTTGGTCTTGAGAGAATATGCCTTACCTCCTCTCACATTCCATTGGTTAGAGCCCTTCATATGGGGGCGCCTGAGCATCTCAGTCTTTCAGGCACCCGACTCTTGGTTTCAGCTCAGGTCATAATCTCACGGTTTCTGCGTAGGTTCCAGCCCCAGGTCAGGCTCTGTGCTGTCAGCATGGAGCCTACTTGGGAATCTCTCTCTCTCTCTCTCTCTCTCTCTCTCTCTCTCTGTCCCTCTCTCTCTCTCTGTCTCTCCCCCACTCTAAATAAATAAATAAATCTTCATATGGCCCCGTCTAGTTGCAAGACAGGCTGGGAAATGTAGTCCATGGCTGGACAGCACCTCTGTGCACTGTAGAAGTGGGAGTACAGATGTTTAGAGAACCTCCCTGAAGTGAAAGGTCTGGGCCTATATTTCTGCATCAGTCAGTAAGTCATTGACTCCAAGCAATACCTTGGGTGGGAAGTGGCTTAACCTCCCAGCCATCTGTGACTTAGACAGTTTCCTTCAGCCAAATGCAAGTCTTGGGCAGAGCATAGGTGTGAGGCATTAGCAGCCAACACTGGCACTCCAGCCTGTAAAGGGAATTTAAAGTTCTTTTTTTTTGAAAGAGAGAGAGAGAGAGAGTACGTGTGTGCAGGAGGGGGAGGGGCAGAAGAGAGAAAAAAGAGAGAGGGTGCATGCACACATGTGGAGGGGGAGGGGCAGAGAGGGGGAGAGAGAGAATACCGGTGTGTATGCTCAGGAGGGGAAGGGGCACAGAGAAAGAATCCCAAGCAGGCTTCACACCATGAGCACAGAGCCCAGTTGGGGGGGGGGCGCCAAACCCATGAACTGTGGGATCAGAGCCTGAGCCGAAATCAAGAGTCAACCGACTGAGCCACCCAGATGCCGCTGTAAAGGGGATTTAACAAGACACCGGTAGCATCTGCTCCACTCCACCCTTTGTACCACTCAGAGCCGATTGTTCCCCATGTTAATGTCACTCTGTTTGGTTACAGGTCCTGCAGGATTCTGGCTCGTACGATTTCTGGTTACTTATAAAAGGAGGCTTTCTGGAACATACTACCGCCCTAACTGTAGCACGTGGTCCACAGTTGATGATAAATACAATTAGGCGCAGGATGAATTATTGTTCTTTCTAGCACGAAGGGGGTCTGATAGGATCATTTAGCCACCAAGTAGCTGGGTGGTTTTCTCAAGGGGTTGTACCGTGGGGAGAGCTCCAGTGCTCTTTATTCCTGGTGGGTGGATATGTGGCAGTGGCAATAGCTAGATCAGCCTTGAGGGGAGGCAGCCCACGCTGTTGAACTCACCCGTAAACCCCACGGCTGCCACCACGGCTCCTCTGTTCATAAGCCAGTTGCGCAAGGGCTCGTGTGGCTGAGGATGGAAGCTCTCTGGCATCTGCTGAGTGAGTCTTCCTGTCGCTTGGTCAGTTACTGCCTTGTCTGTAATAGATAAGATCTGCTGAACATTCCCTAGCACTTCTCGCCTCCTCCCGCTGATTCATTCACATGCTTGCCTCTAGACCTACTTCTTCATGATTTTTTTTTTAAGTTTGTTTGTTTATTTAGAGAGAGCATGAATGAGGGAAGGGCAGAGAGAAGGAGAGAGAGAATCCCAAGCAGGCTCTGCACTGTCAGTGTGGAGCCCAATGCAGGACCCCAATCCACAAACCACAAGATCACAGACCTGAGCTGAAACCAAGAGTTGGAGGCTTAACCAGCTGAGCCACCCAGGTGCTCCTTCGTGATTTTCTAATCTTGCTCTTTGCTAGGCCACTACCTGACCTGCCAGGCCGTTTGCCCCTGACCGTGAATTTCCACATAAACTTTTGGGGGGGGGGGCATTTTCTCTCCATACAGAGTAGGTGACCGGGAGCACCAAAGCAGATACCCGCTGGCAGAATTTGTTTCCACCCCCGTCTTTTAGCCCAGATGGGCTGTGGTAGCTGTCTATTTTCAACCCATGTTAACATGCCAAGATGAGGATTTGTCCTCCGCCATCCATTGGTCTTGGGGAAACTTCAAGAAGCTATGAGCTTAAGGAAAAGTCCACGTAAGAGAAGCGAGAGGTATGCCATCTGAAGTACTCGTTGGTACAGCTTACCTACAACTTGGGGACCTGCGTGAGTCCTGTCTCAAGACACACTGTTTCCATCTTTTTTTTTTTTTTTCAACGTTTATTTATTTTTGGGACAGAGAGAGACAGAGCATGAACGGGGGAGGGGCAGAGAGAGAGGGAGACACAGAATCGGAAGCAGGCTCCAGGCTCCGAGCCATCAGCCCAGAGCCCGACGCGGGGCTCGAACTCACGGACCGCGAGATCCTGACCTGAGCTGAAGTCGGCGCTTAACCGACTGAGCCACCCAGGCGCCCCTGTTTCCATCTTATAATGGAATGCTGCTGGGGTCCCCGGTCTTAGGTCGGAACAAGCTTCGCCCAGGGTGGGCAGCTCTCATTGCATAATTGCCTGATGTCTCGTAATTAAGAGTCTCTTCCGGGTCCCAACAGTGTGTCAGAAGCTCCCATTTGAAGCTGCTCAGACAAGTGCGTAGTTCTCTGCTGCAGGTGGCATGGCCTTGCCCAAGTACCCTGCAACGGTCACATTTGGGCTTCCTGAGTATTTCACACAGCATTTTTATTTACCATGGATCAACCTCGTACCCTAGAATCCTTTGGGTCGTATGGCCCAGGCAGCACTGTTTCTTATGCTCTAACCTGGATCCACAACAGGGCTCTCTTCTGCTCTGAGTCCCAGTTAAACTGGTGCTAGACCAGAGCAGTGTTTCCCAGATGTGATAAATACTGCCTCCAAAATGCCTGTATCTTCTGTGCCTTTTTTAGTGGCAAGCGGCACAAGGTGCAATTTCTTATCCTTTAGCAGAGAAAAGATGTCCTGGTAAGCCCCAGAACGCTGTGCCTCTAAAAATGTTTACTTTGTGGGGGCACCTGGGTAGCTCAGTCGGTGAAACGACTGGCTTGATTTTGGCTCAAGTCATGATCTCACAGTCCATGAGTTTGAGGCTCACATCGGGGTCTGTGCTGACAGTGTGGAGCCTGCTCGGGATTCTCCTTCTCTCTGCCCCTCCACCACTCGCTCTCACTCCCTCTCTCAAAATAAATAATCAAGCTTTAAAAAAAAATGTTTATTTTGTGGCAGACTTCTTCGTCTTTTTAGTTTTTATCTTCCAGCCCCTGAAGGGCTTGTGTCTTACCAGCATTCTCGACCACTTGCCATTTCCTTCTTATCAGATTCACTTAACATGCTATCGATATGACTGACCAGAGTGATATTCTGTGGACCATCCACATGATCGAGGTCCCTTTGGATTCATTATGACAGAGCCTAGGTGCAATAAAATCGGCCTGAGGCAAAGTTGCAGGTGTATACTATGATCCATTCCTTGTAAATGCCAACTCTTTCTGACCCACCTTTCTGATGGGCATAGAAAAGAAGTATTTGCCACACCACATACCAAAAGCTATATTAATTTGTTTTAGTAAAGGTACCACATTCAGTCAAGCAACTTTGATTCGGGCTGCTATTTGCTTGAGTTTCTGGTAATCCAAGTCATGGGCCACAATTCATTTACTTTTCGGAGGGGAAAAGCTATTGAATTGCATGGCAGTTACGTGGGAACTATTGTCTCCGTATCTCTTACCTCCTTGAGGATGCTACAGACACCCACCATTTCACCTACGATACAGTATTGTTTTCACATTACGGCAGTTTATTTCCTTGCTTTTAATTTATTTTTATTTTTAAAAATTTTTTTGAAAGTTTTATTTATTTATTTTTGAGAGAGAGGCAGAGAGAGTGAGTGGAGGAGGGGCAGAGAGAGAGGGAGACAGAGAATCCCAAGCAGGCTCTGTGCTATCAGCACGGAGCCCGATGTGGGGCTCGAACTCACACACCGTGAGATCATGACCTGAGCTGAAACTAAGAGTTGGACTCTTAACCAACTGGGCCACCCAGCGCCCTGCTTGCTTTTTATTTTTTTTTTCAACGTTTATTTATTTTTGGGACAGAGAGAGACAGAGCATGAACGGGGGAGGGCAGAGAGAGAGGGAGACACAGAATTGGAAACAGGCTCCAGGCTCCGAGCCATCAGCCCAGAGCCCGACGCGGGGCTCGAACTCACGGACTGCGAGATCGTGACCTGGCTGAAGTCGGACGCTTAACCGACTGCGCCACCCAGGCACACCGTGCTTGCTTTTTATTTTTAACTTTTGATTTTGAAATAACTACAGACTCAGAAGTTGCAAAAATAATACAAGCAGTCCTGTGACCCAAGCCTCTCCTGTTTTCCCCAAACATGTTAAATATTTGCCAGCATCCTTGCACAATTGAACGCATTCTCTTCTACCTGTATTTTGTCCCAGTTGCTACAGGTAAAAATCTCAGCAAAGGCCCCGCTCCAGCAAGTTATAAAGGCTAACGTTTTTTACCCACTGACAATGATGGGGTTTCACACTGCCATCTAGTGGTTGATTTTCCCAATCCCAAATTCTAGATCTACTCCACTTCTGCACCAACTATCTTAGATTATGTTCCCGGTGAACAGAGCCAAGGGTGGGAATTCCCGTTTCAGTGATCTTAAGGAGAGTGGGAAAAGTAGCATACAGCAGCGGATGAAGTTTGGCAATTTCACGTCCTTAGGAAGGAGTCTAGTCTCAGCTTGATCCCATGGGAAGCCCTGAATCGTGAACTGCACCAAAAAGCTGTCCCACCCAGAGGTGAGGAGGCTGGTGTCCCTCCATCACTTGGCCACGTCCCTCCCCTGGGTGGGAGGATGTAATCTTCGGCCATCGTCTCCAGGACCACCACTAGGTGAGGAGGCTCCTGTCAGCCAGGGGCAATCTTTCATAAAAGAACAAAGCCCTGAGCCTTGAGCAGCCAACACCCACGGCATCTGGGGGATGAACACACAGCCCGTTAAGAGGGATATGGGCAGGCCACCCAACAGCATCCACTGTACCTCCCTAA
Source organism: Felis catus (assembly GCF_018350175.1). NCBI lineage: Eukaryota > Metazoa > Chordata > Mammalia > Carnivora > Felidae > Felis > Felis catus. Next base: position 104,183,581 of record NC_058368.1, on the reverse strand, counting down.
GAAGAGGAGAGTTACACACACACACACACACACACACACACACACACACACACAAAAGAAGAGGAGAGTCACTTTATGGGGCGCCTAGATGGCTCAGTCGGTTAAGCATCCGATTCTTGATTTCGGCTCAGGTCATGATCTCACGGTTTCGTGAGTTTGAGACCCCTATGGGGCTCCATGCTGACAGGGCGGAGCCTGCTTGGGATTTTCCCTCTCTCCCTCTCTCTCTCTGCCCCTCCCCCAATCACACTGTTTCTGTCTCTCAAAATAAACTAAAAAAAAAAGAAAGAAAGAAAGAAAGAAAAAAAAAAACCAGAGGATTGTCTCTTTAAAAACTGAATAATGAGAAGGAGTGAGCCGTATGAAGCTCTTGGGAAGAGCATCCCAGGTAGTTCTGAGATGGGGGCCAACTTGGCATGTTTGAAATACAGAAAGAAGCCCCATGTGAGCAGAGTGTGGTGACAGACACGGGGAAGGGGGAGACGGTGCTTGCACATCTCCCAGAGCAGCTGGACAAAGGGTTTTTACTCTGATTACTGCTTCCTTGAGACACGTTCTATCTCTGAAGCTTGGTGGTAACTTACTTGTTTTCTGATAAATAAATAACTCGCTCCAGGAATGACTTCTTTTTAATAACTGGAGAAGTGACAGCTGAGTGATTCTCAATGAGGAAATCGGAGCTAGTGACACCGTTAGAAAGGTTTTTCCTGGGGCGCCTGGGTGGCTCAGTCGGTTAAGCGTCTGACTTCAGCTCAGGTCACGATCTCACGGTCTGTGAGTTCGAGCCCCGTGTCAGGCTCTGGGCTGATGGCTCAGAGCCTGGAGCCTGCTTCCGATTCTGTGTCTCCCTCTCTCTCTGCCCCTCCCCCCTTCATGCTCTGTCTCTCTCTGTCTCAAAAATAAAATAAACGTTAAGAAAGGTTTTTCCCGCTTTCATTAAAAACGCACATTCACACATCACCTCAGACCTTTTTTCCAATGCATCAGATCTTAGATATCTCCCCCTTCATGAATTTTCATAAGGTAACAAAGTGGGTCGGATCTTGACCTTGGGTGCCTTATCTATTCCTTCCTAATGAAGCTGTACTTAAATGAACCATCTCTGAAAGGGAAAACAGATTAGTCACACTACATGGCTTTTAAAAAAATACTTCACCATTAAAAAAAGCACTGTTTGCTGCTTCCTATACCACACGTTGATTTTTTTTCCTCTCTGTATGACCTGTTTTCCTCTCTGTGTTATTATCTGTTTTTTAATTTTACAACTTTTTGTGGAGGTTAAAATGGCTCTCCCTAATACTGCCTTACCGACCTCATTTATAAAGGTAACTACTAAGTGCAGTGAAACTCTTCCTGTATAGGTCTATCCTGTCTCCACGTGCACAAGCCTCTCTTGTGCACATGATTCACACTAATAATAATCTGTCGAGAGGGAGCCCCCTATTTTCCATGCACATTGCTTTGATCCTAATCTGGGCCTTCTCACCTGGGTGTATTTCCAAACAAATGTCCTTATTCTCTTAATCTCCCATCCATCCTTGGAACTATTGACAGATTCATTTTTCTAAAACCCTATTTTGATCATTAACATAACTCTCCATAGTAACCTATTTTACTCACTCGTTTGACGATTTAAAGTCCTCAATAAGCTGAGTCCCTTTTCCTACAATTACCTTCTTTTATTTCCCAAGAGAAAACTCCTGCTCTGCCCAGGATATTCTCACCATCCTGCAAACGCAATGGCTTTTTCCTTCCTTGTTGCCTCTGTTCATATTTCCCCAGATGTAGTAACTTCTTTCCAGTACTTATCTGCTCACATCTCACCCATGATTCAAACCCTCCGCATCTCCTGTAAGCAGAAACAGTTAGGGGTGCCCAGAAAAAGAAGCTTTCTTGCAACGAGACAAGTCATTTTAGGGGCACTTGGGTGGCTCAGTTGGTTAAGTGTCCAACTTCGGCTCAGGTCATAATCTCACGGCTCATGGGTTTAAGCCCCACATCAGGCTCTGTGCTGTGCCTGGAGCCTGCTTTGGATTCTGTGTCTCCCTCACTCTGTGCTCCTCCTCTGCTCACACTCTGTGTCTCTCTCAAAACTAAGTAAACATTAAAAAAATTTTTTAAAACGTCATTTTAGGCTGCCAGCCATCACGTGAAAGAATGTAAGAATCGTGACCTTGACCTGGACTCAGACACCTTAAAATGACTTTTGACCCATTTCCATGCTGCATTCTCCATTGTGCAAGTTCCTTCGTGAATCTATATGCAACTTTAGCTTAAAACTTCCCCAGTTGTGTTGTTCGGGGGGATGCTGCTTTGGGAAAGATATCTGGTGTTCTCCTTTACTTACTGGTGAACCCAAACCCTTCCTTTTCCTATTCCTTGCCGAGATTGTGTCTTTTGGCTCTACACTCATCAAGTGGCAAACCCTGGAATTTGTCCTGATTCCTTTCACTCTCTAAAGCTTCTCTCTCCTCTGAAAGGTAGCATGAGTCAAGGACAGGTCAACTAGCAATCAGGATAAAATGCACATGCAATTGTTCAGGAAGATTCCAGGGCAACCATGATCTGTGCCTTCCAATATCAGGATGGCAACGAGCCTTGCTGTGGTTGCCCATAATTATTTTAACTCCCCAGGAAGACCAAAAGGGTGAACAAGTTTGTTATTCCGAGCAACCAAAGAACAGAATACTCACAACTCATTGCTGGGGGAATCAAGCATGTTCTAGGGGACTCCACAGCAAGAAGACTCCTGGAAGTTGATGCCAACTGTCCCTGGACTTCACACCATGTGCCTTCTCCCCTCGCTGATGTTGGTTGCTTCTGTCTTTCTATTGTAGTAAATCACAGCCGTGAGTATAACTATACACTGAGTTTTGTGAGGGCATCCTAATGAAGCCCTGGACTTGTAAGTGCTCTGGGGACCCTCCAGCATGCAAGTCAAAGGATAGTGACTGGAAGAATGGACAAACAAATTATGGTAGATCCATATGGTGGAATACTCTTCAGCAGTAAAGAACAATAAACTACTGATACGTGCAAAACATTGGATGGATCTCAACAGCATTACACCTAGAAAAGCCGACGTCAAAGGGTTGCATACTGTAGGATTCTATTACTATGACATTCATGAAGTGACAAAATTATAGTGCTGGAACACAGATCAATAGTAGTAGATCCAGGGGAAAGACGTGACTATCAATAGGTAACGTGAGAGAGTTTCTTTGTGGTAATGAAACCGCCCTGCGTGCTAGCCGGTCATGATGGTGAGTTGAATCTATACTTTTGATAACATTTCACAGAGCTATATACTCCTCTCCGCCCCCCCAAAAAGAGTGCATCTAAGAACTGGTGAAGTCCAAATAAATTCTGTATCTCTACACCTGAATTAATAGTGTTTTAACAAAACCACTTTCCTGGTTTTGACCAATTACTATGGTTATATAAGATACGATCATCGTGGAAGCCGAGTATAGAACGCATGGGAACTCTTTGTCCTATTTTTACAAATTCTTGTGAGTCTCGATAATGTCAAAATAGAAACGTATTAACAGAAAAGAGAGACAGTGTGCGTGCATGTGCGCGTGTGATTTGCCCAAGACTTGCCAGAGGAGACGAGAAGTTTGTAGAGAATAAAGAGCATGCTTTTTCCTCACGCTGCCAGAGAGCAGAGAAGACTCCCTTTTGTTTAACACCTGTTTGTCTTTGCTCCATTTAAAAAAATGAATTGCTGGGCGCCTGGGTGGCGCAGTCGGTTAAGCATCCGACTTCAGCCAGGTCACGATCTCGCGGTCCGTGAGTTCGAGCCCCGCGTCGGGCTCTGGGCTGATGGCTCGGAGCCTGGAGCCTGTTTCCGATTCTGTGTCTCCTTCTCTCTCTGCCCTTCCCCCGTTCATGCTCTGTCTCTCTCTGTCCCAAAAACAAATAAACGTTGAAAAAAAAAAAGTTTAAAAAAATGAATTGCTAATTAAGGGTAGTAGAATATGCCATTCCCAGATATGTCAGTTTGGCATAAGGATTATTTTGAGCTAAGGGCAATTGAGAAGATGCAGATACAAGAAAAGCTCTCTGCCTTCCCACTACTTGCCTAAAACAGGAAATCATTTGTTGTGTTTTTTTTTAAGTTTATTTATTTATTTGAGGGGGGGATGAAGAGGGAAGGGACAGAGAGAGAGGGAGAGAGAGAATCCCATGCAGGATCCTGTGCTATCACTGTGGAGCCTCATTGGACTGGATCCCACAAACCATGAGATCATGACCTGAGCCACAATCAAGAGTCAGATGCTTAATCGACTGAACCACCCAGGCAATGCAGGAAATCCACTTGTGAAGTTGTCCCCAACTTCCATCTCTACCAAGGAAAACAGAAGTTAATCATCAGAGACAACTCTACACCCTTATCAGCCCAGAGGAATCTATATAGCAAATCTTTTTTTTTTTTAATTTTTTAAATGTTTATTTATTTTTGAAAGAGAGAGAGAGAGAACCAGCGGGGGTGGGGCAGAGAGAGAGGGACACACAGAATCCGAAGCAGGCTGCAGGCTCCGAGCTGTCAGCACAGAGCCCGAGGCGGGGCTCGAACCCACCGACCATGAAATCATGACTCAAACTGAGTTGGACGCTAACAGACTGAGCCACCCAGGCACCCACACTGTATAACAAATCTTGCTTAAATTGGCCCTTATCTACCAATGGTTTCTCCAAATACCACCCTCTTCAATCTGCAACCTCTGTAAGCTCAAAGCCCTTTTGTTTTGTCAACTCTCTACAAAATTATGATTCTTTTGTTAAGATGCTATAAAACTCAAGTTCTAACATTGTTTTGAGTTACTCATCACTGCATACTCCCATTTGTATGCATGTTGCATGTAGTAACACACTTCTGTTTGTTTTTCTCTTTTTAATCGGTCCTTTGTCAGCCTACTTTACAGGGGCCCAGAAGAAGAACCTGGGAAGATACGTGAAAAAAGTTAAAAATGTCCTTCCCTACACTCATCTGTTTCCTATTATTTGAAGAAGCTCTTTACACTTTCTGAATGGAGGTCTTCGGATTTATGTATTTCATTTTCTACCAATCTGTGACTCTCTCCTTGTCCACTCTCTTAATGGAGTCTTATGATGAAAAGTTTTTTTTTTTAATTTTTTAAAACCGATTTATTTACTCTTTGAGAGATAGAGCATGAGCGGGGGAGGGCCAGAGAAAGGAGGACACAGAATCCGAAGCCAGCTCCAGGCTCTGAGCTGTCAGCCCAGAGCCCAACATGGGGCTCGACCTCACGAACCGCAAGATCATGACCTGAGCTGAAGTTGGACACTCAACCCACTGAGCCAGCCAGGTGCCCCATGAAAATAGGTTTTTAATTTTAATGAAGTCCAACATTTCAATATTCCCTTTATGGTTAGTGCTTTCGTATCCAGTTTAAGCCATCTTTGCTCCCTTCAAGTTCTTCAAGTCAATGTTGTCTCTGTTTGCCCCAGAATATACTGTCCGTGACCAGCTTCTGGTCCAGTACTCAAGACTCAGCACTCCATATCTGGTGGGGAAGGATGGCTCTTCTCTCACTGTTCCTAGTATGTCCTATTTTCAAAAGACAGGTCTGAACTCTCTGGGAAGGGATGGTAATGACAATAACTTACACACCGTATGGCACTAACACCTATCCATCAGAATGCTTCCTGATGGTAAATGCCCTGAAGTAGCAGCAGCAGAAACATCGTCACTGCTTCTAGGGAGTGAATACCACTTACCCATAGTCCAGATTCTCTAAGTCTGTATTAGCTGTGGGGGCTGTGGCTTGGAATACCTTTGGACAAACTATCACATTTAAGGAAGGACTGGCCACAGTAGGCTTCTTGCATAGCAGCCCTTTCTACAAAGATGCACTGTTACTTAGAGTCTGGTCTACACATAAACTTCACCTGGCAGTGTGTTAAAAATTCAAATTCTTGGGCTGCCTGCGTGGCTCAGTTCATTGAGTGTCTGACTCTTAATCTCAGCTCAGGTCATGATCTCATAGTTTGTGAGATTGAGCCCCGCATCGGGCTCTGCCCTGATGGCGTGGAGCCTGCTTGGGATTCTGTCTTTCTCTCTGTCCCTCCCCTGCTTGTTTTCTCTCTCTCTCTCTCTCTCTCTCTCTCTCTCTCTCTCTCTCTCTAAATAAAAAAGCAAATAAATAAATGAATAAATAAATGTATAAATAAATGCAAATTCTTGGGCCCCATCTCAGACCTACTGAATTAGAATCTCTGGATGTGGGGCCCATAAATCTGTGCTTTAATAAAATTTCCAGGCAATTCTGATGTACACTAAATTTCAAGAACCACTACAGAATAAAATTCCTTATAGAAATAGACCAGAGAGGTGCCTGGGTGGCTCAGTCGGTTAAACATCCGACTTCAGCTCAGGTCATGATCTCATGGTTCGTGGGTTCAAGCCCCGTGTCAGGCTCTGTGCTGACAGCTCGGAGCCTGGAGCCTGCTTCAGATTCTGTGTCTCCCTCTTTCTCTGCCCCTTCCCAACTCGCACTCTGTCTCTCTCTCTCTCTCTTAAAAATAAACCTTAAAAAATTTAAAAAAAGAAATAAACCAGAAACTTGAAATTCATTCCCCAGATTAAGTATCTGACACCTTATATATGCTCAATAAATGTTTGATGAACAAAAACAAGAGTGCATGAATGAATGTGGGAAACTGAATAAAAGACACTAATCATACTTAATCTTACTTCACTCCGTCTACATTCAGTTGTCAACATGTGTCCCCTATTCTCTCCTTAAAACTTAAAGCAAAAACGTCTGTGAAAAGAGTAAGTCCAGTTCACTTGTGATTAATCCTTTTTAAAAAAATGAACTGCATTTTTGAAGTTATGATAGTTGGTTAGAATATTTTGTTTTAAGCAGGGTTCATGCCCAGTGCAGAGCCCATTGTGGGGCTTGAACTCATGACCCTGAGATCGAGACCTAAGCTGAGATCAAGAGTTGGACGCCTAACCAACTGAGCCATCCAGGCACCCCTGGTTGGAACATTTTAAGGTCTTTGTGAGAAAAACGCTGTTTTCTGAAATAAAGAATTCACATTTGTATTAGATAAAGGGTCCAGTCCTCAGTTGTGATCAAAGCTCTTTGTTTTGTGGTTTTGTTTTCTTGCCACGTAGGTTAAATTTTTTTCCTTATGTAAAAATGGTCCTCTTTGGGGTGCCTGGGTGGCTTAGTCAGTTAAGCATCTGACTTTGGCTCAGGTCATGATCTCACAGCTTGTGAGTTCAAGCCCCGTATCAGGCTCTGTGCTGACAGCTCAGAGCCTGGAGCCTGCTTCAGATTCTGTGTCTGCCTCTCTCTCTGTGCCTCCCCTGCTCACACTCTGTCCCTCTCTCTTTCAAAAATAAATAAACATTAAAAAAAAATTTTTTTAAAGGTCCTCTTTTCCACTACAGTTAGGAAGTCCAGAGTCCACTATTAACCCGGACAAATCATTTACAATGAAGTTGTATCTTTACAATGGAGATCGAGACATAATACTGACTTCTGGCCTGAGGCAAAGTTATATTATGCACAAGCACACATTCTTCCAAGGTTACTTTCCTGGAAGGTAAAATATTGTTCAGCAACAGTTTATTGAAAAGATAATGATGAATAGATGTGTACAATTGTATCAACATTAGTTGACTATCTTACAAATTATGTCCTTAGACCATTCAATAGTAAAGAACTGTCAGGGCACCCAATGTGTATGTAGAATGAGAAATACAGAGTATTCCTTTCCTACAGTAGGTGTTATGGGAATCTAAGGAAGATCAACTGTGAATCCCCTCCATTTGGCCCCACAATTAACATGAAATTTCATTATTTGGAATTTCGTGGCTGAGATGAAGCAGAAAAAACCAATATTCCAAAAAATAGCAAAATAAAATGTATTGCATGAAAGCACATACTTTGAATACTTTGGGGCAGTTATCGGGCGTTGGGTGCTTAGAGTCAGGCGTGGTGCAAAGCTCTCCAAAGATCCCAGGTGCCCTTTCCAATTCCTCCTTATGTCTCTCGCCTCAGCCATTCAATAAACATTCACTGAAAAGTCTCCTCTGTGCCAAGCACCAAAGTCAAAGCAAGGGGAAATATCAGGAGGATTAAGGAATGGTCTCAGAATTTCAGAAGATTTATACAGGCGGAATAGCAATATAAAAGTGCCATGGGAGCCCAGAAAAAGGGAGGATTACTTCCAACATGACAGATGGAAGACTGAACGCTTCGTGGACAAAACAGGGTTGAGCTGTACTTTGAATGCATAGATCAGTGCATGGTAATATTAGAGAGGTTGAGGTGGGGGAAAAGAGGCCAAACTGAGGACAAAGCACAGGCCATGCCCAGTGACCATGGAGGGAAGTGATCTCCAAGAAAGGACAGTGAGGGGGCGCCCGGGTGGCTCAGTCAGTTAAGCGTTTGCTTTTGGCTCAGGTCATGATCTCACGGTTCATGGGTTCGAGGTCCACGTCAGGCTCTGTGCTGGTAGCTCAGAACCTGGAGCCTGTTTCTGATTCTGGGTCTCCTTCTCTCTCTGCCCCTCCCCCACTCACGCTCTGTCTCTCTCCTTCAAAAATAAATAAACATAAAAAATTAAAAAAAAAAAAAGAAAGCACAGTGAAGTGAAGCATGTGGGGGTGGTAGTATGTGTGTCATGGGCAATAAGATAACCACCAATGCCCCTTTCACTGTCCTGGATGCCAGACACTGTCCCAGTGAAGATGACTGGGATTCGATGGTGATGGCCCTTATATAACATTATGCTCTCCTCTTTGGATCATTGACAGGTTTTTGTGCGTGTATGTGTGTATGTGCGGTAAAGCAGACATATCAGAAAACTTACCATTCTAACCCTGTTAAAGTGTATATTGGCAGTGGCATTGAGTAATTCACATTGTTGTGCAACCAACACCACCATCCGACTCTGGAACTTTCTACGAATGATTTTTGAGCAGGAGAATGAAGGTAGCACAGAGGGCGTTAGCAAAACTACTCTAGTAGCAGCATGCGGGACGGACTGAGCTGCCCCCAAACATCTATGGGGGAAGGTGAGAGAGGGGGCAGAGAGCAGATCAGGAGAGTACAAATAACTTGGTGCAAGGTGGAGAGTAGCTCCCTACAGGGATAGCTGTGTCTCCACCCCTGTCCACCTGCAAGGACAGATGTGATTGAACGGTTTTGTCAGAGAAGGGAGCACAAAAAGTCCAAAGTGATTTCTGAGACCCAGAAAACTGAGACTATGGGGCATTATTAATTGATGGTATCTACCAATAGTAGATAATTTTAGGAATATGCAAGTCAGGAGGGAAAAAAAAGCAGGTCTGAAAGGAAGAAAAGAGCGGGAAGATGAGCTCATCTGATGAATTTGAGACTCTTAGCAAGACAGTTGTTTCAAACAGGCAGCTTGGAGTAGAAATTCCAGCCTAGCCTGTAAAAGAGACTAGAGATGTCAATTTTTTGGTTTTCTCTTAGGCAGGAATATTTGAAGCCAAAATGGCAGAGGAAAAATGTTCCCGTTCTTGGGGTGCCTGGGTGGCTCAGTTGGTTAAGCATTGGACTTCAGCTCAGGTCATGATCTGGTGGTTGGTGAGTTCGAGCCCCACTTCCAGCGCTGAGCTGATGGTGCAGAGCCTGCTTGGGATTCGCTCTCTCCCTCTCTGCCCCTCCCCAACTCACTCACGTGCACCCCTCTGTGCATGCGCACATTCTCTCTCTTAAAATAAACTTTAAATTGAAATAAGTCAGAGAAGGACAGGTATCATATGTTTTCACTCATATGTGGATCTTGAGAAACTTAACAGAAGACCATGGGGGAAGGGAAAGGGGAAAAATAGTTACAGAGAGAGAGGGAGGCAAACCATAAGAGACGCTTAAAATACAGAGAACAAACGGAGGGGGGATGGAGGGGGTGGTGGAGAGGGGAAAATGGGTGATGGGCACTGAGGAGGGCACTTGTTGGGATGAGCACTGGGTGTTGTATGTAAGCCAATTTGACAATAAATTATATCAAAAAAAATTGTTTTACTTTAAAAGAAAGAAAGAAAAATGTTCCTCTTCTCATTTTCAATGACTTACTATTTCCTGAATTCACTATATTCTTCCTCTCCAAAAAAGCTACTTTGTAACTAAGTCAGTCATGGTATGGCTAAAATTTGACTGGTAACCTAACCCATATGCCCATCCACAGGCCTAAGAATATGCCAAGCGGTTTACGTTATGTAATAGACTATACACAACCACGTTCTGAATTAGCTATCGCTAGCCCCATTTTCCAGATGGGAAAGTGAGGGAGAGGCGTTGGGTATGTGAAGCTTGCTTCAAGCCACACAGTAAACAGTGGAGTCAAAATTTTACCCAATTCAGCCTAACTATAAAGCCCATACTCTCTGAAGCCCTTCACTGATGGTTTTTAATTTGTCCCTCGAAAAGCTATGTTTTCCTGTTTAAATACATTCTTCCTTGTTTTCTCTTTTTCTACTTTCAATTTTTTACATATCAGATGAAATTCGTTTGCGACTCTATAAAGTGCTAGGTACTAACGGGGGTAGTCCTAAGGGTTCAAACTCCCCTTTGTTGATAAAATACCGTTGGATAATTTGTTAGGTATAGAGGCACTGAAAAACTTTTCTCTCGAACTTCTGTAACACCATACCTTCAACAGGTAAAGGCAAAATTTTCCTTAATTAAATAAATATATATTTTTTAAATTTTTTTTTCAACGTTTATTTATTTTTGGGACAGAGAGAGACAGAGCATGAACGGGGGAGGGGCAGAGAGAGAGGGAGACACAGAATCGGAAACAGGCTCCAGGCTCTGAGCCATCAGCCCAGAGCCCGACGCGGGGCTCGAACTCCCGGACCGTGAGATCATGACCTGGCTGAAGTCGGACGCTTAACGGACTGCGCCACCCAGGCGCCCCTAAATAAATATTTTTTAAAAAACTGTTTTTGGGGGGCACCTGGCTGGCTCAGTTGGTTAAGCATCTGGCTCTTGATTTTGGCTCAGGTCATGATCTCATGGTTTTGAGTTCGAGCCCCACATCCGGCTCTCTGCTTTCAGTGCAAAGCCTGCTTCAGATCAGATCAGATCAGAGGATCTGTGCCCCTCTCTTTCTGCCCTCCCCTGCTCGTGCTCTCTACCTCTCTCTTTCTCTCTCAAAAATAAATAAGCGTGGAATATAAAATTCAATTCAATTCAATTAAAAATAATAAATTTTTGTTCTTGGGCAATGCAACGGAGACCTCTTCTGGTCAAGAAGCAGAAGTCTTCGGCTGAGAACTGACCTGAAAAAAGTTAGGGTGGGAAGAAGTGGCGAAGGAAAAGATGGAGTATGAAATAGGTTTAGTGAGAGTTGACAATGCATTAAGTGAGGAATTCTGACAAGCAGAGCAGGGAGAGGGCTGATCCCACAGATGGGGAGCAGTGTGTGCAGATAATTTATAAAGGCATAAGGATGTAAATAAGACTCATTCATAACTCGACCATCCAGAAATTACATTATAAACATTCTGATCCACTGGCTTCCGGCATTGTTTTCTGGTGACGTACATTCTCTTTTATGCGCAAAACTGGGTAAATCCGGGTTTTTTCATTCAGTGTTTTATCACACTTCTTTTTCCATATTCTTTTTTTTTTTTTAATGTTTATTTATTTGAGGGAGACAGAGCCTGAGTGGGGGAGGGGCAGAGAGAGAGGGAGACCCAGAATCTGAAGCAGGTTCCCGGCTCCGAGCTGTCAGCACAGAGCGCCCACACGGGGCTGGAACCCACGAACCGTGAGATCATGACCTGAGTGGAAGTCGGACGCTTAACCCACCGAGCCACCCACGCGCCCATCGGTGAGTACTTTTATACTGGTGTCTATACCGCCAGGGCCCCAGTCAGTGCACTGACACACACACAGCATGGTGAGCAGGGTGCTGGCCACATTCCAGCTGCTGCTCAATTTCTTTGCCGGACTCTCCTCTGCCAGACCTGCTCTTGGTGGCCCTTTGGCCCGCCAGGAAGCTAGCTAGTAAAGATCCAGTATGATCACCAATGTTCTCAGTACGTGAAAAACACATCAACTGGCATTTTTGACTTTGGAAATCCCAGAGATTTCTTGTCCAGGATGGAACTGTTCCTGTCCAGGATGTCATGTCAACACACGGAAATGCTCTTCCTGGTCAGAAACACAGTATATCCAGCCAATCCTCAAGGCCAAGCCAACCATGGATTATATACTTACTTCCTTATTTCTTATTCTTTTTTTTTTAATGTTTATTTATTTTTGGGACAGAGAGATCACATGCAGGGGAGGGGCAGAGAGAGACGGAGGGGCAGAGGGAGACAGAGAATCCAAAGCAGGCTCCAGGCTCCGAGCTGTCAGCATAGAGCCCGACGCGGGCCTCGAACTCACCAACTGTGAGATCATGACCTGAGCTGACCTGAGCTGAAGTCGGATGCTTAGCTGACTCAGCCACCAGGCGCCCCCCCCTTGTTTCTTATTCTTGCCTTCTGTCCCATTCTGTAGTTCTCAGGAAAGGCAGTCCACCTAAAGTATTAGAGTTTTTTGTATCACCTAAATTCTCTTCTTTAATAATTTTTTAATATCCGGTATATATATATATTTACTTTATCTTTATTATATGTATATATATATTTACTTTATATATATACTTACTTTACTGATCTTTAAGTTGGTCCTAAGTGGACATCTATATCCTTTTTTATGATAATTTCCTTCATATGGTAATCAGATATGAACACTGCCTGAATGAAGCATAGTTTAGACTCACTATGATCTCTTTTTTTTTAATTTTTTTTTAATGTTTTATTTATTTTTGAGACAGAGAGAGACAGATCATGAACGGGGGAGGGTCAGAGAGAGAGGGAGACACAGAATCCAAAGCAGGCTCCAGGCTCCGAGCCGTCAGCACAGAGCCCGACGTGGGGCTTGAACTCACAGACCGTGAGATCATGACCTGAGCCGAAGTCGGATGCTTAACCGACTGAGCCACCCAGGCGCCCCTCACTATGATCTTTTTTAAAAAAAACTGAGGTACGGGGCACCTGGCTGGCTCACTTGGCATAACATGCGACTCTTGATCTCAGGGTTGTGGGTTCAAGCCCAACACTGGGTGTAGAGATTACTGAAAAACATAAAGAAAATCTTGGGACGTCTGAGTGACTCAGTCAGTTAAGCGTCCAACTCTTGATTTCGGATTAGGTCAGGATCTCACGGTTCGTGGGACTGAGCCACGTTGTCAGATTGGATCCTGCTCGGGATTCTCTCTCCTCTCTCTGCTCCTGTCCTGCTTGTTCTCTCTCTCTGTCTCAATGAACAATAAGTAGTGCCTGGGTGGCTCAGTCAGTTGAATGTCTGACTTCAGCTCAGGTCATGATCTCATGGTTCACGGGTTCAAGCCCCACATTGGGCTCCCTGCTTTCAGCACACAGCCCACTTCAGATCCTCTGTCCCTTCTCTCTCTGCCCCTCCCCTGCCCACGCTGTCTCTCAAAAACAAATAAAGCCATTAAAAAATAAAAATAAAAACATTTAGCAATGAGTAAGTAAACATTAAACAATAAACTAAAAAGAAAATCTTTAAAAAGTTTGCAGTAAAATGTACAATTCAGTGGCAGTAAGCACATTCACCTTGTTGTGCAACCATCCACTTCCAGAACTTTTTCACCATGTCAAACTGAAACTCTGTACTCATTAGACAGTGACCCTATTCTCTCCTCCTCTGTAGCCTTTGGGACTGCTATTTCTTCCTTTCTCTAGGAATTTGACTATTCTAGGTATCTAGGTATCTCATACAAGAGAAATTACACAATGTTTGTCCTTTTGTGTCTGGCTTATTCATTAGCATGTTTTCAAGATTCCTCCCTGTTAGAGTATGTATCAAATTTTTAATACATTTTGTGGCTGAGTAATATTCCATTGCATGCATATACTGCATTTTATTTATATATTCATCTGTTAGTGGACATTTAAATTATTTCCCTGTTTTGGCTACTGTGAATAATACTACTATGAACATTGACAGACAAATACCTGTTTGAGTCCCTGCTTTCAATTCTTTTTTTTTTTTTAAACTTATTTAGCTTATTTTGAGAAAGAGAGAGAGAGAGAGAGAACACGGAAGGGGGCATAGAGGGAATCCCAAGCAGGCTCCATACTGTCTCAGCATGGAGACTGATGTGGGGCTCGAACTCACCAACCAGGAGATAATGACCTGAGCCAAAATCAAGAGTCAGGAGCCTAACCGACTGAGCCACCCAGGCATCCCAATTCTCTCTTTTTTTAAAGACTTAAAAATAATTTTTTTAATGTTTATTTTTGAGACAGAGAGACAGAGTGTGAACAAGAGAGGGTCAGAGAGAGAGAGAGAGAGAGAGAGAGAAAGATACACAATCGGAAGCAGGTTCCAGGCTCTGAGCTGTCAACACAGAGCCTGATGCAGGGCTGGGACTCAAACCACAAGATCATGACCTGAGCCGAAGCCGGATGCATAACTGACTGAGCCACCCAGCCGCCCCTTTAAGACTTTTTAAAGTTATCTCTACACCCAATGTGGGGCTCAAACACACAACCCCAAGATTAAGAGTTGAAAGATCTACAGACTGGGCCAGCCGCATGCCCCCCTGCCTTCAATTCTTTTAGGCATATACCCAGAGGTGGAAATGCTGGATCATGAGGTAATTCTTCTATGTTTAACTGCCTGAGAAACCACTACACCGTCTTCCACAGTGATGTACCATTTGCATATAGTCGTCTTTACGTTTTTAAATTACGTTTATCCATTCTTTGCTATAGGAAATTGATACTTAGATACAGTGAACTGGTAGAAAATCATGCGGTGTATCAAAGAGGTATCTGCCAAACACTGCCAGTTACCATGGTGATGAGTTACCAGTATGCAGAGACTTGGTGGGGGGAAGTGTGTTGGCGAGGTGGGGCAGGAACATGGTGTTGGGGCAGTCGGAAAAGTAGGCGAAACAATCCCACGTCCTGCCACTCTGTTTCAGCTTGGCTCATCTGAGGCTGAGTTTTGGAGGGGATGAACAACGAAGGGGTGAGGACAAGACAAAGAGGAACATGGTGAGGATAGATGGTTGGATTGGATGCATCCTCGGGTTCTTCAGTATTTGGTGTGAAATTAATTTCAGGGAGAGTTTGCCTTGCCTCCCCACTTTATCTTAGATGTTCGCAGAGCCTATCTCCTTTCAAAAGCCTTTATAAAGTAGACAGGCTCTTGGGTGGGTCAGAAGGTCCGACTTCAGCTCAGGTCATGATCTCACGGTTCGTGAGTTCAAGCCCCACATTGAGCTCTCTGCTCTCAGCACAGAGCCCGCTTGGGATCCTCTGTCTCCCTCTCTTTCTGCCCCTTCCTCGTTCGCATGCTTTCTTCCCCTTTCAAAAATAAATAAACATTAAAAAAAAGCTTTCGTAATGTATAAAGTGTACAACTGACTTATAGCCTTTAAACAAATGGAACCTGTAGGTGAAATACAGTTGTATGATGGCCTTCAACACTCATGGGGAAAGGAAGAGATTGAGATTGAAACACCTCGGCACTTTATTCTTTTGTCAGACCAGACGCCTCCTGACGCCGTGGGAAATCACAGTGCTTTGGTATTTGGAGAGCGGTGAATGTAGAGGCATATCTGCAATTTTTATTTCTGGTGGGTCTTTCTTTAAGACAAGTTTTCGATCTTCCCCATGACAAAGCCTTTCGCTGTGATTCAAAAACAGAGAGTCTTCGAAAGGGCCAGCGTGGATCCCACACACTTCTGCGTGCTAAGGGGGAAAAATCTGCTATAATTCACACCAAACAGCACTTTATTAGATGAAGATGGAGATTCCCTGATAGTTTTTCTAACTAACCCCGCTAAAGAGGAAGGTCTAAGGGACAGAGCAACCTAACATCTCCACCTTTTTTTTAAAGCATGCTCTCTGGCTGGTGTCTGGACCATCCACAAGAGCAGTGTGGACTGCTGACTACTTATGTACTTACTTACTCACTGCTTATGACCGTGTACAAGTCATTTGCCCTGCTGTGAGACTCAATTTTCTCAAATATAAAATGGTCATTTTTTAAAATGTGTATTTATTTTTTTGAGAGAGTGTGAGTAGGGGAGAGGCAGAGAGAGAGGGAGACACAGAATCTGAAGCAGGCCCCAGGCTCTGAGCCATCCGTACAGAGTCCAACGTGGGGCTTGAACTCACAAACCGCGAGATCCCGACCTGAGCTGAAGTTGGACACCCAACTAACTGAGCCACCCAGGCGCCCCTAGGAATCCTAATTTGAAGTCTCCTATTATAGTCTGATTATTACAATAGATTCTATTCCCCTTCAAAGAAACAACTTATCTTTTCACAAGTGATCAGCTCATCTGAATTTGGAAAATGCTTTGAAAATACTGAATAGCAGCAATGAATGGGCAGTGAGTCTTATCTGTAAATCTAGCCAAACTGTTCCTGTAGCTCTCAACCCACATATGCAGTACAGCTTTAAAAATGCATGCTCTGTACCACGCTTTAATATTAATGACATACTTCATTAATATTAATTAGGTCCGTTTTTTTTTTGTTTTTTTTTTTTACCTTTATTTTTGAGACAGAGAGAGAGCATGAACAGGGGAGGGTCAGAGAAAGAGGGAGACACAGAATGTGAAACAGGCTCCAGGCTCTGAGCTGTCAGCACAGAGCCCGACACGGGGCTCGAACCCACAGCCACGCGATCATGACCTGAGCCGAAGTTGGACGCTTAACTGACTGAGCCACCCAGGCGCCCCTTAATTTTCTTTAATGTTTATTAGTTTTTGAGAGACAGAGAGAGACAGCGCTTGAGTGGGGGAGGGACAGAGAGAGAGAGAGAGAGGGAGACACAGAATCGGAAGCAGGCTCCAGGCTCTGAGCTGTCTGCACAGTGAGATCAGGACCTGAGCTGAAGTCGGATGCTCAACCGACTGAGCCACCCAGGCGCCCCTAATTAAGTCCGTTCTTAACTGTGAGTTGGCATTATGTGGACAGAAAGGTAGACAGAGAGCTCTGAAATCTTTTGGAATATCTATTTTAAGTTCATCTTTGGGTTATTTGAATAGATAATGCTATTTAACTCTTCCTTGCAAGTTCACATGAAAGTACATCAAATAGTTTTTGTCAGACAGGAGAATGGTGGTTGCCAGGAGGGAGGGGGAGTGGGGAGACACAAGTCAAAGGGCACAAACTTTCCCTTATAAGAATAAGAAGGTCTGAAGATCTCTTTTCAGCATGACAACTGAATACTGTTAATAACACAGTATTGCATACTTGAAAGTTGCAGAGAGTGGCTCTTATGTTCACCAGGAGAAAAAAAAGAGTTAACTATGTGAGGTGATGAATGTGTTAATTATCTTGAGCCTGGTAATGATTCCACAG
Source organism: Felis catus (assembly GCF_018350175.1). Lineage (NCBI taxonomy): Eukaryota > Metazoa > Chordata > Mammalia > Carnivora > Felidae > Felis > Felis catus. The sequence continues at coordinate 104,166,162 of NC_058368.1, read as the reverse complement.
TGTGTATGTTTATTAAGTCATCAGGCTGTCCATTTAAAAAATGTATATTTCTGTATTATTCCCTATAAAGCTGGAAAAAATAAATATGAATTTAAAAATAGCTTTTGTAGGGGTGCCTGGGTGGTTCCATTGGTTAAGTGTCTGACTCCTGATTTTGGCTCAGGTCATGATCTCAGGGTTTGTGAGTTTGAGTCCCTTGGGCTCTGTGCAGACAGTGTGGAGCCTGCTTGGGATTCTCTCTCTCTCTCTCTCTCTCTCTCTCTCTCTCTCTCTCTCTCTCTCTCTCTCTCCATCTCTGCCCCTCTCCCACTCTCTCTCAAAATAAATAAATAAGCTTAAAAATAGCTTTTGTATAGTTATAGATATGTCTATTCATAGATATATTAAATTATACTATAACTACGAATTTTTTTATTATGAACATTTAGAGGAAAATACCTTCAGATTCATGTTCCTGAATTTCATATTTTCTTTCCAAGGCATAACATAACGTCTTGGGATCATCCCGTGCTTTACTGAAAATCGTGGCAAATGAATCCCAGCATTTGGAGCACACCTAGAGATTGGGAAGGCAGGAAGGAAGGATATCTTGTGAGTTAAATATAATTGTTTTAGCATTATTGCTGCATCCATGATGTGTGGATCCCCATAGCTTCAGGACACAGAGCTATGGCACTGTTTGAGGCTCATCTAATAATGAACCCACTAAATCTCCAAGTATCACCAAGAGCCAGAGTCCGGGCTGGATATCTGAGCCTCCAACTGCACGCTGTCCTTTACAATTTGCTCTCAGTTTTCATTTAACCATAGTAAGGGAAAAGGCAGCAGACTCCATGATTTTCCCCAGGCCTACAAGAAATCTCTGACTGGCCACAAAAACCAGCTTCTGAATTTAGTATCTGCTTTACACTCAGGTCAGACTTGCTTTCTCCCTGCATATACATTGTTTTCCTCTGGGACGCAAAGTTTTCCATACAGATGCCAAAGGAAGCACAAAATGTTTGTCCTTATCTTTGTAGCTCCGAGATTGCAAACAAAACAAGGAATAAACCCCCCTCAATCCAGAACGCCTAGGTCCTCACTCATTAGAAGGCTTATATGAACTCTCATCAGTGCAGCTGTTGGCAAGCTTAGGTAAGATAGGACACGTGTCCTTGCCCGAAGCCATCACCTCCAGGAGGGACAGAATTCTCATCTAGAACTTCACTAACGCACTCATGTAATTATGATGACATTGCTGCCTCAGACATCACACTGTTTTGCTAACTTCATAGCAACCCACAGCAGTTACATCAGCAGTTAAGAATGTGGAGTTTTCAGGGGCACCTGGGTGGTTCAGTCGGTTGAACGTCCGGACTTTGGCTCAGGTCATGATCTCGCGGTCTGTGAGTTTGAGCCCCGCATCGGGCTCTGTGCTGACAGCTCCGAGCCTGGAGCCTGCTTCTGATTCTGTGTCTCCCCTCTCTCTGCTCCTCCCCCGCCCATGCTCTTTCTCTCTCTTTCAAAAATAAATAAAAACATTTAAAAAAAAGTTAAAGAATTACATGTTTGACATTTCAAAAAAAAAAAAAAAAAAGAATGTGGAGTTTTTTTAAAAAAAAATTTTTTTTTCAATGTTTATTTATTTTTGGGACAGAGAGAGACAGAGCATGAACAGGTGAGGGGCAGAGAGAGAGGGAGACACAGAATCGGAAACAGGCTCCAGGCTCTGAGCCATCAGCCCAGAGCCCGACGCGGGGCTCGAACTCACGAACCGCGAGATCGTGACCTGGCTGAAGTCGGACGCTTAACCGACTGCGCCACCCAGGCGCCCCAAGAATGTGGAGTTTTCAGCCTTTAGTGATGTTATAGCTGCATGACTAAAACGTTCCCATCATGAACAATTTTTAAAAAATGAGGATGCTTCCGGACATAGTACAAATTTGACACACGCATACTAGACGGCACTCTGGACTGTATCATTATTCACAAAGAAGCCCTCCATGTTCACATTCTTTATTTGCCCTTAGCTTATTTTCTTACTTATGCATGGTGGTTGTGCTACCGACTGCTTACACACACACTTCATGAGTGGGAGTCAAATATGTTTCGATCCAAGCCAATTCAAGCCATTTTACCCCTGAAGATCTGAGATATATTGCAGAATATTGGAGATTATAAAAACTCATTTTATCACAGCGACTGTGTCTTAGAGGAATGACACTTAAATCGCCATGAGAGGTGGAGGGTTATTAGTAGGTGGAAGGTTATTAGGCTCGATCCCATAGCCAGCAAGTAAGAAGTTAGGCTGAGTGGCACCTGGGTGGCTCAGTCAGTTAAAGCATCTGACTTCGGCTCAGCTCATAATCTCACACTTTGTGAGTTCGAGCCCGACATCGGGCTCTGTGCTGACAGCTCAGAGCCTGGAGCCTGCTTCGGAGTCTGGGTCTCCCTCTCTCTCTGCCCCTCCCCTGCTCACGCTCTGTGTCTCTGTCTCAAAAATAAATAAATGTTGGGGCGCCTGGGTGGCGCAGTCAGTTAAGCGTCCGACTTCGGCCAGGTCACGATCTCGCGGTCCATGGGTTCGAGCCCCGCGTCAGGCTCTGGGCTGATGGCTCGGAGCCTGGAGCCTGTTTCCGATTCTGTGTCTCCCTCTCTCTCTGCCCCTCCCCCGTTCATGCTCTGTCTCTCTCTGTCCCAAAAATAAATAAAAACGCTGAAAAAAAATTTTTTTTTAAATAAAAAAAAAATAATAAATAAATGTTAAAAAAAAGATTAAAAAAAAAAAAAAGCCTGAGCATAAGAATTACGGCCAGTTTCGTGAGAGTATTAACTGAATATATACCTGGCAATAGTTTGGATAGACATTTCTTTCTTATTTATTTATTTATTTATTTAATTTGAGAAGGGGTGGGTGAAGGGGCAGAGAGAATAGGAGAGAGAGAATCCCAAGCAGGCTCCACACTGTCAGCGCAGAACTGGACCTGGGGCTCGAACTCACAAACCATGAAATCACCACCTGAGCTGAAATGAAGAGTCGGACTCTTAACCGACTGGGCCACCAAGGCACCCCTCTTTTTTCTTTTTCTTTCTTTTTTTTTTTTAAAGTAATCTCCTCACCAAACATGGGGCTCAAACTCACAACCCCAGGACCAAGAGTTGCATTCTCTACCAACTGAGCCAGCCAGAAGCTTCTGGATGGTTAGACATCTCCAGATTTGAATGGGCAGAAAGGTTCAGAGAAGAGTAATTTTAATAGGTAAAAACATAAAGAACCCTCAAGGTTGAAGTGTTGGAGAGGACTCCAAACCCTGGCTTGTGCCCCAATAGGACCCTCACTCCCTTCTGACCAGGTCACCTTGCTTCTGGAGCAGGTCTGGGAGCAGAAGACCTCGACGAATCCCCAAACCCTGCAGTTTCCAGAGGGCATACCGCCTTCCCCAGCAGGACGCTGGTGTTCACCGTCAGTGGTGTGAATCATCAGGCACAAATAAACAAAAGCAGACACAGAGGTGGAGAAATTCCTTCAGGAGAATCTGGCCGTGGATGTATACCTCCACGGGGAGCTGATGGTGAGGACTCTAGGCAGCAACAACAGGTGATTGAGGTGACCGAGGAGCGGATGGGTAGATCCTCGACTTTGAGGTAGTGGCCACGATGCTACTTTACTTATTATTACTATTTTTTAAATGTTTATTATTGAGAGGGAGAGAATACACAAGCAGGGGAGGGGCAAAGAGAGGGGGAGACAGAAGTTCCGAAGCAGGCTCCGCGCAGTCAGCACAGAGCTCAACGCGGGGCTCAAACCCACAAACCGCGAGATCACGCCCTGAGCTAAAGATGCTGAACTGACCGAGCCACCCGGGGCCCAAGATGCTATTTTATTTTATTTATTTATTTTTTTATTTTTTTTAAATGTTTATTTATTTTTGAGACAGAGAGACAGAGCATGAACAGGGGAGGGTTAGAGAGAGAGGGAGACACAGAATTCGAAGCAGGCTCCAGGCTCTGAGCTGTCAGCACAGAGCCCGACGTGGGGCTTGAACTCACGGACGATGAGATCATGACCTGAGCCGAAGTTGGACGCTCAACTGACTGAGCCACCCAGGCGCCTCCCAAGATGCTATTTTAAAGAGGAAGGATCACAGTAAGAGTCTTTTTCATACATGTACTCAGTCCTGGGGTGACCTGGACATGAAAAGGCTTATGGGGCTGTTAGAGCCATCAGCCAACAGCAGTATCCCCATCTTGGGGCTCCTTTTTCCAGAGGCTGCTTTCGGTGGAGTTCACAGGGCTCCATGTGGTACCTTTGTTCCCTAACTTGAACTTGCCACCCATGATACTGAACCTGAATTGCATCTCTTTTGTGAGGTTAAGGCAGTTCTTTCACACTAATGAATAAACCGATCTGGGACACGTCAAAAATCCTGCTGAACATTTGGCATCAATTCCCTCAGCGCATGGCTGCAATGGGTATTTGTAGAATTCCAGGAAGTCAGTTTCTATACAGAGGTACCGGTGAACGCCAATTGATATCCTTCTCTGGGTCATTTCAGAAAAATTTTGCAGTGGGGCACCTGAGTGGCTCAGTCGGTTGAGCGTCCGACTTCAACTCAGGTCATGATCTCACTGTTGGTGAGTTCGAGCCCCGCATCAGGCTCACTGCTGTCACCCTGTCAGTGCAGAGCCTGCTTCTGATCCTGTCCCCCTCTCTTTGCCCCCTTACCCACTTGTGCTCTCCCCAAAATAAGTATTTTTTAAAAAGGAAAGATTTTGCAGAATCATTTTGACAGGTTTGTTCGTTTTTTTCGAACCTTCAGTACCTTGTGGCAGAAGTACAGGGTAAGAATCCAAGATGAAATAATAATAATAATATGGAATGGATTCCTAAAAAACTAAAGACCTCAACTGTTGGTTTGCATTTAACGTTAGGGTTTAATCCATACCAGAAACCTGTACAGTTTCCAGATAGTAAGGTAACAACTGTTGGTGAAAATGAACCAGGATGGTCCATTTAGTGAAGATGAACTAGACTGTAATGTTAATGCTCTTCAACAAGTGTAACTAGAAATATTAGCAGTATTTACATGAACGTGTGGCATATAAACTAGCACTTAACTGGATGTTATTTTTCCCAAAGTATTACACGTTTCTTATTATTTTTAATGTTTATTTATTTTTGAGGCAGGGGTGAAGGGGCAGAGAGAGAGGGAGACAGGGAACCCCAAGAAGGCGCCGCTCTGTCAGCACAGAGCCCGATGCAGGGCTTGAATTCCCGAACCGGGAGATCACGCCCTGAGCCGAAATCGAGTCCGACGCTCAAATGACTGAGCCACTCAGGTGCCCTATCCCAACGTAACATACCTTTAAGATCACCTCTCATAAAGAATCTCAGAAACAATATTCAGTTACGTATTTAAAATAGTTTTCTTCCCTTGGTTATAGCAATTTTATGAAAGCATGTCTGAGGTTTCAAAAACAGTCACTTGAGGGGCACCTGGCTGAGAGGTGCCTGAGTCTCTTGAACTCACAACGCCGAGTTTGAGCCCCATGCTGGGTATAGACACTACATAAATGAATAAATCTTAAAAAAAAAAAAAAAAGTCACTGCACAAAATCTAGTTTTATTTTTGTGTTCGTCATGAATAAAAAGCAACCAATAACCATTTTCCTCTTCTTTTCCCACTTGTATCCTTAGATCCAACTTCAATGACTATGTATTCCAGGAACTAAAGAAAAACTTCAAGAACTATCTGTAAAGAAGAGTTTACAATTGCTTCTTACATATTTTTGCCCAATCTATTTTGTAGACTAAAGTCAACCCTTGGAACACCTTAACTACTTTTATTTCCTTCAATAAGAATGAGTAATTTGACACTTCAGGCAGATGTAACATTTTTAATACCCAATTTCCTTAACATAAGGTAAAGCAGTCTTAGGCAGGCAACCACCGGGAATTTTTTAAAAGTACATGATAATTACACAGGTATGGATCACATTCAGTATTCAGTGTAAGATCGAGTTAATTTAAAGGAAGTCAAAAAAAAGTTAAGAATGAAGACTTCTTTGAAAAGCTTCTGATGTTAATTTACTTCCTGACAAATAAGTTTATACTGATGAGTATAAACTTATTTTGTCTCTGTCCTTAAAATTGCTTGAAAGTTCTCAGAACACAGAAAAACTAAATTTGAATGCATTTGTAACAGTTTAACAATTTATGTGCCTTATTAAGATCTTTTTACGGAATGTTTTGAAACCAATCATAATTCGCTACAAAGATAAATCAAAAAAAGAAAACAACTTTTTGAATGGCATGTTACAATGACCTGGACAAAAGTAATTATCAACTAGTAATAACTAACACATGCAACAGATTGAGAAATTAAATCTCTGCTATATACTTTTAAATATTTTGTCAGACATGAGAAATGGGTCTATCAATAACATTCATCTTCCCACAAATTCAACATTATTTTCAGCAAGAAAACAGTTCTTTCTGTCCAGATTTTTAGGTTTATCAGTGCAAAGTAAAACGAAGCAATCTCAGTAGAAATGGCTTATTACAAGGTTATTCTAGAAAGGCTTAATCCTCAAAATGTACTAAAAGATGTCCAAATCGTGAGAATGATCGACCTCGATGGCTTCCTCTGCATCCAACTTGGTCTCTCCGTGGCCTTCCTGCGGCTCGTCAAGAGAGGCCAGGGCCTCGTTGGTGTCACTTGCGAAAGTTTCTCGTGATGTGTCATCATCTTCTTGAAAATTTAGATTTTTAATAGCTTGTTTCATCTTTTTCCCCAACACTTGTGTTCTTCTCTTCCTAGCAGCCTTTTTATTTTCATACTCCTTTTGATTTTCAATGTAGAAAATGTCCTACAATAAAGGAACAACCTTAAGCAAGAAGGACCGTTTATTAAATGTTTGGTACAAGGTGGACCCTTCGTGATCTCCATCTCTCACAAAAAACAAGGAAATATTATTAGACTCGTAAATGACGCACAGAGTCTAAGACAGTAGGGGAGTCCCCACTGCAGACAGAGGATGAAGCTGTAACTCCAACTCAACCCCATGTTCACTCCGGGGCCCACGCTTATTCAACCATAACATACCATCAGAGCTACAGGTTTCCTACGTGGGACGAGACAGCAGGAAAATCACGTCATTCAGGAGTTAAAGAAAATCTAATTTGTGACAAGAAAAACACAAGTCTTTGAAACAAAGTGTACTAACTTGGAAACTGTCATAATAACCATACGTGACTGCACATGCTAAGAAACCAAGCAACACCTGAAATGTGTGACTAAGTATGATCACGTAACCTACGCAATGGAAAACATCCATTCCTTAAAAAATGTCACTGTAATTAACGTGGGCACATAAATCTGTCAAAAACTTAGACCACAAGGCATAAACACAATATAGTCAGCACTAGGATATATTGCAGGAAGTTACAGAAAAGGGATTTTATAACACAAAAATACGAGATTGTTAGTCCAGGGCCCTCCACCTTGGCGACCGCTGTGGCAGTCTGCCACGCGCACTGCAAGGTGTTCCGCAGCAGGCCTGGCCTCTACCCACTAGCATATATCCACCCATCCCCAGACTGTGACAACCAAACACCTCTCCAGGCATTGCCAAACGTCCTCACCTCCTCCAAGAGGCAAAACTGCCAGCAGATGAGAGCTGAAGGGGAAAATGCGTTTTATTAAACTATTACAGGGAAAAACGTTAAAATAGCCTCTGGGAACCTTGATACAGACGGAGAAGTGTAGATTCAGAGGGTACAAAAGAAAGAAAAGTAGGTCAGGGATCTGAAGAGAAGGCCAAAAATGACGGCTAAGACAGAGCAGGTTCAAAGGTTTCAAACAGAAGGTAGGATGGGCACCCTATTATCTTCTGGGAAGGGATTATTAAAAGCTGTAACCAAGTCAGTCTCTATTATGTTCTTAAAGTGCACAAATCACAAATCCCTCCTTGTTTATAAAAACCACTGTGGAAGACGGTGAAATAAAGGGGACCCTCTCCAAAAATTTATGCTGAGTAGTTACAAGCAGCACACAGAATTAGCAGAGGAAGGAGTAAGGAACTCTTAAATGAAGGAGACAAGGGAAAGCTTCAGAAGATGAACGCTTCGGTGGACAGGAGGACTAAAAGTATTGGCTAGAGAAAGGACAAGGGATTGGAGGTGGAGAAGGAGGGTACGCGTGTTAAGAAGTGGAGGAAGGACACAAGAAAGTGACGAGAGGAAAATGAGGCTGGCAACCGTTTACTGAACAGGCACATTTACACGCCAGGCATGGTGCAAAGAACTGTTCATTCTCCCCAGAAGCTCATGGAGTGGGCATTATCCTTTTCTGACGAGGAAAGGGAGAGTGCCCGCATCGGCAGCACACACATTAAAATCCGATGAGGAAAGTGAGGCACAAGACTGCAGAGCCAACAGGTGAAGGTATAAAAAGTTAGCTCATCTAGTAGCTCTCGAAATTCACATTCTTAAAACCGACTGCGTGGCCTTCACAGAAGAGTGACAATTCACAATCTTTTCAAGAGTCTACTTAACCTTCAAACGGAGAGAGAAAAAGAAGCTGCAAGGAGAGGCATTTCCATTTCATGGGAAAGCACATCTGAGCATGTTGATAACAACAATTCTAAGTAGTACAATGCTTGGCAACACTCAGTGAAATTATAAAGTTGCCCTTTTCACTACAAATATATCAAGACTTTTTAAAAAGAACTGCATTCCATGGGTTATGAATGTGATAGAACAAACTGGGAAACGGCCCAAAGAAATGTTGTAACCTGTTGTTAGTGTTGTTATGACAAATGCAAACAAGAGATAATCTGAGGGCAGTTTTTTCCTACGTATATATAATTAATTTTACAAGTTAAGAACCTCAACTGTATGCTATTTGTGGAGGGGGACCATTACAGCCAAACTTTTAAAAAATATAGCAGCTAAGGGGTGCCCGGGTGGCTCAGTCAGTTAAGCGTCTCGACTCCTGATTTTGGCTCAGGTCATGGTCGCATGGTTTGTGGGATCGAGCCCTGCATTGGGCTCTGTGCTCACAGCACAGAGCTTGCTTGGGATTCTCTCTCCCCCTCTGTCTCTGTCCCTCCCCTGCTCATTTACATGTGCACGTGCTCTCGGTCTCAAAATAAATAAATAGACATTAAAAAAAAAAGTGTGTGTGCGCATATATATATATATAAAGCAAATTAATTTATTTTTAACTACTCGTTCTTTTTTTTCTCTCAAACTTTATACTTTCCAAAACAAAACTTAATTACAAACCAAAACAAAATGGCACGTCACATACCAAAACACAAATTTTAAAAAGGCAAAAAGACCCACTCAATTCAGCTCCTGCTTCCTTCCGAATTCTACAGACTGAATGTTAGCATTATAGTGATCAAAGGACAATTATAACATTATCATTTGATGACACTTAAAATGACCTATGATGAAATACTATTTGCTTTAGGTTTTTTCCTCTAATAACAAAACTACTCAAGCCATGCACCATGCATAAAATTTGGAAAAACAAAGGAAAACCTTAAAAGCCAACACATTTAAAACCCCCTAAAGTAGACCAAATCATTGGTAACTTTTTGCTATTTTACATATCAACTAATTGTCCCATGCCTCTTTTTCATTATAAATTTGTAGTTTGCCTTTCAAAAAACTTGAATAATACTGCATTTTTCTCCTTTTCTTAAAAATGCTGTGAAAAGGGGTGCTTTGGGGGGACTCAGCTGGTTGGGCGTCCACCTTCGGCTCAGGTCATGATCTTGCCATTCTTGGGTTTGAGCCCTGTGTGGGGCTCTGTGCTGACAGCCCGGGACCTGGAGCCTGCTTCCGATTCCGTGTCTCCCTCTCTCTCTGCCCCTCCCCGACGCATGCTCTTTCTCTCCCTCTCAAAAAATAAACTAAATGTCGGAAAAAAAATTTTTTTAATGCTTCACAAAAATAGAGGCTAAAGGGCAGTCCTTTTAAAAATGTCCCTCTTGGGGTATGCCTGGCTGGCTTAGAAGAACATGCAGCTCTTGATCTCAGGGTTGTGAGTTCAAGCCCCACAGTGGGTGCAGAGATTACTTAAAATAAATAAACTTCAAAAAATGTCCCTCTTGGTCAACATTCTTTAATTATTAGGTATTCCAAATGTTTCTACGTTTGTTGTTACAACGCAATGTTTCTGGTAGTTTAACATAACCTACTAACATTAAAATCTCTTTCTCCACAATGAGTTAGAACTGAATTTCAAAGACATGTGATTCAGTGAAAAAAACCTGTTTCAAGTCAGTATTCTGTGCAATCCCAGGCTAATCATTTTTATTACTCGTCCTGTGCATAACACAGGAACATCTACTTTGACAGAATGGGGTGCAGATTAAATCCTATAAATAAGTGGCCCAGTGCTGCAGACATGGTGAATAAATGTTATTTTCTTCTCTTCTGCTTGTGGAAACTATCTGTCCAAAGTTTGGTTACCTAGAAGAACCTTCTCCAGATACCACTTTCTTTAATCCTTTCAGAGCTCTATTCAATAGGCAGGGCACTTATTACAGTCCCCACTTCATAGATGACAAAATTAAGGCTGAGAGAAAGTAAGTGCTCTGTTTGTATTCAGGTAATCACTAAATGGCAAAATTAAGATTAAAACCCAGATTTTGAATGTTAGAGAATTCTTTTTATCTCACCTTGCTATTTCTCTGTAAACAGGGACATTCTGCTATGAAACAATGTTTAATGTTCCTCAGAAGAATGCTCCTTCTCAGTGCACACCTTTTGTCAGGGATTACAGTGTGGGAGGAGGGAAAACCAAGCAGTTAAGCCCCGCTCTACTACTCAGTAGGCTGTTCCTCAGGAAAATGACATTGTTACAAATCTACCAGTCATTGTTTCAGGAGGAAAAAAAGGCAGTATGGACAAGAGATTTCAAATGTGCAGTAACAGTAACATTTCCTGTAGCAATTTCAATAGCAGATTTAAAAAAAATGACTGGAAGTGGACAGCCAGAAAAGAGGGGAAACAAACTAACATTGAGGGGCGCCTGGGTGGCTCAGTTGGTTAAGCGACTGACAAGATCTTGATCTCGGATCAGGACATGATCTCACGGTTCCTTGGGATCGAGTCCCAAGTCTGGCTCTGTGCTGACGGTGCGTGAGCTCAAGAGAAGTGGCTTTTACTTACCTGTCATCATTAGCATTATAAACGGCTAAACCACAATGCTGTGACATGTGCTATCCAGTTATAATAAAGAGAACACAAAGCTGATCCAATACACCATCTGTGTCCCATGTCCATCACCTCTTTCCTATGCAAGAAGCAAGTTCTTAATCTTCATTGTATCTGCTAAATGTAATCACGTTCCTTAATTAACAAATTAAAAGATAAATGCTGAGCCATGAAAAACTCACACTGCAGAAGAACGCCCAAAGAGGACATTCTAGTAACGTACAAATGATTAATAGTGAAGAGGCTAGCTTTTGTTCCTAAGAACTAATGGAGACAGAGGAATGAAATGAAACAAATCCACAAGGAGACAATGACCACAATGTGGTACATTCTATTAGACAACCATCTCAGACTCTTCAAAATGTCTAAATCATGAAAGAAAATGTGGAGTTAAAGAGAGCAAAAGAGATACAATAAACGAAATGTGAAAATCTAGATGGGATCCGAGTTTGAGGGAGGGAAAAAAGGTAGAAAATACATTCTGGGGACAATTCAGGAAATTGGAATACGGTCAATACCTGATACTAAGAAATTGTTTTTCTTTCTCTTAGGTGATACAATGTAAGACAGTGTCCTTATTATTAACAGTTGCTTCCTACAATAATTGGGGCTGAGTGTCATGATGTTTGTTACTTTTTTCCAACTGGTACAGAAGAACAACTGTAAAGTAAGAATCTCAAAATATTAACAACCCCGAATCTTAAGTGCAGGAAATTCATCCCGTTACTGTTTCATCTATTCTCCATGTTTGAAATCTTTCATTAATAAAAGGCTGTAGGAGGCTAGAAAAAATAATCACATGCTAAACGACCAGGAAAATGGCCATAAAGGAAACTGTGACGCTGCTCAGCAAGGGAAGAAAACGAAGAGGAAGAGTTTATAAAGGCACACGTTTTACTTGAAATGAGACAATGACAAAGTTGGTCAATTTAAGGCAAAATAGGTGATGGGAATTAAAAGAAGCTGAGGAGAAGTCAAATTATGATGGGTCTTAAAAGTCAAGGGCACTATAGTTTTTATTTACCTTAATTTGTTCCTCGCTGATACTAGGAGTATTTTTCAGGAGATTCAGGAAGACCCCACCTGGTGTTCTTCTTCGACTACCATTCTACAAAAAGAAGCAGAAATATGATACTGTATACACTCTTTCCACGAATGGCCAAAGGGTCTTTTAAATAGACAGGTACCAGGGTGCCTGGGTAGCTCAGTCAGTCAGGTGTCCAACTCTTGATTTCAGCTCAGGTCATGATCTCACGGTTCGTGAGTTCAAGCCCGTGTCTGTGCTATCAGCAGCGCCCAGAGCCTGCTTCAGATTCTGTGTCTCTCCTCTCTCTCTACCCCTCCCATGCTCATGCTCTATCTCTATCAATAATAAATAAATGCTTAAAAAAATGTTTTTAATAAAATATTAATGAATCTATAACTTTGTGTTCAACTATTAGCAGTGACACAAGAAGGGGTGCCAATACATTCATGACTATTTTTTTTTTAAGTTTATTTATCTATTTTGAGAGAGAAAAAGAGAGAGAGCACAAGCAGGGGATCCCCAACAGGCTCCATGCTGCCAGCATAGAGCCCGATGCAGGGCTGGAACTCATCAACCTAGAAATCATGACCTGGGCTGAACCCAAGAGTCAGATGTTTACCAACTGAACGACCCAAGCGCTCTTCGTGACTATTATAACTTGTCTTGTTGTTAACTTCTATAATCTGTGCTCACAGGGTATTTCCTTAGCCACTGCTATCTATTCTAATGGGTTTCTTTCCTATTTCTAAAGTAATATTGACTCACTTTCACGTGATGTTACTTTTCAAATTCATGAAGAGCAAATAAGAAAGAAGCCATTCAGACTTCATCCTCTCCCAGTGTGAAAGCTGAATTAAACGTTATCTCCAAAACCATTATATAGGATAAACTGCCACTGCGTGTGATCTGGCCTAAGCAAAAATAGTGGTCTTTCTGGTCATTCTCAAATGGTAGTGTTTCTCACTTCATACCTGTCAGAATGGCTAGTATCAAAAAGATAAGAAATAACAACTGCTGGTGACAATGCGGGGAAAGGGGAATTTTTGTACGCTGTCGGTGGGAATGTAAATTGGTGCAGCCACTATAAAAACCAGCATGGAGGTCCCTCAAAAAATTAAAAATAGGAATACCATATCGGGGGCACCTGGGTGGCTCAGTTAGTTAAGTGTCAGACTTTGGCTCAGGTCATGATCTCACCGTTCGTGGGTACGGTGTCCGGGCTGACAGCTCAGAGCCTGCAGCCTGCTTCAGATTCTGTGTCTCCTTTTCTCTCTGCCTCTCCCGTGCTCGCACTCTGTCTCTCTCAGTCTCTCAAAAATGAATAAACATTAAAGGGGCGCCTGGGTGGCTCAGTTGGTTGAGTGTTCAACTTCGGCTCAGGTCATGATCTCACGGTTCGTGGGTTTGAGCCCTGCGTCGGGCTCTGTGCTGACAGTGCAGAGCCTGCTTGGGATTCTCTCTCTCCCTGTTTGTGTTTCTCCCCTACTTGTGCTCTCTCTCAAAATAAATAAACTTAGGGCGCCTGGGTGGCGCAGTCGGTTAAACGTCCAACTTCAGCCAGGTCACGATCTCGCGGTCCGTGAGTTCGAGCCACGTGTCGGGCTCTGGGCTGATGGCTCAGAGCCTGGAGCCTGTTTCCGATTCTGTGTCTCCCTCTCTCTCTGCCCCTCCCCCGTTCATGCTCTGTGTCTCTCTGTCCCAAAAATAAATAAATGTTGAAAATAAATAAATAAATAAACTTAAAAAAAAAAACATTAAAAAAAAAAAATGTTAGCCCCTACTTTCAACAAACCCTGTAAGAGATGTGTTGTTGACCACTCACTAACAGGATACAATTTATGGATGGTTTTTGTAAGAAAAGTAATAAATGCAAAAACCAACGATACGGAATTTTTAAATTCAGTTTTTTAAAATCTGAAACACACGGCAATAAATTGGTAAGTAAGAGATCCAAGAATCAGAGATAAGTTTATTTTGTAAAATAATCACACGAAACACAATATAAAATGGAAACAACAAAGTAGTTAGTCTTACCATTATGAAAAGGCCGCCGTTTTGTTCAACTTCAGCTGTTTCCATCAGAAGTTCAATTGCCTTTTTGTTCCCAATTATCCTCACTACTCGTGCTATCAGATCTTTCTTTGGTTCCTGCAACCTGATAAGGAACAAACAGAGCAATATTAACTTCTTTATTTGTTGTACAAAGTTGAAGAAATCTACCTTAGTCTCCTGGGTTAGTGCCCAAGTAGGATCAAAATCCTATTCTGCTAACATCTGTGTTTTGAAATATTCAATATTTAACCTGAGAATCACTGATAGGGAAACGCTGCTACCTTGGGTCACCCAAGAAGACAGTAACCTCAAGGTTCCACCTCAAGTCTCATAACTCGCCTCCTCATTTTGCCTTCATGGATTATGGTGGTTTCAAAATAAATGTGCCCATCCAGCAAAGGGAATGCAAGCCTAAAAGCAAAAGAAGGTAAGTCCATTCTTTTCAAAACAATTAAAAAACATACACTATGCTTTCAATTATTATGCCTAAAAGTCCCAGAGATGTCTGGGAGCTTTAAAATGGATAGCACCTTCCTCTTAGTCTCTCTGCCTCAGAACAAAGGCTATGGCTAATATTTACTGACTTACTATGGGATGCGCACAATCCTAAAAATTTTGTAGGCGTTATCCCAGCTAATTGTGTCAACAACCTTATGAAACAAGTACTTATCCTCATCCTACTACGGAGAGGTAAAAAAGAGAGGAAGCCTAAGTAACACTTCTAACGACAGAGTCCAATACTCCAGAGAGATAAAGGATTAATATGGGAGTTTTACCAGTTCTCTAACCAGACCTGGCTTCCTTGCTCCTTCTCAACAAGAGGCACTGTATTATGGAAAGAGCACTAGACTAGGAACAAAGGGACCAAGGTTTAGTTCCGACTCTGACACAACTGTGACTTTGAGAAGTCATATGAACTACTGGGTCTCAGTGTCCTGATCTGTAAAGTATGTCTTTGGTTTATAAACTTTGGTTTATAAACTTTGGTTTCCAAACTTTCTCTGCAGGTTAAAAATCCAGTACTAACATTGACAGGCTTGCCTGGAAGGTAAATACTTGTTTTCCTACCACCAATATTACTCTTGAACCATATCTGTTTTCAAGTGACATTATTCATTAACAACTTAGAGCTAATAAAAAGCTAAACAAAATTTGAGCTTGTTAAAAAAATGAAATATCAATTTACTACACACCAAGAAATTCTATTCTAGGCATTTACCCGACAGAAATTAAAATGTTTCCAAATATCTGTATGTCAAAGCTCATAGAGCATTATTCATAATAGCCAAGAATTGGAACAGCAATTCAATATGGAGATTTGTATATGTATATAAATTAAAAAAGTGTTGATTCCTGCTACATGGACAATCTCAAAAATATTACATTAAGTGAAATAAATCCAGCACAAGAGAATACACACTGTATGATTCCAACAATATGAAATGTCCAGAAAATTCAAACTTATGCCAACAGAAAGTAGACTGGCAGTTAGTTATTTGGGATAGGAACAAAGAATAGCTTAAATGGGCATATGGGTATGATGGATCTTATTGGGGCGATGGAAATGTTTTAAAAGTGGTTTATGGTTATTGTTGTAAAACTGATAAATGTGCTAAAAAATCAACACCAAAAATGGGTGAATTTTATCATGTGTACAATATGCCTCAATGAAATTATACAAGAAAGGTGATGAGTATTTGAAAACACTAAAGAACAGGAGTGCCTGAGTGACTCAGTTAAGTGTTCGACTTCGGCTCAGGTCATGGTATTACGGTTTGTGGGTTTGAGCCCCATGTTGGGCTCTGTACTGACAACACGGAGCCTGGAACCTGTGGGGTTCTGTGTCTCCCTCTCTCTCTGCCCCTCCCTTACTCACTCTTTGTCTCTCAAAAAGGAATAAACATTACAAAAAACTAAAAAACAAAACAAAACAAAAACGCTAAAGAACAAAACAAAACCCCACAATTTGAAAACATAAGCTTTTAAAAAGCACTAAATGGGAAGAGCTGCTAAAAGTTCCTAAAAGCTTGCAAAATTATTTTATCAGGCCTGTCCAAATTTAAGGAAACACAGATATAGTCCTATAACCAAGTAAGCCCAGAGTCCATCCTTCAAATTTAAGAATCTCAAAAGAGGGGCACCTTGGTGGCTCAGTCGGTTAAGCACTGAACTCTTGGTTTCAGCTCAGGTCACACTCTCACAGTTCCTGGAATGGAGCCTGGCATGGGGCACTGACAGCACGGAGCCTGCTTGGGATCCACCCTCTCCCTCTCTCTGCCCCTCCCCTGCTCACTCACTCACACTCTCACACACACACACACGCGTGCACGCATGCTCTCAAAATAAATTAAAAAAAAAAATTTCAACCTTAAAAAGAAACATTCTTAATGTACCTAGATTCATTTCCAATAAACGGAAGATTGTTGGCCAAGCACTCATTTGTAGGCCAAATTTTAATGCTCACCTGAAAGAAATTTCATCAGCTACTTTCTCTTGCGAATCATCCTCTGTGATCTCATACCGGCCTTTATAGTTCATTTCTAGTCTGTCCCCTAGTCGGTCTCTGACAGGTCGTTTTCGTTTGAGATGACCTTGCCCGTTTTCCTCTTCCTTTGATTCCATTCTTTTGCCACCGTGCATATAGTCATCTAGCTCTTTGTCTAATTCTTTTGTATGTTCTTGAGATTCTCTCTTAAGTTTCTTCGCAAGCAAATAATTGTAAGTTTCGGACTGTCTGCTTTTGTCAATAGTACCCTCCATTCCCAAGATACCAAGTTCAGTGGCCACTGCATCTTGATTCTGTTCTTGTAGCACAGCACCCCATATGTTGTTAACCTTCTTTCCTCCAGGAACAGGTAGTTTCTGGCTGCTCTGGCCAAACTGAAAAGGCTCTGGCTTGGGAGGAGGATTAAAACATTTCTGTCGCTTGCGTTTCCAAAGGGAGCTATCATCATCGGAATCAGAGAAACTCTCCTCACTGGAATCCACACTTTTAACAGTCCGATAATGTGACACTGGTGCACAAGGCGTTGCAGTACCCTGGAAGGGCCTCACTATGCTGTCCCCACCCAGTGTCTTCTGCAAGTGAAAAGAAATGCAATCAATTCGCAGGAAACACATCAGCTGCACCCAGCACGCCCCAGTTTTAAACAAGTTATTTTGGGATTCAGCGGGACCACCGTGAAGCAGAACAATCCTCAATGAATCTCTGAAACCGATCCAGTCCCTACTTTTCTAAAGTTCTACACGGAATCTTCCTATTTTAAAACCACAAATTCTTATTTGTAAAGCTAATACAGCACTTAGTTCTAAGGCTTTTTTCTAAAAACTTACCGAAGCTCTTAATTGCCACCTTGGAAGATTTTCACTATTTTCATTTATCGTCAGAATGTTCGAAAATGACATACGCCATAATTTTTAGTACCAGTTGTGAAAATTAATAAAAGGAAACCTCACTAAACGAGGGTCAGCAGGCTAGAAGAGGGAGTTCTCCTGCCCTATCATCAGGAAAAGACCATAACTTGCACCTAACACAGAAAGATGCCTATACCTTACTAACCCAGCAAGCGGAAGCTTTTCTTGTACCCTGGCAACAGCCCAGCCACTGAGAGACTGTCCCAACTCAACCAATGAAAAGCCACTATACTTTAAACTCCCAGCTTATTCCCTCCCAACTCTCCCCCCTCCCCTATAAAGAGGAGCAGTCCTCTTCTTTATTCCCACTTGCCTACGGTTTTGCCCTAGCAACGCTTGGTCAGAGTTGTGATTCTCTGCTGTTTCAGAGTAAATCCCATTTTTGCTGGTAAAATAATTGGCAAGTTTTATTTTAGGGTGAACACAGTTATGACAATTTTTCTTTGTTTCAAAACACGCCGTTCTTGCGCTTAGACAAATCAACTTCCTTTGTAGGGTTTTGTGACCATATTCTTTTGATATTGGATAGTAAACTCCTACACATAGGAAGCCCTGACTACTTCTAAAACTGCACAGTTCACGCTATTAAGCTTACCGAGTCATGGGTCAATCTATGTAAAACAACTTGGAAAAGACTGAAAACCAAAACTGAAACCTTTGTATCAATTTCCTAAGACATCATTCAAAAGGGAACAACTTTGTACTAAACACAAGTATGTGCCAGAAATGGCAGGCAGGAAGGGGAGCCAGTTTTCCCTTTTTCAAGTTAACTAAGGCATCTAAGATTCGTCAGGCATTGCTGTGCACTGTATGACTCACTAAATCCCTAACAAATACCCTATCAGCGGCGTATTCTTATCATTCCCATTACACAAATTGGGGCACGAGGCTAAATACCTTGGCACTGGTCACACAGTAGAGGCGCCAGTTTTCGAAGGCAAGCAGCCTAGCACAAAGCTCGCTCAAAGTGAGCTACTTAGCAGGCAATCAAAATACACTCCCATTTAAAAAACGGGGAGGTTCACACAAAACCGGGTGTCACATTATTGCACGGCGAAGCGGCGTCGGTTGGGACTATGGAAAACCAGGCCCCTGTGCATACGATGAATTTCATTACCGGCCCTCAGTCTCCTTACTTGCCCAAGGCGAAAAGGAGTGCCACAGGCTGTTTCTGGCCGCTGTCCCCAGCTCATACATTTTCGGCAACATCTGCCGGGCCGAGACAACCTACTCGCGCCGCGGCAGGCAAACTCCGCAAATTCGGGAAACCCAGAGCACCGCAGGGCAGGCGAAGCGACCGCCGCACGCCAGTCTCCAGGAGGCCGAAAGCCACGCGATCCCGCCTGGCAACGAAATGCCGCGCCAGGGTTCGGACGGCCCGCTGTCGCGTCCCCGCCCAGCGCCTCTCCCCGCCGCCAGGGCCCGCGTGCCGGGCCGGGGACGCCCGCCCGACGCTCAGCCACACCGCCGCGCGTCCCTTGTGCAGTCCCGGCTCCGCGCGCCCGCCCCTCACCCACACCGCCGCCCGTGCCTCCTCGCAGCCCGGGCTGCGCGCTCCCGGTTCCGAATTACCCGCCCGCCTTTCACACTCACCGGCACCTGCAGCGGCCTGTCGCTGGGTGCGACCGTCATGTCGGAATCCGAGTCCGAAAGCTGCCCATCTTCCATGTCGCCGGCGTCCTGCGCCATCTTCCCGCGGCGTGGCGCGGCGGGTCAGGAGAGCACTTCCGGCGGGGCGGCGGGAAGGTCCAGACGGCGGCGGCTGCTCGGGCGCCCCCGCGAGGGGCCGGCTCCCGTTTTGACCTTGCGCGCGGCCTACTCCGGATACCTGGGTCAACGCCGGCGGATATGCACAATCATTGCAAACTGTGCACCACTAGCGCCGCGCCGTGGAAAATCCATCTCCTGTTTCCCCAACAGTTTGGCACGTTTTCTCTCAAACTTTGTTTTCGTGCAAACATAAGGTTGTGCATGGACAGCGGCCGTCGGGGATTCCTACCTTGGCCTCACATCCCTCACCAGGATGCTCCACGCAAGGCTTCTTGCTTCCATTCTTGCTCCTGCTCAATCCACTCTTCTCGTAGCTTCTTGGGGAGACTTTCAGACAGCGCGTGAGGTAGCTCTCCAAGCGCACTGGGCTCGGTGCACACTGTCCCTCAAGCATCCTTTGTTGTTCACGGTTCAAGGCAATTGCAGTTGCTGTGGCCTCTGCCTTGCGGACCCTTACTTCCATTCTTTGCGCAGGTTGTTCTCTTACATGGTTCGGTTTTCTGATTAAATGCTGCCTTCTCAGGGAGGCCACCTTCAAACACCTTAACTAAAACAAGATCCTCTGCTCTCACTCTTGAACAAACGTTTGTTTTTCTTCATGACATCAATAGCCATGTGTATTTGTTTTCATTTTGTTTTCTTCTCTCCCCCCCCCCCCGCCCCCCCGGAATGTCTGTTTTATTTACTGTTGTTTCTCTCCAGTGTTCACTTCCCCAACTGGTAGGGCCGATCTAGAACCCACCAGCTGTGAGATCATGATCTCAACCCTTAAGTGGTCGCTGAACAGACTGAGCCACTCCCCACACTGAAGCATGCTACTCTAGATCTTGGCATTGTGAGTTCCAACTTCATGTTAGGGGGTAGATTGTACTTTTAAAAAAGCTTTTCAAAATTTAGGAGCACTTGTGTGGCCCAGTGGGTTAAGCCTCTTACTCTTGATTTTGGATCAGGTCATGATCTCCCAGTTGGTTAAGATTGAGCCCCATATACAGCTCAGTGCTGACAGCATGGAGCCTACTTCAGATTCTCACTCTCCCTCTTTCTCTGCCCCTCTACACCCCCCCCCCCCCATAAATAAACTTAAACAATTTTTTAAAAACTAAAAAAAGAAAATACAGGAATTTATCCTGGATACTTTTTAATGTCTACCTAGTATTCCCTTGCTTGGAGATACCATCATTTATTTAGTCTCTGATGGTACCCGTTTAGGCTGTAGCCAATTTTGCATTTAACACATACTTTTATAAACTTGTTTTATTATTTCCTTGGAATAAATTTCTAGACTGTAAGGAATGGAATGAATGTAAATTTGTGAAATGTGAATTTAAAACCTATAAAGCAGGGTGCCTGGGTGGCTCAGCCAGTTGAGCGTTTGACTTCGGCTCAGGTCATGATCTCACAGCTCTATGAGCTCAAGGCCCACATCGGGCTCTGTGCGGATGGCTCAGAGCCTGGAGCCTGCTTTGGATTCTGTGTCTCCCTCTCTCTCTGCCCTTAACCCACTCGCATTCTGTCTCTGTCTCTCTCAAAAATAAATAAGCATTAAAAAAATTTTTTTTAAACCTATAAAGGAAGTTGGAAATCACCTGGTCCAATTCCTTATTTTGACAATGAAAAGAGATTGCAGCCATGCTATATAAGAGCTGAGTCTTCACTCCAGGTCTCTTAACTCTTAGACAACTTTATGGCTTTATCTTTCCTACCTAAAATTACAATCCCCCTGGAATTGCTTGTGTATGGTGTGAGGTAGGAGTCAAATTTCATGCTAGAATTAACATCTTCCTATGTAGTATGAGATGCAGCTAAATATCATAAAATGCATAGAATAGGTCCCTTTCTAAAGATTTTCTCCATTGTTTTCCTCTAGAAGTTTTACAGTTCTCATTCTTACTTTTAGGTCCCTGGCCCTTTTGGGGTTAAGTATGGTATATGATATGAAGTGAAAGTCAAGGTTCGTTTTTTTTTTTCTTTTTTGGCATGTGAATATCTAATTAATATAACACCTTTTGTTGAAAAGACTATCCTTTCCCCATTGAATTTCCTTGACACCTTCATTGAAAATTGACTATATATATGAGAGTCTATTTCTGGGTTCTGTATTCTGTTCCATTAACCTTGATGTCTATCTTTATACCAACGTGACACTGTCTTGACTACTTAGGTTTATAATAATTGTACAACTGTATAATAATTGTTAGAATTAGGTAATGTAAATTTGTTCATTTTCCCCAGGCTTGTTCAATCCTTTCCATTTAAACTTTATTTATTTTTTTCTTTTTTTTTTAATTTTTTTTTTAACGTTTATTTATTTTTGAGACAGAGAGAGACAGAGCATGAACAGGGGAGGAGCAGAGAGAGAGGGAGACACAGAATCCGAAACAGGCTCCAGGCTCTGAGCTGTCAGCACAGAGCCCGACGCGGGGCTCAAACTCATGGACCGTGAGATCGTGACCTGAGCTGAAGTCGGACGCTTAACTGACCGAGCCACCCAGGCGCCCCTCCATTTAAACTTTAAATCTGCTAGCCAAATGTGGTATTGTGATTGGGACTGCACTGAATCTATCATTTAATTTGGACACTGGGGAAACTATCTTAGCCTGATGCCATTAAATGCTGGCGTCATATTGCTAATCAATAATTCTTCTGATTCTGGGCTTGTTAAATAAATAGGTTTTGTATCCTGGGAGAGAATGCAGTGATCACAGGATGTGAATTGTTGGTCCTTTCTGAAGATAATTTTCCCAAAAAATAATATGCCAGCTTTCTAGTTGGAGTATCATTTCTTTGTGAGCTTGATTAATGAGTTTGCCCAGAGCAACGGTGTCACTCACCAATGCTCTGACAAATCAGGTTTTGAGTTTGCAAAACTGAAATTGTATCCCAAGTGGTGGTGATTTCTCTAATTTATCGCTGCCTTGGGGCAAGCATTCATGTTCAGGTCACATCCCTCTGCCTCCTGGCTAGCTCTCCTTGAGGAACGAAGACTTCTAGCATTCACTGAGGACATCATAAGCACTGTTCATGTGACTCCAGAGTCCTTGTTTTAATCACCATCCTACAATGCCTTTCAAAAAGATATTTGGAAAGCAGGATTGGCTATTTGCAGATGGCCACTTCTACTACAGAATGCTTTCAAGGTGTCCTGAGTTCAGTCTGTACATTTACATTTCTGTAGGGCTTTGCAGTTTTTATATATGCTTGCATATGTGATTCATTTCATTCTCTTTCATATATGAAATGTACTCTTATGATTCATTTAATTGTCTCTTCCTGTTCTGCCCCATCAAAATTCATTGCTTATAATTTTTCCTGACCTCCTATTGGGCAGGGCTAAGTCAGTTTTGAAAAATGGATGCAAAAGAGAGAGATGCAATCTCTGTTTTCAACGTAGGCAGTTACTGGTGTCTCTTTTCCTAGAACTGGTTTAGAGAGACAGGAACTTCTCTACTTGACATAGTGGACAGAAAGAATCTGACATTCCTTGAGAGGCATTACGTATTTCTCCTAAAATTTAGTACATCTGGGAGCGCCTGGGTGGCTCAGGCAGTTAAGCGTCCGACTTCAACTCAGGTCATGATCTCGCGGTTTGTGAGTTCAAGTCCCGCGTCAGGCTCTGTGTTGACAGCTCGGAGTCTGGAGCCTGCTTCAGATTCTGTCTCCTCCTCTCTCTGCCCCTCGCCTGCTCATGCTCTGTCTCTCTCTGTCCCAAAAATAAATAAAAAACGTTGAAAAAAAATTAAAAAAAAAATAAATGAACATTAAACAAAATTTAAAATTTAGTACATCTGTGAATGTCTTGTGAATTAAATAGAGGAGAAGAAAAGGAAGACTGGGGTGTTGGGATACATGTATAAGGAATCTTACTATCTCAGCCAGAAAGTGAGGAGAATTAAATTCTCGGTTAAAATGACTGAGGAAAAAAATCAGAGTTAGAATGAAGGAAATTAGTGCTTCAGTCCTAGGGGTAGATGAAGATAGTAGCTGGGCTGTTGATAGATTACCAGTGCTGGACAAAGTATCCATGCCTACTACTCCTACCGTGTATTCAGGGATTCATTTGTTCATTCATTCATGTAAGCGCACGTGAGCCTGTTCAATGCTGGGAATTGTGCAGCCATGCAAGGCTCAGTTAGAGATGATCCCTGCCTGAATAGGTACAAGTGTAACATTTACAAACAGAAACATCATTTGTGTATATGCAGCACTTACATTGTAGTTTCTGGTAGTTGTTTGATACATACAGAGTGATTTTTGAAATTATTTGAGCCACAGGTTGGAACAGATAAAGGTCAATCTTGAATGCAGAAATGGAAGGAAGAGTTTTACAGGTGGGGAGAATGGTAAGGGCAAAAGCACAGTGGGAAGAAAACAGGCTTGTATAGAAACAAAGGGACTTAGTATGTCTGGCTGCAATGTGGAAGGCCACCTGCAGTTAGAAGTAATATTTTGAAAAGGTAGGTTGGGAATCACTGAGGGAAGTATTAACTCAATTGATTCAACAGTGCATGCCTATTTTTAACTCTTGGAGAAGTTAGTATTTTCCGTACACAATGTAGACCCAGTCACTGTGGAATAAGATGGGAGATGGTAAGCGCCGGGGAGGTGGAGAGTGAGTGGAAAGGCTACTGCAGGAAAATCGAAGAAATGGAGAATGGAGAGACTTGATCAAAATTGTCTTCGTTCTTCAAAAGCAAGAATATACACTGGCAGGGTATTTAGAAAGAAGTGTCATCATTTAACACTTTTCATTAATTAGAAAACTTTAATTTGTAATTTAACAAAGCAGTGAAAACAACCCTCTGCCTCCCTCCATCAAAAACCTCCTCTGGCTACTTCCCGGAAACAACCGAGCCACCATCACTTGGGAGCTAATTAGAAACGGCGGCGGCTTTCAGACCCCAGCCCAGGGCCAGCGAATCAGAATGTGCATTTCAAAACAACAACAACAACAGAAAAAGAAAAAAAAGAAATGGGGGGGGGGGGAGCCTGGGTGGCTGCGTCGGTTGGGTGACCCACTTCGGCTCAGGTCGTAATTTCGCCCTTCGTGGGTTCGAGCCCCGCGTGGGGCTCTGTGCTGAACGCTTGCTCTGCTCGGAGCCTGGAACCCTGCTTCGGATTCTGTGTCTCCTCTCTCTGCCCCTCGCTCGCTTGTGCTCTGTCTCACTCAGCCTCTCAAAAATAAATGAATGTAAAAAAAAAATTGCATTTCTAGCTGAAGTCGCGTTCCCGGCGTCTTTCACCAGATGGCACTAGCCTGCCTTCTCGCTTCCTCCCTGTGGCAAGCGCTCCGTTCTAGGCGGGCGCGAGCTCCGCGCGTCCCCGGAAGACCCAGGCCGGCCGGGCGGCGCTGCAGGGGCGAGCTCCAGGGGCGGGGCCCGTTCTGCCCAATAGGCTTCCCCGGGCGGGGGGCGGGGCGCTATTTCAGCCGCTCCCCGGGCCGCGGGCGCGCTGAGCGTCCGGGTCTCATTATGTGGCGCGTGCCCCGCCAGCTGTGTGCGCACCTCTTGAGGGGAAGCAAGCTCTCGGACACTTGGAACAGGCCTGCTGCCTTCATGTCCACTTTGCTCATCAATCAGGCCCAGTACGCTTGGCTGAAGGAGCTGGGGCTCCGCGAGGAAAACGAGGGCGTGTATAATGGAAGTTGGGGAGGCCGGGGAGAGGTATGCGGGCGTCCCGGGAAATCAGTGCGGCCTCAGTGCGCTCCGGGAGGCCGCGCGGGCACTGCCCCCACCCGACCCGCCGCTGCAGCTCTGGACCGTTGTACTGGGTGGGAGGTTTTGAAACCACACAGTAGAAGTACCCTTGTGTAGCGTGCCTTAAAAAATGCCCCTAGATTTCTCGGTCTTTGTATGCTGGGGCGAAGCAGTGTCATTTGGGAGCTGCTGGGGCCTGAACTTTGCATGCATGCTTACAGGTTTAGCGGCAGAGTTCTGCAATGGGTAGTGAGAAATGCCACACGCTTTAGCGGTGGGAAACTCCCTCAATTTTGTGTTTGGCTCCTCTGATGTGACACGCGCCCCAGGTAATGAGCTGACTTAGTTTTCCACTGTCTTTTCTGCAATCTTTTGTTGGAGTTTGCAAGCTCAGACTTGCTGGAATCCTGTTCTGTTTTCGTGGCCAGGCACCATGACTGGCACCCAGTTAAAGCTCAATAAAATGTTTTCTAGAATACAATGGAAAGGTAAGGTTATTTTCAATCAGATGTTTTGAAGGCCTCATGCAAAAGAAAGGTTTGATAAGATAATGCTACATAGGGGCGCCTGGTTGGCTCAGTTGGCTAAGCGTCAGGCTTGGGCTGAGGCCATGATCTGGCGGTCAGTGAGTTCGATCTCGCCTCTGGCTCTTTGCTGACAGCTCAGAGCCTGGAGCCTGCTTCGCACTCTGTGTCGCCCTCTGTCTCTGCCCCTCCTCCACTCACGCTTTGTCCCTGTCTCTGAAAAACGAATAAATCTTAAAAAAAAAATAATAATAATAATAAAAAATAAAAGAAGTTACATAACATGCCACAAAGTTTGTTATGTGTGATATAATGAACTTAGTCTGTTACAGGAAACATCTTTTTGGTTATCTGTGACTGTAGGAAATGCAGGTGTTTTAAATTATTTCCCTAATCCCCTCTTCTGTTGGTAGTTTGAACCTGTTTTTCCTGTGGCATCGAATCATTAGGCTCCTCGATACATTAATCTCTCCTGAAGATCTTTTAGCTACGTCTTGATTTTTTTCTTTCTAATCTCTGCAGTTTGGGTGGACATAGCCCTTTCCCATAGTTGTCCATTGTTGACTATTTCACCTTCTGACCAGGGCAGAGTAAGAGAGAAGAGTAAGTAAAACTCGTCAGTTTTGTCTGTTATTAATAGAAAAAGTGGCAAAGTAATTAAGTCAGGCTATTGCTTTTAAACCTAACATTCAGAAGGCAAGGGTGGGTTTTGCAAAAAGTGCTTCTGAATGTTTAGGTCAAGAATGAAAGCTCTATGGGTGGCCTATTTGTCATAGAAGTTAGTGTAAAAATTCCCAGTTTGGGTGTGGTATCTTTTTTTTCCCTTTCTCCTCTTTTTTTTTTTCCCCATTTGATCTTTTCTGCCAGTTTGGAAACAATTGCATTTTCTAAGTCATCTTGTTTTTGTTTTAAGGTTATCACGACTTATTGTCCTGCTAACAATGAACCAATAGCAAGAGTCCGACAGGTAAGTTTTTTTTGTGTGTGAGTTTGAGTCCTGAGTTGGGCTCTGTGCTGACAGTTCAGAGCCTGGAGCCCGCTTCAGGTTCTGTGTCTCATTCTCTTTCTGCCCCTACCCTGCTTGTGCTCTGTCTCTGTCTCTGTGTCTCAAAAATAAATTAATGTTAAAAAAAAAAAAGCAACATGAAATTTCAAAGTCCGAGACTAATGTGTTTCTTTTTCATTTCACTTTTAAGAGTGTCTGGGAGAGACTGCCCACTCTTTGTCGGGCGCCTTAGAAAAGGTGGAACAGAAAAGTTGTGAGGGTGTGTCCCTTTGAGGCCATTTTTCAGAATTCTCTCCTCTTTGAAAGAAGGTTCTGACCTGTGGAGTCTGGGATGGAGCCCATGTGTCTGAATTTCTGATAACATGTCAGGTGTTGTCCCCAGATGAGGCTAATGGACCTTGCTTCAAGAAGCAATGTTGTAGAGGGGGACAAAACATAAGAGACTCATAAATATGGAGAACAAACAGAGGGTTACTCAAGAGGGTGTGCGAGGGGGGATGGGCTAAATGGGTAAGGGGCATTAAGGAATCTACTCCTGAAATCATTGTTGCACTATATGCTAACTAATTTGGATGTAAATTAAAAATAAAATAAAAAAGAAATGTAAAAAAAAAAACCTTTCAAATGCTGCTGATGGAAGGAAATAAACTAAATGCATTATATATGCATAAAAAGAGCAATGTTGTCAAAAGCACAGCTAGATTTGAAGTTGTCTTACTGGGTTCTCATGAGTGTTTGGATACATAGGCTGTGAAAATCATTGGAATCTACAAATCTGAGGGTCACCCAGAGAGATTCCAGTCCTTTTGCAAAAATCTTGTAGCTTCTCACAAGGGGATCATTGCTTCCTTTTCTTTTTCCCTTGGTCTCCCCCCTAATTGTTAATTTAGGCCAGCGTGGCTGACTATGAAGAAACTGTGAAGAAAGCGAGGGAAGCCTGGAGAATCTGGGCAGAGGTGAGTATGAAGGTCACAGCACCATGATCTGTTGTAACTGCAGGGAGATATAGAGAAATGTGATGAGGAGTCGGCGCTCTAAAATGGGAGTTCCTTGGGGGTTGTGAAAATCTCCTCTGCTGTAGACCTGGGATTGTGCCTTTTCCATATTTGGCTTTCAGTAAATGGGTGATTTAAAATGGATTAAAAGTCTCTAGTGATGTAGTGTAAACTTCAGCTCTGAATACTCTGTTTTCCCAATGAAGTTTCTTAAATTTCTTTTATTTTTTTGAAATTCCTTAAATTTCTAATTGAACAAAAAGAAAAGAATATGTATGCTAGAAACACCCTTTTTATCGCAGTTTCTTCCCACTCCCCCTGCCAGCTTTATGCAAAGGTGGGGATGTGGGAGTGTGGGAAGGAGCGTCTCAGAAATTCCTGGTTCAGAGGACAGGGGCTTGAGTTCCTCCACCATCTGATTAGGCCTGGAAGCAAGTTGTGCCTCCTCCGTCACTGTCTCCACCAGGGATAATATGAGCGGCTCTAGGGGCTGCGATTGGCCTGGGCTGGGTCACAGGGAGCTGTCACTAGGTGAGGGCCAGGCTCTGGAGGAGAAGAGAGGGAAGAACTGGGGTGGCCTGGATTTCCCAGTCCTCCCTCTCCCCTCCCACCCTGAATATCCCTTTTGATCTACCACCAAAGGTTATAGGCCTGAGGCTGGAGGAATATGGGGATGGTTTAACCCAGCTCTCCCCCCCTCTGTTTTGTCTTGTAAATAGAGGAGACCCAGAATTCCTCCTCCTTTCCTGAAGTTTTGGTGAGGTTTAAACGAGTTACTAATTGGAATTGCTTACTGGAGAACGTGGCCTTTGCCAACCTCTGTACCTGAATTACAGAACCCAGTGCTGCCAAGTTGCGGGCTGCTGAGCCCGTGTTTTCTCAGAATCAAAGATTGCTAGGGTGACTTGGGGAGGGGCAGGCTCTCCCAGAGAGCCCTGAATTGGATGCTCCTTAGCTGTCAGCCCCGGGACCCCCTCTGTGCAAAGCGGGAGAAACATCTTGACTTTATTTTTTTTTTTTAATATTTTTAAAATTTTTTTTTTTTGACGTTTATTTATTTTTGGGACAGAGAGAGACAGAGCATCAACGGGGGAGGGGCAGAGAGAGAGGTAGACACAGAATTGGAAACAGGCTCCAGGCTCTGAGCCATCAGCCCAGAGCCCGACGTGGGGCTCGAACTCACGGACTGCGAGATCGTGACCTGGCTGAAGTCGGACGCTTAACCGACTGCACCACCCAGGCGCCCCAGAAACATCTTGACTTTAAATGAGGCTATAAATTGGCTCAGGTTTCCATTATGTGCTATGAGAATATCCTTGAGCCGTGAAATACCACTTCCAAAAGTAAATAGAGTGGTAACTAAAGTTCACCGTACCTAAGAGAAGAGTGTCCAAAGCAGTACCAATTCATTGTTTTAAAAATAATTATTTTGAGGGCTCCTGGGTGGCTCATTTGGTTGAGCATTGGACTCTTGATTTCGGCTCAGGTCATGATCTCATGGTTTGTGGGTTCGAGCCCGGTGTTCACTCCATGCTGACATCTTCCAGACCCTGCTTGAGATTATGTCCCTTCCCATCCCCCTGCCCCTCCCCATCCCCCTGCCCCTCCCCCCTTCACTATTCACTATCTCTCCAAATAAATAAATACATTAAATTTTTTTTCTTTTTGATCATAAATACCTATTCCTTGCTAAAAAAATGGATAATGCACTAAATGAGATAATTAAATTTAATCTCCTTACCTCCTCTAGTTCGATACAGAATGTTTGTTAGAGTTATGTTTTGGTGCATTTCCTTCCAGGCTTTTTTTTTTTTTTTTTTTTTTTTTTTTTAATTTTTCAGGGAGAGAGAGAGAGAGAGGCAAAGCATGAGCAGGGGAGAAGTAGAGAGAGAAGGAGACACGGGATTCGAAGCAGGCTCCAGGCTCTGAGCTG
This sequence comes from Felis catus, assembly GCF_018350175.1. Classification (NCBI taxonomy): domain Eukaryota; kingdom Metazoa; phylum Chordata; class Mammalia; order Carnivora; family Felidae; genus Felis; species Felis catus. The sequence continues at coordinate 104,136,536 of NC_058368.1, read as the reverse complement.
TCAGCACAGAGCCCGATTCGGGGCTCAAACTCACGGACCGCAAGATCATGACCTGAGCCAAAGTCTGACGCTTAACTGACTAAGCCACCCAGGCACCCCGATATATATATATATTTTTTTGGTTTGTTTTAAGTTTATTTTGAGAGCAAGAGAAAGCACGGGTGGGAGAGGGGCAGAGAGAGAGGAGAGAGCAAGAACCAAGCAGGTTCCACACTGTCAGCTCAGAGCCTGACTCAGAAACCCTGAGATCAATACCTGAGCTGAAGTCAGACGCTTAATTGGCTGAGCCCCCCAAGCAACCCTCCTTCCCGTCTTTTATGTATTTCATAGTTGTGATTATTATACCTACTTCCTATGTACATGGCATGTGTAAAAGTTTGTGACCTGTCATCGTACTGAATACAAGCTTAAAGTTACTGCGTAATTTTTTAAAATCATTGTTTCTCTGTACGTAAGCTATTTACAAAAAATTTAATTACAGTTTATTTTTTAGAGCAGATTTAGTTTATAGTAGTATAGAGTGATGAGGTTTTTTGAGGTCCTAATGGGGTTCACGGGGTCCAGACCCGACGGCCAAGAAAATTCTTAAAGACATCTTTGGTGCAAAAAGGTGATTTTACTAAAGCACAGGGACAGGACCTGTGGGCAGGAAGAGCTGCCCCAGGGCCATGAGGAAAGACTGGTTATATACTATGGAGTGGGGGGTGGGGGGTGGGGGTGGGGGTGGTAAAGTCCAGTGGAAGTTTCCAGTGAGATTTTCATATGCTAAAGAAGACTGTCAGGATACTGGAGGCCTAGCTATTGTTGAGCTAAGGTGGTTTTCCCTCTAGCAAAGCATTAGCATTAAGACCTTAGGAAGTTCCTGGAGAAGCTTTTTACTCTCCTGGCCTCATGTATTCATCAATGGGCTGCGGATTATAAGGATATTTAATTTTATCTGCCATTTCCTTCTGCCTTTGTTTCCCACATCATAGAGGAGGAAAAATTTTTTGTTTTCACTTTTGTGTATTGTGGCTGGTCTAATACCGGACCTAAAACAGATTAATAGGAGGCCCTGGGTCTCAGTAGGTTAAATGACCAACCCTTGATTTCAGCTCAGGTCATGATCTCATGCTTCGGTTCCTGAGATCTGGCCCCTCTCTTTCTGCCCGTTCCTTGGCATGTGCTTACTCTCTGTGTCTCTCTCTTTCTTAAAATAAATAAACTTAAAAAAAAACCAAAAACCGCTAACAGGAGAGAAACAAATTTAATTTCTTATGTGGGGCGGGTAAGGATGATGATGGTGAGCAAGATCGAGACCCAAAATAGCCAGACATCTAGGCTTATATACACCCAGAGCTCTGGGCCCTCATGGAGGAAGAAGGCAATTCACAGGAAGGTGAACGGAGCAGATGTTCAGAACAGAAATGTTTTCCCTTCCATACACTAGGTCTCTCTTTATAAAAGTTCTCTTTTTTTTTTAATTTTTAAAAAAATTTTATTTTTTTCCTTTTTTTTTATTTTTGTGAGACAGAGCATGAGCGGGGGAGGGGCAGAAAGAGAGGGAGACACAGAATCTGAAGAGGCTCCGGGCTCTGAGCCATCAGCGAAGAGCCCGACGTGGGGCTCGAACTCACAAACTGTGAGATCCTGACCTGAGCTGAAGTCAGATGCTCAACTAACTGAGCCACCTAGGCGCCCCTATAAAAGTTACCTTTGGTGAGGCACCTAGATGGCTCATTTGGTTAAGCATCCAACTCTTGATTTCACCCCAGGTCACGATCTCAGGATCCTGAGTACAAGCTTGGCATTGGGGTCTGTGCTGGGTGTAAAGCCTACTTAAAAAATGAAATAAAATTGGGGTGCCTGGGTGGCTCAGTCGGTTAAGCGTCTGACTTCAGTTCATGTCACCATCTCGTGGTTTGTGAGTTCGAGCCCCGCATTGGGCTCTGTGCTGACACTTTGGAGCCTGGAGCCTGCTTCAGATTCTGTGGCTCCCCTCTCTGCCTCTCCCCTTCTTGTGTTCTGTCTCTATCTCTCTCTCAAAAATACATTAAAAACATTTAAAAGAACTATAAAAAAAATAAATTAAATAAAAAAAGTTTGCTTTATTTATTTATTTAAATTTTTTTTTAATGTTTTTATTTATTTTTGAGACAGGCAGAGCACGAGCAGGGGAGGGGCAGAGAGAGAGGGAGACACAGAATCCGAAGCAGGCTCCAGGCTCTGAGCTGTCAGCACAGAGTCCAACACAGGGCTTGAACTCACAGACCGTGAGATCATGACCTGAGCCAAAGTCGGACGCTTAACTGACTGAGCCACCCAGGCGTCCCAAAAGTTTACTTTGATAATAAGAGTAGTAAGATAATAATATAATACATTAATAATAAAAATAAAAAATAATAAAAGTAATAACAGACTTCTTGGCATAGATCCCCTTTGTAAGTTCTTTACAAAGGGGTTGAAAGCTTTTCCTGAGTCTGTTTGGCCTTTGCCTTCTGCTCAAAATAATCCTCATGCCAAAGTGGCATAGTCTGAAGTGGCTTATTCTGACCCACCATCAACAAAAAGATAAGCAGAAAGTAGGGAGTTCGTGTACTTTATCACACTTTCCGTGTTTCCCTCTTAACGTCATCTTGTGTTAACCCCATACATTTGTTACAGTTGGAGAGCCAATTTGGATAAATCATAATTTACTAAAGTGCACAATTTACATTATGATTGACTGTGTGCATGCACTGTTTTAAATGCTAGTGAAACTTTTGACCAGAAACCTTTAATTTATGTGCGTATTTACCCAGGTGTGTGTGAATTCAGGATCTTTCTTTTCCTGAACGGGCTTTAAAAAATTTTTTTTAACTTTATTTATTTTGACAGCGAGAGAGAGAGAGAGCGAGCATGTGTTTTGGGCAGGAAATGAGAGAATGCCAAGCAGGCTCTGGTGTAGTGCAGTTTGACCCATAAGAAAACGTTTCTGGGTATCATAAAGGTTTAGGGGTGTTTAAGGTATTTTAAGTCTTTTCTAGAGTCATTCGAGAGGTGTGTTCAGTCTCTGAATTTCTCGGTGCATATGGCACAGTCCCTTGCTCTCCAGGAGCCAGTCGTCTGGATGTTTTCTGCGTCTCTTGGTATCGGTTTATGGGATGTGTGATAACCACGTTCTTGATGTGATCAGGAAGTCATCTGATGGGTTTGTAGTTCTCTCACAGCACATTGGTCTAATACTGTGTTACAGATGTGAGTTCACGCTTTGAATCAGACACTAAGATTCCATTCTCTCCTTAGGTTCCTGCTCCGAAGAGAGGAGAAGTAGTGAGACAGATTGGGGATGCCTTGCGGGAGAAGATCCAAGTACTAGGAAGTTTGGTAAAGTATTTTTGTAGTAAATACACAGTCCTTTGAGTGGGGCATAAGACTGTTGTGCATCTGTGTTTAAGATTGTGATCCTTAAGGAAAACAGTTCATACATTTAAAATCTTCTTTTTAGAGGAAAGGTGGACAAGAGGAACAAAGAAAAATAAAGACAGTTCTTGGGTTTTTTTTCTTTTTTTAATGTTTATTTTTGAAAGAGAGAGAGGGAGACAGCGCATGAATTGGGGAGGGGCAGAGAGAGAGGGAGACACAGGATCTGAAGCAGGCTCCAGGCTCTGAGCTGTTAGCACAGAGCCTGACGTGGGACTCGAACCCACGAACTGTGAGGTCATGACTTGTGCCGAAGTCGGACGCTTAACTGACAGCCACCCAGGCACCCTGTTTTTGGTTTTTTAAATTGTTAAGATAATAACAGACTTTTTTAAGATCATTACCTTCACAAAAGAGACCCAGAATATGGTTTGCTTTCCTGCCCGACCTCCTTGCCCCATAAATTTAGTAATTAAACTGTGAATTGTGTCGGAAAAATGCTTCTTGGCTTTTTGTTTTTTAGGTGTCTTTGGAGATGGGGAAAATCTTAGTGGAAGGTGTAGGAGAAGTTCAAGAGTACGTGGATATTTGTGATTATGCTGTTGGCTTATCACGGATGATTGGGGGACCCATCTTGCCTTCTGAAAGTAAGCAGTGAAGTCAGTTAAACTAAGAGTTTTTGACTCTTAGAGCTCCAAAAAATGTGCTGGCTGTGAACAGTTTGCAAAAGAGGAATTGCATATATCACATAAAAATATGAAAATGTCTTTAATCTCTGCATGAACAAATGTAAATTACAATAGGTGAGAACATCAGATGAAGATCCTTCTTAAAATTTTCTATTTTTAAAGATTAGACTGTTTTGGCAAGTCCATGGCTGAGACAGCTGTTCTTTAATGGGGACTTTTGGTAACATGAATAACCAGTCCATCAGGAAAACAATTCAAAAATCTATGCAAACGGCCTGAAATATTTAATGCCAGTTTCAAGAATCTAATTTGAGTAAATTCCCTGAAATGTGACAAATGTTTATATGTAAAGATGTTCCTTGTAGTGTCAATAGGAAACATTTGAAATGATCTAGGGGCAGCTGGTTGGCTCAGTTGGTTGAGTGTCCAACTTCAGCTCTGGTCATGATCTTGTGGTCTGTGAGTTTGAGCCCTGTGTTGGGCTCTGTGCTAACAGCTCAGAGCCTGGGACCTACCTTGGGTTCTGTGTCTCCTCTCTCTGCCCCTCCCCCACTCGTGTTCAGTCTCTCTTGTCTCTTAAAAATGAATAAATATTTAAAAAATATTTTTAATGATCTGAGTGCCATTTTATATGCCAAAGGTTAAGCTAATTTTGGTAGTTTGTTGGTATATGTATGTGTGTGTATATGTATATATTATTTTCTTTTTATTTATTTATTTTGACAGAGTGTGTGAGCACAGGAGGGGCAGAGAGAGAGGGAGAGAGAGAATCACAAGCAGGCTCCTGCACAGAGCCCAATGTGAGACGCAAACACATAAACCGTGAGATCATGACCTGAGCCGAAATCAAGAGTCAGACATTTGGGGCGCTTGGGTGGCTCAGTCGGTTAAGCATCTGACTTCAGCTCAGGTCATGATCTCACAGTCCGAGTTTGAGCCCCACGTCAGGCTCTGTGCTGACAGCTCAGAGCCTGGAGCCTGCTTCGGATTCTGTCTCCCTCTCTCTCTCTGCGCCTCCCCTGCTCATGCTCTGTCTCTGTCTCAAAAATAAATAAAAACATTAAAAGAAAAATAAAAAAAAAATAAATATAAGTATTCTCCTTTAAAAAAAAGTCAGATGCTTAATTGAGCTGCCCTGGTGCCCCAGTCTATTAGCATATATTAAAAGTCATACTTGGGAAGATTGTTTCCCACGACCGCACACTTTTATGGGAAAGTTGTGTTTACTTTTAAATCGTTCTAGGTTTTTTTTTTCTTTTTTTCTTAAGAGGTGATAAATTTGTATCACAAAATTGAAAAAGAATGAAATGGTAAAGGATGAAAAGTTATTTTCTTACTCTCCTGGATGCTCCCAAATATCCCCATGGAAGTAGTGAATGTTTCTGGTTTCTTGTATATCTTTTTAGAGCTTTTGTTTTTGGGTGGGCAAATATGTGTCTTAGGCACACAGACATGACCAAGCTATATGTTCTATTCTATACTTACTTTTTACTTAAGGTGTCTCAGAGATTGTTGCTTCTCATTCCAGGAGGGGACTTCCTTCATCTTTTTTTATTAGTCTGTTTGTTGTCAGGACACTAATTTTGTAGCCAGTTCCCAAATAATGGATACGTGGGGTATTTTCTCAGTTTTTTGCTGAAAATGACTATGTTGCAATGACTGACCTTGTACTCTGAGGAGGTTTCAACAGTGAGGATAAGGGTTTATGTGATTTGGAAAGTTTGCATTGTTGATGGAGCAAAACAGGTGACTGCATGTCTGTGTAGAAAGTACCTGGGAATGGAAGTTGGCCAAAGCAGTCCTGGTGGTTGTCTGTGTGTAGCAGAATTACTGATGGCTGCTATTGTCGTCCTTCCTCCCTCCCTGTCTTTCCTTTGTTTCTTTTAAATATTTATTTATAAATTTTGAGAGAGAGATGTGGGGAGTGGGAGAGGGGCAGAGAGAGAGAGGAGAGAGAGAGAATCCCAAGCACAGGGCTCAAACTCATGAAGTGTGAGATCATGACCTGAGCTGAAATCAAGAGTTAGACACTTAACCAGCTGAGCCACCCAGGCACCCCTGTTTCTTTTTCTTTTTATGTTTGTTTGTTTACTTTGAGAGGGAGAGAGCGAGAGCGAGCAAGCACGAGCAGGAGAGGGGCAGAGAGAGCAGGAGACAGAGAATCCCAAGCATGTTCTGTGCTTACAGTGCAGAGCCCGACATGGGGCTCAACCTTAGGAACTGCGAGATCATGACCTGACACAAAGCCCAGAATTGGATGCTTAGCTGACTGAGCCACCCAGGTGCCCCTTATTGATGATTTTTAATAGGCTTTTCTAGTTTGAAAAGTTAGTAAATTTCCAGTTTGGAGAAATATACATCTGCAAACAGGAACTTCTTTGATTTATACCTGCTGAGATGTCTGCCTCACTAATTAAAACCTTTTTCATTTGTTTTACACCTATTTTAGGAGAGTAGATTTATTCACCTCTACAGAGGCTTTGCTGGTAACTTTGACTTCATTGATATAGTAGATGCTTACTGAGTGTCTAGCAGGTGCCAGGTGAACGGATAGGTGATACTTGATCAATAAGGCGTTGTCCTTGCCCTAAAGGAATTTATAAGATTGAAGATTCTTCATGTTTTAGAGTGGGAGGCAAGTAATGGACAAGTAATGGGAGGAGTGTAACAGCATGGTAAGTCCTGTGGTGGGGTGCAGGGGAGGGTGGGGCCCTGAGCCAGCCTTGCAGGGGTCAGAAAAGGCCCCTGGGAGACAGTAATCCAAGGCAAGGCTTCAGGGGTGAGAAGGGTGGGGCAGGATGGTCTTAACACTGGGCCAAAGCCCACATGAAATAAGCTGGGAGAGGGGCGCCTGGGTGGCCCCGTTGGTCGAGCGTCCGACTTTGGCTCAGGTCATGATCTCACGGTTCGTGGGTTCGAGCCCCGCGTCGGGCTCTGTGCTGACAGCTTAGAGCCTGGAGCCCGCTTCGGATTCTGTGTCTCCCCCTCTCTCTGCCCCTCCCCTGCTCATGCTCTGTCTCTCTCTGTCTCAAAAATAAATAAAAAATTAAAAAAAAAAAAAGAAAGAAGCTGGGAGAATGTGGCTTATTTGGGCAACTGCCTTGGTTGCACACAGCTTGCAGGCACCATCTGAGTGGGGAGGCAGGGTGGAGAGGGAGCCCCGGGAAGGCACTTGTCCTGTTGAAGAATTCGGACTTTGTCCTGAGGGCAGTTACGGTAGTGATCCAGATACCACAGAGTTGTAAGCAGGGGAGGGAGGTGATCAGGGCTGCACTGGCCTCTGTGGGGGGAAGGACAAAGAGGGGAGGGCAGGAGAGGAGGAGGCAGGCCCTGCCAGGAAGAGTGTGTCAGCACATCATCTCAGGGAGGGGAGGAGGATTGAGGTGCGTCGAGGAAAGGGAGGGCAGCAGCTCCTGGGCACCCTGTTCCCGCAGGGCGAGTGTTGTCAGAAAGATGGACGGCTGGGAGCATCACCTTCCAGTCGGTGTGTGGTTTTAACTCCATTTGTGAACTGTCCACTTCCTTGCTCCAGTTCACTGCTCCATCTGCCTTTGATTAAAATAGGCCCTTTGAGGTGCCTAGGTGGCTCAGTTGGTTAAACTCTTGCTTTTGGTTTGGGTCATGATCTCATGGTTTGTGGGAGTTTGAGGCCTGCCCAGCCTTGGGCTCTGTGCTGACAGTGTGGAGCCTGCTTGGGATTCTCTGTCTCCATCCCTCCCTCTCTCCCTCTGTCTCCCTCTCTCTTCTTCCCTCTGTGTCCCTCCCCTGCTCACGCTTTCTCTCAAAAATAAAGAAGTAAACTTTAAATAAATAAGTAAACATTAAAAAAAAATAGGCCCTTGTGGGATGGTGGGTGATGTTACGTGTAAAATTTGTATATAGCGAACACATAGTGTCTTTGTAGTTCCCATTTTTCTCTATGAATGTGAAGCCTTGTGCCGGTCACTCATTTAACGCATATGTAATTCTTAGAACTGTTCTTGTTCCTTGTGAGTGAGTGTCGTTGCCTTCATATGGAGAGGTTGGCCAAGGGCTTTACAGGCAATATAAAGAATAGGAGTCACAACTCCTGTGTTCTGCCCTTTGCATTCACCTCACCCAGGGCACCTCTCATCACCTCTTTGAGCTTTCCTCGTCTCTTGGATGGTGCTCATGCTGCCCTGATCCACACGGAGTTCCTGTAAGCGTCAGAGGCATAATGGTATCCTTACAGTTTATAAGGTAGTGCGGTAATAGCAGCTTTTATGGTATGCCGATTAGCTGTGTAAAGTGAACCACTGTGAGATACCTGGAATCCCCTCTTGGTCTCATGCACCTTAGTTCTGAAAATGAATGATTTCAGGCTTTGTTATTATCACCATCACATGCATTAAATCAGTATGCTTAAGCACGGTCCACTCCTTCCCTGTCCTCAGGACCTGGCCATGCCCTCATTGAACAGTGGAATCCTGTAGGCCTGGTTGGCATCATCACTGCGTTCAACTTCCCTGTGGCAGTGTATGGCTGGAACAATGCCATTGCCATGATCTGTGGGAATGTCTGCCTTTGGTAAGACCTGCTTACTTTCTTCGTTCTTCTTCTTTCCTTTTTTTTTTTTTTTAAACATTTATTTATTTTTGAGAGAGAAAGACAGCATGGGGGGGGGGGGAGGGGCAGACAAAGAGGGAGACAAAGAATCCAGAGCAGGCTTCAGACTCTGAGCTGTCAGCACAGAGCCCAGCGCGGGGCTTGAACGCACGAACTGTGATGTCATGACCTGAGCCGAAGTTGGACGCTTAACCAACCGAGCCGTTCAGGCACCCAAGACTGGATATATTCTTTATACCACATTCTGCAAATAGAAAACCCAGGTAGAAAGTTGGAGAAAAAAGAACTTGGGAAGAGTCCCAATCCTCTTTGTGAAACTTGACTTTTTTCCCATTCAGGAAAAATTTCATACTGAATTCCCAAGTGATTCTGCAGCCCTTGACCATTGTTCCCATTGATACTTTAACTTTTACCTCTCTGGAAAATATGGGATAGTAGATGTTAGTTGGGAGAATGTCTGTATTTTGTAGATGACAAAACAGTTGCTTGTTTTTAACTTCTGTGTTGAATGGGAGAAGTTAGATTAGGAAGGCCAGGACAGTTGTCTTTGCCCATTTGGCATCTGTTCCACTGGTAATTAACTTACGTTAATGCTGTGTTCGGTTGAATGCTTTCACAGACTCTCTACAAAGGCCAGGCATCGGTGGGAGATTGATGATTTGGCACCATGTTGCCAAAGGGACCCATGCCTTTTAATGTTTTAATCCATAAGGACTAGTCGTGTGGTTTTTTTCCAGCCCCTTGAGCCTTCTAAGGAACTTGTAAAGTTCATGTTGATAGATTTCCATTTCCGTAATTGACAGAGGTTAATGTAACAGTTCCCGTGATCAGTGCAGCAAGCAGGTTCAAAATTGCTTGGTGCCATTTTTAGGTTTTTCAAAGTTTTGTAGTACCTGAGCTCCCAAAGACGCAAAGCTCAAGGACAAATGTTGATATCACTTATTAGGCTCTGTGGTTTAATTGGACAGAACTTCTCAGAAAGACTTGTTTCTGCTTGACAATAAAAGGTATTTATGATTTCCACGAAACTAAGTTGCTTTTTTTTTTTTGATCCTCTCAAGGAAAGGAGCTCCAACAACTTCCCTCATTAGTGTAGCTGTCACAAAGTAAGTATGTGTGGCTTTCTTTTCCTGAGTTATCGAATAATCGGAAAAGGTGATCGGTAGGCACTGGCTTTTAATCCAGTGTGGAAGGGTCATATTTATTAAGCATGGAACTTGGGTAAACTTTTTTTCTCCTTGGCTTGTAATCAGATTTTTTTTTTTTTTAATGTTTGAGAAGGAGAGAGAGAGAGGCGGCGGTGGCGGGGGAGGGGTACGAGGGGGGGGGGGAGAGGGAGGATCTAGCAAGGGAGGGGCAGAGAGACAGGGAGACCAAGGATCCTAAGGAGACTCCATGCTAACAGCACAGAGCCCAATACAGGGCCTGAACTCAACAATGGGGAGTTCATGACCTGAGCTGAAGTCGGCTTCTTGACTGACTGAGATATCCAGGTGCCCCTATAATAACTTTTACATCATTTTACGGTATATGGAGCTCTTGCAGAGCCGTGTAATTGAACTCTTTGGAAACAAGCCAGATATTGATAAAGGTATTGAAATTGGGCTCTTCAAAACGTTTATGTCTTTTGGGAAATAACACCAAATCCAGTGGAAAGGAACTATCCTTACAATTTACGGACTGTATTTAGTAACTTCTAAACATGATCATGGTTTTGATTTTTACCCAGGTGATAGTTTCCTGGCTTTTGTTTAATAGGTGGTTGGCAAAACAAAGAAATGGTTATTATACTGTTCTATTGACTCTTCTGACACTATCTAAAATGTATTTCATCTTTTGGTAACAAAAATTTTTTTAATCATTTTAGAGAACTTGACAACTCTGATTAGGTCATAAAATCAGTATTACTGGTTTATCGTTGTGGCATTTAGAGTCTGTATAGAACAGGATGTCTTCCCGTGTCGAGTGGTGACCGTTCTTGCTGTTCCATTGGCTGCATGGTCTTCTTTCTCTGAATTAAGAATTCCTGGTAGAAAGCCTGTGGAGTCTTTATGGAAGAGGGTCCTTGAGGTTAGAAGTCCATTGAGGAGCAGTGGCTTAGGAATTGACACATGGGCTGAAAGAGAAAGTAGTATGTGTTAGTATTTACTTGAAAGGAATACATGATATTGAGGAAACTTTATCCTCTAAGGCAAGATAATTAAATTTAACAATTAAATAACTACTGACTTATTTATAATAATTAAAATTTATGATTATAATTATACTTGAATTATAATTAAGTACTAAAGACAACTCTAATCTGCACGACACATGAGACAAATCACATGTATAAATATGAGATTCCTGGGCAGTTTTTAAAAATAAACCTTAAAAAACAAACCCAAAACAGTTAATGTCGACAGAGTGAACAGACTTACCGATTGTTATTAGGCAGCTTTTTTTTTTTTTTCAAGTTCATTTTTTTATTTTGGGAGACAGAGAGGGAGAGAGAATCCCAAGCAGGCTCTGCGCTGGCCACACAGAGCCCGACCATGAGATCATGACCTGAGCTGTAATTAAGAGTGGGGCACTTAACCGACTGAGCACCCAGGTGCCCCATCAGCTGGTTTAAAATATTTATTTTGATAATAGTTTCACATGTTCTACGTGATTGCTCCTTTGATCTCATTTATTTGCTCTAAATAGTTTGAAGGATTTGAAATGTTCCTATGGGAGTGTGGCTGATTTTTTAGGTAATTGAGAATGTTAGCTGATTCTGTTAGAGAAGACAGTAAATAAAATGATGCTCGATTTTGCTGGAGTTAACTAAAGGTGCTGCAGAGTCAGCTAAACGTTCAGATTCCTAGATGAACACTGCCTACGCGTTGTCCCTTTTTCTATTCATAAAGATGTAGGAAAGGTCGTAGTTTGCCAGGAGGGATAGCATCCAGTATTTCTCTTTATTCTGTGTCTTTGTAACATTTTATGCAGGAGTAAGGAGGTGAGATCTGCTTTGGACAGGTGTGGGGGTTGCTCTGACTCACAAGCCTGCTGACTCACAAGAAGCAGAATGTCTTAGAAAAATTCCATAGGCACAGCTTTCAGTTACCCATAAGGGACATGAAGTTACAAAAGTCCCTGTGCTCAGGGAAGAGCAGAAAGCCTGAGGTTCCCATTTACAGTTCTCACGTTGTTATGCCAGTCCAGATGGAGTTCACCGGTCAGGGGTCGTGGCTACCGTAAGTCATGCTGTGTCTCTGTAGCACTGGTGATGCCCTGACATTGACCAGGTCACCTGGGCAACAGAACGAGAGACTTAACCCAAAGTCAGAGGCTCATGCAATAGGGAAAAGGGTTTTGTAAACCCACAGACACAGAGCAAAATCCTGAGCCTTCAAAAACAATCCGCCTCCTTCTGCAGTGTATATACCCCGAGTCTGTGGAAAAAATTGTACGACCTGAAATCTAGGTTCAGACATTACAACTGCATGTATGATCCTTGGTGGGCGGGAAAAAAGAAAACCACTATAAAGGACAGCTTCGGGGACAGTTAAAGAATTTATGTTTAACAGCGGTCCCTTTTTTTATGGAAGTGTTTGTTTTTTTAATTTGGATTTTTTTTTAAAAATTTAAACAAATTAGAAATTAGGAAGTAGCAAGAAGGTTAGGAGGATTGATGAATAGTCTTGGCTGTATTCAGGAAGCTCAAAATGAATGAAAGAGAAACCAGAATTACCATTTTTTACAACTCCTCATCAGATTTAAGGTGTATGGAACTGTAGTTATTATTTTGATTCATAGAATAAGTTGTATTATTCAGTGTTAAAAAACTGCTAGCCCACAGTGCTTTAGCCTGGAGGCTGCTGATATTTCTTTAGTAAAGGATTTGGTGTGAAGCCAGTGGAGACTAGTCGTGAACTTGTTGAGGTTCTGTTGTCAGGTGTAGCTCCCTCTGCTGTACCTCCTCAGCAACTACACTAGGTTTGGGGGCCTCTTTCGGTTTCCTCCTTTACCACTTCTCTGGCTGGCCTTTGCTTTGCACAGATGTGTTGGGATTTCATTTGCTGATGGGGACTACCTTTCTTCCTTTTTCTTTCTTTATTTTTAAAAATTTTTTAAGCGTTTATTTTTGAAGGGGAGAGAGAGAGAGAGTGAGAGTCATAGCATGAACACCGTAGGGGCAAAAGAGAGGGAGACACAGAATCCGAAGCATCTTTTTATTTCTTTGCCATCATTTTGATGGATTTGTGGCAAGAGACAAAAACAAAAACCAAAAACAAACGTCCTGTGATCACTCTGTTGTCTTAAGCTAGATATGTGTTCCTAGTTTGGCAGAAAAATGTTAGAAAACAGTGAGCAGTTGAACTACCTGACCATTGCATTGTATCTTTTATTTATTTAGTATGTTTTTTTTTCTTCTAAAGATTTTAGGGGGAAAAGAGTTCTGCCTTTAAGTATTGGAAAACCTCGTCTGTAATATGTGAGGTGAAATGCAGGCCTGCATGTTTGGGGTCAGAGTGAGGGAGAAAGTTGGAAAAAGGAAGTCACGCAGTTGGAAATCATTCCTAGTTTTAGAAAAACCCTTAGAAATTGTTTTCTTTCTTAGTCATTGCTTTTTCTTTTTTAGGATAATAGCCAAGGTTCTAGAAGACAACAAACTGCCTGGTGCTATTTGTTCCTTGACCTGTGGTGGAGCAGATATAGGGTAGGTCAACGGGCCCTACGTCTTTTTCTGTTGAAGGACTCCGGGTTGATTGATCCGAATCATCTTTTTTTTTAAGTTTTTTCAATCTTTATTTATTTTTGAGAGACACAGAATGCCAGTGGGGGAGGAGCAGAGAGAGAGAGAGGGAGACACAGAATCCGAAGCAGGCTCCAGGCTCTGAGCTGTCAGTACAGAGCCTGACGCGGGCTTCAAACTCATGATCTGTGAGATCATGACCTTAGCTGAAGTCAGACCCTTCGCTGAGTGAGCAACCCAGGTACTCCAGAATCATCTTTATTACAATAATGAAACCCAGTAAAGCTGAGGAGGTGTGAGTGGTTTTTTGGAATCATTATTATTACGTACCTTATTGGGCTTTGTCTTCATTAGTCTTTGTTGGAAGAAGAGTAAGAATTATTTTTTTTAATTACCCAGAGCTACTTGTGTAAGATGTTTACAGCCTAAAATAAGAAACTGCTGGAACATTGGGACGTCTATGGCTTCCTGACACTTGATTTATAAAGGTGCTTACTCACAAAGCAAAGCTGTGGAATTGGAGTCTGGTGTATTCCTCCCCCCACATCCTATTGTCTAGGTTCTTGAGCTGAACGAAAAAAGGGGCCCCTGAGAATAGAGCCTCTTTTTAAAAATGTATTGTTTTAAGAAAATTGCTATATAATTCACATACCATGAAATTTTCTCTTTAAAAAGGTACAGTTGAGTGGTTTTTAGAATATTCACAGTGTTTTGCAACCATTACCATTATCTTATTTGAGAACATTTTCATTTCACCAGGAAGGAACTTTGTACGTATTAGCACTCACTTACCATCTTCCCTCTTCCCCCTGGAAACCACTCCTGTACTTTCTATCTCTATAGTTGGGCCTGTTTGGGACATTTCATGTAGATAGAATCGTATAACATGTGGCCTTTTGTGTCTGGTTTCTTTCTTTCTTTATTTTTATTTATTTATTTATTTATTTATTTATTTATTTATTTATTTATTTTAACGTTTATTTATTTTTGAGACAGAGAGAGACAGAGCATGAACAGGGGAGGATCAGAGAGAGAGGGAGACACAGAATCTGAAACAGGCTCCAGGCTCTGAGCGGTCAGCACAGAGCCCGACGTGGGGCTCGAACTCACGGACTGTGAGATCATGACCTGAGCTGAAGTCGGCAGCTTAACCGACTGAGCCACCCAGGTGCCCCGTGTGTCTGGTTTCTTTAACTCAGCATAACATCAGAGCCTGTTTTTAAGCTGGGAACTGACTCTGATTGCCCTGAACAATGATGGAAGTTGAAGTTGTTACTGGTGGCTTAGACTTTGTTTATGTATTTATTTTAAGATTTTATATTTAAGTGATCTTTATATCCAACGTGGGGTTCAAACTCACAACTCTAAGATCAAGAGTCCCATGCTCTGCCCGCTGAGCCAGCCAGGTGCCCCTGGCTTAGACTTTAATTAAGTGTGGTTTCATAGGAGTCAGGCCTCACAGCCCACACTGGTGTAGTTAAAATGTTGATCTCCATACATCACTGTTACCATAGTACTCCACCTACTGGTCAGTCTCAAAATGAATGAATGAATCAGTCCTTTTTTATAAAAATGGGAACGTGTTAGAAAATACAACTTTCACATATAGAGTGGATAGTGAAATAATATCTAAATGTCATTTATAAAATGAATAATATATCCTTTGACCTAGTCTTTTTTGCGCTTTGTACTTTGTTTTTTTTTAATGTTTATTTTTGAGAGAGAGAGAGAGAGGAATCATGAGTGGGGGAGGAGCAGAGAGAGAGGGAGACAGATTCCCAAGCAGGGTCCGCACTGTCAGGGCAGGGCCGATGCGGGTGTTGAACCCATGAACCATGAGATCGTAACCTGAGTTAAACTCAAGAGTTGGACGCTTAACCAACTGAGTCACCCAGGCGCCCCTCTTCTTTGGACATCAGTCCTTCACTTTGGTCTTGAGCTAGCTCAGATAGTGTAGTGTTTGCATTCATGCATTTAGTAACAGCCACTTTGAGTATCCATATCCGTGCTCACGTTTGCTGGGCTGAACCTGGGGAAGTCTCCATGCATAATCTCATCAAGCTGTTCCAGCCTTAACATAAGTTTGATGCTCTGGCTACCCTGCATGGTCCATACTGAGTCCTTTGAACCTCTGAACCAGGAGCCAGGTGGATCAAATCGATAGTATCTGATTTATATTTCTTAGAGGTAACTGGAAATCCTAGCACAGTCTTTATTAAGTGAGCTTTCGTGAGAGATACTTAGGATGCTTTCCTGCAACCTTCACATTTTTAATTCTTAAAGGAATTAGTAGTTGAGGGGTCTGCAGAATAACTGGGATGTTAATCAAAGAAGTGCTAAGGTCATAATGTATAGGAAGGACTTTCATCCTTAACAATGTCCTCAAGGTGATTTCAGTTTACAGAGAGCTCCCAGACCAGGTTAGCCTATTGTGCTAGATGGCTCTGCCTGTGAACATCTAGTTCATTTTCATGAAAACTTTCCTTTGCATCCTTGGGATAGACATATTTGTATCTTTGACTGAGTGTCTTTTTGTGATGAGGAAATGTTCTGACCTGGTTCCAGCAGGTGCCACTGTTGCTGGGTTTCTCTGCCTTGGGTGACTGTGTTCATTCCCCTGCAGCACTGCAATGGCCAAAGATGAACGGGTGAACCTGCTGTCCTTCACCGGGAGCACACAGGTGGGAAAACAGGTGGCCCTTATGGTGCAGGAGAGATTTGGTAAGTGTTGCCTTTTAATGAGATTTGCAGTTCCATCAGGGATGGATATGAAATCTGAAAGTTGGGTTTTTCCTCCCTGATCCCTTCTGAAGGGACAATAGCCATGTTTATTTGAATATCCAGGTAACAGAGGGATACAGCTATTAATGGGGAAATTGCAAATTTAATAGCATAATTTTCAGAAGGATTTCATTTTCCCCCTAAATTACCATAGTGAAATCCTATCAAATACATTTCTTTATTTCTATCAGAAGTGTTTGGCAAATTAAAAACAGAAAATCCACGCTCCAAGCAGGACCAGGGAGTACAGGACCTAGAATAAGTATGGAACGGAAGACTTAAATCTGTTCTTGTTTACATTTTACGTATGTATGACTGCAAAGGGTTTTATACACACAGCCTTGTATGCTTTATGGCTCATTAAGGCAGTTTTATTATTTATTTATTTATTTGTTAAAAAGATTTAATTGTTTAAAGTAATCTCTACCCACAGTGTGGGGCTTGAACTCACAACCCCAAGATCAAGAGTCCCATGCTCTACCAAACTGAGCCAGCCAGGTGCCCCCACAGGCATTGGTTTTCATTTCATTTCATTTCATTTCATTTCATTTCATTTCATTTCATTTCATTTCATTTCATTGTGTGCTTATTTATTTATTTTTTTAAAATTCATACATTTATTTTGAGAAAGAGGAAGAGAATCCCAAGCAGGCTCTATGCTGTCAGCCCAGAGCCCAGCACGGAGCTTGATGCCACCAACTGTGAGATAAGACCTGAGCTGAAATCCAGTCTTAACACTGAACTGAGCCCCCAGGTGCCTGCCAAAGGCATTGCTTTTAAACAGCAAGTTTACAAACCAGTAGAGCTAATAACTAAGGTCAACAAGGTTACAGGATACAAGATACAATACAAAGATCACTTGCATTCCTTTACTTTGACCATAAGCATTCTCAAAATGAAATTCTGAAGACATTTACACTAGTGTCAAAAAGAATAAAATACTTAAGAATAAATTCAACAGGGGCTCCTGGCTGTCTCAGTTAGTAGAGCATACAACTCTTGATCTCAGGGTTGTGGGCTCAGGCCCCACGTTGGACGTGATTACTTAAAATCTTTAAAAAATAATAAATACAACAAAGGAAGTTGGAGTCTTTCACACAGGAATTAATACAGACTATTATTGAAAGTAATTAAAGAACACCTAAGTCAATGTAAAGACATCCCATTTTTACTGTTTGGGAAACTTAGTATTATTGTAGCCTAAGATCAATACTGTCCTAGTAATCTACAGATTCACTGCAATCCCTTTCCAAATGTCAGCTGGCTTCTTTGCAGAATTGACAGGCTGATCCTAAAATTCAGATGAAATGCAAAGGACCCCAAGCAGCCAAACAGTCTTGAAAAAGACCAAAGGGGGACCCATATGTCCTAATACTGCAACTTACTATAAAAAATTCAGTATAAAAAATTCAAGACTATGTACTGGCATCAGGATAGACATAAAAATGAGTGGAATAACAGTCCAGAAATAAACCCTTCGAGTTACGGTTAACTGATTTTTGATAAGGGTGCCAGGACATTTCAATGGAGGGAAAAACTAGTCTTTTTAACAAATGGTGCTGGGACAACTAGATATCCAAGTATGTACATATGAAAGTAGACCCCACCTCTTCCTGTACACAAAAATTAACTCCTAATGTATCAAAGACCTGAATGTGAGAGCCAGAACTATCAAACTCTTAGAAGAAAACATAGAAATAGGTTTTTGTGGCCTTGGATTAGGCAGTGGTTTCTAGGATATGGCCCTTAAAACATAACCAACATGAGATAGACTTCATCAAAAATAACACTTTAGTGCTTCAGGGGCGCCTGGGTGGCTCGGTCGGTTGAACGACCGACTTCAGCTCAGGTCATGATCTCACGGTTTGTGAGTTTGAGCCCCGTGTCGGGCTCTGTGCTGACAGCTCAGAGTCTGGACCCTGCTTCTGATTCTGTGTCTCCCTCTCTCTCTGCCCCTCCACCACTCATGCTGTGTCTCTCTGTGTCTCAAAAATAAATAAACATTAAAAAAAATTAAAAAAATAAAATAAAAAAAAACAAACAATTAAAAAAAAAACTTTCGTGCTTCAAAGGGTACTATCAAAAAGATGGACAGAACAACCTACAGAATGGGAGAAGGTATTTGCAAATCCTTTATCTGATAAGATATTGGTATCTAGAATAAATAAAGGACTCTTAAAATTCAGCAATATAAAACACAATCCAGGGGTGCCTGAGTGGTTAGTCGGCTAAGCCTCTGATTCTTGATTTCGGCTCAGGTCATGATCTCAGGGTTTGTGAGTTCGAGCCCAAATTGGGCTTCTCGAAGACAGCGCAGAGCCTTCTTGAGATTCTCTGTGTCCCTCTCTCTCTCTGCCCCACCCCCATCTCAGAAATAAATAATAAACATTAAAAAAATTAACCAGTATATCCAACACTAGAGCAGTAGCTAAGTAAAATTTAGTCTGTCATGGTGAAGTACTATGCAGTGATTTTTTTAAAATAGCTCTTAACTTAGGTAAATGTGTAAGAGCAAATTAGTTTGTACAATCTCAAGTAAATAGAAATGAACATTGAAGAGATTTGAAGGCCCTATACCAAATTATGAGGAGAGATTTCATTATGCTTACGAGCCATGACTTTTTGCCTGTTTGATACTTTCTGATTAAAACATTTTTTCCTGCAGTGAGCACATACTTGTTTTAAAGTTTCTTTAGTTTGAGAGAGAGTGAGAGTGAGAGAGAGTGAGCCAGCATGAGCAGGGTAGGGGCAGAGACAGAGGAGGAGAGAATCTCAAGCAGGCTCCACACTATCAGTGCAGACCCCGATGTGGGGCTTGATGCTATGAACTGTGAGATCATGACCTGAGCCGAAATCAAGAGTCAGATGCATAACTGACTGAGCCATCTGAGCACATAATTTTTTAACTTTTTTTATTGTGGTAAAAAAATGTGTGTGTGTGTGTGTGTGTGTGTAAAAACATATATGTATATATTTTGTATTATGTATATAATATAAAATGTATCATTTTAACCATTTTAAGTGTATACTTCTGTGGCATTAAGTACATGTTCATTGTTGTGCAACCATCACCATCATCCATCTCCAGACCTTTTTTGTTTTCCCAACATCATCCCCATTAAAAACCACCTCCGTATTTCTGCCTTCTTCCAGCCCTTGGCAACCATCATTCTCCTTTCTTTCTTTTCTGGATTTGACTCTTCTAACAACCTCCTATAAGTAGAATCACCACCCAATATTTGTCCTTTTGTGACTGGCTTACTTCACATAGCATGTCTTAAAGGTTGCAACGTGTGTCAGAATTTTCTTCCTTTTTAGGGCGGAAGGTTATTCCCTTGTATGTATTTACCACATTTGGTTGATTCATTCATTCATTTAAAAAAAATTTTTTTTAAATGTTTATTTATTTTTGAGGGAGGGAGAGACAGAGTGTGAGCAGGGGGAGGGGCAGACAGAGAGGGAGACACAGAATCCAAAGCAGGCTCCAGGCTCCGAACCGTCGGCACAAGTCTGATGTGGGGCTCAAACTCACAAACCATAAGATGATGACCTGAGCTGAAGTTGGACGCTTAACCGACCGAGCCATGCAGGCGCCCTGATTCGGGCACCTTGGGCTGCTGCTACCTTGCAGCTCCTGTTTTTTGTTTTTATTTTTGTCTCCACCTTGTGGCTGTTACAAACAGCGCAGCTCTGAGCATAGGTCTGCTCTTACCTGTTCACGTTCCTGTTTTCACTTCTATTGGTTAGGTACCCAGAAGTGGATTGATAGGCATATGGTAATCCTGTGATTGATTTCTTGGAAAGTTACACAGTCTTCCACAATGACTGCTCCGTTTTACACTAAATGTTTGTGGAGTTGGGGAGGGGATATAATTTCACATTTAGAGAAAAGTTACATGACTAACACAAGAAATTCCTGTATACCCTTGAACAAAATTCACCCACTACTTACTTGTTTCCCCATTTGTTTTATCACTTTCTTTCTCTCTGGCAGCATGCACACACATAAATTGTGGGTGCATGTTGTTTTTTAACCTTTGGGGAAAGGTGAAGACATTGTGTTTCTTCACCAAGTATTTTGGTGTATTTCTTAAGAAGGACACTGTGCCATATAACTATGTATGATAAGGTTATTAAAATCAAGAAATTTGACATCAATGCAATCCTTATGATAGAGTTTAAAAAAATTTTTTTTACGTTTTTTATTTTTGAGAGAGAGTGAGCAAGTGGGTGAGGGGCTGAGAGGGAGGGAGGGAATCCATAGCGGTTCCTCGCTGAAAGTGGAGCGTCCGATGTGGGGCTCAAACTCACGAACCATGAAACCATGACCTTAGCTGACGTCAGACGTTAACCGACTGAGCCATCCACGTGCCCCCTTATGCTACAGTTTAAATCAGAAAATAAACTGGGGTGCCTGGGTGGCTCAGTCTGTTAAGTGTCCAACTCTTGGTTTCGGCTCAGGTCATGATCTTGTGTTTCATGAGATTGAGCCCCGCGCCAGGCTCTGTGCTGACATCACGGAGCCTGCTTGGGATGCTCTCTCTCCCTGTCTTTCTGCCCTTCCCCTTCTCTCTCTCTCTGTCTCTCAAAATAAATAAATAAACTTAAAAAAAAAAGAAAACACAGTTGAGATAGGCTGTGATTTGAGGCCATCTTTCAGTGTGCGCTAAGTACTGAAATGGGCATTAACGTGTGTTTGTGTATTTTTACAGGGAGAAGTTTGTTAGAACTTGGAGGAAACAATGCCATCATTGGTAAGGCCGCCCTTTATTTGTTTGCTGTTGAGAATAGCTTCGGTAGCCATGGTGACCATACAGAACTTGGGTGGACACTCTTTCTTCCCTCCTCTGTTGTGTGCGTCTAAGACCTAATTTTAGGTTTCAGAGTTTCATTTGTGAGATACGACACAAAGGTTTGAAGGCAGAGATAACTAGAAAGGACAGGTGTTCATGCTGGGAAATGTTACCTGGGGCTTCGAGCCTGTGTCTGAGCCTTTGTAGCTTGGCATGATTTCTTGTTTTTCCTTCTGCTTTCTGAAAACTGGCCACATGTTTCTCTAAAGTAAGTAACTTTTACATGACTTGTTGATTCCTTTATATATTAAAAAATTAGTTTGTCTATAGTAAGATCTTGGTTGAGTGCTTTTTTATTGGGAAGGATCACTTCCTTAAAGCATTTTATCACCTAACCCATAGGCTTGGAGTTTACCCACTTCTCATTTTCAGTTGTCAGGCACAAAATAGGTTATCAGCCTTTTGTGGATAATGCACATCGATGGATTGAGATTTTTTTTTTTTTTCCAACGTTTATTTATTTTTGGGACAGAGAGAGACAGAGCATGAATGGGGGAGGGGCAGAGAGAGAGGGAGACACAGAATCGGAAACAGGCTCCAGGCTCTGAGCCATCAGCCCAGAGCCTGACGCAGGGCTCGAACTCACGGACCGCGAGATCGTGACCTGGCTGAAGGCGGACGCTTAACCGACTGTGCCACCCAGGTGCCCCACGATGGATTGAGATTTAATAGAAGCATGGATTTTGTGATAAGGCAAAACCTGGTAATTTGTATATTGCCATTGTTACCATGTGTAGATGCCTATATTGTTGTTGTGGTGAACACCAGAAGTTTAAAAAGCATGTGGCGATGGGTTTGTTCGGGTTGGACTTCTAATCTAGAGAGTGTTCATTTGCAAATAGTTAGCATTTAGTGAGCCCTGGGTAGTTGCAGGGACTGTGCTCAGCTGTTTCATATGAGTTTATTTCCTTTAATCCCCACAAAAATCCTGTCAGGTGCCTACCATTATTAATCTCCTCTGACAACTGTACTGAGGTAAAGACCATAGAGCTCGTTATTCTGCTCTTAATGGAGGCTTCGTGGTGTGAACATGCTTACATCACTGGGGTAATGCTGACACTGTCTTCCTGAGCTTTCTGATGGCATCATCTGGTCGACCGGTTAGCCCGTCTACATGGCGACACTGACAGGTGTGTGTTTTGTTTCTCCAAGCTTTTGAGGATGCAGACCTCAGCTTGGTCGTTCCGTCGGCTCTCTTCGCAGCCGTGGGGACAGCGGGCCAGAGATGTACCACTGCGCGGCGCCTGGTGAGTGTGTCGGCGTTGGGCGCGTGACGTTGTCTTCACACCCCACTTGGTTACACGTTGCGCTGTTAGGAAGTGGTGTACAAGTATTGCTGGAAAAATGTGTTCCCGTAGACAGAACACATCTGTGGCCCTGATACACTCTTGTGTGCTCAAGGCTGATCAACCAGGGATTGTGCCCAAGCTACAAGTGGTAGAGCTGGACTGGGGACGGAGACCTCGAACAATATGGACAAAGTCCAATGTCACTTGGAGAATAAAATCAGCTATAAGTTTGAAGAATTCGAAAATTTTTCGCTAAAGGATATGGAGCTTTGGCTTCGTTATAAAAACACTTCAGTAAAACATAAAGATACTAATTTGGGGCCATAAGTCTGGTCTTACATTTCTAGACTTGATGTGACATGGTTTATTGAAAAGCAAATGTGGGTTGTCTCTGGATGAATGTATAGTCTGTGCACACATATATAGGACACATTATTATTAAGTGCACAGAGGGAGATGTGATTTAGCATCAGCGTATGGGGTTTGGGAAGTTTAATGTCTGTACTTATATTTGAGCTGGATTTCGGTTTTGTGTGGGGTATCAGCCTGATTTTCATGACTCTCATGGTCCTGAAAACTCAGTACTACAACCAAGCAAGTTTTGATTAGGTACAAAGTGTGGCTACATTCGACATTTTAAAAATTATTATTGTTGAGTTTTCCTCTTGTAATTAAAAATTTCAAACAGTTGTACATTTAAATTACAGAGAAATTGGCTTTGTGTTTTTACTCTTAGCCTCAATATGAACCAATTCTTTATAAGGTTAACATAATCTAAATTAGAATAAAACGGGTCTGGAAATTAAGCCTACTTTTTCTGTAACTTTTCATACTCATTTTTTCTCTGTATTTTGTAACAGTTGGAGATCTGTCTTTCCTTTGTTTTTCTATAGTTGTTCTCCAAAAACATCTGAGATATGATATTCATAGAATGTTTACAATTTGTTGAATTTACTTTAGACATTTATTACACTAATGCTAAGAAGGAAACAGGTCATCCAAAAGATTATAATTTTAATGATATGGTGAAATGTGAAATGATATGGAAGTCAAGCCTTCGTATATTCAGCTAAGTTTTACTTTTCCTTTGTGTCTTGGAGCAAGTGTACAAGTCCATGCTTTACACTTAGTGTTAAACATTAAAGGATGCTATTGGTCACTGCCCAGATTGGTTTTCATAGGGACAGTGATGTGTAGAAAAACCCATTCCAGTTCTGTGCACCTCTCCATGACTGCCAATCCATTTGCTACATGAAAACCGACCCAGACAATGGATGGCTGGACCAGTTCACCTCTGTCAGTGGGAACATAGCTTGGAGCTCACATCCTACCTAGTGTGAGTCCAAAGGTGGTTCTCCTGGTTGAGTCCTCCCTCTGGAGACCTAATCCGCCGAGAGCATGCTATTACACAACAGCCATACCAGGGCAGACCAAACAAACAGCTGTCAATATGTGTTCACTACAACTGGGACAGATACACTTGAGGTTCTCTGGTAATTAAGATGTTGAATGCTTTAGAGTAAAAACAGGCATAATTGCTGTGTGAAGCTTGGCCAGGCAGGTCCTTAGAAACTTGGTAAAGACAAGGCTTATGATTTCTTTTTAACATCTACCAAGTGGAAATTTATTATCTTAATGTAGTTATTAAAAGTAGGAATTAAATAATTAAAGAACGTATACTTCTGTTTGCTTTTGTTTTCAGAGATCACAGTGTCTAAGAACTAGTATGAACTATAAATTAGTACTATTAATAAAAATCGCACATTGTTGACAAATTTATGTGTTTATTTGAATCTTCCCTTGAATGTTTCTTTTATCGCTTAGTTTTTACATGAGAGCATCCATGATGAAGTTGTAAATAGACTTAAAAAGGCCTATGCACAGATCCGTGTGGGGAACCCTTGGGACTGTGAGTATCTGGTTGATTTCAAAGGTATTCCTTTTTGACAGTTGGTGGTACCAGTGTTTCTATCTCAGACTTTTTGTTTTTTCTTTTCTGAGAGGCCTGAGGGCATATGAAGCAGGTTATCGGGCACGTGGGGCATCAAGTCTGCTCCTAGCTTAGGATCCTGGGTGCTTGATGTAGGCTGGTGGGTGAGTCTCATGAGATGATGTTCAAATGGGATGACTTTGACGAGCTTCTTCTCTCTGCACTCTTTTAAAAAAAAATTTTTTTTTTCTTTTATTAGCATTTATTTAGTTTTTGAGAGTCGGAGAGAGACAGAGTGCGAGCAGGGGAGGTGCAGAGAGAGGGAGACAAAGAATCAGAAGCCAGCTCCAGGCTCCAAGCCGTCAGCACAGAGCCAGATGTGGGGCTCGAACCCCCGAACTGTGAGATCATGACCTGACCCAAAGTCAGTCGCCCAACCGACTGAGCCACCCAGGCGCCCCTCTCTGCACTCTTATGACCCTTGTGCAAGCCACCACCATTCTCATGGAAGGCTGCAAGAGTGTCCCCTCCCTGACCTGCCTGCTTCCACTTCTGCCTTCCAGAGAAGCCAGAATGGTTTTTTTAAACATGTAATTAGATGAAATAATTCATTTTCCTGCTTCATACACTCCAGTGACTTCTAATGGCTCTTCAGCTGAAACCTGGATCCCTTCCAAGTCTCTCTGGATCAGGCTCACAGTCTCTCATGACGTGACCTCTGCCTCCTCCCCTGCCCACCCCCTGACTGGCTGTGTACCATTTCCTCCCTTGCTCCCTGAGCTCCAGCTTTCCCATCTTTCTTGTAGAGCTCCCAGTGTCCACGCTCCGTTCTGCTACTCTTTCCGCTGGAATCCTCTTCAGCCCGCTTTTCCCGTGACTGGTGCTCTAAGATTCCCCTGAGGCCTCCCTAGATCTCCCTTCTTCCTCTGTCCCCTGGCCACTTTTAATGGTCTGGATTCCAGCAGCCATATAGGGCTGCATCTGCTTTTCCCTGTTCCGTTCCACACCAGCTCCTGAGCCTGTGAACTTCTTAGAGCATGATCTCATGGTCATGAATAAACGGATTGTATATTTTAAGTGCGGCGCTCTGATTAATTGGGAGCCATTCCTTTAACCCAGGGATTGACAGATTTCACTACCTGCTTATATAGAGAAACTTTAAGCAGGACACAGTCCCACCCCCTGGTTTAAGTGTCTGCTGTGACTACTGTGGCAGAGACAGCCTGTGTCATGCAGAACGTTGACTATTTCCTGTCTAGCCTTTTACCAGAAGAGTTTGCTGACTCCTTGTCTACACTGAGAGGCTGTCTGAAGGGGTGGGGCTGTTCATTGGGAAAGGTTTTCTAACAGTAATGATGCCTTTTGGGGTGAAATGACACACATTCCTTTTTCTCTGCAGCTAATGTCCTCTACGGGCCACTCCACACCAAACAGTCAGTGAGCATGTTTCTTGGAGCAGTGGAGGAAGCAAAGAAAGAAGGTGGCACTGTGGTCTATGGTGGCAAGGTAATGACAGCCCAGCTCAGTAGTGACAGATGTTTGCTTCCTTTCCTTTCAGCTTGAGCAGGGCTCTGGGCAGATGGCGAAGGGTCCCCCAACTACTGACTTTGCCTTCTCCATCTTTTCATAAGGGGGAAATAGGTGTTTCAATGAGTGACAACAAAATGCATGGAACACTTCTGGAAGGACACACAAGAAACTCCGAGTCATGATGGCTGTTGAATTGAGACCCTGGGAATTTGTATGGAAGGGAGACCTTTCCATGGGACAGTACAAGACTTTGTATTCAGAGCAATCAGAATCTGTATTTAGTGGTTACTTTTAAAAGTCAGTTAAGGCAGGAAATCAAAGGATATGAAGCAGTTTCGCTGTAGATCTCTTGGCTGCAAGTGTTTCCACCACAAACGTTACTGTTGGATAACCAATCGGTTATAAGGCACTTTGGTATAAAGGCAACAAAAATAACTGACCATTGGTTGGGCAGTGTGTTGGTCTAGTCACTGGGTTGACTCCAGGGTTTCTTTTTTCCATTGATGGTGTACTCCCATTTTTGTATCACATGAATCTTAGCCCTGATGATGGTCACTGTAGTGGTGCCGAGTTCTGAACTCACGTTTCCCATGAACTTTGAACTTTGCATTTCCCATAGAGCTTTGAAACGTCTGTCAGGGGACACGCAGCGACATGTGTAGAACAACAAACACAGGGTAGAAGGTTTTCATAGCACAATACAAAGCTCTGTTAAAAATATGTATCCTAGTATTTGGGAACTGATACCTCTCTGTTTTTTTTTTAAATGTTTATTAAAATTTTTTTTTGTTAGAGGCACCTGGGTGGCTCAGGTCATGATCTCACGGTTTGTGGGTTTGAGCCCCGTGTCGGGCTCTGTGCTGACAGCTCGGAGCCTTGGAACCTCCTTTTGATTCTGTGTCTCCCTCTCTCTCTGCCCCTCCCCCACTCACGCTTTGTCTCTCTTGCTCACTTGCTCTCTCTCAATAAATAAAACATTTAAAAACATAAAAATAAAGTTTTTTTGTTAATGTTTATTTTTGAGAGAGAGCAAGTAAGTCACATGTGGGAGTGAGGAAGGACAGAGAGAGGAAGACAGGATCTGAAGTAGGCTCCACACTGACAGCAGAGAGCCCGATGCAGGGCTTGAACTCATGAATCGTGAGTTCACGACCTGAGCTGAAGCCAGACACTTAACCGACTGAACCACCAAGGCACCCCATTAAATGTTTGCTTATTTTCGAGAGAGAGAGAGAGAGAGAGAGAGAGTGCAAGCTGGGGAGGGGCAGAGAGAGAAGGGGACAGAGGATCAGAAGCAGGCCCTGCTGACAGCAGAGCACACACACACACACACACACACACACACACACACACACGCCTTGTTAAATAGAGGTGTGTTTGTATATTTGTGTATTTTTTGTTACTCATGTTACCTTTTTTTCTTTGGGTAACATGTACGTAAGTTATGTAATGCAATGTGTTACAGTAGTAGATACTGCTGCCATGCATGGGATTGGGAGTTGATACAGTTGACTCTTGGAAAACACACAGCTCAAAGAATAACACAAACCCAGTGGAGACTAGACCACCCAACCATGGGCATCAAGAGTATTTTACAGAAGGAATGCAAGCATTAGTTAAGTGGACATGAACTGGTAATTTGGTTCCATGGAGGTTGGTTAGAGTGTCTACAGTATACTCTTGGGGCTTTTGATTTTTGTACAGTATGTATTGGTTTGCTAGGGCAGACTGGGTCATTTAAATGACAGAAATTGACACAGTTGTGGGGCTGAGTCTAAAATCAAGGTCCTGGCAGAGTTTCTGCTGAGGCCTGTGTTCTTGGCATGCAGATGGCCACCATATTGGTGTGCGCACATGGCTTTTCCTTTGTGTTTCTGGTATCTCTTCCTCTTGTAGGGATGTCAGTTCTGGCTGATTAGGGCCCCTCACATGTGACCTCATTTGAACTTTAATTACTTCTGTAAAGATTCTGTTTCCAGGGGTGCCTGGGTGGCTCAGGCAGTTAAGCGTTGGACTTCGGCTCAGGTCATGATCTTGCAGTTTGTGGGAATGAGCCCTGTGTCAGGCTCTGTGCTGACAGCTCAGATCCTGGAGCCTGCTTTGGATTCTTTGTCTTCCTCCC
The DNA here is from genome assembly GCF_018350175.1 of Felis catus. NCBI lineage: Eukaryota > Metazoa > Chordata > Mammalia > Carnivora > Felidae > Felis > Felis catus. The sequence goes on along the minus strand of NC_058368.1, from coordinate 104,108,651 downwards.
CACTCATGTGCGCGCACGTGCTTTCTCTCTCTCTCTCTTTCTCAGAAAAAACATTCAAAAATGAATAAATAGATGTTCTGTCTCCAAATTCAGTCACACTGTACCGGTTAAAGCTTCAGTATAGGAATTTGGGGATGGGGGACACAGTACTGTCTTTATTTATTTATTTATTTATTTATTTATTGTAATTTTTTTTAATGTTTATTCATTTATTTTGAGAGAGAGAGGGAGAGAGAATCCCAAGCAGGTTTCATGCTGTCAGCATAGAACCCAATGTGGGGCTCGAACCCACAAACTGTGAGGTCATGATCTGAGCCGAAATCAAGGGTCAGACATTTAAATACCTGAGCCACCCAGGCGCCCCTCACATTACAGTCTTAAAACACAGACAGTTTAGATGACGTATTTTTACATTGTGCAAGTTTTTTTTTTTTTAATTTTTTTTTTTTTTTAACGTTTATTTATTTTTGGGACAGAGAGACAGGGCATGAACGGGGGAGGGGCAGAGAGAGAGGGAGACACAGAATCGGAAACAGGCTCCAGGCTCTGAGTCTTCAGCCCAGAGCCCGATGCGGGGCTCGAACTCACAGACCGTGAGATCGTGACCTGAGCTGAAGTCGGACGCCCAACCGACTGAGCCACCCAGGCGCCCCAACATTGCGTAAGTTTTTTAAAAAGCCACCTGTAACAGTGGTGTTTCAGTGTAACCTCATCCTTTTTTTTTTCTATTTTTATCTGACTGACTAACTTAGGAGCGATAGGAGGCAGAGAACGTTTTCATTCGTGATGACGTTATTTTTGGGAAATAATTCACCTGTAGATGGTGTTTGTCTGTTTTTTTTCAATTTTCCTCCACAAGTACGGCAAAGATTGTATCTGATGACCCAAAGTAGCAGAAGACAAAATGCTTTCATTCTTGTAATTTCACTTCTCTACTGAAGGTTATGGATCGCCCTGGAAATTATGTAGAACCAACCATTGTGACAGGTCTGGCCCACGATGCGTCCATTGCCCACACAGAAACGTTTGCTCCGATCCTTTATGTCTTTAAATTCAAGGTAAAAATGGGTTCTGTTTGCTTTTTCTCTAGTTTAATGTTGAAAAAACAAATGAGAAGAGTAAAGAAAATGAAAGTATGTGAAATTTCACTCTGTTAGCCTATAGGGAGGTTTTAGGTAGTAACTCTGCAAGAAAAACTGCCTGTGGAGAATAAAAGAGGCACCTATGTCCTTCTCGGCTAAGGTTAGACAAAAACTGACCGCCACCCCTCCCAGGTCCACTCTCTGCAATCCCAGGAGATTGAATCAAGATTGGAATGTGCCGTAATTAACAGTTAAAAAATAATGAGAATTGTGTCTTTTTACAGTTATATGATTGATGTTTAAAACACTTAAATGGTTTATCACTGGTTTACATGATGTCACTAGAGGTATAATTTCATGTTTTATAGTGTGTGGCTAAATTCTTGAGCAAATTATTTAGTGTCTCTTGTCTAATCTTTAAACCGTGGATAATATAAAACCTGTATCATCGGATGAGGATTAAATAACTAAGTGTACTGTAAGCAGTTAGATCTGTGGGTTGTGCATAATTGGAGCTCTGTAAATTAATTCTTACATAATAGCTTGAATGGAAGCATGTACTCCTTTGTTTCTCAGAGCACAATTAAGGGAAAAACACACAAAGCTGTGTATCAGAGAAACGGAATTAGTAGGTTAATCTTTAGTTTACTTTTGTGCCCTAAAGTTATACGTCTTATGAATGTACCATTGTGAACTTGGACCTGAATTCTGTATCATTCCACTGTCTGTCCTTTTAGAGTGAAGAAGAAGTCTTTGCATGGAATAATGAAGTAAAACAGGGACTTTCAAGTAGCATCTTTACCAAGGATTTGGGCAGAATCTTCCGCTGGCTTGGGTATAACTTTGTCTATTTTGAAAACTTATGTAAGTCTAATTTGTCTCGTGATTGGACTTATAAAAAAGAAAGTGAAACCATCCTAGTTGAAATATATATTTGAGCATCTAGAGTCTTAGAGGTTTGGATTTTTTGTTTGTTGGGTTTCTTTTTTTTTTTTTTTTTAATTTTTTTTTTTAAATTTTTTTTTTTTTTCAACGTTTATTTATTTTTGGGACAGAGAGAGAGACAGAGCATGAATGGGGGAGGGGCAGAGAGAGAGGGAGACACAGAATCAGAAACAGGCTCCAGGCTCTGAGCCATCAGCCCAGAGCCCGACGCGGGGCTCGAACTCACGGACCGCGAGATCATGACCTGGCTGAAGTCGGACCCTTAACCGACTGCGCCACCCAGGCGCCCCTTTTTTTTTAATTTTTTAGTGTTTATTTATTTTTGAGAGAGAGAGAGACACAGAGCTTGAGCAGAGAAAGTGTAGAGAGAGCGGGAGACACAGAATTCAAAGCAGGCTCCAGGCTCTGGGCTGTCAACACAGAGTCCAATATGGGGCTTGAACCCATGGACTGGGAGATCATGACCTGAGCTGAAGTCGGCCGCTTAACCGACTGAGCCCCCCAGACGTCCGTTGTTTGTTTTGTTTCTTAATTTCCTAATGGGTTGCTCTCAACCATGCTTCCCTTTTTACACACAGACCGAAAGGATCAGACTGTGGCATCGTAAATGTAAATATCCCAACGAGTGGGGCCGAAATTGGAGGTGCATTTGGTATGTAAAGAATCCTTTTCCACGTTGGGGGCAGTATGTTAGATGTTGGCGTTGCCATAACAAAATACCATGGACTGGGTGCCTTAAAGAACAGAAATTTATTTTCTCACAGTTTTGAAGGCTGTGAGTCCAGCCAAGGTCAAGGTTTCGGCGATGTTGGTTTCTCCTGAAGCCTCTTTCCTGGCTTGTGTCCTTACGTGGCTTTTTCTCTGTGGAAGCACATGTATCACTGCTGTCTCCTTTTTTCTGAGGACACCAGTCCTGTTGTTTTAGGCGCCCACCTTTATGACTTCATGGGTTTTTTTCCTTATGACTTCATTTAACCTTAATTACCTCCTTAAAGGTTCTCTTGTCAAACACAGCCACGTTCTAAGTATTGGAAGTTCCGTTCCGTCTTCCAGCTTGGGAATTTGGGTGGGGACACAATCAAGAGAGCACAAGAAAAGCAGTAGTAGCTTTTAGAAAAGTTTGACTAAGAAACTGGAATAATAGAACCTGGTAACAACCTGGTCTTACATGCTTGAGAGAGCTTATGTGTCGTGTGCAGAGTTCTTGTCCAGGGTCTGACTTTTTTCTCCAATGCAGTATCCCATTAGAGCCAGGGCCCTTAACCTAAGATATGTGACCCCTTGAAATGGCATCTCTTTTGGGGGGAAATGGTCCATGACCCCGACAGCATTAAGAACCCTTGGCTTTAGGCATAAGCCAGCAAGTTTCACATGAAAAATTCTGGTTTTTAATTGCTAAGCAGTGTGCTAAGTGTCCAACATTATCTTTATTTTAGATAAAATACTAAATTGGTTTTTTCACCAGGTTCTACTTGTATTTTCTAAGTCTTGAGGTTTTTTGTTTGTTTGTTTTAATGTTTATTTATTTTGGGAAAGAGAATCCCAAGCATGCTCCATGCTGTCAGCACAGAGCCTGAGATAGGCTCGATCTCATGACCCTTGAGCTCATGATCTGAGTCGAGATCAAGAATCAGATGCTTAACCAACTGAGTCACCCAGGTTCCCCTCCACAGTTAATTTTTAGATGGAAAAAGCTGTTCTCCCACTTTTCCTCCTCATTACCAGAGGCAACTACTTTGAGATTATTACTGGGGGGAAAAAAAAACAAACATAAATTTACCTTTGAATTTACTTCAATTAAAAAAAAAAGTATTTATTTATTTTTAATCAAATTTTTTTTTTTGATTGAGAGAGCAGGAGGGGGGAGGGGGAGAGAGAGAGGATCCAAAGCGCGTTGTGTACTGATAGCAGCAAGTTCGACATTGGGCTCGAACTCAACAACCTTGAGATCATGACCCGAGCTGAAGTCAGATGCTCAATCAACTGAGCCATCCAGGTGCCCCTAATTTTTATTTATTTATTTTAAGCACTCTCTCCACCCATCTTGGGGCTTGAACTCTTGAACCTGAGATCCAGAGTCACATACTCTACCAGCTGACCCAGCCAGGCGTCAAAGTAGTGTTTTAACTGCTTACTCTTTCTCAATTTTAGACATTATGTGTTGACCCTCTGTTAGGATAGATGAACCTTCTTAACCCTCCTTCTCTGTGTGTGTGGCATGACATTATCATGCCAGGAGAGATTAAGGGGAGACCAGAGGAACCAACCAAGCTTCTAAGAGTGCTCTCTCTCAGAGTCAACACAGGATGTGCTTAATTCTTCCAGCAATGGATTGTGACAAAATACCTAAAATGTCATCTACCAGGAAAGTTCGTTAGAGATTCAGCGCCCACAGCGTTTACTGGGGGCTGGTCATCTAGGCACCCTTTCCCTGGCATGTACCAAAATTCCAGACTCCCTGAAGGAAAGCAGGTGTTTAACATAAACCCCGTTGTATGAAAACAGGTGAGGCCCAGTGAGACACTTGTATCTTTTAGGGAAAGTTTTACAGTGTCGGGAAAGGTATAGCAGCCAGGTTCCCAGATGCAGCAAGATCACAAGCCGTGCGTTTCCTGTGTAGTTGGCAATAATGTTTCCTCAGATTTGTGACGTTATCCATGGGCATTATGGTTTTTGGTTTTGTGGTTGGAAAGCCCAGTCCACTTTGATTTCTGATCTCTTTTCTTTTTTTTCCCCATATCAAAAAATTCGGGGTCTACTTTTTATGTCGGTGGAGATCACTATAAAAAATTTTCTTGGCAGTGGGCCAGTGATGAGCATTAGAACATTGGGGCTCATTTTCAGTACTGGGGAGTTTTGACTAGTTTTGTTTTGGTAATGTTTCTTTGACAATTATTTTCCCTTCCTTTTTTTTTTTTTTTTTTTTTTTTTTTTTTTCCAAAGATTTTATTTTTAAGTAATCTGTACAGCCAACGTGAGGCTTGAGTTTACAACCCCAAGATCAGGGGTCGCAAGCTTTACTGACTGAGCCAGCCAGGCACCCCAATTTTTCTCTTGCTAATTACTAGAACTATTACTTGAATACTAGCTCTTGAAGAATTGTCTAATTTTGTTATCTTTTTCCTCCTATTTTGCATCTTTTTGTTTTTATGGGTTTTTTTTTTTCCATATGGGAGATATCCTCAGAATTTTTTTTTTTGTTAAGATTTTTTTTTTTTAGGTAATCTCTACATCCAGTGTGGGGCTTGAACATACCACCCCGAGATCACGAGTCTTATGCTCTTCTGACTGAGCCAGCCAGGTGCCCCCTCAGATTTTTCTCTTAGCTCTTCTGTTAACTATTTTCTCCTCTGTTTAGTATCTGTATAGTATTTAGTATCTATTACTAAACACAACATCAAGACTTAATGTCTTGTGATTTGATGGCACACTTTTACATAGTATCCTTTTCTTGTATGGAATCATTAACTTCTTATAATCTAAGGATATTACCATAGCATTTAAAATATTATAAAAGCAGAGTATGTATATTGTAGGTAATAATACAGCTAAGCATAAGTGAGAAAATAAAATTTTATTTGTACCATCTAGAGGTTTCCCATTTTAACACATTGTCTCATGGTAAGGTTGGTTTTCTTTTGCTTCTTGGCAAATTTGTTTCCTCTTTATTCCTCCCCGCCCCCCCCCCCCGCCCCCCTTCTAGTTCTTTCTTCCTGTTTATTTGGTTTATTTGATCTCTTTTTTGTTTGTAGAGGAGATACTCTGAGCTAAATGTAAACTCACTGGTTGGGTAGCTGTGGTCTTCTTTTGGTATCTTTCTGTGCTGCTGAGTAGGAGCCAGTAAAGACAAACTGCTCAAGAGATACAAGTTTCTTGTGTGTTTCTCTAGGAGGAGAAAAGCACACTGGGGGCGGCCGCGAGTCTGGTAGCGATGCCTGGAAACAGTACATGAGAAGATCCACTTGGTAAGACCAGGCTTTGGGAGGATGGGTTTGGGCTTCGAGCTGTTGGTTGGAATGCTCTTTTAAAATTAAAAGCTCTTCTACTTCCTGTTCTGTGCACAGCTTCACTTAATTTTGGTTTGCTTCACTTAGTTTTGGTTCTTTCTTTCTTTCTTTCTTTCTTTCTTTCTTTCTTTCTCTCTCTCTCTCTCTCTCTCTCTCTCTCTCTCTCTCTCTCTCTTTCTTTCTTTCTTTCTTTCTTTCTTAGGCTATAACTATCTTTAAAACTTTTTTAATGTTTGTTTATTTTTGAGAGAGAGATGGAGCATGAATAGGGGAGGGGCAGAGGGAGAGAGAGGGAGACACAGAATCCGAAGCAGGCTCCAGGCTCTGAGCTGTCCACACAGAGTCCGACACGGGGTTTGAACCCACAAGCCATGAGATCATGACCTGAGCTGAAACCAAGGGTTGGACGCTTGACTGAGCCACCAGGAGCCCCGGGACCCTTATAATAGGGATATTGTTCCTCTCAGGAGAAAATATAGGTATATAATTACTAGGCAAGATATTTATTTTCTAAAATATTGCATTGTATTTCTGTTGGAATGAGAATATCTATGTTTTTCCCTCTAGTTCAGTACAAGTTATTGAGAGATAAATGAAGAAAATTATATTCCCCATATTCTTGTGCCCTGAAGACTATGAATAACATGTTTGATAGGTGTTTTCCTAGATGTGTTTCTCTCCCTCTTTTTTTTTTTCCCCTAACACTGGCTCTATACTAACTTTGTCCTAATTTTGTTTTTCCTCACCAACTTGTATCTTGGACATCTCACCTTATAATATATACAGATAGGCTAAATTTTCTTAATGGCATAAAATAGTCTATATTATGTGTGTACTACTCTTTTTGTAATTTGTTCATATTTTTTTCCCCTCTAGCACCATCAACTACAGTAAGGACCTTCCTCTAGCTCAAGGAATCAAGTTTCAGTAAAGGTGACAGTAAATTGGCGTTACATCACAGCTCACAGGCATTCTCGCAACTCTTTCTTCTGAAGACAAAGAAAAATTAAGATTTGCCCTGAATAAATAAATGCATTATTTTGAATATGCTTGGCTAATCTCTTAGCCCTGAGGCCCCAACTAAGTCAAGAGACTTATCTTTAAACAAATAAAAATACAGATGTCACAATATGAGCCATATTTAGTAACAGATAGATTGGGTGAATTTTTATGTTGCTAGTAGTTAATGCTTTAAAAAAATTTTTATATTATAATTTAGAAGAAACTAGTAGATGCTATAGTAGGAATTTGGAAAAACACAGAATGGAGAAGAAAAAGGAAGTCTTCTTGGTAGGCCGAGTGTGAGTAAAGGTTTCTGTAGTAAGTATTGATTCACCTTACCCTCGAGCATGTGTGGGGAAGAGTGGTGTTTGAAGGGAGTGTGTTGATGTTCGTGCACGTCGAGGAGCACAGCGCAATATCCATGGGGAATGCCTTGCTTTGTGTGAAACGACTAAGGGTTATTCATCGCCATTACCGCTTGCCTTGCTCATGTCCACTTGTGTCCCCACAAAAGAGCTGTGCATGGGTGGACCTAGGTTTTGCTCCTGCCGTAGAACCTGTACCCACCAAGGGCTGTGCCTATGTCTACTGAAAGTGTGCTGGGTTTCTTACGCAACATTAGACCATTGACTTTAGCTATTATGTTTATGCATTTGCCCTTGGATTTGTTCTGGGAGAATGACTACAGTGTGTGTGGCAGCATGTGGTAGTAGTGACCTGAGGAACGTTCACTCGTTCGTGGCTGAGAATCTGCCTCCTCCTCTCAGGAAGCTGAGTCTTTGGAGCGGGTCATCCCAAGGTTTCCTGTTGAGTCCGTGTTGGCTCTTGAAGGTCTCCTGTCGTCTTGGCAGTCTGTACTCTCTTGCCAGTTTGGACCTGGGCGGAAGCCTTCCAAGAAGATAACATTTGTAGATAATTTGATGCATCAGGATGTATGGACAGATTTGGACAACTGGCAAAGAATGGGTTATGACCCAGAGAAGTAATAAGCAAATGAGAAAACCAGGCAGTTATAAATTTATCAGGGTGGGAAAGGTATTCGTAATATGTCCGATGGCGTAGCTGTGACTGGTGTTCACCAATGCATGCTGTTGTCAACCTTGAGTATTAATTAAGCAAAATGCTGATGATGTGTACCTCTTGAGAGCTTGTTGGCCAGAAGAAGTCGGGGGTACATTAAAGAGGTGGACGGTTCATGTTCTTCAGTGGAAAATCAATAGTGCCTAAAATTACAAAAGAAATAGTAACAGGCTCATGCAGGTAGGGAGATAAACTTTTAGGAATCATATACTGACAGGCCATTATTATTTTGTAAAATTCTGCAAGGTGATTTTTTGATTGAAATATTTTCTTATATCTTGGGTTTTTCCAGCATATTATTTTTAAACAAATGTTCTAAATTACAAGCTGTATCAGTATTTTCACTTAACGTTTTTTACGTTTATAATTTCTGTTAGGTATTTAAGGAGGCTCTCCACCCTCCTGTGTATCTGTTAAAGCCATGACATGGTGGCCGATTTCCTAGCATGCTGGGGTGACTGGCAGCCCTCGTCTTGGGTGTAGAAGCCAAGTAAAATGAATTTTGAAAGCTTTTTTTGAAACCAATCCATAATTTTTCTACATAATGTTTCTAGCAGTTACAAGGAAATGTTTTTGTCACAATGCTTATTAAAACATTTTGCACTTAAATTGGCCCCCTTTGTTCTTTTTTACTGACCTAAGAAATAAAAGTTGCTTATTAGTGGGTTTTTTTTTTTTTTTAATGTTTATTTGAGAGAGCAAGCAGGAGGAGGGGCAGAGAGGGAGAGAGAGAGGGGGAGAGAATCCCAAGCAGGCTCCGCACTAGGAGCCCAGAGCCCGATGTGGGGCTTGACCCCACAGACTGTGAGATCATGCCCTGAGCTGAAATCCAGAGTTGAATGTTTAACCGAGTGAGCCACCCAGGCGCAAGCAAGTGGAGGTGTCCATCCGTGTGTGTTGTTACGGTCATATTTTTTCAGGTGCTAGCGATCCTGCAGTGTTTCGTGATCGCCGTTTCCACGGAGTCCCTCGTGACTGCTTGCATCTGCTACTGTAGTGGCACTGCCGGTTCCCCATCCCCTGTGTGTCCTGTGTGGACACAGGAGGTGGGGTTAGCGTGCCAGCTCCCACTCTGCCGTGAACCCTGTTTCTTGGCGTGTTGCTGTACTTCTCCAGGCCGGGGAGAGAGCATCCCGACGGCTGATCCTACGATCCTGACTCTTGTGCTTCCACCAGCAGGCGTCGGGATGCTCGATTGTTCTGGCTTCCCTTTGGGGAGGGGCACACTCGTGATGAAGACCACACGCGGTGGTGATGGGGCAGTTTTCTCAAAGGCAATGTGGTGCAATTTTTTCACTCCTCTCTTCCCTATTGTGTAACCACAGATCATTCTTGGTGGCATTTGTTGTCCCTGGGAATGCTGAAGGGACTGAGGAGTGTGCCTCCTTGCCCTTCTGCCCTTCCCTAACACTCACAGATTTGTCTCCTGTTGCCTTCACTGTAACGCTCTTTTATCTGCCTGCTAGGTGTAGACATTTGCAGTGATGACTGTGCTTTCTCCCCTTTTCCTGTTTATCCCCTCTTGAACGTAACTGCTCATGTTTGTTTTTTTTCCCTGCTGTTTGTTGACCTTAACGGGTTTTTACGAGGATGTATGATGAGATTAAGTACCAGGACATTTAGTTTTCAGTTCCAGAAAATGTTCACACATTCTGATGCACTGAAGTTTTGGACTTTTCATGCAATCAAATTACTGATTAAAAAAAAAAAAAATCTTTATTTATTTATTTACTTTGAGAGGTGGGGAGAGAGAGAGTGAAAATCCCAAGTAGGCTCCACGCTCAGTGCGGAGCCCAGTGTGGTGCTCGAACTCAAAATGGTGAGATCATGACCTGAGCCAGAATCAAGAGTCAGACAGTTAACTGAGTCATCCAGGTGCCCGCTTGGTTTCTTTTTTAAAGATTTTATTTTTCAGTACTCTGTACAAACAACATGGGGCTTGAACTTAACAACTCGGAGATCAAGAGTCACATGCTGTGCCACCTGAGCCAGCCAGGTGCCCCACATCTGTTGATCTCCTATAGTTTTAACAATTTAAGTGTAGAAAGTTAGGTTATAGTCTACAGCCATACCACCCTGAATGCACTCGATTTCGTCTGATCTCAGAAGCTAAGCAGGGTTGGGCCTGGTTAGTACTGGATGGGAGAAAGGTTATAAATTTTTCCTCTGCTTTTTCTTTTTTTAAAAGCTTTTTTTTTTTTAAATAGTTGTACCCAGTTAAAAATTTAATGAACCTAGAATGCTTAAAACACAGGCTGTCCCTCTTACTTCCTGAACTGCCCCCCAATTTACCAGAATGACCTCCTGTACATTTTCTAGGGTTGCTGACCACCTCCTTTCCTAAGTAATAAGATCCTCCTGCTGTTTTTCAGTAAATCAGTTGAGATGTTGTCTGCAGAGTTCTCAGTGTAATAGGTGAGGAGTAACTTTTTTATTTTTTACAATTTTATTAAGTCATCTCTACACCCAACATGAGGCTCGAACCCACAATCCCAAGGTCAGGAGTTGCCTGCTCTACTAACTGAGCCATCCAGGCCCCCTAGGATTAACTTCTTATCAGCTCTTCTCATTCCCCCCATTCCTCTTTTCTGTTGATAGCACAGCATTTGGTTAAGTCTGTAGTCATGATGTAATTATGACTGCAAAAGGCAATAAATCCTGCCATAAAGTCATGCATAGTTATCTTTTGTTTTTCCTGGAGTTAATAATTGTCCTTATTGCTTAATTGGCTCTATGTTTTTTTCTGTCTTAGTGTAGTAAAATCTAACATAAACTTCATTTTAACCATTTTAATGTGTGCGGCTCAGTGGCATTTTGTACATTCACTCATCGGTGCAACCATCACCACTGTCTGGTTCCAGAACATTTTTATCACCCCTGAGGAAACCCCATATCCGTTGAGCAGTCATTCCCCTTTCTCCCCTCTGCCCCAGTCCCTGGCGACCACCTGTCTGCTTTCCATCTCTACGGATTTGTCTATTCTGGATATTTCATAAAAATGGACTATTACTAATGATTTCCAAATGCCTGAGTTGTGTCACATGCCTATTAATATTTGCCAGTTACTCAGGTAGCTGTTTTTTATTTTTCCTGGAATCAGCTCTCCCAGTGCTCTGTCCTCTGCTTCAATTAGACTGGCCGCCCTGGGCTAGCTTGCAAGTGACATCTGTGGGTATCCCTTTGCTGCTCTTTGATATAGAGACTCTTGTTTCCTGGCTCCTATGCATTCCTTCTGATGGCATTGATACAGTAGTTTGGGTGGGGCACATCCTGCAGAAACTTCCCGAGTATGGTGATTTGGAGGTAGTTTTTGCAAAGTCTTCTAAAGGAAAGGGCTTTGTTCTTAGTTGGAATGGAAGATTTGGTGTAGGGTTCTGGATTTAAAATACAGATTGTTTCATTTTATTTTTGTATTGGAAAGGCCCATAAGTGTTTTGTGGTATTGACCTGTTGATCTTTAGTCCATTTGACCTTTGGGTATATGTTATGATTTGATCTGAATTGATTTTCCCAACTCCAAATTTGATGAAATGAATTTCCCTTTCCCCACCGATGCCTTGTGTAATACAGTGCATTTTTGTGGTTACCAAGATCTGTTTGTAGGTAGTATAAACTGATTTGTTGATGGGTGTATATATGTGGTTGTGTATATACAACCGGCATGGAGCCCATTGTGGGGCTCGAACCCACAAGCTGTGAGATCATGACCTGAGCTGAAAGTGAGAGTCGGATGCAGGCACCCCAATGAAAATTAAAATCTTGAAACAGCAGGCAGTGGGCCTAGCTGGATCATTTGTGAAGTATTTTACCTGCCCGTTGTCTTTTTTTTTTTTTTTAATTTTTTTAAATGTTTGTTTATTTTTGACAGAGACAGAGCACAAGTGGGGGAGGGACAGAGAGAGAGGGAGACACAGAATCTGAAGCAGGCTCCACGCTCTGAGCTGTCAGCACAGAGCCCTGACGTCAGGCTTGAACTGACGAACCTTGAGATCATGACATGACCGGAGCCGAAGCTGGATGCTTTCTGACTAAGCCACCCAGGTGTCCTAGGCTGTTGCTTTCTAAGGAGGTAGATTACGTTTGGAAATGGAAACTCAGATCCTTTAACTGTTCTACATTTGCTCTGGGCTGTTGAAGGTCTTTTTCAAAAGCCCAGCAATTCTGAAGTTTGGGATACTATTGAGTTGTCTTTATGGTGTTGAGCTGTAGGTGGCAGTGTTGGTCAGAACAAGTGCCTCATTTTGGCAGGGACGTGAGTTGTGTTGCCTGTGGTGTCTAGGTCACCATGGAAAAGGTGTTCTGCTCAGCACACAGATGTGGTAAGCACCATGCTCCACTTTTATGGGCTGTTTTACATTCCAGCACCCTTGGTAACCCCCTTTTCCTACCTCTGGTCTGCTAACTGTACAGATCACCTGAGCTTCAGTCGATTACTCACTTGGGGTAAAACCTAAGCCCCAGAATGTCAGAGAAAAAAAAACAGCATTTGACTGTAATTGCAGATTAGTGTCTTTTGTTTTAAATTAAGAAATGTTATTAAGTTGTTTTATTTTCCATCCACTCCCCTCCCTGGCGTATGTGTGAGTTTCCCCCAGTTTGAGCAACCCCGGGGGATATTGTATTTGTTTTACTTAAACTTTTATGGTACTTCCTATGTTCCAGGCACTTTCCAAAGCACTTAACAAATGTAAACCCACTTAATTCTCCTAACAAGGTGTGAAGTAGGTACTATGATAATCCTCAGTTTATTAATGAGGAAACTGAGGTACAGAGAAGTTAAGTAAATTTTCCCCAAGTGAACCGGCTGATAATCATTGGGGCTGAAATGTGAACCAAAGCAGTCTGGCTCCCTAGTTAGTACTCTGGTGACAAATCACCTAAAATTAGGGAGTGTTTTTTTAAATAATTTTTTAAAGTTTATTTATTTATTTTGAGAGACAGAGAGTGAGTGAGCAGGGGAGGGCCAGAGAGAGGGAGAGAGAGAATCCCAAGCAGGCTCTGCTGACAGCTGTGATGTGGGCTCAAACTCAAGAACCTTGAGATCATGACCTGAGCCAGAACCAAGAATCAGATGCTCAACTGACTAAGCCACCCAGGTGCCTCTAAAATTAGCAAGTTTTTGCAGGACTCTTCCTGCCTACCTCTCTTTTAATTGCTCTCCATTCATTTTTTCTTCTATACAGTTCTATATTTTTTATTTTGGTATAATAACAAACTTAAAAATGGCAAATACAGTGTAAAGAACTTGTTTCCCAGTAAGTATTTGGGAGTATGTTGTTGACTTCATCTCCCATCCCCCCAAATACTTGCATATTTCCCACAAACAAGGACATTTTCCTACATAACTGTAATAAGTGATCAAAATCAGGGAGTTACGGATACATTACATCTTATTGTCAGCTCCCATCCAACTTTTGCCCCTTGTAGCAGTAATGTCCTTTATCCCAAAGGACATTTTGTCTTCACTTTTTTCTTGACTCTCATGACCTTGGCACTTCTGAGATTGCAGGCCACTGACTTGCTCGAATGCCCCTCAACTCGGTGTTTCCTCTTGAGTAGATTCAGATTTTGTGTCTTAAGTACAGTCATGGGTGATGCTGTGTTTCTCTCGCAGCATCTTCTCAGGTGGTGCCTGGTTGCAATTTGTCTATTACTGAGGATGTTAATGTCTATCTCCCTCTTAGGGTGGTGTCAGCCAGCTTTCTCCATGTAAAGCATTTCTTGCCTCCTTTGTAAATGAACATCTTTTGTGGGGAGAAACTTTGAAACTACCTACGTGGCCTGTTTTCCCTCAAATTTTTCATTTCTTTACTTATTTCTATTTGTACTTAGGTTTCTCTATTTTTCCCAATAAGTTACATGCTCCCAATAAATTTTGATACCTGATTTGGCCAGCAGGATTCCTGTGAAACTGGCTACTTTTGATGTGTTCTCACTCTTTGAGCCCTTCCTTCCTTTTTGGGGAAAGACGTCTCAGGTCCTTCTTGGACCTACCTGTACCGGCCCTGGAATCAGCCATTTTCTCTGAAGAGCTCTGATGCCTCTTAGTCAAGAATCTTGGTTAGAAGCCAAGGCGCGTCAACGTGAAGATGTCAGTGCTCCTGGGAGTTCAGAGTGGACAGAGCTGGGAAATAACATGCACACACAAATACATCTGTACTTATATAACCTTTCTGCATTTATGGACTCCCATGAGGCCACATCAGAACTTCACGTCCAGTTCAACATCACAGTGCCTGTTCTAGTTTTTGCCTTCCAGGATTTGCTTCTCTTGTCTCTCCTAGTCAGAAACCTGCTTCCCAGGACCCTTGTGGCTTGTTCTCGTCGGTTTAACCAATCTCCCATCCTCCCGAGAACACCCTGCTCACCTCACTCTGGTTCTCAGGGTGCTGGGCTCACCTCCAACATGGCCGTCTTCCTCCCCCACGTCAAGCTCTGGTCTCCACCCACACTTTCTTCTGCATGGGGACGTCCTTCTTACCCATGTAATGGCTTGAGGACTGCACGGTTGAGGAAGAGAGGCACTAAAGAGGGGCTGCACAGTTTTAGGTCAGATTCCCAATGGTGTTTGAGTGCCCCTCACGTTGCCTGCCTGCCTGCCTGCCAGTCACGGAGCACAGATGCCTGGGGCTTCAGCTGGGTGTACAGGGAGACACTAATCTGGGATGTGGAACACCTGTGTCTTAGGCACAGCTCGGCTTCTAGTGGGCTGAAGGCCGTGTGAGAAATCATCTGACCTCTCTGGCCCTAGCTCTTGTGTGTCAAGTGAATGGGCCGGACCACATCTGCAGTCACGAAGCTGGTGCCTAATAGGGTCGGGAGGTGTGGCGCACCTGGGCGGCTCAGTCTGTCAGCCGTCTGACTCTTGATTGCAGCTCAGGTCATGATCTCCTGGTTTGTGGGATCGAGCTGCCCGTTGTGTTCTGTGCTGACCGTGCAGAGCCTGCTTGGGATTTTCTCTCTCCTGTTTCTGCCCCTCCCCCGCCTGTGTTCACCTGCTCTCTCTCTCTCAAAACAAACATTGAAATAAAAGTTAAAAAAAAAAAAACAAAACTGGTGCCTGATGGCCCATGACCGGCCTAGGTGCCTTTTCTGTTTGGGATTTAGCTTTTATAAAAATCGAATTAACATTTCTTACAGTGGAGGTGGTGGACTTTAATTAGCCATGCTTGGGCACAGCTCAGACCTTATCCAGCTTCACACATTTCTTTCCAGCCCAGGGGCTCAGTGGCTTTATTCTTTTGGGTCTCATGAATTAGGCATATCTCAAAGAGCCCTTCTTGGCTAAGGACAGTTTTTCTGCCAAGAGTGAAGCAGTTTCTAGACTGAAGTCAGGGAGCTGGCATTACTTAGGATATTACGTTAGCTATTTGAACAGATACTACAAAGAATAAAGGCAAAACAAAATTGTTTCTCTCCTTTAACAGTTCAGGTGTAAATAGTCCAGGATGGATCAGTGACCCATGGTGTCCAGGCCTTAGGCTTCTGTGTTGTTCCACATAGTGAGAGATGGCTCAGTGCCATCACACATTTCAGCTCATAGGTAGTCAGGGGAAGGCACTCTTCCACTGGAGGGTGTGACCCAGAAGCGACACATGTTACCTCCACTCACGTTACAGAGGCAGAACTTAATCACACAGCATACACAACCCATGAGAGTTTGAGAAACAAACCTTAATTCTTTTTTCTTTAATGTTTGTTTATTTTGAGAGCGAGAGAATCCCAAGCAAATTCTGCACAGCCAGCGCAGAGCCCAGTGCAGGGCTTGAACTCACGAACCATGAGATCACGACCTGAGCTGAAGCCAAGAGTCAGACGCTTAACCCACTGAGCCACCCGGGTGCCCCACTTTTTTCTTTTTTTAAAGCAATCTCTACCCCCAACGTTGGACTGGAACTCATGACTGCAAAATCAAAAGTTGCATGCTCTGTCGACTGAGCCAGCCAGGCACCCCCAAAGCTTCCTTCTTGGGAGCTGCGTACCCAGTCAAAACTTGGGTGTTGCATTATGTTGAGAGATGATAGAAGAGTTATTGGAAAATTAACAGCTTCCAAAGCTGTATTTATTAACAAATATTCTCCTCTGGAATTGTCTGGGATATTCTCCGTCCCATGTCGTGTTGCTTCTTTATGTGGGTAATCTGCCAGTTAAGAATGTATTTGGATTCTGCCTTCATCCCTTAGCAAAAAAGAGAGGTAGTGAGCTCCCAAAGCAGCTAATTAGGGAACTTTCGAAGTTGGTTAGGGAAGAGTGGGAGGAGGTGGAACAGAGAAATTTGGGCAGATGGGATGAGGGAGGCAGGGTTGGCAGAGGTAGGTGGGAAGCCCTGTGGAAACAACGGGCTAAAAGGAAGGAGCAAATCCTGGGGGAAGGTGGTGCTGGTACAAAAGGGGTAAATGAGAACCCAGGAACCAGGACGTAAGCTTCCACCAGTGAGGCCTCTCTGCTCCGTTTTCTATTCTCTGGCTCAGTGGATTCTTAATCCTTCACCCTGGGGATTGTCACAAGGGTTGGATTCGATTGCCAGCTCTGGGCCATGTGACGCTGGGAAAGCCATATCTCTTCTAAGACTCACTATCTTACTCCGTAAATTGGGCCTGATCCTCCTTCCATGCTTCTCTTCCCAACACTCCCGTAAGATACAAATGCAATTTCACATAAGAAAATTTTCTGTGCAAAGTCTAACAGACCGATGGTACCGATAGGAGGGATAGAGCTCCCTGCATTCTGTGTGGAAGTGGTGTAAGCCTGGGCCATTCCAGGGGCAGGGATTTTGTTAAGACGAGGTCACAGTTGTTGACCCATAGGGGTCACCCTGATTAAAAGGTCATTCCTTTCGCAGATACGGTCCAGGGGAGTAGGCCCCTATTTGACAGGTCCTGGGTTTCAGAGTAGCCACCTGTCTGGAGAGATGGAGAAGAAGATGAGTGTGTCTCAGGTGGATGAAGAGAAACACCTTAGGCTGGGCCATGGAATCGTAGCATCTCCAGAGCGGCCTCTGATGGTGCCCAGTCCCTTTGAGGAAGTCCTAGCAGGGGACTTTTGACAGGGGCCCAAGAAACATGGCTTGAACTTGTCTGATCTTGGATTGCTGGGAGCCAAATAGCCACAGAACGAAGTGTGTCCACATTTGACCTGGTTTGAGCTGGTGATCTCGTCACTTGTTTGGTTTTCAGCTGTGAAAATCCCCCGAGGGGACTGAGTGTGCTGCCACCTGAGGACATGCAGCCGTGAGCTAGGAAGGTGAGCTTTGCTCACTCTCTCCAACAGTGTGTGCGAGCGAAGCTTGACCTGTGTTCTTTTTCATAGCCTAAGTGCCACATTGCCTTATCTTTCCTAGGGCTAGAAGGAGGGGGACAGCGTCCCAGGGATGCATCTTGTTGTATTTCACACTGCAACTTGGAGAATCAGGTGTTTGTGTTAGACCACATCCCTCAGTATTAACAGCTTTAATTTTGAAGTCTTAACAAACCATTTTAAAAATAATCAAGATTCAGTGAAGATTTTTTTTTCCTTGCCCTGAAGTAATCTGTTCCAACTTACAAAATTAGGCGTAATCATTGCAGTATTTCCCCAGTGGTTTGTTTTGTTTTACCGATTGATGGAGTGATTGAGAGAGTCACAGTGAGCAAGGGGCAGAGAGAGAGAGAATCCCACAAGGGGCAGAGAGAAAGAGAAGTGGGGCTCACCTGGGGCTCGTGTTTTACTCCGTGGGGGTGGGGGGCTCATGTTCACCTGAAGTGGGGCTTGAACTCGCCCCAGGCAGGGCTCCAGCTCACAAACTGTGAGATCCTGACCTGAGCAGAAGTCAGATGCTTAACTACTGAGCCACCAGGTGCCCTCCCCGGTGCTTTAAATTGTGACTCCAGATACCCAAAGCAGAGTGATCAAATGATTTTAACCTCTTGAGATGGAAAAGAACCTTTAAAGGAAAAGTTTCAGGGCATTTTCTACAGCTTCTGGGCTGTAGACTCTTCATCTGGTGACTCCGTGAATTTTTATTCTCACAGTTTGCTCCACGCAAAGAGTCAAAGATAGGACGTTTTCTCGCCTCGGCCTCCCTCTGCCATTCCCCTTAGCTGCCAAGTAAATGACAAATCATTCTGGTATTTTCTGTGAGTTCAGGTAAGCTGAGGGCCTCCCAGCCTTCTTGCCCATTTGTATTTTTTGACCTCTACACGTTTAATGATGCCTTTCTCATGATCGTACTGCCTCCTTTCCTCCTTGAGGGATTTTGTTTTATTCTTGCTCACAGAAAGTACAGCCATGTTGGCTGCAGGTGGTTTGGACTTCACCAGAACTATCTCCACCGTGGCCTTCCAGAACATCCACACCACAGAGGGCGCGTGCCTCACTGTAGAGATTTCATGGGCTGCATGCCTCTCAGGCTAAGTGGCTGGACTCATCACAGTCTTGGGCTTTTATAAATAACCTAGTCCCTGTGTCATTTCATCCGCCCTACAGGATGCTTCTCTGTAACATGCTTTTTCTGAAGTGGGCAAAAGCCTGATTGCTCCCTTAGAGTTGCCTAAATGACTTGAAGAGCTTGAATTTTTAGTAGCTTTCAGAAAGAAAGGGGGCTTTTAACTATTTCCTCCAGCAAAGACTCTCTGGCTGACTTGTGTACCATCAAGGTTCATAGTGCCAGCCGCACTGTGACTCATACTCAAATAATCACTACAGGAAGTTTGCTTTAGGATGCTTCTTGGGCTTACAAGGTCTACTTCTGGTTCATTGTTATTTCTTTTTTCTGTGTGGGTCCCCTAACAAGGAAGGTTACAGAAAGCTTTTTACGAGCATCTTCACCCCCAAAGTCAAATTGACTTCTCTCTCCTTTTGCCCCCAGCAGTTAGGATGTGCCCTTATTTTCAGCTGTTTCCCTCAGTAAATGAAAGCTCTCTGAGGTCAAGACCTTGTCTAGTTGATTCAAGATTTTGTTTAGTTGTCTCTCCTGCATCTAACGAGGTGCATGGCACCTAGTGTGGAATCAGTACATGTTTTCTGAGTAAGCAAATTAATGGATGCTTTGTCGAAGTTTTGGCTTCTTTATGTATGTATAGGGAAAGAAAAACATTTTATTCTACTCTCTTAGGTTCGTTAACTGGGACCTGTGAATTAAACACTTCCTTCACAGTGACATGTTTATTTCTTAAACTAGTTCTTTCCTATACACACTGGTTGTCAAATCTCATTTCACTTACCCTCTTAACCATAAAGGAACAGGTAAATGGTGTCTTT
The DNA here is from genome assembly GCF_018350175.1 of Felis catus. Lineage (NCBI taxonomy): Eukaryota > Metazoa > Chordata > Mammalia > Carnivora > Felidae > Felis > Felis catus. The sequence goes on along the minus strand of NC_058368.1, from coordinate 104,089,297 downwards.
TTCAAGGGAGTGTTGATTGTGGGTGACATGCAGATGGTGGGGCGGGAGCAGTCTATGAGCTGTGACTCAAGTTGAGCAAGTTTGTGAGCCATAAGAAAGTTCTTCTCCTTCATTTTTAAGAACTTTTTAAATTTTTCTATAGGAATTCTCATTAAGTTTAGACAGTTGTGAAATTGGGAACTTAATAAAGTTCTTTTTGTTTTGTTTTTAAATGATCTTTTTTAAATGAGCACCTGGATGGCTCAGTTGGTTAAGCATCTGACTTCAGCTCAGGTCATGATCTCATGGTTTGTGGGTTTGAGCCTCACGTCAGGCTCTGTGCTGACAGCTTAGAGCCTGGAGCCTGCTTCAGATTCTGTGTTTCCCTGTCTCCCTGCCCCTGCCCTGCTCACCCTCTGTCTCTCTCAAAAATAAACATTAAAAAATTTTTTAATCTTTTTTCTTAATGTTTATTATTTTTGAGATAGAGAGCGTGAGTGGGGGAGGGGCAGAGAGAGGGAGACACAGAATCTGAAGCAGGCTCCAGGCTCCAACTTGTTAGCCCAGAGCCCGACATGGGGCTCAAACTCCCAAACCGTAAGATCATGACCTGAGCCAGAGTTGGATGCTTAACCAGCTGAGCCACCCAGGCACCCCTGTTTTGTTTTGCTTTTGAGAGAGAGAGAGAGAGTGTGGAGGGGCAGAAGGAGAATCTTAGGCAGGTTCCCCGACTCAGTGCAGAGCCCTGCTCCATCTCATGACAACAAGATCATGACCCGAGCCGGAATCAAGAGTTGGTTGCTTAACCGCCTGAGCCACCCAGATGCCTCTGGAACTTAATAAAATTCTGATTGAAATAAAGGGACATTGGGCCTCCTGGGTGGCTCTTTCAGTTAAGCATCTGACTTTGGCTTAGGTTCTGATCTCATGGTTCATGGGTTCAAGCCCGACATCAGGCTTTGTGCTGATGGTACAGAGCGTGCTTGGGATTCATTCTCTTTCTCTGTCTCTCTCCCTCTCCCTTTCTCTCAAAATGAATAAACAACAACAACAGCAAAAATCATGGGACATTAAAATAAGAAGTTTTGCTCTTGGATGGCTTCTGGACTTTGAACTAGCAGAAGGTCCCTTCAGGTTGGGCCACTTGGGGAACTTGAGCCGTTTGGGCATTGCCTCAGCTGACTCCACAGTCCAGTGTTAGGTGTCCTCCTGAACACTCAGGTTCAAAAACACCCTTTACATTGAATCCTGTCAAATCACCAGTTTGTTTTTAAGTTGAAAAAATGGTTAAATGTTAGCAGTTTATTTGGGCCAAACTACACATGAGGTTTTAATTTTCATGCTTTTTTTTTCAAGAAGAGTTAATTTCTAAGAGTTAACTTAGGAGGCGTCTGGGTGGCTCAGTGGGTTATGTGTTCAACTCTTGATTTTAGCTCAGGTCATGAGCCCCATGCGGCGCCTGCTTGGGATTTTCTTTCTCTGCCCCTCCCCCTGTTTGTCTCTCTCAAAATAAATAAACTTTTTAAAAAAGGAATTGGTATCATGAATATTATGAGAAGCAAAATATTAGATATGAAGCAATGGCTGAAAGTTTCAGTGAATAATTTATAAATAAGGAAAATAACCTCAGAGAAATAGAGATCATTTGTCCACGTGCATGGAGCTGGGAAATAGATAATTAAGGGAACCTACATCTGGCTAAATCTGAAACCCATGAACTTTTCATGAAGTCTCACTGTCCCTTGATTTGTATTCAGTCTAGTAACCTCCTTGGTCAAGTTTAGAAGTGAGCATTCACTGGAGCTATTGGAAAGCCTTGAGCTTCTCTACAATTGTGTGGTTGCTTGAAATTAAAAAAGCATTTCAGTATGTTGTTAGCATTAACAACCATCTTTTTTAAATGTACAAATAAATTATTTTCTTATTAGGGAAGCAAGGCATTTGGAAAAACCAACAAACCAGAAAGTATATGTCGGCCGAAGAGACAAAATGTGGCAGCCGTGATCTCACCACCTGGAGACTAGCACTGTCAACAGTGGGATGTTTGTCCTGATCTCTCTGTGCTCATTTATTTAACAGATATTTATGCAGCACCCACTCCGGACCATATACTGTACTAAGTGCTGGGGTAGTTTGGAGAACAAGCAGACATAGTCTTTGCCCTCAGTCTAGAGGAGGCCAAAGTCAATCAACAAGTAAACCAACAAATACATTGACTATACGTTGAGATATTGGAAACAAAATGCCATTAAAAAAAGAGGGGAGCTGTGATAAGGAATTCTGGAGTGAGAGAGGAATGAAGACTATGCTGATTTAGACCGGAAGGTAAGGAACGACCTTGCTGAGGGGAAGGCATTTCAGCAGAGATAAGAATGGTTAAGTAGTCATGATACAAACTGCCGAATGTCTGGCCAAGGTACAGTCAGGGCAGCGAGGGGGATCAGAACAGGCCACCCCAAAAAAGGTCTGCTTTGGCATACTGCACATTGAGAGCTGAAGGTGGTTGAGAAACAGCAGATACGGGAAGAGCTCTCTGACCTCTCCCTTGGTGCCTAAAAGTGGAGCGTAGCTCTCCTGGAAGCAAGGTGCCCTCCCTGTGCCGGGAAGAGGAGCGCTTTCTTACCTTTTTACGCAGGGCGTCAACACAAGATGAGTCTGCACAAACAAGCCTTAGGAAAACAACATTTTTTTTGGTGCTAACTTCCTCCTTGTATTTCCTAGGCGCTTTTTCACACTTTACTGCTTTTAGCCCCAAACCACTTTTCCTTTGTCTTGTCACCTCTCTGCAATTTATTGCTCTTTGCTGTACTGGTACCCAAGCCCCAGGTGTAATTGCTTCTTCGGGGTTTTCACTTCTGTCTAGGAAAACACCCATGTATTTTTCTTATTACATTTTTTATTTTTATGTATTTTGGAAAAGAGCATGAGTAGGGGAGGGGCAGAGAGAGAGGGAGAGAGAAAGCCAAGCAGGCTCCCATGAGCAGTGAGATCATGACTCGAGCCGAAACCAAAAGTCAGAGGCTTAACTGGCTGAGTCAGTTCAATTCCTGGGCCCCAGCCAAACAACCTGAGAGGGTCAAGGAAAAGTCTCTCCTCCCCTTCAGCAGGAAGGAGGCTGGCACATTTGACAGGCTTTCCAAAAGGAGCAACAGGAGACCAAGATGGCTGGTCTGGAGTGAGGCAGGGCACACGGGCTAGAACCTGTGTCGCACATTTTCATAGGACACAGAAGAGAGAGAGAGTTGTGTCCCATGGGGACATTAATTATACATGTAATTTTAGAAACAAAAAAAAGGGGGGAAATTGTGTGCATGATTACTGTCACTTGTTTTTGTTTGTTAGTTTTTTCATTATCAATACATAGATGGTGAGTGCTTAGTCTCTGTGCATGAATGTCCTTCCATGGGTAACCCTGCCTGTTCTTTGCTCTCCCACTGCCTTTGTGAGAGAAAAAACTAGGCGACCTATTTCTGCTGACATAACATAAATTGGGAAAAAGAAAAACTGCTGCTTTCTTGTACACAGAGCTATGAAAGTAGGTCCCCGGGACTGAGTAAAACCCACACATGGACATTTTCCTTCCTGGAAAATATTTTTTGTTACTGGCCTGTCTCCTACCCTCTTTGAAAGCTTAGGCAGAGGACAACAATCAAATGTGTACAGTGTTAATATCATTAAATTCTAGCACCTTAAAATCACATTATCTACCTCCTCTTATTTTCTTCCAAATCGGTGTTTAATCAGAGCCATCCATACTCTGATTTTTCCAGGAAATTCATATGCCCCCTCTGCCCTTCTGTGGGGCATTTGCGAAGATAGTTTGTTCGCTTTGAATCACTGTGCTCTTGTTGGTCACCGTCAGTGTTTTCCATTGATCGTCACTGAATGGCCACAGGGAAAATGGCACGTGCCAGTGCTGGGATGTGATTGTTTCTCCTGACAACACTGAATATCACAGTATCTGGTCCTGACAAATCCACCGTCACAGGCTCAAGTGTGAAAGACTATGTTTTGAGAGGCAAGTACGACAAAAATGGTTGGCGTATTTTGGGTGGTACTTAATGACAAGCTTACCCAAGACAAAGCACAGAAAGAAAACAAGCCAGGGACCATTTTTATACTTGGGTAATTTCCCAGGGCTTGCACTGGCCTCAGAGAAGAGAAATTTCTTTTCAGGTCTGTGCCCTGGAAAACTTGACTTGGTTAGACTGATTAAAAAAAAAAACAAAACACCTCCACATCCTCACACACCTGCTCTGAGGGAAACACCGCCTGCAATCTCCACCCAACTGGAATTCCCCACTCGATCCACTTTTTGGTAAAACTGAAATATGAGATGTGACGGGTGGCTCCAGCTCTCGTCCCATGAACCAGAACATTCCATGATTAGTGTTGGTGTGTGTGTATCGGGGGGCAAAATACACTGCAAATTCAGACCAGTCTGATGCTTAAGAGATTGGGGATCATTGTACTGGGCAGTTGTTTTTCCGAATTATCACGAAGGGAGAAAAATCTAATACAATTAGGTTATTGCTGTTAATGGATTTTCTTCAAATCCAACCTGTTTCCTGGCCGTCTGTCACCTGTGAAGGGAGGAAGACATGTGAAATGTGTTTCCTTTTAAATGTTTGTTTATTTAGAGAGAGGGAGAGAGAGAATCCCAAGCAGGTTCAGAGCTGTCAGCACAGAGCCTAATGTGGGGCTTGAAACCACAAATTATGAGATCATGACCTGAGCTGAAATCAAGAGTCATATGCTTAAACGACTGAACCACCCAGGTGCCCCTTGAAATGTGTTTTATTAAGCAAGTCTGAGGCCCAGAAAGAGGGCAAGTTTCCTTGAGGAAGTAGGGGAGCTGTAAGATTCCCAGTTGGGTCCTTTGGATGCAGCATTTGAATGGGTGGATGGAAGCCAGGTATGGCTATTCTTCCCTGAATGGCCTCTCAAAGCATGGGAGACTCTATTTAGTGGGGATAACTTAGAAGCAATGCCGAATACACTTGCAAGCCTTCTTTAGAAAAATTCAGTGTGGGGTGGTGGCTGGGTGGCTCAGTTGGTTAAGCATCCGACTCTTGATTTCGGCTCAGGTCATGATCTCATGGTTCATGAGTTCAGGCCTTGTGTTGGGCTCTGTTGCTCTCCCTCTCTGTCTCTCTTGCACTCTCTCTTCCTCAAATAAATAAATTAATAAGCTTAAAAAAAGTTAGACGGTATGATCAGTACTGAATGTGCTTTACTTGTTCTCATGGTAACTGCAAGGACAGGTTGGGCTCCAGACTATGTGCCAGGTGGAGGTCATCTCTGACACGCAGTGGTCTGGGGTTGGCACTTGCAGGGTGGTGAAGCATGAGTGACTCAAACAGAGAGGGTGACCCTGTCAGCAGAGAGGCTTGCTGTCTTCTGCCTGAGTGGATGCTGGGCTCCCTGCTCACCACTCTTTCCTCTTTACTGCCTGTTTCTCCTTTCTTCTGCTTTATTTCTTATCATCTTCTGTTTCCCCATCGCATTATGGCCTCATACAAAGAGTCAGACCTGGTCACCAGAAAACCAGAATGCTCGGGACGCCTGGTTGGCTCAGTTGGTTAAGTGTCCCACTCTCGGTGTGGGCTGAGGTCATGATCTCATGATTTCATGAGTTTGAGCCCTGCCTTGGGCTCTGTGCTGACAATGCAGAACCTGCTTGGGATTTTCTCTCTCTCCCTCTCTCTGTCCCCTCCTGGTCCTGCTTTCTCTGTTGTCTCTCTCAAAATAAACAAACTAACAAACTTGAAGAAGAAGAAGAAGAAGAAGAAGAAGAAGAAGAAGAAGAAGAAGAAGAAGAAGAAGAAGAAGAAGAAGAAGAAAGAAGAAGAAGAAAGAAGAAGAAAGAAGAAGAAAGAAGAAGGAGGAGGAGGAGGAGGAGGAGAAGAAGAAGAAGAAGGAGGAGGAGGAGGAGGAGGAGGAGAAGGAGGAGGAGGAGGAGGAGGAGAAGGAGAAGAAGGAGGAGGAGGAGGAGAAAGGAGGAGGAGGAGGAGGAGGAGGAGGAGGAGAAGGAGAAGGAGGAGGAGGAGGAGGAGGAGAAGGAGAAGGAGAAGAAGAAGAGCAGAATGCTCTTTTCCTTCTGGCAAGCCTCCAAAAATTGTGTTTTTAGTTATTCTTAGAGATGTTTCTCTTTTTAATTGGTTTTCCTGTGCTTTTTAAGTCACCAATTCTTGCTTTCTTTTCCTTTGAACTATTAGGTTCTGAGGTAGTCTGGGTGCTTGAGAATTCTGGAGGTTTGCAACCTGGATAATGGAGGTGATGTAAACGAGTTATGTAGCAATAGAAACTAATGGAACAAATGAGGATTTTCATTGTTACTGGGGAGGAAAGAATTTTTAAGATCAAAACAAAATGCCTTAGACACTGGCATAGAATCTGGATGTTTAAATCTTATGTGGTAGGACCAGAGTCCTAGGAGATATTCAGTAGCAGTAATACATTGATTTACATTTTCCTAAGATCCAGAAGATATTAGTTTCAAAAGACTTTGTGAACATCAATTAATTCTTAGCAAATATAGCTTGGTAATGAATTTGTTCCCCTATTAATAATGGCAACCTTCCATGTGAATTAAACTTACTCATATTGATGCAACTGTAGGGGAGCAAAATTTGCCTCTTCAAAATGTGTCTCTTTGGCACGTGGATTATTTTAGACTGTTTTCAAGAAACAGAAGGCTCAGAAAGAATCTTTGACCTTTCCCTTAACTGCCTGAAAGGACCTAGATAAACTTCTCCAGGAAAGGAGCTACGACCATAGAAACTATAGTATAATATGAACTAGGTATGGTAGACAGAAGGAACCTATCAGTGCCTATTCAATCAAAGTTCTCTCTCTGTCCCATTGTTTTTGGATGGCCCAGCAAATGTTTGTTTACCAAACATTGACTCTTTACGTTATTCCTATGAATTGCCTGCCTTCTCTTTATAGCACCAGACTCAGAACCCCTCCTCCTTAGTCCAGAATGTCCTATAAATCTCCTCTTGCCTGACTGTCTTTGAAATCTCTCATGTTTATGTGGATTCCCTGTGTACACATAATTAAATTTGAGTTTATCCTGTGAATCCATTTTATGTCAATTTAATTCATAGACCAGCCAGAAGAACCTTGAAGGTAAAGGAAAAATTTTCCTCCCCAACAAAATTACCAGTGGTAAAAATATAATCTGAAGCAAAGGAAAAGTCACTCTCTTTCCTTCAAGGTCTTCTGACTTACTAATTATTAAATTGACATGAGACAGATCAATAGAAGAAAAAGCCAAAGTTTTATTACATGCTCACAGAAGACCAGTAATGAAACTGAGACCTAAAGAAATGACCAAGGCAGGCGGGCACTTTTTTACACTTCATTTATGTATTTGCTTGTTTCTTTATATTTATTTATTTATGTATGTATGCATTTATTTATTTATTTATTTATTTATTTATTTATTTATTTATAAAGATAGACTTTTAAAAGTTTATTTATTTTGGGAGACAGAGAGAGGATACAGGGCAGAGAGAGAGGGAGTGAGAGAGAATCCCAAGCAAGCTCTGCACCATAAGCACAGAGCCTGATGCTGGGCTGGAACCCACAAACTGTGAGATCATGACCTGAGCCAACATCACAAGTTGGATGTTTAACTGACTGAGTCACCCAGGTTCCCCTTTATACTTTTTAGACAAAGAGACAATAAATCCCTGATGAACTGACAAGGCAGAGAAATTCTAAATGGAATTTGGGCTATGGTAGTAAAGTCATCAAAAAAAAAAAAAACCCAAAAACAAACAAGGAGTGGTTTAAACTGACTTCTTGGCTTTAAATTTCCCATCTCTGGTGAAAAGCATGTCTCTTCCTCCTGGTATAGGAAGGTACCTTTCACTTGGGAGATTTATTTCCTGCTTTCAGGGGGACAAAGGAGGTTCTGAGTGTCCTTCTTGTATAACTTGTATGTAAAATAGTCAATATGCCAAAGTAGCACCTTTTGGGGGCAGCCTGCCTTTGGCCCTTACAATCATGAATACAGGCCTTAAAATTGAACCTAAACTTCATACCTCCTTGAAGTCTTAGGATCATACTGCTAAATGGGTTTTGGTAGGCAATTGAGCACAACATTCTGCTCTTAAGCAAAGACAAATTGTCCCAAAAAGATCAAAATCAAATATTTATTAAAGTTTCTGGAGAAAGTTTGCATAACCTGAGGCAAAATGTAAATTCTTGGGCTTTTGTTATATTTCACAAAAAATGGAAACTGAGTAATTTTCAGAATGGTTGAATTTATCTTGTCCATATAATAGTTTGTGATGTGTTTGCTGGTTAATAACATGTGATATAACATGGAGTCTGCAATAATGTTAATTTGGGGTATCTTTGGAATTAGTTTTTTTTTCCTACTAGTTGTAAGATTTTTCAAAGTATTATACTCTGGATTTAGGACAAGTTGATGAAGCACAGAGTATGGTATGAAGAGGCTAGCATTTTGAATTCATCACCTGGATTCAAGTGCTTTTCCCTGCCATTTAATCCCTTGGGCAAGTCCCTTAGCTTGGACTTCAGCTTTCTCATCTGTACGATGGTAATACTAATATGTGCCTTAATTTTTTTAACCAGTTGTGTGTGTGTGTGTGTGTGTGTGTGTGTGTGTGTGTGTGAGAGAGAGAGAGAGAGAGAGAGAGAGAGAGAGAGAGAGAGAGAGAAAGTGTGTGTGTGGCTTGAAGGCTTGAAGGTAGATTGTATAAAGAAGGGCTTTGTAACAAGTTCCTATTTCTATTGTATAAGGAAGTTCATATAATTTGTCTCATAGGAAGAAACTGCAGGTTTGTTGTTAATTTCATTCAATTATGAGGTGCTCATCTCCAACACAAGTGACACTTAAACAAGTTTAAAAAAATGAAGGGAGAAGTATGTGCACAACATTCCTGGTAGGTGAGACTCAGGCTGTCTTCCTATCATGCCATCAACACAGCAGCCCTAAGCACTTGGTGACACTGTTATGCATCACTGTGCTCATTATCTCAATGAATCCTCCCAATGAATCTGCAGAATTGTGAGTCATTATCCCCATTGCAAGTGATGTGACTGATGCTTCGAAAGATAGGGAACCTTGCCAAACCTCATTAGTAACCAAAAGAAAAATTTGAGTCAAGAGATTTGGGTTCTAGATTCCATGCTCTCAATAGTTGATAATTTTGCCTTTGAGCTCACAAGTCATTGGGTTTAGGAATGTTATCTTCATTGGCCTATCTCTTCTTCCAGAACTTCTGGGATTATCAAGAACATTGAGGTCCTTTGGTTGGGTCAGGTCTGATCTAAAAATGTTAAGATTCTGGAGCACCTAGGTGGCTCAGTTTGTTAAGCATCTGACTCTTGATTTCAGCTCAAGTCATTATCTCATGGTTGTGAGATTGAGCCCTGCATTGGGCTCCGGGCTGGGCATGGAGCCTGCTTAGGATTCTTTCTCTCTCCCTTTCCCCCTCCCTGCTCACATGCATCTACTTTCTGTCTCCAAAAAATAAACAAACCAACCAACCAACCAACAAATAAATAAATAAAAATGGAAAATTCGTATTTTCATTCTTTGAACAGCACAATTTTTTTATGGACTTTACTTGATACTAAAAAAGAGGGACAATTTTTCCTCTACCCTTTCAGGTCCAGTTACTGTGGCACGTGAATTAGATTGACAAACAGCAGATTAACAGGAGAAAAGATACAGATTTTAGCGATGTTAATAATTTTACATGTATGAGAGACTGCATAGAAAAGCAATGAAAACCCCAAAGAAGCAGTGAGACTGGAGTCTTATATACCTAACTTAGTAGGAAAAAAGGAGTGCGAGAAAGGACGTTTATGAGAAAACAAATGACTTTTTGGAAAGATAAAGGGGCCCTTAGGGAACTATATGGATATGTGCTAGTCTTGTGACAGTGTCTTTTGGGGTGTGATTAGAGTTCTCAGGGAGGGTATTTATGACAGCAGTTCTTCTGGGAAGCCCTGCCTTTAGGAAGATAAGGGGTTGCAGGGACCCACATGCCTGCAGCCCACAATGATTCTTTTGTGCAAATGACGTGTTTGGAGATGGCATATTGTGATCTCTTTTAGTATGTTTGTGAACTGAGTTCTCAAGTTATCAAATAAATGTGATATTTAGAGTTACTATCACTTGGTCCAATCTTTGAAGACAGTCTTACTCCCTTTGCTGCTGGCAAGCAAATCCTTTGTAGGGAGGGCTTCATCTTTGTCCCTTGGGGACAGACGGGAAGCCTTTGGGCTGGGGAGGCTGTTTGGAGCATGCCTGTGGTGCACGCTCAGGGAAGTCACCCGGTGTGAGCAAGGACCTTGGCAACAGGCAGACTCTGAGGAGGGGGACAGGAGCGAGGGCAGGATGATAGCACAGGCCGGATAGTACATGATAAATGCTCTCCCCTGGACCTCTCACATCACAGGCAAATCTATACGTTTAGGAACTCGTACTGCAAAATGATGAAGACCGTGGTGGTCACCAGCACCCGCAGACACAGAATGGGCAACACAAGTACCACGCAGAAGTGAAACATGGAGGCATAAACGTATGAAACCAAAAAGTACATTCTTTTGGGAAAAAGAAAACTAATACTAAAGAAAAATACAACAAACTACACATACAATGGTTACTTTTATCTGTCAATTTGAACGGGCTAAGAGCTGCCCAGACACCTGGGCGTGTCTGTGCCGGTGTCTTGGGACAAGGTCAGCATTTGAATCAGTGGATTTAAATAAAAATCGCCCTCGTCAATGTGGGTGGACATCCAGCCCTGTGGGTGCAAATAGAACAAAAAGGTAGAGAAGGGGCAATTTGTTATCTCTTTCTGAGCTGTAACTGTTATCTTCTGCCCATGAATATCAGAGCTCCATGTTCCCGGGCCTTTGAACTCAGACTGAAGGATATCGCGGGCTTTTCTGGTTTTGCTGCTTGCAGATGGCATATTGTGAGACTTCACAACCTCCATAATTGCATGAGCCAATTCCCATTATAAATCTCCACTTATATATCTCTACATACCGTATTGGTTCTGCTTCTCTGGAAAATTCTGACTAGTATAATGCACTATGCCATATAGGATGCCTTAAGAAATTCCAAAAGGAATAATATCATCCAGACTGTTATCTGACCTTACTTGTCAATAATATCAGAAATCAGTAACAGAAGAATAGCTTAAACATCTCGCGTTGGAAACCAAATAACATCACTGAATAAATCTTAGACTTAAAAAGAACTCAAATTTAAAAAAAAAAATCAGAATTAAGAAATATTTGGAACCAAGTGATATGAGAGCTGAGATAGCTAAGGATAATGGATCCTCAAGGACTGAAGTTAGGTTGACGGACCTCTGAGGCACAAGAAGGCCAAAACTCTCATGAGTGTTTAGGCACTGAAATCCACCTGTTGCAAGAGATTCCGAAGCCCTGCTTTCCGCATTTTACCACCAATAATGTTGCAAAGTTTACAAAGTTTTTACACACCTAGATACTCTGAATTCCCACGTTTTTCTTGAAGGATATGTTTTTTGGCATATTACCACTTGGGTGACTCTAAGCCCCGGATCTCCTGGGACACTTCCCATTTACAGCTGCTGTCCTGGTGAAACCCTTCTCAGAAGTGGCACAGTGGGTACCTGGGTGGCTCAGTTTACATCAGTGGAAATTTGTGGTTTGAAATGTCCTCTGGCATCCCTCAGTGAACATTTTTATTCATGTTCTATACTGATGGTGGTTTAGATCTCTGGCATTAAGAAATCCAGAATAGGCATAACCATGTATCGTGTAACCGTGAAGGCAAGCCCTAGGTCACATCCTCAGTGCTAAAAAGAAATGCGGGATGGCCTAAAGGAATTCAGGGCCTAACCTGAGCTGTGTGCAATGTTGGCTGCTTCTTACTCCTTCTTTGAGCACTTGGACTTGGATTTTGCTTGCAGTGAATTCTCCTTTATGTTCTGAAAGGACTTCATGGTGTACAACCAGGGTCAATTTGGATTTAACATACCACTCTGGAGTAAGCAAGGAGGACTAGGTTCCCGCACCCACCACCGGAGATATTATTTCAGGAGATTTGATAAACATCTCGGGATCAGTTTTAACTAACATCTACTTCCTCAAGGTTCTGCAGTAGGCATTCCTTGGACAGTGTTTTGGGGGAGGGCCAATGTCTTTGAGCTCACTATGAGTTAATCCCTGGGGACCTGCGTGGTTGCTGAATGGAACTGCTGAATCAAGGACTTCCTCCTTAGAGTGGGTCCCTGGTCTAGGAGTCATTGAATTGAGAAAGATGTGTCGAGGCAGGCCTGTGTTTTCTCCAGGACCAGAGCGAGTTAGAAGAGCAGGGTGCCTGTGACAGCTCGAAAGGTAGCGAAACTTAATACGTAGGAAAATGGGCAGCTAAAGCTTCAAATGTTTCAACTTTGGGCAGCGTTTGTGTCCTAACTGATTAAATGAGGGTCTCATCAGGAATTTCAGTGTCTCGTTATACTGTTTGGGGTGTGTTCATTATTAGTGTCAAATACCAAAAATGAATAATGAATAATATCAAGCATGAAATAAGAAAGTGTTTATGGGATCCTACTACTTCCTGTAAACGAAATTCATGGGAGGAGGAACTCAGTTCCATGCTCATTCATTTCCTCAGATCAGTACAGGTTTATATGGATAAAAATACCTACATGATGAGCTCCCAGATTTGAAAGGAAGTGGAACCACCTACAGGAAGCCCCCCTGTAGGCTTCTTGGCCTCCTGAAAATTATTTAACCTTGCTGTCTCAGGTACTGTTTGCAAAGCTGAGGATGGGAGTGATACGTTTTGTCCTCTGTAAACATCATGGGTTGATTTATTAATATTTACCCACATGTCAGGAAGCCTTTCACATGTAAGAAGCCTGATGGTACCCAAACAAAAGACTGTAAAAATATTGATTTAGATATAGATACACCTCCTATTTTTCCAGGAAGACCATGTTCCTGGTTCTATGCATTCACCTCAGTAGGAGGTGTGGTAACATGGGAATAGATAACTGGCAACCTTTAACACAAATCTATTCAAGCCATATGGTTACTCATCACCGAGCTAATGCAGGTCTCTTAACATCTTCATCATACTGTGGTTATATGTCATTCTGTAGCTTCAAGGGCTTTATAGGTGTCCGTATTTCCTGTTTATCACCCCTTCCGCAGATGATATTTAGCAAACTTTTTTTTTTTAATGGTTATCTGTTTATTTTGACAGCAGGTAGGGGCAGAGAGAGAGAGAGAGAGAGAGAGAGAGAGAGAGAATCCCAAGCAGGTTCTGTGCTGTCAGGGCAGAGCCCAACATAGGGTTTGATCTCACAAATTGAGATCGTGATTGACTGAAATCCAGAGTCAGATGGTTAGCCAACTGAGCCACCCAGGTGCTTCATTATGTAGCAAATTTTAGCCTTCCCTTAGGCTTCACCATGTAAAAATGGGAGACTCTAGGGGCACCTGGGTGGCTAGGTCAGTTAAATGGCCGACTTTGGCCCTGGTCATGAATTCGCGGTCTGTGAGTTCGAGCCCCACATTGAGCTCTTTGCTGACAGCTCAGAGCCTGGAGCCTGCTTCGGAGTCTGTGTTTCCCTCTCTCTCTGCCCCTCCCCTGCTCATGCTCTCTCTGTCTCTCAAAAATGAATAAACGTTAAAAAAAATTAAAAATAAAATGGGAGACTCTAGTTCTGGTTGGACCCAGTCATGTTCTTTCCTTCCCCAGCTAAGTCAGGAGAGGGTGTATTTCGAAGAATCATCTTCTGGAAGTGACAACTTGACATAACATTTGGATTCCCACCTAATTTAATACTGTGGCCCTCAAAAGGAGAAATGACTGAATTGCTTGGGAAGGTTTACAGTTGTTCCAAATGACCACCAAACTCATCTCACTTTTGGAGACCCGTTTTCATGATCATTCATTCTTTGAAATTAATGATTATTCCTGACAGTGAAAGTACAAGGAAAAAAATCAGGAGCCTTGAGGGGTCTCAAGCCCCTTAGAAAGTCCATACATTGGGGCACCTGGGTGGCTCAGTCGGTTGGGCGTCCGGCTTCAGCTCAGGTCACGATCTCGTAGTCCGTGAGTTCGAGCGCTGCGTCGGGCTCTGGGCTGATGGCTCAGAGCCTGGAGCCTGCTTCCCATGCTGTGTCTCCCTCTCTCTCTGCCCCTCCCCCGTTCATGCTCTGTCTCTCTCTGTCTCAAAAATAAATAAAACGTTAAAAAAAAATTAAAAATAAAAAAGTCCATACATGATGTTATTTTCTTACAAAACTTCGTTCACAAGTCCATTTGTGCAGTGGGGTCAATCCAGTGGCCAAGCCTGCAAGACAGACCGGTCCCAAGCTAAATTTTGTGTTGTAGCATCACAGAAAATAGTGTTAGAGGAAAGCACGAAAATTATACACTCCTCGCGGATCATGCGAAAGGACGTAAAATACAACTGGAAATCTCCCTTACGGTTTTTCAAGAGTTAAAAAGCAATGACAGCACAAGGATGTGTGTGTTGAGCTTATTCACTTCTTCTACCAAGATTACCAGTAGGTTTCTGCTCATAGGGAGGAATCCGAACGCTTGGATGGAGACAACTTGACTGAGTTTTTTAGCCACTAGATCAGTGTTGGACAGGAAGATGCAGGTAGGAATCACCTAGTGTTTCACTGTGAGTTAATCCGTCTTCCCCCTTGTTATTTAATTTCCTTTACTCCAGGGTGACTTCTGGATTTATACAGCATTTCGTTCAGTTCAGCAGCCACTTGGCTTTGATTGTACAATCAGTACTCTGCCTTCAATTTTCTTCTGTCAGTAAACTACCTCCGTGGAACAACTGCCTGGCAAACAAATTGGGTCACAGTCTGCTTGTCTGTAAGGCCGACAGCACATCACATCCTCCACACCGCGTTACACAGATCAACCGTGTCAGAGCCCCAGCGTTGTCATGTGACTGTTGTTCTTATTTCTTAGTTTAGCAAGAAATGGCTTAATTTCCCAGGGGCGAGTTTAACCCTTGAACGGAAATTGGCCACAGCCTGTGGAAGAAAAGCAATTGCTCATTCACTGCTGTTTTCTCCTGAAGGAGTCAGCAGAACCATTTAATTGCATGCAATCTAGAAATTTCTTCACCCCCCCCCCAACCCCGACAGCTGACTGGCTCTGACTGACTTCCTAACTGAGCATCACTTAATAAATAGCATTTTAACAAGGTCAGCGCTGATGGGGAGGCAGACTGGAACCTGTAAATATCTCACTTTTTCTTTTTTTTGGAAGTATGGCTCTAAGGGCTAGAATCCTTGCCCTGGGTTCAAGCTAAAATAACCCATCCAAATTTTAATCTTAAAAAAATAGAGAATAGGGGCATCTAGGTGGCTCAGTTGGTTGAGCATCCGACTCTTGATCTTGGCTTAGGTCATGATCTCACACTTCATGGGATGGGAGCCCCCTCATGGAGCTCTGTGCTGACAGCTGGGAGCCTGCTTGAGATTCTCTCTCCCCCTCTCTCTCTCTGCCCCCCCCCCCTCACGTGTGCACTCTCTCTCTCAAAATAAATAAACATTTAAAAATAAATAAAAATTTAAAAGTCCTCAACATTAAAATAAAATAGAGAATAAAGATTGATTATCATTAAGTTTTGTTGTGGGTTCAACCACACAAACTTCCCTTCACGAGGGTGGACACAGCTGAGTGCCTGACCTAAGTGCCTAACCTTGGGAATAGCCTCACTCCTCTGCAGACCAGCCAGCCACTGGGTAGCAAGCCTATTCGTGTGGATCTCTCTTCCAGCACAGAGGGGAAAGAGATTTGTCTTCCTTGGAATAGATAGGTGTTCTCAATATTGGGCTGGCTTCCTTGCCCATCACGTTTCTGACTTACTCACCATCGTGGGGACTGCACACCTTATTGCTTCTGATCGAGAAGCCCATTCCACAGCAAAAGACTCTCAGCAGAGGGCTAGTGTTCATTGGATCCACTGGTTTTTGTCTCCTACTCTGTCAGCAGCTGCTGGCTTAAGAAGACTATGGCATGGCCTACTGAAGACCCTGTGAAGCTCCCAGTTGGGAGAGACACCCAGAAAGCATGTTTTTTGTTTGTTTGTTTGTTTTGTTTTATTCTAACAGGACGCAGCAGGTGCTGCGGAGCAGAAGTCAAGATGCATGCATCTCTCCTATAGTCTCCCAACCAACATTGGAGGCAGGCGTGGCTGCTTTCACTATGCCAACGAACAACCCGCTTGCTTTTTTGCCCTGCAATTTTCAGCCTGCCAGTCTGGGGACTGTAGTTCCCAGTGGTCAAGTGTTTCAATCGAGCTGGAAGAGAACACTGCCGAAGATCCATTTTCGTCTCCTAATGCCATGGAGTCAACAGGCAACCAACACAGCAGCAACAACAAACCACAAAAAAAAAAAAAAAAAAAAAAAAAAGCTCAGAACTCAAAGCCTTCAGGATAAAGATTTGGATCACCTGAGCACCTAAAGAAGCGTGAACAGCTGTGGTTCTGAGTGTGAGGATGAAATGGGTAGTGAAAGAAGGTTATAAATATATCTTTGTGATTACTTGCAGAAATGAAGACTAGCCACTGTGCGTATGTCCTTCTTTGCTTTGTGCATGTACGCGTGTGCAAGTGCATTTGTAGGGCATATTATCATAATAAATGTGTGTAGAGTAACAGTTGTCTCCTTTTCTCTTGTCCCTCCTGTTAGTACTTTATACAAGTTTCGTTGGAGGCTGACTTTACAACTTACTCATTAGGGAAGAGACTATTCTGGTGGGGAGGAAGAGTTAATAACGACACCTGTTAAATATGAAAAATTCATTATGTAAAGGGAGCTTTCAATTCCTTGTTTTTTTTTTTTTTCCCCCAGTCTTGGTCCAGTTAGTACAGACATTTCTGGAGTTCTCAGACCAGGAGCTAGGGCCAAGCACCAGGGAGAGAGAGGAGAAGGGGGTGGCAGACAGTGCTGGAGCTGGAGTCCTGGGGAAGGAAGGGTTCAGTCCCTCTCAAGGGGAGGCCCACGTGTGGGATTTCCTCTGCCCGCTTCAGGCACAGGGCTTCCGTTTTCCCATCCTCCTGGCAGGCAGAGGATATGTCACCGGGAATTCGCTGAACCAGGATGCGCGCACCACCTGTCCCGGTGTGCCTTCTGGTCCTGGAGGGCCTGCGTGATGAGGCTCTGAGACTTGGCACGGATACCCAAGAGCGGGCCCTGTTTCCTCTTTCTCCTCCTGCCTTCCTGGCTCCTGAGGTGCCTGCTCCAGTTTGTCGGGCTCTGCCGGCTGCTGCCAGCTCACCTCTATGGCCTACAACTGGAGCCTGCACCACCTTTCTTGGAGAAGGGGTCAAAGGGCAAACTCGGCCTCGGCGCAGGGGGCGTCGCGCAGGGGAATCGGGTGTCTCTCTGCTCCCACAAAGAAGAGATCCAGGCCCCCCCTTTCTGCTCCTTCATCACTGATGCTTGGAACCGCCAATACCAGGGCACCGGGAAGCAGGAGGCTCCGGCGGCGGTGGTGGCAGAGGCAGGAGAGGTGGAGGTGGCGGGAGGCCCGGTCCGCACGCAGCACCCGGAAGTCTCAGAACCACAGACGCTGACCCGCGCAGGCTGGGACTTCGCAGCTCATCATTTTCAGGTAAGCGCAAGGACATCTTCCTGTACGTGAGGTACAGTTGCGTCTTGTTGGCCAGAAACCTGGAGTTGAGTTTCTTGTGTGAGCGCTCCCAAATGCCTAGACCAGCGTGCACGGCTCAGCCAGAGGGGTGGACATCAGCCAGTTACTAACCTCAGCTCGAAGGCCTCCCTTCTAGATTCAGCTTTGTGATGCCGGTGTTGAAACTCTTCCAACCGCGTTTCTGTTGCGCCCGCCGCTGCGCGTTAGACTCTGCTAGGGGGCGCCAGCGAGAGCCCGTGAGGCTGGGACCGAAAGCGGGACTGCGCCTTCCTGTTTGCTCCCGAGAGCTTCCCGACTTCTTTCTGTGCCAGTGAGTGTTGTCCCCTTACTCTCGCTTCTTCACCCTGACTGTGGGGGTTTATTTCTGCTGCAGCCGCAGAATCCAGGTTGCAGTTCTCTCCGCATTTGCAGAACCAGCTTCCCTGAGACATGAGCGCTCCCTGGGCGCCCCTGGCGCAGATCGCGGGGCTTCCGCTGCCTGGAGCCCCTCCGGGGGCGACCAAGCTTTATAATAGTGTCAGCCACCTCTCTCTTGTTTCCCCCAACCTAGGTTTGCTACCTGTGTGCTGTGTTAGTGTTGTTTCCCTTTTCTGTCACCGAGTTGACAATTCTTTCTACCTGCTTGGTAGTCCTTGGGATAAGACGTTCTCTGGTGTGGGGATTCCATGTCTTTCCAGGATGGAGTTACCAGGGACTAGATTTGACCTCTCGTCCCTATGAAAAGTTTAGCAGTAGCAGTAGTGATACCCCCAGGGTATCACTAAAGTAGTAATAAGTATAAGTTTACTGTGCACACACCAGAAGGACAGTTTGGTTATCTGGTTGCCAAATAGTGAATGAGGCTCAGAGGTATATTGTTAGAAAGCATATTAAGTTATATAGTGAGAAGGCAGTGACTGTTTATTCTTGACAGCGACTGGTTATAATTTTAGACTTGCCTTAAGCAATAGGGAATTGGTCAGTGGTTACCTCTTACTCAACGTGGGGCAACAGTTCAGGTTTTGCTTATGAATTCCAGAGGCCTAAACAAGAAATGACCCAGGTGAGGTCAGTCCTGCAAAATAAGCTCAGCGAAGCTGTGCTCGTAGGGCTACATTGGTTTTGTTGACTCAGGGAATTTTCAAGGCTGGTCTCCATTTGTGTTTGGTTTGAACACCTGCAACACCCAAACACCGCTGACAAATTATATGAGCAATGATTTTCGGGACTCTGGAAATCAGGTAAGGAAGGGCAGTCCTGCCTGAGAGAAGGGAAACAATGGAAGTGAGCCCTGCTATTGTCCCAGCTGACTGCCTGGAGGGAGTTTGCAGGCTGTGGTGGAGGGAAGGGAACCTGGGCGGAGCCGCTGTAGGAATGGGTCTAGGATTAAGCCCAGGCGGCTTGAGTTTGCAGAGCAGAGTCCTGGAGGGGAGAGAACCTCTCTTGGAAAGGCATTAAGAGGGGCACCTGGGCAGTCAGAGGGTCGCATGTCAGGCTTCGGCTCAGGTCATGATCTCACGGTTGGTGAGTAGGAGCCCCACATTGGGCTCACTGCCGTCATCCTGTTGGCTCAGAGCCTGCTTCAGATCTTCTGTGCCCCTCTCTCTGCCCCTCCCCTGCTTGTGCTCTCTCAAAAGTAAATACAAAATTAAAAAAAAAAAAAAAAAGACCTAAGAGAATGGAAAGGCAAGCCACCATCTGGAAGAAAATATTTGCAAATCTCATATCTCATAAAGGACTTGTATCCAAAATATATAATGAACCCTCACAGCTCAAGAGTAAGAAAACAGTCCTATAAAAATGGACAAAAGGTGTGAACAGACTCTTCACCAAGGAAGATACACAGACGATGTCGGATAACACATGAAAAGATGGACCACATCTGTAGTCCTTAGGGAAATGCAAATTCGAACTGCAACGAGATGCCACAATACGCCGATGCTAGAAAGTCTACAGTTTGGAAGACAGATCATATCAAGTGTCAGGTGTTGGTGAGGATGCCAGAGAAACTCGGAATTTCATGTACTGCTGGTGGGTATGTTCACTAGTACCCTTGGGGAAAAGTCTGGTAGTTTCTTAACAAGTTAAGGATATACTTTCTATACGAACCAGCCATTCCACTGCTAGGTCCTTAGCCAAGACAAATAAAGTGTATGTCCATACAGAGACTTCTACAGGAATACTCATAGCAGCTTTGTCTGTGATAATCGAAAACCAGAAACAACTAAAATAGCCACCCACGGGCTGATAAATAAATAATATGTGGTGCATACATACATACGTATTATTCAGCAAAGAAGGGAATGAATTCTTGAAACATGCAGAAAGTTGATAAATGTTAAAATACTCAATGGAAGATTACAGACAAACAGTATGTACTGTATGGTTTTAATATAAAATTCTAGAAGACACAAACTAATACATAGAGACAGAAAACAGATCTGTGGTTGCTTGGGGATGGACCTTGTAAGGAGAGGCGCAACAGAGGGATTGCGGACGAATTACTTTTGGGTGTGTTGCATGTGTTTATTATCTCGATCGTGGTGATGGTTTTTCGTGTATATACTTAGGTCACAACTTAAATTCTGCAGTTTAAACAGGCATGGTTTACTGTATATAAATTATACCTCAATAGAAGTATTAAAAGTCAGAAATAAAACAAATTAGAAAGCTTTGGTGGTGATTCTGGTTAGATAAAAGTGCACACACATTCCTTTCGGCAGCTAACAAACCTATTTCTCTCTTACTTCTGCTGCCTTAGACTCCGCACTCCCTGGGGTAGCTCACCCTGGGGCAAACAGCCCCCAGCTCTAGGTCCTGGGGAAGATTTTTGTTGCTTGCGTCTGTGGCCCATGTATGTGCAGACAACAAGGAATAGAGTTCACACTCATCATCTTTAAATGGAAAAATAGCAAAGCGGTCATGGGATCACTGCCTGGCCAGGGCACAAGAATGGGGAAAAGCCAGAGCCTACACTGTTGAGGTCCAGAGATTGCTGGCTGTTCTGTCCTCCCATTATCATTTGGGGAGGGAAAGTGAAAAAAAATGTGTGACTGAATTTATTTATTCACATGTAGCTTAGGGACCATTAGAAACAGAATAAGGATCATTCTGAAAATGCCTAACTGTAGCTTTCTAGAGACAGGAGGAGGCAAGCTAACGTGTCCCCAAATCATGACAATGGTGGCAGGACAGACGGTTAGGCATGATTCCCTGTATGACGTCCTCTCTCACTTTTGTGTATCAGCAGGCTTTTTATAGTCAAGGTCATTTCAGAGCAGTCACAGTGAGACTTTCTAGAGGAATTTTTTTTTTAAATTTTTTTAATGTTTATTTATTTTTGACAGAGAGAGACAGAGCATGAGTGGGGGAGGGATAGAGAGAGAGGGAGACACAGAATCCAAAGCAGGCTCCAGGCTCTGAGCTGTCAGCACAGAGCCCTATGCGGGGCTTGAACTCACAGACCGCGAGATCATGACCCGAGCCAAAGTCAGACGCTCAACTGATCCATCCAGGCGCCCCTCTAGAGGAATTTTTAAGACAAAAGACGAATGGGCTGCATGGTTCCCCAAGACCCCCTGAGGTAGTTTTAACTATGGGAAGCAAGGCTATCTTCCCTTCCCACTTTTCATTACCACATACTTGGATTATTGTTACACTGGACAGTGTGTGTGTGTGTGTGTGTGTGTGTGTGTGTGTGTGTGTGTGAAGACAGACTATATAAAGTGGTTAGAAACAAATAGGAAACTACAAGAATTAGAACAGGTCTCTTTTTTTTTTTTTTCAAGTTAGGAAGTCTTAGCATTTAAAAAATTATCTTTGTTTTAAAATTTTTCTTTTGAGGGGCACCTGGGTGGCTTAGTCGGCTGAGCATCCAGCTTCAGCTCGGGTCATAATTTCACAGTTTGTGGGTTCAAGCCCAGTGTCAGGCTCTGTGCCGACAGCTCAGAGCCTGAAGCCTGCTTCTGATTCTTTGTCTCCCTCTCTGCCCTTCCTCTGCTTGTGGCTTGTGCGCTCTCTCTCTCTCTCTCTCTCTCTCTCTCTCAAAAATGAATACACATTGAAAAAAATTAAAAAAAAATTTTATTTTGAGAGAGAGGCTGCTTCAGATCCTCTATCCCCCTTTATCACTGGCCCTCCCCTGCTCACACTCTCTTTCAAAAAGAAACATTAAAAAAAATTTTTTTAATGTTCTTTGATGAGGGGAGCCTGGCTGGCTCAGTCTGTTGAGTGTCCAACTCTTGATTTCAGCTTGTGTCATGATCCCAGGGTCATGGCATTGAGCCCTGTGTTGGTCTCTGTGCTAGGCATGGAACCTGCTTAAGATCCTCTCTCTCTCTCTCTCTCTCTCTCTCTCTCTCTCTGCCCTTCTCCCCTGCTTGTGAGCTTTCTCTAACATAAAAAAATAAAATGTTTGAGAAAATCCACTTCCCTAGAAGTACAATTTCCCTAAGGAAATACAATTCCCTAGAATTAGACATATAATAGCCCTTTAAGAGATTAAAAGCAGACACTGAAAAGAATTTTGCATTAATAAGAGTAGCTAAAAACAGAAATTATTAAAAAAAATTTTTTTTTCTAATGTTTACCTATTTTTGACACACAGAGAGACAGAGCATGAACGGGGGAGGGGCAGAGAGAGAGGGAGACACAGAATTGGAAGCAGGCTCCAGGCTCCGAGCCATCAGCCCAGAGCCCGACGCGGGGCTCGAACTCACGGACCGCGAGATGGTGACCTGAGTCGAAGTCGGACGCTCAACCGACTGAGCCACCCAGGTGCCCCTATTTTTTCTTAAATTGAGGTATAATTGACATGTAACATATTCATTCAAGTGTACAACGTAATGATTTAAAAAAAATTTTTAAATGTTTATTCATTTTTGAGAGACAGAGAAAGACAGAGAGTGAGTAGTGGAGGGACAGAGAGAGGGAGACACAGAATCTGAAGCAGGCTCCAGGCTCTGAGCTGTTAGCACAGAGCCTGACTCAGGCTCGAACCCACACAACGTGAGCTCATGACTTGAGCCAAAGTCGGGTGCCCAACTGACTGAGCCACCCAGGTGCCCATAAAATGTAATGATTTGATATTTGTATATATTGTGAAATGATCACAATACATCTAGTTAACATTGGTCACCTTACATAGTTACAAAATTTTGTTTCTTGTTGATCAGAACTTTTAAGATTTTTTCTCTTAGCAACTTTCAAGCATGCAATATGCTATTATTTAGCCACCATGCTGTACATTATATTCTGATGACGTATTTTACTTATTTAAATTTTAAGTTTTAAATTTTTATTATTTATTTGTTTATTTTTTAATTGTTTTTTAAAAATTTACGTCCAAATTAGTTAGCATATAGTGCAACAGTGATTTCAGGAGTAGATTCCTTAATGCCCCTTACCCATTTAGCCCACCCCCCTCTTACAACCCCTCCAGTAACCCTCTGTTCTCCATATTTAAGAGTCTCTTCTGTTTTGTCCCCCTCCGTTTTTATATTATTTTTGCTTCCCTTCCCTTATGTTCACTTGTTCTGTGTCTTAAAGCCCTCATATGAGTGAAATCATATGATATTTGTCTTTCTCTGACTAATTTCGCTTTGCATAATACCGTCTAGTTCCATCCACATAGTTGAAAATGGCAAGATTTCATTCTTTTTGATTGCCGAGTAATACTCCATTGTAAATATATATACCACATCTTTATCCATTCATCCATTGATGGACATTTGGGCTCTTTCCATACTTTGGCTATTGTTGATAGTGCTGCTATAAATATTGGGGTGCATGTGTCCCTTCAAAACAGCACACCTGTATCCCTTGGATAAATACCTAGTAGTGCAATTGCTGGGTTGCAGGGTAGTTCTATTTTTAATTTTTTGAGGAACCTCCCTACTGTTTTCCAGAGTGGCTACACCAGCTTGCATTCCCACCAACAATGCAAAAGAGATCCTCTTTCTCCGCATCCTCGCCAACATCTGTTGTTGCCTGAGTTGTTAATGTGAGCCATTCTGACAGGTGTAAAGTGGTATCTCATTGTGGATTTGATCTGTATTTCCCTGATGATGAGTGATGTTGAGCATTTTTTCATGTGTCGGTTGGCCATCTGGATGTCTTTAGAGAAGTGTCTATTCATGTCTTTTGCCCATTTCTTCTCTGGATTATTTGTTTTTTGGGTGTTGAGTTTGATAAGTTCTTTATAGATTTTGGATACCAACCCTTTATCTGATATGTCATTTGCACATATCTTCTCCTATTCCATCAGTTTCCTTTGAGTTTTGCTGATTTGTTTCCTTCACTGTGCAGAAGCTTTTTATTTTGATGAGGTGCCAATAGTTCATGTTTGCTTTTGTTTCCCTTGCCTCTGGAGACGTATTGAGTAACAAGTCGCTGCCACCGAGGTCAAAGAGGTTTTCGCCTGCTTTCTCCTCGAGGATTTTGATGGCTTCCTGTCTTACATTGAGGTCTTTTCATGCATTTTGAGTTTATTTTTGTGTATGGTGTAAGAAAGTGGTCCAGGTTCATTCTTCTGCATGTCACTGTCCAGTTTTCCCAGCACCACTTGCTGAAGAGACTGTCTTTATTCCATTGGATATTCTTTCCTGCTTTGTCAAAGATTAATTGGCCATACGTTTGTGGGTCCATTTCTGGGTTCTCTATTCTCTTCCATTGATCTGAGTGTCTGTGCCTTGATGACTTATTTATTTTATAATTGAAAGTTTGTACCTTTTGACCCTCTTCACCCATTTTTCCCCACTCCTCCACTCTCTGCCTCTGAAAACCACCAATCTATTGTCTATGTAAAACTTCCCCGCCTCCGCCACATAACTCAGATTATAAAGTATTTGTCATTCTGTGACCTTTGTCACTTGGTGTAATAATTTCAAGTTTCATCTATATTGTTGTACATGGTAGGGGTTTTTTTTGTTGAAGTATGGTTGACACACAGTGTTACATTAGTTTCAAGAATATACCATAGTGATTTGACAACTCTGTAAATTATGCATTGCTCACCACAAATGTAGCTACCATCTGTTACCATGAAATGCTATCGCAATATCAGCGACTATATTCCCTGTGATGTACCTTTCAGCCCTGTGATTTACTCATTCCGTAACTGGAGGTCTGTACCTCCCACTTCCCTTCACCCCTTTTTGCTCATCTACCCACACTCCTCCCCTTTGGCAACCACCAGTTTGTCATCTAAATCTCTTTCTCCCTTTTTTTTTTTTTTGTTTATTTACTTTGTTTTTTTTTTTTAGATTCCACATGTGAGTAAAATCATGGTGTTTGTGTCTCTCTGACTTACTTCATTTAGCATAATCCCATCTAGGTCCATCCATGTTGAGGTAAATGGCAATATCTCATTCTTTTTTTATGGCTGCTTAATATTCCATTGTGTATATAACCACTTCTTTTTTATCCATTCGTCTATTGACCGTCACTTGGATTGTTTCCATAGCTTGGCTATTGTAAATAATGCTGCAATAAACATAGAGGTGCATGTAGCTTTTCAAATTAGTGTTTTAATTTTCCTTGGGTAAATACTCAGTAGTGGAATTACTGTATCATATGGCATTTCTATTTTTAATTTGTTAAGGAGCTTCCATACTATTCCACAGTGGCTATACCAGTTTATGATCCCACCAACAGTGCATAAGAGGGTTCCCTTTTCTCCATATCCTCACCAACACTTGTTATTTCTTGTGACTTTGATAGTAGCCATTTTCACAGGTGACACGTGATACCTTATTGTGGTTTTGATTTGTAATTCCTTGATGATTAATTATGATCAGACACATTTTTTCATGTTTCTGTTTGTTGTGTGTGTTCTTTAGAAAAACGTCTTTTCAGGTCCTCTGCTCATTTTTAATTGGGTTATTTGAGGGCTTTTGGTGTTGAGTTAAGTTCTTTATATAGTTTGGATTTCGATTCTTTATTAAATATTCATTTGCAAATAACTTCTCCCATTCAGTAGGTTGGTTTTTTTTTCTTGTTTTGTTGATGGTTTCCTTCACTGTGCAAATGCTTTTTATTTTGCTGTAGTCACAGTCGTTTGTTTTGCTTTTGTTTCCCTTGCCTGGTGAGGCATGTCTAAAAAATGTTGCTAAGATCATTGTCAAAAAGATTATTATGGTTTCTTCTAGGAGTTTTATCATTTCAGATATCACATTTATTTCTCTAGTCCATTTTGAGTTTATTTTTGCATATGGTATTAGAAAGTGGTTCAGTTTCTTTCTTTTGCATGCAGCTAATTTTCCCAACACCATTTGTTGAAGAGACTGTCTTTTTCCCATTGTACATTCTTGCCTCCTTTGTCATAGATGAAGTAACCATGTAAGTGTGGGTTTATTTCTAGGTTCTCTATTCTGTTCCATTGACCTGTGTGTCTGTTTTTTGTGCCAGTGCCATACTGTTTTGATTTTTAGAGTATTGTAACAATCTTGAAATTTGGGACTGTGATACCACCAGCTTTGTTGTTTCTCAAGATTGCTTTGGCTCTTTAGGTTTTTTTGTGGTTCCATACAAATTTTGGGTTTGTTGTAGTTCTGTGAAAAATGCTGTTAGTATTTTGATAGGTATTGCATTGAATCTGTATGTTGCTTTAGGTACTACTGACTTTTTAACAGTAGTAAATCTTCCAATCCATGAGCATGGATTGACTTTCCATTAGTTTGTGTTATCTTTCATTTCTTTCATTCATGTTTTATAATTTTCACTGTACAAGTCTTTGAACTGCTTGGTTAAGCTTATTCCTAGGTATTATATTCTTGTTGGTACAGTTGTAAATGTAATTGTTTTCTTAATTTCTCTTTCTGCTGCATCACTTTGAGTGTACCAACACTCAACAGATTTCTGTCTATTGATTTTCTATTCTGCAACTTTACTGAATTCATTTATTGTCCCTGATAGTTTTTTGGTGGAGTTTTTAGGATTTTCTATGTATAGTATCAGGTCATCGACAGTAGTGACTATTTTACTTCTTCCTTACCAGTTTAGATGCCTTTTGTTTCTTTATCGTGTCTAGTTACTGTGGCTAGGACTTCCAATACTATGTTGAATAAAAGTGGTGAGAGTGAACATCCTTGTCTTGTTACTGATTGTAAGGGGAAAAGTTCCCAGTTTTTCACCATTAAGTATGTTAGCTGTGGGTTTTCCATATGTGGCTTTTATTATGTTGTGATGTATTTCCTCAAAACCCACTTCGTTGAGAGGTTTTTATCGTGAATGATGTCAGATTCTTCTTGACATTCTTGAGAGAGAGAGAGACAGAGAGAGAGAGAGACTGACAAAGAATCTGAAGCAGGTTCCAGGATTTGAGCTGTCTGCACAGAGCCTGACACGGGGTTCGAACCCATGAACAGTGAGATCATGACCTGAGGTGAAGTCACACGCTCAACCGACTGAGCCACCCAGGCACCCCTGATGTCAGATATTTTTAAGGTTTATTTATTTTGAGAGATAGAGCATGAGCATGGGAGGGGCAGAGAGAGAGGGAGAGAGAGAGAATCACAAGAAGGTTCTGTGCCGACAGCGTGGAGCCTGGCACAGGGCTCAATCTCACAAACCATGAGATCATGACCTGAGCTGAAATCAATGAATACACCCCGTGAATGATGTCAGATTTTATCAAATGCTTTTTCTGCATCTATTGAGATGACCATGTGATTTCTATCCATTTTGTTAATGTGGCATGTCGTATCGATTGATTTATTGAATTGAACTGTCCTTGCATCTCCAGAATAAATCCCATTTGATTGTGGTAAATGATACTTTTAATGTATTGTTTTCTGCAGTTTGCTAATATTTTGTTGGGGATTTTTACATCCATGTTCATCAGGGATTTTGGCTTGTAGTTTTCCTTTTTTTTTTTTTTTTTTGTAGTGTCTCTGGTTTCAGCATGAGGATAATGCTGGACTCATATAGTGTATTCGGAAGCTTTTCTTCATCTTCTATGTTTTTGAATAGTTTGAGAAGAATAGGTGTTAACTCTACTTTAAATGTTTGGTAGAATTGACATGTGGATCCATCTGGTCCTGGACTTTTGTTTGTTGGGACTTTTTTGATTACAGTTACAATTTCATTACTAGAAATTGTTCTGTTCAGTTTTAATATTTCTTCCATATTCAGTTTTAAAAGAAATTTATCCATTTATTTTAGTTTGTTGTCATAATTTTTCATAGTACACTCATAACTTTTTTGTATTTCTTTGGTGTTGGTTACTACTTCTCTTTTATCTGATTTTATGTATTTGGGTCCTCTCATTTTTTCTTGATAGTCTGGCTAAAGGTTTATCAATTTTGTTTATTTTTTCAAAGAGCCAGTCTTGGTTTCATTGATATTTTCTATTGTTTTTTTTTCTTTTCTTTTTAGTCTTTATGTCATTTATTTCTTTTCTAATCTTTATTGTTTCCTCTTTTTTCTGATTTGGGCTTTTTGTTGTTGCTGTTGTTCTTTTTCTAGTTCCTTTATGTGTGAGGTTAGATTGTTTGAGATTTTTCTTTTTTCTTGAGTAAGGCCTCTATTGCTATAAATTTCCCTCTTAGAGCTGCTTTTGCTGTGTCCCAAAGATTTTGGACAGTTATGTTTTCCTTTCTGTCCATGTATTTTCTCTCTTCTTTAATTTCTTTATTGGCCCATTGGTTGTTTAACAGAATATTATTTAGCCTGCATGTGTTTATGGGGTTTTTTTCCCCAGCTTCCAATTTTTCTTGTAATTGATTCCTACTTTCATGATGTTGAATTCAGAAAAGATTCCTGATACGGTTTCACTCTTAATAAAGGTACTGAGACTTGTTTTGTGGTCTAACATGTGATCTATCCTGGAGAATGTTCTATATGCACTTGCAAAGAATGGGAATTCTGTTGTGTCAGGATGGATGTTATGTATTTATCTGTTAAGTTTATCTGGTATAATGTGTTGTTCACAGACACCATTTCCTTTCTGATTTTCTGCCTGGATGATCTATCCATTGAAGTAGGGTGTTAAAGTCCCTGACTATTATTGTGTTACTGTCAATGTCTTCCTTTATGTCTTTTGTTATTAGCTTTATGTATATAGGTGTTCCAGTGTTAGGTCCATAGATATTTACAATTCTTATATCTTCTTGTTAAAATGATCCCTTTATATTTATGTAACGCCCTTCTTTGTCTTTTGATAGAGTGGGTTTTTTAAAAATGTGAAGCCTGATGGGCGTGGGTCTCCATCTCATGAACTGTGAGATCATGACCTGCGCTGATACCAAGGGTGGGACCTTTAACTGACTGAGCCACCCAGGCACTCGGATACAATGTTAGTTTAAAATCTATCTTGTCTGATATAAGTTTTGCTACCCACCCTCACTTTTTTTTTTTTTTTTTTTTGCTTCCATTTGTATGGAATATCTTTCATCCCTTTACTTTCAGCTTGTCTGTGTCTTTAGGTCTGAAATGAATTTCTTGTAGGCAGCATATAGATGGGTCTTGTTTTTTGGTTTGTTTTTTTAATCCATTTCATTGCCCTAGGCCTTTTGATTGGAGCATTTAGGCCATTTACATTTAAAGTAATTATTGATAGGTATATTGGCATTTTGATAATTGTTTTCTGGTTGCTTTTGTAGTTCTTATATATTCTTTTCTTCTCTTGCTCTCTTTTCTTGTGAGCGATGACTTTCTCTAGTGTTATACTTGGCTTTCTTTCTCTTATTCTCTTGTGTATATATTATAGGTCTTTGGTTTATGTTTACCCTGAAATTTATATATAACATCCTAAGTTTATAGTAGTCCATATTTAGTTGATGCTTACTTAAATTCAACCCCATTGTAAAAGAACTTCATTTTTATTTCCCTCCCATGTTTTATGTATGTACTATCATATTTTACATGTTTTCATTTTGTGAGTCCCTTTAAGGAATTTTTTAGATATAATTGATTTTACTGTTTTTGTCTTTTAACAGTCATACCAGCCTTATTAGTGATTGCTCTATTAGTGATTCACTTATTAGTGATTGCTCTTTATTAGGTGTTTATGTTGGCTTTTACCTATGACATTTTTTCCTTTCATAATTTTCTCCCAAATATGGCCTTTTCCACCTAAATACGTTCCTTTAACTTTATTTTAAGGCCATGTTAGTGGTGATGAGCTTTAACTGCTATTTTCTGGGAAACTCAATTGTTGAGGGTGATAATCTTGCAGGGTAGAGAATTCTTGGTTGTAGGATTTTTCCTTTTAGCACTTTGAATATATCATGTCACTCTCTTCTCATTCCCAGAGTTTTTTTTGCAATCATCACCTGATAGCCTTATGGGGTTTCCCTTGTATAGATCTAGTTGCTTCTCACTTTCTGCTTTTATAATTCTCTTTTTATCGTTGATCTTTGACATTTTAATTATGTGTTGTGGTGTGAATGTCCTCGAGTTCATCTTGTTTGGAACTCTATGTGCCTCCTGAACCTGAATGACTGTTTTACTTCCTCTGGTTAGGGAAGTTTTTAGCTATGATATCTTCAAATAAGTTTTCTGCCCCCCTTCTTTTCTCTCTCTTCTCCTTGTGGGATCCCTATAATGCAAATGTTTGTTTACTTGATATTAACAAAGATATCTTGTACCTGTCCTCATTTTTGAAAAATTCTTTTTCCCTTGTGCTTTTCAGCTTGGGTACTTTCCATTACCCTGTCTTCCCTTTGCTGTTTTTGTTTTTTTTTAATCTTTATTTACTTTTGAGAGAGTGAGAGAGAGAGACAGAGTGAGAGCAGGGGAGGAATAGAGAGAGAGGGAGACACAGAATGGAAGCAGGCTCCAGGCTCTGAGCTGTGAGCACAGAGCCTGACATGGGGCTCGAACCCATGAACCATGAGGTCATGACCTGAGCTGAAGTCAGACACTCAACCGACTGAGCCACCCAGGTGCCCCAATTTGCTGATCTTTTTTTCTGTATCCTCTAATCTACTGTTGATTCCCTCTGGTGTATTTTTCATTTTGGTTATTGTATACTTCAATTCTGATTGGTGCTTTTTTATGTTTTCTGTTTGTTGCAGCTCTCACTGAATTCATCCTCTCCTCTCCAGTCTGGTGAGTTTTTTTATTACCATTACTTTGAACTCTTTATCATGCAGATTGGTTCTTTTTCTGAGGTTTTGTCTTATTCTTTCATTTGGAGCACATTCCTCTCTGTCTTCATTTTGTTTGACTTTGTTTCTATGAATTACATTGAACCGCTACTTCCCTAAACTTGAAGTAATGACCTTGTGTACGGTCATCCCATGTAGAAACTGTGTGTGCCCACTAACTTCGCTGTGATTAGTGTCGGCTGGGAGTTCTGGGACACTTTGTACTAGGGTTGCCTTGATGGCATGATATGAGCTGAAGTGGGTGCAAACTGTGGGGTCCTGCAGCTGTCTGCTTCGAGGGCACCCTGGGAGGCTGGCTGAAGTTGCACTCAGTACAAGCCAGGGTGTCCTGGGGTGCTCCATGCCCCCCGCGAGTTGTCTGGAGCCAAAGTAGGGTGGGTCTGGAGTGTTCTGGCATTCTTTGTGCCTGTCTCACCTCAGTGAGATGGCTGGAGCTGTGGTGAGCACTGATATGGAGGGTACCCTGCTGGGGCCGCCTTGGTGGGATGCTGGGGCTGGTGTGAGTTAGGAGCCAGGGGCTCAGTGAGGCAGCAGGCTGACTAGGGTGCCCATACTCTGCTCTTATGCATGCTATCAAGGTGGAGAAGAAACCTAAACGGTGGTGCTCACCAGCCCCTCCCACCCAAAGAGCAGTCCAGCAGCTTCCCTGCTGTTTGGCAGGACTCTAGGGTGGGATCATTTATAGTTGCTTTTATAAACTATGACTTTTTTTTCTATGCCCCAGGGCAGATGAATCTATTCGGGTTCCCTCAGCACAATTCCTCCCCACCGCACTTTGCATCAAGAGCGGGTTCCCTTGGTAACTATGTCTCCATCCCTCTCGCCATCTTCTGTGTGGTTTCTTCATCTTTTGGGGTGTGGAAGCTGTTCAGTCAACCCTTTGTTCTTTAGGTGAAGTTGGTCTATAAATTTGTGTAGACTTGGTGTGTCCATGGTGGAGGTGAGTTCAGGGTGTTCCCATATTACTGTCTTGGATTGGAACTGCCAAGAGTTCATTCTTATTTTATGGGATAATGTACATATTTTATAGAATAATATATTCCGTTGTATATATCCACTACATTTTCTTTATCCATTCATCCTTCAATATGCACTTAGGTTGTTTCCATATCTTGTCTATTATAAATAGTGTTGCAATATCATTTTGAGTCCATGTTTTTTTGGCGTGTTTCTTTGGGTAAATATACAGAAATGGAATTGCTGGATCCTATGATAGCTCTGTTTTTAATTTTTTTTTAAGTTTATTTATTTGAGAGAGAGAGAATGAGTGGGGGAAAGGCAGAGAGAGAGAATCCCAAGCAGCACAGAGCCTGATGTGGGGCTCGAACTCAAAACTGTGAGATCATGACCTGAGCCAAAATCAAGAGTCAGACGCTTAACCAACTGAACCCCCCCGTTGCACCTATTTTTAAGTTTTTGAGGAACCTCCATATGTTTGCTACGGTGGTTGCACTGATTTACATTCCCACCACCAGTGTAAGAGGGAGCCAGTGTTTGCTCTTTCTTGTCCTTTTGGTAATAGCCATTCTAATATGTGGAGGTGATACCTGATTGTGATATTGATGTGCATTTACCTAATGATTAATGATGTTGTGGATCTTTTCATGTGCCTCTTGGTCATCTGTATGTCTTTGGGAAAATGTGCTTAGTTCTTCTGCCCATTTTTTTTTTAAGTTGATTTATTTTGAGAGAGAGAGAGAGTGCACGATTGTGCACAAGCAGGGGAGGGGCAGAGAGAGAAATGGAGAGAGAGAATCCCAAGCAGGCTCCACACTGTCAGGGCACAGCCCAGTTTGGGGCTTGATCTTACAAACCTCAAGATCCTCAGCCGAAATTAAGAGTTGGACACTTAACTAAGCCACCCAGGGGCCCCAACCAGCTAATCTATTTTTAACTTTTTTCTTTTTTTTTTCATTCTAGAAAGGTAATGCTAAGGTTTTAAAGGGTGAGGAATATGGTTGACATTTGCTGTTATCTTGGCCACTTAACATCTGAAACCCCTTCCTAATTCAGAATTCCCCACTTTAGTATCTCGGGGGTAGAGGCTGAAAAATCCCAGATACTTGCTTTCCATTGCTTCTTTAGAGTTAATGTGCAGACATATGACTTGGGTATCATCATTCAGATGATCATACCAGACTTAGACTTAGGAGCTACTAACAAAAAATAAAACAAGGAACAGCATACCCAAAGCAAAAAGAGCAACTAAATTTAGAAATGATGAGGTGCTTTCTCTCTGGAAAACTCAATGTAGTGGTTGTTGGAAAAACCACTAAAAAAAGTTGCTCCTGGTACAGAACTAGGGGCATGGTTATTGGGTGAGGTGGGTGGAATGATAAGATCTGATTCCCTACTGAGAGCCACTTCCTGTTTTTAATCAACTTATCTGATTAAAAAGAGGCAGTAACTGCTCATTGTACAAACTTGAGAGAATATCGAAAAGGTCACTGTGCGTGTGCTTCTATATATACATATGTAGGTGTATACACATATATACGTAGCAAATGTTTGAGTTTCTTCATAAAATTGGGATCATACCATAGTTTTGTGCTTCCCTTTTTAATGGAATTTTCTATGCCATTCTTTGACAATACAACTCTAAATAGCTATATCATTTAAATATTCTGCTATTGAATGGAATCTCTAATATTTTGCTATCATGATGCTTCAAAGAATGTTCTGATATCTAAATCTCAGACTAGCTCTCTGCTTATTGCTTCCGGAGACATTTAGAGAGCAGATTACTAATTCCTGTATTTGTAACCTTTTTTATTTTTTTGATAAGTATAACTCTTTTCTTCAAAACTTTAATTTTTTTTTTTTTTTTTTTTTGAGAGAGGGAGAGAGCACGCGAGAGTGTGCACAAGCAGGGGAGGGGCAGAGAGAGAGGGAGACACAGAATTTGAAGCAGGCTCTAGGCTCTGAGCTTGTCAGCACAGAGCCTGTTGCAGGGCTCAGACCTGTGAACCATGAGATCATTACCAGAGCTGAAGTTGGACGCTTAACTGACTGAGCCACCCAGGTGCCCCAGGAGGTGTACTCTTTAATCATTATCACCTATTTCACCCCTCCCGCCCCCCCCCCTCCCCCGCCCATCTTCCCCCTGGTAACAGTATGTTCTCTGTAGTTAAGAGTCTGTTTCTTAGTTTGTCTTTTTTTTTTATCCCCCTTTGTTCTTTCATCTTTCAACATGAGTGAAATCATATGGTATTTGTCTTTTTTTTTTTTAACATGAAATTTATTGTCCACTTGGTTTCCATACAACACCCAGTGCTCATCCCTACAGGTGCCCTCCTCAGTGCCCATCCCCCACCCTCCCCTCCTTCCACCCCCCATCAACCCTCAGTTTATTCTCAGTTTTTGAGAGTCTCTTATGGTTTGGCTCCCTCCCTAAGTTTTTTTTTTTTCCCTCCCCTCCCCCATGGTCTTCTGTTAAGTTTCTCAGGATCCACATAAGAGTGAAAACATGTGGTATCTGTCTTTCTCTGTATGACTTATTTCACTTAGCATAACAGTCTCCATTTCCATCCACATTGCTCCAAAAGGCCATATTTTATTCTTTCTCACTGCCAAGTAGTATTCCATTGTGTATATAAATCACATCTTCCTTATCCATTCATCAGTTGATGGACATTTAGGCTTTTCCCACAATTTGGCTATTGTTGAGAGTGCTGCTATAAACATTGGGGTACAAGTGCCCCTATGCATCTGCACTCCTGTATCCCTTGGGTACATTCCTAGCAGTGCTATTGCTGGGTCATAGGGTAGATCTGTTTTTAATTTTTTCAGGAACCTCCACACTGTTTTCCAGAGCGGCTGCACCACTTTGCATTCCCACCAACAGTGCAAGAGGGTTCCCGTTTCTCCACATCCTCTCCAACATCTATAGTCTCCTGATTTGTTCATTTTAGCCACTCTGACTGGCGTGAGGTGGTATCTCAGTGTGGTTTTGATTTGTATTTTCTGGATGAGGAGTGACGTTGAGCATCTTTTCATGTGCCTGTTGGCCATCTGGATGTCTTCTTTGGAGAAGTGTCTATTCATGTTTTCTGCCCATTTCTTCACTGGATTATTTGTTTTTTGGGTGTGGAGTTTGGTGAGTTCTTTATATCTGACTTATTTCACTCAGATTATACTCTGTAGCTCCATCCATGTCTTTGTAAATGACAAGATTTCATTTTATGACTAAATAATATTCTATTGTGTATATATACCATCCATCCATCAATGGACACTTGGGCTGCTTCCATAATTTGGCTGTTGTAAATAATGCTGCTATAAACAGGGTGCGTGTATTCCTTTGAATTAGTGTTTCTGTATTTTGAGAGAGAATACCTAGTAGTGTGATTCCTGGATTGTAGGCTAGTTGTATTTTTAACTTCTTAAGGAACCTCTTAACGTTTTCCAGAATGGCTGCATCAGTTTGCGTTCCCATAATCAGTGCACAAGGGTTCCTCTTTCTCCCCATCCTTGCCAACATTTGTTCCCTATGTGTTTGATTTTAGCCATTCTGACAGATGTGAGGTGTTTTCTAAAGAACTTTTTAAAGTTTATTTTTGAGAGAGAGAGAGAGAGAGAGAGAGAGAGAGAGAGAGAGAGACAGAATGAGCAGGGGAGGGGCAGAGAGAGAGAGAGAGAGAGAGAGAGAGAGAGAGAGAGAGAATCCCAAGCTGATAGCACAGAGCTCCATGCGCAGCTCGAACCGTGACATCATGACTTGAGTCGAAATCAAGAGTCGAACATGGTTAATGGACTGAGCCACCCAGGTGCCCTGTGAGGTATTTTCTTACTGTGGTTTTGATCTTTTTCCCTGGTGAGTCATGTTGAGCATCTTTTCATGTGTCTGTTGGCCACCTGTAGGTCTTCTCTGGAGAAACACCTGTTCATGTCTTCTGCCCATTTTTCAACTGGATTATTAGTTTTTTAAGGGTTGAGTTGTAGCAGTTCTGTATATATTTTGGATATGCTTTATCATTTATGTCATTTGCAAATATCTTTTCCCATTCAATAGGTTGGTTTTTTAGTTTTGATGGTTTGCTTCACTGTGAAACTTGAGCCTTTTAAGGGCTTTTCATACCCGTAAAATTTCTCTGTATAGGTGGCTTACTCATTCTTGAATCCCTAGTGGGTTTTCATTATAAACTGTTTTTTTTTTTAAGATTTTATTTTTGTGTAATCTCTACACCCACTGTGGGGCTGAAAGCCACAACCCTCAGATCCAGAGTCACGTGCTTTACCGACTGAGCCGGCCAGGCACCCCTTGACTATAAACTATGGACCTAGAACTTTTATATGACTGGAATGTCAGACATGAAAACACTGCTGAAAATAACGAATATGGTACTTGGTCTGAGACTGTACTACTTGTGTGACACTGTGATGTGCTGTAGAAACAATCATCACATTGAATCCTCACAGTGACACACGTTTTGTTGGTAGTTTTGGTCACATAAATAAAATGGAGGGAAATGGCCAAAAAGCTTAAGGTCACACAACTCATAAAACGTGGACCCAGACATCAGGCATTATTTTCCTGATTTCATCTTCTTCCCCCTGTATCACTGCAACCCCAGAATTTAAATCCTTTTTGAGTTGTGGACTGAATGCTTGGGAGGCAAGAAGTACCAGTGAGTTGGAAGCAGTAAAGAAGAGGGGAGAAGCAGTTCAAAAAAAAAAAAAGAAAAGTATATTGTCTTATGCTTATGTTACGTTATGCTTATGCTTATGTTACAAGAGTTTACGAAGTGACAGGACACTGTTATTAGCAGGGCAGTTTAACCAACGAGTTTTTATTAAAAGCCGGGGTGCACCAGGCACAGTTGTACAGGAGGCTAACAAATCCAAATGTTGTAACTAATTCATTTATTAGCTTATCTGATCAAACAAAATACATTTCATAGAAATGATTATAAAACACATTGCCGATAGAAACAGAGTATCATTTATATTACAGATCTTATGGTACCTAAATAATTATTAATAAAAACCAGCCAACTCATATGGGAAACCGAAGTTAGTAAACCACCAGTTACTTCTTTATTTTCGTCAGCAAGAGGGAGAAGCATGCACTTGTCATGCTCAAATGGGCTTCAGCGTTCACTATGGACATCCTGTTTCAAAAGTAACATAGTTCACCTGTCCATTTAAAAGTTCACTGTTTTTCATCCAGTATCAAAGCACTATGGTACTTTTTGGTTTAAAGATTAGTTTTGGTTGCAGAGTAAGCTTAATTTAGTACTTGAGTCGCATGTGTCACAGTTTCTGGATCTGGGGTGGGTGCTGACCAGTCAAGTGTTAGTTGAACAAAACACAACACATGTGGGATAGTTTAATCTGCTCTGTGATATTCTTGCCAGTACTCGATTGAGAAGATATACAGGTGATTTAAAGCAGAACAGAACAGCAGGAGGGGGGAAAAGAAAAACATGTTGGTGTTGCTTGAGGCGAGTCTGTCCGTTAGAGCTATTTCTTGCTGTTTTGGAGAGTTCTGGCTAATTCTTGTAAGGATCGTATCAAGTTTATTGGCACATGATCTATTCCTTACTTTGAAGGTTGGTTCAGAGGGGTGTACAGGAGAGAAAAGGGGCAGGGAAAGGACCGAAAAGGCATGGAGTGGAGTGTGTTTGCTGACAGTCAAGTTAACTGTGGAACCACAGTCATCTGAGAGGGTGTCCACCAAGGCCCTTCCTGAGACCTCCAGAGATGGGTCTGTTTTCTTGAGGAAGAAGCACTGAAAACTTCCTCAGACAGGGTCCATGTTTATTGCACAGGAACCAAAATTATTTCTGTTCCCCCCTTTCCTGAGCTGGAGACCTCCAAGTGCACACATGGCTAGGGATGCCCATCAGCTCGCTCCTCTGGCCAGCAGGGAGCGCTCCACCACAATGACTGGGGGAACGAACACTTTCTTCAGAGGGAAGCACGAGGTATCATGTTGGCCCGAACAATGTGGTCCTTCAGTCACCATTCTCAAGCAGCTTCTGTAGGTTGTTTTGTATCTTAAAATAGTAAGAGAGAAGTTCCTGTTATTAAAGAGAATGGAGGGGCGCCTGGGTGTCTCAGTCGGTTAAGCGTCCGACTTCGGCTCAGGTCATGATCTCACGGTTCTTGGGTTCAGGCCCCAAGTCGGGCTCTGTGCTGACAGCTCAGAGCCTGGAGCCTGCTTCAGACTCTGTGTCTCCCTCTCTCTCTCTGCCCCTC
Organism: Felis catus; assembly: GCF_018350175.1. Lineage (NCBI taxonomy): Eukaryota > Metazoa > Chordata > Mammalia > Carnivora > Felidae > Felis > Felis catus. The sequence continues at coordinate 104,051,341 of NC_058368.1, read as the reverse complement.
CCCCGCTCATTCTCTGTCTCTCTTTCAAAAATAAACACAAAATAAAACCCAGAATGGAATATATCAAGGGCCTATCTGCTATGGCGTACATTTAATTCTGAGAGGAATCGATTCTACCTGGAATAAAAAGCTACCCATGGGTTCAATTTAAATCAGGCAAATGCTTTTAAGTGGAATAAAACTCTGTTGATAATCCACTTTAAAGTGAAAAAAAAAAGTGCTAAAAAAAGAAAGAATGGCACTGCAATAAAATGTCAGGAAAGACCAAGACAAGTCTGATGGAAGAAAAAGAACAAAAGCACAGGACACACCAAGTGTGACCTAAATGCAGAGAGAGTGGGAAACTGATCCTTAAAGAGCCTGTGTATCATGTGGTGTCTGATTCAAATCATCAATGTTTAATACTCCTACCAGATATTACACATTTCCCAGATGACTGAATGCCACAGATGAAGGGTCCATGACATGTCTTTGGATCTCGAGACTACAGTTCAGTGTTGGGCATTAAAAATGTGCTTGGTAGAGGTCTGCTGAGTAAGCGAACTTGGAAGATTTCTGAGCAAGGAAGTCTCAACGAGCAACAGTGTGATGGCAGTGGGGAACCCCATGGGACAAAAGAAAGAGGATATGTGTATGTTTTTGTGGAACAGTCTGCGATGTCCTGTAGGCAAAGAGGGAAGGATCTAGAATGCGTGTGCCCCAAACTTCATGTGTGCTCACCTTAACCACACAGAGAAAATTTCACGTATGATGTGGAGACACCACGAAACAAGACCAGCTACAGAGACAGGAAGTAGCAGAGGACGGATAAGAACACGGGTCTGTCTCTTCACTGCTCCATCACTAATGCCATTGGCAGCACTAAGAAGGTACGTATTGGTGCACCTGTGTGGCTCCATCGTTTAAGGATCCAACTCTGGCTCCGGTCATGATCTCACAGCTGGTGAGTTCGAGCCCCACATCGGGCTCTGTGCTGACAGCTCAGAGCTGGAGCCTGCTTCGGATTCTGTGTCTCTCCCTCTCTCTGCCCCTCCCTTTCTCGTGCTCAGTCTCTCTCTCGCTCTCTCAAAAATAAATATTAAAAAAAATATATTTATTTCATTACCGATGAAAGGCATTGCCTTCATTCTCTCATTCCTACTCCCTATCTTTCCTACCTACCCCGCAGGACCCAAGATAAACAGAAAAGCAAGAGTGGGAAGGTAGAAAAAGAAATGAAACAAAGGAGTTATGACCAAAATATATAAAACACACCTACAAAGAAACTCAAACCAGGGGGATAGCTGCTATTTCACCGCCAGGCTGTGCTGCATTGCTCTAGCGGAAGCCATGCATGAGACATGGCCACTGGTCTGCCTGTTGTGGACAGGCTCTCCTGTTTCTGTGTCCCTTCTTACAGCATGTGGTGCCTTAGCCAGGCCTGGCACAAGAAGGGGGCAGCGGGATTTGGTGTGCGCTTCTGGTCCAAGAATACCACTGTATGCCAGAGTGAACAAACCAGAGAATTCACACCATCCCATCCTCTAGGTCAGCATGGAAGCCAAACACTTGTAAGCATTTCATCACAAAACCAAAAAACTACCTCTGCTTCTCAGCAACTAATGTTTTATTGATTTACTCTCGAAAGTTAATTTATTTTGAGAGAGGGAGAGCAGGGGACGGGCAGAGAGAGAGAGAGAGAGGGAAACAGAGAATCCCAAGTAGGCTCTGCACTGTCAGCGCACAGCCCGACATGGGGCTTGAACCCACGAACCGTGAGATCATGACCTGAGCCAAAACCAAGGGTCGGACACTTAACGGGTTGAGCCACCCAGGCACCCCTAGGATGAAATATTTCTAGGGAGGAAAAGCAAAAGATAGACCAACAGGGAAAATGAGATTGAGACCTAGGTCTTTGTGGAAATAAAAAATATTCTTTCACATTTACCGTGCAGTCCCCTGGCTGGGTTTGGCCATTTAGGCTGCTTGCTGCACCCCGGAAGTGTTTTAAGCGTGTCGCCCCTGCTCTGTGGCCATCAACAGTCACCACCGCTACCACCCCAACACAGGAAATAAATGAGTCACCTTTTCTAATTTCATTATGTTAGCTGTAAGCTCTTGGCAGAGGACCTCCACGTTTAATTGGACTTGTGACCCCAGGCCGGATGGTGCTGTCTGTCTGTAAGAACAAAAAGAAAAACGCTGTGGGCAGGCGGGGGTGGCAAGGGAAGAAGTGGAGTGAACACAAATTTATTTGAACAGAAAATCAGGTTACAGTAGTAGACAGTGAGCCTTTAACTTGTGAAGATTACTGCAGGGCCTTTCTGATGTTAAGTCCAGACTGGGTGTTGAGGGGACTGTATCTTAAAAGCTCAGCTGGAAGTCTCTTAAGCTGTTTTTGTTGAGGTGGCTGTGTTGTGCCTTGGCTTCCAGACAAAAATCAGGCAATTCTGCTCAAGCACATGGCTTCTAAGACCTCTTTTGTTAACCTCTAATGTCCTCTCCATCCCCACTACTGCAGAAATTTGCAAGAATTATTGCTCTCCTCAGTCACAGGCTTTTTTTTTTTTTTTTTACGGGAGGAGGAGCCATTTACACTAGAACTTGCAGAATGTTTAGGAATGTCCTTAATCAAATTGATTGCTTTTGAAGCGTGAGACTTTAGCAATTCTGTTATTGAGACTTGCCGTGCCAATGTAACCTCTGTGGTCTTGTAACAGATGGAGTCAGTGTTTACCATTTGAACCGTTTATGGCATGGGCTCTTCTCTTCCCCAGGGTCCACTGGGGTCATCTACCAGCTAAAACTGTAGGAAATTAAGAGATATGTACATTATCCTGGAGATGTATGTACATTATGCTCTGAAGGCGTTTATTGGATTTTTACATTAAGGTTTAGAACAGGGGTCTAGAACTTCTCTGTGTTGCTTGACTGTAATTTATTTTTAGATATTAGGTTTTTAGATGGCAATGATGGGTCTATTTTACACAGGATCAGTTTTTCACATGGTAAATTTCAGATGGTGATTTACTTGGTAAATTATGATCATGTAAATATTAACAGAGCCATCAGATGTTTTTCTGTTTACTAGTACTAAAACAGTTTTTTCTTTACCCTTGATCCCTACCATCAAAATCTTATATCTCAAAAAAGGAGGCTGAATTGGAATGTTTCAGTGTTTAGATGAGGGAACTGCGATCCAGAAGACTGACCCATCAACATGAAATTCTGACAGTGTACAGGCTATTAATATACTAGTGAAGCTGGTAAAAGGAATGGTTCAACTAAACAAGTACAAATAGGGATTTAGCTATCGGGCAGCGTGGCTGGAACACCTTGGGTAAGAAAGATACGGGGGAAGCTCAGGTCCTGTAAAAGTACTTTATGAACAAATTTTTCCCGTCATGGGTATTCCTGGTCTCATGTCATAAATAATCATTGTGATTTTTCCTGTAAGTGATTATTTTTCAGATTGTACTTCTTCCTGAGTTGATTATTTAAATAGTGGAATGAAATATTCCATTTGCCCTTGTTAGTGGCATTTCCCCCTCATCATCACCAAGTTAGTGAAATGATAGTAGGACATGAGGTAACACTTTCCTAAAAAAACAAACAAAAAAAACAACCTTGTATATGATAGTGAACTAGGAAGTAACACTAGATTTTTGCAGACTAAGTATGTTAACAATTTGAGTAAGGGTATGCACTATTCCAGACTATTCTTTAGGTTCTGCATTACTGGTTTGTTTATATATATATATATATATATATATATATATATATATATATATATTTATTTATATATATATATTTATATATATATATTTATATATATATATTTTTTATTCTTTAGGTTCTGCATTACCTGTTTAAGTATATATATAACCAGTTATGCAGAATCTAAAGAATATATATATATACACACATATATACAATACGTATATATATATACACATATATATGTGTGTGTGTGTATATATATATATATATATATATATATATATATATACACACACACACACACACATACATACATACACACATGTCCAAAAGAATCTATACGCCAGCGTCTGTGTCAACTACTACTCAGACTTTAGGTAGTTGTTTGAGCACAAAGTTGTTTGTACCCAGAATGGTACAGCATAATAGTCCTCCAATTATAGACCCAGGCTGGCACCATCAGCATCAGCTGGGAATTGACAGAAATGGAAGTTCTCAGGCTCTCCTATCTAGTGCCTCAGAAACTCTGGAGATGGGCCCTGACATCTGTTGTAACAAGCCATCCAGATGATTCTGAAGCACAGTCAAAATAGCCTGACCCAGGTCCTACGCCGTACCTCACAACCAAGCCATCGGTGGGCTGGAAACTCTATCCTCTGTGTAGTCATACAGACTTGCATTTGAATCGTGATTTTACTACAAACTGTAAAACAAACTGTAAGACACAGTACTAGCGCATGGTACAAACTCTGTAAACGAGTATCTCTACTTCCAGAACTTGGGCTAAAAGTATGCTTTCTAATACAGAGTAGTTTATTTTACTTTTTTAGGTAATGCATCAAAATCCTTACATGAATGGATGTAAAGGAAAGAGCTCTAGGCCTTAATAGGTTTAATTAGGTCAGGCCTGTTAAAAATGACTGATGGGGATACCGTCTTCATGGTAGTGGCTTCGATGGCTGTGGTTGAGTCACTGACACGCACCTCTTTGTCCATGCCCAGGAGCTACACCCCCCTTGAGGTGAGGGCTAGGAGACAGTCGCCCAAATCAAGCCTCACGTAGGCTGGCTAGAGGGCATCGCTCCAGAAGATCAAGTTGTGCCCCTGGCAGGCACGCCCCTAGAGGATGAGGTACCCTGGGTCAGTATGGAGAAGAGGCTCCGACCACCTTGGAAGTAGCTGGCCACATGCTTGGAGATAAAGTCCATGGTTCCCGGACCCATGTGGGAAAGTAAGAGGGCACACTCCCAGGTTGGCCAAAGAGGAGAAAAAGAGGACAGGCCAAGCCAAGCGGTGAATGCAGTATACAACAGGCACTTTGTCAACGTTGTGCCCACCTTTGGCAAGAAGAAGGGCCCCAATGCCAGTGTTCCTAAGTCCACTGTAGTCCTGGCTTTCCCCAATAAGGCCAGTTAGTCCAGTCAAAAAAACAAAACAAAAACCCCAAAAAACACACTGTGAAGGAAAATCTTCACAGATGCATTCGGCTAATTACTAGTCACATGGATCTTCATAGTGGTCAAAAGTTTCGTAACTATAGGAGTTCATATAAAGAATTAATACATGAAAAGTGAGCTGAGGTACTTGAGTTGCTTCTTTCCTATCAATGTCTTCACCCACTGCCATTTTACTAAGGTAAGTTTTGCTGGTATAGGTTAATCAACAGGCCAAGGTCACAAGTGAGTCTTAGGATAATAGAACAAGATAATGTAAAATCAGGCTTGTTTCTTGCCTTATCAACCTAAGAATGGTTCAGAGGCACAGCATTCATTTTGGGGACCCTCCCACCTACGTCTTTGCTTCCCACATACGCATTTCAGAAAATGTCGCATACAGAATGTAGACTTAATTTGTGTTTGCTAAGGATGGTAAACGCCAGTCAAACATTATGCTAGTCTCAAGAGCAAGCAGATGATAGCACCAGAGGGAATTGTCTTACTCATTATGATGAATGTCCACAGTGGAGGTTAGTGACCCCAGCCTCTCCTCCAGAGTATTAATTCTGTATCTCATGTAGAAGGTCGAGATGATTAGTGCACAGACACTGGAAAGGGATAAAAGAGAAATTCTCAATAGGTTAATGAACTGCTGTCCATAAAACAATCAAAACTCAGAGCCAGTGTTGGACATTTGAGGCAAGATATTCTCCAAAATGAACTTGCCAAAGAGACTTGAAAAAGGTCTTTTTTCCAACAGGCTGATGCTGGTCAGAAAACTTGAGAGCTAGAAAGAGATTTAAAATTCCCTGGCCCAGCTTCCTCAATTGACAAACAATGGCCATCCTACTAGGATCTCTCAAGGCCATGCCCAAGGTGGATTACCAAGCCCATGGTCCTACTCCCAGTGCTGTGGCCCTCACCAGAAGGGCCTGGCAATGAGTGCCTAGTCTTGTTATCTGGTGACTCATAAATTCCCTTCTTTATCTGGAAACCAAACTGGGCACATCCTCCTTGATTGTCAGGAACAGCCTAGAACTAGGTCAGGCTATTTTCAGAAAAACAACTGATTACAAACTGGAAGCTGAGGGGGAATTTTTAAAAGTCAATGCCTGAGTTTTCGTTGAAGGGGATGATGGTATTTTAAAGCTGTTTTGGCTTCTATCCAGAGGACATGGGATAGATGGGAAAATAAACACTAAGGCCAACGATGCTTCAAAATTCACAGAACAATTTTCTAACTAATGGCATCCACTCAGAACTTAGTTCTCTGCTGGAACTGGCACATTTTGGTTTTCCTTCCTCCCTTCTATTTATTTAAATAAGGAGATGAGGGGCACCTGGGTGGCGCAGTCGGTTAAGCGTCCGACTTCAGCCAGGTCACGATCTCGCGGTCCGGGAGTTCGAGCCCCGCGTCAGGCTCTGGGCTGATGGCTCAGAGCCTGGAGCCTGTTTCCGATTCTGTGTCTCCCTCTCTCTCTGCCCCTCCCCCGTTCATGCTCTGTCTCTCTCTGTCCCAAAAATAAATGTTGAAAAAAAAAAAATTAAAAAAAAAAATAAATAAGGAGATGAATATGAAAATGTAACCTACGCCTAAGGGGGGAAAAATGTTGGAAGAAGACACAAAAATTATCAAAGAAAAGCTCTGGATCACATTAGAGACAACTGAGATGTATAAAGGTTCTTGCAACCATGAAATTATTTTTTGTAGAGAGCGGAATCATTTTCTAAAGTCATTCCTAATCAATTCATCTACTTACACGATTGCGTAAAAAATAAGAATATGGTGGAGAGTCGTACATGTCTGAGGCTTTACTTTGTGTAAGATTCCAATGGTTTCTGACTGACCTGTTGGGAAGAAAAAAAAAAGGAACAGTTTTAAAACTACAACACACCTCCTTCGTCCAGCAAAATCCCTATGGGGAAGGGATAGTTGAAAGAGATAATTATTCCTGGGTAACAGAAATAGGAGAAAACATGAAGTAAAGCCTTCCAGGTATCTTTTTAATTTTTTTTTAATTTTTATTTTTTTAAATGCTTATTTTTGAGAGAAAGAGAGAGACAGACCGACACGAGTGGGGGAGGGGCAGAGAGAGAGAGAGTGGGGACAGAGGATCCCAATTAGGTTCCATGCTGACAACACAGAGCCGGATGTGGGGCTCGAACTCACCAACCGTGAGATCATGACCTGAGCCAGAGTCGAATGCTTAACCGACTGAGCCACCCAGGGGCCCCTTTCCAGGTGTCTTTTAAACCAGTAGTTCTAACTCCATCCAACTCGTTTCATCCAGTATATACTTACTGAGAGCCTTCTCTCTGTCAAGCACTGCATTGGAGTGAATGGTAAACAAAACAGACACCGTCCTTGCCCTCACACCAGTATAATTGGTAACCAGTTAGGAGAATAATTAGTAAATAAAAAATAATCCAGTAATTTGAGTTTTACCAGCCATTTTGGAATCATAATCTCAAAGTATTCACAATAACAAAGGGGCCTCCATGAAGGCCATTTACCTTTGTATCCTCCATAGTAAGACACAGAACTGGGTACTGTTTGTTGAATGAATAAATGAATTAATATGCAAAGGAAATAGATGTTCAGTAGGAAGGGGAGGAGGGAATATGAGAGGCAGTCATAAAGTGAAATATGAGGGCCCTTTAAAAGTTACAGGCATGGGGCGCCTGGGTGGCGCAGTCGGTTAAGCGTCCGACTTCAGCCAGGTCATGATCTCGCGGTCCGTGAGCTCGAGCCCCGCGTCAGGCTCTGGGCTGATGGCTCGGAGCCTGGAGCCTGTTTCCGATTCTGTGTCTCCCCCTCTCTCTGCCCCTCCCCCGTTCATGCTCTGTCTCTCTCTGTCCCAAAAATAAATAAACGTTGAAAAAAAAAATTAAAAAAAAAAGTTACAGGCTGATGTCTGTCACTATCCCATTTACCCAAGACATTGATTCCTTACCATGTGAAGGGAGACTCTTGGCTTTTCCTTCAGGCACTCTATTCACATGGGCATCTGCCCGAGTTGGTTTTGTTTCTCCCTTGGAGACATTCAGAACTGTCTGGGATTCTGTCACATGGAAATCTATCAAACCAAAATGGAGCTGGCTGAGTTTTCTTCCCAATGCATTTAAAAAACACAGGAGCAACCACAAAGCAAATCAGTCTCACAACATGTGGAATGGCCAAGAATATAAAATGATCTTCTCACAAGTTGGTTCAGTGGTTAGGTATTGAAATCCAATACTTAAGCAAGTAAGAAAATGATATAAAGACAGTCTGTCCTTAGCCCAGTGACTCATGGGGACCATTCAGCTCTAACAGTGAATAGTATTACTGAGATAAGAAGAAAACATTCTATGTTTTTCTCTTTCAACCACCCTCACATTATGTCGATTTAAGAGATATTTATTGGGGTGCCTGGGTGGCTCAGTGGGTTGAGCGTCCGACTTCAGCTCAGGTAATGCTCCCACACTCTGAGTTTGAGCCCCATGTCGGGCTCTGTGCTGACAGCTCAGAGCCTGGAGCCTGCTTCAGATTCTGTGTCTCCTCCTCTCTCTGCCCGTCCCCTGCTCATGCTCTGTTTCTGTCTCAAAAATAAATTAAAAAAAGCAAAAAAAAAAAAAAAAATTAAAAAAAGAGACATTTATTGTGTATAAAGAGAAATGGATTTTTATCATGTAGACCATTCTTTTCCCCTAAAACTTTCAGACTACCCTTTCTCCAAAGTCCCTTGTCAATTTTTTTTTTTTTTTCTAAAAGTTTATTTATTTTTGAGAGGAAGGGCAGAGAGGGAGAGAATCCGAAGCGGGCTCCGCCCTGATAGCTCAGAGCCTGATGTAGGGCTCAAACCCATGAACCATGAGATCATGACCTGGGCCTAAATCAAGAGTTGGTCACTTAACTGACTGAGCCACCCAGGCACACCTTTCTCCATTGTTAATTAGTCCCTTCTTAATTGCGGATTAATTGACAAGGTATTGATTTCTGTTGGTTTTGTCTTTGTTTTTAAGGGGTGACATGAGGACGTTTTGTGGAGCATGACATTTTAGAAATTTCTCGGACCTCGAGAGTTCTCGGATTCAGGAGTCTGGGAACCAGAACTGCTGTATCCTTCCATGTCTTGCCTTCTTTGTCGAACTACTCCATCCAGATCTGAGAATTCATCGTTGAAATCCTGAAGGGAAACAAGGCAGTGTACAAAATCCAATTCCCCTCATTACACAGGCAGGCCTCTGGAACCCCCAGGCCTTTCCACTTAGGCCTAACCTATAAAATACTGAAAAGAAGGGAAGATTACCCCGTACCACTGGGATTTCCCCCAACAGGGCAGAGGATCTGGTTACTGAAACACATTTTTTCTGGGGAGTTAGAATCCTGCCAACAGTGGCCAACTTGTTTCAAACAACAAATGTCTAGGGGGAAAAAAAAAAAGAGCTGAACTAATGATTGAAAAGCTTCCAGGATAAAACTGGAGAAGTCTCTTTAGGATGTTGTAATGAGAAAAACTGATTGACATGGACATATATACGAGAAAAAATAAGATGTCAAGTTTTCTAAAATACATGTGTTAAATGCAAAGGTACTCGTTAAAACCCAGTTTAAAAAAGGTATGGAAAACAAAATGGAAAAGGGCTTTAACAAGTTACACACTGAAAGGAAAGTGTTGGCTATTTTTCTTCCCTCTCTGACTCCCTTAAAACCCAGTCAGTGCTATTACTTTTGAATTCCAGAGGAATGATGGAGGGGTAAGGAGGAGGGAAAAAGCAGGGATGTTTTAGTTTGTATTTCATTTCCCCCCACAAGTGCTTAAGAACTGGAGTCACAACAGGTGTCATTAAAATGTCCTGGGGAAGGTCCTGTTAGGCTGAGCTTTTCACGATTTAGGTCGCTGCCAAACGAAGAGACTTATCTGGTAAGCAAATGACCACGCGTTCAGCTGATACTAGCTATCTGTTGATCGTTTCAATAACTCATTTCCATTTCAGGCACGAATTTATAGGAGGCAGAAAGTTGAAAAATTCAAGTCTCTTGGGTGTAACAATTAGTAATTGAATGGCTATCATCTATCAGACAGTAGGCACAGCTCCTTGCGTAGACGACTGCACTCAATCTGCACAGCCACATCGTGAGGTTGGCATTTTACTGGATGAAGAAACTGAGCCACAGCAGTTCAAGAGCTTGTCTGATGGCATAACTCAGCTGGGTGGAGCCCAGATTTGAAACCAAGTTTGTTGGTTCCAAATCATATTGTGTTTCATTTTTTTTTGTCTTGCTCTCCCCTACTTTCTTTCAAGGTGTGTTTTTTTTTTTTAAACTGAGATAAAAATTCATGTAATACAAAAGACATCATTGAAAGCATACAATTTAGTGGTGTTTAGCACAATCACAATGTCATGCCGCCATCACCTCTGTCTTATTTCAGAACATTTCCATCACCCCCAAAGTGAAACCCTTTACCTATTAGCAGTCACCCTAATTTCTCTGTCTTCCCCCATCCCTTGGCAACCACTAATCCACTTTCTCTCCCTATCAATTTGTCATGTAAATGGAATCATCTAGTATGTGGCCTTTTGTGTCTGGCTTCTTTGACTTAGCATCATGTTTTCGAAGTTCCTCCATGTTGTATCTATCAGTTCTCCTTCCTTCTCAGGGTCAAATAGTATTCTGTTGTATGGACATATGACATTTGACTTATGCATTCAGAAGATGATGGACGTCAGGATTGTTTCTGTTTTTTGGCTATTATGAACAAAGCAGCTGTGGACATTGTTATACAACTTTTTATGTGGACAGGTTTGCAATCCCTGTACTTTTTCACAGCTCTTAAAAAAAAGATTTGTAGATGTTAAAACCATGGGCTCATACCATTACACCAAGGTATTTCAACATGTAACAGTGATTTGTTTGGGAATAATGACTTGAATAAATACGGCTAAAACTCGCTTGAGCCAACATGATGCCACCATAGGTAGAAAACGTGTACAAATGGGGGAGAGCTACTTTGCACTGGAGATTTACTGTACTGTCAACGGAATCTGAAGGAATCAAAAAATCTCTTTCACTTGGTCACTATAGAGTGCTTCTTTTATAATTATTTCTGGATGTTCCTCATCTTTTCTCCTAAGCTAGAAAGTCTTGGAAGGCAAGAACTAGTTTTGGGTTTTCTTGGTGTCCTTATAGCCTTACACTAGCACAGTGCCTTGAACAGAGAAGACAATCAGTGATTTGTGGGGATGGACCATGCCCCTCCCCCAACCATTGGTGAATCCCTCTAAAACAACACTGACAAGCAAAAGGAGCAAGATTTTAGGATCACCTCCACGGACCACCCACTTGCCCAGACAGCCATTATCCTGTTTCTTAAAAAAAATTTTTTTTATACTTTATTTTTGACAGAGAGAGAGAGAGAGACAGAGCACAAATGTGGGAGGGACAGAGAGAGAGAGAGAGAGAGAGAAGGGAGACACAGAATCCGAAGGAGGCTCCAGGCTCTGAGCTGTCAGCACAGAGCCCCCCGTGGGGCTCGAACTCACACACCGTGAGATCATGACCTGAGCCCAAGTTGGATGCTTAACCGACTGAGCCACCCGCAGGGGCCCCTATATTGCTTCTTTTCTTTGGTAGGACAGCTCTTCGATTACTTGGAAAAAGTTGATGGCCTTCTATGCCCCGCCCCGTTCTTGAGGACAGAAACACCCTGTGTCTTCAATTTTACCTCAGATATTAAGGTCCCCTGGTCATGGTGTCAGGAGAAGTGTAACTGTGGGACGCATCATCCCCTTTCTTTCGCACTGAGCTAGTTAGGTAGGCAACTCACCAGAGGCAGAGATGAAGGGCGGTCTGCTCGGAAACTGTTCTCAAGAGAAGACGGGTTGGGACTGTTCCCAACACTTGTATTCTGAAATTAGTGAAACAAAAAGGAAAACCACATCAACTACAAAACCACGGGAAATCCAGAAGAGAGACAGCAGGTGAGGCTCGGGGATGTTGTACTCACTTCTAAGTGTCCACACACAGATTTTAGTAGTTTGTAAGTGGAATCTCTGGAGAGTAAGGAGACAAATATGTACTGCAAAACAAAACAGAGTGATTACGGAACAGATACTGCCTGACCACAAGTCAGAGTTCAGAGTGCAGAACTTTATCTGCATACATGTTTTCTTCTCTTTTCCCCTGGTCTACAATCTCATTCACCTCTATCGGTTTTTATTCTGTTCCTGGAATGAACAAAATCTACTCCCCCACAACCGCAACAAAACCTTCAAGCCCCCTTTAAGTAATAAAGAAATGCTAAATGGTATGAAGGCTCCAATACCCTGACACTGATGTCCCCAACAGGCAGGCAAGACCTGGACACTAAGAAAAAAAAAGGCTAGTGATATTTGCCAGATCCTCTTTAAAACTTGTTCCCCTCTGCCTACCCCTTTTCTTTTAAGGTATTTAACAATTCCCAAGGGTCTGCTTTCTCTGTTCTGACCTAGATTTCCACTAAAAATTTCCCAGAGGCTCTCACAGGCTCGTTCTTTTTCAAGCCACTTCCAGATTCTTCCTTGTACAAATATGGAGATTTTTCTAGTGGATGCTTACACACAAGCGATGGGAAAGAAGTGAAATCAGATTAGACAAGTAATTTGGAGACAAATGACATAAGGAAAAGTAATTTTACTAAGCGGTACATTGAAGAAAATACTAAAACTCCCTCTTTCTCCACCTATTAGAGCCACAAAATCTTTTCACATCCCCTTTTCAGAAGTCTGTGATTATCCCTTTCACTCATCAAAGAGAGCACTCGATATGCTTTTTTTTAATTTCTTTTTTTTTAATGTTTTCTTATTATTGAGAGACAGAGAGACACAGATCATGAGCAGGGAGGGGCAGGGATAGGGGCAGACATAGAATCCAAAGCAGGCCCCGGGCTCAGGGCTGTCAGCACAGAGTCCGATGTGGGGCTTGAACTCACAAACTGCGAAATCATGACCTAAGCCAAAGTCGGACGCTTAACCGACTGAGCCACCCAGGCGCCCCTCGATACGCTTTCCAAGAAAGCATGTATTCCAAAGTAGTTAACACTATGGGTTCTGCATTAGACCTACTTGCAGAGTCTGGCTCTGACACTCAGGAAGTAGGTGACATTGGGCTAACAGCCCCACCACTCTTGGCTTCAGTTTTCTTTTCTTTTTTTTTTTTTTCAACGTTTATTTATTTTTGGGACAGAGAGAGACAGAGCTTGAACAGGGGAGGGGCAGAGAGAGAGGGAGACACAGAATCGGAAACAGGCTCCAGGCTCCGAGCCATCAGCCCAGAGCCTGACGCGGGGCTCGAACTCCCGGACCGCGAGATCGTGACCTGGCTGAAGTCGGACGCTTAACCGACTGCGCCACCCAGGCGCCCCTTCAGTTTTCTTTTTTTTAATTAAAAAAATTTTTTTTTTAATTTTTATTTTGGCAGGGAAGGGGCAGAGGGATAGGGAAAGAGAGAATTCCAAGCAGGGTTCATGTTGTCAGCGCAGAACCTGAGGCAGGTCTCCATCCCGTGACCCTGGGATCATGACCTGAGCTGAAATCAAGAGTTGGATGCCCCACTGACTGAGCCACCCAGATGCCACTTGACTTCAGTTTTCGTGACACCTACCCCTAATAGGTAGCAGTGTGGGACAAATGGGAAAACAGAAGGAAAGTGTTTAGCATATGCGTGGCGAGAAGTACATGCTTATTAGCCACTAACGTTAACTTTTTTTTTTCAAAATGTTAATATATTTCCTACCACGTCAGAATAGCCTCTTGTATCTTTCCTTCACTCTGCTTCCCTCTTCAATTTATCCAGTATGGTTGGAAATGGAATGTAGCTTTTATGCTTTCATAGAAATATTCAGTAAAATATTAAAACAATTAATTTCAAGGGGCGCCTGGGTGGCTCAGTCAGTTAAGTGTCCGACTTGGGCTCAGGTCATGATCTCACGGTTCGTGGGTTCGAGCGCCGCGTCAGGCTTTGTGCTGACAGTTCGGAGCCTGGAGCCTGCTTCGGACTGTGTGTCTCCCTCTCTCTCTGGCCCTCCCCTGCTCATACTCTGTGTCTCTGAAAAATAAACATTAAAACAGTAATTTCCAGTGACAAATGAGTAACCATAGAATTCTACTCCCTCTATTTGGCCAAGGGGAAATCAACACCACTCTACATGTAGGTATTTCTGGTTGCACACGTTTGGGGCAGCCCAGCAGTACCGAGCAGCTCTAGAATTTCTATACAGAAGAACATGAGACTTAAAGCAACCTGGAAGCAAAATGGGCCTAGGAACTGGTCCTGAAGCCACATGTGTACAGCAAGAACCAAGTTTATGTATTTGGGATGGTTCTGGAGAAATACCAAGGGAGAGTGTGGGGGGGGCTCTTCAATATCACCCTGCCTCACCCCATCAACAGTGGGGTGGTGGTGGCGGTTTCAAATATTAAATATTAAAGAAAGTGAATATATCAGTTTAGCCTGTTCTAAGAGATATTAGGGAAAGGGAAGCTGGGAAAGATTTTTTTTTTTTTTTTTTTGACCTTGATCAAGCAAGTCTAACGAAGTCAGCAGAAAATGCAAAATTGTCAACAAGTGTGTGAGAATAAAGTTCCTTCTGAGGGGAAACAACACTACAGAAATAGGACAAAGGAAAGGCACCTTGCTCTGAGGCGTACTCACCCGGTCTGTGACTGTCGCTATAATCAGGGCATTTGGCACCAGAAGGGCAGTTTTGGTTTTCTTTATTAGGGTGACGGAGAAAGCCGGAATAGAGATCTGAAACAGGGTCAGTGAGTTAATACGGGTTCAGGCTTCATAGGACAGGACTTCAAATCGTCATATTCAAGGGAAAAGTTTTTTAAAATTTAACTAAGAAATCAAAACCAGCACTAAGCTCTCCAGCCTCCAAGAAGAAAAACCAGTCTCCTCAAAGTTCTGTTTACACAGCCAGAGGGCAAATGTACATCATCAATTCTACTTCAGGGCTTGGTGGGAAACCTTCATCTTGAAACAAGGGAATGGATGCAAAGAAGCACAGTCATTTTAAAGACAGGCCCAAGGCTCTAAAGCAGTTATGTGGACATCCACTTGGGGTTAATCTCCGCATACACTGCTCTCCTACGTCCTGAGGCACATGCGGGTAGGGAAAACACTGAATAGCACTGGGAGACACAAAGCCTGGGACGTGAATTCTCAGCTCAGTTCTGAAAAAAGAAAACCTTGTTTTAAACGAACCTGGAGGCCAGAAAGGGGAGCTCTTGTGCCCCCACCTCTGGCCCTCAGTTGCAGACTCCAACAGGAAGAAGCCCCCCCTTTACTACTCACACCAGCTGGAAGAATTTCTCCTTGCCCAACAACAAGCTCAGCCAATAAGAAAATACATCTGATCCCGTGAGAAGCCCTGAATTCTCACTTCCCTCCAATGGGCTTGTGTTCAGAGCAACCCTTCCCAATTTCCTCCTTTTCTCTGTAATTTAACTTTCCCTCCTTTGATCTCCAGACTTGCCTATGATTTGCCATAGCCTGCATGTCTCAAAGTGCTATTCCTGAATAAACCCATTTTGCTGATAAAACAACTGGCTGTTTTACTTTTAAGGTCCACGCTATCTATGTGACCTAGTCAACCTTAAAAGCTACCCTTTCTAAGCCTCAGTCTCCTGATGTGTAAAATGGAGATAATCTTACCTTTCTCCAGGATTTTCTGTTGATTAAATGAGGTAATATATGGAAAATGCCTAGCACTCATTAAGAAAGTCACTCATTGTACTCGCTTAGGAAGCCTGTGCATAGACTAAAATTAGAACAATACAGAGAAGATTAGCATGGCCCCTGCACATGGATGATGTGCAAATTCATGAAGTGGTCCATATTAAAAAAAAAAAAAAAAAAAAAAAAAAAAAAAAAAAAAAAAGTCAGTCATTTCCTCATTTGTCTCCTAAAAAAAGATTGGGTAAAATAAAAGAACTCTAACTTCTTTTCTGGTTCAAACAATAGAGAATTAAAACAATGACAAATGAAGCAGCTACCATTTGTTGCCTCCTAGTCACCAAATGAGAATGTCATCTAATTATGACAGTCCTGGGAAGGAGTTAATTTTTTTAAAAAAATTTTTTTAGGTTTATTTTTATTTTTGAGAGAGAGCGAGAGAGCAAGCAGGGGAGGGACAGAGAGGGGGACAGAGCATCTGAAGCAGCGAGTCCGATGTGGGGCTCGAACTCACCAACTGTGAGATCATGACCTGAGCTGAAATCAAGAGTCAGATGCTTAATCGACTGAGCTACCCAGGGACCCCAGGAAGGAGATATTCTAAGACATAAGGAAATGTGTTTCAAGAGGTATGTGACTTGCCCAAGGTCATAAATATAACAGGTTACAAAGATGAACCAATCTGATCCAAGATGTGCGTTGTTTTTCATACAATGTACTACATGCATGGACCAGATACTATAAAGACCAGATGTTCCTGATACTTTTATGTTATATCCCTCCAACCCGCTTTGGATTCACAGAGAAATGGATAATATCCCTTTGATCCTGGAAAACAGAGTAACACACATCCATGGCAAAATGACCTGACTCCCTCCACGGGTACACACACTCACATGTACATTTTTTTGTTGTTGTTGTTGTTTTTTGTTTTTGTTTTTGTTTTTTGTTTTTGTTTTTTTTTTTTTTCAACGTTTATTTATTTTTTGGGACAGAGAGAGACAGAGCATGAACGGGGGAGGGGCAGAGAGAGAGGGAGACGCAGAATCGGAAACAGGCTCCAGGCTCCGAGCCATCAGCCCAGAGCCCGACGCGGGGCTAGAACTCACGGACCGCGAGATCGTGACCTGGCTGAAGTCGGACGCTTAACCGACTGCGCCACCCAGGCGCCCCTCACATGTACATTTTGTAAAAATGCTTTGCATATTCTAAAAGAGAACAAGGTCAGTGGGGGGAGAGGAGGGCCTTAGGTTAGTACTGCCAACTTGAAGGAAGAAAAAAGAGCTTTTAATTCTGAATACTTACATTCCCATATTTAGGCTTATGAGATGGAAATGTTCTATTCCTCAAAGTCCCAGATAGGAAGACTATGGAAGAAGGAGAGGCTAATCTTTTTTAAGTTTATTTGTTTATTTTGAGAGAGAGAAACAGAGAGAGAGAGAGAGAGAGAGAGAGGCAGAGAGAATCCCAAGCAGGCTCCACACAGCGCAGAGCCCAATGCGGGGCTCAAGCTCACAAATTGTGAGATCATGACCTGAGCCCCAATCAAGAGTTGGATGCTTAACTGACTGAGCCACCCGGGCGCCCCGAGGGGCTAATCTTAATGAGACATTTGCTAACAAGTATTTTGCTAAAGAACTCTACCCTCTAAAATTTTGAAGAATGAGATGACTCCTAAGTTTTAAGTTGGGATACCAAGATGGATGAGGATATAAAAGTGAATCTAATTTTGTTTCTGAGTAGTGACACAAACACACAGAAACTAGGGGCTATAAATTTGGGTATCTTCATAACCTAAGGCACGGAACACCTTTAAGAAGGAGTTTTCAACCAACCGCTTCTTAAGTATCAAATGACAGCCAGATCACATTTGAGAAATAAAGCGTCAATCCCCTTTCCGCTTGGGCCTAGATGGAATCTTATACGCGCATTTAATGTTATCAGCATCTGAAAATACTACCAGAATGATCAAAAGGTCCTGATTACATTTATTCATATTTTTCCAGGGGAGAGTGTCTAGAAAATGTCTCTTCCTAGAGTGCCCTGTTTGGTTGACTTTAGTTCATATTGGAAGGTGCTGGACCCAGTAAGGAAAGTCTGCCCCAGATCTGAGGACCCAATCTCCCTGACACCATCCTCAGAGGGGAAGAAACGTACAAATCACTCTCATGGCTCGTGTTTCCCACCTCCTGGTAATTTCCAGTCTCTTGTCTCTTAGAGTAGCTGTAGCACATCCAAAAGACCCACTTCCTGGTATTGTCCCTATCACTCTTTTTGTCGTGAGGGCATATCCTTAGCCAGTGTCAGGGCGACACGACCATCCAGCCAAATTAGGACTTCGTAAAAATAAGCTTAACTCTCCAGGGCGGTAGCAGCCCCAAGAGTCTGAAAGATGCCACATCGCTTCATGTTCAAGGCATGTGTTTCCACAACTGTGACAACAACGATGTACAGCCAGCCATTTACATTTGGTCACGTGCCTTCCCAAATAGCATCCCCCAAATAACCCGGGGAACTGGTGTCCCCATTCCATTCGTCTGGACAGTGTGCCTCAGGGAAACTGAGTCATTTAAATGGCACCACTCAGCTAAGAGGCAGAACTGGTCCTCCTCCCACAGGACATCTGCCTGACACGATTTTTTTTTTTAATGTGTATTTATTTATTTTGAGAGAGAGAGAGTGTGTGAGCAGGGGAGGGGCAGAGACAGAGGGAGACAGAGAATCCCAAGCAGGCTCTATGTTGTCAGCACAGAGCCCAGCGCGGGGCTTGAACTCACGAACTGTGAGATCATGACCTAAGCCAAAATCAAGAGCCAGACACTTAACTGACTGAGCCACCTAGGTGCCCCTGACAGGATGCTTTTGATTAAAAAAAAAAAAAAAAAAAAAAAAAGTCTCAGGAGCAGAACAGAGAGACAGTACAAGCAGGCCTTTCATGCCAAACTACCCAGAAATGGCCCTAGTATTGAATGTATTGTCCATTTAAGCCTTATGGTGGTCCTCTGAGGCAAGTAGTATATGTGCCTTCTGGCGCAGAGGAGGAAGCTAAGGCCTAGCGAGGCTAACTCACTAGGTCACAATCACACGCCAAGGGAGACGTGTAGCCAGGACTTGAACTCATTCATGGTTTGTGAGTTCGAGCGCTGCATTGGGCTCTGTGCTGACAGTGCGGAGCCTGATTGGGATTCTCTCTCTGCCCCTCCCCTGCTCCCCTGCTCATGCGCACTCTCTCCCTCTCAAAATAAATAAGTAAACTTAAAAAACAAACAAGAATTCCCCCATCCCTTCCATCCTTTAACAAAGACTAAGTCTTTGTTCACTAATGTCTCTAGACGCGCTGCTTTCATCAGAGATGTTGGCTCTGTCTGAATTCCTGAGAATTAGCCTATCACGCTGAACAGGAGATCACTGCTACCCAATCCCTTCCCTACTCCGTGAACAAGTTCTTATAAATGAGAAACCTAGAAATACAGTGGAGCACTGCTTAATCGTGCTTTGTGTGATACCGATTCGGGTAATAGTGTTTACCAAAGTATGTGTATCCAGACACGACTCTTTATGATTTGGGAACAACATTAAAATAACACGTCTGACCTGAAGAGTGGTGTGCTAGTCTGTTGACCCAACACCAGCAAAATGGAGAATTTCCATTGTATTTGTGATGTGGTCATTGTCTAAAAGCCTGACAGGGGCTTTAGGGAGACTATTTAAATAAAACCTATCTACCACTCAAAACAAAAGGTTTTCAGTCAGCGACTTCATGGATATAAAAGTTGCTTATTTATAATCGTGAATCAGAATGATTCAAAACTCATTAGGTCACACGACCCTAAGAAGGTGTTTCTCTGACTCCTCGCTGTGGTGGCCTGAATGGTGTGACATCGCCCGTCAAAGGGACAGAATGTCAGTGGGATGGAATTATCTTTTTCCTTCTTATGACACAGTCCCAAGGTCTTTGCTTAGGAAGGCAGTGCATTGGGAAAACTGCCAGTTCCTTCAAGCTATCCTCCTTAACAGCTCACGTGTCTTGGGCCTGTCCTCCCCCACATCTGCTTTATGAGAAGGACAAGTTGTCAGTTGTGGTCCACTGGGGATGGTGGGTGTTTGACTCTCCCAGACCAGGCCGTAAATGTTTCAGTTTCTGCTCATGTGGTGCTGATGATGCTACAAAGTGAGCTCTAATCACTAGCTTATTGATAGGCTTGTTTTTCTACGTGTCTCTGACTGGTAACTGATATGTACACAGTGCAAAAATCATTATTTATTTAAAAAAAGGTCTTGGGTGTAAGATATGTCTTTGAAACAAATTATGGCACACTCTCCAAATGAATAGCTGTAAGAGGTCTCTGGTGACATCTGGGTAAAAAGGCGTTAGCATAGGGTTGTGGGAGAGATATATGTGTATAGAGAAATACATCAAGAGTGGTCTTTAGGGGAAAAGGGAACTTGGTGTCATTTAGAGGCATTTAGAAACTAATATTAGGAACAACGATGAAGGAAATAAACATATAAGGGTATGATAACAATACAAATATTTATAAACACTTACATTGAAAATGACTGATATTCACAATATATAATAAAGTGCATAGCTTTCTTTTAAAAAAATTATACTAACCTTAGTGTCTTTTCCGAACACCTTGGAATGAAAACAAATCCAGTTTTCTGATACGAAGAGCTTCCCCTGGTATAATATCTCTTTCTGTAGAGCACACGTAAAACCTGGGAAAATATATATAAGAGCATTTAGAGTTTCCACGTAAAATAAAAATTGTGTATGTATGAGGGGGACTCAGGATTGGCAGAGGCAATACATTCATACTCAAAAGATCTGTCACTTCGTTGTCAGTCATCTTTAGTGGAATAAAGATATGGGGAAGAGGGTTTGTGTTTTACTCCCAAGCCTTACCCACAGGAGTACAACAATCAAAATGGCAAGACAAGGCTATCATTGAGAATTAGAGTTCAAGAATGGAGTTTCAAAATGTCCTCTACTTAGGAAGGTATGTCGGCCTGTGCTAATGTCGGCAGTCCTGCCCCTCCTTCCCTGGGACTGTCACTAACGACTCCTTTTGAAGTGGATGATCTCACTGTGGGAAGCGCATGTGACCCACATGTTTGGCCACCATCAGAGGCATCCTGCCTCAACATCTGTATCCTGGAAGCTAGAATGGAACCTTGGTCTTAATGGACCTAAGAGGAGCTGAGTAGGTCCTAACTGGCGTGCTGGATAAGATGTTCTGGTGTGATAATCACACCCAGTACAGCTCAGGGACGGACACGTGTCTGCACATGAGAATCTGTGTTTCCTTTCAGCCTTCTTCTAGTGGCCTCTCTTCCTCCAGCCTTGTTATCTGAAATCTCAGGACAGCCCAAATGCAGTGCACTGCAGCAGTGAATACAGAAGGTGAGGAGATCATTCCGGAATCATCTTGGAGGGTTCTCTGTCATGTGGAGGGATTCAGTTTC
Source organism: Felis catus (assembly GCF_018350175.1). Classification (NCBI taxonomy): domain Eukaryota; kingdom Metazoa; phylum Chordata; class Mammalia; order Carnivora; family Felidae; genus Felis; species Felis catus. The sequence continues at coordinate 104,030,035 of NC_058368.1, read as the reverse complement.
CCATTCTACTCTCTCATCTTTCAAGACGCTTGAGGAACGCTGAATGAAGCTGCCATCACCGTTACATCATAACTTTCGAACCCACGTTCCCCTTGGTGATTCTGTTCCCAGACGGAGCCCGCTTTCTCTCCCCCAGCCAACTAGCGTATTTTCAAAACAGTCAAACAGGTCAGAACTTACTCTGCCTCAATGGTTCTTCAGTTGGGACATCAAGAAACAGCTTGTGGAAGTGCATATTTGCCTTATACTACAAGGAGAACACAACACAGGCGTCACCGCTGGCATTTCTTGGCATAACATCACCAATTTTAACTTCAACGTAAATTACGTAACAGATTTCCCCTCCCTTCACAGAGTATCTTTAGGAACTCCTTGTCTCTGATCGTACAGTCTTCGACACAACCCCTCAAAGACGGCAGGGCACAAAGGTTTCATTTTCCAACAAGATAGTGACTTGCTGGTTGGAAAGACATGTGAAATCATGCTGCAGCCTTGTGCCAAGTGGCTGGCCAAGGAAGTTCCTAATAAATGACACAAAGGGATATCACCAGGGAAGGTAGTAGATCCTAGGACACTAAAGATCCAAGTGCTCTTGGAGGACAGCAGTGGTTAAGAGCTCAGATAAACCTAGCTCAAGTCTTGGCTACATGTCCCCTTTGGTGTGTGACTGTGACCTCGTGAGTTAGCTTTGCTGGGCCTCAGCTTCCTCCTCTGTGCCAGAAGGCACATATACTACCTGCCTCAGAGGACCGCCATAAGGCTTAAACGGACAATACATCCAAAAGACCCACTACTTGGTATTGTCCCTATCACTCCTTTTGTCGTGAGGGCATATCCTTAGCCAGTGTCAGGGCGACACGACCATCCAGCCAAATTAGGACTTTGTAAAAATAAGCTCAACTCTCCAGGGCGGTAGCAGCCCCAAGAGTCTGACAGATGGCACATCGCTTCATGTTCAAGGCATGTGTTTCCACAACTGTGACAACAACAATGTACAGCCAGCCATTTACATTTGGTCACGTGCCTGCCCAAATAGCATCCCCCAAATAACCGGGGAACTGGTGTCCCCATTCCATTCGTCTGGACAGTGTGCCTCAGGGAAACTGAGTCATTTAAATGGCACCACTCAGCTAAGAGGCAGAACTGGTCCTCCTTCCACAGGACCTCTGGCTGACAGGATTTTTTTTTTTTTTAATGTGTATTTATTTATTTTGAGAGAGAGAGAGAGAGCATGAGCAGGGGAGGGGCAGAGATACAGGGAGAGAGAGAATCCCAAGCAGGCTCTATGTTGTCAGTACAGAGCCCAGCACGGGGCTTGAACTCACAAATTCTGAGATCATGACCTGAGCCGAAATCAAGTCGGACACTTAACTGACTGAGCCACTCAGGCGCTTTCTGACAGGATGCTTTTGATAAAAAAAAAAAAGTCTTATGAGCAGAACAGAGAGACAGTACAAGCAGGCCCTTCATGCCAAACCACGCAGAATTGGCCCAAGATCGCCATAAGCAAGAGCTTTAGAAAGGTCCTACAGGCGATCGATGGGCCCCGCAAGTCAGCTATTTTATAAACGCCTCATGTAAAGTAGGTTATCTCATGCTGCTTCCTAAAAGTACATTTTGCATCCAGAAAGTTCCCCGGATTAAAGCGACGTGTTCCAAGGAGGCTTTCCTGAGATTCTTTTTTTCTTTTTTAATGGCTACAGTGAGCATTGGTGGCATGAGTTGATTTAAAAGTAACCTGGGCCAAGGGGCGCCTGGGTGGCTCAGGTGGTTATTTGTTCGACTTCTGCTAAGGTCATTCTCCTGGTTCGTGGATTTGAGCCCTCTGTTGGGCTCTGTGCTGACAGCTCAGAGCCTGGAGCCTGCTTCGGATTCTGTGTCTCCCTCTCTTTCTGCCCCTCCCTTACTCGTGATCTGTCTGTCTCTCTCAAAAATGAAAGCGTTTAAGGGGCGCCTGGGTGGCGCAGTCGGTTAAGCGCCCAACTTCCGCCAGGTCACGATCTCACAGTCCGTGAGTTCGAGCCCCGCGTCAGGCTCTGGGCTGACGGCTCAGAGCCTGGAGCCTGTTTCCGATTCTGTGTCTCCCTCTCTCTCTGCCCCTCCCCCGTTCATGCTCTGTCTCTCTCTGTCCCAAAAATAAATAAACGTTGAAAAAAAAATTTTAAGAAAAATAACCTGAGCCAGAAAATCCAAAAAACAACGTGGAACATGAACAAATGTGAATGTAATAAACGGAAGAAAAAAAAAAGAAAAAAAAAAGGCAGTGGAAATGATGTACATTAAAAGGGACAGATAGGGGCGCCCGGGTGGCTCGGTCGGTTGGGCTCAGGTCACGATCTCACGGTCCGTGAGTTCGAGCCCCGAGTCAGACTCTGTGCTGACAGCTTGGAGCCTGGAGCCTGCTTCAGATTCTGTGTCTCCCTCTCTCTCTGCCCCTCCCCTGCTCATGCTCCGTTTCTCTCTGTCTCAAAATAAATAAAAACATTAAAAAATTAAAAAAAAAAAAAGGGACAGATAAATCCATTATTTGGCTCCTGACTGGATTCATTTTGGGGGGGGGGTGGCAAAAAACATTGATGCAGGCACTGACTACTGGAAGACTGTGGAATTCTGAAATGGATTTTATAGAAGTAATATTTTTGTGTATTTACTATTCAGTTAAATTTCTTGTGTGTGCCAATGGGTTTTTCTCCTTCTTAGGAAACACATATTCGAGTATTTAGCGGGGGGAGTGTTAAAAAACAACCTCAAACTACTGGTCCCAGTAAGTATGCCACACTCCATGACACAGGACTGGGCTTAGTTACCTATCGGGGTGGGTTTTAGAGCGGAACCGAACTGCTTCTGGAGGAGAATCGTGACGGTCCACAGGTTTTCCTCTTCAGTGGGAAGCTGGGTTGCCTTCCATTCACACAGGTGCTGTATCACACTCATTTTGATGCAAGGACATCACAACTCTCTTAATCATTAGGCAAGCTAATTATCTTGGCTGGTTTTTAGACCAGCACATGACCACATAGGTCCCTGCTCTTGGGGCACTTGTCAGAGTTAGGGGTCACGATATGCAACTCACCGCCACCCAGGATATACCGGAAGGTCAGTGGGGAAATACGAAACTGATTAATAGTCGGCCGAAGGATCTGCATCCTGTTCTGTGTTCCAGATTCTCTACTATCTGCCTATGAGAGTCGTGAATGGCAGGAAGATACACATTTGGGTCCTTCCTTTCCCTTGGCTCTAGGGGTCCCCCCATCCTCTGATCAGTGCAGTCCACATTCCCAAGTTACCTGGCTGGAAGACGAAGACTTCTTCCTGTCCATCTTAGATTCACTTTTGCTCTCTGTTTTACAGTCGTTCTTATCACTTGCTAAAGAGGCACCATCAAAACTGGATTTTGACCTGAGCAAAGAGAACCCAGGGAGTCTGTAAGATGAATTGTTTAATGCTACTCATTAATCCTATTGTAATAAATCTTGATTAGCATGCCATCTCACAAGAAAACCTGACATTTGTTTTGTTTTGTTTTTCTGGACACCAGTGATCACTCCTAATACTCTAAGAGCATTTACACAGCATAGTGTGTGGGAGACTGGGATGGTTTCACAGGGCCACAACCTCAATCTGCAGAAATGCAGACTTCTAGAAGGGAGAAATACAAACTGAATTGTGAAGGTAATTATACCATCTCAAAGGATTTTAAGCAGTAAAAGTACTGTAGGCAAATTATTAAACAAAACTGCAGCTATAATTCGATCAAAGAATATTTTCGTTTCAGAATTCTATTAATATTTAACATGGGTTAAATGAGTAGGGCATTGTATTAAAGGCCTAGAGGGACACAAGACGGTCTTTTTCCTTAAGAAGCCTGTGAATGCATCCAACATCTTTTTTCTAAGGCAGTACAAGACGTAGTGCCCAATAATAATACATACCACAGCTATTAGGAGGAGGTATAGAGACCCTAAGTTCAAAAGGAGGTAAGAGGAGATCAACAGCACAACGTAGGTTTAATACACTGGGCCTCAGAGGATAAGCAGGAGTTGGGTATAAGGAAAAGAGAAACAAAACATCCCAGAGTGGGAAAACAGTAGAAGTGAAATCAGGATAAAAATGAAGACCACGTTGGAAAGTCAAGTTTTCCTTTGTTCTACTAAGGACAGAGGTCAGAGCTCCAGTATTTGTTTCTAAGGTGATTCTAGTCCTGGCTCTTCATTTGAGTAGGTGTGTGAATTTGCACATATCTTCAACCTGACAGACAAACAGAATCATTCTCAAGTGGAATGCATGTATGGTTTTCAGAGATGTATATACAAACAACTTTTATGATACAATTATGTATTTTTTTTCACTATGGGGAAAAATGGCACATGAAATCCATGATCCTACAGTATGATTCCTTAGAAAGAGGCTCAGTTAAAATGAGTATTTGGTTCGGGGCGCCTGGGTGGCTCAGTCGGTTGAGCGTCCGACTTCGGCTCAGGTCATGATCTCACGGTCCGTGAGTTCCAACCCCGCGTCGGGCTCTGAGTTGATGGCTCAGAGCCTGGAGCCTGTTCCAGATTCTGTGTCTCCCTCTCTCTCTGATCCTCCCCCATTCATGCTCTGTCTCTCTCTGTCTCAAAAATAAATAAACGTTAAAAAAAAAATAAAAAAAAAATGAGTATTTGGTTCAAAGCAGAGTTAAGAATCTTGAGTAATTCAGGTGGTACAAGGGTGTGACTGAGAGACAGAAATGACTGCAGTTAAGACTTTAGACTCTGGGTTTCTCAGCCCTGAAAAGATGGGCCAAATGATATTCTAAGCTGCTGCCAGCCACAACAGTTTGGGTCCATGATGCTCTAACCACAGGTGAAATACCTCTCATTGATTCCAGGTGTCAGATTTGGATTTAGCTACTGGCCACTGAACCTATTCACAGATACAAATGACTTTGGAATTCTAGGGATTACTTTTTTTTTTTTTTTGAAATTATGAGTAAACATTTGTAGTCAAAAATAATTTTTACAAATGGCAATTTACCTATTAGTATACCATCCACTAATCCGAATTAATTACCTCGACTGATTCACACTAGTAAATGTTAATGGAATCATCAAGGCAATGATCAGACCTTTTGAAGGACTGTAAGCAAATTCTGACAGGCAAGGCAGATGTATCCCTGACGAATCCAAGAGGCGCAAGCAGAAGGGGCTTGTGTGCACAGCACTGGTCTCTGGGGAAGGGGTGGAAGGGGCGCTTATTTATATGGCATTGGTATCTTTGTGTCTACGCTGTTACTCTCTCATCTCACAGGTCACTATGCGCAGGACCGGAAGTCGAGTGCAGAATGAAAATGTAGGGCCTCTTATTCAAGTATTAGGAATTTCCAGACAGCGAGAGCAGAGCATTACATCAAGCGTGGGGCTCTTTGCAAATGCACAGATGACACACCCACACCGTTTGACAAACACGCCCTCATGATGAGTGTATTATTCTCACCCAAAGCCTGGGGGAGGCAGAGAAAAAGCCACAGTGTTTTTAAAGCGCCTGCTGGAGCCAGTCAATAATGGTGAAAGATACAAGAAACGACATGCTTTGTGCTTTTGCCTGAGCCTCATTTGCTGAGTGAGGCAAGGTGCTCTGAAAGCAAACAGCTATGGAAAGAAATGGTGAAAGTGAGATGTGTCCAAACAGCCATGCAGAACTGATGAAGAGAGAAGTGGAAGGGGCTGGAAAGAAAAATGTGGGGGCGAGAGAAGACTTAGGCTTGGTCTTGAGTGAAGGAAGGATGTGGAGAGAGGGAATGGGCTGTGTAGCCAGGAAGGAAGGGAAAGGCAGGAGTTATTTAATTATCCTTTAGCAGAGGCCCAAAGACCCAGAAGGTACAGTTCTGACAGTTCCAGTAACAGAGACATGAGCAATCGCTCCACCACTCGGTACAGACCCCTGACTACATGCACCGTAACTGACCACTGAAATGATCATTCTCTGATGAGGGCACAAAAACAACTCTGAGCTCCTACTTCTTCCTTGCATGTGAGAAAAAGCATGTAACAAAGAGTCTCTGAGAGTGACAGGGACCGCGCCTCATCTCAAAACTGCCTGTCCCTTCTAGGCTCACGACCAAACTGACGCTGGACCTACCAGCACCGGCCCCAAGAAACAGACATGCACACCCTGTCCGGGGATCCCAGGCAGGGCTCCCCCTCCGCTTTTTTGTGGCTGCCAGGAAAGCGAGACAGCAGGTGTGCACACGCACAGGCAGAGCAGATACTCCAACCTGGGCGGGCTGCACCAGCACCCCGGCCAGCCTTTCCAGGTGCCGCATCAACCTATGCCAGGCAGTGGGCTATCCTGGCTTTATCACTCAGCAAGATCAGTCCTTGAAGAGAGGGGCAGGTGTTCTGCAGTAGGTTGGGGCAGGAAGGAGAAAGTAAGCTGCCAGAAAGGGATGAGAAAGGAAGGCACGCATCCGTGCCGAGATTGAGGAAAACCACCCCACTTCTTTCTCAGGGGGTTATCTGGTTACAGTGGATCCTCACTTGTGACAACTGCCATTGAACTAGAAACATCAGCTCCTCCCAGCCACCCCTCCTCCCCAAAGGCCCCAAAGAACCAAGAGTCAACGTGAGGACACTCACCGCAAGGAAATGATTCTCTTCTGGTCTGGGGACTCAGCCTCGCAGGACGGGGTAGGGGACTGGGCTGTTGGCGACCTGCAGATCTTCTTTTTCTCCTCCAAACCATTCTCAGCCTCTGAGCTGGAGAAGAGAGAAAAACGCTTCACCTTAGACATCCGGGGAAGGGGGTCATGTGGAAGGAAAAACGATGAGAAAACCTTGCTTTCTGGAGAGGGGAATGATGTTCAAGCCCCACAACAGGCTGAAGTCAGCGTGGACAGCTGTGCGCTTTCCAGATCTCCATTCTGAAGCCTCTCAGCTGGTGCCTCAAGGGCAGGAGCTCCAGGTCCTGCCTGCTGCTGCAGGTAAACATCCGACTTTGTGGGGACTTGGTGGCTGCCGGGCGTGCGCAGGAGGGCCCCACGCTGCCCAGCTCTGCCCGGCTAGCATGCTGAGGCGACAGATCACCTGGAGGCTGGGAGGGCCCCTGCACACACGTGCACAGCACACAGGCTCACAGCCAGCTGTGAGCCTTTCTGCTGGGAGCCCCCGCCCCTTTGTCTGCATTTCCCTTAACACCCAATGTTGTAGTTATATAGGTCCCATTTTGGGTTGTCGATGTTTTAACCAAGGACCTCTCTAAGCAATTTCCAGTCTAATCTACACCGCCACCCAGGCTGGGTAGGAATTATTACTCCCAGATTACAGATCTGGAATCTGAGGCTCTCACTTACCAACTTGGCCAAGTTCACAGAATCAGAATGGTTCTGAGTTGGGAGGCCTCTGGGGTCCACACTCACCTTCCTATTCTCTAACTCTTCTCCCTGCCATCTACCCCCCTCCCCCAGTCACTGGTCCATCCATCTAGCCCCCTTATTAGCTCTTTAGTGTGAGAGCTCCAGGGCGGGGTGAGGATCTTATTGACTTTTATACTGACCACAGAGTCTAGGTGAGTGCCGGTATATAATGACGATCACTAGGCTTGTAGGGCTGACGTTGGTAAAAGAAGGACTAGAGGCAAAAGCAAGTCAGGACGGTTTGCATGCTGAACCACAAACCAATGGAGGTAATGAGTGTGGTGGATACAGGAGTTGAGTTCCCTCAGTGTTAGGGACTGGGGACACCAATTCCAATACGAGCAAGAGGAGAGAAAGGAAGGCGGGAAGGCACATACACGGTGTTTTAATTTCCAAGGAGCAGACCTTCTTTGGTGTCAGTCTGCAAAGCACAGGATTCACAAGACAGATTTCTGAGAATGTGAGAACGCCACGGTGGCTGAACAGAAAGGGAAAATACTAAGGTAGCGTCGCTATGATCGTTCGGCTAATTTTAATCCCCATTCACCACCTACTTGGTGTCTTCACCTGCAGATGACCGCACAGGCAGGAAATGTCACCGGTTAGTTGAAGTTTTGTGGGTGCTTGCTTAAGACCCTTTTCACAGTATTTGAGGTTGCCAGCCCATACCAGTAACACTGCTGTAGTGTCACCATCAACACCAAGGGTATTTGACAAGGTATCCAATGGACAACCCCTACATATGGTGGATATTCTTATACTGTGGTTAGTATTTCTCTCTTCCTAAGTACATAAATATTCAAGGACAGACGCCCAACTTTCCACTTCTTCAATTCTCAAAGCACTCAAAAGCACTTAAGTACATTAAAAGAATTCAGTCCATAAATGAATTGCATTATGTGATGAAAGGTAAAGGGAAGGCTTTGAAATATTAATAAGAAAACACCGCTCTGGTTTAAAATAGAGGATTTTATTTAATGTTAGCATCCAGTTTAATTCACAGACTCAGAGAATTTGGGAACTCTTAAGGGGCTTTAGAGCATATCTCTCCTAACTGCCCTCCCCAAGACACACACATTGTGATTCTTCAAAGGCATCAGGCAGCAATCCACTTGAGAGCCCCTCTTGAAGTAGGGAGAATAAATCTGTGTGGACCCTCAATAAACCACTCAGCATTTATTTACATATTTACCGATTTTATACAAGAACCGAGCCACTGCTGTCCTGTCCAGCACCTCTGTGTACTTAGAAAGAGCCTTCCCACTAAGAAGCACTCATAAAAATGTGCCCCTCTGTATGGATGTAGCCCTAAGGGGACCTCAGCTCTGGGCAAATGTCTTATTTATCCAATTACTAAATTCCTTAAAAATGGGGAACTCGTGTGTTTTTTCCACAGCACTCAGCTCAGCATTTGGCTCATAGTGGTCCTTTTTAAAAAAAATTTTTTTAAACATTTTATTTATTTTTGAGAGACAGAGACAGAGCATAAGCAGGGGAAGGGCAGAAAGAGAGGGAGACACAGAATCCGAAGCAGGCTCCAGGCTCTGAGCTGTCAGCACAGAGCCCGATGCGGGGCTTGAACTCACAAACCGCGAGTTTGTGACCTGAGCTGAAGTCAGACATTCAACCAACTGAGCCACTGAGGTGCCCCTGCTCATAGTGGTCCTTAATACATGTTGACTGATATGGGATTCATCCGGTAGTGTCTCAAACACAAAGTGACACTGCTGTATGGGCTGATTTCAGTTTTAGAGTTTTGTTGACTTGAAGATGCTACAGAAAACTCAAGCAAGTTGATTCCTAACGCAGACGAGATCACTCCTGCAAGCACCCCTTACCTCTGACGTCCTGTGGCAGCAGACTAAACTATGGACAATCCCAACAGCAGAGACTGCCAGTGTCTGAGTGAGCAGAGCGTGGGAGGGGACTGGAACAGTTCCTTGAGGCCCCTCAGTGGCTCTCAAGTTACCATCACTAAAGCTGAATTCACCAGCAAGGGAGAGGAAGTAACAGGTCTCATTTAAAGCATCAAAATAAAGAAATCAGGTTTTTTTGTTTTTGTTTTTTTTTCTTAGAGAGAAAGAGAAGACACCTACATGAGTCAGGGAGGGGCAGAAGGAGACAGAGATCTTAAGGAGGCTCCGTGCTCAGGACAGAGCCAGACCCGAGGCTTGATCCCACGACCCTGGGATCGCGACCTGAGCGGAATCAAGAGTCAAACGCTTAAATGACTGAGCTACACAGGCGCCCCTCTTTCTTTTTTTTAAACAAGACAAGGCCTTTCAGGGACAGTGACTAGGAGGGTCAACTAAAAAATCCCCAAAACCAAACCAAAAGAATAATCTTTCTTTTCCTTTTCTTTCTTTCCTTCTTTTTCCTTCCTTCCTCGTTCCTTCCTTCTTTTCTCCTTTCCTTCCTTCCTTCCTTCCTTCCTTCCTTCCTTCCTTCCTTCCTTCCTTCCTTCCTTCCTTCCTTCCTTCCATGTATAAACTATTTATTCACAGACAAGGCCTAAAGATTCCTTGGACCCACCCACAGTATGGCCACAGCAGCCTGTGGTCTTTGAGTGCTGGCCTCGGACACGAAGTCCCCAGAAGGGGTGCCACCTTCTTTGGGCCTGAATCTTCGCCAGTCACTCCAGGCCTTCGCATAGTTTGGTGTTTGTACCATTGGCCAGGACCTGGTTGTATTTTTTCCATCCTTGACGTCCTTTCAGTCTGTTGCAGAACCAGTCTGGGAGCTTATACTGGCATGGATTCCGCATCATGGTACACACACGGTCCATGTCGTCCTCAGTGAGCTCTCCTGCCCTACTGGTGAGGGTGAGGTCTGCTCTCCCCAACACCCCATGAGCCGATCTTTGCCCCACACCCTTAGCTGCAGTGATGACAAAGGCTGTTTTCTGCCAAATAATTGCTGCTGGTGTTGGGTACTTACAAGACGTACTTGCTGGAACTTCTCAGAGATCATTGGAGGCGGCCCTAGTGGACGCCCCAGCAGTGGCACGTTCCAACCTTCCTCTTTCAACAAATGCTTATCAGAAGGGTTCCCGATGGCAGGGCAGGATGCTCAGGGCTGGGCAGCTGAACAAACAAGTGGCTGGTGGTTTTAAGGATGCTTAGAAGCAGCAGCAGGTGCTAGGGACAGAGGATCAATCTGTACTCGGCCTCGGCAAGTTATTTCTTCTCCCATCTCCAACCCAATTGAAGGGCCACTTATAGGCCCTGAAAGCTTTCAGTAGGGATTCCAGAGCAGTGAGACAGAGTCATACTCATGCTAACCAAGCCGGATAGTACTGTTTAGGAGAAGGCGTTCTCATCACCGGCTAGGAAGTGCTATTTTCAGTAAGAGACACTGCCCCGCACTGTTACGCAATCTACAAATAAAAACACGGGTTGGACAATCCCTATCGACAGTACATTATGTGTCAATTCCCAGACCTCATTAATCTGATGATAAGATGATCAACCTTTCACCATTTTTCAGAATCAGAATTCTTACACGAAGCCAAGTCCCATTCGTCCTGGAAAGAGTCTCTTTGAGTTTAAGGTAAACTCCACTCTCCTTTCTCCTGTCACATTCATCTCCCAGGCCTTTTGTCCCTCATACTGGGAATTTAGCCATCATCCCAAGCAAGTCCCAAGCAGAAGGCATAATTCAAAAGTTACAAGCTGTCCAAGGAGCTACTGGGCAGAATGAGGATTCAGTTGCATCTCATGTGAGTGAATGGGCTGTGTCTCCAAGTAAATGAGAACTGGTGCCTCCCTGGGGTTCAGTCCAGGTAGCTGTGTTCCTTTCCAATTCCAGTAGTGAAGTGGACTTGAACCTACCTTCAAGTTAAATCGGTCTAAGCGAAGGCATAAAAAATGTCATAAACTCCCTTATGGTAGTGTGGGTGAGGGTAGGTTTATATCCATTGTCACTTAAACAAAAAAATCCCTGATCATCATATCCTGAAACCACAGTCTTGACCAACAAAGTTCGGAAGTGACCTGAGGATAGGATATGTTTCCCCAGACAGTCTCCATGAGATAAAATCCTGGAAATGGGACTGTTGTGATGAAGGCCAGGTCTGTTACAGTATAGTGTTGTGCTGAAATGCTGTACTGAACACTCATGTGCACCTGGGCGAGCCAAGGCCTGGGGCACCAAACCCTTGATTTGGGTGTGCTGCTTGCTTAGTGGCTTCCAGACTGGCTGGCAGGCAAGGGTGGCGGTTTGTGAGAAGCAAAAGATGGGCTGTAAGGACAGAGGAGGGCTCTGGGGGTGGGTGGGCAGCAGCCACAGTACAAACTGAGACTTCACAGGAACCATAAGGGAACAGAATGGGGTGCAAAGGTGCAGGAGTTGGTGATGGAGACCAGGGCCCCTCTAAGACCCCTCAGCGTCTCCAATTACAAAGTAAATGCCAAATCTCCCAAACTAGATTTTTGTAAGTCAGGAAAAAGAGTTTCGTTTGTAATTCAGATACAGTCTGTCTTGGTCTAGAAGCTTTACATTTTATTTATCTATCTACATATTCATTTCTGAGTATTAGAAGCAGAAGGCATAATTCAAAAGTTACAAATGGAGCTCTGAAAACTGTAAAACATTGATGAAAGAAAGCGAAGAGGACACAAGTGAAAAGACAGCCCATGTTCATGGATTCAAAGAATATGTTTAAAACGTCTATCCTGGGGCGCCTGGGTGGCTCAGTCGGTTGAGCGTCCGACTTCAGCTCAGGTCACGATCTCACGGTTTGTGAGTTCGAGCCCCGCATCGGGCTCTGGGCTGATGGCTCAGAGCCTGGAGCCTGCTTCCGATTCTGTGTCTCCCTCTCTCTCTGCCCCTCCCCCGTTCATGCTCTGTCTCTCTCTGTCTCAAAAATAAATAAACATTAAAAAAAAAATTTAGGGGCGCCTGGGTGGCGCAGTCGGTTAAGCATCTGACTTCAGCCAGGTCACGATCTCGCGGTCCGTGAGTTCGAGCCCCGCGTCGGGCTCTGGGCTGATGGCTCAGAGCCTGGAGCCTATTTCTGATTCTGTGTCTCCCTCTCTCTCTGCCCCTCGCCCGTTCATGCTTTGTCTCTCTCTGTCCCAAAAATAAAATAAAAAACGTTGAAAAAAAATTAAAAAAAAAATTAAAACGTCTATCCTATCCAAAGCCATCTACACAGTCGGTGCAATCAAAATACCAACAGCATTTTTCACAGAACTAGAACAAATAATCCTAAAATTTGTTTGGAGCCACAAAAGACCCCAAATATCCAAAGCAATCTTGACAAAGAAGAGCAAACCTGGAGACATCACTATCCCAGATTTCAGGATATACTACACAAAGCTATAGTAATCAAAACGGTATGGTACCGGCACAAAAACAGACACATAGATCAATGGGACAGAATAGAGAGCCCAGAAATACACCCACACTTATATGGTCAATTAATCTATGACAAAGGAAACAAAAATGCACAATAGGGAAAAGACAGTCTCTTCAATAAATGGTGCTGGGAACAATGGACAGCTACATGTGAAATAATGAAACTGGACCACTTTCTTATACCATACACAAAAATAAACTCAAAATGGATTAAAGACTTATGTGTGAGACCTGAAACCATAACACTCCTAGAAGAAAACAGAGTGAATAATCTCTTTGACATTAACCTTACCAACATTCTTCTAGATATGTCTTCTTGGGCAAAGGAAACAAAAGCAAAAATAAACTATTGGGACTACACCAAAATAAAAAGCCTTTATACAGTGAAGGGAACCATCAACAAAATAAAAAGTCAACCTACTGAATGCTAGAAGCTATTTGCAAATGATTTATCTGGTAAGCGGTTAGTATTCAAAATACATAAAAAACTTATACAACTCAACACCAAAAAATAAACAATCTAAGAAAATGGGCAGAGGACCCGGATAGACATTTTTCCAAAGAAGCTATCCATGAGGTCAAAAGACACATGAAAAGATGTGTCTAATCTTTGCCAGTCATCAGGGAAACGAAAATCAAAACCAGGGTGAGATATTACCTCACACCCGTCAGAATGGCTAGACTTAAAAAAGACAAGAACTAACAACGGCTGGTGAGGTCGTGAAGAAAATGGAACCCTGGTGCACTGTTGGTGGGAATGTCACTTGGGGCAGCCAGTGTGGAAAACAATACGGAAGTTCCTCAAAAAATTAAAAATAGAAATACCATACAACCCAACAATCCCACTTCTGGGTATTTGCCCAAAGAAAACAAAAATACTGATTTGAGAAAATATATGCACCCCTATGTTTACTGCAGCATTATTTACAATAGCCAAGCTGTGGAAGCAGCCCAAGCATCTATCGATGAACAAAGAAGATCCAGTATAGATACACAATGGAATATCACACAGCCATTAAAAAGAATGAGACCTTGCTATTTGTCACGACACGGATAGACCCAGAGGGTATTGTGCTAAGTGAAAGCAGTCAGACTGGCAAAGACAAGTATCTTACGATTTCATTTATAGTGGGAGTCTAAAAAACAAATGAATAAATACAATCTAAAAGCAGAAAGAGACCCATACATACAGAGAACAAAGTGACAGCTGCCACAGGGGTAGGAGTAGAAGGATGGGGAAAACGGGTGAAGGGGACATTCCGGCTTCCCGTTATGGAATGAGTAAGTCGGGGATGAAGGGTAGAGCACAGGGAATACAGTTGGATGGTATTTAATACTGTACGGTAACTGCACTCATGGTGATCACAGCATAAGGTATAGACCTGTGGAATCACTATGTTGTACACCTGCAACTCTGTCACATTGTGTATCAACTAGACTTCAATGAAAAAAAAAGTTACAAAAATGGGGTGCCTGGATGGCTTAGTTGGTTGAGCTTCTGACTTCAATTCAGGTCATGATCTCACTGTTCTTTTTTATTTACTTTGTTTTTTTTTATGTTTATTAATTTTTGAAAGACAGAGAGAGAGCACAAGCAGGGGTGGGGTAGAGACAGAGGGAGACACAGAATCCGAAGCACGCTCCAGGCTCTGAGCTGTCAGCACAGAGCCTGACGTGGGGCTCGAACTCACAAACCTCAACGATCTCACTGTTCTTGAGCTCAAGCCCCACGCTGGGCTTACTGGTGCCAGCATGGAATCTGCTTTGGATCCTGTTTCCTCCTCTCTCTCTGCCCCTCCCCTACTCGTGCTCTCTCAAAAATAAACTTAAAAAAAAAAAAGTTACAAATCAAAAACCAAATCTCCTTTCTATCCCTATTTCACGGTGGCCCTGTTTTTCTCCAAAGAGGCACCCACTACTGTTCCTGGCAACTGTGTGTCTTTCCAGGAAGAGGCTGGGCACATCTGAGTGTGTATTTTTAAAGCACAAATGATACCATGTTATCATATAGTTTCCTTTTCTTTTCTTTTCTTTTTTTTTTTCTGTTTATATTGGTGCTCTTTCCCTATCAGAATATACAGGGCTTCCTCATTCTTTTTAATGATTGCATGAGTTCCACTGTAAAGGATGAATTATAATTTAATCAGTTCCTTATTGATGGGCATTTAGGTGGATTTCAGTCTAATGACAAATAAAAATAACACCGCAACAAATATCCTTGTATGTTTATTATGTGTGTGAATATATCCATAGGATAATTTCCTGGAAATGGATCACCTGTGTCAAAACAAACACAATTTAAAACATTTATAGTTGTTGCCAAATTGCCCTCAGTAGAGGTTTTGTAAGCCACACCCACCATATAAAACAGTGTTTATACATTCTTACTAGTAAAGTGTGAAACTAAAAAGAAAAAAATTTCTGCGTGCCTGGTACACAGGATAACAATAGTAATTTAATGACTCGTTTTAAATTTTTGATCTTTGCAAATGTGAGAGGTAAAGAAAAATCCCATTATCGTTTTGATTTACTGTTCTCTTCTTATGAGTAAGTCTGAGTATGTTCTCATATATTTTTAAATTTCCTGTATTGTGGATTAGCTGCTTGCATGTACATTTTGCCAATTTTTCTAATGGGCAATTGATTGAAACATTTAGGAGACACAGTCTTATCACAACTACATAACCAATGCTTGCAATATTCTAGAACTGACTTTTTGAATAAATGATGTTAAACAATTAGAAGTTCAGTGGATATTAGGGGTTGGCATAACATTAAAATAAAATGTTGGGGCACCTGGGTGGCTCAGTCGGTTAGGCATCAGACTCTTGATTTCAGAGCAGGTGGCGATCTCATGGTTTGTGAGAGTGAGCCCCACATCGGGCTCTGTGCTGTCAGCGCAAGCCTGCTTGGGATTAATATTCATTTCCTCCCTCCCTCCCTCCCTCCCTCCCTCCCTCCCTCCCTCCCTCCCTCCCTCCCTTCCTTCCTCCCTCCCTCCCTCCCTCCCTCCCTCCCTCCCTCCCCCTCTCTCTTTCTGTCAAAATAAATAACGGGGTATCTGGGTGGCTCAGTTGGTTAAGCGTCCGACTTCGGCTCAGGACATGATCTCATGGTTTGTGAGTTCGAGCCTTGCATAGGGCTCTGTGTTGACAGCTCAGAGCCTGGAGTCTGCTTTGGATTCTGTGTCTCCCTGTCTGTCTCTCTCTGCCCCTCCCTGTCTTGTGCTCTGTCTATGTCTCTGTCAAAAAGAAATAATTAACATTAAAAATTTCAAAATAAATGTCTCTGACAAATAATAATAAAGTATCTCTGACAAATTAACTTTTTTTTTTTTTTCTGATGGGCTTCCTGGCAGATAGAAAAAAATGCCCAAAACATAGTATTCTTTGGTTTCAGTGAAACCTTTAATGAAACCTGACAGGCTTTCTAGTTCAAGAGGGAGAGATCGAGCACAAATGTTTGTCTCTCCTTACTGAGCCCTTTAAAATAACTAAAAAAAGTAACACTCCTGCTGATAATGGAGGGAAACCATCAACAGAAGCGTTAAGTCCCCAAATTTCTGTAATATATAAAGTGGAAAGTAAAGTACAATATTAACTTGTGCAGCAACGTAATGAAGCTGTACTTAGAACATGGGCGTTAGTGGAAGATAAGAGAACAGTGATCTGGTCTATCAGAGTCCCGTGAGGTGCTGGAGGAGGAGGACTAAGAAGTGGATGAATACATGAGATTAAATTAAAGGTGTCAAGGAGATTTTATTATTTTATGCTATTTTATTTTATTTTATTTTATTTTGAGACAGCATGAATGGGGGAGAAGGGCAGAGAAAGAGTGAAAGAGAATCTTTTTTTTGTTTCAATATATGAAGTTTATTGTCAAATTGGTTTCCATACAACACCCAGTGCTCATCCCAACAGGTGCCCTCCTCAATACCCATCACCCACTTTCCCCTCTCCCCCACCCCCCATCAACCCTCAGTTTGTTCTCAGTTTTTAAGAGTCTCTTATGCTTTGGCTCTCTTCCACTCTAACCTCTTTTTTTTTTTTTTCCCTTCCCCTCCCCCTTGGGTTTCTGTTAAGTTTCTCAGGATCCACATAAGAGTGAAAACATATGGTATCTGTCTTTCTCTGTATGGCTTATTTCACTTAGCATCACACTCTCCAGTTCCATCCATGTTGCTACAAAGGGCCATATAGTTAAAGAGAATCTTAAGCAGGCTCCATGCTTAGCATGGAGCCCAAGGTGGGGCTCAATCCCATGACCCTGAGATCGTGACCTGAGCCAGAATCCACAGTCAGACGCTCAACTGACTGAGCCACCCAGGAGCCCCTGAATAAGAGTTCTTTAAATGCCTCCTCTGGACCCCCGCTCCCATCATCAGACCTACCATCAAGCTGGCAGATACTTAGCCATGGGGGTGAGATACCAGAAAGGTTGTCAACTAACAGACTGAACATACTTAGGTGCAGGGCACCCAGGATGGAGTGTGGAGCCCCACAGTAAATCCTTCTCATCCTCCCATTTGGAATCAAGTAGTCCCCAGGCTAGGCGCCAATCCACTACACATGTCCTTCCATAGATCCCAGAACAGCTCTCTAGTCCCTCTTTCTGAAATAGGAGACGACAACACAGGACTGCCAGCCCCTTGAAGAAAGCCTGAAGTCTTAACGAAAAGACCAACATAAACCAACAGCACTGTGGGGCTCCACACTACATCCTGGGTACCCTGCACCTAAGTATGTTCAGTCTTTTAGTTGACAACCTTTCTGGTACCAACAGCGAAGTAAAATCCTTAGGAAACAGACTTGAGAGCACAGAAGAAAACTTAAGACAGACAACCAAACAAGCACAAACCCATAGTCTTCTAATGCATATCTTCTGAGAGAGAAGATGGTACCCATGAAACAGATTATGGGGCAAGGGAAACCTTCCTTGACTCTTTAATTCTCTTTGTTTTTTTTTTTTTTCATAGTAAGTTTATTTATTTATTTTGAGAGACAGTGAGCGAGCAGGGGAGGGGCAGAGGGGGCAGGGGAGACAATCCCCATGGGGTTCCACATTGTCAGTGCAGAGCCCAACATGGGGCTCAAACTCACGAACTGTGAGATCATGGCCTGAGCTGACATCAAGAGTCTGACACTTAATTGACAGAGCAGAGCCACCTAGGAGCCCCGACTCTTCAATTCTGAGTCCAAGTCCATAATAGCTTACAAGGCACCTGGTGACCTGCCTTGTCCACCTCTCCTATGCTCCTGACACCCTCACTCACCTCCCTTCAAGCACACCCCCAAACTCTCATGAAAAAACCTGTTCACTGGCTGTTCATCAGACGTAGGTTGATATATTATTGAAAGAGATAAAAGAGAGGGGCACCTGGGTGGCTCAGTCGATTAAGCATCCACCTTCAGCTCAGATCATGATCTTACTGTTCGTGGGTTCAAGCCCCGTGTCGGGCTCTGGACTGACAGCTCAGAGGCTGGAGCCTGCTTCAGATTCTGTGTCTCCCTATCTCTGGCCCTCCACTGCACGTGCGCTCTCTCTCTCTCTCTCTCTCTCTCTCTCTCAAATAAATAAACATTAAAAAAATAAAGGGATAAAAGAGAAAATAGGACTTAGAGGGATATGCCTACTTAACATTGGGGGTAGGTAGAGGGAAGCAGGGAGTTAGTCTGAGTTGACTTATGTTCCATCAAAACAGGAAAGTGAAGAGATAAGGTTTAAAGTCAGTAAGAAAAAATATAAACATTTTTGTAGATAATGAAGTAACCACAAGAGGTAAATCAGGTACAGTCAGAAGAAGCTACCAGGGAGGCAGATGGAGAATGGGAGAGGCAGGAATTGAGTACTTGATAAATTTTAATGCACTGTATTATTTTGTGAACATTTAAAAACATGTTAGTATCCTTATAAAGAAGTTGTAAAATATAGCATAAATCATAAAAGTGGTGGGTCTGCTATCCAAGTCTTTGTTTTCAAGTGTTTTTATTTTTTAATGTTTTATTTATTTTGAGAGAGAGGGAGGGAGGGAAGGAGGCAAAGAGAGAGAGTGAGAGCGATCATGAGTGGGGGAGGGGTAGACAGAGAGAATGAGAGAGAATCCCAGCCAGGCTCTGCACTGTCAGTGCATAGCCCAACCCAGGACTCAAACTCACCAGCTATGAGATCATGACCTGAGCCGAAATCAAGAGTCAGGTGCTTAATTGACTAAGCCACCCGGGCGCCCCACTATCCTCCAATGTTTGAGTTCCTACTAAGTGTAAAATATACTGCCAGATGCTGCCCTCTCCAGGACTTAGCCTCTACAGGGAATTTTAATTTAGCACCTACGTAAAGCATAATATAGGTTATAAGGGATGTCTACCACAAAGATAGTGCCTTGGGAATTCAGAAATCTCTTCCAATTGTCAAGAGGAAAACCAGGGAAGATTTGTGGAGGAAATAAGCATGATCACTGTGTGTGTGTATGGGAGCAATATGTCTTTTCTCATTTAGCAGACACATATTAAAGCTGTCAGAAATACATTTCAGTACAAGAAACCGGAAGTGTAAATTGTATTTCTATTTGCGCTGTAAGTAAAAATCAATCAATCAATCCCGTTGGATGGAGAAAATCAAAACCTTCCAGTATCACAGTGTGGTCACCTTTGCCGCTTTTCTATCCAAACAGACACTGTATTTGTGCAACGGTCATTGGGGGAAGGAAGGATGGACGTTTGAGCTGGGTACATATAATTTAGACTTGTAGAGATTCCAAAAGGGCAGCAGAAATACAAGGAAAGGCAGAAGCAAAAACACGCAGACAAGGTAGAGTCACACATGCACAAGGAAATCTAGCAGTTTGGTTTTCTCTGGAGTATAGGCAGCAGAAAGAAGAGTCAATTATGTTGTGGTCAAGTTTGAGTCCCATGAGAGCGGGCTGCCTTTGGACTTCATTTGTTGTGCAGCAGGGATAAAGTGAACATTTGTAAGCAGAAGGAATTTTTAAGCAGACAGGATATTAAGTGCTCACCGTTTCCCACACTTCGATCGTGAAGACCTGATGAGCTACGTACTTCTGGAGGATTATACTCCACCTGTGGCCAGGCACAGGGGTGGGGAGGGGGGTGCTGGAGGCAGAGAGGAGGACGAGTTTAAGGCAAGAAGCAGAGACTGCACTGGAGAACAAATCCAGAGATAATACCAGAAAGGAGCAGAGAACAAGCAATGGAGAGCAACATCCAAGATAATCCCAAGGTTCTGGGGGATGGGGAAAACAGAACTGCCACCCAAAACTACAGGGACCACAGGAGGGAATGGAGTTGGGTGAGTGGGGTTTTGCAAACATAGATTTAGATGTGACGGTTCGACGTAACAGATGTCTATTGTCAGCAATAGGTGGCTAACATATCGTTAGCAAAGTATCTCAGAAACCATCAGAGCCCAAGAGAACAAGAGCAAAAAGGCTATCTGACTGCAGAAGGAAGGTTCTGCTGGCTGGAAACTACTTCTGCCGAGTCCCAAGCACACTGCCATAGCCAAGGGGCTAGCTCCTACTCAGCAGCTATACCAGGCAGGGAAGAATGGCTTACCCCAGGCCACCAACTGGCCCCAACACACCTCTCTCTCTCTCTCTCTCTCTCTTTTTTTTTTTTTAATTTTTTTTTTCATCTCTCTCTTTTTTTAATGTTTACTTATTTTTGGGAGAGAGAGAGACAGCATGTGAATGGGGGTGGTACAGAGAGAGAGGGAGACACAGAATCTGAAGCAGGCTCCAGGCTCTGAGCTGTCAGCACAGAGCCTAACGCAGGACTTGAACTCACAAACTGGGAGATCATGACCTGAGCCAAAGTTGGGACACTTAACCGACTGAGCCACCCAGGCACCCCTCCAACACACCTTTTTTTTTTTTTTAATTAAAAAAAATTTATTTTTCTAACGTTTCTTTATTTTTGAAACAGAGAGAGACAGAGCATGAAAGGGGGAGGGTCAGACAGAAAGGGAGACACAGAATCTGAAACAGGCTCCAGGCTCTGAGCTGTCAGCACAGAGCCCAATGCGGGGCTCCAACTCATGGACTGCGAGCGAGATCATGACCTGAGCCGAAGTCGGATGCTTAACCAACTGAGCCACCCAGGCGCCCCCACATCTCTTTAAATGGGTCCCACAGAGCTCCCCTCATTCGCATTAAAATGGACAAGTACCTAGCTGGTGACTAATCACGTGACTCACTGCTACCTTTCTATCTTCTGATTCTTTGTGCCCCAATCCCCGCTCTTCTCTCAATGCTTAAGGCAACTCAATCCCAAAAAGCATTTAATTGTCACGATTCTGATTCTGAAGGGACAGAAACCCAACTCAAACTAGCTTATGTGTAAAAAAAAAAAAAAAAAAAAAAGCCCAAAAGGGCTTTTGTCACTGCTTTAGGATGAAGTCACCAGCTCTGGGGAGCTGCAGCTGCACACGTTTCCCTTCGACATCTGAACACAAAGCAGTGATCTCCAGGGTCTCCCTCTGCAAGTCCCCTGGGACATCAATGCCCAATTCATCCTCCTGAGACACGGCCTCCATTATGTTAGGCCACTGCTCCAGAACCAACAGCGGCTTTCTATTGGGCATCAGATTGCGGCATCTGGATATGAGCCAAAACCTGCCAGAGTTGTGCCATCTTCCTTCGCTTTTCAGAAAGAGTTCTCCGTTCCAGCCATGTTGGTCTTCTCCCTGTGGCCTTGGTTGTATCATGTTCTGCCCTCCGTCTGTGCACTGGAGTATTCTCTGTGCTCTTTCCCAGCTCCCCACAACCTCCCCACCGCCCGGATCCATGTCCAGGGCATGTCGAATCACATACCTTTCTGACACTGGCCTCCATCTGTTCCCTTCCGACGTCTGGATATAAGAAACTGTGTGATTAATACTTGCTGACTGCACAACTTTGAGTATATTTGCAGCACAGGATGACAATCAGCATTTTAAAAAGGGCTTGGGCTTACGTTCTCTCTCAACCTACACGGTCATCTCCTTCCCAGGTGTGATTTACAGCTTGTATTGGAAGAGGGCCACGGGGAAGATGGGAGAGGGGAGAAAAAGGTGGTCTTTTCACTCTCCCTTTCACTGAACCAGCATTGTATGTAAATGATCATTAGTTAGGTGAGTGGTAATTTAAACCCTATGGCACCTCGAACAGACTGTCTTCATTGTTGGAAGAAACCATGATTGCAAGCAGAATCATAATCAAATGAGCAACTTATCAGTAGTGGTATTTAAAAAAACATTTTTTTTAATGTTTATTTATTTTGAGAGAGAGAGAGAGACAGAGCGTGAGTGGGGGAGGGGCAGAGAGCAAGGGACATGGAATCTGAAGCAGGGTCCAGGCTTTGAGCGGTCAGCACAGAGCCCGATGAGGGGTTCGAACCCACGAACCACGAGATCATGACCTGAGATGAAGTCGTACGCTTACCTGACTGAGCCACCCAGGCACCCCTCAGTAGTGGTATTTTGAGGCCAAGCACAAATGGAAAACAAAAAAAGAAAATGACAAGAGAATATATCAAGGAGGCAGGAATTGACTTTTCCAATTTCCAGGAAAGGTAGATTGATGCTGTTGATAGTTCGCTTTTATTATTTACACCCTCAGCATGTAAACAGTATTTTGTATGCTGCATTGCTTCGTGCTAACAAAATTTCTAAAAATATGTTTCACACAGCTCCTTTAAACAAAATATAATTTTCTCAGGGCCAAGGACTTTAAACTTAAACACCAGCAATTGCTAAGTGTCAGAATACGCCCCTTTCATGTACCTAAGATATATTAGGGGACATTTATTAAAGCTTTGGCCTGAAGGATGTGTTTGGGGAAAGAGCTAACTTTTAAAAGCAGAATGAAAAACTTACCAAAACAGAAAGACAGAATACAAAAGAATAGGGTACAATGGGTGGCTCAGTTGGTTAAGCATCTGACTTTTGATTTTGGGTCAGGTCATGATCTCAGCTTGTGGGATCGAGCCCTGACAGTACAGAGCCTCCTTGGGATTCTCTCTCTCTCTCTGTGCTCCCCACCCCAAATAAGAAAATAAACAATAAAAAAAAAATAGGGCATGAAACCCAGAAAAACAATAGTGAAAGTACAGTATTAACAAATCTTCAGCTATTATGGGAAATATTCAAAATATCAAAAATATTAAGATCAGAAAGTACCTCAGGTACTTTAGAAATAGCTATAAATTAAAACTTAGATTTTGGAGAGCAGCTGGATCATTAGGAATACATATACAGGAGGCAAGAGAGAAAAAGAATACGCCATGTGATAAATCAAAATAGCCACATGCAACTAAAGGCAATTCTGAATGATCAAAGCAAGGCTGTTTACATGAGCTGGACGTGTAACTGTTCAAGTTCATAAATGTGCCTATCGTCCAGAGCAGGAATGCTAGAATTTAAGGATAATTAAGAAGTTCTTTCAATGAGCTTTGCAGAGGGCCATGATTTTTAAACACCTCTAAACCAAAAGAGATCTTGTATCCAAGGTAAATAGCCACAGCTGGTTCAATATCCACAAAACAATCAATGTGATTCATCACATCAAGAAAATAAAGGACAAGAACCACATGATCCTCTAAATAGATGCAGAGAAAGCATATGACAAAATACAGCAACCTTTCTTGTTAAAAACCCTCCAGAAAGTAGGGATAGAAGGAGCATACCTTGAGATCATAAAAGCCATATACGAAAGACCCACCATTAATATTATCCGCAATGGAGAAAAACTGAGACCTTCCCCCCTAAGGTCAGGAACAAGACAGCGATGTCCACTCTGGCCAATGTTATTCAACATAGTATTGGAAGTCTTAGCCTCTGCAATCAGACAACACAAAGAAATAAAAGGCATCCAAATCGGCCAGGAAGAGGTCAAACTTTCACTCTTTGCAGATGACATGATACTCTATATGGAAAACCCAAAAGATTCCACCAAAAAACTGCTAGAATTGATCTATGAATTCAGCAAAGTGGCAGATATAAAATCAATGCACGGAAATCGGTTGCATTCCTGTACACCAATAGTGAAGCAACAGAAAGAGAAATCAAGGAATCGATCCCATTTACAATTGCACCAAAACCCATAAAATACCTAGGAATAAATCTAACCAAAGAAGTGAAAAAATCTATACACTGAAAACTATAGAAATCTTATGAAAGAAATTGAAGGAGACACACAAAAAAAATGGAAAAAGATTCCATGTTCCTGGATAGGACGAACAAATATTGTTAACATGTCAATACTACCCAAAGCAATCTACATATTCAATGCAATGCCTATCAAAATAACTCCAGCATTCTTCACAGAGCTAGAACAAACAATCCTAAAATTTGTATGGAACCAGGGGCGCCTGGGTGGCGCAGTCGGTTAAACCTCCGACTTCAGCCAGGTCACGATCTCGCGGTCCGTGAGTTCGAGCCCCGCGTCGGGCTCTGGGCTGATGGCTCAGAGCCTGGAGACTGTTTCCCATTCTGTGTCTCCCTCTCTCTCTGCCCCTCCCCCGTTCATGCTCTGTCTCTCTCTGTCCCAAAAATAAATAAACGTTGAAAAAAAAATTTTTTTTAATTTGTATGGAACCAGAAAAGACCACGAATAGCCAAAGAAATCCTGAAAAAGAAAACCAAAACAGGAGGCATCCTAATCCCAGACCTTAAGCTGTATCACAAAGCTGTAATCATCAAGACAATAATATGGTAGTGGAACAAAAACAGACACTCAGATCAGTGGAACAGAATACAGAACCAGAAATGGACCCACAAACATATGGACAACTAATCTTTGACAAAGCAGGAAAGAATATCCAGTGGAATAAAGGCAGTATCTTCAGCAAGTGGTGCTGGATTTATAGCTTGTCTTCCAGGAAAGAGAAGGAAGAGGGCCAGATGTTAGGAGAGAAAGGGGAAAAGCTACCAATCCCCAAAGCAAGTCGTCACTAGTCCAGTACTTGGGCAGAACCTGTCTCTATGTTAACAATGCCTCCTGAATTAAGTTTCCTTTCTCTTGGTACCATACGTGATAGTAACTTTTAATCGGGAAAGAGAGGGAACGTATCATGCCAGAAACACACGTACTTAACCAGAAGGGGATAGTTTACCTATTAATAGCACAGTAGCATTTAAAGGTTTAAAAAAACAAACCAGAGCCACTGGATGCTGGCTTCAAGAGAGAAATGTGTGTTTTTGTTTCGAGGCCCTCCCCCCCACCCCCACCTGTGTCCGTGGAGACAGGCTGGGCTGCTTTGGCCCTCAGCTGTTGGAAGAGACATTTGGACTGGAAGCACGGGAGATCCAAACCGCCTCTGCCCCCAGTGGCTGTCATCTGTGAGGACTGAAGTGCTTTCTTTCCTCTTACACCCTTCATTTCCTGGAACTCTTTCTGTTCTATGTAGCGGGTGTGTGTGTGTGTGTGTGTGTGTGTGTGTGTGTGTGCGTGCGCGCGCAGGGGGAGATCAAAAGTAAGCGAGCTGAAAAACCCAGATACGTGGGCATCGCAGCGGAGTTAAAAGTTGCCACAAGAGTCCAAAATAGCACCAGAGAGCGCTCCGGAAAACTGTCTCTCCTTTGTTTCCCCCCACTTGAACTACTTCCTCTGTCTTCTGTACTTTGCTCTCACGGTTCAGAATTGCATGTGTGTGAGGACAGCTCAAGATGTTCACTGAGCTGTGCTGTACAGGAATTTCCAGAAAAGTCAGCTTCAGACTTCCTGCCACATCACTCCCAGTGATCAAAATGGGCACAGACCCTTTGGACGTCATGAGTGCACATGAAAATTCTCTTTGTTTAAACACTTTCTATTTCCAAAAATCAGGATTTTTTTTTTCCCCAATGAAAATTAAGAGGACTCAACTACCAGATAAGAAAGGTACTGTCACTTTTAAAAAATGCAATACCCAGCCATTAGAGAAAACAGTTTTCTATAAGAAGATTTGGTTTAACCAAAACACTTCCAAACTAGGTACTTATTTAAGCAAAGAACATTTCATGCTACCCAAAGGCAAAAAAATTTACAAAGTGTACATTTTTGGTTGTTTCAAGTTGTAAGACTCAAAAGTATTCATGTGACTTGCTTATGAAAGTAAAGCCGTGAACTGTCTCTTACCTGTTTTTTTTTCCCGCTGGAATCTATCACCGTGTTTTTTACTTATTAGTGTTAGCGAAATATTTGATATTTATATAATGTATCATATGATATAAATAATATAGCACATATAATATTGCTACTAACATGATATATCATATAAATTATATAACATAATTGTTATTTCATGTATCAAAATAGGTAATAATTATAGTGACTCCTCACTGCTGGTGAAAAGAAGTGTTTATCCCAGTATTTTAAAGATAACTAACTTGCACAGGATGGAAGAGTTAGAATTAGTGTAATTTATACATGAAAATTATTTCAAGAAAATAAGAAGTTTAAATAGATTTTATTAAGTCTTACATCTGACAGCCTTACTTCCTGTCCTTAATTTCTCCCACCACAAATATGCATTTTCTCTACCTGCGCTGAAAATGTATTGCTTTGCCAAACCTCTGTTGTCTGCCTCTTCCCTCTCCCTTGCCACCCATTCGTATTGGATTTTCCAGAGGACTTTAAACTGGCATCGCTGTTCTCAAAGAGCATTCACACCCACAGCATGACACCATACCACGCCTCACGAGATGAGTGTGTAAGACAGGTATTATCCATATCTCATAAATAAGCAAACTAAGTAAGAGCACTGAGGGACTACCTAACAATCTGAGAGCTGTTACTCCCATACACTATCTGTTTCCCACTAAATCCATTTAGACACGAAGACCTGTGGAATTTATCTGCTTAATATTTTTCAGTTATGTCCCCTCCTGTCCTTTCCCAGTGCTGCTGGCTTTGCCGGGGTCCTCAATGTCTCCTGCCTGGGCTACTGTATTTCTCTACTTCATGTGAGCTATGAGAGACACTCCCTCCATCTCACACCTTACCCTGTGATCTTGGAAAAACCCAAATATGATACAATACTCATATCATCTCCCCACCACTACTCCATTGAAAACATTTCCAGTTCTCCACTGTCTAGAGGATGCTGCTAAGGATGAATTAAGGAGACCCTCTGCAATTTGGAACCCCCTCCTTGGCTTTTAACCTTCTGTCATATTGCCCCCCAGTCGTGCACTTGTACTGCTTAAGCCGTCTGTCTTTCCTGGTCCCTGGCAAGCACTGATTATCTTCCAAGATTTAGCTCTGGCTGGACTTTGTCCTATACGGAAGCTTCCCAGTCCCTGTATGCCCTGAGGACTGAGTCTCCTTTTTAAAAATTTTTTTAAAGTTTATTTATTTTGAGAGAGAGAGAGAGAGAGAGAGAGAGAGAGAGAGAGAGAGAGAGAGAGAGAGAGAGAGAGAAAATCCCAAGCAGGCTCCACACTGTCAGCACAGAGCCCAGCGCGGGGCTCGAATCCATGAATTGGGAGATCATGACCTGAGCCGAAATCAAGAGTTGGATGGCTCAACTGAGCCACCCAGGTGCCCCTTAGGCTCCTTTTATTTTTTAATTTTCATTTTTAAGAAGTGTTGCTTCTTAAAATTTATTTATTTTTTTAATTAATTTATTTATTTTTGAGAGGGGGAGGGGCAGAGAGGGAGAGAGAGGAGAGAGAGGAGAGAGAGAGGAGAGAGAGGAGAGAGAGGAGGGAGAGAGGGAGAGAGGGAGAGAGGGAGAGAGGGAGAGAGGAGAGAGAGAGAGAGAGAGAGAGAGAGAGAGAGAGAGAGAGAGAGAGAGAACCTCAAGCAGGTTCTGTGCTGACAGCGCAGAGCCTGATGTGTGGTTCCATCTCACGAACCATGAGATCATGACCAGAGCCAAAATCAAGAATCTAACATTTAAGCCACTGAGGCCACCCAGGCGCCCCATGAAAATGCTCCTTCCCAGTACCCTGTAAGGTATGACTTCCATGGCAACTACATGCATTAATGTGAGGTTTGCTTTAACATTATGAAAGGCTACCATAAGCCTCTGGGGGGCAGGATCCAGGGTCTCTGTGACTCTAGGGGGAAAGTGCTCCACTCATTTCTACTTAGGTTCATCAAATCAGCACCAGACGCCAGGCATTCTGATTTCTAGTCCAGAGCCCTTTGTGGCTACACCAGACAGCAAAAATAGCAACATGAAGGGATGCCCTTCACTTGGGATTCCTGGACTTTACAAAGCCTGGCGTGAGAAAGACCAGAGAAGTTTCCTACTGGGTTGGATATCCTTGTGGCAGACTTAGACGAAACTGGCCAGGGGTAGTTTTGGTGAGGCAGTGGCCTGCCCTTCTAATTCTTCCAGGCAAAGATCTGACAAAATGATACAGCAAATACTGTGGGTCAAGAAGGAACATTTCCATTGAGGAAGCTTTATGGTTTCTTCCCAGGAAACTGGGTGAAAGGTAGAGCTTTACTAAGCCCATATGAGCTCATCACTGCTGCTGGGAGGAGCCATCACACCTTAGTTGATTTGTTTTTTTAAGAGTCTAAAGGGCAATGCTTAGATAGTGCAGATGCCCAGAAGCTGGAAGCAAACAGGATTGCCTTCCTTCGTTTTACACCTCTGAAATGGCTAAGGCTCAAGGAGAGTAATCTATTCCATCATCTTGTGGCTTCCTAAGAGCAGCCCAATGCATGGTTTCTGGGAGTGGCACCTTCATAAGGGATGTTATGATATTTCGGTGTCTTAATGACAGCCTGGCTTTCTTGCCTCCCCCACACCAGGTCCTTGCTCCCACGGCCTCTGTTCCAGAGCTGCTCTCTGTCATACCACACTGGAATTTAGAAATTCTTTTTTTTTTTACCCCATTTTAAAAAGTTTGGGGTAAGGGAGCTTAGGGTAGTGCGTGCACTTTTTATTTGACCAATGGAGGTAGGTGATGTTTATAAAAAGAATAGTGACAGCGTTTGAAGATCAGTCATAGATCTCATTGGAAAAACTCAGGCCGGCCTACTTTTGGGGATTAATATTTAACTTACATCATAACTGACTGGGTAATTAAAACCTCCCACTCATTTTCATAAATTATTAGAAAAAATTTCCAACTACTTATTAGAAAAGTTTTATGATATATACAAAGTAGACAAAAGAATTATCTCCTCTTGGCCAATCGCGGTTCATCTGTATCCCACCCTCACCTCCCAACTCCCATTCATTTTGAAGCAAATCCCCATATTATCACTGCATCTGTAACTAGTGCAGTAGGAGGCTAGATGTTGAATTAAAAAAAAGGATAAACACAATACCGATACCAAACCCCAAAAAGATTAACAATAATAGCTGATTTAGAAAATATGTGAAATCTAGCTCTTGTTCAGGGAAGGTATTAGCATCACATACTATTACGGACGAGTAGCAGGACATGCCATCCCAAAAGATGCTGCTTCGGTATGTAGACTATTTTAAGCTGTAGGCATTTGAAGGAGGACAGGTACATGGAGAGGCTTACTCTGAACTCCCTTTCCCCACCTAAAGATGGATCCTCCAAAAGGAACTCAGGAGAGTTGCATCAACTATGAAGGACTGACTCATCACAAAAGAGCAGACTAGAAGCTCACACCACACCCACCCAGACAAACTGTCATAAATTATCATACCTCCTGCCTATTCTTCTTCTTTCCTAAAAATCATTAAGTGTCCCCTGAGAGGCCCATCTCTTCCCTCCCCTTTCCCTATAAAGATGGTATTTCATACTGAATTCTAAAGCCACCTCTCTGAGTTACTCACTTTTTCCTGGCTATCTCCCACATACACATAAGGTCAACATGTTAATAACATTCCTCGCTTGTTAATCTGCCTTTTATTATAGCAGTCTTGGCTAAGAACTTGGGAGAGTAGAGGGAAAATTATTTTCCCCCTCTCCAGTACTTAGGCTTTGAGCGGACGAAATTATCTCTAGGCATGTGCTGGATATCGGGAATATCTAGTATGGGGCTTGGGAAGGTTCATGTTCCCTGCACTAGTCCACATGGCTGGCACCAGCTTGGCAATTGGAGGTAACCCTTTGATATCTCCAAGTGCTGGAGTGTCTTCTCTTGGGGGCCTAGCTGCTTTGGCTACAATGGGGAGAAGAAACAGAAAGAGAACCTAATCTCAACACCTGGGCCGAATGAGGTCTTCTTGGGGTTGAAAGAAGAGAGATTTGCAGTTACATGGGTCAACAAGAAGCTGGTTCTCGTTGTGAACAGAACGGATCTAACGGGATGAGCTGCCATGACGGTAGGTGGGATGGCAGTGCCACACACGTATCTCGCCTGCAACTCATGTAGCACCTGCTCCTCTCTACCCCCTCCCAACTCTTGCCTTTCAATACCCAAGGGATATTCTTGAGAGAAACCTTACGCATGGCAGACATACGTGGTGGTGTGATAGCACAACCACCCATTTCCTCTGGGCCATCAGTACTATTTGTCAGTGAGGCCTTGGGTTGTGCTGGTATTCGAGGTTGTCTGGGCTTTCCCACAGATGTGCTCACTGGCTTCTGAGAATTTGCAGGGTTAGGTCAGCCCTCGTGGGCACAGTAAAGTGATGGAAAGTACCCATCTGAAAAGCAAGTAGCATGTGGGTTCGAAACAAAATATGGCATTCTAGGTGCAAAGATCAGCTATCTCCCTAAAGTGTTAGATTCTCAGACACTGTCAAGCATAAATATATGCCACAAATGATAACTGCCCCCCTCGCCCTTTGCGAGAAGTTCCTGCCCATTCTTACAACAAAAACCTCTAGAATCCTGCTCATGAAAAAAGAGCTTTTATGTAACAATAATTTCTACCCTCTCCTTCAACAGCTTCATATACCAAACTGTCAGGTTACCTTACAGAGAGTGCTGAGGAAATGTCTTTTCTCAGCTGAAGGCAAGCTTGTTTTAAAGGCAGCTACCAGCATGGTGTAGTTGGCTCAATCATGAGAGACAATGCGAAGGGCCCATCTTTTGCTGTATCCCTGAATCCCCTCACCACATCCCTGCTTGCTCTTCCAGCCCCACTCCATTATGCCCCCCTATACTTCTTTAGAGTAATCTCTGACAAGGTAGGACTGAACTGGGGAGGGGAGAGGAAGGCATCTCTCTCTTTTACTGTTTCGAACGTAATACCACCAACACGTGAAGTCTCTGGTGGCATCTTCCCACCAACGGCTCAGAGAAAGCTGGTTTTACAGAGGCACAGCAGCAGGTGACCAGATAAAGGCTACCTCTGGAGATAGAGGAGAAAGATGTGAAAGGGTGTGAGCAGGCTATGTGGCCTCAAGCTTTTGCCGGGAGGGCCCGACTTTCTTACCAACTAATGGGAGCCTGGCCTAAGACTAGAATGCTCAGAATGAAACAATATTTAGCAAAACCAGAACACAGAATACAAATAAGGCTGAAGGACTCTCCTTTCTTCTGTGACAGGTCATTTTAGGGGTGCTTGAGCCATATGGGTTCTAGTAAAATCTGTCTGCGAACTCCATAAATTAGTGGTTCCCAAAGTGGGGTGTAAGCACCTTCTACGTTAGAACCACCTGGGAGATGCTGGGGAGTTGTAAAACTGAACTTTTTTTTTTTTTTTTAAGTTCATTCATTTTTTGGGAGACAGAGAGAGCCAGAGCGTGAGCAGGGTAGGGGCAGAGACACAGGGAGACACAATCTGAAGCAGGCTCCAGGCTCTGAGCTGTCAGCACAGAGCCTGATGAGGGGCTCTAACTCATGAATCACAAGATCATGACCTGAGTCGAAGTCAGACGCTCAGCAAACTGAGCCACCCAGTCCCCCTTTTTTTAATGTTTATTTATTTTCGAGAGAGAGAGAGAGCATACGTGTGCAAGGAGTGGGGGTGGGGGTAGGGGAGCGAGGCTGTTAGCAAAGAGCCCGAGGCAGGGCTCAAACTCACGAACCTCAAGATCGTGACCTGACCCAAAGTCAATGCTCAACTGAATGAGCCACCCAGGTGCCCCAACACTGAATGTTCTTAACCCTACTTCACATCCTTTTAAGACTTAAGTCTTTTTTTCTTTTTTTTAAAGGATTTTTTAAAATAATCTCTACACTCAATGTGGGGCTCGAACTCACAAACCCAGATCAGGAGATGCATGCTCTCCTGAGCATGGTGCCCCAAGACTTATGTCTTATGCCCACTAAAATCTTCACATCCTTTTAAGACTTAAGTCTTTTTTTCTTTTTTTTAAAGGATTTTTTAAAATAATCTCTACACTCAATGTGGGGCTCGAACTCACAAACCCAGATCAGGAGAGCATGCTCTCCTGATCAGGTGCCCCAAGACTTATGTCTTATGCCCACTAAAATCTTAGAACTACTGACGTGAATATAAGCCAAACCAAAGATTACTAGGCCAAGCGAGAAGCAAATGGATTACTTTTGTTTCTTTCACCCAGTGATCTTATAGTGTGAGATGGGAAAGAGGGGTCAATTTATCAGCATAAACTAGTACTTCTGAAAAATAATCCCCATTGATGATGAATATGTTATGCTACCTCAGGAATGAAGTTCCTGTATTAGTTAAATGCACTATCCAGAGTCTAAACACCAACCATGGTTTGAATTTTCTTTGGGAGACACAATTACTCGTGATTTTTGTTTTATTTTTTGCTATGATCTATCATTGTCAAGGTTACTACAGGTAGCCTCTCATAATCACAGATGTTAATGTGTTTGAAACTTCTTTGAAAAAGACAACGGGCTCCTGGGTGGTTCAGTGGGTTGGGTGTCTGACCTCGGCTCAGGTCATGATCTCATGGTTCATGGGTTTGAGCCCTGCATCGGGCTCTGTGTTGATAGCTCAGAGCCTGGAGCCTGCTTCAGATTGTGTCTCCCTCTCTATCTCTCTCTGCCGTTCCCCTGCTTGCACTCTGTCTCTTGTTGTCTCTCTCAAAAATAAGTAAACATTAAAAAGAGAAGGAAGCATAGGGATAAGGTTGAATTTCAAGACACTAGTTATGCTCAATGTCTTAAACAAGAGCGAATTTTAAGTAAATGATTAGGGAGGAATTTTTAGCACAAGGCGCACAGGAAAATTTCTAAGTTTTATAATGCATAAATGTGAATACACCTTGGAAAATACATTTATTGTTATTTTAATTGATTTTAATGTTTATTTATTTTTGAGAGAGAGAGCGAGCGAGAGCAAGTACGAGCGGGGGAGGGGCAGAGAGAGAGAAGGAGACACAGAATCTCAAGCAGGCTCCAAGCTCTGAGCTGACGGCACAGAACCCGACATGGGGCTCGAAGTCATGAACTGTGAGATCATGACCTGAGCTGAAGTCGGACGCTTAAATGACTGAGTCACCCAGGCACCCCTGGAAAATACATTTTAGATAGTGTTGACTGAGTTTGTTTCAAAATTAAGAGTACTGTAAATATTCAGTTAAAGAAGGTAGTTGGCAATGAGGTTAAGAGTTAACAGGGTTTGATGTGCTCAAATTAAAACTTACAACATGAGAATCCAACACAACAAGCCACAAGTCTATCATTTAGGTTTATCTGGACATTCTTTTCTTTTCTTTTCTTTTCTTTTCTTTCCTTTTTCCTTTCCTTTTTCCTTTCCTTTTTCCTTTCCTTTCCTTTCCTTTCCTTTCCTTTCCTTTCCTTTCCTTTCCTTTCCTTTCCTTTCCTTTCCTTTCCTTTCCTTTCCTTTCCTTTCCTTTCCTTTCCTTTCCTTTCCTTTCCTTTCCTTTCCTTTCCTTTCCTTTCCTTTCCTTTCCTTTCCTTTCCTTTCCTTTCCTTTCCTTTCCTTTCCTTTCCTTTCCTTTCCTTTCCTTTCCTTTCCTTTCCTTTCCTTTCCTTTCCTTTCCTTTCCTTTCCTTTCCTTTCCTTTCCTTTCCTTTCCTTTCCTTTCCTTTCCTTTCCTTTCCTTTCCTTTCCTTTCCTTTCCTTTCCTTTCCTTTCCTTTCCTAAGTAGGCTTTACACCCAGCAAGTAGCCCAGTGTGTGGCTTGAACACACAACCCCAAGATCAAACCCTAAGCTGAGATTAAGAGTTAGATGCTTGGGGCGCCTGGGTGGCTTGGTTGGTTGAGTGTCCGACTTTGGCTCAGATCGTGATCTTCCAGTTTGTGAGTTCAAGCCCCGCAGTGGGCTTCCTCCTCTCAGCACACAGCCTGCTTTGAATCTTCTGTCCCTGCCCACTCCCCCATCTCTCTCTTTCAAAAATAAATCAAACACTTTTAAAAAAATTAAAAAAAAAAAAAAAAAGTCGGATGCTTAACTGACTGAGCCACCCAGGCACCACTAGTCCAGACTTTGTTAAATGCTTATTCTTTCAGAGGGATTTTAGAATCATTCTCTACTGTCGGGAGAGAGTCGCTCAAATTGTTTGAACTTAAAATTTAAGGAACACAACACTCCTTATAATGTTAAGTTTTCCTTTCCTTTTAAAGAGGTAAACCTCTCCATTAAGTTGTCTTCTATTGTAGGTGTACTGTTTTAACTCCTCTTAAACTTTTTTTCTGGCTCCTTCATATTTCTTGTTGCTTGTCTGTACATTTTCCTCCAATTTGTTTTCTAAATTTGTTACTGTCGATGTGAAAGGCAATGGATTTTAAAATATTTCCTGATGATCAATCTGTTGACTACTCTCTGTTTCTGTTGGAGGTTAAAAAGGGACATCAGTTTTCACCTATACTCAGCATACAGGAAGTCCAACCTCCCGGGGGTTAGTCTTGACAGCTGCCTCTCATGGTCCTTACCGCCTTCATCCTCCAAGAGAAGGACCACTTCCCTTTCTTGAGAACTTTGAAACCTGGCTCCTTGAGTGTCCACGTGAACGGCATCCAGCCACTTGGCACTAACTCCATTAGATCACTGACTGCTCAGACGGCTCCCTACGGAAATCCTCTCTCCTGCTGTCTGCCTGAAGTCTTCTATCATTCCCGTTCTCAACCCTCACCAGTCCTGCCATACATGCTTTTCAGCCTCAGACACAGACAACTGTCTTTGATAGTCTATGTTCTCCCTGGCTGATCAATCCCTTCTGGCTTATCTCCTGAGGTGGCTCAGACCACCTCCATGTCTGATGGCCTTTCTAGCCATGCCAGACCTTCTGCCAGCATCAACAACCCAAGATGGGCTCAAAACCAGCCAGCCCTTTTAACCTCCTAATTCCTGGGTGGTGACCACTGTGGAAGGGCGGAAATGAGCCCTTATTGTGGACTGGTGCTGCTGTCACTGGACACTCAGCAGCCCGTGGACATCCCTCCTGTCCTGTTCCAAGGCCCAAGCCAAACACAACTCATCCCTCTGGATGAAAGCGGCCATGTCACAACTCAGCTAAGAAAACTGAAATCTGGAAGCATTCAGAGGAACGTAGCCCCGTGTGTTCCCCTGACCCACCACGGTGTGTGGTGTGCATCTGTCGCGTCCGGGTACTTCTCCAGTTTCCGAAGACAAGGGCTCCCTCATACTGACGTGCAAGCCCATTCTCCCACACCGCTGGGCTTGTGCCATTGGGTAGTCCATATCTGTGGTACGTCATCTTTCCCCTCCCTGCTGGCTTGCTCAGAGTTTATGTACAGTCTCACAAAGCTCTCTCATTTAAAACCCCCAATCAATGGGGCGCCTGGGTGGCGCAGTGGGTTGAGCGTCCGACTTCAGCCAGGTCACGATCTCGCGGTCTGTGGGTTCGAGCCCCGCGTCGGGCTCTGGGCTGATGGCTCGGAGCCTGGAGCCTGTTTCCGATTCTGTGTCTCCCTCTCTCTCTGCCCCTCCCCCGTTCATGCTCTGTCTCTCTCTGTCCCAAAAATAAATAAACGTTGAAAACCCCCGATCAAAACCTTCCTTTGACCTCACTTCCTCTAGTTTCCTCCCTCCCTTTCCTTGAATTCTCAGGGGAGTCTCTTGAAGCTACAGCCTATCCATGCTGTGTCTCCCTCTTCATTTCTCATTAACCCAATTCACTACAGTCCGGCCTCCATTTCCAATGCTCCACTAAAATTTCTCTGGCAGAGTTCGCTGGTGATCTCTGTATTGCTAAGTGCCACGGGCCCTTCAGGAGTTCTCTTAATGCCGCTCCTGGTAGTGCCTGCCCCTGCTATCTCTTGAGAGTCTCAGTCCTTGGATTGTTTTTTCATGACTCGATTCCATTTTGTTTCATTTTATTATTGTTTTGTTTTCTGCTGTGCCATTGACTCTCCATCACCTTTGCGGCCTCTTCTGACCTTCATTCCGACATAAAATCATTCCTAGGTTCTCTCTTTGGGATTCTTCTTTCCATTGGAAAATTCCATCCACCCTCATGATTTTAACTATCACCTATATGCTGACATTTCCCAAATCTGCCGCCTGGCTCTGACCTTCTAGGGTTTTCTGACAACCACCACCAATTCTCTGATTCTCCAGACACCAGCTGGGGATCCAACAATCCAATCCGGACACAAATTACCTGGAGTTAGCATACACTCTACAGGTTAAGGGATCAGTCCCGAAGACTGCCCCCACTTCAAGATGCCAGCTCTAAGCCCCAGGCCGAGTGGCTGTAAATTAGGGGTTCTCATGACCCCCTCATCAGGTTCGATAATTTGCTAGAATGGCTTACAGAACTCAAGGAAATGCTTCACTTCTGAGTTTATTATCAAGAAAACAATTCAGGAACAATCAGATGGAAGCGATGCCTAAGGCAAGGTATGGGTGCAAGTGCGGCTCCCCTGTGTTCACTGGGTGCGTTAAATCCCTCAGTACCTCGATGGGTACGCTAATCTGAAAGATCACCAACTCCTGTTCAAGAGTTTTTACAGTGCCTAATCTCAAGCCCCCTTCACCTCCTAGGAGGCTAAGGGTAGGGTTGTAAGCTCCTATTCTATTCTCACTTGGCCATTTTGTTCATCAGCCCCACCCTCACTCCATCTAAAGGCCCTACCCTAAAACACGTTTTTAGCATAAACTCAGGTGTGATCAAAAGGGGCTTATTTTGAGTAACAAAAGATGCTCTACCATCACTCAGGAAATAGTAATTTTAGGAGCTCTGTGCCAGGAATTAAGGACAAAGACAAAGTACATTTCTTTGTTGTTTTTTAAAAATTTTTAAAATGTTTTTGAGACAGAGGCAGAGCATGAGTGGGGGAGGGGCAGAAAGAGAAGGAGACACAGAATCTGAAGCAGGCTCCAGGCTCTGAGCTGTCAGCACAGAGCCGGACATCGGACTCGAACTCAAAGACTGTGAGATCATGACCTGAGCCGAAGTCGGATGTTTAACCGACTGAGCCACCCAGGCACCCCAAAATACATTTTCTTTTTTTTAATTTTTTTATTTTTTTTAACGTTTATTTATTTTTGAGACAGAGACAGAGCATGAACGGGGGAGGGTCAGAGAGAGGGAGACACAGAATCTGAAACAGGCTCCAGGCTCTGAGCTGTCAGCACAGAGCCCGACGCGGGGCTCAAACTCACGGACTACGAGATCATGACCTGAGCCGAAGTCGGCCGCTTAACTGACTGAGCCATCCAGGCGCCCCCCCAAAATACATTTCTTATTACAGCACAGACTTTTATCCCAAAC
Source organism: Felis catus (assembly GCF_018350175.1). Lineage (NCBI taxonomy): Eukaryota > Metazoa > Chordata > Mammalia > Carnivora > Felidae > Felis > Felis catus. The sequence goes on along the minus strand of NC_058368.1, from coordinate 103,992,780 downwards.
TTAACTCTTATAAAAGGAAATTCATCACTTTAATATCCCCAAACTCCTTTTTCTTCTACCTCCCATGGCTTTATTAATGGCATCACAATCTATAGAGCCTTCCTGGGGAGAGAAATTACCAGTCATTCTAGCTTCTTCCCTCCATCAATTCAACTCATCACCAGGCTCTTCCAATTTTAAGCCTTTTGACATTTCTCAAACCTATTCTTCCCCCACTTCTCCTACTAAAACAATGTCATCTGGATTGTTTCACAGCCAGTGAATCCCTGCTTCCAGTTTTGTTCTCCATCAAATCTACCCTAAACCTTGCTAATGGGGTCATTTCTAAAACACTCTCACCTAGCTGTTTCACACTGATTCCTATTTTTCCTTTTAAACTTAGGTTTCACTAAGTGTCACTACTTCCTGCCAGGAAGTTGTTATTCAGTCCTTATACTGGGCGACTTTCTCCTACACTATTTTCCCAAAAATAGCCTGTATAGGGGCAACTGGGTGGCTCAGTTAGTTGAGCATCCAACCCTTGATTTGGGCTCAGGTCATGATCTCATAGTTGTAAGAGCCAGCCCTGCGTCTGGCTCAGCGCAGACAAGGTGAAGCCTGCTTGGGATTCTCTCTCCCTCAAAATAAATAAACATTAAAAAAGATTCTCTCTCTCTCTCTCTCTCTCTCTCCCTCTGCCCCTCTCCCCAGCTCATGCTCTTTCTATATATAAAATAAAAAAAATAACCTGTACATATCCTTTTTATTTTTTATTTTTGAGAGAGAGACAGAACATGAGCGGGGGAGGGGACAGAGAGAGAGAAGACAGAGAATCCAAAGCAGGCTCCAGGCTCTGAGCTGTCAGCACAGAACCTGACGCGGGGTTGGAACTCGTGAACCTTGAGATCATGACCTGAGCCAAAGCTGGACACTCAACCAACTGAGCCACCCAGGCGCCCCTGACCTGTACTTATTATTTGTCACAATAGACTGAAATTCATATTTAATATCATATTAAGACATTGCTCAAATTACAGTGACATCTGCTCTAGAGGGCAGGGTCCATGTCTAATACAACCTAATATTCTTACAAAATAGTACTGTGGAAATGAATACAGGAAACCTCAGCTAAAATGGAGTCAGAGGCCTGGAAAGAGGGGAGCTGAAGCTGCACCCCTAGTTGCCCCACTTAGCCCAGCCAACAGAAAGAGATAGGCTTTGCAGTCCCCCCAAAGAAGAAGCCTACTTTAGGACTCCAGTAGGAGGAAGATTTTCTCCTTGCCTAGCAAGAGCTCAGCCAATGAGAGACTGTCACCAATCAGCCAACAAGAAGCCACTACACTTCAAATTCCCAGTTTGCACCAATGGCCTTTTGTTTTTAACAGCCCCTCCCAACTCCCCCTTTTCCTCTGTAAAAGAGCATTCCTCTCCTTTGTTCTCTGGACTTGCCTCTGGCTTTTCCTGGACTTGCTCGTCCCAGACTGCAATTCTTCTGCTGTTCCCTAATAAACCGATTGTGATGGTAAAATAACTGGTTGTTTCACTCTTAAAATAGATAGTACTGGGGCGCCTGGGTGGCGCAGTCGGTTGAGCGTCCGACTTCAGCCAGGTCACGATCTCGCCGTCCGTGAGCCCAGAGCCCCGCATCAGGCTCTGGGCTGATGGCTCGGAGCCTGGAGCCTGTTTCCGATTCTGTGTCTCCCTCTCTCTCTGGCCCTCCCCCATTCATGCTCTGTCTCTCTCTGTCCCAAAAATAAATTAAAAAAAAAAAAAATAAAATAAAATAAAATAAAATAAAATAGATAGAACAATCCCTAATAACAGCAAGCCCTCAGTCTGTGTGTGTCAAATTCACCTACCGGTGTAAATAAAAGTACTTTATATTTAAAGTACTTTATATTTTTATTTTATTTATTTATTTATTATTTATTTATTTATATATTTTATTTAAAGTACTTTATATTTAAAGCACTTTATATTTTTATTTTATTTATTTATTTATTATTTTATTTATTATTTATTTATTTATATATTTATATTTTATTTTATTTAAAGTACTTTATATTTAAAGCACTTTATATTTTTATTTATTTATTTATGATTTTATTATTTATTTATTTATTTATTTATATATTTATATTTTATTTTATTTAAAGTACTTTATATTTAAAGAATATAAAATATAAAATGCTTTAAAATGCTTTAAAAATTATTCAACTGAAGTGCCAAGCAAATATCCCTGACTTCATTTCTGAGGAAAAGGGCTTTTTAAACCTTAAAGTGTCCTCTGTATTCAAGTGAAGTAGATGATTATTTTCAGACCTGAACTATAGCTGAGAAGCTTCCAATTTGACTGATAAGAAGTTTGGTCTCCAGGGGCACCTGGCTGGCTCAGTCGGAAGGGCACAGGACTCTAGATCTCAGGGGTTCGAAGTTTGAGCCCCATGTTGAGTGTAGAAATTACCTAAATAAATATTAATTAAAAAAAATAAGTTTGGTCTCCATTTGTGTTATATGTTTGACATTAAATAACTTGATTAGGGTTTAAAAAAATTTTTTTTAATGTTTATTTCTTTTTGAGAGAAAGACACTGTGACAGAGCATGAACAGGGAGGGGCAGAGAGAGAGACAGACACACAGAATCTGAAGCAGGCTCCAGGCTCTGAGCTGTCAGCACAGAGCCCGACGCGGGGCTTGAACCCATAAACCGCGAGATCCTGACCTGAGCCGAAGTTGGATGCTTAACCAACTGAGCCACCCAGGCGCCCCATTGATTAGGTATTTCTACTATGACCGGTCCAGAAGGCATTGTGACCCTGTCAGCCGCTGCCAAAAGGCAAAGCAGAGAGGTCTGAATGCTACATGAATGCTGATAAGTATCTATAAACTTGTAAGAGAATGGTTTAGGTATGTTCCAATGGCAACCCTGCCTTAACCAGTTATATGTTTACCGAGGGAAGGAAAAGCAAAAAATAAGAGAAGCCAAAACCAAGGGAGAGAGCAAGGATTCTATTCACATTCAAAAGGCTTTCCTTGGTTTGTTCATTCTGATAGAATTCTTTACACAAAAGCTACAGAAGAGTGCAAAGAAGTAGGGCAGTTTTTCTTCAAAGACTCTTACTCTTCAGGTTGGAAGGAATCTAAAAAATCAGGTCATTCAGCCCTCTTTCTTTACATAGGAGAAAAGTGAAGACCAGGGTGAATGAATTCCCTAAAGTTCCAAAGAATCCATAGCAGAGCCAAATCCGGAAGTGAAGAAAGAGAACAAAGGAAGAAGAGCGTCCTAAATGGGGGCTCCAACTCTTCCCTCACTGTGTTCTTCCTAGTTCCCCCAGCCTGCACCATGCTAGCCACAGGAGACCTTTACATACAGATCAAAAATGCGATTATGAACTCTCAAGCAACCTATCCTTGTCCTTCCTAACGCCTGGGATAATTTTCAACCTTCTGCTGAGGCCAAATTCTTTCCTGCCCCTCACCCTCACTTCAAGTATCACCTCTTACCTCAGCTCCCTTCAAGGAAAACAAATTGCCTACATCTCTGTTCCCATGGGCAATTGATAACCACTGTGGAATTTTTATCGCATGGTATTAATTGTGTGTGTGCACCCATACCCCACTCTCTTCTCCCCAGAATCCTAAGGGCACTGCACACATGCCATTTACCTTGTAATCCCAGCAGAGAGGAAGCAGTGGGGAAATGCTTGTTGAATTCCAGGGGATTATGGAAGCGCAGAGGCATAGCACATACAAAGTATCAAACACATAGCATTAAAATCAGGTCTCAGATAAAAGCGCTATGCTAATAAATCCATTTGGACCCAAAACTGGGAAATCCAATTTGAACAAATAAATCCATTTGAACCAAAAGGGAAAGCTACATGCTGACAACTGACAGCCATCATGTGGCAAAGACAGGAGCGACATCTTGCATATGTGAAAAAAGTCCATCTGGTATAAAGCGGTGATATTGGGAGAGGGCCTAAAAAATGTAACTGGCATACAAATTCCTTTAACGTGTAATGAAGGAGAAGATAATACAAGATATTGACTGCTGAACCTCACTTACTTCACCGTCTGAACTCAGGGCAAGGTTTTAAAAAATTGTTTTCCCTAAAACATAGGGAATACACTTCAATGAGAAGATATTGCATGTTACATGTGCATACTCAATGTACTTTTTAATGCTTAGGATTTGGCCCAAACCTGCCTGGGCACATTACAAACACTGAAAAGTGATTTTAGGATGGAAAAATAATTGTAACATTTTACTGTTTTCATGCAAAGGTTGCAAAGTAATGACCTGAATTTGAAAGTATAAACTGGTTTGTGTCACTAGAAACTCAGTCTTATTATTTTAGAGTCACATCCTGTTTTGGAATCAAAAATGATCCTATCCAAGAATGCTTTAAAGGTATTGAAATTATTCTTATCCACCTAATTCACCACATTTGGCTTTAGGGTATTTCCAGAAATTGAATTCATTCTCAAAGGATGAGGATTTGCCAACCTTATGACTATTCAAAGAATGGGCTCCAGGCTTTGAAAGTAACTCTGCAAGAAGAGTTTCAAAAAGATTTTGTGCAACTGCAGCATTTTTGGAAAAGTTCTTGGGTTCCTTTGGTGACTACTTTTAAAGAGACAACATTCCCATGTTTTTAAAACAAAGCAGTCACATCACTTTATAGAAACATTCTGTGCTTATGCAAAGAAGAATCCAACCATGGTTTTAAAAACTGGTGTGTGTGTGGGGCGCGGGGGGTGCCTGAGTGACTCAGTCGGTTAAGTGTCCCACTTTTGATCTCAACTAAGGTCATGATCTTGCGGTTCATGAGATGGAGACCAGCGTCGGACTCTGGGCTGACAGCACAGAGCCTTGCCTGGGATTCTTTCCCTCTCTCTCGGCCCCTCCTCGGGCATGCATGCGTGTGCTTTTTGTCTCTAAAAATAAATAAACTTTAAAAAATGTTTAATAAATAAACAAAACCTGGAATTTATGAATGACTGCCATGCAAATCACATTGTAAAGCTGCAAATGCAATGATAAAGTTCCCTGTGGCCAGGTCTGAGTGCAGATGAATGCAGAAGGAGCCAGAGAGGGGTACCTGTGTCTGACAATACACAGAGGAAGTCTCCATGCTCAACAGAGAGCTAGAGGTGCTCCCTCTTTCCTGTCCTCTACATAACATCAGAAATCCTTTGAATGTTAGAATTGTTGAATGAAAATGAATCTTGGATTCACAGTTGAGAAAACAAACCTATTCAAATTAAGAGATCTGGGGTGCCTGGGTGGCTCTGTCGGTTAAACATCAGACTTTGTCTCAGGTCATGATCTTACGGTTCATGGGTTTGAGCCCCATGTTGGGCTCTGTGCTGACAGCTCAGAGCCTGGAGCCTGCTGCGGATTCTGTGTCTCCCTCTCTCTGTCCCTCCCCTGCTTGCAGACTGTTTCTGTGTCTCTCTCTCTTAAAAATAAACATTAAAAAAACAAAATTAAGAGATCTACTCAGGGATGCACAGACACTTAATGGGAGGCACTGCGCCTTCTGTATCTTTCCTCATCCCAAATCTAGTGAGGTTGTGTCATTAATTATTTTAGGGGGCTGGTTCAGATTAGACTGCACATTGGAATTTTGGCTTCAACAGCTGTTATGATCTTGGGCAAGTGGCTGTGTCTGTTATGCATAGAATGTGATGACAACTGTACCTGTGTCATATATGTGAAAGCACTCTAAATGCTGTCTGGCACATAATAATGGTATCACCTCACCTCATGTAAGCTTTGATGCATTTTCTGAAGCTTCTTTGAAAAAAAGATCAAACTTCAAAATATTGCTGTTCTCTACTCTTACTTTCCTTATGGGCAAAGGCCTTGTGTTCTTCAGCTTGGTGACTGCCATGACACTCAGGCTGGTGTTCAACACACAGAACTACTTACTCAATGTCAGTTGACAACATGAGCAAATCTCTCTGGTCATTATCAGCTGTTCAATAATCGCCTTTCTCCTAGCTCATAGGCCATTTACTATTAGCTCCTCTCAGGTACTGATGAAAGGTCTGATGTTTTGTGATTTTAGTATCTGATTTCAGCCAAGGGCCTGTGGCTGCTTGTAAAATTTTTAGCAAAGATTTGCATCAAAACAAGGACCAGCGTAGAAATCTACCAATTTGATGTCAAACTAGTCCAACTTCATACACTACAGAATTTTATTACGACAAGAAAGGAAAATATTCTTTAAGTTTTTTTTTTTTTAATGTTTGTTTTTGAGAGAGAGAGGCAGAGCGTGAGTAGGGGAGGGGCAGACAGAGAGGGAGACACAGAATCTGAAGCAGGCTCCAGGCTCTGAGCTGTCAGCACAGAGCCGGACGTGGGGCTCAAACTGACGAACGTGAGATCATGAGTCAGAAGCTTAACCAACTGAGCCACCCAGATGCCCCGGAAAGGAAAATATTCTTGATAGTTCCTATGGGCTCTCAGAAGACCACACTATATGTTATGTAACAGATCCAGCACCATATTTAAGTTGTTAGGATCAAATGAGGTGCTGTTTTCCAGTGAATTACAGAAACAATACAGCGATAATGAAAGCCATCATGATGAATTAGTTTTTCATCCTTGTTGATATACAGGAACTTAATTCACAAAACATGCTTAGGACTACACACTAGGGATTTCAAAGTAACTTGGAGGACCACAAGATCATTGTTTTCAGATGATAATCCTCAGTATTAACAATAAAAGACAAAAATTAGCCCGTTTCTAAGGTTCTTCGCATTAAAAAAATTTTTTTTTTAACGTTTATTTATTTTTGAGACAGAGAGAGACAAAGCATGAATGGGGGAGGGTCAGAGAGAGGGAGACGCAGAATCTGAAACAGGCTCCAGGCTCTGAGCTGTCAGCACAGAGCCTGACTCGGGGCTCGAACTCACGGACCGCGAGATCATGACCTGAGCCAAAGTCGGCCGCCCAACCGACTGAGCCACCCAGGCGCCCCGAGGTTCTTCACATTTTTTAAATCACCACACAAGATGGAAGACATCATTTGAAAAATCTAGAAGGCAACAAATATGGATATAAACACAAACCTGATATATATGGACTTAAAAAAACACACACCAACATTTATACGCAGACCAGCATCTCCATGAGTGGAGAAGAGGCATGTCAGCTACCCATGTCGGTGCCGGAGATTTCACCAACATGACACAGAGCAGTATCTGGAAAAAAGAGGAGAGAAAGCGGCCAGGATGCAAGGGGGAGACACACACATTAATGGCAAATTAACATTTTCTCTTTTCTTTTTCAAGGTAACTCGGTATCTCTCCTCAGTTTTTTCTTTTTTCTCTTCTCTTCCCATCTCCTTACTCATTGTCTCCACCTTCAAATTGCCACTTCTCCACTTGGATCTCTTCTTTTTTAAAACACGTCTCATCACTACTGTGACCTGTGTTGGCGTGTTCATGTTCATTTGGTCCTAGATAGGCCCCTGACCAGATGAGGTGGCCAATATACCTATCTGCTAATATGACCAAATACTGCTACCTCATCTGATCAGGGGCCTGTCTAGCATCATCCATTCAGGAGAGGGGAACAGAAGAAATAAGAAACTGAATCAAGGGCGCCTGGGTGGTTCAGTCAGTTAAGCGTCTGACTTCGGCTCAGATCATGATCCTGTCGTTCATGAGTTCGAGCCCCGCGTTGGGTTCTGTGCTGACAGCTCAGAACCTGGAGCCTGTTTCGGATTCCATGTCTCCCTCTCTCTCTGCCCCTCCCCCCACTCATGCTCTGTCTCTCCCTCTCCTTCAAAAATAAATAAACGTTAACAAATTTTAAAAAAGAAACTGAATCCGTAACTTGAGGATGTCTTAGTCAGGTAACAGTTCCTCTAATACCATGGATCCATTTTGCTAAGATCCATTTAAGAAAGTTGTGTTCTGATGGAGTTATTTATCTTTCAGGGCTAAAACCGAATAAGCCACTTCATTGGTAGATAACTATTCTGCAAAGAGGTTTGAGAAAACTGTGCTCTATGAGAATACTGTTTGCCATTCACCGAACTCTCCTACCGTGTGCAGTCCAAATACTGTATGATCACACTCACAAAGCACTTCATTTCACCAAGGCCAACCTTTTTACATGCATATTGGGAGATGCATATTCTAAAACAAACCAAACCTACAAAAAGCTGGATTCTTTTTGTATGAGGACAGCATGAGGACACAACGAAAACCTCAGCAAGCGGTTACCCTTGAGACAAGGAAATGTAACGTGGAAGGCAGGAAGAAGGCTCTCGCTTTTCATCTTGAACAGAGGCTACACTATTTTTCTAGCCTTATACGCATATTGCTTTAAACTATGTCAACACAGATAGGGGAGATTATGGTCCAATTTCTTAGGCTCTTCTTTGTATTACTCCGTCATAAAAGAAAAAAACAGTGATAAATGTCACCAGCAAAATTTTAAGAGGTTGTAAAAAATGTACCCAAGTATGCCAGCCTGAGTTATCTTTGTTAGCACTGTCACATCTGTTCACATCTTTGATAACACTGCACTTTGGGGGAGTTTTCAAAATCCTAAGTATGAATGTCACCTACTATCTTCTGAAGTGTAAGGTACTGATCCGCGTTTAAAGTGCTTACAGTCTTGGGAGGCCTGGGTGGCTCAGTCAGTTAAGTGTCCGACTTTGGCTCAGGTCATGATCTCATAGTTCGTGACTCAAGCCCTGTGTCGGGCCCTGTGCTGTCAGCTCAGAGCCTGGAGCCTGCTTTGGATTCTGTGTCTCCCTCCCCCCACCCCTCTCTCTCTCTCTGCCCCTCCCTGGCTCGCACGGTTTCTCTCTCTCAAAAAAAAAAAACATTAAAAAAAAAATTTAAAGCGCTTACAGTCTTGTTTTCCCGGATTGTGAAAGGATTTCTCTTAAAGCTATACCATACGCCCTCGTGCATTGCGGGTAGAAGCATAACACAGTATGGCTGCTTTGAGAAATTTTTCCAGTTCTTCAAAAAGTTGAACACAGATTGACCATATGACTCAGAAATTCCACCTCTACGTATATAAGAAGTGAGAGCATATGTCCACACAAAGACTTGCATACAAATATTCATAGCATTATTCATAATAACCAACAACTGGAGACCAACTAAATGTTCCTGAACAAGCCAACAGATGGACAAAATGTGGAATATTCACATAGTATCGCTGAATACTATTCAGTGACAAAAAGGACTCAGCTAATGACATACACTACTTTACAAACAGACCTCAAAAACCCAAGGCTAAGTGAAAGAAGGCAGATACAAAAGACCACGGATTATATGATTCCACTTATATGAAATGCCCAGAAAAGGCAAGTTTATAGAAACAGAAAGTAGACAAATGGTTACCTGGGGCAAGGTGGGAATGGGGATTAAACATAAATGGGGGGTGCCTGGGTGGCGCAGTCGGTTAAGCGTCCGACTTCAGCCAGGTCACGATCTCGCGGTCCGTGAGTTCCAGCCCCGTGTCGGGCTCTGGGCTGATGGCTCAGAGCCTGGAGCCTGTTTCCGATTCTGTGTCTCCCTCTCTCTCTGCCCCTCCCCCGTTCATGCTCTGTCTCTGTCCCAAAAATAAATAAACATTGAAAAAAAAAATTAAAAAAAAAAAAGAATGTGGGAATCTGGCACACAGAGTGACCGATGATGACATACAAACCAGTTTATCTTTGAGAATGCAGTTAAGTTGCTTTTGCTTCTCTTCTAGGGGTAAATAATTAAGTTTAGATAAAGCCCCTTCTTTCCTTTAAAAAAATTTTTTTTTAAATTATTTTGGAGACCGAGCTCGTGAACAGGGGAGAGGGGCAGAGTGAGAGAGATACAGAATCTTAAGCTCAATGCAGAGCCCGACGCAGGGCTCAAACCCACAACCCTGGGATCATGACCTGAGCTGAAATCAAGATTCGGACCCTCAACCAATGAGCCACCCAGGCTCCCTCCCACCGCTTCCTTTAAGAACAGTCACTGATATGGCTCTGGAAGAGTCTCTCTCAAGGACCTTTGAAAACGTGTGAGACGCCTAGAACTGAGCGTTAACAGAGTTAGACAGATGGTGAAGGAGAGCTCTTTTAGAGTTTAACAATTGGAAAACAATGAACAATGTAAAGATGAGGAGCCATGAGATAAAAGCTCAATGCCAGGAAGCAGGATTTCGAAAATCAATGGCTTGTAGATAAAAGTACTGAACAATAGATGGGAAAACACCAAAGCAGTAAGCAATATTTAAATAAGCTGGTAAGTCACTAAGTAGTTCTCGTAGGAGAGGTTTTTAACATAAAGTAAAAACCAAGGTGCCATGTTGGTTTCATGGAAGTATTGCCCCACATGTCTTTGAGGTCTAGCTGCTGAACAGAGGCTCACTTTTAACAGAATACTGGGGAAGAGGCGCCTGGGTGGCTCAGTCCGTTGAGTGTCTGACTTCGGCTTAGGTCATGATCTCACATGGTTTGTGAGTTCCAGCCCCTCACCGGGCTTTGCGCTGATAGCATGGAGCCTGCTTGGGATTCTGTCTCCCTCTCTCTTTGCCCCTCCTCTGCTAGCTCACTCGCTCTCACTCTCTCTCAAAAGTAAACATTAAAAAAAAAAAAAAAATAGAACCCTTGGGCTTGCTACTGTCAGAGTTAGGGCTGTTGAATTTTGACTAATTATCTTTTATGTAATCCTCCCACCCACCCCCACCCCAACACCACAGCATGTTCCAGACGCTCAGTGGGAAAGATTGACACAGCTATGGTTATCGAGAGCTAACAACATCAGACACTGGATGAAGTGAATTTCTTACACTTCTCATTTATAGTTGATAGCAAGCATCTATGAAGCAGTGATTTAAGTATTCCCCTTTACAGATGATGAAGGGGTGGCTTAGAGGTGTTCAGTAACTGGCCAGGGTCACACTTTCAGGAGACAGAGAAGTCAGATTTCAAATCCTACTTTCCTAGAACATGCATTCTTTCTTTCTTTCTTTTTTTAATTAAAAAAAAAAAATTTTTTTTAACGTTTATTTATTTTTGAGACAGAGAGAGAGACACAGCATGAATGGGGGAGGAGCAGAGAGAGAGGGAGACACAGAATGGGAAGCAGGCTCCAGGCTCTGAGCCATCAGCCCAGAGCCCAACGCGGGGCTCGAACTCACGGACCGCGAGATCGTGACCTGAGCTGAAGTCAGTCGCTTAACCGACTGAGCCACCCAGGTGCCCCTATTTTTTTTTAATTTTTAAAAAAGTAAGTAATCTCTACACTAACACGGGGCTCGAACTCATGACCCCAAGATCAAGACTTGCACGCTCCACCAAGTGACCCAGTCAGGTGCCCCTAGAGCCTGAATTCTTAACATCTTTACGAACTGCCTCAATAGATCAGCAATTTCCGATAGTAACCTTTAGCCATAGGACTGATCTGATTCACTAAATTCCTTTTTCAAAAACATTTTAGACCAGAACGCTGTTTCATTTTTCTCCGTCTTTTCAAACTCAACTGTTTCACTTTAATAACATTTTAATAGTTTCTAATGTCATAATTCTTTCTTCCTATTCCAAAGTTCACATTAAAAAGTATACCAGATAACCAGAATTACCAATTACCAGAACTGGTGACCTGGAAATGAGAATTTTAAAAAAACTGTGGGGGTACCTGGGTGGCTCAGTTGGTTAAGCGTCTGACTTCAGCTCAGGTCACGATCTCGAAGTTTTTGAATTTGAGCCTTGCGTCGGGTTCTATGCTGACAGCTCAGAGCCTGAAGTCTACTTCAGATTCTGTGTCTGCCTCTCTCTCTGCCCCTCTCCAGCTCACTCTCTCTCCCCCCAAAATAAGTAAATATTAAAAAAAAAAATTGGCACAGTCAGTTAGGCATCCAACTTCGGCTCAGGTCATGATCTCACTGTTTGTGGGTTGGAGCCCAGGTCAGGTTCTGTGCTGACAGCTCAGAGCCTGGAGCCTGCTTCCAATTCTGTGTCTCCCTCTCTCTCTGGTCCCTCTCCTCCTCATGCTCTCTTTCTCTCAAAAATAAAGAAACATTAAAAAATTTTTAAAAATTAAGATTGCATTACAAATATGTTACGGGTCATGTAATTTATTATTTGAAATATGAATCAAGAAAACTTTTGCTCAGAAATGTATCAGTCATTTTAGACAGTTTTTGTAACTCTTTGAAGGTAACTTAGCCATTAAGGGGAGCCTAGGTGGCTTAGTCGGTTGTGTCCTACTTTGGCTCGCGTCATGATCTCACAGTTTGTGAGTGTGAGCCCGGGTTGGACTGTGTGCTGACAACTCAGAGCCTGGAGCCTGCTTCAGATTCTGTCTCCCACTCTCTCTGCCCCTCTCCTGTTCGCGTTCTGTCTCTCTCTCCCTGATATAAACATTAAAAGAAAGAAAGAAAGAAAGAAAGAAAGAAAGAAAGAAAGAAAGAAAGAAAGAAAGAAAGAAAGAGAGAAAGAAAGAGAGAAAGAAAGAAAGAGAGAAGGAAAAAATAACTTAGCCCGTTAATAAATCAGATCCACAAGAGACTTTAAGAAATAAAAGTGTATCTCAGAAAATGTGTGTGAAAAACATTAGGTTAGAAATGTCTATATACTGGGAACATAACATTCAGAATGAAAAAAATACTCAAAGGGAGGAAAGTAGGGTCTCAAAAGGAAATATGCAGCTAAATTACCAGTTCTTGGTAAGAAGGGGGCTATTTTCATTTATTGGTTTATTTTTATTTTTTTTAAGTTTATGTATTTATTTTGAGCGAGAGAGAGAGAGAGAGAGAGAGAGAGCGAGAGCGTGAGCAGGGGAGGGGCAGGGGGAGCGTGAAAAAGAGAAGACTAAGCAGGCTCCATACTGTCAGCGCAGAGCCCAATGCGGGGCTCGAACCCATGAACCACAAGACCATGACCTGAGCTGAAGATGCTTAACCAACTGACCCTCCCATGCGCCCCAGAAAGGGGGTATTTTTAAATCAAATATGCATTTTGGTGATGAGTAAATCTGCAGCCTTACTGCTAACACAAAGATGAGTAACTCCCAGCTCTCAGGCAAGTCAATGCACCTAAAAATTCTAACTGCTACTGATAGAAAATTTGATTAAACAACTTTAACAGAGTAAAATTTCCCCTGAGATAGTCAAGCTGAACCTCAGTTATAAGTATATTATACACCTTAATTAGGGGGAATGGCGTCTCAGCCTCCCTAGCTCACTAACAGATGGTTATCGAAGGTGATTATTCGCTGGGCCCCCTGAGAAATTCAGGAAGAAAAAAATGTGATCAGAGTTTGCAATCTATTTAAGGTTCACTAATATATATGGGACTAGTGTGTGAGCTAGTAACTGTTAACAGCTTGAAATAGTACTTTGTACATAATAAATGCTCAATAAATGTTCACTGTTCATCAACAGCAATAACAGCAGCAGCTAAAATCTATGGGGTTGATCACAGACATGCAAGGGGAACATGGAGAAACAAGAGGTAAGTATGGCCAGCGATAAGGAAGGACTTTAAAGGAAGGAAATCGTGAGTTGATTTGTACAGGTATATTGAGAAAAAGAAAAGAGGGGACTGCTTAAGCAAAGGAACAGAGATGAGAGGGAAAGAATGTAGGTAACTTCCTTCAGCAGTCCCTTTGGCACACCTGTTCCTTATTCTTCTGCATCATCACCTCTTAAGTCTGGAGCGGCTAGTTACTGTGATTGTTTGGATGGAAAAGATAGTCATGCTCGTAGTATTAGGAATGAAGTTGACACGATCTACATGTACTCCAATGTCCTTAAATTCCTGGCAGGGGAGACGAGGTCATGCGGGCCATTCCAGATTCTAGAGTAGAGAAGTGTTCAAGTTCAGGCTCTAGTGTTAGAGTGCAGGCTCTGGACCTGAATTTAGCTGTGTCTCTACCTAGGTGCTTAACTTCTCAGACCTTCCATGTTCTTATGTGTCGAGTGGATAACGACAGCATCTGTCTCATTCTGTATGAAAATGAATGCAAAATGTTGAGCACAATGCCTGTCACACAGCAAGCATTCTCAATCAATGCCAGCTATTATTAACTAGGAGGCCAGGTTGTAGGTGATGAGGACTATGTGGCAAGAGCAAGCCATTCTTCTTTTTTTTAAATATTTATTTTTGACAGAGAGAGAGAGAGAGAGAGAGAGAGAGAGAGAGAGAGAGAGCGCGCGAACGAGCACACACGCGAGTGGGCAGGTGGGTGCAGACAGAAGCAGGCTCCATGCTGTCAGCACAGAGCCCGACGTGGGGCTCGAACTCATGAACCGTGAGATCATGACGAGAGCCAAAGTCGGATGCTTAAGTGGCTGAGCCACCGAGGCGCCCCAAGAGCAAGCCATTCTAATACTCCAAGAAGAAAACGCCCGTCAGGACATCCAGATTCCAACGAGTCTGAACTTTGTCATAATTAATCTAAGTTACAAAGTTCAGAGCAAAGAAGACTGGGTGCCTAAGCGTCAAAATTTTCCTACCCAAATGATTTCAAATATGGAGTGATCGCAATATATATATAACACTGACGATGTATCTACCTCCGTCTTAAAATTACTCTTCTTCTGGTACCAAAACAAGAGTTTAAAGCTCAGGAAATAGAGTGTCTCAAGTCTTTGAGTGATTCAGAAGTGACTTCAGCAGGGCTGGAAGTGACCATTTTACAGGGAAAAACAAACAAAAATCTCCATGAACCAAGAAAAACTTACTAAAGACTGTTGAACAGGCAAACGTCCTTAACTGTGGAGAAGATTCAGTTATAGGCCAAACTTTTTATAGTAGTATCTTGTTTGAGTTTAATGTAGCCACAGCCCCCAGCAATGTCCTCTGAACCCTCATTCCTGTATTCCCCCACCACGATGGAACCAACAGCAGGCGTTCCTGTATTTGTTGAACTGAAATGAATTTGTGAAACTAGCTGTTCCAAATGAGGGTGTGGCTGTTTGGGGCCTTCCACTTCAAGGTGGTTATGTTTATTGTCTATAAAATTATTTTCCCCAGCGTCTGAAGAGTTTGAAGTTAACAGAATTCATCTGAACAGATAACAGGCTTTCTCAATCTATTAAAACACTCTCCTCAACTGAGTAGACTACTGGGAATGCAAAGATGTAAAGACTTACCAGCGGCCGCATGGACTTGAATCATTTTGCTTTGTGTAACTGGAACTTAGCACTGCCTGGGCTGACTTCTAGGCTAGGAGTTTACAGTCCAGATTTCTAGTCTTGCTTGGCCCACTTAACACTCCTGTCACCACTATGAAGTGCTGTTTAGAATGCCACAATCCCTCTTTTTTAAGAGAAGTATATAAAAGGATGAACTGCAAAAGAAATGTCCTTTGCTACTTTATCTCTTTCTTGGGCTTGAGTTATTAGAACAGAATTAGGACTTTATTTTGGGGAGAGAAAACAAAAACATTTTGTGAGGGTTATACCTATGGCATTTTTCCCCCCTCAATCATCTTTTTATCGTTCATTTAAACAGGAAAGAATATCAGCTGAACTTGACAAAGCTGAGGGGCAGAAGAAAGGGCAGCCAAGGAAAGCAGACACTGGGAGAGATTATGACCAAAGCCTTCGACACAACAAATCAAAGCAGCTAGGAAAAGCTATTTTTCTTCCAAAACTTCAGCCCAAACTCCAATACACAGATGGAATATGCTTTTATAAACACCATTCTTTATGTGGAACCACACTGTGTTATAAAAATTGAGTAAATGTTGAAACAATGGAGATCGCACTTTCACTGTTTTTTAGCTACCCCCAACAGGTTGGTACCAAAAAAAAAAAAAAAAAAAATTTGGCTTCTTTAACAGGTTATTTATATATTTATCTTAGTAACACTTAAAGTTACAGCGACACAGAAAATAACCAAATACTGATCCTTTTCCTTTTGGAAAGAAGAATGTTTGGCAAGAACAAGCATGGAAATAATACTTACGGATTTTTAAAAAAATTTTTTTTTTCAACGTTTTTTATTTATTTTTGGGACAGAGAGAGAGAGAGAGAGAGAGAGCATGAACGGGGGAGGGGCAGAGAGAGAGGGAGACACGGAATTGGAAACAGGCTCCAGGCTCTGAGCCATCGGCCCAGAGCCCGACGCGGGGCTCGAACTCACGGACCGCGAGATCGTGACCTGGCTGAAGTCGGACGCTTAACCGACTGCGCCACCCAGGCGCCCCAATACTTCTGGATTTTAAAAACAGTAGTACAGGGGAAGATAAATAAGTTTTGTTACAGGAAGGTAATCCTTGTGATCCAAGTATCCGAGTTTTCCGTTTCTGAAACCAGAGGAGTTTCTAGGCCCAGCAATGTGCCAATCCTATTATGAACATGAATCTTTTAAGAGGATTGTCATAACCCAATGTTCGAAATGTTTTATGTTATTATATATTCATTGTGCTCCTACAGCCGCTCCCCCACCCTCTCTCTCTCAAAAAAAAAAAAAAAAAAAAAAAGAAAAGAAAAGAAAAGAAAAAAAAAGGAAAAAAAAGAAAAGTATGTAGCGAGTTTGTGTCAAGTTCCCAAGCAAAGGCAGACAGTCCTTGAAGGGAAAGATAAAGCGTATTTCATGTTTTCTCCTACTTCTCTCACTTGAGCAGAAACGAAGGAGATGGGGAAAAGACCCTTTAGTTCCGGATCAAATGACAAAATACACATCGCTGTGAAACTAATAACCAGATGGCCTCTGCGAGGTAGCTTCGTCTTCATACACGTCACGAAGAAGTAAGGAACAGAAGAAAGGGTCAGCGCTGTTCCTTGACCTGACTTAGACATCTGAATGCCTGCCCCAGACCTCCCTCGGGACAGATACCACGCCAATCGTGCTTTCGCTCCAATCCTTCACATCCCCACCAGACTGCAAGTTGCGGTCCGTTCCTCAAACGCTGCTGTGCCTCGTTCCCCACTACAGCATCGGAGAGAAAGAAGAGCACGGGCGCCCCCCGAAAGAGTTCAAGCCACGGGGCTGTCCGTCCACGGTCAAGTTCCAAGCCAAACCCGTCCCCGGCACAGAAGTTTGGGCAGCGCGCTCCCGCCCGCCCGGGGCCGGACGCTACTTACTGGGCTGAGCCAACTTTGCTGTCTCTCTTCGCGAGCACTTTGGCAGGCTTTGCGTCTTCCACATCTTGCTGTAGTTCGGTCATCGGGGCCGCGGGTGGAGGGCACCTTCAGACGTCCCCTCGCGGCTCCCAGCGTTCCGGGCGCAGGCCCCACGAGCCGCGCCTCTCCCCGCGCCCTCCGTGCGCCCTCCTCGCGCGCTCCCGGCCGCTCAGCGCATCCAGGCCGGCCCGGAGCCGCGGGGCCGCCAACCTGGACACGTCCGGGCGGCCGCGATTGGTCGGCGCCGGCGTGCGGGCCGGGGAGGGAAGGGGAGGGCCGAAGGCAAGTGACAGCCTCCTGCCCCAACCCGCGAGGCCCGGCCCGAGCGCCTGCAAACCTGTTGAACTAGTCTGGCTGGGGGAGGAAGCTAATTGGCCACGCAGGTGGAACAGTTGCCTAAGTAGGCTCCGTATATTTAGCCTCCTGGTAAGTTGGGCTTCCTCCCGCCCCCCTAGCACCCCCCCTCCAGCTGTAACCGGGGAGTTTTAAAAACGGGCGGCCTTCTGCGGCTACAGGAAATGGTTCGGACTGAGCGAGGCGCTCGGTCTCCCAGATGCGCGCTGTGGGCTGCGCGGTGTCCCGGCCTAAATTATTCAGACAGGATATTGCCTCATTGGGGACTGCTCCGTCGGGGCTCCAACAATAGGTCAGTTCAGTGACAAAGGTAGCGAGACGTGGTTGTCTCTAGAGGTTGTCTGGTTAACCCTTCCCCGTTATGGGGGTGGGGAGAGGGGTGGGGGTGGGGGTGCAGGGAGAGCGTTCCTCAAAATCTCATTAGCAACTTAGCGTCGACTGTGCCCCCCACCTGGAAAAGGAATGCCTCTTCTTCCCGCTTTTTGGTGAGGTTTTGGCTTGCTGAATCTGTCTCAAAGTTTGCATTTGAAACATCCTCCAGGGGCGCCTGGGTGGCCCAGTTGGTTGGACGTCCGACTTGGGCTCTGGTCATGATCTCACGGTTTGTGGGTTTGAGCCCCTGCGCGGACAGCTCAGAGCCTGGAGCCTGCTTTGGATTGTGTGTCTCCCTCTCTCTCTCTCTGCCCCTTCCCACCCCATCAAAATAAATAAATAAGTACGTAAATAAGTAAGTAAGTAAATAAGTAAATAAATATTTTTAAATATTAAAAAATTAAAAAAAAAACCCACATCATCCATTTCTTTCACATAGTTTTGAGAGCTTCTAGGTGCCAGGCATCCTTCTAAACATTCCCTTATTATAACAAATAAAGTGTGTGTTGGTGATTTTCTAAGTCGTTGACAGTAAGAGGAATGTAAAACCTTATTGTTGGAAGCCCAAACTGACTTTAAAACAATTACAAGTGGCAACAATAGTTCATGACATGGCTGGGGGGGGGGGGGGGGAGCGATCTTTCGGCCCTGCCTGCGGCTGCAAGGCCTTTCTGTTTCTTTAAATTTAAATTTTAGATTTCAGAATAATGGCAGAGACTACGGAACCATAGTGTTTTTGTTTATGTTTGTGTATCTGTGTATATAGGGTGTGTGTCAAAGAAAACACCTACCCTTTCGGATAACTGCACACAGTTGGGGGATCAAGGCCTTTCCAAAGATTTCTTTTTGCCTTTTCATTTACTAGCTGTGTGATTAGGCTGAGAGAACGAAAGCATCTTTTTGTAGCCTGCTTGCTCCAAAATTGTCCTAACACTTGGAAAAAATAAAATAGGGGCGCCTGGGTGGCGCAGTCGGTTAAGCGTCCGACTTCAGCCAGGTCACGATCTCGCGGTCCGTGAGTTCCAGCCCCGCGTCAGGCTCTGGGCTGATGGCTCAGAGCCTGGAGCCTGTTTCCGATTCTGTGTCTCCCTCTCTTTCTGGCCCTCCCCCGTTCGTGCTCTGTCTCTCTCTGTCCCAAAAGTAAATAAAAAATGTTGAAAAAAAAATTAAAAAAAAAAAGAAAATAAAATAAAAATGTTTTTGTAAAATCTACGAGAGTGGGCCTGGCAGATCGTGCCCCGTCTCTCATGCGCTCTCTCTTTCTCACCTATTTTGCTGCAAAGGGGGGTTGCTCTTCACCATTGACTCCTGTGGAAGCCTGGCTGGGTGTGGTGGGGAAGGCTTTGTGTGACCAGAAGGTTTGCAAGCTCTCTTAGGTATCCCTTCCTGGCTTTTCCTGGGGACATTACACCTTCAGCCGCCAGGTTCCTTCTCTAGCCAACTTTCCTACTCATGACAGGTGTGGGCCTGAAATATAGGAGGTTATCACCGTCCTAAACTGGGTAGTACTCTCTCCTTAAATCTCGGGTGCCTTCCTAACAGCACCCACTACGGATCAGAGGAGAGCTCAGTTTTTGCCCCAACTATTTTTTTATTGCAGTAAAGTATACATAATATCATTTTCGCCATTGGCCAGCGTACATTCAGTGACATTAAATATACTCACAGTATGTGTAAAAGTTACCACTCTCTATGCCCAAAACTTTTGTCCTATCCAACATCAACTCTGTATCCATTCAACAATAAGCCTTCCTCCCTTCCTCTGGGTCCCTGGTAACCTTTATTCTACTTTGTGTGTCTTTGAATTTGTCTGTTCTGGATACTTCATGTAAGTGCAGTCATGTGATATTTTTCTTGCTATGTTTGGCTTGTCTCACTGCGTATAATGTTTTCAAGTTCCGCCTAAGTTATAGCGTATCTCATCACTTCATTCTTTTTTTTATGGCTGAATAATAATCCATTGTGTGTATACCCCACATTTGTTTATCTGTTGACCTGTTCATGGACACTTGACCTGTTTCTACCTTTTGGCTCTTGTGAATAATAGTGCTGTGAACGACACACAAATACCTGTTCACGTCCTTGCTTTCATTTCTTTTGGGTATATATCTAGGAGTGGAATTGCTGGTCAGATGGTAGTTACATGTTTAACCTTTTGAGATACCTTGGCTAGGCCTCTTTTGATGCGTGAATAAAAACCAGTGTTGAAAGCTTCCTCAGCATGGGCTTACAGCTCAATCAATGCGCACTTGGGTGCCCTCAAACTTGTTCTGTAATGTGTAGGATGAGGACTGAAAATAGTGTGATCTTAAGGGAGAAAGGAAGGGAGGGGGGTGGGTTTAGGGGCAGGTGGTGGAAATAGCAGCTAGTCCTTCCCCAGAACGGGGAAGAATTACAAAGGAGGAAGTAAATGTTATTATTTTACTTAGTGATGTTTGTCTGGGTTTAAAAGACTTTGTCAGACAGCTTCATAATTTGTTTATTCATGGGGCTATCATACAGGAAAGTGGAATGCGGTATTTAAAAGGCAGCAGCAGTAGATGATAGGGGAAATTTCACTGTAGTGTGACAAATAGAAACGTAAGATTATGTCTGAAATATATTTTAGAGGGCTCCTTGATTTTGCTCCAATAACAGACCCTTTACTTTTCTTCCTCCTAGCCTCTGGGCACCTAATTTCTTGTTTCTAACATCAAAGAAGAGTTCTAGCTGTTACTTTTTCCAGTTACTTAATCAGATCCAGTAGTAAATGCCTAATCCATCACCTTTCAGGTTGCAGAAGACTCCTACTTAACGGCTTGGAATATCGACCAAAGTCAGTGTCTTTTTTACATTGATCAGATACACTGTGCGTGCATAGTCTCAGGGGCAGAGTTCAAATATGAGTTTAGAGATTTGAGTGGAGATAAGAGTGTAAGGTGTGGTCAAGTAATTGCCTAATTGATAACAAATGGCAGGCAATGTATTTATTAGTCAATAGAGGTACACTAAAGGATCATCACATGCCTGTAATTTCAT
Source organism: Felis catus (assembly GCF_018350175.1). Taxonomy (NCBI): domain Eukaryota; kingdom Metazoa; phylum Chordata; class Mammalia; order Carnivora; family Felidae; genus Felis; species Felis catus. Next base: position 103,971,959 of record NC_058368.1, on the reverse strand, counting down.
AACTATTGTCTGACGACATGTTTAAGAAGCTGTTGATATTCTTACCAAGATACAAGCTGTCATCACTATGCATAATATTCAATGTATCAGTGTCATAAGTCAAAGAAATTCATGAACACTCATCAGACCATTCCCGTTTTCAATTTAAGCTCAGTGTTCAAAGGAGAAAATGGAAAACACTGCACGAGTTCAGAAGAGAGCCCCATGGTGACCCTGAAGGGTTTGATTTTAAGACTTCGAAAAAAAAGTTTTAAGAATGAAAGTTGAGAAGCATTTACTTATAGGAAGGGAAATTTCCTGATGAGCACAGCCATTAAACATTGGAATGGAAATCTATAGTAAGGCATGGAATCTCCTACTCTGCACATCTTTGAGAATAATATTTAAAAAAAGAATGGTTCTATATTTAAAATATTTAAAAATAGAATGGTTCTAAACCAGTATTTCCCAAGCCAGGTTATACTGCAAATGGGAAAACTTGAAATATTCTCTTCCTCTCTCTAGGGATGAGGCACGAACCAAGTTTAGCATCCATGTTGAGAGAAGTGGACAAGGTGGTAAGGGCTTCCTGGTGTAGGGGCCAGCAGTAGCTGGGAAACACTAGTCTAAGTCATGTTCTGGGAGAAAGCAGCAGCAGTAAACAAAACTCTGCCGGTCCAATGTTCTTTTTAAAAATTAAAATACACAGGGGAACCTGGGTAGCTCAGTCAGTTGAGTGTCCAACTCTAGATTTCAGCTCAGGTCATGATCCCAGGGTTGTGAGATTGAGCCCCACATCGGTCTCTGTGCTGAGTGTGGAGCCTGCTTAGGATTCTTCCTCTGCCCTTTTCCCTGGCTCAGGCATGCATACTCTCTGTGTCAAATGAAAATAAAAATAAAATACACAATGCCACATAATTAATACATTGAAATCGACCCCAGAGGTTTAAAGTAGATATCTGTTTTCTGTATGGTTAGTTACAGGTCACATGTGAAGTAAGGAAGCCCCTGAGACCATCCGGTATGTGGTTTTCACACCAGGTTCTGCGAGAGTCAGGGCTCTTTGAACTAGAGAGTTGAGGAGCCGGCCTTTCAACTGAGGTCTTCTGACAACAGCCTCCCTTTTAGCACCACTCAGATACACAGCCTCTCCTGCTTCTGCTAGACCTCTTCCTCTTAAATCTCTTTCATGTATTTTTTTTTTTAAGTTTTTTTAATGTTTATTTTTGAGAGAGAGAGAGAGAGAGACAGAGACAGAGACAGAGACAGAACACAAGCAGGGAAGGGCAGAGAGAGAGGGAGACACAGAATCTGAAGCAGGCTCCAGGCTCTGAGCTGTCAGCACAGAGCCCCACGCGGGGCTCGAACTCACGAACTGCGAGATCATGACCTGAGCTGAAGTTGGATGCCTAACCAGCTTAGCTACCCAGGGGCCCCTCTTTCATGTATTTGTGTTCTGTATTAGTTTATATTTGAAGAAGGGGAAAAGTGTTGCTTGTGCCACACTGAACAAAAATTTCAAATGAAATCTACAGTCCTTTTTCAGAGAAGAGCCTGAGCTTCAGAGGGTTGAGGGACTTGGCCAAGATGACAGTGATCCCTTGAGGATGAAAATTCAGCTTTCCTGAGTTTCACTGGGTAGTTGTAGGGGTGTAGGAGAGTGAGCAGAATGTCAGAGAAACGTACCTTACCAGAGAGTGTGTGGGAGGGAGATCCCAAGGACCCTACACGTGTATGATGTTTGTGAGCAAAGAACTGTTGGAGTCTAGAGCTATCTTTGGTGGCTGCATTTTGTCGTTAAATATTGCTGCATAACTACTTCAAAGTTTGTGGCTTAAAACGATAATTTAATATTTCCTCTCATGGTACGGTGGGTTGACAGGGCTCAGCTGCACAGTTCTCATAGGGGTCTCTCAGGCAGTCATTGTCGTTGGAGTCATTTGAAGACTCGATGGAGCTAGACATGCACCTCCTATGTCTGGTCCTTCAGCTGGGATAGCTGGAACAGGTGGAGAGTAGTGGAGCATTTTGTCTCCCTGCATGGCCCGCCCCGTGGCCAGGTGGGTTTCCTTACAACATGGCCATCTCTGTATACTTCGACTTTTTACCTGATGGCTGACTTCCTCCAGAGCACGTGTTCTGTAATGCTAAAGGGGAATCCACAAGGCTTTTTATGAGATAGCCTTGGATATCAGGCAGCTTCAGCTCTGCTTTCTAGTGGTCAAAGGTGAGCCCCAGAGCCAGCCCACAATCAAGGTGTAAATACCTGGAGTGTAGTTTACCAGGGACCATGTCTGGGGAGTGGCTTCCACAGTGCAGGTAATAGATGAGGCTCTCTGACTGGATACTTTTTCAATGTGGATGTGAATAAATGGGCATTTGTTTTTTCTTTTTAAATGCTTTATGTTTTATTTTGTATTTGATAGAGAAAGAGAGAGACAGAGTGTGAGCAAGGGAGGGCCAGAGACACGAGACAGAATCTGAAGCAGGCTCCAGGCTCTGAGCTGTCAGCACAGAGCCCAGTGGGGGGCTCGAACCCATGAACCGTGAGATCATGACCTGAGTGAAGTCAGATGCTTAACCAACTGAGCCTGAATTCAGGTGCCCCTTTCCTTCCTTCCTTCCTTTCTTTCCTCCCTTCCTTCCTTCCTTCCTTCCTTCCTTCCTTCCTTCCTTCCTTCCTTTCTTTCTTTCTTTCTTTCTTTCTTAATGTTTATTTATTTTGAGAGAGCACAAGAAGGGGAGAGGGGCAGAGGATAAGAGAGAGAATCCCAAGCTGGCTCCATGCTGCCATCGCAAAGCCCAGCACTGGACTCCATTGAATGAACTGTAAGATAATGTCTTGAGCAGAAACCAAGAATCTGACGCTTAACTGACTAAGCCACCCAGGAACCCCTTTTCTCTTTATTTCTTTTCTTCTTTCTTTCTTTCTTTCTTTCTTTCTTTCTTTCTTTCTCTCTCTCTCTCTCTCTCTCTCTCTCTCTCTCTCTTTCCTTCCTTCCTTCCTTCCTTCCTTCCTTCCTTCCTTCCTTCCTTCCTTCCTTCCTTCATGTTTATTTATTTTGAGAGAGAGCATAAGAAGGGGAGAGGGGCAGAGGATGAGAGAGAGAATCCCAAGCTGGCTCCATTGAATGAACTGTGAGATCATGTCTTGAGCAGAAACCAAGAATCTGATGCTTAACTGACTGAGCCACCCAGGCTTCCCATAAATGAGCATTTCTAACAGCACTTTTGTACATGCATGAGGTATACAAGTGAACAAAACAGGAAATATCCATGGTGTGTTGGGTCTTGCATTCTAGTGGGACAATTGAAAATGAGAACAATAAGCACATCAAGAACACAATTTCAACAGATGAGAGATACAAACAACAAAAACAGAAAACAATGGAGAACGAGGGAGGGCTATTTTACACAGGAAGATCAGGGAAGCCTCTTTAAGGCGTGACGTGTCAGACTTGAAAGAGGGAAAGGAAGAAGCCATGTGAAGTCTGAGTGCATATCTGGGCAGCCACTGGGGAGAACATGGCTAAAGGTGTCGAGGCAAGTCTGACCTTGGCCATAGTCTAGGGACAGCAAAAAAGGCCACTGTTCTCTACTGTGCCTGGTGTATAAGGAGGGAAGAGAAGGTTGGTGGGAGATGGTCTCATAGAGATATTATCTTCTCTGTCCATTTGTTTCTTATCTGTCCCCTCCCATAAGATTGGAATCTCCACCCCCCCCCCCCCCGCCCCCAAAGGGGTGTGTGTTTGCCATTCTATCCACAGTACCTGGTTAATGTTAGGAGCTTAATAAATATGTGTTGAATGAATGAAGGAATCATTGGGTGGTTGTTTCTAACCGGTGGTTCTCAGCCATAATCTTTTGGAACTCCAGATGACCTGAGATGTTCTAATGTTGAGTAGTAGCATTGGACCTTTTTTTAAAGTTTATTTATTTATTTTGACAGAGAACGTGAATGGGGTAGGAGCAGAGGGAGAGTGGGAGAGAGAGAATCCCAAGCAGGCTTCACGCTGCCAGCGCAGAGCCTGATGCAGGGCTCAAACTCACGAAATCATGAAATCATGACGTGAGCCAAAACCAAGAGTTGGATGCTCGACCAGCTGAGCCACCCAGGCACCCCTGACCTTCTTTTCAAGAATTTTCAATTTTTTTTTTTTAAGGTTTACTTATTTTTGAGACAGAGAGAGACAGAGCATGAACGGGGGAAGGTCAGAGAGAGAAAGGGAGACACAGAATCCAAAACAGGCTCCAGGCTCTGAGCTGTCAGCACAGAGCCTGACGTGGGGCTCGAACTCACGGACCGTGAGATCATGACCTGAGCCAAAGTCGGACGCTTAACCAACTGAGCCACCCAGGTGCCCCAAGAATTTTTAATTTTTAAAAGGGATCTCTACATCCAACATGCGTCTCAAACTCACAGTCCTGGGATGAAGAGTCACATACTCCACTTACTGAGACAACCAGGTGCCCCACATTTGTCGTGTGTGTGTGTGTGTGTGTGTGTGTGTGTGTGTGTGTGTGTGTGTGTAATTTGCAGGGGAAAAAGAGAGTTCATGAAAAAGAAATTTAAATCAAATCCTCTCACCCCGCACCTCCAACTTAAAAAAGAAAACCTTTGGTTTATGCTAGGACGGCACGTATTTCAAATGGGTCAGAGAGGTCCCATGACTCCCAGATGGTCTGGCTCCGAAGTAAGTCCAAGAATCACTGTTTATAATCCACAGGCAACGATTGTAAGTTAGGGAATCTCTCAGTTTTTCTTAGGGAAACATTCATACAGCAACTTCCTTTCCTTGTTCTGGGAACTGATGATCATGCCCTCCTTATAAGCACTGGCTGTGCTCTTTCCTTGTGCCTGGGTTTCACATGTGCTGTTTTGCTCCCTGTGAAATGTTCTGAGGAATCAGTCTGCATAGTGCAATTAGGACACTGTTTTGAAGCAGTTAATACTGAATTATTCAAAGGAGTTACTGTTGTTAAATTTTTTTCTTTATATCACCAGTTGCACACTTTTTATTTCTTTGGATTTTCTTTCCTTTTTACCTGCTTTCATGTTACTCCTTTTCAACAATTCCTGTTAGCATTTTGTTATCCTTTCTTCCAATTGGTTTTCTGATGGTATTCCTTTCTAAGAATTGCTTAACAAAAACGATAGCACAGGAGGAACAGGGGAGGAGCGAATGGAGAAAACCCTTCAGACAAACAAGAAAGTTTTTTTGTTTCCCTCAAGTAGCCACGGATTTATTTTGCTTTTACTTTTTGTTTCAGTTTTATATCTTATTTTATTTTTTAATGTTTTATTTATTTATTTATCTTCAGAGAGAGACAGAGAGTGTAAATGGGGGAGGGACAGAGAGGGAGACACAGAATCCAAAGCAGGTTCCAGGCTCTGAGCTGTCAGCACAGAGCCCGATGGGCCTCGAAAGCACAAGCTGTGAGATCATGACCCAAGCTAAAGTCCGACAGTCAACCGACTGAGACACCCAGGTGCCTCAGTTTCAGTTTTATAAATAGACCCATCATTTGAGGCAAATTTTGCAGTCTGGCCTTCCTTCTTTCCTTCCTTCCTTTATTCTAACCAGTATTTTCTTTCTTTCTTTCTTTCTTTCTTTCTTTCTTTCTTTCTTTCTTTCTTTCTTTCTTTCTTTCTTTCTTTCTTTCTTTCTTTCTTTTCTTTCTTTCTTTCTTTCTTTTGCCTTTCATGTGCCAAACTATATTCTGCATGATAGAGATTTAAAATAAATAAGCACCTATGTGCTCTGAGTGAGGTCACAGTCCACTGGAAAAGAGTTCAGTAAATGGTTATTTACAATATATACATACACAGAACCTCAGTCAAAACCTATCACGTTTATATATCAGGACCAGACCCTTGGATGTCAGATGGTGGGAAGGGGCAGGTGATGGCCATGGGATGCTTCACATTCTTCTGTTTCGGGTCACACACAAGTCACTCCCACTCTCCACGTGCCCCCCCCCCCCCCACACACACACATGCGCACAACTTGTTGGAAAGACTCTAGGCTGGAAGTCAGGAGAACTGGGGTCTGGTCCAGGCACTGTGCTTTGTGCTGGAATGTGCATCTATTAATGGAATACAGCATTGAAGTAACAGAATGCTGGCCTCAAGGAAGGGGCTCTAGACTTCGTGGTTACAGCTGTATCCCTTTCCGTCTTATAGAAACTAAAAGAATGAAGGGGGGGGGAAACTTTAAAAAAAAAATTTTTTTTTTTAACATTTATTTATTTTTGAGACAGAGAGAGACAGAGCATGAACGGGGGAGGGTCAGAGAGAGAGGGAGACACAGAATCTGAAACAGGCTCCAGGCTCTGAGCTATCAGCATAAAGCCCGACGCGGAGCTTGAACTCCCGGACTATGAGATCATGACCTGAACCGAAGTCAGACGCTCCGCCGACTGAGCCACCCAGCCGCCCCATTACCCAGAAATGTTGGAAGTACCAATTGCAAAATGACAGTTTTCAATAAATTTCCTGAGGCGAGAGTAATTATTACAGTCTATTCTCTTGGGAAAGTAAGTGCATTCGCCTCCTTCCTTTGGGGCCCTGTGCTTCTTTGTATTGGCTTCTACCTCTAAAAGCATACCAGATCACAACAGAATGTTTCCCTGTGTGTTATGATCACAGGATGACTAGAATCAGAATTTAATTCCTACTTTTAGTAGTAGTCAAAAATAAAATTAGGGGCATCTGGGTGGTTCACTTGGGTAAGCATCCGACTCTGGATTTTGGCGAGGGTCATAATCACACAGTTGGTGAGTTCAAGGTGACAGCACCTAGCCTTCTGGGGATTTTCTCTCTCCTGCTCTCTCTGCCCCTCCTCTGCTCACATTCTGTCTCTCTCTGTCACAATAAAATAAATAAACTTTAAAAAAAGAAATAAAATTAAAAGTTCATCTTTCCTTTTTATTAAAAAACATATAATAATCGCTTTAGTAAAACACACATTAGGGGGAGATTCAGACACTGGAAATGCTTAGTCCTATAGAATCCCGAAGAATCTCAAAGTCTCCAGATTTTGAGAAAATGTATAAATTAGTAGTAGACACTACAAAGAAACAGGAGGTGAGAGCTGGTGGGAATGGTCTTGATTCCTGGCTTCTCAGCTGAACTGCTCATGCAGTGCTAGGGTGTTTGCTTTTCTGCCCCTCTGTCTCTGTCCTTTGGTAAATAACTCCCCTTACTGGAGTTACTTGAGGGAATTGTCCTGTGGCAAAAGAGTCTCAGCCAGGGGAAGGGTGGGGATGAAGTGAGGTAAAATACAGAATGATTGAGATTCAAACTGATCTAAGAGTCCTAATATGCATTTTACTATCTTTGACTAGTGAGTTACCTCCTCTAAGCCTCAGTTTCCTCATCTGTGGGGAAAAAAATGGGAATAGCAGTAGTATCTATGTTACAGGATCATGGGGGAATTTAAAAAGCTAATGTATATAAAGGAATTAGTACAGTAAACTGTTGATTGTCCTTATCAGGTTGCTATTGATGAGAATAACATTTTAACAAATTGAATGTCCTGCCCTCCCTTAGATCATCAGCCCCTTAAATCATTGTGTCACCTGCTAGAAGGCATTACTAACTATAGAAGATGTAACATCTATTCCCCTCTGAGTCCTCAGTCCTCTTCTACCTAATTTCCTTATATCACAAACTAAGACTCCATCCTTAAATCAGTGACATCGATACATTTAGCCTGCTAGGCCTCATCTGTAGTTTCTGACGTGTCCTGGGTTTTTTCCTCTCTCAAATGTCTTTGCCACTCTAAAAGCTTTAGTTTAATGATAAAGGAGTCATTGGAATTAGGAGGTAATCAATATGAAGTCTGACAGAGGATGATTATAGAGTCTGGTTGCCTTGAGAGTCCTGATTCAGTCCCACTACTATGGCGTATTTATAAGAGAGTCCCCTTTTATTCTCAAAAGGTATCCATGTTTGGAAAAGTTATTAACAGACAATCTATAGTTTGACTAAACTAAAATATGGCATTAGCTCAGGTGTTGAGATTAGGCACGAACCAAACTTGTACATCTTACTGCCTTGCTGCCCAGTAGACCCCCTGTGTCACTCATAGTATTCCCAACTTTTACTAAAAGACCTGAAAGTTATCAGAACAAATGTGTTGCAAAAAAGAAATGTATGCAAGAATGTCAAACTATGACAGTTGGGAAACAACTCAAAGTTCGTGCTCCATTGGTGTCAAATCAGAGGCATCTCTATGCACAGTTGACTGCTTCATGATCCAAGCAAGAGTTGGGGTCTGACTCATTGTTATTACCTATCTTGACTTTGCTAACCCCAAGGCAGAATTTTTGCTGAGCCCTCATTGAGTCACTTATGAGTCTTTTATATTGACACTAGGTTTGCTGACAGTCTGGTTTAATTCTTGCAGTTCTTTCTTTAAGCATCTTGCTCTAGAAAAAAGAAATGGGTCATGGGACTCTTGTAGGGTAAGAATGTTCTAGGCTCTGGGTTTCAGTTTATCACCCAGTGGGCTAATTCCTTAGCACCTTGGGTATCTATTGGTTACTAAACTGCCCATGAGTAGTGTTTGTAATGAAAAACTAGCACACCCTAGGAAACACAACAAAATTACGTTTAGGACTCCTTTACTTTTTCACTGATCATTGCCTATTTTTGTATTTAAAATTGTGGAGAGAGGTTACCTTTTGGGTGTGGACTGAAAAGGGGATAGGAAACTTTCAGGGATTCTCGAAATGTTCTCTATATTGATCTGGGTGATGATTACATAGGTGTATGCATATATTAAAATTAACTGTACAGTTAAGATTGGTCACTTTAATATATGTTAAGTTAAACCTTAATTAAAAAGAAGTAAGAAGGAAAGAAAAGCCTCAAATCTCCTGAGCTAGTGCTGGTTAAAAAAAAAAAAAATGTATTCTGAGTTAGTCAAGAAGAAACCAAACATCTCCTTACATAATCTTGTTTTCTCCTGGATTTCAATATATTTGTCATTTCCCTTCTACAGATATGCTTCATGATCTCTATCTTTACTTAATCTTTGATAATAACACTTCAAACTATGCCAGTTTGAAACTTTGAAAACTTTCAAACAAACTAGTCCACTCCAGTATGTAACATTACAAAGACTTTGATTCTTTTAACTGTGCACTTTTCTGTAACTTATGGAATATTGAAAGCTTCCTAGGCCATATAAATCATGGCTTATAAATAGTATGTGCATTCACCTCTTGATTTCCAGTTTATCATGTGACTGTTCATTAAGGTAGTTGAGTTGTATAATGAAAGAGATCAAGGGGCGCCTGGGTGGCTCACTCAATTAAGAGTCTGACTTTGGCTCAGGTCACAGTCTCGTGGTCTGTGAGTTCGAGCCCCGCATCGGGCTCAGAGCCTGGAGCCTGCTTCGGATTCTGTGTCTCCCTCTGTCTTTGTTCCTCCCCCACTTGTGCTCTGTCTGTCTGTCTCTCTCTCAAAGATAAATAAAGATTAAAAAAAAAAAAGATCAAGAGAAGGAAAAAGTTGTTTTTTTTTTTTTTTTTTAATTTTGGAGAGAGACAGCACATGAGCGGGAAGAGCAGCACAGGGGGAAAGAGAGAGAATCCTAAGCAGACTCCATGCTCAGTGTAGAGCCCAATGTGGGGCTCAATCCCATGATGCTGGGATCATGACCTGATCCAAAATCAAGAGTCAGATGCTCAACCGACCCAGCCACCAGGTGCCCCAAAATCTCTGAGATATTTTAGAAAATATCCTTTTATTTTTCAATCTTCCTCCAAATTCTCCTAATGTGTGGCCAGTCACTCATCTAAAGTTTAGCTCGGTTCAAGAACTGAAATTTTTTGCAGTTAAAGGAAAAAGAAGGGGGAGTAGAGACTGAAATTAATCCAATCCCTCCTATGTGCCAGGCACTGTGCATAGGTTATTTAACCTGTACAACAACCTTATAAAGATGATCTCACTGTATCAACGAAGAAACTAAGGTTCCAAAAGGTAGACAACTCTCTGAGTGTCACATAGCTATTATTCAATTGTTTTGTCCCAAAGCTCCTTCTTTTTGTACTGTCTTTGGTGATGTCACAAGAGGGGAATTCTGAAGTGATTTAAAAGATCATGTCAAAAGAGGGGATGGTTCAGGTCATGATCTCATGGTTCATGGGTTTGAGCCCCGCAATGGGCTTTGTACTGACAATGGGGAGCCTGCTTGGGATTCTGTCTGTCCTTCTTTCTGCCCCTACCTTGCTCGCACATGCTCTGTCTCTCTCTCAAAAATAAACATTAAAAAAACTAAAAATAAAAGATCCAAAGGGACTTGAGAGATAATCTCATCAGTCTTGCTTAGAGATAAGGAAACTAGATCTAGGGAACCCAGTTGTTTTGTTGGAGGTTATATTGTGTCCATTTGGGCAACATACCTCTCAATTTCTACTTCCTCCTGGAAGCTCCCTCTTCTCCTTTCCCTACCTCCCCACCTCATCCTGCCTCCATAACTTACTGTAGTCAGAATTAGAACCCTTTGCATCTTATGTTGTGTGGTGAGCAGAGAGGTAAGTGGCATCTGGAGCCTGGGTTTACATCCCTGGTTACCACTTAGGAGCTGTGTGACCTTACGTAAGTTACTCAGATTCTCTGAGCTTAAGTTTTCTCACTGTAAAATAGCATAATAATGGCACCTGTCTCATGGGGTGGTTGTGATATATAATAAAACATGGAAAACCCTTTAGAATGACATGTGGCATGTAATATGTATCTTGTGAGTATTACTAATTAGCTGCTGGGGTGCCTGGGTGACTCAATTGGTTAAGCATCTGACTTTGGCTCATCTCACGATCTCACAGTTTTTGAGTTTGAGCCCTGCATCAGGCTCTATGCAGACAGCTCAGAACCTGGAGCCTCCTTCGGATTCTGTGTCTCCCTCTCTCTTTCTGATCCTCCCCTACTCTCTCTCTCTCTCTCTCTCTCTCTCTCAAAAAATAAATAAATGTTAAAAAAATAATTAGCTGTTGTTACTGTGTGCACAATACTCAATTTTTGGTTATATGTATACAGGCTTGTGTCTTCAATGGGATGGAAGTGATGTCTTACACATCTTTGTAATTCTCCCTTTAGTGCCGAGATGAGTGCTTCATAATTCTAGACACTGAACACAGGCCTCCTGGACTGATTTCACTTTCCTGGTTAATGACCTTCAAAATTTTCCCCATGGTCCAAATTTCCCAAGTTAATAACTTCATCAAGTACGTACTCCACACCTCCCAGACCTTATTCTTGAGGATCCTGATTACTGATTTCCAGGCGGGCATTTCTGTCCCACGGGATTTCTCATGCCTTTTAGAAATCTGAAAGTACAGGGGTAGTTGCGTTATGCCCGAGACTCAGTTCAGGACTTGGTTATTTCTTTTTTGTTCCTTTAGGGGATTAACATCAAGCATGGACTGACTTTCGGTCCTTGGTATTATGTGGTTGATGCGAACTGGCCTAAGGGAACAAGCATGTAATTCTTCTGTGTGCTTTCAACCTACAGCTTCCCGTTTCTGCTGATGGTGGTACCCTCAACCGCGCTACGAGCTGCCATGGGGAAAAGTAAGCCCTTTTTGTCTTCTTGCTTTCCTTTATATGCACTTTCTACCAAATAACCGCCATTAGAAAAAGGACTTGTGTGAATCCAAGGCTTTGTTTCCTTGGGTTGTGTTGTGGACTTTCTAGGATTTCCTGATTTCAGGGAAGGTAGAAGTTGTTTTTTGGTTTCCACTTAGAAAATTTAATCTTGGCATTTCAATGGCACTAGACTGTTGTTTTCAAAAGGATGGTATGTAGAATATTGGGACACATTTTCTAAAAATGTGGATGGCAGCTATCAGATCAGACACGAACGCTCCATCTCCTTTTTGGCAAAGTTGAGAACTTTTTTTTTTTTTTTTTAATGACAAACTTCCGCACTATTGTCTTGAGATTCAAATAGTGTTCAACATCTAAATTTTGGGAAAATTACGCTTTTATTCTACTGTGAACTCTGTAAGCGATTCTTTTCCAGATAAATTCTTTCTTACTAGCAGAACTTGGAGGATACATATATGTATTTAGAAAGTTTCAAATGTGGCACTTGAGTGGCTGTGTCGGTTAAGCTTCTGACTTTTGCTCAGGTCATGATCTCACGGCTGGTCAGTTTGAGTTTACTTTAATCTGCGTTTTACTTTCTCCCCATTGTCTCTCTGCCTAGTGTCTGAATAGTGTGAGGTCTGGTCCATTGTCTCTTGTTGAACCTTCTATTCTGAGTACCTGTTATAAGTGCCCAATACATATTTCTTGGACAATAAAATGGTGACACTTAGAAGAATATTACGTATTTATAGCTAGTGTCCGACTTAGAAATGCGTTGTGCTCTACATGGCATTTTGTATGCAGAATACATTTTCTCATATAAAAAGTAATGTAAAAGGAATGTAGATTCCAAGCTTGGCTTATAAAAGTGATCTGATCCCATAGTGTCAATTCTCTTGTTTTTGCTACTCCAGAAGCAAACTTTTCTGGCTTGGTTAGTGAATCAAATCTTCATTTTAAAGCCTGTTTGTATAGTGAAGGCAGTTCTTACCTTATGATGAGCTCCCCAACTGAATCAGGGAATGGATTTCCCTTTTTATTCATTTATTTTGAGAGAAACAGAGAGAGCGCAAGCGGGGGACGGGCATAGAGAGAGAGAGGCAATCCCAAGCAGGCTCTCCACCGTCAGCGCAGGGCCTGATGTGGGGCTCGAACTCACACGCTGTGAGATCATGACCTGAGCTGAAATCAAGAGTAAGTTGCTTAACCAGCTGAGCCACCCAGGTGCCCCTAAATTTCCCTCTTTGTAGTCTCCTTCCTGGGTGAATATTAGCCAAAGGTATACAAAGGGGTGAGGAACCCATTGCTCAGGGGTAAATATTGTCTTCTCCAGGTCTTTGGGGGAGACTCTACCCTAACCCCTGGCTCTATAAAAGTACTCCCCTCCCATTAAATTCCCCACTAAATTATGAAGACTTCCAATTTCCATATGTGACCTTTTCCTTTTAGCCACAAAATCCAGTATAATTAATTCAGGCCCTGGAGGGAAATAGTGAAGGAAAATTCTGGAATTAATTTTGAAGCTACTACAGATCCGCAGGCATTGATCCAAAACCCGTGGGGCCAGATATGTTTTGAATACAGAGATATTTTTGGATTTTAGCAAAGTAATATGACGCATATGCTGCCTGTTACAAAATATCCCCAGCTTGTAATTCAATCAAACAATATTTCTTCAGCTAAATATGTGACTATTCCTGCTAAGTCCTCTAAGGAGAGGCAGCTTACAGCCTCACATCACCGCATTTCAGATTCTGCTAGCTAAGTGATGAAGGTGGTGTGGTTTTCAAAGCTCTTCCTACCTCAGATTTACTGGTAGGAGACTGTGGACCAGGAATCCCAAAGAAATAATGGCTCAACAAAGAAAACAATGAAGGTTGTCCTAGTCTCAGAACCCTGGGCAGGTTCTTTTTTTTTTAAATTTTTTTTTTCAACATTTATTTATTTTTGGGACAGAGAGAGACAGAGCATCAACAGGGGAGGGGCAGAGAGAGAGGGAGACACAGAATCGGAAACAGGCTCCAGGCTCCGAGCCATCAGCCCAGAGCCTGACGCGGGGCTCGAACCCACGGACCGCGAGATCGTGACCTGGCTGAAGTCGGACGCTTAACCGACTGCGCCACCCAGGCGCCCCCCCTGGGCAGGTTCTTGAGCAGCAGGGATCCTACCTAGAGATAGAGGGGAATCACCTCCTTTGACCAGAAGGCTGAGAATATCTTTCTAGGTGGTTTTTTTTACCAGGGCTTCTTGGTTTAGCCAACTCGTAGGTTCATTAGCTGTACATTTCTTATCAGGAGGTCTACTTGCTCATCAAGCCAGGCTCTCTGAGTTGGGTAAAAGAACTGTCCTACTTAGAGAGAAGACTTTTTTCCACTGTCGGTGCTAGGAAGGAAGGTACATGGATGGTTTGGAGCCCCATTGGGGATGTTGGGAGGAGCCCTAAAGATAGAGGAAAAGGCAAGATGTTGTTGAGGATGCTGGACGGGAGGACCAATACTGGGGCAGGGTTCGGCCTGAAACCTGATTCAAGGACCCCCTCCTACACTTTTGATAATCTCTCTGGCTGGTTGCACTGTCATGAGATAAGTGACCCTCAGCTATGTAAGCCGACCAGTGTGTGTTGTTAGAATTTGAAAGCCTAACAACGAACTGGAAACTTTCCAATGTTCGGTTAGCCCCATTGTCCTTATTATCTTACTTGTGTGATTTATACATTTGTGATCCTGTGTATGCCTGGGGGTCCTAAGGGTTATCTCAGTATTTAATTGCCGGAGCTTAACCAGCAGCAGAGATAAGATCTGCTCAAGAGTATAGTTAGAAAACTGTACATTAATGGAAAGTATCATTGCTCTATTTGATAGTAAACCTTTCTATTGAAGGACTAGGTAAAACAGGTCTATATCTAGAAGTTTCTAGAAAGCATTCCCTCTTGTTCTGGAAACCGAGTAGCAGGTTCTCTCCTGCTGCTTATGACTTGGCAGTCCCTAACATTGTTCTTTTCCTTGTCTTTTAAACTTCTGGCATTCTAGCATTAATTAACACACAATTTCCTAGTAGATTTTTTTGTATTAGTTTTAGTATTTAAAAAACACTTCAGGGGCACCTGGGTGGCTCAGTTGGTTAAGTGTCTGACTCTTGGTTTCAGCTCAGGTCAGGATGTCATGGTTTGTGGGTTCAAGTCCCACATCAGGCTCTGCGCTGACAGCCCAGAGCCTGCTTGACGTTCTCTATCTCTCCCTCTCTCTCTGCCCCTCCCCCGCTCTCTTTGTCTCTCTCTCTCTCTCTCTCAAAAATAAACTTAAAAAAAAAAAACGCTTCAAAAGAGAAGTGAAATGAGCTTTTGTTAGTGCCAGTTTATTTTCCATCAAGACATGTTTATGAATTCTTTGTTGCCTAAAGGCATACTGGGAGGTTCACTGAGGCTAACTTCCTGGAATTTTCCCAAAGCTTCTCACCTGTGTCCCATGGTCAAACTAGGCAAACTCGCAGGGGCCTTGTAGCTACAAGAGGTAATTTTTCCATATCATCATGTGATTCGAACCTGAGATCATAGTTGTGAAATTGAGATTGGAGCAAAGTCATCCTGTCTTAAAATGTGCATATTACAAGTGATTAGAAAATGAACTTCACTAATTATAACTAAGAGACGAGAATCAGCTTTGTGTTAAGGAATTAATTCTGAGAATAAATGTGAGCCATTAAAAATAATCCTTTTCCTACGTTTCCTCAATGTATACCAGACTTGTGTTGCCTTCCTAAGTATATAACACTGTCATTCCCAAGGAAATGTGTCTTGTAACCATGAAGTTATGAAGCATGCTTCATAACTTTCTA
Organism: Felis catus; assembly: GCF_018350175.1. Classification (NCBI taxonomy): domain Eukaryota; kingdom Metazoa; phylum Chordata; class Mammalia; order Carnivora; family Felidae; genus Felis; species Felis catus. Next base: position 103,956,547 of record NC_058368.1, on the reverse strand, counting down.
AGTTATAAGAACTTTCATAACAGTTCTAAGTTATAAGAACTGTAACTGAGGTGCCTGGGTGGCTCAGTTGGTTGAGTGTCTGGGATCCGCTCAGGTCATGATCCCACGCTCTGTGAGTTGGAGCCCCACGTCGTGCTCAGCGTATCAACACAAAGCCCGCTTCCGATCCCCTCTCTCTTTGCCCCTTACCCATTCAGCCGCTCTCTCAAAAAATAAACAGCCAAACTCAATCAATCAATCAGCATAAAGAAGAAAAGGGAAATGTAACCAAGAGCAGAAGAATGATTCTCATAGCTCACTGTAGGAAAATGGGTTTAAAACCCTGATCCCAACAACCTCCCAAATGTTCTTTAAGGTAGCTGTAAGCAGTTTCATAGTTAAGAGTTGGTAATCTGGCTGGCTCATTCTTGGCAAGAAAAAAAACCATTTGGGGCTCTCCAAATGTAGAAAAACCTAGGGCTTTATTTCATGGAATGTTTGTTGAGATTAGGGAGAACTTGACAGGTCCTATCTGGTTGTATGTTTGAGTCCCCTCTAGCAATTCCCTCAGAGTCTACCTCTGAGCAGATCACCTCACCAGACCCTAAGTTGGATCAAAGCAGGAATCACAACCTTTCCAGTCACCTGTGTGTAGCCAGTGTGGAGCCTCTGGAGTAAACCCTTGATAAAGGAATGCAGAATGTTGAATGAACCTATCAAAGACTTGAATACTTCTGGATACAGGGAGCTCATTACTACTCACAGCAGCCCAGTTCATCCTTGGGAATTCTGGTTGTTCCACCTTCTCTTTTATAATGATTCGACTTGGGGCGCCTGGGTGGCTCAGTCGGTTAAGCATGCGACTTCGGCTCAGGCCATGATCTCGAGGTTCATGAGTTTGAGCCCCATGTCAGGCTCTGTGCTGACAGCTCAGAGCCTGGAGGCTGCTTTGGATGGTGTATTCCCTCTCTCTCTCTCTGCCCCTCCCCTGCTCATGCTCTCTCTCTCTCAAAACTAAATAAACATTAAAAAAATCTTTGTAATGATTGGACTGTCATCTCTTCTCCTTCAGGCCATGTAGATCGACTCTACAACGTGATAAAGCTTTAAGTATCTGAGCTGACCCTCTTGCCCTACTCTCCCCACCTGGCTTCTGAGGTTTACTTCTGCAGACTAATATCCCCAGTTCTTGCACGGCCGACATAGATCTGCGTGTTCACTCGTGCTCTCAGATCTCTGAGCATGCTGCAGAACATTACCTTTCCATAGCCTGACCATGGTTCAGGGAAGGCCTGACACGCATTGGATGGTGACTCATTCTGAAGTCTACTTTTGCTATTTGATATCAAATTAACTTTAACTTTTTAATTTTTTGGAGGGAGCAATTTTTTCAACTCTTCACAGAAAACTTCTCCATTAGTCTTAGTAAAACCTTGCCTCAGTGGAAGACAAGTTAAATGGAAGGCTATTACTATCTTGGAAACAGGCTTACTTGCTAATGCTTCACCTCTTGTGTCTTGTGCCTAAGGTGACTTTCTTGGATTCAAGACCTTTTGACTCCTTGTGAAGATTAAATGTGGATTGTTTGGTGCAGGGCCCCTCCCTGGGTGATTGATCTCTGCCAAGAGTGTGTCCTCCCTGTCCGTCAAGCGAGTCATGGGGCTACCAAGTCTGATCCTGGAAAACTGATTTCCCCATGTGGCTGTCCAATGGTTAAGGCAGAGCTTGGAAGACTTCGAAAGGCTGCTGCTAACTAAGAATTCACTGTCTATTTTTTCATAGGGCCAGAAGTGCAATTCAGTGTAAAAAAGAATTTACTGATTTTCATGACCTTTAATATTTGCTGAAGCTAACATTTATTTTATTTTTTAAGAAACTCTTTTTTTAAAAAAATATTTACAACATTTATTCATTTTTGAGAGACAGAGTGTGAGTGGGGGAGGGGCAGAGAGAGAGGGAGACACAGAATCTGAAGCAGACTCCAGGCTCTGAGCTGTCCATACAGAGCCCAACGTGGGGCTTGAACTCATGGACCGAGAGATCATGACCCGAGCTGAAGTGGGATGCTCAACCAACTGACCCACCTGGGCACCCCTCCTGAAGCTAACATTTAAATCAAACTGTTAATGTGGAAGATGCAGTAGACGCTTAGGCAAACATGCAGGAATTTTTGCTAGAAATCATCTGTTCGTGAGATACCATCTTTGGGCAATCGGAGAAATCAAATTGTAAAAGAAAACACTTGGTTTCAGTTGCTTGAACCGTTGGAAATTACAGCCAGTTTCTAACTGTTCGGGGGAGTTGGGGGAGTGAGGGGGAGGGAGAAGAAGAGACTGCGGGTGAAAGAAGTAGAAGGAAATTAGGAATAGGTGATAAAAGAAAAGGTAGGACATTTCTGAAATGCCAAGCAGGCACGGAAGCCTGCACTCTTATTCTCTTGCTTTTGGGTTCTGCCCTGCGTCGGTACATTTTGTAACTCACTGCTCAAAGTGCAGCAGTTCTTATGTAATAGAAAGTCATTGTTCTAGGGGCAAAAAAAAAAAACGATGTCCCTTCCACTTTATTTCCCCAGTCTATTCTAGTTTGTGGTGGTCACTGACTCTCGAAACAGTTGAGACAGCAAGTAGGTCCTTCCAGGCTTTCATGAGATATTCTTACGAGGCATTTGCAGTGGGGACATGGATGAAATCGGGTTCCTCCTGCTTGAGGTTTCTTTCTCGGGGTTGCCTCGTAGACTTTTGCATCTGGGCTACAGGAACAGCGGGACTGGTCAGTATTTCAGCAGTGAGTCATGAACTCTGTTCTGGGCGATAACCATTTCAACACCTGTACATCTGCGAGGATTCTTTCTTGAATGCCACAGGCGAAAGGTAAAGGTCAGAGAACCTTTTCCCTTCATCTCCCTGTCCTTTTATCTCTTTTCCAAAGGACACGCTGATTCCAGGATAGCACTAGGGGAGGTGTCTTCACCCAGAGGACTGGAGTGGAATACCCTGATGGTGGTAATAGCCAGGTGGTAATTTTCCCTGGAAAATCCCAGGAGTACTTCAAAGTGCTCAGGCCTAACTGACTCTAGGCTAGTCCTTGAACCAGTCCAACTTCCCAGGTCATGGATGTAGGTAGACTTTTGATGTAGGAGCCAAACCTTACAGTGTCCCCTTGGCCTTGAAACCCTGCTAAGTCTATTCCAGAGCGTCTCGGTCCTCTTTGTCTTTCCCTCAAGAATCTGTGTGTCATTGGATGGTGGTTCTGAGGGCTTTGTTTTTCACCCCTGTGCAGAATAGAGTCACCGTAGCAGGCCCGAGACTGGTCTTCTTAGAAGGGCTTGTTTGCAAGCTCAGCTCTTAGCTGACCCTTGGGAGCTTAGGTTTTGGGGGTGTTCCCACTTTTCCCAGGCTGGTAAAAGTGGCTCATGGGGCCTAGACTATGCAAGCAGTGTGACTGATGCTCAACATCTGCTTTCCTTCTGGGAGTTTAAATTTGGAGCATGTCTAGGCAGAGGGTTCCTATGTGACCAGCCTCCAATAAAAACCGTGGTTCCCCTGTCTCTAAAGGGCTTCTCCGGGCAAAAACATCATATGCCTGTTGTTACATTTTCCTTGATGGGGGAAGAGGGTGTTCTCTGGGACCTATCATGGGAGGGAGAGGGCATAAGGGAGCCTATATAAGGATTCCTCCAGACTCCACCTGAATCTTTGCCACTATGGCCCAGTTTACTATATCACGCTATTAAATCTTAGCCTTGTGTACTACTATATGCTGAGTTCTGTGGGTGCTTCTGGTGAATCCCTGGGTGTGCTTTAGTCATCTGGACCCTGGAACAACCCCTTTCTTACGGTACTTATTCTCCTACATCCTTACCTTAGCCTGGCACAATTTCAGGGAAAGGATAAAAGGGAAATGTTTTCAAAACGTTAAATGGCAAATTAAGAAAATACTGATCTAGAAGATCTAGCTTAATAAAAATATGTCATTTCTTTTGAAAATCAGGATGCCAATTTGTTGGTCATGCAAACATTATTTTTATGGTTTGTACTTACAGAAGGTGAGTTTAAAAAAAAAAAGGAGGGACGCCTGGGTGGCTCAGTTGGTTAAGCATTCGACTCTTGATTTTGGCTCAGGTCATAATCCCGGCATTGGGGGATCGAGCCCTGTGTTTGTCTTCATACTGAGTGTGGAGCCTGTGTAGGATTCTCTCTCTCCCTGTGGCCCTCTCCTCTGCTTACATACTCTCTCCCTTTCTCTCTCTGTCTCTCTCTCAAAAAAAATTATATATAATAATAAAATAAATATGTTGTCCTTTCATTACCAAGTTGTAAGAAATCTGTATATATTCCAGATATTAGAGCTTCATGAAATAAATGATTTGTAAATATTTTCATCCATTCTGTGGATTGTCTTTGACTTTCTTGGTGGTCAAAAACGTTAAAATCTTTTTTTTTTTTTTAATTTTTTTTTTTTTCAACATTTATTTATTTTTGGGACAGAGAGAGAGCATGACCGGGGGAGGGGCAGAGAGAGAGGGAGACACAGAATCGGAAACAGGCTCCAGGCTCTGAGCCATCAGCCCAGAGCCTGACGCGGGGCTCGAACTCACGGACCGTGAGATCGTGACCTGGCTGAAGTCGGACGCTTAACCGACTGCGCCACCCAGGCGCCCCCGTTAAAATCTTTTTTAATGTTTATTTATTTTTGAGAGACATAGAGAGATAGAGCACGAGTGGGGGAGGAGCAGAGAGAGGGGGAAGCACAGAATCTGAAGCAGGCTCCAGGCTCTGAGCTGTCAGCACAGAGCCCGAAGTGGGGCTCAAACTCACAGACCTTGAGATCATGACTGAGCCAAAGTTGGATGCTTGAACCGGCTGAGTCACCCAGGCGCCCCTTGGTGGTGTCTTTTGTATTTAACTTTGATGAGGTCAAATTTATTTATTATTTCTTTTGTAGGTTATACTTTTGGTGTCACATCTAACTCTCATATCAGATTTTAAGAACTACACTTACTTTAGAAGTTCTACATCCGTTAGCCCAATTCTGTTATTCCAAGATGAAAAGAGATTAACAGTTACAAGAGCTAGCGTCCAGTGGAGTAGAAATAACATGGGATTTAGAGTCTTAAGATTGAGTCAAGTCTAGGGGTGCCTGGGTAGCTCAGTTGGTTAAGTGTCTAACTTCAGCTCAGTTCATGATCTCACACTTTGGGGTTCGAGCCCTGTATTAGGCTCTGTGCTGACAGCTCAGAGCCTGGAGCCTGCTTCGGATTCTATGTCTCCCTCTCTCTCTGCCCCTCCCCCATTCACCCTCTGTCTCTCTCTCTCTCTCTCTCTCTCTCTCAAAAGTAAAGAAACATTGAAAAAATTAAAAACAAATTGAGTTAAGGGGCACCTGGGTGGCTCACTTGGTTGAGTGTCTGACTTTGGCTCAGGTCATGATATCACTGTCCGCGAGTTCGAGCCCCGCGTTGGGCTTTGCGCTGACAGTTTGGAGACTGCAGCCTACTTCGGATTCCGTGTCTCCTTCTCTCTCTGCCCCTCTCCCACTCACCCTCTGTCTCTCTCTCAAAAATAAGTAAACATTAAAAAAATTAAAAAAAAATTGAGTCAATGCTTTTATCATGGGAATTAAGTACTTCGTTTTTTAAAATCCTGGTTTCTTTTTTTTTTAATGTTTTTATTATTATTATTTATTTTGAGAGAGACAGAGACAGAGACAGAATGCGAGTGGGTTGGGCAGAGAGAGGGAGGCACAGAATCTGAGGCAGGCTCCAGGCTCCGAGCTGTCAGCACAGAGCCTGATGTTGGGATCGAACTCATGAGCTGTGAGATAATGACCTGAGCCGAAGTTGGATGCTCAACCAACTGAGCTACCCAGGCGCCCCTTTAATCCTCTTTTCTATCTGGAAACTGGGGTAATAATAGTTCCTGTTTCATAAGGTTATTGGGAAGTTTGAATTAGCTAATTTGTGAAAATGGCTTAGTAGTGTACCTAGCACACAGGAGACATATAATAAATGTTAGGTTGTTGTCCTTTTTATTACAAGATTTTAGAACCACGGCTGGCCCATATCAAGAATTTCCCAATGGTCATCACTGTGCTCTTAACCATGTATATTTGAAAGGCTACAAAAGTTACATAAAACTAGGTTTGCTTATGGTTATATAGCCTCTGGAACCATGGAAAAATCTGATAGGTCTATAGTAGGAAGATTTTATTTCTTTTGAATTCAAGAATAAACAATGCTTTTGCTTTTCGATATCAAAAGAAGGGGCAGAAAATTGGCATCTGCAGTGACTGGATGTTTCATCACAATGTGTACTCCTTTTTATTTCTCATGAATTAAGGGCCATGTATAGAATTACAAGGAAATTAACAAAACTCCTTCCCTGCCACTCAGATAGAAGGACTTTAAGAAAAGTGGTTTGATATTTCCGTTAAATATTTACTGTGCTTTATAGCATTACCTCAGAACTTCGATATTAATGATCCAATCATTTGGTGTTCACAGGTACAGAGTGCTTTAGGGCTACATTAGAGCACACTTTGTTTTATTACTGTAAACCCAGATATTGTTGAAAGTTCAAAGTCAAATCATCTCTTTAGTTCAGTGCTCCTGCAGTCTGACACACAGGCACCTTCCAATAGAGATAAACTTATTAATACTTAACAGAAAGAGCCTTTCTTTTTCTCTTTCTCTCTCTCTCTTTCTTTCTTTCTCTTTCTTTTTCTCTTCCTTCTTTCCTTCCTTCCTTCTTTCTTTTTAAAAAACTTTTGTTAAACATTTCAACCTAAAATTTTGCCAGTTTATTCATCATCAGAAGTTAAACTCTTGGTCAGTAATGGCATGACTGTATTTCCTAATCTGGACAGTTTAGCAAATATTAAGAACCTTTTTGAAATAAAAACACAATCTATACTGCGAAGCATTTAAATGAAGCCGTATTTAATTTAAATGAGGTTGTCTATTTTAGCTATTTCTCGACTAACTTGCAATCGAAAGAAACTGTTAGGGATTACTTCTGTCCTTACTAAGGACACAGGGCTAACAATATGATATAAAGATGAATAACATAGTCTTTTCCAGTATAAATATGTCAATTCAATATGTGATCTAGAGGCAAGATGTTGTCATTAGTGGGAGAGTGACATTGGGGTAAAATGAGAAAATTTCAGTCATTAATCACCCAGGTTGATAAAACAGTTTGTGAGGTGACAGTCTAGGGTAAAAAGTAGTCTCAGGTGTTGTAAACTGCACTGGGGCAGAGCTTGCATTCGCTAGGTAGGTTTCTCAGCACTTCACAAGCGTGGTCACTCATTCACTCCCCACGAGCACCTTGTGAGATAGCACCTGTCACTCCCCCTGTGTAACAGGAGCAGACCCTGAAGTGTAGACTTGCCAATCTCTTCATTGAGATGGGACCCCGCTCAGTCTTGCTCAGCACCTGCTGTTCTTAACTACCGTTCGAGGCTACTTCTCTCTCAGCTCAAAGAGGAATTATTATCGGTAGGGCAACTTGGCGAATTTCTGGAATCTCTATTTCTTGAAACCCCCCAAAATGTGGGATGTACTAATGTAGATAAATAAAAGATTCAATAATATTTTTTTCTCTCTCTTAGGAAGGAAAATCAAGATATTACCATGTTTATGTTTTAGACTAAAATTAAATTCTACATTCAATATATGTTATATACTCCAGTGTATGTGACTCATGGATTATATAATTTATGTAATATGATCATCTGGTATAAATGACAATATGAATGTCATATAATATACATCTGTAGGGGATAAATTTTATTTCCATATTTTCCAGGAATCAGTCATTTTGGAAAAACCCTTTCTTGTATCGATTTGTTAAGTTGTTAGTGGACAGTATCTCTTTTATTGATAAGAGATACTGTGATAATGTTAGAAAATTGTCTTGGTTGAAAAATGTGTGTTAACAGCAGCAACTGGGGCAGATTCAGTTTTGTAGGACCTGCAGCTTAGACAATATGGGGGACTTCTTTCAGAAAAAAAAAATCCAAAATTAGTTGCAGACAAAGAATATTGAATTAGAAGGGGTTCGTTCAGGTGATCAGCCCTGAAATTTCAGCTTCATCAGCTTTGTGGTAAATCTACCACATCAGATAGCCACTAAAATAAATTTTATTCATTTATTTTTTATTTTTCTATTTTAAATAAAATAAATGTTGAATACCATAAGACTAAAGTAATCCCTGAAAAGAATTATGCACTTTTTTCCCCCAAAAGGAGCTTATAATTTAAAAAATACAGGTATGTATATATTTCACCTCATTTCTTTTCTCCCCCCCTCCCTTTAATTTCTCCATTGTCCGGAAAAATCCTCTCTATGGTAGATTTCTCCATTTTGTGAGATGAGGAAAAAGAGAGGGTCTTTGATTTGTTCCAGGTCACAGAGGCCTATCAGGGCCAGGCCTGGGCTCTTTCCACTTAAACTCTTGGTGTATGAATTTAGAGAGATAATATTCTTTAAAAATTTTTTTTTTAACATTTTATTTATTTTTGAGACAGAGAGAGACAGAGCATGAAGGGGGGAGGGTCAGAGAGAGAGGGAGACCCAGAATCTGAAACAGGTTCCAGGCTCTGAGCTGTCAGCACAGAGCCCAACCTGGGGCTCGAACTCACAAGCCCCGAGATCATGACCTGAGCCGAAGCCGGACGCTCAACTGACTGAGCCCACCCAGGCGCCCCTAGAGAGGTAATATTCTAAGTACAACTATGAAGAAGCTTCTTCTCAGTGTCTTTACTCGTATTTTACTGGTGAAGAAGCTAAGGTTGGAAAAGTTTGCAACAAAGCCAGAACACAAACTCTCAAATTTCTGAGTGAAGAACATATTTCTTGACCACTTGAACTTGGGTTGTTTTCCTAGAGATAATCACATTTTCCCCTTCAGAACAATTGTGATTTTGAAAAAACAACCGAGCTCCATACTTTCCCCCCTGCTTACCTTATTTCCATGTTCCTTTAAGGTCATCATAATAGGGGACTTGGGCCACATGGGAAAAATGCACTAGCCTGACAGCTGCTGGGTTCTTCAGGTTTAGATGTTAAAGTTTTCATGGTGTCCACGTCTTTCCAAATATATTAATAGAAATACTTATTTTTTAGCATTATGTACTGCCCCCACCCTGTGTTTAGCTTTAAGGCGTTTATAAGTTACAAAAGAATGGATCGGGACAAAGAAACAAATCAAAAAAAACCCTTAGAGTTTGACACAGGGTTGTGTGGATAATGACTTCCAACTGTGTTGCCATAGTAACATTTCGCCTACTTTGTTACTATAATAGTTAGCGATTCTTGAGTGCTCTTACTTGCCAGCAACAATATATTATCCATACTTAATGCTCATAATAGTCCTCAGAGGTAGGTGTTATATTTTCCGTCTCACAAATGAGAAAGCTGAGGTTTAGAAAGTTCAGATCGCTGGATTAAGGTGAAATGGCAAATACCAGCATCGTGATCAAATACAGGCCTGCACAATTCTAAGGCTGCTCTCACTGCCTTCAGATTAGAAACATGTGGCAGCTTTGGTGACATCCAATACCTCTTGTGGTGACCATCCTCTAAGATGGCCCCAGATGATCCCCCTCTCTTGGTACCATCACCCTGTATTGTCCCCTTGCATACTGAATCCACAGGGCTGACCCGTTTAATCAACAGGATATTGCAAAAATGGTGGTGTATTTCAGAAACTGGGTCATAAAAGACGTCGTGTCTTTCACACTCCTCTGTTTTCATGAATCACCTGCTCTGGAGGAAGCCAGCTGCCATGTTGTAAACAGCCCTCTATCCACTTGGAGAGGAACTGAAAGCCTCCTACAGACACCAGTACTAACCAAGCGAGTCGCTTGCAAACACGCCCCGCAGCCCCAATCCAGCCTTTGGATGACTGCAGCCTTGGTTGATGGCTGATTGCAACTCATGGGAGACCCTAAGCTAGCACTACCCAGCTTTTCCCTTCCAGATGCAAAACCCACAGAGACTGCGTAAGATAATAAATGCTTATGTTTTTAAGGGGTAACGTTTTGGTGTAACGTGCTGTGAAGCAGTCGGTAACTCATAGAGCCTGTGTTGGCCGTTCTTCCTCAGTTTGGAGTGAGCCTCCTTGTCGATTTCATGTTCCGGTAAGTGAGTGATCTGGAATTGCATTGGCTTTTGCGTGTTGGGTAGCATGGAGTCAGGCAAAGGCCAGTGGGCAGAGCCTGTGTGGTGATGTGATACACAGCCACAAAGGAGAAATGAATGTCTTCTGTTCCCCAAATGTGGCATGTTGAAAGAGTCACTGCTAACTCAAAGTCTACATCAACTGGATACTATCTCCGACAGGAAGAGAAATAGGGATGTTATTATTTCTCTCAGGTGTTTTATTTTGTTTGGATATTGGGACCAAATTAAGCCTTTGAGTTTCATTTATACTCTTTTTTTTTTAACTTAAAAAATTTGTTTATTTATCTTGAGAGAGAGGGCATGAGAGAGCGCACATGCAGGGGAGGGGCAGAGAGAAAGAGAGACAGAGAGAGAGACAGAGGGGGGGAGCCCTAAATCCGAGGCAGGCTCCACCCTGCCAGCACTTAACCTGATGCGGGGCTCGATCCCATGAACCACGAGATCATGACCTGAGCCGAAATTAAGAATCAGGCACTTAACCGACTGAGCCACCTGCGTGTCCCTCATTTTTACTCTTTGAGGAAGGTGTGTCTGAGCTCTGCCTCATTTTCTCTGACTTCCCCTCTCCATCTCTTTGCTCCAGAGGTTCAGGGTTCTTTGAGCAATTTGAAATGCATTCTTCTGTTGCACAGAGAATAGCAAATGCTATTTCTTCAGTGTTGGGTTCTAGCTGTTTTCTGTGTTGTCTCCTTGCCCCACATTCAGCTCTCATATTTAATTTCTTTTTTTTAGTTATTATTTTTATTGAGCTATAATTGACACATAACATTGTGAAAGTTGGACCTGTGCAATCCGGTGCTCTGATGCATTTGTATATTGCATTATGATTACTACAGTAGGGTTAGCTAACACCTTTATCATGACCCACAGTTGCCGTTTCTTTTTTATGTTGCAAACTGCGTATCCCCAGGTGCTGCTTTGTGACCCGGAGGCTAGGTTCAGTCCCTTTGCTCCATTTACCTGTGCCCTGTACTCTCCTATACACGATGCTCAAAATCCTATTTATGTGTGTCTTCTCATGAAAGCAATGTTGGAACATGGACCACCCCTGTTGTATTCACCATTGGATTGCTGGTACCTTATTACACAATAAACATTTGCTGATTTAATACTGTTGGAGGGAAATGTCATTCCGGGCAGAGAGCAAACAAGTGCAGAGGCAGGAAGGTATGAAAGCATGTGGCGGGTGTGAGGGATTATTCATTAAATTAAAAATGAATGCCTTATTAAATTCTTTTTTCTCTCATATCTAATTTAATTCAATTTTATAATAATTAGGTTTATTTTTAAACTTAATTCAACATGAAAGTAAGTTAAAATTAAGTTTGCACTGGGGCACCTGGGTGGCATCCAGCTTTGGCTCAGGTCATGGTGTCTCAGTTCTTGAGTTCGAGCCGTGCGTTGGGCTCTGTGCGGACAGCTCAAGAGCCTGGAGCCTGCTTCGGATTCTGTGTCCCCCTCTCTCTCCGCCCCTCTCCCACTCGCTCTCTCTCTCTCTCTCTCTCTTTCTCTCTCACAAATAAATAAACATTAAAAACATAAAAATAATTAAGTTTGCGCTTAAATTTATGCAGACAGAAACCTCAGCCATTCTATTGCTCCTTGTAATTTTTTCCTTCTCTTTTCCCAGTTGCAGGGATGAAACATTTGGGGCCACAGCTGAGGCGAATGCCAGTTCAGATCTAATAATAAATGACTGTGGAACACTGAAAGGGTCCAGGACTATGAGTCAGAGGTCTGATGCATCATTTGGCTTGGCCACTAGCTACTCTTCCACACTGAGCCGATGGCTGACTTGTGTGCCCTGAGTGTTCTGCTGAGCCTTTGGCCTTCCCGGGGCTAGGTCAGCAGCACCCCAGCAAGGACCAGCCTTGCTTGTACACTCAGGGGAGCGGTTTATTGTTGTAACACCCACCACCATTTATTCAGCCCTGCGACACTGATCGTTGTCTGTTTCGTGCCAGGAACTGTGCTGAATGGTTGGTTAGAAACAAGGCAGCAGGATGAGGAAGAGAGACAAAGGTAACAGGAGCCGTTCAGTGTGTGGTAAACGCTGCCGTGGAAGGACAGCAAAGGATAGAATGTACCACGGAGTCGGCTGCCGGGGGAGGCTTTCTGAAGGTCCAGGTTTGAGGGATGGCACAGAACTTACCCTGCCAGAGTGTTGTGGGCGGGTCAGAAGGTGCCAAGACAGAACTAGTGTCCGTGGCTGGAGTGGGGGCTTCCTGGAGCTGGAGGTGGGACCAGGGAATGCGGCCAGGTCACACACGAATTTCCCAGTGTCCAGAGGACAAGTGTGTGGGATAAAGGCACACAGCTGACTGACCTCACCATTCCTGCTTCTGGGTTTCTTTCCTTTTCACAGGAGCACATTTGGAGTCAGGTTTATTCATGGCATATTGTTCTGCCCCTATGGGTTTGTTGGCAATAATAAAACAGCCTTCTTTTTCTCCAGGGTAGTCCTGACAGCTATTAGTATTTTTTACACCAGGTAAGGTTTATTCTGTGGCACTTAGCATTTGAAATGTGCAGTCATTTCTAGATGTAAGTTTTGCAACATGGGGATAAGCCATCAACATGCTGTGTGAGATTATAGATTAGAGAGTTAGGGTAATAATGTAATCTTCACAGTGCATGCACATTGCCTGCTTTGTACAGGAGCCTGTGTGTGTGTGTGTGTGTGTGTGTGCGCGTGCGCCCATCACCAACAGAATTTGGAGCCTCTGGAAGTGGGAGCTGGGTCTTTAGCCATCAATTTACTTCACAAGGCTCCTTTCTCATTATAGTTTCTCCTACGTGCCAGATGCTAGGGATAGGGAGCAAAGAATGTACTTCCAGCCTCTAAGAGTGCTTGGTGGTGACTAAATATACCATTATCTCTCTATGGATCATCCCTACTGCCTTACAATAACCACGGCTAGCGTTAGAACATTTGGTGTGTGCCAGGCACTTTATGTGTTACCTTGTTTCATATTCCCCACAGTCCTACCATTGTCTCCCTTTTACCATTGAGGAAAGCGAGGCACAGAGAGTTTACTCTGCCAGTGAGTGATGAAACCAGATGCGCACCAGACAGGGCTCCGTATAGCGTGTCCCCTTACAGCGATTACAGAAACAGTGTTCCAGAACTGTTGGTTAAATGAAATTACCCATGACACTTGTTCTTTCACCACTCCCGAAAAGTACCTAGGACCCATACCTTTGTCTTTTTACAAATGAATTTAACGGGAACCAACAGAACCACATCATGGGTCCGTATAGAACTGAGAATCCCAGGGTGGCTCCCTTAACCTTGTTCTTTCAAAGCGAGTCGCATGCCTACTTCTGAAACCGGTGTCCCTTCTGAGGTCATCACAGTCCCCCTGGGTGGGCTGAAGAAACTGAATTCAATGACCCCTGATGATGGATTTGATTTTCTGAAATAGCCCAAATGATTTGAAGTCACGCCAGGCAAACAAATTGATCGGTGAACTTGGATAATGCCATTTGGCCACCTATCTGGCTGTGCATTCACTACCTGAACTAATGTCATTAGCTTAATTTTGCCACGCAGCCACAACAGAAAACCTTTTTTCCTTTTTCTGTTCCTTGCTTTCATATCTAAGCAATGTAGACAGTAACGACCGTAATCCATCAATCATAGTGAAAAGCCACTAAGGTTTGTCAAGTCACATCTGTAAAAAGCTCCCATGAGTAAAAGCCACTGTGCAAATAGAAGAGGTTATTAGTACTGCTCTTGGCTCTAGACAGGTACTCATTCATCCTTCATGTACTTCTCAGCAGGGCTGGACAACTTGCCCTCCTGTAACTCCACAAAGTGACCCATGGAGGCAACTCTTAGAACTTGTAGCTCAGGTATGCTTGCCCAGCATTACCTTAGACAAGGAGGGGAGAAGGAGAGAGAGATGAAGGCATGTAAGTGAAGCTGATTAATTTTTTTTTTAAGTCTGCTATGGGGCGCCTGGGTGGGTCCATCAGTTAAGCATCCGACTTTGGCTCAGGTCATGATCTCACGGTTCGTGGGTTCCAGCCCCGTGTCTGGCTCTGTGCTGACAGCTCAGAGCCTGGAGCCTGCTTCGGATTCTGTGTCTCCTCTTTCTGCCCCTCCCCCGCTCATGCTCTGTCTCTCAAAAATAAATATTAAAAAATAAAATAACTTTAAGAAGACAATAGCTTTTTTTTTTTTTTTTTTAGTATTACCTTGGGTTTTTGCCCCATAAACACAGAAATTCTCATAAGTCATGCAATTACCACAAGAAAAGAAAAAAGAAAGTTTGGTGTACTTTTATAATGATATCAGCTGCATTATGGAGGTTACAGTCCTAACAGGAGAGAACTTGTGTTTGTCATTGGCATTGATGAGAATCAATCACAATTTATACATGTGATTACTAGAAGAGTTTGCCAGAGACTACCTTCTGGTTCTGTACATTTCCAGCCTTGTTTTCCTTCCACTGTCTTCATACTGCTGATAAATGGTACCCGGAGGACATATTCATATCATGATGCCATCTCTGGCCTTTAGTGGGTAGTGGAACGTTCTGGAGAGTCAGGTTGGCGAACAGCAACTCATGTACACAGGCAACTCACATAGACCAATTCCACTAATCCCAAAGTCACTGTATGTCCAAACAACTTCCCCTTAGCTCATAATGCCAAAAATGCCCTTGCCCACCCAACTGGAGGGCAAGTGCGACAGAGAGAAAATTGGAGTGAAGAGAGAGAGAGTCGTAATTATAGTTAAGAGATTGTCTGAGAAGTTTACAGAAATGTAGGACTAGGTGCAGAGCTTGCTGTAGACACTCCCAGGGCCTTGGGAGAGGCCTGTGTGAGTGAGTGAAGATTAAGCTTCACTGGCTTTATAATAAATACATCCCTCCTGACCATCCATTCTGGTATGTGGCCAATATACAATATGGCGCCAACAAGTAAGAAAGACTGCTACTCCTGAGGGGTGGAAGCAGGAAGTCTCCCCAGATGCTATCCTAGACCCTTCCGGAAGTGCATCAGGCAAGATGAGTGTGAATTTTTGAGGCAGTCACGTGGGTTTCCAGCACGTTCCAACACCTGAGGCCAGGATAGAACGTGTGTTTTGAGAGAACATTGGGTGCCTGGTGTGAGGAGACTGTGGGGAAGTGTCTGGCAAAGCTTGGAAACGAGACTGCAGGTCCTTTCTCCCCTGGCTAGGGTAGCTGTGGGGGGAGTTCTGTTTTCTCCTGCAGGGAAAATTCTGAACCTGCTCCCAGAGAGGACTGTTCCTGTGTCCTTTATTACCTCCTTGCTCCAACTTCTATAGCCCCATTCATCCTGATGTATTCCATCATTTCTCTGCCTTCTGGCAACCCGCCCTTCACTCTCCTCTGAGGCTCAGACGAGTTCACAGGTCCTGCCTGTGAACCTTACCCACTAAGAATACTCCATTCACTGAAATACTTACTCCACACTTAGGACACTGCTACTACTGTATCCCCTTAACACAGTCCTGCTTTCTTTGACTGTTATCTCCTCATCCCTCTTCCTGGAGAAGGAAGCCCATTTCCCAGAACTCTACTCCCTCCAGGTTCTAAATATAACCCTTTATGTCTACAACTCCAGCAAGCAGGAGCTGAGACAATGGGCTCCTCTGGTGACAATGGGTCATAATATGCCATGTACAGTGTTCTTCTTCTTTAGGTACCAAAAGGTGCTCTTGTTCTTTCCCTAATAGCAGGAGGAGTGGGCGTCGCTAAGAAAAATCAAGACTGGTGGGAAGGGAGAGAAGAAGGGCAAACACTTCCTCTGCCACTTACTGGTGGCAGCTGGGACAGTAGGCAGAATAGAAACAGAACCATTGGAGCCACTAGGTGGAGACATGATGCATATGACTCCAGGGCTACCTTGGACCTGACAGGGTTGTTGTTGACTGCAACCTGGAGTAGTCCCCAAAGCAGAACCCAGAAAGAGTCTGAGCCAGCCTCAGCTGGTCCCACTGTGGTCCCACAGTCCAGCTTAGTGCTGCCTCATCGTTTTGGATCTTGTTTGTTTGTTTGTTTTTAATCTGTCTTCTCAGGCAAAGACAACAAAAGGAAAAATAAATAGGCGCCCCCGGGTGACTCAGTTGGTCAAGTGTCCAACTCTGGATTTCTGCTCAGTTTGTGACCTGATGGTTCATGAGTTTGAACCCCGTGTCGAGCTCTGTGCTGACAGTGCGGAGTCTGCTTGAGCTTCTCTCTCCCTATTTCTCTGTTTCTGTGCCCCTCCTCAGCTTTTTCTCTCTCTCTCAAAATAAGCAAACTTAAAAAAATGGGATTATATCATACTAAAAAGCATTTCACACAGCAAAGGAAACCAACAAAATGAGGAGGCAATCTATTGAATGGAAAGTATTCACAAATGATATATCTGATAAGGGTTTAAAATCCAACATACATAAAGAACTCATATAACTCAATAGCAGAAAAACACACAACCCCATTAAAAAAATGGGCAGAGGGCCTGAATAAACATTTTTCCAAAGAATATGTACAGATGGCTGCCAGACACGTGAAAAGATGTTCAACATCACTGATCGTCAGGGAATTGTACATCAAAACCACAATGAAATAGCACCTCATGTCTGTTAGAATGGCTAGTATCGAAAAGACAAGAAATAACAAGTGTTACTGAGGATGCAGAAAAAAGGGAACTCTCATGCACTGTTGGTGGGATTGTAAACTGCTACAGCCACCATGGAAAACGATATGGAGTTTCCTCAAAAAAATTAAAAATGGAACTACCGTAGGATCCAGCAATTTCACTTCCACATATTTATCCAAAGAAAGCAGAAACACTGTTTGAAAAGCTGTACACATGTCTCTTTTCATTGCAGCATTATTTACAGTAGCCAAGATATGGAAGCAGCCTCAATGTCCATCAATAGATGAATGGATAAAGAAGATATCGCGCACGGGCACATACACACACACAGTGGAGTATTAGCCATTAAAAATTGAAATGTTGCCATTTGTGGCAATAGGGAGAGGCTAGAGGGTATTACGCTAAGTGAATTAAGTCTGACAGAGAAAGACAACTTACCATATGATTTTGCTTATGTGTGCATTCTAAAAAACAAAACAAAGAAAACAAAGCAGACTTATGAGATCAGAGGACAAACTGAGAGTTACCAGAGGGGAGGGAAGTGGGAGAATGGATGAAATAGGTAAAAAGGATTAAGAGGTACAGACTTCCAGTTACAAAATAAATAAGATATACATGGGGATGTAAGGTACAGCACAGGGAATAGAGTCAGTCACCTTGTAACAACTTTGTATGGTGACAGGTGGTAACTAGACTTATTAAGGTGAGCATTTCATAATGTATATAAATAGCACTACATTGTATATCTGAAACTAATACAATACTGTATGCCAGTTATTCTTCATTGACAATAAATAAATAAATAAATAACCTTTTCTCAGGAAAAAAAAGAGGAGGTTAGAGTAATTCATGTTTTTCAAGGTTGCCCAATGTTCTGTATATTTGGGGAAATGATGTTAAAGATTTTCGAACAAGGATCATCTCAGTGGAGGCCAGGAAAGTATTCAATAGTTTCAATGACATCTTGGAACATTGGAAGGGACCTTTTTTTTTTTTTAATTTTTTTTCTAGTGTTTATTTATTTATTTTTTTGAGAGAGAGACAGTGTATGAGTGGGGAGGGGCAGAGAGAGAGGAAGACACAGAATTTGAAGCAGGATCCAGGCTCCGAGCCGTCAGCACAGAGCCTGACGTGGGGCTTGAACTCATGAACCGTGAGATCATGACCTAAACTGAAGTCAGATGCTTAACCGACTAAGTCCCCCCTTTTTGTTTAATTAAAAAAAATTTTTTTTGGGGGGGGTAGACCTTTTTTAACCTGAGAGAAAAGGACTGATAAAACCTGAAATGTTAAAAGCATTCC
This sequence comes from Felis catus, assembly GCF_018350175.1. Classification (NCBI taxonomy): domain Eukaryota; kingdom Metazoa; phylum Chordata; class Mammalia; order Carnivora; family Felidae; genus Felis; species Felis catus. Next base: position 103,938,464 of record NC_058368.1, on the reverse strand, counting down.
ATTTAAAATAGGAAACAAAACAAGAATGTCTGGAATTACTACTCACTCTCAACATTATCATGGAGTTCATTGCTTGTGTGATAAAATAAAGATTTAGGAGGAGTAAAGAATGGAATCGTGAAAGCAAATTTTTTTTTATTATTTCAAATAATGTTATTGTCTATAAAGAAAATGTCTTAGATTTTACAGATTGATTATTAAAATTAATAAGATTTAGCAAGAATGTTGAATATAAGATAAACTCAGAAATTTAGTTACATTTCTTTGTAACATCATCAAAAGAAATTGCAATTAAAAATGTATTTCCAGGGGTGCCTGGGTGGCTCAGTGGATTAAGCAACCGACTTCAGCTCAGGTCATGATCTCACGGTTTGAGTCCCTTGTTTAGCTGTTTACTGACAGCTCAGAGCCTGGAGCCTCTTTGGATTCTGTGTCTCCCTCTCTCTCTGCCTCTCCCCCGCTTGTGCTCTGTCTCTCAGAAATAAATAAACATTAAAAATTATATATATATATATATATATATATATATATATATATATATATACATATATATATATACATATACACACACACACACATATTTCCAATAGCAACAGAGGTGTAGAGTACCTAAGAATAAATCTAACAACGTATAAGGTCTTTGTGTAGAATATTCTAAAACTTTATCAAAGGATATTAAAGAAGTCCTAAATAAATGGAGGGACAAACCACGTGCATGAATAGGTATACTTAACACCCTAAATGAGCAGTAGACTTAAAGCAATTTCATCAAATTGAGTAATAGACTTAATGCGATTTCAATTAAAAATAAATCTTCATTTGATAAACTGATTCTAAAATGTAAATGAAAACGCAAAAGGGTCAAGAGTAGCCTATCACTTCTGAACTATGTAAGGATTCTTGTCTCATTAGGCAACAAAACTTTTAATTATAAAGTCATAGTAATTAAGACAACAATGTATGACAGAAAGAAGAAAGAAAGCACACTTTCAGCAGAAAATATGTAAGAACATTCTAATGACCCCAGGGTAGGGAGGGATTTCTTACATAAGTCATGAGAAGTGTAAATCATTAAGAAAATAATGCGTTGATAAATTAGAAACAAGAATGTGGATATGGTATAGAATGTGAAGAGACAGGTCATATGCTGGAATAAAATATTTACACCACATATAATTGACCAAAAATCTAGTATCTGAAGTGTTTTTAAAACTATGTAAAAATAAGAGGCGCTTGGGTGGCCCAGTTGGTCGAGCGACTGACTTTTGACTCAGGTCATGATCTCAGGTCATGACCTCGCTGTGAGAGCGAGCCCTGTTGTCAAGTACCACGCTGAGCGTGGAGCCTGCTTGGGATTCTCTCTCCTTCTCTGCCCCTCTCCTGCTCATGCGCATGTGGGTGCACACACATTCTCTTTCTCTCAAAATAAATAAATAAACATTAAAAAATATCTAAAAAAAAAAAAAAGAAAAAAAAGAAAAAGGCAGTAACCCTGCCTCCTGACCCAAAGGGTCAGGGAAATGAACATGGAAACCTCATTGAGATGGCATTTCACAGCTTCCATATTGGAAAAAACTTAAAAGCCAGGCAATGCCAATGTTGTGGAGGCAGCGGAATAGCTGTGGGTGAGAGTGTAAATGACACCAGTTTGGAACAGAGGTTGACATCATGAGCAGGGTTAGTCGTGCCTGTAATCTGTGACCCAGCAATTCCTCCGCTGGGTCCATACTTTACAGACACTCTTACAAGCACATGGCAAGGCAAGGGCAGGATGCAGTATTTCTTGACAGAGCAACGTCAGAGCCCATCTCTGGGCCAGAATGCCCTTCTACAGGGCAACAACACATCGTGATACTCCCATGTTCTAAACCTCCCATTGGTTTCCCACTGCAGTTAAAATAGAATTCTAAACCCCTACATCCAATGCTTCTCCCTCCGATTTCACCACTGTCCCCTGGTTCCTCAAGACATAAGATCCTCCCCACCTCAGGGCAACGTGTTCCTTCTCAGTCATTCCATGGTTGGCTCTTTTTTCATCCTCTTGGACGGCTGAATTATCACTTCCTTGAAGAGTCCTTTATTTCCCACCCCATCTAAGTTAGTTTTCCCTATTTTATTCTCTATATCAGCCCTGTAATTGTTTCCTATGATAATATATGTTAAAACAAGAATTATGTATGCATGTGTGGATGCATTCATGCGTTCATAATTTTTTATCCTCTTTGACATTAAACTAATAACCTCTATGAGGGCAGAGACTAGGTCTGTCTTGCTCATGACTGTATCCACTGTGCATTCCACATAGCCTAGCGTATGATAGTCACACACTACATCTTTGTTGAATGATTGAATAAGAAAACTGCATAAATTGTATCTGTGCCTACTTGAAGCAGTATGTTGATCTCAGAATACCTTTTAGCTCTAGTTCATGGAAAGGGTATTGGGATCCCACATCAGCCACATAAATTCTTAGTATTTAGTTAGAAGTTAAAGGGAAGTGTTTACCTGTTTTTGTTTTTGTTTTTGTTTTTTACCTGAAATAACTGACCAATGTGTTTCCATGAATTATTTTGAATGATTTAATATATAATACCTTAAGTAGATTTTTCACCTAGACTGAAAGTCCTTCATTGCTCAAACTGTTTGGAGATACGTGTGATGTTTTTAGATTGGTTCTGATACACATTAAAAAAAAATGCTTCTAGCTACTGATATAGGCGTTTGATGTTGACTATTCTTTAAAAAAAATTTTTTTTTAACGTTTATTTATTTTTGAGACAGAGAGAGACAGATCATGAGCCAGGGAGGGGCAGAGAGAGAGGGAGACACAGAATCCGAAGCAGGCTCCAGGCTCTGAGCTGTCAGTGCAGAGTCCGTGGGCACCTCAGACCCATGAACCATGAGATCATGACCTGAGCCAAGGTTGGATGCTTAACTGAGTCACCCAGGCGTCCCTGATGTTGAATATTCTGATATGCAGGTAAAATAGGCCTGGGCTGTTTTTGAAAGGGGCTTGAATTTAGGTTGATGTAGGTTTTTATTTTTATCCTATTTATTTATACTTATGTAAATAATATATGCATATTATTTAAATTATATTTTCTGTATTTTTTGCATTTAAAAATTTATTTATGTACTTTAATTTCATTTTGCCTGATTAGACCTTGAACTCCTAGAAACGTCTGCATTACAGCCTACACAAGAGACAGATGAAGCAGACAAAATGATTCGAGAAACATTTCAAATGTGGAAGTAATACAAAGTAATACAAAGATTTTACATGTTCAGTCATAGGAGTTGTGCTCATGCTCAGACAATTCACGTCAGATAGATGGATGTTAAAGATGGATGGAAAAATTAAGTTAACTTAAAATAGGGGCATCATGCAACATTTTGCGTAAATTCAGGCTCTTTGTTCCTAAAACTTCTTTAAAAAAATGTCCTCGCTTGTTTCTGTAACCCGACATTCTGATACCCAAACACCATTAAATGAAGTGGGATTTCTTGGTTTCTGTTTAATTTTTAAAAGCTATAATTTTGAGCACTTTTTCTTTTTTAGAGAGAGAGAGGGAGGGTGTAAGTGAGTGAGGGACAGAGAGAGAGAGAAGTGGGCTTCCAGATGTGGGACTTGAACTCACGAACAGTGAGATCATGAACTGAGCTGAAGTCAGATGCTTAATGACTGAGCCACCCGGGCGCCCCGAGCACTTTTTTGTATAAATGATTTAAAATGATTAAAAAACAAACAACCACCTTTCTGGCTGTGGTGCTGTGTAAAAAGTCAACTTCCTGTTTGGAGGTCACTTCTCTGCCTTCCCTTGACAGGTTTAGTGGAAGTAACATGAAAGTTGGGTAAGAAACTTTTTCTTGTAATTGATTTCCACTTGCATTTGATATCTTATGTCAAATTATATCTCTAGGAACTTATGAAGTATAAGTATACTTCATAAGTTCCTAGAGAATTATTATGAGACCAAAATGAATAAAGAGTTGTGACACAAATTTTCATTAAAAATATGTAATTATTAAGGGCGCCTGGGTGGCTCCGTCCGTTAAGCGTCCGATTCTTGGTTTGATCTCGCAATTTGTGAGTTCCAGCCCCGCATCTGGCTATGTCTTGACATTAGGAGCCTACTTGGGATTCTCTCTCTTTCTCCCTGCCCCTCCCCTGTGCATGCATGCACGCATGCTCTCTCTTTCAAAATAAATAAACATTTTAAAAAATGTAATTATCAGAGTGACGTTAATATAGGCATTAATATTTATAGCTAAAAAGAGCATGTTCTGAATCAGGCCAAAGCAGCTATAAATCACTATATGGTAAGTAGTTGAACCACACAGCACAGCTAATACTGTTTTGATAATTAATTTAGAAAGCCCCTGCATTTACTTTTTTGATATTGACACAGTAATTCTGACACCAAAGTAAGGTTTTGGGCTCAACTATTTGGGCTTCAGTTCCTATGAACCTGAAAGTGATCGGGAATTAAAGAATGGCAGAGCTGGCTAGTCGTCTAGTACTAAAAAAGTCCTAAAGAAGGCACTAACGATTATTTTCCCTTAATCATGGTCATAGCTCTATTTGCTCAGCAAGTCACATTCTTTGCTGTGTACCCCCTTCCAGTCCACTGGCCCAGATGCCTCGGCTTGTGCCTTCTCCTTCCCCTTGGCAGAGGATGAGGAAGGAGCTCTCCCCAGAACACCTGTCAGGTGGCTGAGGCCACCAAGGTGACACGCGAGATGTACCCACCTGAGAAGCACAGAGCTGGGGCAGTCTGCGGCGCTGTGTGGGGCCTCGGTGCCTGCCTTTCTTGGGCTGCCCGGAATGTCAAACCGGAACACCGTGTCACTGGAAGACAGCCTTTTCTTCACCATTGCGCCCGTGCCGATCGGCAGGTCAGGAAATAAGCTCAAAGGCTCATTTCTGAATCCCCCACCTCTGATGATGTGAAAATCCCTGCGTTTGGCTTTGCTCCGTTCCCCCAGTGCAGGAAACTCTTCACGTGACGCCTAATCTGGCTGAGGCTATTTTTTTTTTTTTTGAAGTCGGTTAATGAGTAACATGGAAGTATGACACAGAGTGGTTTTCATCCTGCCCACATTTGCTCTGAAGGAAAAAATAAACGTGTTTGGGAAATTCAGCTTTCGGTTTACTAATATGAACACCACACAACTCTGTGGGTTTAGGCAGCAAAGTGTCCGGGAAAGTGAACACATAAAAAGTGGGGTGCAGAAACTGTCAGCAGTATCTCCTGGGCCTGACCCCTGGGGTGGAGAATGTGGACGTGCTTTATGCCTTCACGTGTGCAGGAGATAACCAGCCCACCAGCACGCCACAGCCCACACTGTGGGCAAGTTTGGCAAGACTCACAAGAGCTCGGGGGCTGTGCTTCATGGTCCTTGGGACCCGAAGGGTTCTGGAATTCCTTTTTTTTCTAATGTGTATTTATTTTTGACAGAGAGAGCATGAGCAGGGGAGGGGCAGAGAGAGAGGGAGACACAGAATCCGAAGCAGGCTCCAGGCTCTGAGCTGTCAGCACAGAGCCCGACGTGGGCTCGAACCCACAGACCGCGAGATCATGAACTGAGCCGAAGTCGGACGCCCAACCGACGGAGCCACCCAGACGCTCCAAGAGTTCTGGAATTCTTACGGAAGGGGAAACGTACAAAGAGAAGCTCAGGATTCAGGCTGTGGATTTTGCTGGGTTACGGGCAGCCGTGACCTCTTTCACTGCCACCCCCACCACCACCAGAAAGACAAATAATCCGTAGGAGGTGAGGGTTCCAGTTCCATCTGTGTTGCTTTCTGGCTGTGTAACCTCCGGTCATCCCCAGCCTGCTGAGCGTGGTGTCTGCTATGCCTGTCTCACAGTACTCGGGTACCTGGGATGGCTCAGTCAGTTGAGCGTCCAACTTCAGCCCAGGTCGCGATCTTGTGAGTTCGAGCCCTGCATCGGGCTCTGAGCTGACAGCACAGAGCCTGCTTGGGATCCTCTGTCTCCCCCTCCCCGCCCCTCCACCCCCGCTCACATTCCCTCTCTCAAAAAATAAATAAAACATTAAAAAAAAAAAAGGGAATGAAATCTAGGAGAAAATGCTGTGGAAATTTGCCATACTGCTATGTGTTATTGTTATTTAGAACCCATTTAAGCAGGAAGTTCAGCAGGTGAGTTTCTTTATGTGACGTTATTCACTCACTCTGTGTTCACGCACAAGGAAAACATCTGTGTCCCGCCACCCATGGTCCTAGCAGCAGTGAAGGATTTGGTCCAGAGTGGCCACACGTACTGGCATTGGCGAATGGTGGTTTGAGTGAGTCACAGACTGTGGAAGAGAGCAAAGTTTCCCCGGGAGATCAAATCTTTAGCCTTGGCCTCGTTAGCCCTTTTCTCGAACCAGCTGGTCACCAGCCAGGGACAGGTTTGTGCTGCTCTGTGTGCAGCACTGACTCTAAGTACACTTTTGAAATTAAAGGAAGTATGTCTTTTGCTGGGATTTTAGTGGTTCCTAATAGGGTGACCAACTTATCCGTTTGTCCAGGAGTTTCTGGTTTTAGCCCTGAAGGCCTTTCTGTGTCCGCTCAGTGTGGGGCAAACCGTTACAGCTGGTCATGCTGGTTCTTTCTTTCTTTTTTTAATTTTTTTTTTAACATTTGTTTATTTTTGAGAGACTGAGACAGACCATGAGTGGGAGAGGAGCAGAGAGAGAGGGAGACACAGAATCTGAAGCAGGCTCCAGGCTCTGAGCTGTCAGCACAGAGCCAGACGCCGGGCTCGAACTCATGGACGGTGAGAGATCATGACCTGAGCCAAAGTCGAATGCTAAAGCGACTGAGCCACCCAGGCGCCCCCCCCCCCCTTTTAAAAAATTATATTTATTTATTATTTTGAGAGAGAAAGAGAGAGAGTGTGCAAGTGGTGAAGGGGCAGAGAGAGAGGGAGAGAATGAGAATCCCAAGTAGGCTCTGTACTTTCAGCGTGGAGCCCAATGCAGGGCTTGAACTCCGGGACCGCCAGACACGATCATGACCTGAGTCAAGTCAAACCCTCACCTGACTGAGCCACCCATGCTTCCCTGCTCACACTGGTTCCTAGCGCCTTCTGGCTGCAATTCTGATGGTGCGCTTCGCCCAGCTTTTCTCTGTCCTCTTTGATAGTGCCATATCTGTATTTCTCCTTTCCCCCTTATCTCTATGCTAATGTTGGAAAGACATTAGATAAACTAAGTTTTACTAAGGTGTTGGATTAAATAAACCAATATCATACTTCATATAAGAGCAACAACCTGTGAGCTAGTTTCTGCTCCTTGTAAACAAAAAAGTCTAAACGGCACATGTATTAATAACTAAGGCAACAGACTTTGTTACCATCTCCCAGGCACGGTTGGATTTTAGCTGGGGCACTGCTTAACTTAGGAGAAGATGTCTCTAAAGGAGGAAATTCCAGTGTCAGCAGGCAGTCTTTGGGTATATTTTTCAGTAGAGAAGCTATTGACTCCTCAACAAAGTTTTATTAGCAAAATTCCCTGCTAGCCACAGTGCATGATACAAAATTTTTTTTTTAACATGGGCCCTGCTCCCATCATGAAGCTAGGAAGAGACACTGTACATAACTGAAAAGTTAACTAACAGTACAGGAGGAAGGAAGGCAGTAAATCAGACTATTACTTCTCCCATCTGTGGACTACCTAATATCTTTTGAGTCTATGTATCATCTCTGCTAGGTAATTTTAAAATAACATCTCAGTCAATCCTTGCCCAAACCACATTTTTACAGACGATGAAACTTTATCTTAAAAACGGTTAAGCAACTTGGCCATAATTAAGTGGCCATAAGAATGCGGCCCTGCTGCAATTCATTTGTTCATTCAACAAATGTTTATTAAGCATATAAAAGGAGGAGAGATTATTTATTTACATTTAAGAGGAGGCAAGATATTTGAATCTGGGAAGATTTAGAAAAGCCTACAGGGACAGGTGGAGTGTGAGTTAAACTCTGAAGGATGAGGAGAGATTGGAAAGGCAGAAGGGGAAGGGAGGGGAGTTCATGAGCAAATAATTAGACTCTGACCAGGTGTGTGTGTGAGTGGAGACTGGTGAGGAAGGTAATAGTTTCGAACACTTACGTGGAGGCTGAGTGATGAAGGACCCCGAACGCCAGTGGCTAGTTCAAGCTTTATCTCATAGGTAGTAGGAATACAAAGATGCAAACTGAATTTGAAGGCCATGGACATGATATTTTGAAAGCAGAAAATGACCTCAAGCGTCTTGGTGATACAATTACTTCATTCAGGCAGCAGCTATCAGTCTTAGGGAAGCAACTCTGAAGTAGTTGAAGCAGTATTGACTGAACTCTTATGTAAGATGCGAATTCTTTTCTTATCAGAAGAAATTGTGTCAAAGATGAGGTTTGCTCAAAGTGGAGAGCAGGGGTCACATACTCAAGTACTGTCAAGAGCCTGGAAAGCAAGTAAAATTGTGAGGTGGGGCTAGAAGCCAGCAGAAAGTGGTAGAAAAGGGCAGTGTGTATGTTCTCCCTAGAGACCTGCAAGTTTTTTTTTGTTTTTTTAGTGTGTGTTTTTTGGGGGCGCCTGGGTGACTCAGTTAAACATCTCACTTCGGCTCTGGTCGTAATCTTGTGGTCTGTCAGTTCAAGCCCTGTGTTGGGGTCTGTGCTGACAGCTCAGAGCCTGGAGCCTGCTTCAGACTCTGTCTCCCTCTCTCTCTGTCCCTCGCCCGCTCGTGTTCTGTCTCTCTCAAAAAATAAACAAAAATTTAAAAAATGTTTATTTTTTTGAGAGAGAGAGTGCGAGAGAGAGCATGAGCAAGCATGGGTGGGGGAGAGGCAGAGAGAGGACAGAGGACTGAAGTAGGCTCTGATCTGATAGCAGTGAGCCTGATGTAGGGCTCAACCTCAACGAACCGTGAGATCTTGACTTGACCTGAGGTCGGATGCTCACCCGGGCACACTTGTTTTGTTTTGTTTTTAGTCCTGGTATAGTTTACACACAGTGCTGTGTTACTTGCACGTGTACAGTATAGCAATTCAACAGGTCTATACATTACTCAGTACTCATCACTATAAATGTATTCTTAATCTACACCACCTACTTCACCCATCCTCTCACCTACCTCCCCTCAGGTAACCACCAATTATAAAGAACTTACACAAGTCAACATAAAAAAAAAAAAAACCAAAAAACCAAAAAAACACACCACTGAACAATCCAATTAAAAAATGGGCAAAAGACACGAACAAACATTTCTCCAAAGAAGACATCCAGACAGCCAACAGTCACATGAAAAGATGCTGAACATCACTCATTAGTCAAGGGCAGTCAGGTTTTAAATGCCCAGATGCTGGTGGCATGGACATTGTGAACCCGCGTCAGTGTGGGATCCCGCTGTGGCATGCCCCCTGAACTTCACTTCTGGTTAGGAGCTGTCTATGCTAAATGTTTCAAAGTTTGCTAGTCGTTATGTTTGGACCTTATGGTCAAGCAGGAATGAGGTTCCAAAGGCACACGGCCACAGAGAGAAAACGTGAATTCTGATGCTTTATTTTTAAGATTAATGGCAGTTGCCCACTGTGCAGGAATCCACATCCGCAGGCACCCACCTGCCGTGTTTGACCCCTTCAGCTGTTTAGACGTGGCCGTTGCTCAGGGTGCTGCTTGCCTGTGCCATAGCTTTCATTTTTGTGTGTGAAAATTAAAACAAAGATCAGGCAATCAAAGATAAACACCTGGAGTAGGCTATTTATATAAATACAGTTATAACAGTAGCACACACACTGGAAAAAAATGGCAGTAGGTAGAATACATGTCAAATAAGGATTGCAGAGACCTTATTATCTCCTCCCATGGAAACTGAGATTACGAAAACCAAACAAGACAGAAGCTGACAGCAGGGAGCCTGAAGCAAGACCAGCGATGATTCCAATATCTCATTTTTCTGATGCTCTCCAGTAAGTCACACGTTATATCTTTCTTTAAAAAAAAAAAAAAGGTTTATTTTGAGAGAGAAAACGCGAGTGGGGGAGGGGCAGAGAGAGAGGGAGCGAGAATCCCAAGCAGGCTCCCCCCACACGTGGGGCTCGAACCCGCGAACGGTGAGATCATGACCTGAGCCAGGGTCGGACCCAGGTGCCCCAGTCACGTTATATCTTTATAAGTAGAGGCTGTAAAAGACGTTCTGAGGTAGAAAAGAGGACAATGAATTTCGCCTCTCCCATTTGGTAAGTTCAATGAACATCTCTGCGCTTTTTTCCTTGCTATTGAATGAAAAGATACTAGGCTGGATTTGGCCTGGTGACATCTGCTGTTTGGCCTTTGCCATGTTTCATAAGTAGAAATTTCTTGTACATTTCACAGAAAACATTTTTATCCGACCTTGCCTAGAAAATCGGATCCGCAAGTGTGGTAATAGTTGGCTGATACGAAGCAGTAGTGCCCCCTTGTGGCGGGGCTGATCTCTGCAGGCTGCCTCTGCCCTCAGCCCTCTCCATGGCTCATTCTGCCTGCTTTGATTCACTGAGTTCTCAAAAACGTGCTTTTGAGTTTAACACTGCCAGCTTACATGGTGTTGAAAGTCTTCTCTAGCCCTAATTTTCTCTCCTTAAACCCGAGTTTTCTTTCTTCAATGAAACAAGGTCTGTAGTTCCAAGAATTTAAGTCTTGTTCAGTGATGACTATCTTTAGTTATTATGTCTAGCCATTCTGAAGTCCACAAATAGGGACCTAATATGCTTACTGGTGCTCAGCTGGGTGGGGGGTGGGAAACTCATGCCTATATCTCCCCCCCCCCCCCCGCCCGCCCCGCCCTTCCTCCTTGAGGTGTAGGAATGGGATGCTGGGGCACAAGACCAAACTGAAAACACCAGATAAACATCACAGCCTCAAAACTGAACTTTCCAGAGGCATGGATTGTGAATATGCATTTAAAAATACACTAAATTTCCTCTACAATTGAGCAGTGTTACAGGTATTTGTGCTTTAAGATTTATCTGGTGGATTATGCTGTGTTCAGGTTAGTATTTTTTTTTTAATATTTATTCATTTTTGAGATAGAGAGAGAGAGAGAGAGGGGCAGAGAGAGAGGGAGACAGAGAATTCCAAGCAGGGTCCGTGCTGTCAGCAGAGAACTGCCCTGGGGCTCGAACTCACTAACCGTGATATCATGAGCTGAAACCACGAGTTTAACAGTTAACCCACTAAGCCAGCCAGGCACCCCTTAAGTATCTGATTCTTGATTTTGGCTCAGGTCATTATCTCACCTTTTGTGAGTTCGAGCCCTGTGTCCGAGCCCTGCATTAGGCTCTGTGCTGGCAGTGTGGACCCTGCTTTGGATTCTCTCTCCCTCTCTCTCTGTCCCTCCCCCACCTGTGTGTGCATGCTTTATCTCTCCCTCAAAATAAATAAATGAACTTAAAAAAAAAAAAGGGCGCCTGGTTGGCTCAGTCGGTTAAGTGTGTGACTTGATTTCAGCTCAGGTAATAATCCCAGTATCGTGGGATTGAGTCTTGCATGGAGCTTCACGCTGAGTGTGGAGCCTGCTTGAGATTCCTTCTCTCTTTCTCTATTTCCCTTTGCCCCTCTCCCTGTTTGTGCACGCTCTCTCTAAAATTAAAAAAAAAAATAAATTAAATTAAATTAATTAAATTAAATTAAATTAAATTAAATTAAAAAGAATCAGACACTTAACTGACTGAGCCACCCAGGTGCCCCTCAGGTTATTATTAATATAATTAATTTTATACTCTTAAGTGTATGTTAGTAACTTTTGGGCAAAAAAGTGTGTATTCTGGTGGAGTTGCCCTGAAATTCAGACTTCATCTTGGAATAGCTGTATATGGAAAACCGGTTTCAGTATGTTGTGAATGTATCCACATTTCTAGAGTGATTTATAATGTGTGTTTGGAGGGTAGGTTATTTGCATTGGAAGGGTAGCTCCATTGTTTCCTTGCTGTGTTACTTTAGAAAGATTCTTAACCTCTCCAAACATCTGGAAAAATGGCAATAACAGTATCAGTCTCAAAAGGCTCTGGAGAGGACTTGTTACAATAACATACAGTTTAAGCATGAAGCCTGTACTCAGTAAGCATGCAGAAGATACTAGCGATATGGTTGAGTGGTCTTATTATAATACAATCCAAAGATATAATTTCCTTCTCTGGAATGTGACATCAGCTGTGGGCCTGCATGTGGCTTGTGGAAAATCTAATCGCAGAGAGAGAGAGAGAGAGAGATCAAGTACTACCAATTTGTGCCCATGGGGTATTGACATTGGTGCTAATGGCCCCCCCAAGCAGCCTGGAATGCTCAGTCTAACTAATGAAATAGGTCATATCTCAGGTCCCTTGTTCCTTCCTCTCAAGCCCCTGTGGTCTGTGGCTTTTGTGATCACAATTGGAGAGGAGGTTAATTCCTCCTGTGAAGTCATGAGCCCTTCTCAGAGAGGATGCGACATGGGGCTCGAACCCACGAACCGCGAGATCATGGTCTGAGGTGAAGTCAGGCGCTTAACCGATTGAGCCACTAATATTGTTTTCATGTAGGACAAGAGAGGGACATGGCCATGTCATCTACAGCCTTTCATTTTCCACTGCTGTTGTGTGAAGTAACTAAAAAAAATTATTTTGCTCTTAGGCTTTAACTTTCTTTTCTTTTTTTTTTTTAATTTTTTTTCAACGTTTATATTTATTTTTGGGACAGAGAGAGACAGAGCATGAACGGGGGAGGGGCAGAGAGAGAGGGAGACACAGAATCGAAAACAGGCTCCAGGCTCTGAGCCATCAGCCCAGAGCCCGACGCGGGGCTCGAACTCACGGGCCGCGAGATCGTGACCTGGCTGAAGTCGGACGCTTAACCGACTGCGCCACCCAGGCGCCCCAGGCTTTAACTTTCTTAAGCTCTGTCGTTTATTATATTTTATTTTATGTTAAAGATTTTTTTTTTTTTTTTTTAGTTTTAAGTAATCTCTATACCCACCATAGGGCTTGACCTCATAACCTGGAGACAAGGGTCACATGCTCTTCTGACTGAGCCAGCCAGGTGCCCCTGTTTGTTACAATATTTTAAAATTTCCCCAGTTCTCTGAATTTCAGGGATTTCCTCCCCATATTTTGCTGTTGGATTACAGGAGCAGGTATATATTTTATTTAAAAACACAGACTCTCTGTGTTTGAATTCTGTTTTCTTTTGTAAATATTTATGTTGAGAGAGAGCACCTGTGTGTAATTAGAGAGAGAGAGAGAGAGAGAGAGAGAGAGAGAGAGAGAGAGAGAGAGAGAGAGAGAGAGAGAGAGAGAGAGAGAGAGAGAGAGAGAGAGAGAATGAATCTCAAGTAGGCTGCATGTTGTCAGCACAGAGCCTCACACAGGGCTTGATCCTAAGAACCGTGAGATCGTGACCTGAGCCAAAATCAAGAGTCCACTGCTCAACCGACTGAGGCACCCAGGTGCCCCTCTAGGTTTGAATTCTTATGATGCCTCTTAATAGCTTAGTTTTCTAATCTGTGAAATGGGAATAATAATGGTCTTTGCCTACCAGGTTTGTCAGGAAAGTGAATTAGTACTTGTAAAGACTTTGAATATTGCCTGAAACATAATAAGCTTTTACAATTTGTAATTATAATTTATAATATAACAGCTGTATGATAAGCTATTATAATTATTGTTACTAACATTTATAGTAAAATCATAGGGCCTTAGTTACAGGAACTATTTTTGAAGAGTAAAAAAACACCTTAACGTATAGTTTATATAACATCAAGTCCACCTGTTTAAAGTATTTAGCTTAGCGATTTTTAGCATGTTTACAGAGGTACTGTCTTTTCACCTCATCTCCTTTTGGAACGTTTTCCTCGTCAAAAAGAAACCTTGTAACCATTGGCAGTTAATCTCCATCCTCCTACCTCCCTGCTTCTCTGCCCTGGGCAACCACTGTTTTCTGTCTCTATGGATGAAACATTTCACGTAGAGATAGAAAGTATCTAGCTAGTCTGGATATTTCCTATAAATGGGAGGTACTATATGTAATCTTTTGTAACTGGCTTCTTTCACCTTTTTGTTGTTGTTGTTGTTTTTCAATACACTCCACACCCAATGTGGGGCTTGAACTCCTGGTCCTGAGATCAAGAGTTGCATGCTCTACTGGTTGAGCCAGCCAGGCACCCCTCCCTCACCTACATGTTTTCAAGTTTCCTCCAAGTTGTAGTACGCATCACAATTTCCCTTTTATGAGCCATAATGAAACCTTATGGATCCATGTTTCAATTGGTACATATTTGGATTGTTTCTGGTTTTTGGACATTATGAATGATGCTGCTATGGAAATTTGCATACAAGTTTTGTGTGCACATGTATTTTCAGTGGTCTTGGCTAAATACATAGGAGTAAAATTGCTATGTTTAACTTTTTGAGGAAATGCCAGCATCTTTTCCAAAGCGGTTGTGCCATTTTGCTTTCTAGCCAGCAATAGATGAAGGTTCCGATCGCTCCACACACTTGCCAACATTTAACTATTTTTTTTCTTTTTGGTGAACTGGTATCTCGTGTTTCTCTATTTGCATTTTCCTAATGACTAATGATGTTGAGCATCTCTTCTGTGCTTTTTGGCCATTCATATATCTGTTTTGGAGAAAAATGTATTCAAATCCTTTGCTCATTTAAAAATTGGGTTGTTTTTTTATTATTGGGTTGTGTCCTTTATATATTCTGGATATAAGTCCTTTATCAGATATGTGATTTGTACATATTTTATCCCATTTTATAGGTTGTCTCATTACTTTCCTTTTTAACATTTATTTATTTTTGAGAGACAGAACAGAGCATGAGCAGGGGAGGGACAGAGAGAGAGGAGACACAGAATCCGAAGTAGGCTCCAGGCTGTCAGCACAGGGCCTGATGTGGGGTTTGAAACCACAAATCATGAGATCATCACCTGAACCAAGTCGGACGCTTAACTGACTGAGCCACCCAGGTGCCCCTACTTTCTTGACAGTGTCTTTTGAAGTACCAAGTTTTTAAATTTTTAAACGTTGTAAATTTTTATTAAAAAAATTTTATCTTACTAAAAAGTTTTTTAAATGTTTCATTAATTTTTGAGAGAGAGAGGGAGAGAGATACAGAGCGTGAGTGGCAGGGGGGTGGGAGGTGGGGGGCAAAGAGACAGAAGGAGACACAGAATCTGAAGCAGGCTCCAGGCTCTGAGCTGTCAGCACAGAGCCTGACACAGGGCTCTAACCAGTGGACCATGAGATCCTGACCTGAGCCAAAGTCGGGTGCATAACCGACTGAGCCACTCAGGTGCCCCGGAGACACAGGCTTTTATCTTTTTTATGTATACTATGTAAGTCTAGAGCCAGCATTTTTGCTCTTTTCCCTCTATCCTGATTGACAGTCATGACATCATGTTGTTTAGATACTTATTTCACCTGTTTGTGACAATAGTAATAACCAAGAACACTAAAAATGATGACTCTCTACAGAATCATCAGGCATTTATAATAGCACGAGCTATTGCCAGTGATTACCGGTCTTCGGTTTAAGATTCATCCTGCAGGGTTTTAAAACAGTGAAGAGCAGCGAGGCTGGGCCGACTTCAGAACAGGTGCTGTCTAGGATAGTCTGGTCTTGAGAATTCAGCTCATAGGACCTTTTAAGATGTGAGCCGGGTCATAAGCATGCAATTTGTGGAGGAAAGAATGCACAGGGCTAATCAACAAATACAAAATATTCTCTCCTAGTTACCCCCAAATGCAGAAGATGACCTAATTGGGTAACAAATGGACAGAGTTTTTTAAAGGTCACTGCAGTTGTGGTGAAGGCGGTCGGTTTGCTACCATGCTGTGTGCAGTGCTGGAAGTGACTCTGTACGGGAGTTATCACCCGCGTTTTGCAGAGAAGCCGGAGGCTCAGACCATTTAATGAACTCGTCCATGTCTCCTAGTTTGTGAGTAAGCAGGCTAAGATTCGAGTATAGATCCAGATGCTTTCCCAATCTCCATAGACTTGGTGAGCTGTTAGCCAGACGGGTTCAGATGTCATTTTGAGGTTTCTGGTAAACCAGAGTTCGAAGTCTATGCCTGCCTGACACACCCACGAAAATGCTGTGAATTAAGGTGGGGTTTGGTGTTTGGACCAGACCATCATGGGGGGCTGTGGGGACATAGGCTGTTTATCTCTGAAACTCCGTTCTAGTGTTGGTTCATTTTTCAGGGACAGAGGATAAAGACTGCAAGGGAACTTAATTCTTGTTAAATTCCTATATGCCTGGTACTTTATGTATAGAAACTTTTTTAATCCTCTTAATAATGCTAGGGAATAGCATTCCTTATCTCCAGAAGATAAGAAGATAAGACAACCAAACTCCGGAGACATGGTCTCTTACCCTAGTGCACACTTCCAGTTAAACAGCTACAAAACTAGGATTGAAGGGCAACTTTGTAGAATCAAAAGGCACGCATCTTTCCCTTATTACACATGGTCTCCTGGAAGTAAAAGAAAGCACGTAGTTCCTTGTCTCGTCAGCCCATTTACATTTTATGTTACGTTTTCTGTTCCCGTCACGTCTCATGGACAATGTTTGTCTTCCCAGTGTTGTGTGTACCCATGGTGATTCCTTTAAATGTGTTTCTGGAGGCTTTCTCTCTATTATTGCCCTAGGTCTGGGCTGAGCCTAACAACCTTCCCATAAAATTGTCTTTCTTTTTAAGACATCATTCTTTGAGGGATTTTAAAGCAATTAGAGTTGGAATTCTCGAGGAATTTTTTTAAAAAATTAAACTCCTCCACATATAATTGGTACTCCCCCAGAGGTTTTACAAAATGTAAACTAGAGAACAAAGCAAAAGTCAGAACACCAAAAACCTCACCCTTAGTGCCTGCTTACAAGGAAGTCGATGAAATCGCACCTAAAACCAAACCTATCTTTCTAGATTAAAAGGAACTTAAAACTCAAACATGCAAGTGCGAAAGTGCAAGTGTGTCATAATTGCATTTTCTTTTGTTGTATTTTTCTCTCTGTCTTTCTGCTTGCCTCCTTGCCTGTCTTCCTTCCTTTTTTTTTCCTTTCCTTTAGATACTCCCTGATAGTCTAGTGGTTAGGATTCAGTGCTCTCCTTCTTCCCTCCCTCCCTCCCTCCTTCCTTCCTTCCTGTCTTCCTTCCTGTCTTCCTTCCTTCCTTCCTTCCTCCCTTCCTTCCTCCCTTCCTCCTTCTTTCTTTCTGTCCCATTTTCCTTTCACTGGAAAATACTGAATTCTCTTGAACAAATGGAGTCCTGCCCTGCAACCATACTTTTCAAGCCTCTCCTAGCATTGCTCATTGTCCTTCTCTACTCGAGGTCTCTTTTTTCGGTTTGAATAATACAAAAACCCTCAAACCTTGCCAGTTCTTCGACGCAATAACCCTAGAAGCAAAATACGCTTGTGTCATAGGTTGATATGTCCTAGGTTCCTAAAGCATGTGGGATCACTCTTGTTTTTTCTCAAGCCCTTGATGATAAACAAGGAAAATGCTCCCAATGGGCAGCCAAAGACCTCCCTCAAGTGGAGGCTTTCTGTCCTTGAGATGCTAAAGAGAGACCTTTTATATAACAAAGAGGCAATACCCTCTTCTCACCTATTTTTTTTCCAGGTCTGAGACCTGTCACTTACTGTTGTGGGTCTGGGTCCATTGGCTTCACTTCCCTCCTCTTGAACATGCTCTTATGGGGCAGGAGCTGGGCTTGTAAGATCTGCTGGATGTTCCTCTTTGCTTGAATGGCCTGCTGCCTTTTCCACATCTTTTAGAGGCCGCTGATCTTCTCTTTTAGAGGTCAGCTGATCTTCAAGAAACTCTGGGGAGTACCAGGAAGGAACTTTGAGTTTACTCCTGATTGGGCCATTGACAGCCCTTTCAGCCAGGTGGCCTGCTTTTCCCTCACTGTATAAGGTGCTATCTCAGAAGGTTTCTCTTTCAGACTCTGCTCAGGGGGATGTGATCGGCCACAGCCACGCCTGAGACATGCACGTGTGGGTCAGCAAATGACTCAAATGCAGATACCGATGCTTTCCCATCTCCTCCATGGGCGCAGCGAGTGGTTAGCTCAGACAGGTCAGGTGTCATTTGGAGCTTTCTGGTAAACCAGGGTTTGAAGTCTACCCCTGCTTGACACACCTATGAAAAAGCAACATCCTGTGTGACTCCTAAGATAATATTCCTTCTCACCTCGAGAGCTTCATCTTATCTTGATGCTGGTGTGAGGTCACTTACACTGACCCCTTGCTCATGATGACCTATGTCTTATTCCAATCTTTATGTCTTTCCTCCCTTCAGAAGATAGTGAGAATGTGCTACCTCAGAGATTGCACCCCAATTCTCCCTCCTCTCACTTCCTCCTCTTTGTATGACTGTGCCTTTTTTTTTTAAGTTTTTGTTTATTTTGAGAGAGAGACAGAGAGACAGAGAGAGCCCAAAGAGGGGAGAGGCAGAGAGGGTGGGAGACAGAATCCCATGCAGTCTGTATGCTGTCAGTGCAGAGCTCGACGCAAGGCTCGATCCCACGAACTGTAAGAGCATGACCTGAGCCAAAGGCAGATGCTTAACCAGTGGAGCCATCCAGGCTCCCCATGACTGTACATTGTTTACATTGAACATGCCCAACACAACAACTTTGATACTGATTGTTAAATGATATTATCAATGTTTTATCACCGCTGCCTCAGCTATGCTTTCTATAATCAGAATATACTTTTATTTTATTTATTTTTATTTAAAAAAATGTTTACTTATTTATTTTGAGAGAAAGAGTGCATGTGGGGGAGGGGCAGAGAGAGAGGGAGAGAGAATCCCAAGCAGGCTCTACACTGTCAGCACAGAGCCCTATGTGGGGCTCTATCTCACGACCGTGAGATCATGACCTGAGCTGAAACCAAGAGTCAGACACTTAGCCACCTGAGCCACCCAGATGCCCTCCAGAATATACTTTTAAAGAAATGTGTTTTGTGCTGTGTTCATTATGGTTCTTTTCTCATGGTGGGGATTCAATAAATATTTCCTGTTGATAAATTTGTCATACTAGAAAAGGTTATTTTACAGCAAAGTAGTTGTAAAAAAAGTTGATCTTTTTTATTCTTCTTTCTTTTTAGCTGTTCCATCAAATCACTAATGCAAACACTAAAGTTGCTCCTTAATTAGAAGAATAAAAAAAGAATGAGGGCACCTGGTTGGCTCAGTCATGAAGCATCTGACTGGCTCAGGTCACGATCTCGCAGTTTGTGAGTTCAAGTCCTACACTGGGTAAGCTTGAGCCCTGCTTGGGGTGAATGTGAGCCCTGCTTTGGGTAAAACACAAGCCCTGGGTGAGCCCCCTTCTCCCTCTCTCTTCCTGCCCCATGTGGGATATTCTGTCTCTCTCTCTCTCTCTCTGCCCCTTGCTCACTTGTACCTCCTGTCTCTCTCGGTCTCTCAAAAAAAAAAAAAAAAAAAAAAAAAAAAAAAAAAAAGACATTGGCTGAACTCAAATGATAAACTACTTTTAAGTATTTAATAAATTTTAATCTATAACCATTGCAAAACAAAACGTATGTGTGGAGGTGATTTACTTGTAGAGGAAAAACTAAGACGAAGATTTACAAATGAGAAGGAAGAGTACAATTTACTTGAGTTCAAGGCTAAATAATAGAAGAAGATTTCTAGGCATGTGATTATTAAGAATGCAAACAACTTTTATTCTCTATCTTCCCTTTTCTACTCTTTGAATCAAAATTTGTCCGAAGGTGTTGATGATCTCGATTAAATTAATGGCCTCTGTTTATCCGTACCCTTTGCCCAATATCTTTGTAGTCCCTGCTCACTCTAATTTGGGCTGGCCTTGTCACTTGCTTTGGCCAGTACAGTGTGGCTGAAGTGATGATGTGACAGTTCTGAGTCTAGACCTCAAGAAATGTTACATGTTTCTGCTCCCTCTCTGGCTTCTCTGTGGTCACCATGACAACAAGTCTGCATTTGGGGCATGCTCCATGTGAGGCCACATGGAGAAGAACTGGGTCATTTTAGCTATCATGGAGCCCTCAGCTCCCAGTTGACCTGCCATCTGACCACAGACCGAGCCCAGATAAAATCTGACGGGTCTAGATTAGTAGAACTACCTGCCAACTGGTAGCCTCCTAAGAAATAATAAATAGATTTTTAAAACCCCTGTGTTTTGAGGGGCCAACCTGGGTGGTTCAGTCGGTTGAGCATCTGACTCTTAATTTCAGCTCAGGTCACGGTCCTAGGGTGGCAGGATTGAGCCCCGTGTCGGGCTCTGCGTTGGCATGAAGCCTGCTTAAGATTCTCTCTCTCTCTCCCTCTGCCCCTCTCCCCTGCTTGCTCTCTCTCTAAAATGAAAATTAAAATACAATAAAGCATATGTTTTGAGACGGGTAAGCGGTAATAGCTAACAACTTCACATCTTATGTTGGTAATACTAATAGTGTAAGTCAGTAGTAAGTCCTTCCAGGGACTATTATATTTTAACTGTTGTCAGCTGTTTGAGCTAAACGAATGTAAGTTTGAGAGTGTCTTTGGTTTCAGTAAGTGAAGATGGGAAACTTAGGGCATGCAATGGAATCTTCCTGGGATCGTAGTCCCATGCACTTCAGAAGGCTATTGTTAGACACAAGAGAACATAGTTTTAAGGTCAGGTGGGTGGCATCAGTTAGAGATCTCAAAGCTGTAGCCGGTAGACCTACAAACCGTTGCCATGACGTCCCCACACGCATGCTCCCCAACCTCCCCCACGGCATTCCCACTCCCCAGGCTAGCCTCCCCCTGCACAGCAGACCGCACTACCCATGACTCACTCTTCTCGGGTCTTTCACAGAAGCCCTTCTTCCATCCCCTATATCAGCTGCGCTCCAGGGTTTTGCACTGAAGGGCTAGCACCAGTCAAAGGTGACCCCCAGTCCTGCCTCCTGCCTCATGCGTGATGAACCCTCAGACGTGCTAAGGGTTTCGCATTTATGTACTCTGTTTTTCTTTTCTGCAAAACGGTGGTGGGGAAAGGCCCTCAGCAAAGCTCTGCTCTGTCTCTCTCCTGCTCAACTTCACAGTTACAGAAAGAAGTTAGGGAAAAACAGAAGGTTTGACTTTTCAGAAAGCGAGTCCAGCGTTCTTTTGGTCATTGGTAAAGATAGTTACTGCTGATTTAGAAACCTTGAATATGGGCCAAAGCTTTAGCAAATATTAACTCTAATTTTACGGCCCTTATTATTAACAGCCAGATAAATGATAGTTCAGAGATTTTACATGATGTGAATGGATCCAAAGTCACACATGTGATTAGAGGCAAAGCCATAAATATAGCAAAGCCATAAATGTAGTAATAGTTGGAGTGTCTAATTTGTACTTTTGAAAAAAATTAAAAATCTACCTCCCGTTCCATAGTATGGATATGTAACATCGTCTTTCGAGTTAGGCAGTACCTGCTGAACCGCATGCATTCTCCTTCAGACACATGAAGGAACTCGAGCCCTACCAGAGTCATCTTATCAACCTGAAAGCCGATTGTAGACCCCTCATAAACTCAGCTTTTGGGAAAACAGCAGGAAGAGGCCACTCAGCGGGGAAGCCTGGTGGGAAAGTGGGGGCAAGGGTTGTCATCGTAATGGTGCCTTTTATAATAATAAGCTCCAAGCCGGGTGACTTAATCCCCCTTGTGCTCAGTTTCCTCATCTGTAAATGTGGGTGTGGAGTCAATCAGTGCTTTCCTGAACTGTGGTCTGTGGACAATTTCCCTAGCCCATGTGAAAGTTGGGAAATGCTATCTACAAGGTCCATCCATCCCTTAGAGACCTTTGTGAAGGTCTGTATTCAAGAAGTCTGTCATAGCGATCCTGGAAACCTCTTAAGAACCTAAAGGAAGAATGCCATTTTGGAAATGTACAGTCAGATGACTCTTACGATTTCCTTTGGCTATAAAGACATCTGAGCTAATAGATCTTTCGTTCTGTTGCAATTTACAGCTAATTCCATTTTCTTTCTTTCTTTCTTTCTTTCTTTCTTTCTTTCTTTCTTTCTTTCTTTCTTTCCTTCCTTCCTTCCTTCCTTCCTTCCTTCCTTCCTTCCTTCCTTCCTTCCTTCCTTCCTTCTAGCAACAATGCTTTTATTTTAACAAAAAAGTATATAAAGAGGGTCACAAAATGGGGGGTGGTAAGATAGGTTGTAATGTGTGCGGTGTCTCTGGGTTCCATCCCTCTCTTCCTGCCCCACACACAAAAGTTACTGAATAATGTAAAAGTCACCATTCACAGTGCCAGAACACCGTCCAAATAATTGTTTTCATCAGGGTCAAAAAATACAGTGATTATGAATGTGCTGTGACCAGTTATTGGTTCCACTTTCTACCAAGGAAGGAAACGGGGAAAAAATAATATTTTGGGGCACCTGGCTGGCTCAGTTGGTGGAATGTGTTACTTTGGTTTCGGTGTTATAAGTTTGAGTCCCATGTTGGGTGTAGAGGTCACTTCAAAAGAAAATCTTTATTATTATTATTATTATTTTAATATTTGCTTTTTTAAAGTTTATTGATTTTGATAGAGAGCGAGAGAGAGAGAGTGCACACATGAGAACAGGGGAGGGGCAGAGAGAGAGGGAGAAAGGGAGAATCCTAAGCAGGCTCCACAAGGTGAGTGCAGTGGGACTCAGAACTCTCAAACTGTGAGGTCATGACCTGAGCCGAGATCAAGAGTCAGACACTTAACCAACTGAGCTACCCAGGTGCCCCATTAAGATTTTCTTTTTAAGTAATCTCTACACCCAACATGGGGCTCGAATTCACAACCCTGAGATCAAGGGTCACATGTTTCACTGACTGAGTCAGCCAGGCACCCC
The DNA here is from genome assembly GCF_018350175.1 of Felis catus. Lineage (NCBI taxonomy): Eukaryota > Metazoa > Chordata > Mammalia > Carnivora > Felidae > Felis > Felis catus. Next base: position 103,915,609 of record NC_058368.1, on the reverse strand, counting down.
TTAAAAATAAAATCTTTAAAAAAAATCATATTTTCTTGGTTGTCTACTTTGTGTCAGGCACTGTGTTAGATATTCTATGTATTCCTTATTTATTTCTTGCAATACTATGTGGAGTATTATTATTCTCACCTTAATGATACTGATCTTAACTACATCATTTTTTTTCATAACTACTGTAGTCTTACTGAGAGAGTAACAGTACATCAACAATGTAGAGTCAGTGGGTGCAATCCCCGATACTCTATCTCTACACATTCTCTAGGTGATTTTATCCAGCCCTAGAGCTTTAATACTATTCTTATGATGTGGTGATGACTGATGACTATGAAATCTCATAATTTTCTCTTGACTGTTCCTGTATTAAATAAACATCTCAAATTTAGTGTGACCAAACCAGCATTTTAAATTCAGAGCTTTCCTCTAAAATTTTCTTGCCCAGTTAACCCTTAGTAATTGGCCTCCATGTCTGTCAAACAGCAATTTAGATGTTGATTTCTCTGATACCTTCATTCACCATGTGCACTGTATCAACCGGTCTGTTCTTGCAAGACACATCTAGAATGTGACTGCTCCTCTCCATTTCCATGTGTATTTCTGGTCAAGCTACATCATCTCTTATGAGGACAATTACCGCACTGTTCCATTTGTTTCTACTTGTGTTCCGTCTGCCATCAGGAGCCAAGATGATCTAAGACATAAATATAGGCACTGTCTTGGCCGGTTTGCTGAGGAAGACCACCAGCCTTGTGGGATTGGCTGTATGTGAGGGTCCACCCGAGAGTCTAAGAGTATCATACACAAAGATTCTTGATGTTCTTGAGCAAATTCCTAAAAATGCAGCTTACAGCAAGTATATAGAATGGATTACAAATGAGAAGTGGGGTATGGTTAAAGCGGAACCAGATGTTGAGAAATTAGAAGACCCACTTCAGGGTGGCCAACTAGAAGAGGTGATTCTTCAGGCTGAAAAAAAGTCTGGCAGGAAAAATGATACATTGGAAACCATGGGAGCCTTCAGTGGAAGAGCTCCTGCCAACCACTGGTAATGGCCAATATAATCCTCATTAAATGACTAGTGTGTTGATGGAAAGCTGATGTAATTAAGTGTTCTGTTACATAAAATAAAGAAAGAAAAAATTTAGACCATGTTACTTTGCTCCTTAAGACCTTCTGATGATTTTCCATTTCGCTAAAAAAAAAAAAAAAATCTAAGTTGCAGTCTCTGGCCTTGCTCATGTCTCCAACCTCATTTGGCCGATGCTTCCTTCCCTACGTTGGTTTCTTTCCCGATCTGCAACGTACCAGGCTTGTTCAACCCCAGATTGCTTCGCTTGCTCTGCCCTCTGCCTGGATGGCTCTTCTCATCCTCATTTGTTGTTGGTTCAAATGTTGTCTCCTCAGGGGTGCCTTCCCTGACCCCCTTTCCAGAAATGATCCCACGTTGTGCAGAAACTATCACATCATTCTGCTTTGTTTTTCAAAGGAGTTGTCCCTCTTGTTAGTTTATTAGTTTATTTGCTACCCTCCCACCTGTTTCTCTCAACTAGAAGGTAAGTCCATGAGAGCTTCCCTCTCTTTGTTGTGTTCAACCCTACGTCTCCCTGCTGGTGTGTTTCACAGTGCCTCGTACATATAGTGGCTCAGTAGATATTTGCAGGCTTAATAAAATAAATGTTATCTGTCTTGCTCATCTTCCCAGCCATTTCTGTTCAGCACACACTTAAATATAGTCAAACACATGTAAGGCTACACACAGTGTCTTCAAGCAGATTTCAAACAAATGTACTTTTTGGAAAGAAATGTTTAATGTGTATTTATTTATTTATTTATTTTTACATGTGTTTATTTTTGAGAGGCAGAGAAAGCACAAGTGGGGAGGGGCAGAGAGAGAGAGAAGGAGGCAGAATCCAAAGCAGGCTCCAGGCTCTGAGCTGTCAGCACAGAGCCCGAGGCGGGGCTCGAACTCAAACCGTGAGATCATGACCTGAGCCGAAGTCGGGCGCTTAACCAACTGAGCCACCCAGGTGCCCCAAATGTTAATTAATTAATTAATTAATTAATTGAGAGAGAGAGGGAGAGAGAGAGGGAGTACATGTGCACACGTGAGAGGAGGAGGGCAGAGAGGGAGGGAAAGAATCCCAAGTAGGCTCTACACTGCCAACTTGGAAGCGGATATGGGGCTTCACCCCACAACATGAGATCACTACCCTGGGTGGAAATCAAGGGTCACTCGTTCAACTGACTGAGCCATCCAGGCACCTGTATTCAGAAAAATTTTTAGATGAGATTATTATCTGCATGGGATTTTTTTAATTTATTTTTTCAATATATGAAATTTATTGTCAAATTGGTTTCCATACAACACCCAGTGCTCATCCCAAAAGGTGCCCTCCTCAATACCCATCTCCCACCCTCACCTCCCTCCCACCCCCCATCAACCCTCAGTTCTCAGTTTTTAAGAGGCTCTTATGCTTTGGCTCTCTTCTACTCTAACCTCTTTTTTTTTTTTTCCTTCCCTTCCCCCATGGGTTTCTGTTAAGTTTCTCAGGATCCACAGAAGAGTGAAAACATATGGTATCTGTCTTTCTCTGTATGACTTATTTCACTTAGCATCACACTCTCCAGTTCCATCCATGTTGCTACAAAGGGCCATATTTTGTTCTTTCTCATTGCCATGTAGTACTCCATTGTGTATATAAACCACAATTTCTTTATCCATTCATCAGTTGATGGACATTTAGGCTCTTTCCATAATTTGGCTATTGTTGAGAGTGCTGCTATAAACATTGGGGTACAAGTGCCCCTATGCATCAGCACTCCTGTATCCCTTGGGTAAATTCCTAGCAGTGCTACTGCTGGGTCATAGGGTAGGTCTATTTTTAATTTTTTGAGGAACTTCCACACTGCTTTCCAGAGCGGCTGCACCAATTTGCATTCCCACCAACAGTGCAAGAGGGTTCCCGTTTCTCCACATCCTCTCCAGCATCTATAGTCTCCTGATTTGTTCATTTTGGCCACTCTGACTGGCGTGCATGGGATTTTTTAATGTGTAAAAACTATGAGATAGAAGAAAGGACAACACTGTGAAGAAGTCATCAGATACTTCTGCACTGAGGCAGTGGAGGTTTGGAAAGGATAAACTGGTGATTCTGGTGTATTTTTTAAGTCATGGTTTCCAGGAGAGGGCAGGGATCGAAACTACAAATGGTTAAACATGGCTTTTGGGAACTTGTCATGTAATTCTTTTTTTGTCCAATCACTCCTTGCTATGGAGGCCAGTGGATTAACTTCTTCCAAACATTGCACTCAGAAAGGAGGGATGCTAAGGGAAGGTGTGGGGTGGCACTGAAATAGCCCCCTCTAAGGTCCCTGCAGAAGGAGACTGTTATAACCAAAATAAATTCGAAGAAGTGCCACATTGATAATTAGTGGAATATTTATTTTGGCGTGGTATAGCCCTTTTCTAAAAGTTGGAGAGATGTGGAGGAGAGAGAAAAATGGGAAATATCCTGTATTCTCGAAGGGAAAGGTATACAGTAGATAGTTTCATCTTTGAAATTCTGGCGCCACCTAGTGGTGAATGAAGCCTGTTTTAGAGACCCGCCATTTTTCTTAACTGTTTGTCTCAAACTTTCAGGTATGTCTTAGAATCATACAGTGAGCTTGTGCAATTCCCACCCCCCCCTCCCACCCATTGCTATAGATTTCAGAATCCTATAGTTCTTATGTGGGGCTTGGGAAACAGAGTCTGGAAAACGGGTTTACCAGGTGATACTGTAGAATTTTTAGTTAGCTTTTTAAAAAAATAATCATACATCAAGTGGCTCTAGCGATGTTTCTGGTTGTCTTGCCGTAAATTTGTTCCAGAAAGACCATCCTGGCCACAGATAGGTTTAATTGAGGTAATAGTGTCTGAAAGGAGAAGTTCCAGTAATTCATGGAGGTCCAGGCTTTGCAAAACCACCTCAGGGGCTCCAGGCATTTCCCAGGTGAACTTTTAAAAGGAGAATTAAAAAAAATTAAGTAAGTAACTGGATTGATTATTATTATTGTTATTATTATTATTATTATTATTATTATTATTATTATTATTTAGAGAGAGCACAGGTTGGGGAGAGGGGCAGAAGGAGAGGGAGAAAGAACCTCAAACAAGCACCACACTCAGTGTGGAACCCGACAGGGGGCTCGATCCCACGTGGGGCTCAATCTCACAACCGTGAGCTTGTGACCTGGCTGAAATTAAGAGTCCAACACAGCGGAGCCACTTGGGTGCCCCTCTCAGAAGACCTTTTATTTAAGGCTTCCTGAGGGATTCCCAAGGAAATGAATCTTCAAATATGACGTCAGACTCATAATAACAAGTACTCAGGGCATCTACAGAGCTCAGTTGGTTACGTCACCCGACTCTTGATTTTAGATCAGGTCATGATCCACAGTGCTTGAGATCAAGCCGCCTGTTGGGCTCTGCCTGTCAGAGTGGACCCTGCTTGGGATTCTCTCCCCCCCCCCCCACCTCTGCCCCACTCCTGCTCATGCTCTCTCTCTCTCAAAAAATAAATAAACATTTAAAAAAGTTTAAAAATCTGGTACATTGACTCACATGTGCTTGACTGTGCTCAGCTTTCAGCTGTGAATGTAGTGGACAGTTCCATTCAGGCTTCCACTCATTTTAAGGTGATAAGGTCCCCCTTCAAGTCCTCACCTAACGCCCCAGGATTTCCTTTGGTGCTGCACATGCCATAAGGAACTTTCTAGGTTATGACATATGCCCAGCTTGGAAGCACGGGGGAGGTTAGCACATCTGGGAGCAATCCTTGATCATGGGGGATGGGAGCCAATGGGTCAATACTCCTGCCTCTTCTGCTTGGGGAAGGGCCTCATGAAGGGTTATGTGTGAATGGTAGGCTCGGGACTTTACCCCATGGGCAGAAGTGTGTTTGAAGGGAAGAGTAGTGGCAGGGAGAATTTTAATTAGGATCCTAGATATTTTGGTGGTACCATGGAGATGGGATTGGTTTGGGAAGTAAATGGGGTCAGAGACAGATACTAGGCATTGATTATAGTTGCTCTGATTTGAAATAAATTGGGACTAAATTAGGCAGAAAAATGCAGTAGAAATTTGAAGTAGGAGACGCGATAGTAACCCCCTCTCCCTCTCGCTCTCCCTCTCGCTCTCTGCCCCCAAGTGTACTGGTCTGTTTTCCTTCCTGAATTGAATTGGGCTTATGAAAGCCCATGAACTGGGCTCAGGGTCCCTGTCTTTGTTTTGTGTTGCTCTGTTGCAGACCTCCCTCAAATTTAGTGGCTGAAATGGCCTGTTGTTTTGTTGTTGTTCATGAAGTCGGGCTGGGCTCTCCTAGGCATTTCTTTTTGCTGCTCCTACCTGGGGCTATGCAGCTGGTTGTTCTCTTTGCAAGCTTGCTGGTCAGTGTAGTAGTCAGGGTTCTCCAGAGCAACAGATAGACAGGGAAACTATGGATTGCGAGGAACTTGTTCCGGCGAGTGTTCCGCAAGATAAGCAAACATTTCCAATATATTTTAACTAGATAAAATGAGCGATGTCTGGCGATACGAGTAGGATGTGATGCTGAATGTCACATGATCACACCTGAGCCAATGGTCCTTGAAATTCGCTTTGATAGACAAGTGCTTTGGATTACAAGCACGTGTCCGCAATGAATTAGGCTCCCAAACCAAGGTTTCACTGTATCTCAATATACATGAGGAGATTTGTTGTGGGGATTGGCTCAGGCAGTTGTGAAGGCTGTCTGCAAGCCGCAGAGCTGGTGGCATAATTCAGGCCACGCCTGAAGGCTGAGAACCAGGAGCTCCCATGTCTGAAGGCAGGAGAAAATGGACATCCCAGCTCAAGAAGAAAGAGACGTTCGTCTACTCTTCCCCTTTTTGTTCCAACAGATTGGATGCTGCCTGCCCACATTGGTGACCTCAGGTCTCTTCACTCAATCTACTGCATCAGATGCTAATCTCATCCAGAAACACTCGCACAGACTCACCAAGACATGTTTTACCAGCTATCTGGGCAGCTGTGAGGCTCGTCAGGTTGACACAAAAAAACCACCTGTCACTGTCAGGGACCGCAACACAGGCAGCTTGTCTTTGCCCTGCGCACTGTCCTCCGCAGTCACACGCTTTTTCCTCTGGAGGCAACAGGTCTGGGGCACGAGGCGGGGTGGTGGGGCAGCAAAGTCACGAGGTTCTTGAAGCCTGAGCTCAGAGTCACGTTCGGCACATCTGTCTCATTCTCTTGGTCAGAGCAATCACAAGGTGACTCAGCTGTGGGGAAGTGGACTCCATCTCTTGACGGAAAGAGCTCAAGGAATTTAAGACCCCTTTTAATTTACTACTGCAGCCTATCTTAGTAGCCAACGAAATGAACCATGTCCTCTTATATACCTGGAACTGGTTTTAAAACTGGAATTCGGGGTGCCTGGGTGGCTCAGTGGGTTGAGCGTCCCACTTTGGCTCAGGTCATGATCTCACGGTTCACGAGCTCGAGCCTCGCGTCGGGCTCTATGCTTTCACCTCTGAGTCAGCTTTGGATCCTCTCTCCCCTTCTGTCTGCATTCCCCCCCCCCCCCACTCATGCTCTCTCCACAAATAAATAAACATTAAATAAAACACAAAAAAACCAAACCAGAATTCGGCTACTTATGTGCTGACCAGTCACACCTCCTCTCTCTCTTATGTGGTAAATATCCTGAGAAATATTTTATATCTGTGACAAGTTGAATTAACCTTCCCTAAGTGGAAGGGTGTAGGGAAAAGCTTGGATTAAAAAAAAATTTTTTTTCCAGATTCACTGGACTCACTTAGTCAATATCTTTTCAAAACTATAGTAATTATATTTCAAATGAGTTCTATTTTATTTTTATTTATTATTATTATTTTTAAATTTAATTTATTTTTAAGAGAGAGAGAGAGAGAGAGACAGAGAGTGAACGGGGGAGGTGCGGAGAGAGAGAGAGGGAGACACAGAATCCAAAGCAGGCTCTAGGCTCCAAGCTGTCAGCACAGAGCCCGATGCAGGGCTTGAACTCACGAACTGTGAGACCATGACCTGAGCCGAAGTCAGCTGCCCAGCTGACCGAGCCACCCAAGTGCCCCAAGTGAGTTCTAGTTTAAACTAGTGAAATTTTTTTGTGTGTGTGAATTTGAGTTTTTTCGTAAGGGAAAAGAAAAAGGTATTTTTATTTTCACAGTATGGCACTGATATTTATGAGATTATTTTCATAATTGCCCTAATAAACACCTTCATAATGGAATAAAAATAATTTATGTTTTAAATGCATGCAATTTCATGAAACACTAGAAAAAAATTTCAGTATCTTAAATTTCAGAATTACCTGGTAAGAATAGTTTATTAATTTTATAAACTTTTGTGACAGGATTGCTCACTGTAATGGGAATATCAAACACAAAGAAAGCTTTTGATAACCTGTTTAAAGGAAGCAGAAATAGGGATGCCTGGGTGGCTCATTTGGTTAAGCATCTGGCTCTTGATTTTGCTCAGGGTATGATCTCAAAGTTCATGAGCTCAAATCCTGCATTGGGCTCCATGTGGATAGTGTGAAACCTGCTTGGGATTCTCTCTCCCTTTCTCTCTGCCTTGACCCCACTCGTGCTCTCACTTTCTCTCTCCAAGTAAATAAACTTAAAAAAATAAAATAAAACAAGCAGAAATAGGGGGTGCCTGGCTGGCTCAGTCGGTAAAGTATGTGACTCTTGATCTCTGGGTTGTAGGTTTGAGCCCCACACTGGGTGTAGAGATTATTTAAAGCTTTTTTTTTTTTAATTGTAATGTTTATTTACATCAGGGAGAGAGAGAGAGAGAGAGAGAGAGAGAGAGAGAGAGAGAGAGAGAGAGAGAGAGAATGAGCAGAGGAGGAGGAGGAGGAGGAGGAGGGAGAGCTGGAGACAGAATCTGAAGCAGGTTCCAGGCTCCCAGCCGTTAGCGCGGAGCCAGAAGCCGGACTCAAACCCACGAACCGCGAGATCATGACCTGAGCTGAAGTCAAAAGCTTAACGTACTGAGCCTTCCAAGTACCCTGAGATTACTTAAAAAGAAAAGGAACTGGAGAAAAGTAAAAGAGTCAGAAACAGAATGGAAATGGCTTTTTTTCTGTGAGGAATCATTTGGTCACATACCATACAGTGGGAGAAAAGTTGTGGGAAAATCTTCTCCCTTAACAGAGCTGTGGCCCTAAGGACAACTGCAAAACTGCAGAGGCAGGAAAAAAAAAAAAAAAAAAAAAAGCACGATTTTGCTAAAGAGATGAGTGCAAAGGCAGCCTACATCAAAATCTTTTCAGAAGGACCAATTTTCTTTTCTTTTGAACCAAGATCTGTGATTCAGTTCTGGGCATTTCTTTCCAAGACCTTTTTTTTTTTTTTTTTTTTTTTTTTTTCTGGCTTCTCTCACCCGACTTTTTGCCCTTCCGTTTCTCACCTCAAACAGCTGCTTCTGAAAAGTTGACTTTGAGCTGTTTCACAAGGTCATCGTATTCACTGTTTCCTCTTCTGACTACCGTGTTTATGTTCTGACGCTGGGCTCCGCGTGTCTCAACGGGTTTTCCCAGGAAGGCCGGCTTGTTTGTTTAGATGCTCCTGAAACCGAGGAAGAGGGATTCTGTCTCTCAACGACAGTGAACCAAGCTGCTGGCACAGGTGAAAACGAAGATACATCTCAACAATAGAATTTGGCGCAACAGAAACCAGACACAAGAGTACATGCTGTATAAGTCACTTACGTAAAATTCCAAAACAGGCAAAGTTAATGTACAGTTCGACCAGGATATGGGTTACTTAGGTAGATAGGCTGGACGGTGCAAGCAAGTGGAAATGTTGGGGCGCTGCCTGGATTTAGGTACCGGGTACCTTGGCAGGCTTGCTTTGCGAACTTTTATCGCGCTGTGCACTTAGGATCTGTGCATTTTTTCATTTGTTACACTGCTTGAAAAAGTGGAGCAGTCGAGGAAGGATGGCTTTTTCCTTTGGCTTCAGGGAAATCTGCGCTTGGGTGCGTCTGGTGGTTTTTAAAGAAAGAATCGTTAAGTTGGCAACATTATATATTTTTTGAGACCCGCTTTATTGCAGTGTTGATTTTGATTTTATTGGGTTTCAGTGTCCACATAAACCACACGGAGGAGGTCAGGCATCCTATAAATCAGTGGCAATTAAAAACAACACAAGAACAATACAAAGCAAAGCCAAACTCTAGGTGATCACTATGGCAGTGCTGCAGGACTGTATTTTATTGAAAGGACAATAGTCACGCTCCACTAAGGCTAGAAACCCTAAGAGGAAGCTGGAAACTAAACATTAATATCATTGAAACCAATATATCTAGACAACTTCTCTATTTTTTTTTCTTTCTTTTATTTTCTTCCCTAATACCATGTAAGACCAGGTCATCTATAATTTGATATTTCTTTTTTTTTATTTTTTAAAAGTTTATTTATTTTGAGAAAGAGAGAGAGAGAGAGAGAGAGAGAGAGAGAGAGAGAGAGAGAGAGAGAGAGAACATGAGCAGGGGAGGGGCAGAGAGAGGGAGAGAGAGAGAATCCCAACCAGGCTCCTCATCATTAGCACAGAGCCCGACATGGGGCTCGAACTCACGAACTGTGAGATCATGACCTGAGCTGAAACCAGGAGTCAAACATTCACCTGACTGAGCCACCCAGGCACCCCTATCATTTGGTATTTCTTGGTTGATTCTGTTCAGCAGGAAGTTGTGTATTATTTTCTGGAAAGGGAAAGAAACAGGAAGTCATAAAGACTGGTAAAGTTAATGAAATATTTCACATTTGCCCATAATCACATTTAAATGTTACTTATATGTTGTTGGCCGACTTCTGTTATTTCCTGTAACAGTACTGACTGCTATCTCATAGTGGGTGCTTCTTCCAGGAGGTTTTTTTTTTTTATTGTTATAGCATGTTGGACATAATGCCTGAATTCATCCTTCCTTCCTTACAGTAGAAACAGCTCAAATATTACCAATGATAGCATTCTTAAGACTCTGTCCCTTGCATAGAAGCTGGAAGTTAGTGGAGAAAAAATAGATTAGCCATTTCAATTGCTGCTCATGTACCGGGGATACAACCTTGGTGGGTGGAAATGCATTTCATCCTTGGGACTCAGAATTTCAGCTTCACTGAATGTTTTACCCCATGTAGTTGTAAGCCTGAGAGAGAGAGAGAGAGAGAGAGAGAGAGAGAGAGAGAGAGAGAGCATGAGCAGGGGAGGGGCAGAGAGAGGGAGGGATTGTTTGTTGAGGGATTGAATTCACCTCAACACACATTTCCTGAGTGACAGTTATGGTACAAAACATTATGGATGAAGCCAGAACTGTAGGAGAGATAAATGTGTATGTAAAAAATTATAACACAGTATGATAAGTGCCCTTGCATGGAAATAAAGAGGTGGCTTCAGACACAGAGAAAAGAAATCAGCTAACTCTGTTGGTGGCGCAGAAGGCTTTGGAGGAAGATCTTAAAAGAGGAGTGGAAATTTTTCACGGAGACAAGGTGGGGAAGGACATTACAGGAATGCACAGAGGCTTGAGTTTCCGTGGAGTGAGCAGACAATGGTGAGAAATCTGTTATGTGAGGGGCTGGAGGAAATCGGAGGTATTAGGAATGGAGCAGGAAATCCAGGCTAGGTTCTGGAAGAGTCTTGGATGCCCTGAGCAGGAGTTTGGATTTTACTGGAAGAGCAGTAGAAGGGTGGTAACAAAGGCAGTAGCGTGATCGTCCGTGTGTTTTAGGAGGGTAAGATCAACAGTGGGTAGATAATGCATTGTCGAGGGGAAAGCAGACAAGGACCCCAGCTAGGAACTCTTGGAATAATCAACACTTTGGGCCAGACTAAAGAAGCAATTTCTTGGAAGCAGGCTTCATCTTGGATTTAAACGAGTTATGGTGTGCAGTTGGTGGAATACTGTCAGATCATGCAAACAATAATGGTGATCAATTTTAAAGATATTGAAAGATGTCCAGAAAATAGTGCTGAACAGAAAAGCTTACAAAAACGTGAGCAATGAGTTTCTGAATCAATCTGTCTCTCCTTCCTTCTCTCTCTCTCTCCCCCTCTCTCTCTCAGTCTCCCCTTCTTGATCCATCCATACCTCTGCAGAGAAAAAAAGAGAATATACTATACAAAGATGTTAATAAAAGTATTTACTTGCCAGTAGGCTTTGGATAACTCAGATGCCCAATTAAGAAGATAGTATGGTTGGCTTGCCCGGATGGCTCAGTTGATTAAGCATCCAACTCTTGATTTCAGCTCAGGTCGTGATCTCATGGTTCGTGAGATCGAGCCCCTGTGCCAGGCTCTGCAGTGACACTGTGGAGCCTGCTTGGCATTCTCTCTCTCCTCTCTCTCTTTGCCCCCCCCTTGCTTGCATACCCATGTGCTTGCTTTCTCTCTCTCAAAATAAATAAATAAACTTAAAACATAAAAGAATACAATGCGGAGGAGCTTAGAAAACTGTTCTTTTTCATATTCAGACCCTATTGAAACCTAGTGGGTAGTCTGGCATTTCAGGATGAGAGGGGGCATTTGCAGATCCAGCATATAAAGGGTCAAAAGAAAATGATTAGAAATAGAATATAAAAAATACAAGAACAGAATGTGGAAATGGGATTATTGAACTGACAAGAGAAGGCAGGTGAACAGTTTTATTTAAAGTTTGTGTTAAAGTTCATCTCTGGTTGCTTTCCGAATTGTTTCTTGTTGTCAGAGCCTAAGGATGTTGTTCTGTGAAGGGGGTGGTGATTTGAATGGCCTGTTTACGGACCCTTCCAGCGGTAGGTCCTCCATGCCATGTGGTTCCACTGTTACCACTATATGAAGGGGGCTAATGGTCTTATATTACCTTTTGTATTGTTTTAAGTATTCTTTTCAGAGCCTTCCAGAAAACAAAATTGCCCACAGGTACAAGATGGAATTGATGCTTTTGGATAAGATAACTTACACACAGTTGTATGGGGCCAAATTGGTTTGACTGATTCAAAATGGAGCCTCACGGAAGGGTTGGCGTTTGAAGAGGTAGCTGTGGGAAGGAGGGATGCAGAATGGAGAGACAAGAAAAGGAATAGAATCACTGAAGTAATTTGCAGCAGGATAAATGCATTTGGGATGAAAGAGGCCAATAGTCATGCTGCCATTTTTTTATTTCACTGTTATGAGAAAATGAGGTTCCCAGGAAGGAATATTAGGTCAGTCAACAAAACCTACTTTGGATTTGTAATTCGTGCTTATGGGGAACCATCTCGTGAAAGCGCTCATCCTTCTGGGTCCTATGATCAGATAACTTCACCTCCTTCTCTTGTTTAGACCTCAGACATTGGTTTCTTCATTTACATATTCATCTCCACCACTCATTCTCTTGCCAACACTTCTCTCTAGTTATTTAACTTCTCTTCGATTCCTTCATTTTTAAAGGTATAGGGTTCCCCTAGATTGTTAAACAAAAATTTAAAAGTCATGGACCCTTTAAGCAGGTTTAGAGCTTTTCTGGTTGAAGTCGAGGTAGGAAGGCAGAGTTCACCTGGCTCTTCTTAAACTCTCCCAAGTATTCCCCGAAAAGGGCATCCACGGAGCCAGGTTTGAAAACCACTGGCCCTGACTGAATCTACTTTCCAGAGTCAGGAGAGATTATTGTGGCCCGAAGTATCTTGAGAATAAAGATGTGTGTGGGGAGGATATTTTGCTTTTCCACATTACATTTTCGGCTGGTTTCCTTAACAAGAGAAATTTTGCTACTGTGGTTATCTAGTAGCTGGGCACCAGCATCAGTTCTTGTGTTGGAGAAAATGAAAAGTAGCCATTAGAGGCAGGAAACAGTCTTCCTGATGATCTGCCTAGTGGTCTTTTGAAAACTGCTCGGGATCTTCACCCCTCCTTTTCCCCTTGTTTTTCCATAAAGACCTCTGACAGGAATGTGCCTCACTTTGAGGTTCTGGGAAAAGAGGGAGCTGGCATCTGTCCTTCAAAGTGATGTCTTTGTTCTCAACTGAGTGGTGGAGCTTTGAACTCTTCTGGACCTTGATGTCTCTCTGAGAATCTCCTAGTCTGGTAAAATACTCTTAACCACTTGCTTTCGAAGGGCTCAAGTAAAGAAAATTATTATTACACGTTTTGTGAGAAGCATTTTCTGCTGCCATTTTGGTCTTCCCCTCTGAGCATATTGTATGAAAAGAGCGTAGGATTATTCTCCTTTAAGGGAAGAAGAATCGTCTCATTGTTCTGTGTCAGGGTGCAAGTCATTTCCAGTGGATGGCCCTTCTTTGACCCTCCGAGGCTGCTGGTTAGCACAGACTGCAGAGAGCTTGGAGGACACTTTAAGGGATTGATTCAAGGCAGCGGAAGCCTCTTATGCCTACAACCTAACAACCTTTCTTGGGATGCACTCAAAAGCCGTATCTGGGACCTCTACTTTGTGGCTTTCGAAGTGATACATCTTCATTAGGATTTAGAAGTAAACATATATATTTTAAAGCCTTAAGAAGGAAGCAGTTTGTCTTGAACACAGTAGATTTGATCTTTAGAGAGAGGTGAGCAGCCGACGTTTTTTCAGCAAAAGCTAAGGATGATGAATGAAATGCCCAGGGCTAAGAAGGCCTCTTCACCGTGCAGAGGGTTATCTTTAGAAGGATTTTAAATCAACACGCATCTAGCTACCTGGCTAAGGAGTACTCGATCAGTGACTTTTTTGTGGGATGAATCAGAAGAATAAAACCCCAACACTGTATCTTGCCTTTGTGAAAGAGTCAGTCTCCATAGTATCAATGGAATATATCTTGCAAATTATAATTCTTTGTGGGAAGGGTAAACCCTCCTCACCTTCCTGGTACACTTTCTATAAAATACATGAGGATTGTTCTCTGGAAGTGTGCTGTTAAATAAGAGCATGTACAATTTTTTGATTTTTCCTTCTTATAGTTGTTTTTTTTTTTTTTTAATATTTAGACAGTCTTGGTATGTATGGGTATTGCTATCTAGTGACAGTGGATTTTGGTGGTAAGATTTCTTAATAGGAAATTTTAGAGGTTTGGTTGGCATACTCATCTCAAATTTGAATGTAGTATAGAATTCAAGTCCAATTATAAGGCTTTAACATTTCATAATCTTGTGTGTGTGTGTGTCTACAGATTTTGCTGGTTTAGCCGCTGGGCGTTTGATGGTAAACAAACATGACCCGCTTCCCCACCAAACACCTAAGCAAACTACATAAATACATAGTACTCTTGCAGCGTAGTGTGAGAAAAAATACGATTCACTTCAGGGTGGTCTGATTTATGATCTGATTTCATGGCAATCTTACCAATAGCCTGCGTTTGCATCACACACTTTTCTGTGTGCTTGATATACATCATGTCATTTGATCCTTTAAACAAGGCCCTGTGCCCGGTGTTATCATCACCCTATTCTACAGAAGGGGGAACCAAGATGTAGCGGACACAAGTCGTTTGGTTAAGATTACCCTGTTAGGAAGCAGTAGGGCCAGTATTCAAATCCAGCACTCAGAGTTCAGGGCCCACACTCGTGACAGTATGCTCCATCATCACAAGGAAAAGAGGGGATGGCCTGCGTTTACCAGCCACCTGCTACAGCTTGGGTTGACAGGAGAAAGAGGCACCATATTGTCCTTGGAAGAGCGTAGCGTTAACCTTGGGATAACCCATACACCAGTATGACCTAAAGCCACACAAGTACGTACTATGTCTAAATTAATTATACTCCAGAGTGTGTACTTTAGCATCATTAAAATGTAAAAACAATTGGAAACTTGGAGAGAGTTGACTAAAGATGAGTTGCAACTAGCTTTTTGTTTGTTTGTTTGTTTTCATTTTTGGTACAGAAAGGCCTCGGGAGAGTACTTGGGTAAAGAAAATGATAGTTTCCAGTTGTAGAATCCGTGGACTGATTTCTTTTTTTTTCATCGAGGCTAGAGATTCACTCCCTGAAGGCATCACATTGGGGAGGCGGCCATGCTCACCACTACACCAGCAACGCATGTTGAACTCATCACATCTGGATAGACCCCTTGGCGTCTGGTGTAACAACCGTTGGCACAATGTTGATGAACTTCTACACACAAAAAGGTGTGACTCCTCTCAGCCCTTGGGGCAGCTGGGTGTGCAGTCTGGAGGGAACCTTTATGAATCATGACCGAAGAACCAGCCGAGCACTCAAGGGCTCGGCTCTATGTGAATCCCCCCGAACTCAGATACAACCAATGAAAAGGAAGGGATTCCAGATAAATGAAAATTGGGTTTTTATTACTTTTGCCACTTGGGAGCATCAAATGTGAGTCAAATTACCCGTAACTTTGACATCGAGGTTTTGGTCGCAGCTAATATTGTCTCAAAGGATAGTCTTTAAGTCATGCAAATAGGGAATTTGCAATTTTTTTTTAAAAAAAGAGAGTGTCATTGATGGGTTTGTGGATCATCCCTCAAGACTTCCGTGCTTTGGAGATGGGGTCCACAGAGCACTTTAGCCCATTGTGGAAAGGCAGACAGGCCTGGAAGCATAGATTATAGGACCAAAAAAAAAAAATAAATAAATCATTGGAGGCCCACAAATCTAAGGAACCTGTTTTGAGATTTTAACATGTTTCTGAGTTAAACGTGCTCACACTTACAAGGGAACAAGTTCAAACATTCTGTGAAACAAAGTCTCCTTTTAAAAACCACCATTGACAGAGAAGCTGGAGCCTGCTGTTAATTTTCGTTAGGTAGGAAAGGGTACGGATTTCTCCTTTACACATGGGACACTTTTCTCTGGACTAGGGAAGGCATGTGCTTGGGGATATCAACATCTTTTGCCAAGGCTAAGACTTTTAGAGTCACTTAAAAATTTTTTTTTAATGTTTATTTATTTCTTAGAGAGAAAGAGACGGAATGCGAGTGGGTTAGGGGCAGAGAGAGAGGGAGACACAGAGTCCGATGCAGGTTCCAGGCTCTGAGCTGTCAGCACAGAGCCCGATGCGGGGCTCAAACCCACGAACCGTGAGATCATGACCTGAGCTGAAGTCAGATGCTCAACCGACTGAACCACCCAGGTGCTCCTGGAGCCACTTTTAGTAAAGCTCTAGAAACTTGGATTTATTTCATTATCAGCTTTATATACAAAGAGTTTCTATATCAAGAATTGCTTCAGTAGGGGGAGAAGAGGGGGTTGGGTGAGTGTGTCACCTCACCTGTTTATTGTAGCATCTCGGGTCCCTGCTGTGGACCCTGTGGCTCATGGAATTTCTCCTCTCAGGGGTTGGCTGCTACCTTGAAGCTTTGCCATGTTGGAATAGTTGCCGTCTTGGTTTTAGTTTTCCTGTTGATGCTTATATTTGACAGGTGCCTATCTCTCTTCCTTTCCAAATTTCCTTTTTGGCCACTGACCTTAATGATCAAGGATCCTCAGACTCTACTCATGTCTGGAACATATTTAAAAAAAAACTTTTTTATGTTTATGTATTTTTGAGAGAGAGAGAGAAGAAGAAAGAGAGGGGAAGAAAGAAGAGGAAGAAAGAGAGAGAGAGAGAGAGAGGGAGAATGAGCAGGGGAGGGGCAGAGAGAGAGGGAGACCCAGAATATTAAGCAAGCTCCAGGCTCTGAGCTGTCAGCACAGAGCCTGGTGCAGGGCTCCAACCCACAAACTGTGAAATCAAGCCAAAATCAGATGCTTAACTGACTGAGCCACCCAGGTGCCCTGAAACATACTTATTTTTCATTACATAAGCAATGTGTGTTTATTATAGAATTTATTATAAAAGAATACAGATGAGAAATAATAAGAATCAAAGGGAAAAGGGACAAAATATAAAACCAACCATAATTATATAATCTAAGGCATTACTATTAGCCGCTTTGCAGATAGCATTTTAGGGTACATTATCAAAATAGATACTATCAAAATAGAATCATTTAATGTTTATTTATTTTTGAGACAGAGAGAGACAGAGCATGAACGGGGGAGGGCCAGAGAGAGGGAGACACAGAATCCGAAGCAGGCTCCAGGCTCCGAGCTGTCAGCACAGAGCCCGACGCGGGGCTCGAACTCACGGACCGCGAGATCATGACCCGAGCCGAAGTCGGCTGCCCGACCGACCGAGCCACCCAGGCGCCCCAACATAGAACATTTAGAAAGTATTTTAGAATGTGTTTTTCCCACTTAATATATTAAACATATTCCAACATCACCACTTGCCTTTATCAAACCAGTAGGAAAGGCTGAATCTTATTTTGCTTAATGGAAGGACCATAGCTGGTTTAACATTTCCAACATTATCGGGCAGTTTATTTCTAATTTTTCAATTATAAACAACACTGTAATGACTACCCTTTCGGCTGCACCACCTGCGCAGGCATAATTATTTCCTTCGGCTAAATTTCTCTGAGTAGGAGTGCCAGGTCAAGGCATGGGCAGAATTTTAAATCCCTTGGTAGATGGCCAAGTTGCCCTGTAGAGAAGGTGTGGTCCAATTTATTCGCCCACCAGCAAAATCTGAGAGCCTGGCACTTGATCTTGGCTTTCTTACTTGGTTTTCCGGATATGATTTTCTTTTTTTCCCCTGCCGCTTGCTTGCTTGCTTGCTTTCATTCATCATTTGTGTAGTTTCATTTTTTTGTTGAAGTGTAGTTGATACACAGTGTTCCCTTAGTTTCAGGAATACAACATAGTGATTCCACAGCTGTACACGTTGCGTGTTGCTCAGCACACTGTGGCTTCCATCTCTCACCATATATCACTACTACAGTACCATGGACTGTATTTCCTGGGCTGTACCTTTCATCCCTGTGACTTGTATGGGTACGGTTTTCTGCTCAGGTTCTCAGACACACCACAGATCCCCTCTAGGCTCTGTGTGGAGAAAGCAGAACAATACAGAATGAAATGACAAGGAAGTGGATATTTGTCAGTCACATTCTGCCTGGCTTAGCGTGTTGTGGCATCTCTCCTCTGTGCACGGCACGGCTCTCTCCGACTGAAGATCACAAGTACCAAAGGTTCTTCACACTGGGGCCAAGTGTGGGTCCCTTGTCCCCAGCTCTTCTAAAAATGTGCACTTTCAGGTTCAGCACCTACAGACTTTGTGTGTGTGTGTGCGGGGGGAGTGTCCATAACTTCCTTCATGTTTCCAGAAGGTTCTCTAGGGCTGGCCGGTGTCCTTAAGGACTGGAGTGATTCAATATATTAGCTGCTTGTCTCATGAAATGAAGAGAGGAAAAAAAGACGGACAGAGAGATATGTGTTTCCTTTACAACTAAAATATTAGTAAGCTTGTATCAGAATTGCTTCATTAGTTTGGAACTCACGATTCCAGGGGTCAGGGATAAAAATGGCTATTTTGAAATTGCCAGGAATTTGCTTCTGTGCCTCCTCTATGCATGGAGATGGGCCAGGTTTGTCCTCCATTTTGCGAGGCGTTACTTTGGGAGTGAGACCTCAGGGTCAAACAGCCCAGGTCAGAAACCTGCCTATTGACCTTGGCATTGCTGTTCCCAACAGTGGAACCCCAGGTCCAAATGCCAGACTTCAGCCAGATGTAATTGTGTAAGGGGGAGGGGCCTGCGATAGCAAAAGGTATGCACAATTGTTTTGTCTTTTAAAGAACTGAGGACATTTATGACACAATTTAAGATTATTAGAACCCTTTCTGGATATTTGGTGATATTATGGATATCCATTTATCTACACACACACGTGCACACACAATTGTCATGGTAAACTGTATGTTGTGTTTTCAATGGTAAGGAGACGGCCATTTTCAGTGGCAAACTGAAAACGAGTGAGGATGAGTGGGTGAAGGTGAGCTGGGGGAGGAGAGCCTGATTCTCACGCCGCTGGGGGCCACTTTTTTAAGCACTACAGTTGAGATCTGAACATGCAATTCATTTCCAGATCACGCAGAGCTATGAATCCTGGACTTTAAAACAGGTTCTTGGCTTATTTTCTGCACTCTCTTCTGTGCTACTCTTTAGTACTTCTGGGACTCCAAAACCTGAGTACTAGCCATCCAGGATTTCTCTTACAAAATGTGGTATTCATGGGGCACCTGGGTGGCCCAATAGGTTAAGCATCTGACTCTTGGTTTCAGCCCAGGTCATGATCTCATGGTTCGTGAGTTTGAGCCCCGAGTCAGGCTTTGTGCTGACAGTGTGGAACCTCCTTGGGATTCGTTCTCTTTCTCGATGTCTCTCTCTCGAAATAAATAAAGTAAAAAAAAAAAAAAAACTTCAAAAAACCAACCAACCAAACAAAAGCAAACAAACAAAAGAAAACCCCCACAAAATGTGGCAGTCATCACTTCCAGGAACCTGTAATACAAACAGATTAATAGGCAGGAATGCTACTAAAAATTTCATTAAAACATCCCCTCATACAATTTTATATCATTTAACCCCAAAGGTATCGATAAATGAACATTGTAAAAATTTGAGGCCCATTTTAGGTTGAATGACTTAATCCACAATAATAATAGACTTCGAGTAATAATAATTGATTAAAAATAAATTTTTTTTGATATTTATTCATTTTTGAGAGACAGAGATAGAGTGTGAGTGGGGGAGGGGCAGAGAGAGAGGGAGACACAGAATCTGAAGCAGGCTCCAGGCTCTGAGCTATCTGCACAGAGCCTGATGCAGGGCTTGAACCCATGAAGCGTGAGACCATGACCTGAGCCGAAGTCGGACACTTAACCGACTGAGCCACCCAGGTGACCCGATTAAAAATAAATTCTAAAGAAATTGATCAGCTAAGGAGAGAGCTAGAAAGCACATAGCTTGATTTGAATTGTGCCAAGACAATTTTTGTGAACATTACCTCAATTTCAAGTACTGAGAATTTTTAATGATATAATGCTGCCATCTGGTGGTTCTGCTCTTTTACTGCAACAATATTTGTGGAGTTGACAAGTACTGTTTCAGTGGAAGGTTAGAATTTTCTAGGCAGTCATCATTTGCAGTTTTATCGGAGCATATGTTGAATGAGTTTCCTGAAAAACACAAATTTTCATCAGAAAAGCCTTGAACTCCCCTCATAACACCACAAAAGTGAGAAATGGGGGCATTCCTCAGTTACGTTTGGTACATTATGATCACTTTTCTGTCTGTTCTAGTTATTGGCAACAAAGCAACTTTCACAATCGTGTGGTGATATGGCTTGACCTAACATTTTAATTAATTTGTGTTTGGAGCTTTGAAGGGGAGCTTGGAATTATAAATTTAAACTGAGGACGATATGGGGTTATGGAGGAGGTCAGAAAATTCTGAAGTGGGTAGGGGTCACTTAAAGGAAGAGAGTCTGAGATATTTAGCTATCACATCGGAGGCAATGGATGTCACGCCTTGCCCATGGATGAGATTTGCATAGGCCACAGAGATTTTCCTAAAAATTGCGTTAGACTTCAACAATAAAAGAGGATTTCTGAGGTCTTTTTGAAAGTCAGAATCTCCACTTGTGTGATTGGCTGGGATATATGTTGTTCACTGGGCTCCAGGTCCTGCTAGGCAAGTTTCATTCATTTACAAGCCTGGACACTGTTGCCATTCGTGTTTGTAGCCCCTGCCCTATCGTTTCTAGATTTTAGTGGGCGCAAATAAAAATTAAAGCTGTTAGTGCTGGAAAAGGGACCTGAAATCATCTAGTCTGATCCCTTTCTTTTCAAGAAATGAAAAAGAAAGCCTGACTTGCCCAAGGTCACATACTTAGGGAGAGCCAGAGCTAGAGGCCTGGGACCTCCTGCAGCTCTGTGTATTTCCTTGGGGATGGCTTATAGTTCAGGTGAGTTATTGACCCACAAGATGCCTTACTTGCTACAGTTGTACAAAGGGTATAGAATTGCTTTTAACTTTCTCAGAAATATACTTAATTTAGCTTTTAACATCCCACAGTCATGACATAAAAGCTATCTGGTCTCCAAATAAATAGAAGAAGGAATTTCTTGGATATTATGTATCTATTCTGTACTGTCCAATGTGGTAGCTACTAGCCACATTTGGCTATTTAGATTTATATTTAGCTTAATAAAAATTAAATACAATTCAGTTTCTTAGTCTCACAGGTCACATTCAAGGGCTCAGTAGGTTCATTTGGCCAGCGGCTACTGTTTTGGTTAGCCTAGATTTAGAACATTTCCAATATTGTAGAAAGTTCTTTTGTACAGCATTGATACACCTAAAGATGAGTTTTCCTTTCTTTTCTTTTCCTTTCCTTTCTTTTCCTTTCCTGTCTTTTCCTTTCCTGTCTTTTCCTTTCCTGTCTTTTCCTTTCCTGTCTTTTCCTTTCCTTTCTTTTCCTTTCCTTTCCTTTCCTTCCCTTCCCTTCCCTTCCCTTCCCCTTCCCCTTCCCCTTCCCCTTCCCCTTCCCTTCTTTGAGACCTTTTCTATAGCCTTATCTTGCTTTTTATGATAAACAGAATTAATCAGAATTACCTAGTGGGCAAGAGTGGGGAATTAAAACTAGGGAATGTTCAGTGTGAGAGTTCGATACTGAAATAAGAAATTTCTGTGCTAAAGAAAGAAAGAAAATGTGCCAAATGCAGATGATGGAGCATTTTGTCATAAAATGAAGAGCAATGGGATGGACTTGAGCTTTAAAGAGCTGAGCCTGGGGGTGCCTGGGTGACTCAGTCCCGCCTCGCTGTCGGGCTCTGTGCTGACAGCTCAGAGCCTGGAGCCTGCTTCGGGTTCTGTGTCTCCCTCTCTCTCTGCCCCGCCCCTGCTCATGCTCTGTCTCTGAAAAATAAATAAACGTTAAAAAAAGAAAAAGGAACTGAGCCTGGTAAGTCATTTCTCTAGGCTTCACGCTGTTGCTGCCTGTACAAGTATGTCCATGTATGGCTGTGGAGGACAGACATTGGTAGTGCCTGTCCGGCATCCAGTCTACCCTCCTTTGGTACCAGCATTGGGGACCTTCCACGCAGTCTCCGTCGGAATCTCAACCTATGAAATCACATCCTGAGCAAAGTGACATGCGGATCTGACTCATCCTCTTGGTGCTTCTGAAGAGAGCGTCTGGCATTTTCCCAGCATTACCCTGCTTTTCATCCTTTCTGAGATCTCGTTGCTCGTCTTCTCTTCCATTTCTTCCACTACCCTGTTTCCTTCCAAAAACCTAATTTTTTTCTTCGATAAAATTCGTCAGAACCCATTTTTGTTACATTAACCCAGACAACCCAGTTGAATATGATGTCGTTACTTGGATGTCATGAGGGATGGAAATGGGTATAATAGGGTGAGAGGGAAAAGAAGGATTCTTCCAGGAGCAAAACAAAAGAAACCAAGAATGAAGGAAACCGTGAGACCACATGGTGACTTCGAGTAGGTCGGAAAAAATCTGTACATGTGTGGAGCTGTGGTGAGAGAGGAAACGGCTTCATCTCGATCTGCAACGTTCGTATTTGGTCCCAGGAAGAGCGAGGCTAATGACTGTCACACGCTTTGCGCCCTTTGGCTGATACAGTCTCCCTACCTCTGGGACCATTCTCTTAATTTGTACTGATCTCATTTTAGGTCGGGTCCTTATCCCCTCATACCTGGAGAGGCCCTGCAATGGTCTGAGTGCCTTTGCTTCAGCCCGAGCCCTCATACAGTTTACCTACATGCACCTCCAACCTAATTTGCTGAGAAGACTTTGAAACCCTGTCCTCTTCTGTGTACTGTGGGAAGCCCAGTGTTCATAAGGCTACTTTGCAGCATTAAGTGAATCAGATTGTATAAAAGGAGATCATTACCCTTGGGGTTGGGGTATTTAAATGCAAAGGGTGGAGCGTGGGTCCTTGGTTGTAAGCAAGCCTGGACTCAGAAAATGGGAAACTCTTAACCAGGCACTGCGTCCACTAATGTCTAATCCCACTCCTCCAAATCCCCTACTTGGCTAGGAGTGTTTTATTTACTGTCCCGAAGGCCTTCCCTGTCTTTTCCTGATGCCTTAAGCTCTCCGAGTTTTATTGTACTTCTGTTGACGGCCAGCATATTTTCTAATGAGGGCAGAGGGGGTCTGTAGCAGGCTTGGCTGTACTTTTTCAGTAAGCTGTTCGTGGCTACGGCAGATGTTTCTGTATTTACACAAAGTGCTGTGGAGCTTCCCATTAGGAGCCAGCACACAGAGAGTGGAAACCGTCAAGTTCCTGGCACACCAGGACCAGAGGAGGGCCTTAACAGGGTTTATCTCAAATGCTGCACAAACTCCAGTGGCTTTTAGGGGGCACGGTGTGAATGCCTCCATAAGGAATTTTGGTGGGTTACAAATACTGGGTTGTGTCCTGGAATTGCATGTTTAGTGACCTTCCAACTTCATGTCTAGTATCCTTTCCTTCCCCATCTTGATTCCCATCCACTGCTATTTAAAAAAAAAAAAAAAAGGCACCACCAACCAAACAAAAAGCCTACAGATAAGGCAGATAAGGGAAGAGCCTCATCCATCATACTGTTAAGCTTTTGTTGCTGTATTCCTACTAGAGTGTTACTGCCTTTTGCTTTACTAATTTTGCGGACTGCACCAGGCAAGCGTGTTAATTCACCAAGGCTCAGTCGGTGGCTTGACAGCCAAAGTCAAATCAAGGTCTTGAACAGCACTACCTCTGTAAATCAGTAAAAATGGGAGGAGTCCTTGTGCTGATCCACTTTATGATGAAGAGGAGATACTCGTCGTTCTTTGATATTTCCAAAAGGAGAGAGCGTCCCCAAATACTCTACGTGGTGATACGATCCTATTTTGAAAGCCTGATCTCAGTGTGTGTGATTCAGCTCTAACTGCCACTTGGATAAAAGAGGAAATACAATTGATAAACATTGTGTAGGGGGGACGTGCCCTGGTTGCATGATAGAGAACCACCCTGGAGGTCAGTATTGCTCATGTCATCAGATGAAGGCCATGGGCTTCCAAGGCCCAAATCTTTCCCTCTGGTGGGCTGTATTTCTTAGGTGTCAAATCCACGACTAGAAGACAGCTGATCATAGACTGTGGTTATATTAATTCTTGGTGCCGAGAACATCTAATGGCATTGGACAAGGACAGCTGCAATATAATGTAATGTTCCTGTCCCCCATTTCATGCTGTACCTGATTTTTTCTCTCCCTGTAACATTGATTGATTCGGTAACGCGGAATGTTTGCTTTCCAGCTGGCAGATCTAATTGTAAATAAACAGCTGCTGGCTGCATTTAGACAGTGGATGATGTTGGCAGGTACAAGAGCAGGGTGTGCAGGATGATTTAAGGCCTGTGCAGTAGAGTGTGTGGCCGGCTGGGGAAAGAGATGCGGTGGGAGCGCTTGAGGTACATAGTCCTCTGTGCTTCAGTCCAGAAGTCTCAAGACGAAGTATTTTGATTTAACCGTAAAGTAGGAACTAGTTCCTAGATTGTGAGGGCCTTTGATAGCCATGGAGTCGGACTGAAGGTGAGAAAGATATAGGTCCTCGATTCTCCAGGACTCTCTGTTTTTGGATAATGGAATCAGATATTGGACTAATTCTTCAGGATTGTTTCCCTCTACAAGGTCAATTTGAAAATTCTGAAGGAGGGGCGCCTGGGTGGCCCATTCTGTTAAGCGTCCGACTTTGGCTCAGGTCACGATCTCATGGTTTATGAGTTCGAGTCCGTGTCGGGCTGTGTGCTGACAGCTCAGAGCCTGGAGCCTGCTTCAGATTCCGTGTCTTCCTCTCTCTCTGCTCCTCCCCTGCTTGCACTCTCTGTCTTTCTCAAAAAATAAGTAAACATTAAAAATTTTTGAAAATTCTGAATGAAAGCAGCAAGAAGATGAATGTGTGTGTGTGGGGGGGAGTTCTTTCTGGTCGTGAGGGGATGTGAAAGTGGCAACAACAGCAGTAACAAAAACGCCAGGATCTCAGTCCATGTCATTGCCTGGTTCAACTCCGACAAACTCAGATATGGGACATTTAGCACAGGGGAGCAGAATGTTTCCCGAGACACTTAGTGTTTGAGAGCCTGAACTAAAACCCTTGAAAGCTTAGGGAGGGTCATCACAAGCATCCTCTGTTAGCATCGGTGTTAGCCAAAGTTGTCACACTGTGTGCCATCTGAGCCAAAGATCCACAGTGAGTGTCCTTTCCTTTCCTCTCCTGTGGGGGTCTCCCGTGGCCAGTGCCTGCCCATCACCATTGATGTCATTCTGTGTTCTGTCTTCCTTGAGTAGAGGTACCTGCTTTCATGGCTCAGAATAACGTTAAGCGTACCTCATTTTACCTGCCCTTGCACCTAGACTGGACAGTTAAAGGACGGATGTTGGTGCGGAAGGGGAATTCTCCGTGGCTAGGCAAGGGGGGACCAAGGAGCCCCGGAATGGAGCCAGGTCAAGGCATTCCTCTGACCCAGGACAGTTCTTGCCCATTGTAGAACTAAGGATATAAAATGTGTATAAAACAAGGAAAATCCCCATTACGACGCAAGACCAGCAGTAAGAATGAGGGAATGAGTGGCAGAAGGGGAGTTACTTCATTAGGCACGAAGTACCTGGTGGCATCAGAAAGGTTTAAGGCATCTCTCAGCTCTGTCCTTCAGCAGCTCCTCAGCCCTCGCTAGGGTGAAGATAGGCTCTGGGCAGAGCGGCACCAACATCTTGGATAAATATGGAGGCGTGACATGGGTGCTAGATAGTGACGTAGGAGGGCTCCTCTGTTCTTCCTGAATTCTCCTTGGTTTTTGTCACAGACTGTCCTAGAAATAGTGGCCCTCTTTCTTGTACTTTACGTCAGAATATCTGTTTTTTAAAAATGTGTATTTATTTATTTTGTGAGAGAGAGGGCACAGTGAGCGAGCTGGGGAGAGGCAGAGGGCATTGTCAGTGTGGAACCGGATGCAGGACTCGATCTCATGAACCGTGAGATCATGACCTGAACCGAAATCAAGAGTCGGTCGCTTAACCAACCCAGTCACCTCTGGGTTTTATGTTCTCTTTCTCTTCCTTCCTCCCTCTACTGCCTTGCCTGTCTGTCTGTCTGTTATTTATTTATTTATTGTTATTATTTTTGCCAATAACGTTTAGGTCTTTCCAACCTCTCCTTTATTTTTTTATTAAAAAAATTTTGTAATTTATTTTTCATTCTTACCTGTCTCAGCAGAGGCCCCCTCCTCCTTCAAGTCTGTTTTCCCATTTGTATCTTCGCTCAGTCATTCACAAAACATACTGGCCCATAAAAAGTCAACCCACAACGGTTTCTTCTCTGAAACATTTTATATGGGGGGGGGGGGTGGGGAGAGGGGGAGGGGAAGCTCACTGGTTATCTCTTTAATCATTGAAACCCACTAGTGGGGCATTTACTGTTATTTGCATTCAACAGTGGGGCAGTCTAGGCTGTGAAAGACCTAATAACTTGCCGGTGGCTGCAGTGTTAATGATGAACGGTCCACGTTGCTTTCAATGGGTTGGGCTCCAAAGGCCACATTCACTCTACTACACCTGGGGCAGGGTCCACACATTTTCTAGAGGCGGAATGTCTTGTCATGCCTGGTCTTCTCAGAGTCCAGAGAAGGAGTCTACATAAGCTAGGGAGAAGGAGAACAGCTTCCACTGTAAACTGTGTGTCATCTTCTAGTTTACAAAAGGCTGTTGGTCTGGCTTCCATTTATTCTACTTCTGAAATAGCCCGATGATCTGTAATGACGAGGATTTGAATCTATAATCTGAATTTACTTAACAAGATAATTAAATATTTAAAGTCAGTTCATTTAGAGGCTAGAAAGGATTATAGATAGCACACTCATAGATTTCCATCCTTATATTAGTATGCACAGCAGCGCATTCTTAATTTTGGTTATAGCTGCTTTTCAGTTCTCCTATCTCTGCATTTGCCATGGCAATTAGGACTGGAGGGAGCTTGTGGTGTCCTTGGAACTGAGCGGGAAGAGAAATTATGACACTAAATAATACCAAATGGGCCTAGTTCTCATTGCAGTAGAAACCACTCAGAAAAGTTAATTAAACTCAGGAAATAGGCTGCAAGATAATTAAGTTTAGGCCTAATTTTACACCACAGGCGTTCTATATTGTTTTTGCAAGGGTCCAAAGGAACATGAGATAGAAAATGTCCAGGTTGTGGGCTAGATTCATAAAAGGATCATTATCTGTAGTTAAATGGCCAGATAAGATGGTAATGTGTGGGCAGCAAATTGTATTTTATAAGGTAAAAGTGATAATTATGCTGCACACATAAGACATTTATAATTTCTTTTAATTATCAGTAGAGGGGAGAGTTGTCAGTGTATTGGGTGTAGGAAATGATAAATGTATAAACCCCACATCCAAGACATAAGACATTATATATCAAATAATGGTTGATAAACAATTCCTTATTGTATTATGTGAGCTTAGGTGTATTTTAAACCCTAGGGTTGGGGGCCACCTTGATCACTACCATATCACTTTGTATGCGACGGAATAAAAAACTTATCGCAAGTCAAGAGCAAATGCATCTTGTTTCCTGGGAGTGTCCCCATTAGAGGACTGGATGTTTGCATTCTGACTTGACTTGCAAAATTTTCCCAAAGTCCTGCTGGCTGTTACTCAGTACGTCGTAGCCTTCAAGGACATTCATAAGTGATTACATTTTCAATTGTCTAGCATTTATCCTCGTTTTCTTATGCCTGATGTGAACTCGGTTCTGCTTTTGGACGAGGCAGAGAATTTATTGAAAAATTGATCTGGGATTTGCCACATTCCTTTCATGTAGTTTTTTTTTTTTCTTTGCTTAAAAAAAAACAACAGCAAACATTCTGTAGGACAGAAAGAAATAAACTGAATTCTGTGTGTTGGCTGCCAAAATGAATTGAGTCAACTTTACTTCTTATTTACTCTTTCTGGGAAGACAGGCGAACTTGTCTCTGGTTAAATTTGATCAGTAGCCATTCTTAAGGCTCAATGCTATGTTATTTCCTCTATTGGCCGGACCCAAAAGGGACTCTTCAGGGCTCTTTCTTTCATTGTGTATAGCTTTACTGACATTTTGCAGGTGACCCGGAACTTCCAAATGCTTTTGGAGGTAAAGAAGTCGCCAGGGAAAAAAACAGGTATAAATGTAACAGTTTCTTATTGTCTCATTATTTTGATTTAAAAGCCCAAGACTGAGAGCATTTGGTACTGGGTGGCCTCATGTTCCGCAGAGACTTCCACGGAACAGACAGACCTCCATCCCTTTTAGTACTTACTAAGAAGGAACTACCCCTCAGGGTGCCTGGGTGGCTCAGTCAGTTAAGCATCCGACTTAGGCTCAGGTCATGAAGGAGCTCCCACTCTGCTGCCCAACCAGGCTCTGGAAGTGAAGACCAGAACTGATGGAAAGAAGGCATCTATTTGCATCAGGAGCTGACTTCGTTGGGCATCCGTCTGAACTGGATGATGGAAGCAAAGAAAGAATGGCAGCTGCAGTTAGAGGAATGGTCGAATTTCCCCATCCTTAGAAAACCATCTAGCGTTGAATTGGACAAGTGATTAAGGAAGAAATGCCTGGCTCATATGGATAGATAATTACACTCCCCATACCCACGTACCTGCTGCCTGTTTTAGAGGACATTAACAAAATGAGGACCATACCACCTAATCCAAGAGAGTTCATGGCTTTGGCCCCAAAGAATGTCACTGTGAGTCAAAAAGCTTGTTCCATGGCAGGGCCTCCGGACTTTGAAGAACCAAAAATAATGTATCAATAGCTAATTGTACTTAATGCATTTATTGAGTGACTTTGTGCCAGGCACTGTTCCAAGTCCTTCATAAGTACAAACTCATTTATTGCTCAAAGAGAAGTCACAATTTAAGTATTATCTCCACGTTATTAAGATTATACAGCTGGTAGGCAGCTGAGCTCCCAATTTGGACCCCTTTCTACCTATTGTTGTGCTAAAAGCATTCTGATTGCCCCATTACACTCTGCTACCACAGAGGTTCAGTCACAGCATCTTGGACCCCAGCTAGTGAAAGGTCCACTGGCTGCCTCCTACCAGTGACAAAGCAATGGCTTCAAGGTCACTGCTGTCTTGCCAGGGACCCAAGGTGAGGGGCAGGAAAGTGGCTTAACCGCAGGCCTGACTTCAGGGAATCTTGTGCTTGCTCATCCTTTCTAGGACACTGGACTTCATACCCATCTTTGAGTCCACTGGGCATGGAATATTATCGCATGCTCTCCTTTGGAAAATTACTAGATGCAAGATTAGATGCCCTTGAAACTTACCAGGAAAGCCCGACAAATTCTGAAGGAAATATTATAGAATATCTTCATTTGGGGGTTGGAGGGGGAGGTGATGGGCCTACAAAAATAGGTGCTTGAGGTAGGAAAAACAGCCATTAGTTTCCCTAATTATCTTTTCATCTGTTAAAGTCAAGGAGAATGCCAGCTGCCATATAAGAATGGACTTGAGTGATTTAAAACAGCAGTGGATGGAAGTTCTAAGAGGACAGTGCTAGAATTTACACTGTTTACCATAATTTAGGTACTTATCTGGAAGAGTTAATGCAAAATAATATGGAACGCTGGAGGTAATCTGAGAGACCGTCAATATCATTCAAGATGCCATTTAGGCAACTTATTTTGCCCTTTGGCTTCTCCATGTGATCATTTGAAATGATTTTGAGAGACTAACTGTAGGTTGCATCATTGATATGATGAAATCATTCCTACCTTTCCTAATACAAGATTTGAAGTCGTTTTATTTCTGGAAAAGATCTACCATGTGCCCTGTAATACTTGTTATGAGATTTGACCAGTGCGTTTACTCCTACCTCTGTACTTAAAAAAAAAAAAAATCACCAGTAGCAATTTGCATTTACCTCCATAGGACAGTAATATATTTCCACTATCTTGCCCCAAGGGTGTGTAAATTTTCTTGCTTTCTGTCACACTGTTGATAGAAGGGATTTTAAATCACTTGGTAACTTGAAGGCTTTGCTTTCACCTATTACAGAGATGATGTTTTAATCAGGAGAAACAAGAGAAGCTGTTTTCTCCTTCTTTATTGAGTTTATGACCTTCAGGGGATGGGTGATTAAATACAAGGAAACTCATGAACCCTCCCAGGTAGACACTTCCTTGGGCATTCTACTACGTGGAGCCCACGGGGAAACACACAGACTGAAACCAATCTTCTCTGACTTAAAAGTCCCTCTTCTAACTACGAATTACTGTACCTTTAAGAATGAGGAGAGCTTCTCCTGTTTCTGCATTAGGAATAGGTGTTGCCTATTCTAAACAGAGGCGTCTGGGTGGCTCAGTCCTTAACCTTCTGACTTTGGCTCAGGTCATGATCTCACAGTTCATGGGTTCGAGCCCCACATCAGGTTCTCTGCTGTCAGTGTGGAGCTTGCTTCGCATCCTTTGTTCTCTCTCTCCCTGCATCTCCTCGGCTGTCTCTCTCTGTCTCAAAAATAAGTAAACATTAAAGAAAGAAAGAAATAGGCACTGCCTCAGCCCCTCATGCTGCAAAGGATTCAAATTGCTACATGGGCAGTAAGGCCTCATTATTGCTTTATAGCCGTTCCTGTCTTGTTTTATATTCTTTCAGTAATGCCTGAAAATGTTTCTTGTTGAATGGTGTGGTAGTGGGATAAAGAGACGTGCAGTGTCCAGGCTCGTAGCAGTGACCATGTAGCATGTGCCCCCTGTAGCACATGCAGGTCAGTGGCAGCAGCAGAGAATAAGGCTTTCTCGTGGTCTGGCTACGGTTGGGTGCAAAAGAACAATTGTTGCTTTACACATGAAATATGACCTTTGGAAAGGGGAAGAGGTGGGGAGGCTAGCCTCCGCCATGGGTTGGGGTAGGCCCGTAAACCACTTGACTTGGCTTTACAGAAAAGGGTGGCCCCTCAAATGCCGGAGGGCTCGTCATCGTCCAGGTGACTTGCATCCCATCTTGGGTTTGGATTTTGAAAGGAAGCTTGGATATTTCCTTAGTCCATCTTCTATATGTGGAAACGAAACCCAAGAGAAATCAAAGTCATGGCAGAGTCTCTTCGTTGCAGTTCTGGTGCATTTCTGGTGACTCCTTCAAATATCACCCATGAAGTCTTTTAAGATACTGTCCCTGAAGGGGCGCCTGCGTGGCTCAGTCGGTTAAGCGTCCGACTTCAGCCAGGTCACGATCTCGCGGTCCGTGGGTTCGAGCCCCGCGTCGGGCTCTGGGCTGATGGCTCAGAGCCTGGAGCCTGTTTCCGATTCTGTGTCTCCCTCTCTCTCTGCCCCTCCCCCGTTCATGCTCTGTCTCTCTCTGTCCCAAAAATAAATAAAACGTTGAAAAAAAAAATTTAAAAAGATACTGTCCCTGAAAAAAAAAAATCACTTCTGTATTGATGACTGTTGACTGGTATGAAGACTGAGTGTCTTCTACCAAAATGTTACTGTTAACATCTTTCTAGTTGGGAGGTAGCATAGAATCTGGCCCAGGAATCCTGGGAGAATATAGTAGGCCCACCCCTGACCACTGGCAGGTCTTGGGCTCCTTTTTAGTCTCTCTGGGCTTCAGTTTCCTCATCTGTGAAATGTGTGAACTAAATCCAATAATATATAAAACAATAGAGTGTCTAGCACGAGGCAAGTGAGTATTAAAACAGATTTTTTTGGGGGCGCCTGGGTGGCTCGGTCGGTTAAGCGTCCGACTTCGGCTCAGGTCATGATCTTGTGGTTCATTGGTTCTAGCCTTGCATCAGGCTCTGTGCTGCCAGCTCAGAGCATGGAGCCTGCTTTGGATTCTGTGTCTCCCTCTCTCTCTGTTCCTCCCCTGCTCATGCTCTGTGTCTCTCTCCAAAACAATAAATAAAGCTTAAAAAAATTAAGCTTTATTTATTGTTTTGGAGAGAGAGACAGAGACAGCACATGCGGGGGAGGGGCAGAGAGAGAATCCCAGCGCAGAGTGTGATGTGGGGCTCGAACCCATGAATGGTGAGGTGAGGTCATGCCCTGAGTTGAAATCAAGAGTCACTTAACTGACTGAGCCACCCAGGCACCCTAAGGCAAGTGACTCTTAATTAAGTGTTAGCCAATATCATTATCCTGTACTTTGTTATTGTATTAATTTTAATGGATCAAAGATCGGAAAAGTATGAAGAGTGAAATGTCTGCCTCTCCCCTCTGCCTACCTGCCATTCAGATTTGTTCCCCACTGACATTTAGTTTCTTCTGTCTCCTTCCAGTGATTTTATATGTAAATAAGCACATGTGAATACATATCCTCCCCACTTTGTTTTCCAAATGGTAGCACCCGGTTCTGACCTTGCTTTTTCTTTTTTTAATTAATAATATTTTTGAGCTTATATACGTATATGTAAAGAGGATTTTACTCCAATCGCTGTCTTGTAATTCATAGAAAGGATTTACTGTAATTTATCGTACTTGACACCTGTTAATGGACATTGAGGTTGATACTCATCTTCCGCGAGCAAACCCTTGGCATTCGTAAGCTTACCGTTTGCAGAGTTAGCTGTTTGTCAGAAGACATTCCATTGCTGTAGTAATCTGGGATTCTGCTGGGGCAAGATGGAGGCTGGGGACTGAGTTGCCCAGCTAATGAATGAGTTCAGCCCGTGGCCCACGACACACACCCTAATGTGGCTTTCTAGTTTGCAGCTCTTCAGGCAATAGCTTTCATAGTAATGAAAATCTGTTTGACTTGTGAAAATGGCCTTGAGAAAAATGTCAGCTGTTGGTTTTGATGACGGAAAGAAATTAGAATGAAAAAAAAGGAGGTAGGGATGGAGGTGATATTAGAAAGGGGGTTTTAGCAAGAAGATAGGAGTTTTGAGATACATTTTAAAGGTGGTCTCCTAAATTCGGCAGGGACTCAATCTCTATGCAAATGAACTCATTCTCTAACCTATATGGAAACCATAAAATGTGATTCATGAACTGTTTTAACGAGAGACAAAACTGAGCAAGATAAAATATTACACATGCCACTGCTGACTAAAGTGTAATTCAAGAGAAAGCCAGAAACCTGGTTGGGTGCTTCTGTGAAGCCACCTGAGGTGAAGATACTTATACAGTAAATAAAGTTTGCTTCTGGAATTTAAAAACAGCAACAACGACGACGACAACCTCATCTTTTGCTATTATTAACCATCCTGCAACAAATAACCTTGGACATATGTTATTTGCATATGCCTGTAGGATTAATTTCATGAAGTAGCTTTGCTGGGTTAAAGGGTATGTGCATTTTAAATTTTGGTAGATGTTGCCAAAAGGCCCTCCAGGGGGGTTATATTCATTTAGAGTCTTCACAACAATGAATGAAAGTGACTTTCCCCCTTACCAAGTCGGTATGTTATCAAACTTCAGGGTATTTGCCAATCTGGTCGATGAAAAGTGCTATTTCTGTGTAGTTTTGATTTACATTTCACTTCTTTTACATGAAACTGGACATGAAAAAAAAATGTTCAAGAGACATTTTAAAACATTTAAAAAAATTTTTTTTAAATTTGTTTTTGAGAGAGAGAGAGGGAGAGAGAGACAGTATGATTGGGGGAGGGCAGAGAGAGAGGGAGACACAGAATCCGAAGCAGGCTCCAGGCTCCGAGCCGTCACCACAGAGCCTGATGTGGGCTCGAACCGATGAACCGTGAGATCATGACCTGAACCAAAGTCAGACTCTTAACCTACTGAGCCACCCAGGCACCCCTCAAGAGGCATTTTTATACATTTTTTCCCCTGAGAACCATTTTTTCATGTTCTTCACTCATTTTTTGTTGCACTGCTTTTATTTATGTGAATTTGCATATATTTTCTTTAAAGAATGAAAGTAATTATCAAAATGAAAACATGTGCATATTAAGTTCAAAAGTTATAGAAGTGAATCAAAAGATAAATGAAGCTTTTTTCCCTCATCTCTATTCTGATTAAATCTGATTTCCAGAGATAACCTTTCTTAAGTTTCTTTTCTGGCTTAAAAAAAATTTTTTTTTAATGTTTGTTTATTTTGGGGAGAGAGAGTGTAGAGGGTGCATGAGCAGGGGAGGTGCAGAGAGAGAGGGGGACAGAGGATCCCAAGCAAGCTCTGCGCTGACTCACGAACTGCAACATCATGATCTGAGCCAGAGTCTGCCTTGTAACCGACTGAGCCGCTCAGGTGCCCCTCTTACAGTTTTGCATTTATTTTATGTGTGTGTGTAAGCATCTATGTGTGTGCTCTTTATTCACAAAGATGGAATCAACTGATACCTGATGTTTACCATTTTGCTTTTCTGATTTGGATGCTTTCTCTCATTTGTATTCATAGAGTCATTTCATTTTTCAATGACTACATTTATTTCAGTGGTCCCTTAAGTACATACATTCACCTCAAGATGATTCACTGGGAAGTGGGAAGAAAATATTATTAGCTCTTCCACTCAGGTTTATCTCATTGAAGAGGAAATTTTTTTTGTGTCTATTTTGTAGCATACACACTATGTTATCAAGGGTATATGTATATAAGTATAAGATAAAATAAAAATAATAATTTATATTTAATTATGTAATTATATATTTAATTGTATTTAATTATATTATGCATAATTATATACAATTATATATAATATAAAACAATAATATAAAAGTAACAGTTATAATGTATATTTAATTATTATAAATAAATATAATAATTCATGTTTTCATATCAGGATTATGTGTTTAAATTATCTTTCTTTTTTTTTTTACTGAAGGAATAGGCTGTAAAAATATTTAGAGATAATGGTTATGATTGATTTAATCAGCCTTTCATTCATAAATATTTAAGTTTTTTACTAGTGATTTTAAAATACGTTCACAAGGGGCGCCTGGGTGGCTCAGTTGGTTAAGTCTCCAGCTTTGGCTCAGGTCATGACCTCATGGTCAAAAATAAATAAATTTAAAAAATTAAAAAATGAAAAAAAATGAAAAAAAAAAGAAATATGGAAAAAATCCGTGGATTCAATATAGTATTGGAATGAAGAAGGCCTTTCAAAGAATGCCACAACTCCAGAACCCATAAATAAAAAGATAAATAAATTTGGTCACCTATTTTGTAAAAATAAATCTATACAGAAAAAAGTTTAATAGAGCTTTTAATAGACTAATTGTTTAATAAAGTTTTTAATAGATTTTTTAAATTCTTTTTTTTAATGTTTATTTATTTTTCAGAGAGACAGAGACAGAGTATGAGTGGGGGAGGGGCAAAGAGAAAGGGAGACAGAATCCACAACAGGCTCCAGGCTCTGAGATGTCAGCACAGAGCCCAACGCAGGGCTCGAACTCACAGTTTGTGAGTCAGACGCCGTAGTCGTACGCTTAACTGACTGAGCCACCCAGGCGCCCCTAGTAGATTTTAAGTTTGATTTAAAGTCAAAACGCAAAGACAACTTGGGAAAATGATTCGCAGCTATAACGAAAAGCAAATTTTCAACTACAGACAGCACTTACGAATCAATGAAAGGCTGAGAACCAGAATGAAAACTAGGCAAACATTTGATCTACAAATGGCCAGATAGTCTTATAAATATTCAACCTGTCACTTAAAGAGATGCAAATTAAAACAAATATCTATCAATTTGGCAAAAAATTAAAAATACTTAATACCCTTTGTTAACAATATTGTGAACAAAGGGAGGTATAAATTTATTTACTTTTTGGAAGATAACTTGTCATATATACCAAAATGTTTAGGATGCAAACCTCTTGATTCAAAAAATTCCATATCCAGGAATTTAACCCACAGATATGTTCACACAAGAGTGCAATTATATATAAATACATAAACACACACATTTCTTTATAGGGATATTTATAATAATAAAAATCAAGAAGTATATTGCTTATCTATTACATAGATACGTAGATATTACATAGATATCTATTACTTATCTATTACGTAGATTGTATCTATTATCTAGATACAATAGATACATAGATATGTATTACTTAGATACATAGGTAACAAAATTTCTGAAAATATAGCTGCTTAAAATCACAGTAACATTTACTATCTTGAGTGGTTTCCACAAGTCAGGAACTTAGGGAAACTTCTACAGGATAGTTGGTCTCCTGTTCTTTCATGGGTCTGCTGGCCTTCACTAGAGCTAAAGTGTCCACATCCAAGCAGGCACATTGGTGCTGGCTTTTGACAAAGGATTTGCTTCCTCTCCAGAGGGCTGAGTGTCCTTGACATGGCAACTGATGTTTTGTATAGAACATGATCCAAGATCAAGAGGAAAGGCACAATGTCTTGTATGGCTTAGTCTCGGAAGTCATTGCCATTTCTACCCTAAGTTTTTTAGAAGTGAATCACCAAATCCAGCCCACACTCAAGGGGACAGAAATTAGGCTCCATCTTGGAAAAAATGAATGTCTAAGAATTTGTGGACATGTTTTATTATTTTAGTTTTTTTATTATTATTTTCTTAAATATTTATTTTTGAGAGAGAGAGACAGAGAGCAGAGGAGGGGCAGAGAGAGAGGGAGACACAGAATCTGAAGCAGGCTCCAGGCTTTGAGCTGTCAGTACAGATCCTGACGCGGGATTTAAACCCCATGAGATCATGACCTGAGCCGAAGTTGGACGCTTAATGGACTGAGCCATCCACGTGCCCCAACCTTTTAAATAACTAATAAGTTGTCCCCATGCTTTTTCTGGTCTAGCATTTTCTCATGGAAATACCTCCTTCATTAGATGATAAACTAACAATAATACTTGGGGTTTTCTATAGATTTAAAAATTCTGTTCTATTGATCCAATTCTCCCTCCATGCGATGCCATGTTGTTTTAATTATTACAGTTTTATAATGTACAATTGACTCATGGACAATGTCAGGGTTAGGGGTGCCAATACCCTGCAAGTTTGAAATCTGCCTGTAACTTTTGGCTCACCCAAAACTTAACACTGATAATCTACTGTTGACCAGAAACCTTACCGTCAACATAACATTAACACATATTTGGTATGTTATATGTATTCTATACTGTATTCTTACAATAAAGTAGGCTAGAGAAAAGAAAATGTTATTAAGAAAATCATAAGGAAGAGAATATAGGTTTATAATACTATACTGTACTGATATAAAAAAGTCTGTGTATGAGTGGATCTGTGCAGTTCAAACCTGTGTTGTTCAAGATCAAGTGTATATTTATACTTGTCATTAGACCTTTTTGTTAATACTTTTTTTTCCTGGCCTAAATTTTAAAACATTAATTCTTTCAAGTAAACTTTGGAATGATTTTTTCTTTTTTTGTCAAGGTGAAAACAAGCAAAAGAAAAAAGAAAGGCAGGAAAAAAGGAAAGAAATTCTGCAGGAATTTTGTTATATTACATCGTATCTTAGAGTAATTTCAAGAGGCTTCATAATTCCCTAATCACCCCTAAAAATAGGTCTTCCTATTTAAGATTTCTTTTATCTCCCTCTATCCCCACTTACACTTTTAAAAATTGTAGTTTCTACTCATTTATTGCTTAATTTATACCTTATTTTTACATAGGAAATCTGTTTTTTGTGCAATTGATTTTAGTCAAACAGTTTACATCTTTTCACACGATTTTAATAGCTTTTTAAGGAAAATATCTTTGAGTTCTTACATCTATAATCATGAATTTTATAAATAATTAGGTATTACATCCAACAGCCTTTCAGTGTTCAACTCTCCTTTTATTCCTGATAAGAATCTTATTTGGTCGTGGCATTATAATTTGTTAATAAAACTCCTTAAATCCATATGCTAATATTACAAAAATTTTTTTTAATGTTTATTTACTTTTGAGAGAGACAGAGACAGAGCATGAGCAGGAGAGGGGCAGAGAGAGAGGGAGACACAGAATCCAAAGCAGGCTCCAGGTTCTGAGCCATCAGTATAGAGCCTGATGCGGGGCTCGAACCCACGAGCTGTGAGATCATGACCTGAGCCGAAGTCGGACGCTTAACCGACTGAGCCACCCAGGCTCCCCTGCTAATATTTAATTTAGCACCTGTACATATATAATCATAAAAAGATTGGCTAGTAGTTTATTTTTTATGCTGTATTTATTAAGTTTAGTATCATTCTTATGATGGCTCTGTAAAATTTCTTTATGGCCTGGGAAAGTATACATAGGATCAAAATACCTGTTTATTAAAGGTCTGAAAAAATTCATCCATGATCCAACTCTTGTTGAATATCCCTCTTATGGCTTCTTTTTCTGAGATATGTTCTATTCATATTGATCACTTTTTTTTCATTACAGAAAAGACATTTATTCTTTGTATAAAATTTGGAAAGAGATACAGAAAAAAGAAGAATCACCCATGTCTATAATCAGATAATCATTGTAAACACTTGTTCCCTTAATTGTGGTTTAAAATACTTGTGTGGGGGTGCCTGGGTGGCTCAGTCGGTTAAGCGCCCAACTGTTGATTTTCACCCCAGGTCTTGATCTCATGGTTCCAGAGTTCAGCCCCACATCGGGCTCTGTGCTGGCAGTGTGGAGCCTGCTTGGGATTCTTTCTCTCTCTCTTCCCCTTCCCGTCTCTCTATCTCTCTCTCTCAAAATAAATAAATAAAAACTTAAACAAAAATTTGTGTGTATAGTTTGAAAAAATTTTATGCATTTGTTTCTTTGTAACCACCACTGATACCAAAATGTAGAATATTCTTTTTAAATTTAATTTTAATTCCAGTGTAGTTAACATACAGTGTTATATTAATTTTTTTTCAGTTTTTAATGTTTACACTTCTGTCTGTGTAGAAATATGCTATAATAAGTTTTATGCCATTGCAAATATATTTGATGAAGCCCCATTATATTTTTAATATTGGTAAGCTGGTAGAACAAAAATGCTAGTAATTAGTGTTAATCAAATCTTGTGCTCACTGAGGGCACCAGAAAAAATAAGGAATTTGGGGATGGCGACAGTGAAGAAAAATGTTGTAGCAGAATCTATTTCTGTTGGCTGAAAATTAGAGACCATTAATAGAGAAAATAGTTGGCTGGGCATCTGAAAAGATTGAACATGGTCTTTTTTTCTATCTTTATAAAGATCAAATAGGATTTGAACCAGGTAGATCATGGAAAAATTATACTCCTTTAAAAATGAAGAATTTCGGGGGTGCCTGAGTGACTCAGTTGGGCAAATGACCAAGTCTCAATTTTGGATCAGGTCATGATCTCACGGTCATGAGATTGAGCCCCGCATGGGGCTCTCCCCACTCTCTCTCCTTCTCCCCCTGCCCTTCCCCTGCTTGTGCTGTCTCTCTAAAAATAAATAAATAGAGTAATTAATTTAAAAAATTAAATTAATTAAAAAATGAAGGATGCAGAATTTCATTTAAATTATAAATATAATTGTTTTCCTCCCTTAATGTTTTTTTTTAAAAGCACTTTGCTATTTTATTACAGGTATACATTATAATGCAAACTGCGTACTCCCTCTGAAGTTCTTACTTGAGTATTTGAAGTTGTTTCCACTTTTGCCCCTAATATTAGATAAAATGCTAAAATGAGCAAGATGGTACATTTACTATTAGGGAGAAATTTTCTTCATTTTTATACTCACTCAATGGGGATAACAGTCTCCAATGTGTCAGCACAATGATATAGGGACAGGAAACAACGAAAGAATGTGGTTTGATCTTTGTTAAGTGGTTTCTATTATACTTGGGGAGTCCCTCAAATGATATATATGTGCATATGCTCAGAAACCAAGACTTTCCTTCTCTTTATTCTCTTAAAAATGTGTCACTTCTTTGTAAAATAAGCTAGTTTCTAAGCTGTTTCATATGTTTCATGAAATCTCTTCGGAAAGCTAGAAAAACCAGAATTCTATTAATTTATTATGAATGACAAGAGAACTAATAAAAATAAAAAAACTGGGGCGCCTGGGTGGCTCAGTCGGTTGGGCGTCCGACTTCGCCTCAGGTCACGATCTCGCGGTCCGTGAGTTCGAGCCCCGCGTCAGGCTCTGGGTTGATGGCTCAGAGCCTGGAGCCTGTTTCCGATTCTGTGCCTCCCTCTCTCTCTGCCCCTTCCCCGTTCATGCTCTGTCTCTCTCTGTCTGAAAAATAAATAAACGTTAAAAAAAAATATTTAAAAAAAATAAAAAAACTCCCTTCATTCTTTGTTCTGTTATTTTGTTCTTTGATTTTAGGTAGCTGTATTAACCCAAGGAAATCTTTTTGATACTTTTGCAATATGAGATGTATAATAAAGTATTTATATCTTCCCATGTTTCAGAGCCCTAAAGCCTATACTTTGAAATTTTGAGTAGGCAATTTTTGCACCAGCAATATATCTTTCTTTTTCTGGACTAACCGTATTGGAAGCTGACTTTTCTCTGTCCTCGGAAGTATGGCTACTAAACTTTATGAATTAAATTTAATACTACAAGCCAAAATATCTGTGTTTTTCTGCTTTCTGCAGCCATAAAAATATTACTGGTGGAATTACGTGGGAGTCAAGCCTTAGGCTCTGAATGTCACTTTGTTTCTCCAACTTGGAGATGTTTCATTTTCAATTAGATTGAAGCACCTACAATACAGGCAGAAGAACTTATTCAGAAGTAAAAATTACAGCTACAAGCTTTCTCTTCAAGGTGAAAAACTGTCTTTGCTGAACTGTTCTGTTAACATTGTTTTATATAAGAAATTGGAAAAGCTGTTTTTCTGTTTATTTCATTTTTAAAAATTTTGTTTTAAATTTAGTTTTATTTAGAATAGTCTAGGAGCGCCTGGGTGGCTCAGTCGGTTAAGTGTCCGACTTTGGTTCAGATCATGATCTCAAGGTTGGTGGGTTCGAGCCCTATATCGGGCTCTGTGCTGACAGCTCAGAGCCTGGAGCCTGCTTCGGATTCTGTGTCTCCCTCTCTCTTTGCCCCTCCTCCGCTCATGCTGTGTCTCTCTCTGTCTCTCAAAAAATGAATAAATGTTAAAAAAGAAGTAAAAAAAAGTGCTTTGAATTCTTATGTATGACTGTGCATATGTGGGAATAGTAATACAGTTTTCTGCAGTTCATCGTCAGACTCTGATCTTGAAATGAAAATCTTTAGTAAGCTTAGTAAGTTTAGTAAGAAAGTAAATTCAGTAAGAAGGCTAAGATGTGAGGACAGTGGTTAACAGAGATTAAACAGTGGTCTTAGATTTTGAATTGTAGGACAATAATGACGATTGAGCCTTGATATTGCTAAACAAGAAAATTTGTACTGTATCAAGTAAGATGTTTTTCCTTTTCTGTGACTATATTCTGATACACAAATTCATTATTCATATTTTCTAAAAGGAAATTCATTATGCATATCTATATTTTGAAAGTTTCTTTATTTTGAGAGAGTGAGAA
Organism: Felis catus; assembly: GCF_018350175.1. Classification (NCBI taxonomy): domain Eukaryota; kingdom Metazoa; phylum Chordata; class Mammalia; order Carnivora; family Felidae; genus Felis; species Felis catus. The sequence continues at coordinate 103,874,339 of NC_058368.1, read as the reverse complement.
TGAGAGAGAGAACACACATGTGTGCATGAGTGGAGAAGGGGCAGAGGGGAAGAGAGAGGACCCCCATAGGCTCTGTGCTGTCAGCATAGGGCACACCGGGGGGGTTGAAATCATGAACCTCTAGATCATGACCGAAGCTGAATCCAAGAGTCAGAGGCTTTATCGATTGAGCCACCTAGGCGCCCTTGCGCTACCTATCCTGGATGGCGTTATATTTGTAAGCAATCCTGCGAGACCGGTGAGGCCTTAGTCTCAGTATCCCAAACTCACACCCAAATTCCTTTGAGCTGTGAGTCTTTAGTATCTATTAGTGAGTTCCTCTCTATTTCCAACTCTTGGAGGCTTTCCTTTCTTGTCCTCAACAAGTAAATATGTTTACATATCTGTATCTTTGTCTTTAATCTAACATTTAAGTACTAGCTGCTGGAAGGGGGAGATCTTTTTTTTTTTAATTTTTTTAATGTTTTTTATTTATTTTTGAGACAGAGAGAGACAGAGCATGAGCAGGGGAGGGGCAGAGAGAGAGGGACACACAGAACCAGAAGCAGGCCCCAGGCTCTGAGCTGTCAGCACAGAGCCCGACGCGGGGCTTGAACTCACGGACTGTGAGATCATGACCTGAGCTGAAGTCGGACGCTTAACCGACTGAGCCACCCAGGTGCCCCTGGAAGGGGGAGATCTTAACATGCTGTCAGTGTATCATCTTGGCCTGGATACTTTCTTTTAATGTCAGCAAAATGAGTTCCATTTTCCTGTAGTGCAGTTTACTTGTTAGATCTTTAAAAAGGCTTTTCCCGTTACAAGGGGGCGTCCTAGGAGGCATGGAATTTAAAATTTAGGCAATAAAATAAATCCGTTTTTCTCTAGAGGCAGTTCTGTACCACATGTTCTTTCAGTGTTGAAATTTAATTGCCTGTAACTGCTGACTTCCGGTAACTATCGGCTGGCTGTTTCCAGGTTTGGTTCCAGGCCTAGTAGTGACCCCCAAGCTTCCTGAATGTGCCTGCGTGTATCACAAAATACTCCGTGGAAAGAGGTGAGCACTAGGATGGAGTATTTATATTTTTCATTAGAGGGAACTAATTCTTTGGGAGTGGGGCCGATTTACATTTTACCCGTTATGTAAAGAGTTTCACGTGGAAACACGAGTTAATTGGCCCCGTATTTCTGATGTCTTCCAGCCGTGTGTGGGGACTCTTTATAGATTGAATCCCAAGCAGCTGCCCTGTGACCCATCTTTTAAATCTGGCTCTACTTTCTTCTTCTGGTTTTAAGTCATTTTGCTATGAAGCCTACAGTTTAATGAAAGGAAAATATCATCAGTAACTTTTGCCAAAATGGATGTGAAGACTCTTTGAACTGTGGACCGTCCTTGTAGTTTTTTCCTTGTAGCAGTTGGTGTAATGCAATCTTATCATTCCATTAATAATATGTTATGCATGGTCACATCCCTGCTTAATTAGACTTGCAGTTTTCAATTAACAGCATTTTTTGATGATACATTATTATCCTTATTAGTGAGGTCGTAGGCTATATTATAACAAAGACTGAAGACTCTATTGTCAGCATAATCTTGAAAGAACCATTTAACTTTATGAAATGTATCTGGTGAAGGAACTTCATACTTTATTTGATGTATAATTTGACCCCCATAAAGAACCAAATGATTCTTTTTTCCCTCCCCTTCTTAGAATAAAATGTCCAGCAATTCAGATGGTATGAATATTTCTCTCAGTTAAAGTGAATAACATTGTCAGAAAATGGAATCTGAATTTTTAAAAATTGAGTAGATGAGCAGTCAGATATTCTTATTCAGCGATTTATCATGTCTTGAGATGAAATTTATAGTTCTATGTGAAACTGATTAAGTCCATTAGATTTTAATTATTGTTCCAAAATCAATACTCTTCCGAGCTTCAGGGAATATTCCATTCACTCATCTCAATAAGGGGGTGGATTTGGGATGGACATATTCTTTTAGTTGATACTGAAAGCACGTTACATTTTTTTTAATGTTTATTTATTTTTGAGAGAGAGAGAGAGAGAGAGAGACAGAGAGAGACAGAGAGAGAGAGAGACAGAGAATGAGCAGGGGAGGGGCAGAGAGAGAGGGACACACAGAATCCAAAGCAGGCTCCAGGCTCTGATCTGTCAGCATAGAGCCTGATGCAGGGCTCAAACCCACAAACTGGGAGATTATGACCTGAGCCCAAGTTGGAAGCTTGACCGGCTGAGCCACCCAGGTACCCCTGAAATACTATTTAGTTTAGATTCTTGTAGTTCTTTGTTGTGTTTTTTTGTTTGTTTGTTTGTTTTTCCTTGCTCCTACTGGTTTTTTTTTCCTACTGTTCAAATATAAAGAAGTCAAAACCTATAGGGATCAGAAGAGATTTGTGACAAGGTTCTATCTAAACTACCCAGCAGCTATTGAATGATTGATTTTGCTTCATTTTGTCTTTCCAACTTGGGAGGCGAGTGATCTGACCCTCTGAGAGATTTACTAGGGGCCTGCACGGTGTGGTGGGAAAGGTTAGTCAAGTGTGGGTACTTCTCTATAGTTCTGCTTGCTTTAAATGACAGGGTCACGTTTCAAGAGAGTGGTCAGTTCCACTGTTGCTCTTACAAGTTGTTATGTTTCCTGAAATGTAACCAGCCTTGTGGCCTCTGTCACTTCTGGCTGACTTCTGTTAATTTTAGTTGTGTTTGAACTTTGTATAAATTAAATCATAACGTGTGTTCTTTCATGTCTGGCTTTCCCCCACCAGTATGACATCTCCTGGGGTTTGTTCTGTGTGGTAGTAGAAGTATGCTGTATAGCAGAGGTTGGCACACTTCTTCTGTAAAGGTTTAGTTAGTAAGTATTTTCAGCCTTGTAGGCTCTACGTTGTATGTTGCAGCTATAGGACTCTGCAGCCTTAGACAATACCATAAATGGGCATGGGTGGATTTGATCCACGGGCTATAGTTTGCTGATCCCTGTGGCACAGTGTTTTATTCAGGGGCACCTGGGTGGCTCAGTCGGCTGAGCGAACTTCTGACTTCAGCACAGGTCGTGATGTCACAGTTCGTGAGTTCAAGCCCTGCATTGCGCTCTCTGATGACAGCTCAGAGCCTGGAGCCTGCTTCAGATTATGTGTCTCCCTCTCTCTCTGCCCCTCCCCCACTCATGCCATGTCTCTCTCTGTCTCTCAAAAAGAAATAAACATTTAAAAAAATTAAAAAAATTAAAAAAAAGACTATTCCACCGTTTATATTGTTAATGCATGTTTGGATTGGTTTTGGCTTTGAAAACTTATGCATAGGCTGCTGTGAACATTCTCATATATATGTCTTTCATATATATATATATATATATACATATATGTATATATATATATATATATATATATATATATATATGCTTTTATGTTGAAAAGTTGTCAGATAATAGGGATTCATATGTTTAGCTTTGGCAGGTACTGACAGAATGTTTTCTGAAGTGGTTTTACTAGCTTACACTCCCATTGCTAGTGTTCCTGATGATTGAAGTCTTCACTAACGTTTGGTATTGTCATTTAAAAAATGTGATATTGTAGTGGTATCTCATTTTCCTTATGATGAATTATGCTAAACATCTTTTCATGTACTTATTAGGCAATCTGGAGAATATATACATGTACATACATGCATATATATACACATACATACACATGCATATATATATACACACACTCCCAAAACGCACACACACACACACACACACACACACACACACACACACCCAAAATACCTATTCGAGAGTTTTTGTTCAATTTTTGAAATTTGGCTTTCCTGTCTTTTTCTGGTGGATTTGTAATATTTCTTTATATATATTCTAGAAGTGAGTTCTTGGAAATGAATATTGCAAATATCTTTTTCCACTTGTTGGCTTGCCTCTTTCACTCTTATAATGGTATTTTTTGCTGTAGTGACTTTCTTTTTTGTAATGAAATTAAATTTGTTACTGTTTTTCTTTATGTTCCTTCCATATCCTATGTAAGTAATCTTGATTTACGCTAATATCCTAAATATATTCTGTGTTAGCCCCAAGAAGCTTTATTATTTGTCTTTTATATTCAGAGCTATGATCTAACCTGAACTGATATATATATATATATTTGGTATTATGATATATGTAGTATTATGGTTTCAATAGTAACTTTTTTCCTATGTGGATATCCAAAGATCCAACATCATTTATTCTAAATATTGTTTAACTGTATTGCATTGTGATGGCACTTATCGGACCATATATGTATACGCTGGTTTCTGGACTCAGTTTTGTTGATCTGTTGTCTTTGGGCCAATAATGCACTATTTTAACTGTTATAATTTTGCCACTTATTTTTAATTAAAAAAATTTTTTTTAACGTAAACTCTATGAACAACGTGGGCTCGAACTCAGGACACCAAGATCAAGAGTCACATGCTGATTGACTGAGCCAGCCAGGGGTCCCAATTGTTATAATTTTATAGCTTATCTTAATACGTCCTATATCTTCTGCTATAAACCCTCCAATGTGGTTTTTCTTCTCTAAAATTGTCTTTGCTACTCTTGTCCCTAGTCTTTTATTTTAAATGTTTATTTATTTATTTTGAGAGAGAGAGCAGGGGAGGGGCAGAGAGAAGGGGAGAAAGAGAGAATACCAAGCAGTCTCCCACATTGCCAGCACAGAGCTCGACATGGGGCTCGAACCCAAGAACCATGAGATCACGACCTGAGCTGAAGTCAAGAGTTGGACACTTAACCGACTGAGACACCCAAGCGCGCACCTTTGTTTTTTTTTATATTCATCTTAAAACACCTTTTTAAGTTTCCACACACTGTCTTTCTGAAATTTTGATTATGATTGTATTGAATCATTAGATCAATGTGGGGGCGAATGATATCTGTCCAACACTGAGACTCTAATCCACGAATATTGTGTCATTTCACACTATCCTCTTATCTTTTTAAGGATCTGTAATATCTGTAGGAACATCTCCCATTTCATTTCCCACATTGGTAATTTGTGCCTTCCATTTGCTCGTGTCCCATTCTTTCCTCGTTCCTTCTGAGATTCTAATCATATGTATGTTAGAACATTGAAAGATGTGTTCCTCGGTATCTGATGCTCTTTTCTGTATTTTCCTTCCATTTTTCTGTTCATGATTCAAGCAGACATTCCTGCAGACCTACCTTCCATTTTGTCAATGATCCTTTTTGTTCTTTTTTCATATGCTATTAAATTTGCCTGTGGAATCTTTAAATTTGGTTATCAATCAATCAGTCAATCAATCAGTCAATCAGTCGTCTTCAGTGAGACTGCTGCAAGTTCCAGGCCACTGCTTTGAGTTTGGCTCATTTCTCATGCAGTGAGTCAGAAAATGGTATGGGGGTAAACGTGGAGGCTAATGCCAAAATTACCTATGACACACGCACCACATTCCTTTGCTGTCTGGGATTTAGTCCTTCAAGTTCTGGCTCACCTACTTGATCTCTAAGGACTCCCAATATCTCTTTTGTGTATTTTATCCATCTTTTATACTTGTTTTCATTGAGAGGGTTAGTCTAATCCAAATGACTTTGACATATTGACTGCATACTTCTAAAACAAAAGTATTTGTTTCCATTTATTGTTGGATTTGGCCAATTCTCTTAGTGGAATAGGAGCCAAATCCAGTTTGCCACAGTTGCAAGGCATTTTCTTCTTTTATTTCCCCTTCTCTTGTAGAGATAGGCTCCCGGAAGACTTTCGGATGGATAAGATGTTTTTCAGGTTTTGGCATTGTCACTCGTGATTGAGATGTTTGTTTTGCAGTCAGCTCTGTCTTATTTTCTACTCATTTTATGACTTTAAGCCTGTACTCGGGAGCGATCATAACTTATATCATGCAGTGCTTATCATTTATAAACCACATTGTAATACATTATCGCATTTAGTCCTCAGAACAACGTCCTGTGAAGCAGCTGGTATCACAACCTCTCTTTAGCAGTTGAGCAAACTCAGGCTGAGTTAGGTTAAGGGCTTTGCTCCAAATCACAGTCAGCAGGTGACAGATTAAGGGCTGAAATCCCTGCCTTCCACCGCATGCTTTCCCCATCCTGTTCTTACCCTAATGATGACCCGGCAATTGGGTAGAAAGTGAAGCTACAGATATAATTAAAACAGTGTTTACTCTCAAGGACTTCCAAGTTTGGTGGGTTACACCGCATTGCGCTCCAGGAAGTTGCGTGGTTATTTTTCAAAAATGCCAACGCTAAAATATTCTCAAGCTTTAGCAATTCTGCTAAAATCCTGGGTAATAAAGACAGGAGTAGAATAGACAAGAGGGAAGCCAATGTCGGAAGTTGGGGGAAGGCAGAGCCAGGATGTGCTCTACTTACATTTTTGCAGAATAATGATTCCTGCGTGGCTTCGGGGGAAGTAGGACTAGTCATGTACATTTCAAATGAGAATTCTCTTCTATACAACTCTTAGCAATTTAGGGAAACCTACGTCATCTTGACATTTTTCAAATTGTTTAATGCTTGTGGGTCTTTTCCTGTTAATTTATGAGACATGAGAAAAAAAATTAAGAGATGAGTCTTCGGTGCCTTCATTAGGGGAGATGCCCCCCAGAAAAGAGCAGACAAGGTTAGAAACAGACCCAGGCTTGCTCATGTACATGTACAGAGCGACATGAGGCTTGTCTGTATGTCCCTGGGGACACGCTGTCTCCCTAGGTGTATTTGGAGTTATATGTGGGCATGTTTCATGTGTCCTTGACCTTCACAATGACCTTGATAGGGGGCACCGCTGTCATGTAGTTCCCCAGGGGCCTTGACATGGTGGGGCTTAGACGCCGTATTAAAGAGTTTTGGATTTTACTCTGCCAGCAGTGATGAGTAAATGGAGGCTGCAATCATTGTTGAGGGAAGATTAACCAGGTGGTGGTTTAGGGTGACTTTCAGAGGTAGAGGCTGGAGGCCAGGCACCAGGTAAAAAAGGTTTTACAAGAAACCCGTATAAACAGAAGCCAAGAGTTCTATTAGAATGTGCAGGTGGAGAGGGAGGGTTGGTTATGTTTGCATCACATCCCTCCTACAGCATTTGTGTGACGTGGGAGAGAGGGATGTGTTTCATATTTGGGGGCATTAATGAGGGGAGGAGTGAGGCAGTGAGACAGAGGAGCCATTTAGCTAACAGGCCCAGTGCAGAGGGAGGAAGTCTTTATAGCCAACCTACCTGATGCTCATTAGACTCTTGACTGTGAATGGAAATATTCTGTTCTTTATATATTTTGTTAATGTCTACTTTTGAGAGAGAGAGAGAGAGAGAGAGTGCAAGCAGGGGAGGGGCAGGAAGGGAGGGGGACACAGAATCCAAAGCAGGTTCCAGGCTCTGAGCTGTCAGCACAGAGCCCAATGCAGGGCTCGAACCCATGAACCGCGAGATCATGGCCTGAGCCGAAGTTAGGAGCCGAAGTCGGATGCTTCACCGACTGAGCCATCCAGGCATCCCAATTCAGTTTATTTTTAAGAGCAAGCCCAGTACGATTTTCTAGACAGGCCATCCTCTAGATAGCAACTGCCTTTTACGAGCTCTTTTTCCCCATTCCCAACTCAGCGTATGCAGCTTTCATACTTTAATCTTCCAAAACAAAAAGTCTCAAATGTACAAGTGAAAAAAAAAATCCAAGCTGTTGACAGAGTCTTAACTAATTGGCGCGACTTGCATACAGCTGTGTGAGTTCAAAAAAGCTCTCCTGTATGTAGATGCAGGGCCCTGTGCATAAGACTCTGTACATTTATTTCCTCAGAACGAACCTAGGTGCCACCTCTTGGTGAACACACCAGCACTTCATTCGCATATCTTACAAAAAAAAGAGAGACTGTTTGCGGTCTAACGGCACTGTGCATCCTGTATTCAGACCACACAGTCTCTGCTCCATTGAGGAGAGTCCTTCCATCCATGATGTGTACCACACTACTGCCTGGCCTCCCTAAGTAGCTTCATGCAGAGTGCTCCAAAGTAAGAGCCTGTAAACCAACCCGAGGTGGGGAGACAGAGTCCTGACCAGGCTTAGTTAGACGTGTTCGCCTGCTCTGCTTACTGTTCGTATCTCACTTTATCTACGCGGATGATTTTGGTGGGCGGGAAGGCAGGGGCTGCTGCAGCACCTGTCTTCATGATGTTATATCCCCTAGTGTCCGTCCTTGTGCCATACTCCTAGTAGGTACTCAGTAAATATTTGTGGATTGAATTGATGGGACTTGGCAGATATATCCAGAAGCAATAGTCTTCATTGTGGAACGTAGTGTATGTTATTGATGAGCCGATATGTTTCTAATTCAGCCACACAAATATCTCTTAATTACATAGAATGATCCCTTATTTTAATCTGGATTTTTTTTTGCAGTTGTTGTAACAGGTGTGTTTCAGCAGAGAACAGCTTCTAGCAATTGCAGTTACTGCCGTATTTGGTATCTGTGGCAAGGGAAGCCCTCCACATTCTGACAAAGGCTAGGGCTCACAGTAGTTGAGTTTTAAAAATCTTTTTTAGAGAAGTAGATTATACTCAAATGCCTTGCTTGTATTCCAACAGAGTGTGGGTGGACCTGGGACCATAGCCGTGTGCAACAGAAGCCCTCCACGTGCACGTTGGTTGATTTCTAATTGCACGGCTGCCCATCAGCTTAGTGTTAATGTACATAGGTGTATCTGTGTGTATGGGAAGACATGTTTGCGTTTAGCACTATCCGTACAGTTGTATAGGTGGTCAATATGGCTTAATAAGAATTGGGGGGAATTCTTCAGTTCTGTTATTGTTACTAGCTTACAAGGTTCTCACGAACTCCTCACTCTGTTTTCAGTGTCTACAGGAGAAATTCTGAACAGAAACAGAGCTTCAGTGCATTGGGAAAAGCATCATTTTGTTTTCTTTTTGTAAATTTTCCTTTCTTGTGGTTGGAAGTTAAGGGCTGGAGCAGGGGGTGCCCGGGATGTGAATAACCAAGATGCAGTTGTGTGGGCGTGGGAATTCAGGTCCTGTTCTGGACTTGGTGTCATGGAGGGGTCAGTTTGGTTTGCAGACGCTGAGGACACCTCTGAAGGATTTTTGTCTCCATGAGGTGGTCTTACTTCTGAAGTTTCACTTTTCAGCAGAGCAGGTCTTTAATTTAACTTCGGTTGGGTCTGCATAATCTGAGAACGTTGACTATTCAGCTTCTGGAAAATGTATGTTTAAGAGCATGGACTTCAGAGTTCAAGTCTTGACTGCACAAATGAAGAGCCTATGATATTGGGCAAGTTCACCCTTTAAGCCTAGGTTTGCTCACCTATCAACCTGAGGTTATTAACAGCAGCTGCGGGAAAGTTCAATGAGAGATTAAATGCTTATCTTAGGATCTGGCACTTAGTAACTGCTCAATAAATGCTAACCTTTATTGTTTCTAGTAAATCTGCTGGCTCTTATGGCACTCATCTCCAATGGCAGAGATATCAGATCATTTCACAGATAGCATTTTCAAGAAATAAACGACACGGGTTTGTTCAGCGTTAGAAATGTTGCGTAAGATTTGACTGATCTCCCTTTTCAGCCAAGAAGTAGCTCACACAAAGCATGTGGTAGAGAGACACGTGGGCTGTATTTCTCAATCAGAATTTGAGTCCATTCTAAAGTGAGGGGAAAAGATAACCTGTGTGTTGATGTAGTGGCATTGATTCAGCACAGATACGTGAACAGCCAGCAAATGCAATCAGAGCTCATGCAAATCACACCTCTGGTGCAGCATGTTAATGACGACTCTTCTATAAGTAACACTTATTTCAGGGTCCTACTTATTCTCATTAAACGAGCCTGTGGTTGTTTGCATTCCTCAGAAGGGAAAACTGTCAGTAGCAGCTCTGAGTCATGCTTCATGCAACATCTACACCTGTTTCTTTGATTTGATTGAATATATGTATTTAAGGAACTGGAGAGGTTTTGACTTTCAAATAAATGAGTTAAATGCCCTTCCTTAAAAATCACATTGGTAACATGGTTCACAGTTATCTGGAGAGAGCTTTAGAAGATGTTGAGATGTGAGTGCTCATTTCTTTGTAGAACCTAGATTTTCATTTGGCTGGAGTCCCCTATGCACACCGCCCCCCCCCCGCCCCCCCAATCTAAAGGAAAACTGGTAATGGAATTGAAATCAAGTCTTTTGATTTTGCTTTGGACATGTGCTGGTGTACTCATTTTCTTTGGATTCTTAGGGAACTAACTGTAAATGTTTAAGCTCTGATCTCTCAGTTTGAGTTAGTAACCAGAAATTAGAATATAGGTGTAAATATCTACCCTGGAGACTGGAGGTTTGAGAAGTTGTGTACATCATGTCTCTTCTGCTCTCAACTCAAGCAGATTACTACTTGCTAAAAATGGGAATTTGAGTTGAACTTGACTTCAAGAGACGTCAGGTACTGACTGTCCAGAGAGATCCCTTGTGTAAACCCACACTTCTCTGGAATGGAAAATCTGTATTATCTTTGGCCCCCTGAAATAAAACCAGTTATTTTGATCCAGAACTCTGAAATCTAAAGATTTAGGCTTTGAGCACCCTTTCTCATATCCTCTTTAATAAACTTACAAACGACTTTGGAAAATGCGAATTTTCCAGTGGGAGTTGGTGAGTATTCTGACTCAGAAGCCATTATGTCCATGCAAAGATAATGCATTTTAGTAAGAGAAGCAATGAGTGACACTTTTCGTTTTTTGTGTGTGAGATTAGTCAAAGGTCGGTGTGAAAAAATGTTTCTAAGAGGTTTTTCACGGGAAGCAGAACAACTTAGTTTCTGAATATTCAAGGTGATGTGCTGCGAGGGAAAAAACATTCTACCCTTTCAGAGGAAATGTGTGTGAGGTCATTTTCCTAACCTTGCTGAACTCCAGCATATCAGGGGCAATGTCATAATTAAAAACTCATTTCACAGCAGCTGATTAGGCTTTGATTCACAATTACTCTGTCTTTCAAAAGTCTCCTCTATCTGAGCATTTTGAAAATATGATGGCTTCATTATTTGTTATATTTCCAAAGTTAGAGCTTCAAAGGAGCTGCAAAAACTTTCTCAATCATCTAGAAAGTCATGAATAAAACATGCATACCCAGAATTTTAAATTAAAGTAATTAGGCCACATTAGAATCTTAAAAAAAAAAAAAGATTTAACATCCATGTCAATGTGGAGAAAGATGCCCTTCATTAAATTACATCTTCTTCCTGTCCAACATTTTAAACTGCCACTTTTAATGTAACATTAGAAAAATAATTACTGTGATTAAGATAATTTTAAAAAGTAAATGTTAGAAAATCCGGACCACAACGTTTTCAGAGTATCCATTCCAATAAAATTTTTTTCTATAAATTATTTGAAATTAACAAAACAGCATCCTGACATTCTTTTGCCAACGTTGTGAGTCCAATTTAATGAGTGCAAACGGGAGGCCGATACTTAATTCAAGGCTGGGGAGCTCCAGCAAGACTTAGACTATGTGATAAAAGCATCTAAGGATAGGGTGTTGAAACATTATAGCTCTTTGAGAGGCAACTCTCTAGGTCATGGTGGGAAGCTAAATCTGAGACGTGGGAGTGCTCATTCAGTAGACTTTCAAGTTTAGGGAAAATGCTTGCAGACCAAGAACGATGGAGGTGGCTCCAATGAAGGAAAATGGAGACAGGTAGAGGAAATCCTGTGGCTTAAGTATCACACAGCCGTGTTTCTATGGTAAACGTCTTCTGATAGATAGTTTATTAAATCTATCTTGCCCAAACTCTGCCTCTTGGGTCATTTTCCCATGGGTGGAGACACCTCTGTTACTGTAATGAGAGTCAAGGGAAACACGGAGTTCGTTTTATCCTATAGCATAATTTTACCTGTTAGCATAAAAACAAACTGCCAGTGATGCCAGCCCGGGATGGCACACTGAGAGTCACTGAGCTAGAGCAATGGCTTTTAACCCTGTCTGCATGTTACATTCGCTTGTGCAATGCTCTGGACCTTCTGATTTAATTGGCCTGGGGAAAGGTCAGGTCATCTGTAGGCTTAAAATCTTCACAAATGATTCTTTTTTTTTTTTTTAATAAAAAAAATTTTTTTTTAACATTTATTTATTTTTGAGACAGAGAGAGACAGAGCATGAACAGGGGAGGGGCAGAGAGAGAGGGAGACACAGAATCGGAAACAGGCTCCAGGCTCTGAGCTGTCAGCACAGAGCCCGACGCAGGGCTCGAACTCACGGACCGTGAGATCATGACCTGAGCCAAAGTCGGACGCTTAACCAACTGAGCCACCCAGGCGCCCAAAATCTTCACAAGTGATTGTTAAAAAAGATTTTTTGTAATGTTTATTTATTTTTGAGAGAAAGAGAGACAAAGTGTGAGTGGGGGAGAGGCGGAGAGAGAAAGGGAGACACAATCCAAAGCAGGCTCCAGGCTATCAGCTGTCAGCGCACAGCCCGACGTGGGGCTCGAACTAACGAGCCTCGAGATCATGACCTAAGCCGAAGTCAGATGCTTTAACCGACTGAGCCACGCAGGTGCCCCTTCACAGGTGATTATAATGGGCAGACAGGATTGGGAACATTTGAGTCTGAGGATCGACATCGTAATTAGGCCCCAATAAAACATGGGGAACTTCACTAGACTTGAAGTTCCAGGAAATGTCAGTCTGGCCTGCTTCTGCACACCTTGGCTATCTGGGATGCGTCGGGGCGAGTAGCGTTAGATGACCAGTTTATGCCAAATGGTTGCTGTTTGCACCTGTGTAGATGTACAGAATTGTCAGCCTTGGGTCTGTCAGTACTTCTGGAGCAGTCTGGGTTTCCAGAGGAGTTAGGCCTTGCCTTGGTGTGTCTGAAAGGATTGAGTGACTTGGTCCATCAAGTGTTTGGGTACAATGTATTTCTCCAGCATCTTCTTGCAACTCTGCAAGGACCTGCATTTTGTTGTGTTTCTCCCTTTAGTGGGTGAGAGTGCAGGTATCTAGCTAGTACCCAGTAAGCCATCAAAGTCCTCCAAATTTGGCAGTCATGTCTCTGAGAGAAACCAACTGAAGCTTAGGGGGGAGGAGCTGGGGAGCGTAGATGTGGGAGAGACTTCCTCCAGCCACACCCCAGTCTGGGCTTCCCTTCCTGGCCGCAGGTCACTGTGACCCAGCTCTGCCAAGGACTGGGGCAGACTGGGGTGAGTGTGGGGGAGGGGAAGCTCCTGCCTGTTGGACCATAATGGCCACTTCCTCCCACCTCTGGGCCTTTGGGTGTGAGGTATGCACTGACTGTTCATGAGAGGACACAACTTCTGTCAGCAGTGACCAACCATCCTGTTTTGCTTAGGACTGTCTGAGTTTTAGTGCTGAAAAGTCCAGCATCTCGGGAAATTCCTCACGCCAGGCAAATCAGGGCTGTCGGCCACCCCTGTGTAAGCCTAAATCTGAGTCCCCGCCCTCTACTTAGCTTTAATTCATCTGTAAAAGGGAGATGGTAATGCAGGTTGTGGTGAGGGTTCAGTGCCAACACAGAGAGAACTCGCTGTTCCAGGCCCAGTGCCCAAGGAATAGCTGGGGTTTTCTAGTCCTGTAGGATAGGCTGAGGAAACTGCGCAAAGGATATCTTCTCACTTCCTATGACAAAATCAAACAAGAGCCCTAGGAAGCCTTACAAAAGACCAAGGAGGTTTTAAGGATGAAAGAGCTCGTATCCCTTTAAGAGGAGCATGGAGGATGACGTCATCACAGAGGCGTAGAATCCGGACCGGCGAAGGTTGTAGGAAAGTGTTCAGGTAGCAAGACAGTGAGAAGCAGGAAAGCACGAATTACGTGTAGGGACTATTTCAGGTTATATGGCTGGAACAAATAATTGTAGTAGCTGATGAAGTTAGAAGGGCACACTGGAGGCCTTAAAGTCGAGGGAAAGGATTGCTTCATTTAGTGCACGATCGAGATTATTGAAGTTTTGTGTGTTTTTTTGTTTTTGGCAGTATGAGAATACAATAAGGACAGGGAAGAATACAGAAGAAATAATTCTGAAAGAATTCATGGGCATTTTCTTTCAAGTCAAGACTGATTCCAAGAACAGGTGCTAAATATTTTCCAAGTGATTTTCAAAGTGGAAAGAAATGCCCTTGAGAAGCTGTCTTATTAAATATGTGCTTACAGACACTGGAAATCAAGGACACTCTATTCTCCTCCCTTTAGTAATCACTGGAAGGGCTTCCTCTCCCCAAAAAGCTATCAATTTATGAGGTGTCAGACCATCATTTCAATGGTATTCATTCCATTTCAACTATGTGCCCAGGAGCACGTCATGCAGGGAAGATAGAAAATGATGCATCAAAGGCACATCTCCTGCCCGCCAGCAACCCAGTGTGGTTGGGGGAAAAGGCTGATCCACGCGTAGAAATTATCAGGTGGATCCTAGCAGAACAGTGTGTGACCAATCAAGTGATCTGTGCTTAGATCTTACAGATCCAGGTAAATTCCAGTGCCGAGACCTAATGTTGCTCTCTTCTTCATTCCTCTGCTTCAGTCGTATACCTAGCATTTGACTAAGCACATAAAATAGGATTCAGATTGCTCCCACAGTAAAAGGCTGTCTTTATTTTGATCACAAATACATAAATCACAAGATGCCTTTTAAAGTTCATCCCAGGGAACAATATAACACAGTCTATGAGCAATTCACCAGGATTTACAATCATCTTCTCATTTAAAAGCAGATCTACTCTAAGGAAAGTAAAAAACAGCTTTTTTTTGTGGGAGGGATTCAAGTGAATTATTTGCTTTTTTTTTTCTTTTTATAACTAAGTCAGGTGGCTAATTTGGAAAGTTTTGAAAGCTGGCTTCTTGCCAATCAACTTAAAAAAATTTAAAGGATATAAAACTCAGTTTACCTAAACTAAGAAAGAAGGAAATCTACTTTTCAAGCTAATTTTTGGAATAAGTTGAATCAGAGAAAGTTTTTAGAACTTTTAAAAACATTTAAAACATAAATCTTTAAGAAAACACTTCTAACAGTTCCTGATATTGGGAAAATTAAAAGGATGTGCAAAGTGCTTCCATTTAATTATTGACAAATTTCATAAGGTCAGCCAAAGTATATGATCCTGTATTTGCCTTCAAGCAGTTTTCAATACAGACTTACATGCATTAAGATTAAATATCAGGCAGCTTTTAAGAAATGCTCAATAATTGGAAAATAAAGTAAGTATATTAAGATTTCTTGGTAGTGTTTTTAAATTAAAAAAGCTTTTATAGAGAGAGAGAGCATGTGAATGGGGGTGAGGGGAAGAGGGAGAGAGAGAATCTTTTTAAAAAATGTTCATTTATTTGTTCTAAGAGAGAGAGAGACAGAGAGAGACAGAGAGAATTCACACGTGTGAGAGAGAGCGGGGTGAGGGGCCAGAAAGAGAGGACAGAGAGAATCCCAAGGACGCTTCACGCTGTCAGCACGGAGCTCAATGCAGGGCTCAATCCCATGAACTCGCAAGATCATGACCTGAGCCAATATCAAGAGTCAGACACTCTATGGACTGAACCACCTAGGTGTCCTGGTAATGGTTTTTTTTTTTTTTTTTTTTTTTTTTAATTATTGAATTCAAATGGAACTTTAGATGTGACATATACCAGTCCTAAGTCATTACCATTCTATTTCTATTTTAGGGCAACTTAGTGAGAGTTAACAGAGACTGGTAGAGAGAGAAGCACTTCTATAGGTATAATGAGTGTTAGGTATTCTATACTGAAAGAACTTGGCTGCATTTCAGTGAAGAAGTAAACCCTGTTACTTGAACAGAGAAAGATTATATATATATGATCAGATTTTCAGAGACTGTTGAAACTACTCCACAATGTCAACAATACCATCAAACATCAAACATTTAGGCATCTTTATTGCCATCTTTCCTCATTCTTCACTGTTGGAAGAGGACTATTGCATATCAAGCCATCATTTTTGAATATAAAAAAAAGAAAAGAAAATAGAAAGGGAAAGCCTGACTGGCCAAGAGCTGAAGGGGATGCCAGTCTGCTTGCTCCAAGAAGCTTTCTCCAAAGTCCCACCCACTAGCATCTACTTACGAATCGTTGACGAGAACTGGGTCATGACACCGCCCACAGGTGCAGGGAGCATGAGAAGGTGCTCTAGTGTCCCAGCGGTGAAGTGGAGAGAGTAACGGCTTTTGTGTAGTCAGCACTTAATGTCTGCCCCAGTGACTTCAATCTCATTAAGTTTGGGAAAGTATATACCTGTTTGCCTGAGATACACCTGGTTTATCTGTAATATCCTGGTACCCTGTTTAGCATTTCATAGGAAATGAAATATTATTATTGTTAGTTGCCTTAAAATAAGCTGAAAGGTGTTAAGCAGACCTCCATTTTGTGCCTCTGGATACGTCCATGGTCTTGTTGAGAAATAGGTGAGACCTATGAGCACTGTGTTGGCAATGTGACCAATATGTCTCTTTCAAGACAAGCATGCAGGGTGTTCAGTGATAAGAATGAAGAGTCCTGATGACTAGAGACAGTTAACTCCTTCCAGTTTTGCGCACCAGAAATATTTGGTGCTGCTGCCCCTTCAGGTCACCTGGAGCACTAGGCAGTTGTGCACAGGCCAATGCTTCAGCCTGGAGCGCTTGAAGCCATAGGTTTGACATTCAGTGGGATCAGTGGGAAATTATGGGTTAGATGCTCATGAAACGTGTGCTGAAATAGAAGTGCACAGAGAGAAACAGTCTGACTGCTCTTACAGAGAGATTTCATTATTCATTTTATGCCATCAATCTACAAAGGTCTTAGTTTTGCCGAACTTTAGACAAAGATTAGAGTGAAGGTACTTTATATATGGAGTGCAGGTAATATCAGTAGGGTAGACGGGGAGGGAATCGGAGAGGAAGGAGGCCAGTAAAGGGTGCACAGTTAAGCCATTTCCCATAATACATGACTAGAACTTAATTCTGCAGAGAGACGCTGGGAGTAGTACAAAACGCACATTTAGAATTATTCCACTGAGGGAACACAGCATTGAGGGCATTTCTATGCCGACTCTGGAGAATTGTTAGTTGGGGTTGCAGCAAACCTTTTAGTCTGCAAAGACCTCAAAAAATGGAAGTAGACGTCTGTAAAAATTAAATACTAAAAACTTTCTACTAAATTGGATAATGAGAAGCACCGGGGTGGCTCAGTTGGTTAAGCGTCCGACTTTGGCTGAGGTTATGATCTCACCGTTCCTGAGTTTGAGCCCCACGTCGGGCTCTGTGCTGATAGCTCGGAGCCTGGAGCCTGCTTCAGATTCTGTGTCTCCCCCTCTCTCTCTGTTCCTCCCCCGCTCATCCTCTGTTTCTCTCTCTCAAAAATAAGTAAACATAAATAAATAAATAAATAAATAAATAAATAAATAAATAAATAAATAAATAGAATAATGAATGGGTAATATTTGCTATTTACTTTGACCACCATAGTGGTACCATTGACCACATGAAAAGCAGAAGACTGGGAAATGCAAATTAAAACAACAGTGAGGTGCCATTATATACCTGTTGGCATCTATATATCATGTAGAATGGCCAAACTTCAGAATATTGACAATGCCAAATGTCCAAGTGAGTGTGGAGCATCAGGAGCTCTCATTCGTTGCTGGTGGGAATGCAAAATGGTGCAGCCACTTTGGAAGCCTTGTTGGAAGTTTGTTATAGAACTAAACATAATCCAGCAATCATGTTTCTTGGTATTTACCTGAAGGAGTTGAAAACTTATGTCCACACAAAAACCGGCAAATGGATGTATATAGGAGTTTTATTCATCCTTGCTCCAATTTAGAAGCAACCAAGATGTCCTTCACTAGGTGAATGGGTAAATAAACTAAATAAACTATATACATCTAGATATGGGCTATTATTCAGCAGTAAAAAGAAATGAGCCATCAAGCTATGAAAAGATGTGGTGGAACTTTAAGTGCGTATTACTGAGCAAAAGAAGCCAATCCAATCTGAAAAGGCTACATAGTCTTTGATTCCGACTCTATGACATTTTGGAAAAGGCAAAACTATGAAGACAGTAAAAAGATCAGTGGTTACTGGGGATGGAGGAGGGAGAGGGATAAATAGATGGAGAACAGAAGGTTTTTAGGGCAGTGAAACTACTCTGCATTAAACTGTAATAGTGAATATACATCATTATACGTCTTCCCAACCCCTAGATTGTACAACACCAAGAGTGAGTCCTAATGTAAATAGGGACTTTGGTAATGATGTGGCATGTAGGCTCATTGATTTGATCAGAGGTACCACTCTGGTGGGGGATGTTGATAATGGGGAGGCTGTGCATGTGTGGGGCAGAAGACATATGGGAAATCTCTGTACCTGCTCAATTTGGCTGGAAACCTAAAACTACTCTAAACAATAAAGTCTATTAAAACACACACACACACACACACACACACACACACACACACACACACAACAGGGGCACCTGACTAACTCAATTGGAAGAGCATGCGACTCTTGATCTCGGGGTCGTGAGTTCAAGCCCCACGTTGGGTGTAGAGATTACTTAAATAAATAAAACCGGAAAAAAACCCCACAACAAAAGCAGAAGACACTGATTTACTGAAGGACCATTAGCAACTACTGCAAAAGTTTGTAGCTTTTAAAGACTCTGCCCAAAGGCAGTTGTTAAACATGTGCAGCTCTATGAGGTACACTGACTCTGTGATGTGTGACTTTTCTGTAGATCACATGAGTCCTCTTCAAAATTAATTGTGTTCATTTTCAATTTCAAATTTTCTTGTGCACGTACAAGAGTGAAGCAATAGTTATCACAATGTCGGCTCCATTAGCAGAAAGCTGTGTAGTTATATATGCCAATATTTTGTGAGTGTCCTCAGATGCTGTACCCAGTAATTCCAATAGTGAGTCACTTTTTTCCCCTCATTTATGGAATTAAAGTTGCTGTGACTTCATTTTGTTGCAAGTGATACAAATGACCTTGTTGCCAATGATACTGTAGGATTCAGTAACAAAGTTCCACATTGAAATAATGAACTTTAGAAACCCATTGTTATCATTACAAAAAGTAAGAAAATAACAAGTTTTGTAGCAAAGCTGATGTACACAAAACAAAATAAGGCACCAGTCTGTCAGGAGGCTCTTTCTCTTTCTATCGTGCCCATCCTCAATCAGACTGGAAGTGTTCGAATCTTCAAACATTGACTTTTAAGCCAACCTAAGTGTCTCCCAATAACATGAAACATTTTTATAAAAGCACTCTGAATCTTTTTGCATGTTATTCTTCATAATCAGTTAAAAATCTTTAAGCAAACAATTCAACAAACCTAACACCAAAACTTCAGCGTTATCAGCAAATTTTAATAACTGAAAACAACCCTAACAAACAAGAAGTTTGAAAAGCCATCCTTAAAAAGCAAGAGCATAACCAAACAACTTAGTCAAATACAGTGGTTTCAGATTTTCATCTGGGAATTTTGTTTCAGCGGTTGGCAATATCTGAATTCTTAGGACCAATCTTGTGATGGAGATGTGTTTTTGGTAGGAAAAATTTAGATATAAATTTATACATATGTGACTGGAATGAAATGAAGAAGTCCTCGTGTTTTGCTGCATTTAAAAGAATCAGAAACAGAAAAGGGGAAAAAAAAGACGCAGAAGCAGAAAGTCTACCGCTGCTTCTGGTACTACCATGTACTACCATGGCTTGTGCTCATGCAGGATCCCAAGTGCCGGAAGCTTTCTCTTGTGCACCTGCTCAGACTTAGGCAAGCCCTGTGACCCGTTGGTTATCACCACTTGGTTTAGATCTGTGGAAAAGTTGATGAGTAGGATAGACTGTGTGTCTGGGGCTCCCGGGGACCCTAACTTGTTATACCAACCTTACTTGGCTCTCAGGATGTTGTTAAATGTGTAGCGTTTTTTCTTATTTGCATCTATGGCAGTTTCTTCCTCTTCTGGCTGCTCTATCAGACGTGGAATAATTAGTGGTTCTTGGATTTTCTTGGAAGAGCTTGTCACCCTGGCTTTTAGTTTGTTAGTTTATCCAGTGATTTTGTGTCTCTGATATAGTCTCTGCTTTTTTGTTAAGTTTTTTTTTTTTTCTTTTTTTTTTTTTTTTTGAGAGAGAGCAAGTGAGCAGGAGCGGGGGAGGGCAGAGAGAGAGAGAGAGAGAGAGAGAGAGAGAGAGAGAGAAAGAATCCCAAGCAGGCTCCATGTTGGCAGTGTGATGCCCGAAGCAGGGCTCGAACTGATGAACTGTGAGATCATGACCTGAATCAGAAGTCCAGGTGCTTCTCAAAAAAGCATTCTTTGTGTATTACTCAGCTTGCTCTCATTGTTGGGGTGAGAATAACATTCACTTGTGACTTTGTATATTAGGCGTTGGCTAACTTTGATCTGTGCCCGTCCCCTGTTTCCATAAATACAGTTTTACTGAAACCCAGCCATGCTCATTTTGTTTACATATTTTCTGTGACTAAAAACTGAGTCATTATGACAGAGACCATATGGCTGTAAAGCAAAAATTATTTACTATCTAGTCTTTTACAGAAAAAGTTGGCCAACACTTGTTCCACATCTTAAGTGGAAGCAGAATTCCCCTTGACACTATGAAAATTTTGTTGCCTCCTGGAATGAAATTCCACGCTTTGAATGGGACTTACAGTGTCTATTGGTCAGAAGTGCGAATGTCTGTTCTCTGTATTATACGTTACTGTTTTTTTTTTTTTTTTAATCAGTGTACGTGTTTTGTGTTTGATTAACCAGAATCTCAGACCCAGATATTTGTTTGGCAAATATTAGGTCTTGTTCTTAAAAATGGCATTTGCTACTAAAAATGATATGGACTGAATTTTGAGTGGTTTTTCTAAGGAGATTGCTTGCTTTGGATTAATCCATTTCTCCTTTATCTCCTAGAGGCCAAGGAATCCCTGATAAGGCCTTTGATAGAGGCTATCAAGTTATTGGCAGAGGTTTTTTTGTTTTGTTTTATTTTGTTTTTTTGAGAGACAGAGAGTGAGAAAGACAGAGCAAACAGAGGGGGAACAGAGAGAGAGGGAGCGAGAGAGAATCTTAAGTGGGCTTCAACCCAGCGCGAACCTGACACTGGGCTCCATCTCATGACCCTCGGATCATGACCTGAGTGGAACTCGAGACTCAGATGCACGTGCCCCCGGCATAAGGTTTTATTTGTTTGTTTGTTTGTTTTTGTTTTGCTTTGTTTATTTAAAAAAATTTTTTTTAATGTTTATTTTTGAAAGACACAGAGACAGAATGCGAGTGGGTTAGGGGCAGAGAGAGAGGGACACACAGAATCCAAAGCAGTCTGAGCTGTCAGCACAGACCCCAATGCGGGGCTCAAACTCTCCGACCGGGAGATCATGACCTGAGCCGAAGTCGGCCACTTAACTGACTGAGCCACCCAGGAGCCCCTAGTATGTTTATTTATTTATTTATTTAGAGATAGGGCGTGGGGCAGGGGCAGAGAGAGGGAAAGAGAGATCCCAAGCTGACAGTGCAGAGCCCTACACGGGGTTCGAACCTACAAACTGTGAGGTCATGACCTGAGCCAAAATCAAGAATCTTGATGTTTAACTAACTGAGCCACCCAGGCACCGCTGACATAATTTTGATAAAGGAAAAAAATAAATATAATTTACACACAGTTCATAATTTGCATGGATAATTTATATGATCATGTCATCTTTGACTTCTTTGACAATGTTTAGCCAACTCTATCAGTAAATGTGAATTTGTAACTCTTTTAGGCATCATTGTCAGGGAGATGGAAAACATAGTAATCAATATTTTCTGAGTTTTAATTTTTCTAATTATAAACAAACATATAGGGAAAAGTACAAACTAAGTCAATCTTGATCATTTTTAACAGTTTAATCTTCTTCTAAAGCTTTTTTAAAAAAACACTAATTTTAACATTTTGTCAAATGCGTTTCTGCATCTGTTGAGATGATCATGATTTTTATTTTTCATGTGGTTAATGTAGTGTATTGAACTGATTGATTTGTAGATGTTGAATCATCCCTGTATCCCTGGAATAAATCCCATTTGATCACAGTGTGTGATCCTTTGAATATACTGTTGAATTTGGTTTGCTGATATTTTGTTGAAGATTTTTGCAGCTATGTTCATCAAGGATATCAGCCTATATTTTCTTTTCTTTGGGTGTTCTTATCTGGTTTTGGTATCAAGGTAATCCTGGCCTCATCAACTGAGTTTGGAAATGTTTCCTCCTCTTCTATTTTTTTGGAAGAGTTTGAGAAGGATTGGTACAAGTTCCCAGTGAAGCCATCCAGTCCTAGACTTTGGTTTGTTATGAGGTTTTTGATTAATTCAGTCTCCTTACTAGTATTTGGTCTAACTTTCCTATTTCTTCATGATACAATCCTGGCAGGCCGTAGGTTTCTAGGAATTCATCCATTTTTTTTAGGTTGCCCTGTCTGTTGGTATATAATTGCTCATACTAGTCTCTTCTGATCTTTACATGGTATTTTTGTGGTATCTGTTGCAGTGTCCCTTTTATTTCTGATTTTGAGTCCTCTTTTTTTTCTTGCTGAGTTTAGCTATAGGTTTGTCAATTTTGTGTTATCTTAAAAAAAAAGCTCTTGGGGCACCTGGGTGGCTCAGTCGGTTGAGCGTCCGACTTCGGCTCAGGTCATGACCTCACGGTCCGTGAGAGGGGCGCCTGGGTGGCTCAGTTGGTTGAGCGTCCAACTTCGGCTTAGGTCATGACCTCACGGTCTGTGAGTTCGAGCCCCACATCGGGCTCTGTGCCGACAGCTCAGAGCCTGGAGCCTGTTCAGATTCTGTGTCTCCCTCTCTCTCTGACCCTCCCCTGTTCATGCTATGTCTCTCTCTGTCTCAAAAAACTAAATAAACATTTAAAAAAATTAAAAAAACACAGCTCTTAGTTTCGTTGATCTCTTCTATTGTCTTTTTAGTCTGTATTTTATTTTTACTCTGATCTTTGTTACTTCCTTCCTTTTACCAAGTTTGGGCTTTGTTTGTTCTTCCTTTTCTAGTTCCTTGAGATGCAAAGGTAGATTGTTTATTTGAGGTCTTTCTTGTTTCCTGATGTAGGCTTTTATCACTATGAACTTTATGCACGCCTCAGTATAAATTTCCTACAGTTATTCTTAAATTCAGTGAGTATTTGGACACAGAGGCGGTGTGAGCAGGTGGCTGTGCCTAGTGGTTTGTATGTGGGATGCTCCGGGCAGAGGAAATCCCCAGGAGCTAAGCTGTTGCTTGGCTTTCCTGGGGTCACAAGCAGCTTGACATTAGCTGGGGACTGGGACCCTCTTCCCCCCCTCCCACCAGAGGGCTTGTGGCTAGGTCTATGGGAGATCAGATATTTGTTCTCTGTTCTTGAGGACAAAGAGATTGTGATCTTGTTCTGTGGAACGTTCCTCCGCCCTTTCAAATGTATGATCATATTCTCAGCATTTGCTTTTACATTCAACCTCGAAACTTCCTGCCCAATTCTTAGTAAAGTTCTGCTGCCAGCAGCCTGCATGAGGCGGAATGCTGATTTAGCTCCTAGGCTGTGCTGAGCCACATTGCCATGGTAACCAGCAGTCAAACCTGGGAGAAGCCAGGCTGCAGAGGCACTGGAGTCATCACCAAACAACAAATCAAAGGGAAATGTCTCAGGGGAGATTTCTAATTATCACACATTTGTCCTTGCAGCCAAACCAGAGTGCAGAGGAAATGGCACCGTTGGCATTGGCACCTTTGGGCCGCAAAATCATGGAAACTTTCTTGTTCTTCTGTGGGCGTTCCCTGGAGCCTCCTGCTGCCTTAAGGTCTATTGAAAACGATGTTTAGATTGACCTTTTCCTTAGAGTTGTCACCAAGTCCTTAGTAGTGATAACTATAATGCTCTACAGCTTAAGGTATTTTTGAAGGCAGCAAGGCACTTTTCTTTTTTATTTCACTTTTTTTTTTAAGCCAGGCAATTTTAAAAAGCCTTACATCTGTGAGCCTGATAGCTAATAAACATCTGAGATTGTTCTCTGACATCTTGTAGAGATTGCCTCTGTTCCTTCCATACTTTTTTTCTTTTCCCCATCCTTTTTAATATAAGCCAATTTACTTCAGGAATCCTTAAGACCAGTAGAGTACAAACTGATCTGTTTGCATGTAAATGTATGCAAATCATGTTACAGTAAGACAGGCCTCCTAGAGTAACAATTGGTAACATCTATGTTTGCTCATGAAGAGAGTGTTCAAGGTTACAAAGCTATCACTAAAGATTTATAGTTTTCCAGGGAGATAGTTGTAGAAATCCTTTTCCTACTTTTAAATATGCTGAGACCAAAGGCTGTCCAAGCCTTGAGACAAGGGAGAGAGGTGATAAATGAAGACACAGCATCACGTGAATAAAATTCAAGTTGCGTTTGTTAAGACAGCAGCTTCGACCTTCTTGCAGTCAGCCTGGTCTGCATAGGTGTCTGTGTTAGTAAGGTTCTTTAACGTATCTGTTCTGCATTAATTCATATTTCTGAATGGCATATGCTGGAGGCTGGCCTGAATCACCTTTGTTTTATTATAGGTGCATTTAAGGTCAACTACCACTAACTGCATTGTTAAATATTGATTTAGCCATTTGAATTAATGTAATTTTCAGTCCTTTCCCTACTTAATGTGTACTAGCAACCGCATGACCCAGCCAGACAGGAGATCAATATGTGGGGACTCAGTTTGTAACGAGGCTCGGTTCACCACTTTCCCTGCTTGCTAATTTTCCTGTGGAAGCCGAAGTGTCCCGCTTAACCCGCCCCTTGGCTTGTCTACTTACTTCCTGCAAAACTTCCAAATGCTTTCCTCTCTTGTAGAAGTTTTCTGACCTATGTAGTGGTCATTGTTTCTTGGGGTTCTGAACCACAGGTTTCCCTTGTTCAGGAAAAACATCAAGAAAGCAAAAAACAAAACCCGCAACATTGTAACAGCAAGGTCAGAATGGCATGGATTTATAACATTGCAGGACCTAAAACAAGCCTTAGCATCGCTTTATTCAGCACTCTTGTTTTATGGCTCACCAAACTGGGGGTCTAAAGGACTTTTCAAACCGCCAGCATTAGAGCCAGAATCCTTATCTTCCAGATTTCTCTTTTCATTGTACTTATTGACCTCTAGTACATAGTATTTGTCTTTCTGTGAACTGGGGCAAAGTAAAGGAATTTTGTGACTACGTTCATTAAAGACACCATGGCATCAGGCCAAAGAGAGCTCGGTGAAAAATGAAATCGTTCATTTTAGCAGAGATCAAGTGGAGATACTATCCCTAAAGAACGACCATAGTGGGGGCGCCTGGGTGGCTCAGTCGGTTAAGCGTCTGACTTTGGCTCAGGTCATGATTTCATGGTCCGTGAGTTCGAGCCCCACATCAGGCTCTGTGCTGACAGCTCGGAGCCTGGAGCCTGCTTTGGATTCTGTGTCTTCCTCTCTCCCTGACCCTCCCCCTTGCATGCTCTGTCTCTCTCTGTCTCAAAAATAAATAAACGTTAAAAAAAAAAAAAAAAAAGGAAGGCCATAGTGGTACTGCCTTCTTTGGAACTTTTCCGTTTGGGTGTGTAAACAATACACAGTACCAACTGGCTTGACTTATTCTAATTTAACATAAATATAGAAGAACAAACTGTAATACTGAGATTGTGATATGAAGCTGATATATGTTCTTTTCCTGCCTAACCTTCATTTAAGGTTAGAGGTGCTGGGGGCCATGTTTGCTACCTTATACAAAAAGCCTGCCTAAGAATGCAGGAAGCATTCTGGGAGACAGAGCCAAGAAATGGAGAGAGAGAGACCAGACCGTGGTGACATCAAGCATCTGGGTCCAGTCATGCCTGAAGCTAGTGATACCTCTCAAAATTTAGGTTACATAAAATCAATAAATTCCCTTCTTTTTTTTTTTAATTTTTAAAAATCTTTATTTATTTTTGAGAGAGAGAGAGAGAGCAGGGGAGGAACAGAGAGAGAGGGAGACACAGAATTGGAAGCAGGTTCCAGGCTCCGAGCTGTCAGCACAGAGCCCCATGCGGGGCTTAAACCCGTGAACAGTGAGTTCGTGACCTGAGCCAAAATTGGATGCTCAACTGACTGAGCCACCCAGGGGCCCCAGTAAATGCCCTCATTTTCTTAAGTTGTCTTTTTGTTTGTTTTGTTTTTTGTTTTTTGGTTTTTTTTTTTTTTTTTTTTTGAAAACCACAACCAAGAGTGTCAACTTCCTGGCTAATACATAAGCTGAATTGGGTATTCAAGAAATAACCTGGACCTTGATGGGTGTGGTATCCAACTTCTAGATTTTAACATAGTTCTACAGAAGTGTCTTACAGCGTTTCTACTTGTGTTATAAAAGGCCAGGTGGTGGGTCTCTAGTAAACATTTGTATCTGACATCTCTCTCTCCTGTTTGTGTCTAGACAAACACAGACCTATAGCGTAAGCATTGTAAACCGACATTTTATTTTCAAAGCGCTTGCCTAATGTCACTGCTTTCTAGTGTGTAATAACGTCTTAGTAATTGTAGGCTATTTCCTTCACGTAAAAGCCACAGTCAGTAAAGTTGCTTTTTCCCCCCAAAACCTGCACTGAAAAAAAAAAGTCCTTTCTATTCCCAAACTGAAGTTGATTCTCTAATAAGAGAGGAAAGCTCTGAGACTGAAATTGCAGACCTTTAGTCTTGGAAAAGTAACTTTGGAGATGGCCCAGGGCTCTCGGTTTGCAGGTGACATCAAAACTCAGAGGGTGTAGGCCATGTGGCTTCAGTTGCACAGCACGTTTAACCGTGGAGCTGACACTAACACATCTTTGACCACACGCTTTCCCACCCTGCTCTGCGTTCCTCCGCCTAATGCACTTGCTAGTACCCCGCTTCTTGTTTGGCAGTGTGTGGGGTGATACTTTTTATTCCTGGCTGTCTAGGGTAAAAAACTTGCAACGTTTACAGGATATAGGACAGTACCGCTATTTACCGACAGCCCACAGACGCAGATTAGTTTGTGTGCACAATTGTCTAAGTGCACACAAAGGCATAGCGACACTCGTCCTGATGGAGCTCAGGCACGTAATTAGAAAATAGAAGTTTAAACCAGGCAAGAAGAATCAAATTAACTGGAACAAACACAATAAACAGAATCAAATCTTTGGTCTCAGCACCTGGTTTTACACAGTGGAACTCAGGGATCAATGACAAAACCCACCCAGCTTTTTGACGGCATCTCTACCTGCTAAAAAAGGTGTAATGGTAGCAGATTTGAGCGTCCCGTCTCTTTGGGTGGTTTTTATTCACATCACATAGACCTCCTTGCAAACACTCTACAGTTCCATGCAATTAAATGAGACCTCACTCGTTGACGTGAAAGGAGGTTTGGTATATCAATATATACTATATAAAATATAGGTAGTAGAAATGGATGATTTTTGCCTCTTTTTATGTATTGACTGTAGTTTATACAGAGCAAAATCCTCTAAGAACTAAAGCATCAAAATTATAAAATGTCTGGATGTGAAGTTCATAAAGCTGAAACTACTTTTTTCTTAAACAAAGGCAGATGCTTTGTGTAGATGGAGTTCTCTTTTCTGTGTTCTAGGCATTTACTTTCATTTTTGAAACTCTTTTAAGTGCTACATGAGGCACCTGGCCCTGGAGTGAAAAGAGATTAAAAACACCTTGGGGAATCTTAATTCCTTCTAAATCACTTTTTCCTCCTTAAAAAAAAAAAAAAAAAAAAAAAAAAAGGAGTTGGTCTCGAATGAAATATGGAACCTTATCTACCTTATGAATAATCTCCTCTCTTTTCTCCTCTCTGCCCCAGAGTTCCAGGGCTTGGAGATAGATAGGGGGTGATTAAAAATTCTCATCCTGCCTATGTGCCTTGTGCCCTCTCCTTTGTCATTTTGCAGTTGGGTATCAAAGCGGTAGCATCTATGTTCTTTGAAGACTAAGCAGTTTGGACATGCAATTTAGATGAAAAACAATTACTCTGTGTTAGCTTGCTTTTGGCAAGAGTGTATTAAGGCTCATCTCATTGATGGGAAACAAAAGCTCCCCTTCATCTTCATGAATTTCAAATGAGAGAGAGAGAGAGAGAGAGAGGAAGAAAAGGGAACAGTGAGTTTTCTGGCAGGAGCTTTTCTGCATAACCTTTCTCTGACGAGTTGGAGTTGGCGGCTTTCTTTCTAGAACATCCTTAGCCCTGGCTTGGATAATAATGCATTTCTTGCCCTTGCACAGATGGTGCAAATGATCATTCGCTTCAACTGGTGGGAGCCTTTGAAACATACAAAGAAGACTAAACTGTTGAAGGGCAAGCTGTGGCTTTTTTTTTTTTTTAAATTTAGGAAGGGAAGAAAATTAATGGACACCTTGCATTGATACCTTTTGTTACAGTTGTGTTTCAGTTTGAAAACACAAGCAAACAAAAGGCATGCTTGTGAATTAGCTATGTTTAAAGTTGTATCAGGGGCCTTTGGAGGGGCTCAGTTGGTTAAGGTACCCTTTGGCTCAGGTCACAATCTCATGGTTCATGAGTTCAAGGCCTGTGTCAGGCTCTGTGCTAACAACAGCTTGGAACCTGCTTCGGGTTCTGTGTCTGCCCCTCCCCTGCTTCCTCTCTCTCTCTCTCTCAAAACACACTAGGGACAAAAAACACTAGGGGCCCTTTAAAAACACCATGTTATCTTTAAGGGCTCAGTTTGAAAATATTAGTTCAGAGAGTTACATTGGATCTTCAACTTCTGAATAATGATGTGTTGGCACATTGCTTGTGGTACTTGTGGTCCCAGAATGAAAGCCCAACAGGCTTTGTGTGTGTTTGTAGGAATGTGTGTTAAGGAGAAACAGAGCTGGTTTCGTGGGAAAGCGACCTGTGTGGTACCCTGAGTCTTGTGCTTAGAAGGTTAAGTGTCAGTCGGTTAACCATCCCAACGCTTGATTTAGGCTCAGGTCATGATCTCATGGTTCATGGGTTTGAGCCCTACATCACCCTCTGTGAAGAACATGGAGCGTGCCTGGGATTCTCTCCCTCTGCCCCTCTCTCCCACTCATGCTCTCTCTCTCTCTCTCTCAAGAAAAGTGTGCATATATATATATGTATATATATATATGTGTGTATATATACATATATATGTGTATATATATGTGTGTGTATATATACATATATATGTGTGTGTGTATATATATGTGTGTGTGTGTGTGTATATATATATGTGTGTGTGTGTGTGTGTGTGTGTGTGTGTGTATATATATATATGTGTATATATATATATATATATATATATATATATATATATATATATAACCTTCAGGGATGGTGTGAGTATTAAATAAACATAAAGTGATTAAAACAGTTCATGGCATGTGGTGCAGGTTTTTTAAAAAAATTATTGTTATAACTGTATACATTTAGTTATTTAGAGTGGCTATTATTCTGTCTTTAAAAAAATTTTTTTTAACATTTATTCATTTTTGAGAGGTAGAGAGAGACAGAGCATGAGTGGGGGAGGGACAGAGAGAGAGGGAGACACAGAATCTGAAGCAGGCTCCAGACTCTGAGCTGTCAGCACAGAGCCAGATGTGGGGCTCAAACTCATGAGCCGTGAGACTGTGACCTGAGCCAAAGTCAGATGCTTAACCGACTGAGCCACCCAGGCGCCCCTCTACCTTCTTATATGGCCTGAACTCACTGTTCAAAGCCCATGTTCAAATGAGATTTCCTAAGTGCATGTAGAAAAGAAAGCAATCAGAAAAGTATAAACTAGCTTTACTTAATTTTTTCGGATATTTCTTTTTATCATTTTTTTAACGTTTATTTATTTTTGAGAGAGAGAGACAGACAGGGAGAGTGTGAACGGGGGAGGGCAGAGAGAGAGAGGGAGATGCAGAATCTGAGGCAGGCTCCAGGCTCTGAGCTGTGAGCATAGAGCCTGACTCGGGGCTCGAACCCATGAAACTTGAGATCACGACCTGAGCTGAAGTCAGACGCTCAACCAACTGAGCCACCCAGGTGCCCCTAGGATATTTCTTAATAAAATATGTATAATATTCCTGTATAAAGTCTGTGTCTTCCTACCTAATGGGCTTAGAGTTATATCTGTGTAGGGTATAGACACAAATTTTTTCTGCCTCTGAATCTGAATGCCTCCCTTCGTATAATGCAGTCTCCCAAATGTCTGCGTAGCCAGTGTCAACCCCTAGCACATATTATAGGAATATGTTACAATTTTAAAAGGTAAAAAGAAAGTACTTAAATTCATCTGAAACCCACCACAACATAATAATATAAAGGTTTTCCATTTATGGTGCATTTTGTTCACTCCTAAATAGTATGCCTCTGAGTTGTAACCCTTCTGCCACGGATCTCCCTCAGAGGAGGTCCTGCCTCCTGGTTAACATCACAGCTGTGACACGGGACCTTTGCTTTTCTTTCTGTGAATGAGATCCTCCTGGGTGTTTGTTGGGGGTGTTTATGCATTCCTCCCACAATTTTAAAATTTGGTAACTTAATACATCACAAAAACAAACTGTGAGCATCTCCAGCAAACCAGTTTTGTGGCGTTTTCAACATTCTCCAGTTCAAATATTGAGACAGACACACATGCTGTCTTCAGCGATGGCGTTGTTCATTAGGGTTTTCTAAGCCATTGAAAACATTTTCCATTGGGTGCTGAGTCACTGTATGGACTGCCTCTCTGAGAAAAATCCTAAATTTCTTCCAAGTGTGGGGTTTTGATGAGGGGTCAGGCTTATATAGGTCCCATAAAAAAAAAAATCTGAAGGGGGGAGGTGTGATAGAAAGTAGCCAGGTGGTTCGTTGAGATCTGCCAGTACGTTTTCTGAAAAAGACATCAAGGCTGAACCGTTACCCGTTTGAAATAAAATCATGCAGAAAGAAAGTACAATGCAAAATAATGAAATTGTCCTAAGTTAGGGCGAAATTTCATAACATAAAATAGAAACCATGTATATATTTTATACAAAAGGATCAATAACTCACATTTTCTGAGGGCAGATATGGAATAAAATGAACATTAGTATTAATAACTTTCCATTATTAAAATTTCAAATTTTATATTGTACTTTATAAAATTACCTTATGTATAGATCTATAGACCCGCGCCTCTCTAAACATTGCCGCATAGATCTCCTAAATGTATTTTTCTGCCTTCCGAGGTCCATGCATTTTCAAAATAAATCATTGAAGGGAGTCAAGTGATTGGTATGCTGATTATATTAACAGAGGGGAACTTGTATCAGTGTTAGAAAATATATCACCTCTCTTTCATACACTTCTCTTCCTGGAAATTCCCATTAAAGTAAGAGAAAGGAATCCAAAATAAAAGAGATTTATACTAGCATGGTTTTAACTTTAATATGGTAGGTGGTTACAGTGGTAAAGGGGAACCCTTAGCCTAAGACTTCGGTTTCTGTTCCTCAGTTCTTTTAAGTTATTTACTTATTTAATGTTTATTTACTTATTTGGAGAGAGAAAGCATGAGCAGGGGAGGGGCAGAGAGAGAGTGGGGGAGAGAGAATCCCCAGCAGGCTCCATGCTGTCAGCACAGAGCACCACTCAGGGCTCAAATTCACAAATTGTGAGATCATGACCTGAGCTGAAAGCAAGAGTCGTACGCTTAATGAACTGAGCTACCCAGGCGCCCCTGAAGTTACTCATTTTTAAATTAACTTTGTCATTTTTTGCCATGAGTTTGACATTACTTGTTATATAGTTTTATCACTTTTTAAATGAGATATAATTGACATGTAACATTATATTCATTTCCAGGTGTACAACTTAATGAGTTGATATTTGTATATCTGATGAAACGATCACTGCAACAAGTCTAGTTAACATCCTCATCACACCTTATTGTGGCTTTTAAAAATGAAGATGTAAGCAGTACTGAGCGATTTGCATTAGGGTGGGCGCCGTTGATTAGCATTTGGGAGGAACGTGATTTAGAAGAAAGAGCTCAGCTTCACAGTCAGAAAAATGTAAGTTTGGGGCCAGCACACATTCTTCATGTGCCGTCACATGGTTCTAGGGCAAGTGTATAAAATTCTTTGACCTAGTTTCTTGATGAGGAAAGGTTGTTATTAAGATTACATCCAATACACAAATCACCGGGTACCCTGGATAGAATGACTCAGTAGACCGAAGCTGACAGTATCAATTACAGACAGGTTTGTGCCGACCCCTCTGGACTTCTACTGCACACAGTGTGCATAAATTCAGAGAGTACCCAAAAGCTTATAAATTATACTTTACCTCCTTCCTACAAAGTGCATTTTGAAAAACCATGGTAACATAAATCGATAACTCATGGAATGAAGTTGTGTTCACTAGTAGCCTTTGACCTTTCTTTGGTTTTGCTTATAGCAGAAAATGATGGCTTTTTTTTTTTTTGCCTTTGGAATATAGCGTGATGGCAAAAATTAGTAGTTGTCTTTACCAATCTATGTGGATGTTGAACTACCTTTTAAAAGAAGACTGGTGTCCACTTATATTTATTATTATATATGTGCGTACACATATACATATATATCTATATATATGTAAAATATTTGAAACCTAGACTTTGACTTAAATGAGCAGAACTTGCAATGCTGTTGTTTTTAAATGCTATGTTTTCTTGTTGGTAGACAAATCAGAGAATTTCTGTGCACTTAGAAATTAGAAAATAATATGGCTCCCCCCTGCCCCAACTTAAAAGCAGTTCAGAGATCTCTTATTTTAAATTTGTTTTTTTTTTAATGCTTATTTATTTTTGGGACAGAGAGAGACAGAACATGAATGGGGGAGGGTCAGAGAGAGAGAGGGAGACACAGAATCTGAAACAGGCTCCAGGCTCTGAGCTGTCAGCACAGAGCCTGACGTGGGGCTCGAACTCATGAACTGAGAGATCATGACCTGAGCCGAAGTCAGCCGCTTAACCGACTGAGCCACGCAGGTGCCCCAGAGATCTCTTATTTTAGATTATCCTAAGTTTCTATGTAAAAGCTACGGGTTGTAATGGAGATCAGACTTTTGTATGTGTAACAGGTTGTCAGCTATAATTAAACAAAATGCCCAGAGCTTCCCAGCTGAACATATATGACAATGAACCAGTGATCAAAAAATCGTTGTTGAATGAAACAATACCAATAAGCGACATCTGTGATTGCTCAGAACCTCATATGGTTCTGGCATGCATCTACTTTTCTATAAATCTTGAGCTTCAAAGAGGCTGAAAATTCTTTTTGTATTGATTTTTTGTGGTTGATTTTGTTGAATAAAGCTAATGTGTGCAGTTGTTGAGAGCGAACATAGGAGGGGCATTGGAAACATGTGGCATTTGTCTCATTTCCAGGACAATAGACTAATACCTCTGAAAAGAAAATTGATTCAGAATATGATATAGAACATATGCTAGAGTGGATCACCAAGTCCTGAATTCATCCTGAGCATGAAATGTTAGTACCTCTGAGAATATTCCCTGGAAATCCAGAAACGTTGTCTGGTTCTGACACGTTTCTTTTTCTTTCAATAAACATCAGATCCGGGCTGGTGCTAGCGTTAAGGCCTCGGGTGGCTGGAATGAAGCTGCCATCCGGAGAAATTCCACTATTTATCATACCAGCTTCACGGGTGACTTAAATAGTCCTCCCCCAACATTTTGACACAATGCAATTATTTTGCTTTAGACAGTCAGCATTGGTTTGTTTGAAAAAGTTGTTGCTAAAAGTACCATCTTCAGATAAATGTGCTCAGATTTGTATTTTAGATGTATTTCACAGCTACGCTTTTATAAATAGGTTGGAAATAGCTAGATACTGATTTATGGTTGACAGCTAGTTTTAGTGGTATTCAGAATTTCTGCAAGGATACTTTGACTTGTTCCCTTGAGTCTTTACAGCTCATGAAAACTCCAAACAGTTTTGAAGACAAGAGGAAGAGAAAATATTTAACACAATATGTTCAGACCTCAGTGGGTTATCTTGTTTCAGATTTTCCAAACCAGCTTAAGTGTCATACAGTTTTTCCGCAATTGTTTATTTGAACATTTATTGCAATAGTTTTGGTGTGATCAGTGGATAACAGAAGGCCCACTCGGTGCCCGATTTAGACCTGAGAATGCCTAGTGCACGTGCTCTTTATGCCTTGTGTTTGTGTCATTTTTCCTGTTGGTTAAGAACATGGATTCTGGGGCGCCTGGGTGGCGCAGTCGGTTAAGCGTCTGACTTCAGCCAGGTCACGATCTCGCGGTCCGTGAGTTCGAGCCCCGCGTCAGGCTCTGGGCTGATGGCTCGGAGCCTGGAGCCTGTTTCCGATTCTGTGTCTCCCTCTCTCTCTGCCCCTCCCCTGTTCATGCTCTGTCTCTCTCTGTCCCAGAAATAAATAAAAACGTTGAAAAAAAAAATTAAAAAAAAAAAAAAAAGAACATGGATTCTGGAGTCTGTGTCTCCCAAATGGGCTCTGGAGGAAATGTTGCCCAAGTTAGTAACTTCTTTTGTTTCGGTTTCTTTGTCTGTACAAATATGGAGGCTGATAGTACCTCCTTCTTAGGGAGGTATGGGTGTTAAGTAAATTAGTGCACCTAAAGATTTTTGAAATGATTGAATTATAGGGCATCTGTGATAAATATTATCTTCTATTACATGTATATGTATGTGTATGTGAATATATGTATACCCACACACGTATGTGTGTATGTGTTCATAACAATATGTAGTGGGAATAGACATTGATAAGTCTAAAATAATTAGTGTTCCTTCTTATATCTTATTCCTGTTCCCATCATCGGTTGTGTGGAAATTGCTGTATCACCAAATATGTGTTGAATAACATAAAATACTAAACTAGTCCCTTTATCAAAGATATAAAGACAATGCATGAAGCTGGATGCTTTCAAGATTTTTCACTCACCCCTTTTCCC
The DNA here is from genome assembly GCF_018350175.1 of Felis catus. Taxonomy (NCBI): domain Eukaryota; kingdom Metazoa; phylum Chordata; class Mammalia; order Carnivora; family Felidae; genus Felis; species Felis catus. Next base: position 103,839,391 of record NC_058368.1, on the reverse strand, counting down.
TCATTTTATCCTCAAATATTTTAACATATTTTGTAAGTCTCGAGAGCATTTAAGTTACTTGAATGATCCATCCAGAATCTTCCAGATGTGTTTATATAATTCATGATGTGTGGGCATTTCTCTGTGGCGATTCTACATGGCTATCAGGTTTGAGCAAAAGGCACAATAAAGGATTTAATCCAACATTTCTATTTATTTCCCTTATGAAGAGAGTGGTCTTCCTACTACCTGGTAACTTTTGCCTCTTCAAGCAGTGTTTCTTGGTGCCTCCAATAAATGATACTTTCCCACCATTCCTTCACATGCTATGCTGTTTGCACGATCTCCCCAAGGTTCTTGTGTTTCTCTTTGTCAGCATCTGTGTTGGAGTATGGTCACAGACATGGTGTGGGTGAAGGACAAAGAGGACGTCCGTGCCGGAAATTCGGGGAGCCTTTTCCTCCCAAAGATGAAAAATGGTCTGGACTCCCTCTCTGCCTCTAAACCCGAAGATGGGGCATGTCACTTGACTTTGCTCTGTCAGTGCTCAGCACAGAGCAGTAACTACTCTTCCTGTTTTACGTTTTTCATTTTAAAGATCCAATTAACTTCTCTTGAATATTGCAGCGGGCCTGCTGACCTAATAATTCTTTCATCCCTGATTTCCATCATTATCTCTGCTTGAAGTTACCTCACACGCACACCTCGGCCAGAGAATACGTGTGAAGGACAGACAGTCCCCTCTTACGGGAAAGGCTCATCTCATCTGAGAGCCGAGTCTCAAGTGCATAACGAATGCTATTTTCTCATTTTCGGGGGCATTTGTCAGACATGTTATTTTAGGTTTAGATGTGGTATCACCGACTGCAATAGCATGGCTGTTCTAGTCTTCAGAAATTCTGAGACAGGCACTGCCTGGGGGTGTCTAGGAACGTTCATCACTCATTGAGACTCCAGGTTCAGAAGTCCTGAACCTTTTCTCTCTAGGTCTGTTCCTTTGTCACTTTCTGTGACTCCCAACACCAGTCAGTGGTTTGCAGTGTGTTCTTTCTGATACAGAACCGTCACATCTCTGAGAAATATACAGTTCCTCATTCTCAGGGATTCAGCCAGTGAGAGCAAGTGTCAGTTTCCTGATGATGTCTGAAAGGATGACTTTCTGGGGGCGCCTGGGTGGCTCAGCCGGTTAAGCGTCTGACTTCGGCTCAGGTCATGATCTCGCGGTCCATGAGTTCGAGCCCCGCGTCGGGCTCTGTGCTGACAGCTCGGAGCCTGGAGCCTGTTTCAGATTCTGTGTCTCCCTCTCTCTCTGACCCTCCCCCATTCATGCTCTGTCTCTCTCTGTCTCAAAAATAAATAAACGTTAAAAAAACAAAAAGAGGGGAGCCTGGGTGGCACAGTCGGTTAAGCGTCCGACTTCAGCCAGGTCACGATCTCGCGGTCCGTGAGTTCGAGCCCCGCGTCGGGCTCTGGGCTGATGGCTCAGAGCCTGGAGCCTGTTTCCGATTCTGTGTCTCCCTCTCTCTTTGCCCCTCTCCTGTTCATGCTCTGTCTCTCTCTGTCCTAAAGATAAATAAACGTTGAAAAAAAATTAAAAAAAAAAACAAAACAAAGCAACAACAACAAAAAAAACCAAAAAGGTTGACTTTCTGGACTCCATTCCTGGGAGGCAGAGTGCTGGTAAAATAAAGAGAAGAGTAGACTAATAAGAATGACTATTTACAAGTATTAATAAAACAATAAGCATAATGACTATTAACAACCGTTATTGAGAATCTGCTTTGTGCCAGACACGTTGCAAGTGTTTTATGTATCATAGGTCTGTTGAGTACAAAATAGCACAATAGCCCTGCAAGGTAGGTGTTATTTCTCCCACTAGGTAGGCTGAAGCCCAAAGGGTGGGAGATTCTTGCTTAACATGACCTACTACTAAAGAGAGAGGCAAAGTCTCCTGGTGACTGAATCTTTTTTTCTTCTCCCTGCAGGGAAGCTTCGCTGCTGAGATGCTCCGGTGAGTTTCGAATTTCTGGCACAGTGTGTTTTGGGGAGGAATTGCCCACTGATGGAGATGCCAAAGGAAGGGTCAGCACACTGTGAGACAGCATGAGACTTTCTGTGTCTCAGCCGGCTCGGGTCATCTGTGGGTGTGCAGTCCAAGGGGAAGATGTGGAGTGATTGCCACGCAAGGCCAACCAGGCTTCCTGCCTTCTCCACAGTCTGCTCATCAGGGGGCCTCATTTAATTTGTTGGGGTTTTCTTTTAGTAGTAAAATATACATAACTTCATAGTTATCATTTTAGCCATTTGTAAGTGTACAATTCTGTGACATGAAATACATTTACAGTGTTGTGTAACCATCCTATACTCAAAACTTTTTCATCATCCTTAACCAAAACTCTGTATCCGTTAAGCAGTGATTCTCAGTTCCCCCTCTACCCTGCCCTCCCCTCCCCTGTAACCTCTGTTCTTCTTTCCACCTCCATGACTTTGCCTATCCTCAGTATTTCAGATATACGTGGAATCACACCATGTTTATCCTTTTGTGTCTGGTCTCTCTAAGCGTGCTCTCAAGGTCCATCCATATGGTTGCATATATAAAAATTTAATTCCTTTTTATGGCTGAATAATATTCCGCTGTGGGTATATATCACAGTTTAGTTATCCCTTCGTCTGTTGATGGGCCTGGGAGGAAGTAATCGAATGATTTCCTCTCCCAATTCCTCAAGGAACCTCATGCCATACGCTGCATACCCAGTGTTTTGTTTTGGAGAGTACGGAGTGCTTCATGGTGTCTTAGTCAGTTTGGGCTGCTGTTGCAAAATACCATAGACTGGGTGGCTTGTAAACCACAGAAATTGATATCTATATGGTTCTGGAAGTCTGCGACCGTGGTGCCAGCACTCTCGGGGTCTGGTGAGAGCCTTCTTCTGAGTTGGATGCTACTGACTAATAGCCACACAGAGTGGAGAGCAGAGAGAGAGGAAGCAGGCTCTCTTGTGTCTCTTCTTTTTTTTTTTTTTTTTAATTTTTTTCCCAACATTTATTTATTTTTGGGACAGAGAGAGACAGAGCATGAACGGGGGAGGGGCAGAGAGAGAGGGAGACACAGAATCGGAAACAAGCTCCAGGCTCTGAGCCATCAGCCCAGAGCCTGACGCGGGGCTCGAACTCAGGGACCGCGAGATCGTGACCTGGCTGAAGTCGGACGCTTAACCGACTGCGCCACCCAGGCGCCCCTTGTGTCTCTTCTTATAGGGACATTAATCCTACACATGATGGCTTCACCTTCATGACCTAATTACATCCTAAGGCCCACCTCCTAATACCATAACATTAGGGTTTAGGATTTCAGCATATGAATTTTGGGGGAGGGCACAAACATTTGGTTCATAACAATGAGATCCTTCAGGTTGGGCCATATAAAGACTGGCAGTTTATAATCAGTTTCTTTCTTTCTTTCTTTCTTTCTTTCTTTCTTTCTTTCTTTCTTTCTTTCTTTCCTTTCTTTCCTTTCTTTCTTTCTTTTTTCCAGAAAATGAGATACTTGTTTTGATTTGATTTGATTTTACTTTATTTTATTTTACTTTAGAGAGAGAGTGTGGGAGAGCACAGGGGAGGGACAGAGGGAGAGAGAGAATCTCAAGCAGGTTCCATGCCCAGCATGGAGTGCAATGTAGGGCCCAATCCCATGACTGTGAGATCATGACCTGAGCCAAAATCAAGAGTCAGATACCCAACTGACTGAGCCATCCAGGCTCCCCTAAAATCAGTTTCTACCTGTTTATTGAGCCCCAAGTGGAGGTCTGTTGCTGTACTTTACAATAGGGGATGTCCATTAGCAAGTAATGAGTAAACTGCCTCCTAAGGAAACAACCCCCAGACCTCATGCTTACACACACTTACACTCCTTCATAGTTCCCATTGCCATCCCCACTATAGATCTTCCTCCCATATCCCATCCCAGATGAGTACATAACCATGAAAGCATGCATCCAAATGTGTTTTTGAGAAGAACTAATAGAAAGTGTACGGAGGGCAAGATGGCTGTTCTTCTGAGTGGTCAGGCCTTTGAGAAGAGAATTTGAACCAGTTCATGGAAGATGGGACACATGGGAAGATGGGAAGATCAGGACACATAAACTACTTGAACAAAGTCTCAGAGTCCAGATTTGGGATAGTGAGAAGGGACAGTGAGGGATTTCTGGGGAAATGTCTTTGTTGGAGAAGGGAAGTGGGAAGGTATAACAGGAAGGGAAGGAATGGATGGTAGAAAGCTTTATTTATTCACTGATTTTTTATTTGAGAGAGAGAGGGGGAGAGAGAAGTGCACATGAGTGGAGGAGAGGGAGAGATAGAGAGAATCTTAAGCAGGCTCCACTTCCCGTGCAGAATCCGATCCAGTGACCGTGGGATCGTGATCTGAGCCATAATCAAGAGTTGGACCCTCAAGTGACTGGGCCACCCAGGTGCCCTGTAAGCTTTTAATTCTAGACCGAGGATGTTGAACTTTAGCCTGCACACAGTGGGGAGATTTGGGATAAATAACATCATCAATCTGAAAAAAATCTGTAATCCAATAACATTGATTAAGAGGCTCTATGTGCAGGGGCTGCCATTGGGTTGGGCCCTGGGGACAGAAAGATGGAAGTTTCACTTAGGATGGGACCTGGTGAACACAAAAGTTCGAGGTTTGGGAGGGGAGACTTTGGAAAAGAAGACAGAAAAGAAAGATCTAAGGGAGGATGTTTAAGAGTGTGACTTTTTTAAAGTTTGCTTATTTATTTTGAGGGAGAGAGAAAGAGAGAGAGAGAGAGGGCGAGAGAGCGAGAGAGCATGAGCAGGGGAGGGGCAGAGAGATAGAATCCCAAGCAAGCTTAGTGCTGTCAGCCCAGAGCCCCATGGTGGGGGGGTTTCATCTCACGATGTGAGCCAATATCTAGAGGCGGATGCTTAACCACCTGAGCTCCCTGGTGCCCCAAGAGTGTGATCTTCAAAGCCGCCCAGGGGAGTTTCCCAGAGAGCTTGGTTATTGTGTTACAAGTTGCACTAAGATCCTGAAGGGGAAGGATGGGATCTTGCTGTGGGTTTTCACGAGTGGAGGCATGTGGATGGACTTGGGAGGCAGAGCCTTAGTGGAGCAAGGAGGAGAAACCAGTGTACAACAAGTGGGTTGAAGAATGGGGGGGCTGCGGACACGAAGATGCTATGGGAAGACCATGCTTCCCAAATACATGATGATGCATTAAAGTGGTGCATTTAGTGGTATGTTTTTCACTGGTGAGAAAGAACAAGAGGCAATGGGGGTTTAGGAAGACGGTTCTGGCAATGGAATGCAGACTGGGCCACAGTGTGGAAGTGACCGGAAGATGGGGGAGTTGTTGCAGGCAGTGGGGCAGATGGCAGAGAACTGCAGCCTGGGCGGATGCTGAATGAAGCGGTAAGGCCAGTTATCAGTGAGGCCTCAGGAGAGGAAGGAACAGGACTTGGTATTGGATTAAAGACTGAAAAATCAACATCCAAGATGTCCCCGAGCTTGGCTTGGGTGATCTGGTGCATTTAACATGCTGGGCCTGTTTTAAAAAAAATGTTCATTTATTTGTCTTGAGAGAGAGAGAGAGAGAACACGTGTGTGTAGGGGAGGGGCAGAGAGAGAGAATTCCAAGCAGGGTCTGAGCTGTCAGTGCAGAGCCCAAGGCGGGCCTCGATCTCATGAGCAGCGAGATCATGACTTGAGCTGAAACCAAGAGTTGGATGCTTAACAGTCTGAACCCCCCAGGTGCCCCTATGCTGGGTCCATTTCTGCCAACCTCCCTGTAACAGTCCAGGCTGACTGTGACACACACATCCAGGGCCTCTGACAGTGACCCTGAAGAAACATCAGACTTGGAGTTTTTCTTTGAACTGTGTCCTTTTGTATTAGGATCAGTGTTATGTGATCTTCCCAAACTAATTGCTCTGATTACTGTGCATGTCCTCTGTCATCTTTGTTCCCGTGAGGGTGTAGCCATTGAAAACAGGCTGAGTCATTAGGGGAAGAAAGAGACACAAAGGCCACATCCACAGGGGCTAAATGACCTGTCAGGATAAGAGCCTTGAGCCGCTGCACAATGTACCTGCTCACATCATCATTTTGTTGTCAAAGCTGCTTTTTTTTGCTTTCTTCCTTTTGCTCCCTGCTTCCAACTTATTTTTGGAGCATTTTAGTGACCTTGACCATGAAATGAAATGATGATGCCACTTCTCAAGGGAAATGTGTTTAAGATGTGCTGGTTCATGAAAGAGAATCATCAGTCAGAGTTCCCCAAGGGCTTAACCTTCATCTGCTTTTCAAAGAGAAAAGCCGCTTTCTTCCACTCACACGGGGAGAGCGGGCTGGCAGCTCTTTCTTCCCTGTCCTCCTCTGTCGCTTGCCTGCTCTCCTCAGTAAGAGTAGATTTTTTTTCTCTTTGGAGTCTTGCCGTACGGCCGCACCATCTATAGCTCGGTAACGTGGTAACGTTTTACCTTTTTTTCGATTCTCTGTCTATATTTCCCCATCCCCTTACTAATTCATATCATGGTATTGCTGTAATGAAGGGCAAAAAGGTTGAAATTGTGGGCAGAACATGTAATTCAACTGTTGCTCTTGAGCTTGGCACGTGTTTGGGAAACTTAGTTTCTAGAGCAGAACGTGAATGAACGTTGGCTGTAGTGACTTTTATCCTTTCTCTGTGGTTCTTTCTGTAAGGCGAAGAGGGGGAAAGAATCACGAGGTTATGTTTTCTGACAGCAGAGCCATGCAAATGACCCACTCCCCCTCTATGGGTTGGGAGTCTTTTTTTTTCATAGTAGGCTCCACACCCAATGTGAGGCTTGAGCTCATGATCCTGAGATCTAGAGGAAGATGTCAGATGAGCCAGGAGGTGCTCCTGGAGTCATTCTTTTATTGCTTATGATTGCAGTCTTGACTTTATGCATATTTGAGGCTCTTCCTGAAGAGTTATTCAAGACGTCATGGAAGGAAATGAGAGAAGCCTTCTGGTGCCCCTGGGTAAAGAGAACACAGAAGTGAAGCTGGCACTGTGGAGAAGAGCGGGGAGGAGGCCGGGTGCAGGGGGCCCCAGAGCAGGGGTAATAACGCAGCCACCTGAGTGGGCTGAAGCAGAGAGTATTGTCAGCGATGGGCTTGGGTGAGTGCCCGGGAGCTGAAAGGGTCTAAGACCAATACCTGTTGACAGTCAGTCTTCACGTGATTGGGTATTTTGCTCTACTTGTTCTATGTCATCTCATTTGCAGCCTACCCAGAAGTAATTTAGGAGCCATGACTTGGCCTTATAAATTTAGCTCCCCTTTGGACACCCATTGAAGATGCTTCCCAGGAGTGCCCCAAGGATAATTGTTGGACCCCGGCGGAGTCCTGGATTCCTTGTGTTGGTGGTAAAAAGGGGCTTTCGTGCTTGGAGATGGAGGGTTGATATTTCAGTCTCTGTCTTTGGGAGAGTGAATGCCATGGTTACCTTATGGAATATATGTGCAAGGTGCTGGACCTAACCACTCTGGACCTTCCACTACAAGGTCTGTTGTTCTTTCATTCTGGGTGAAGTCTACCTAGTACAAGGGTGCTAACATTTCTGAAAAAATTGCTGTTCCTTCCTCTTTGTTTCTACCTTTGCTTATTCTTACACACACACACACACACACACACACACACACACACACACACACTACTCCTGGTAAATTTTAAAGAAAGAATGGACCATATTCTTAGTCATTGAAGGAAAGAACCCAAACTACTTATCTCATTTAAAAAAAAAACATGTTTTGGGTGAATTGATGCACATAAGTCTCAGTCTTTTAAGCACTAATTTAGTACTTTTTCACGAGGGAAGCAGTTGCATGGGAGAAGTTGAGGCACTACAGGTGAGGACCCCCTCACTTGTAATGTAATAACTCGGGAAGATGTTTGATTTCATGAAGTAAATTATTCCTGCTTCCATATAATAAGACACAGAAAGATGCTTCACCTTAAATTGATGTAAAACTGGTGTCTATTAGTATGTTTAATCTTCGTTCCAAATCTATGAGATTTTGATGTTTGAAGAAATGTGGCAAGACAATAAAAGCAGGTTTTTTTTAATATATGAAATTTATTGTCAAATTGGTTTCCATACAACACCCAGTGCTCATCCCAAAAGGTGCCCTCCTTAATACCCATCACCCACCCTCCCCTCCCTCCCACCCCCCATCAACCCTCAGTTTGTTCTCAGTTTTTAACAGTCTCTTATGCTTTGGCTCTCTTCCACTCTAACCTCTTTTTTTTTTCCTTCCCTTCCCCCACGGGTTTCTGTTAAGTTTCTCAAGATCCACATAAGAGTGAAATCATACGTATCTGTCTTTCTCTGTATGGCTTATTTCACTTAGCATCACACTCTCCAGTTCCATCCACGTTGCTACAAAAGGCCATATTTCATTTTTTCTCATTGCCACGTAATATTCCATTGTGTATATAAACCACAATTTCTTTATCCATTCATCAGTTGATGGGCATTTAGGCTCTTTCCATAATTTGGCTATTGTTGAGAAAAGCAGCTTTTTTTAATGTTTATTTTTTGAGAGGGGGGGAGAGGCAGAGAGATAGAGAGACAGACAGACAGACAGAATCCAAAGCAGGTTCCAGGCTCCGAACTGTCAGCACAGAGCCTGACGTGGGGCTTGAACCCACAAATAGTGAGATCATGACCTGAGCTGAGTTCATTAACCGACTGAGCTACCCGGGTGTCCCCAAAGCAGCTCTTATTGAGAGGTTAGAATTCAGTAATTTTGAAAGATTTAAAAGAAGTTTGAAAAAAAAAACACATAGCTAGGTTTTCACGTTGACTTTAAGTGAAAGTTGAATTTACTTACCTCTCATAGTTTTTTGAGTGGGTGACACTAGAAAAGAGTAATTTTTTTTAAAGCAGAGTTGAGGCTTCAGGAAATTCCTTCTTCCTTTTGAAATTCTAAGAAGTCAATTTCTTTCCAAAGCATTAAGTACAAGCTTGTTTTAGAATAGCTTCTTTCTCCAACAGCAAGCTCCAAATGATTCAGCAGAAGTGATTTTTTCAAGAGTATTATCTTGGGTGAGGTAGGTAGATCTCACTCAAAAGAGAAGCTGGTAAGTGCAAGCTTTCTCTTTCTCTCACTCTCTCAACACACACAGACACACACACACACACACACACACACACACACACATGCGCGAATATATGTATGTCCAAAGAATAACTATTATAAAAATAACACAAAAATCCAAAAAAACACACACTCTGAGAACACTAGCGAGTGTGTTAATTTATTTTATGTTGCCAGCACGAGGGTAATGGAGCTGTGATGACTGACATTTCTTGTGAGATATCGGTGAAATTCATTATCTGTGGGATGTTTCCTGTATCGCGCACAGATTTACTAGGAGCTGATCCAGCACAGGCAGGCGTGTGGGGAAAAATGTAGCAGCAATTTAGAAAGGGAAATGGCCTGGGATGATAGCCTAGCTGGAAGTACGGATGCTCCTGTGTTGAAGATCAGTGCAATTAAAAGGATTTAGCAGCCAGATTACCAATGTAGTAGCTGGAGGGCTTCATTGTTGGCCTCGACATGTCTTCTGTTGCCGTGATTTGAATGGGAAGGGTGATAGAACAATCACAGTTCCTAGAACAAGGTACTTCAGACTTCCCAACTCCACAGTAACTCAGTAATTTAAGACCCAGTGTTTAGCATAGAAGTGTGGCCAGGTGTCAAGAGGTTTGAGGAGTTGGGGACCGTGTGTAGAGGGCTGATAGCAATTACGGGAATGTTTGCTTATGTCGGTTGTGGGTCTTATAGTTCTAAGGTATTTCTCTGGGATGCTGAAGTTTTATTGCAAATTTCTAATCAACTTCAAGTCTAGGGTCTTAATATTTTTTAAAAAAATAATGTTTATTTATTTTTGAGAGAGAGAGAGAGAGAGAGAGAGAGAGAGAGAGAGCGCACAAGTGGAGCAGGAGCAGAGAGAGAGGGGGACAGAGGATCCGAAGCAGACTCTGTGCTGACAAGAGCAAGCTTGATGTAGGGCTTGAACTCGTGAACCTCACCATCATGACCTGAGCTGAAGTTGGATGCTCAACCAACTGAGCCATCCAGGTGCCCCCAGCATCTTAGTATTAAAAGTATTGCATTTGCTAGACAATTCCAAAAGCATGTTGTTGGTTATACCTGTATTCCAATAATTAAAATTATGTTCCATAAGCTCAACGTGGCGTGGTGGAAAAGAACGGTCTTTGAGTTTGGAGTCGGATGATGTAATTTCCAGACCTCCACTGGGAAATGACATCAATTTTGTCCCCCAGTTCAAACTCTCTGGGTGGGGGACAAATCATGTAGCCTCTGTAAGCCTTAGGTACTTTGTCTGTAAAATGGCACTGTTCCCTTGGCTCTACCTCCCCTAGGTGAGGGCGCGAGAATCAGGCCATGCTGTATGTGAGAGAGTTTTGTAATAACAACAGACAAAGGGAAATTTCCTTCCTACTATGTTCCTTTATTGTTTTTGTCCTTTCATCTTTCGTTTTGATGACTTGTGTCATTTGATGAAGAGGTGTCATTGATTGAAGCCACCTTCCTTTATTGGAAGTATACATAATACATTTAAAAATGAGCTACTTTTATGATTGTCTACATCTTAGAAGTTCTGCAATCTGTAATTCTAACTTCTAGAAATATTCAGAAGAAAATATTTCTTTAACTGGTGAGTTAATAACAGTGTAAAATTTGATTTACATATTCATAGCTTCTATTTGACCTCTAAACTTTAAAAGTATTTACCGTCTAACTTATGTACGCTATCTGTAACATCATGGGGCGAAAATGACATTACTCATGTGGGTTGCTCAGAAATGGGGAACATATATATTTCACTATTATTTCCTTCTCTTGTATACTTTTGTGGTGGATGGAGCACTGTCCGAGGATTTGATCTGGAGCCTGTTAAGGAAAATTATAATTTCAAAGCTCTGGCTGGCTCTTCCCCTGTTCAGGATGGAAATTCAGCCTGCGTTATTTAGAAAAACGTCGACAGTGGCTTTTTTAGGTTATGAAACTCAAGTTCCCCGACCGCCACCACTGTGACCTTAGCTGGAAAAAGGCACTTGATAGGAAAAGTGCCAAAGTGCTCTGTCAAATTTTGGAGTTCTTCTGGTGGGGTATGTACTCTGGGACTAAGGGTGTGGAGTTTCAGCAACTGGATGAGGTCTATGGAGTAAAGCAGCCAGGGAGAAATTCCCATGGGTGGAGATAGCCAAATTAACTTTAAGAATGTTAAGATCTTGTTTTATGCTGTGTTGTCATTTCCCCTCTGTTATTCCCAAACCCTTGGGAGGAATCTATTAAATCCTACAGTGGTGCTTTAGGGAATAAAGAAAGGGGAACTGTTAGTGGTGCTTTAGGGAATAAGGAAAGGGGAAATGTTAATTACATTGGGAAGGTACAGGACTTCCCATGGTGTAGGGGCCAGGGCTTGGATGTTAAACTGGATATTAAGGAAGAATCTAAACCCAGAAGAATGGACTAGAGGACATCTAGATTGTACTAGTGTTGGAAAAAAATTGTGAAGTACTTACAAGTGGGTACCAAGATGGCTGGGTGACATAGAGGTTTGATGTGCAGAGTAAAGCAATTGGTCCCTGTTCAGTGCGATGCAAATAAATTCTGTCAGGTAGGTGGAATGTAACTGATGCCTTCTCCCCCAGACAATTCCAAATATTACGTTTGATTGCCTTGGATAGTGACCATTTTTGCATCTATTAGCAAATTCGTTTCAGCATTGCCCGTATAGAAAATCCTTTGGAAAGTCATTGGGATTGTTTTTGACATCTTACCGATTCTGCCATTAATTAATGAGTTAAATAAAATCTTGACATGTATTCATATGGTATTTGTATGAAAATCATGATTTTATCTGTTTAAAAACCATCTTTTAACACAAGTTTCCACAGTGCTGATGTGATCACACTGCTTTTTCAAATGACCGAGTAGAGACAGAGAGACAGAGCGCAAGCAGGGGTGGGGCAGAGAAAGAGGGAGACACAGAATCTGAAGCAGACTCCAGGCTCTGAGCTGTCAGCACAGAGCCCCATGCAGGGCTCGAACTCACAAACCGTGAGATCATGACCTGAGCTGAAGTCAGATGCTTAACCGATTGAGCCACCCAGGTGCCCCCAGCATCTTTTCTTTATTGCTACATTTCTGTGTTGTGGGAGACACTGAAAGGTTTCTACCTCTAGCCCTCACTGATGGACCCTGACTGTATCCTCGCCTTCTCAGGCTTTAGACAGAAAGGCAAAGGAACAAGGATTAGCCACTGGAGGTCCCACTCTGAGAGGTAACCTGTGCAGAAGAAGATGATTAGTGCAAACAAGTCTGCAGCTACCCACAAAATAGAGTATTCCTGATTTTCACTCCCTTACTCTATTTTAGGAAGCTATTGCATGTGGTGAATGGTGTAGGCTGAATTAGTAAAAATTATAAATGAATTACAATGCACAATAGCTCTAATGATCATTACTGATGCATATTTCAATCAGTAATAAATTCAAGCAGTTGAGAGAACAGAAGATTCAGGAAGATAGCTTGAAATGGATGCATTTGTGGAACGAGGGAGATTTACTCTTTGATTCATAGAGTTTTCTATCAGAGATATTACGTCTGTCCCTATTTTCAACTGTTTGATTTAATGTTATGTTATCCAGAGACTGAGGAATTCGGAACATATAATTTCCTTCCGGAGGGAGGTGACAGGTCAGATCCTATGATCATTTTTGCTCAAGAATGTTAATTTCTTGTTAAGATGAATGACGTCTCCTCTTAGCATGGCTCGCATAATAATACTTCTTGTCTTTCATTTGTGACTTATAAAGAAATTGATTCATGAGATGCTCTTCAGAAAATACTGGATTCCCCAGTTGGTATTTGTAACTATTTCAAATGTAACTACAAGACTTTCCTAGTGTGACTTTTATGAGTCCATACTGATTTCACAGTCTTTTAAAAACATCTTCTTTATTGAAGTGTAGCTGACATACAATGTTATTAGTTTCAGGTGTACAACATAGCGATTCCACAATTCTCTACATCACTCAGCGCTTATCACAGGAAGTGTAGTCACCATCTCTACCAATACAATGTTATTACACTATTATTGACTGAATTTCCCATGCCGTACTTTTCATCCCTGAGACTTTTTTATTTTGTAACTGGAATTTTATGCCTGTTAATCCCCTTCACCTTTTTCGCCTTTCCCTCCATGCCTCTCCCATCTGGCAACCTGTAGTTTGTTCTCTGTATCTATGAGTCTATTTCTGTTTCTATTTGTTTCATGGTTTTTTTTTTCTTTAGATTTGGCATGTAAGCAAAATCATATGGTACTTGTCTTTCTGTGTCTAACTTAATTTTGCTTAGCATAGTACTCTCTAGGTCCATACATGTTGTTGCAAATGGCAAGATTTCATTCTTTTTTATGGCCGAGAAATATTCTGTGTATATATACATGTAGAGATATGTGTATTTTTGTATATAACATTTGATTTTCTTATTATTTACTTATTTTATTTGAGAGAGAGAGAGAGAGAGAGAGAGAGAGAGAGAGAGCGCGCGCATGAACAAGAGCGGGGGAGAGGGGTGGAGGGCAAGAGAGAATCAATCTTAAGCAGGCTCCACATTCATTGCTGAGCCTGACATGGGGCTTGATCCCACGACACTGGGTCATGACCTGAGCTGAAATCAAGAGTTAGACCCCCAACTTGGGGTGCCTGAGTGGCTCAGTCAGTTAAGCATCTGACTTTGGCTCAGGTTATGATCTCACGGTGTGTGAGTTCAAGCCCCGCGTCTGGCTCTGTGCTGACAGCTCAGAGCCTGGAGCCTGCTTCAGATTCTGTGTCTTCCTCTCTCTCTCTGCCCCTCCTCTGCTCAAGCTCTGTCTCTCTGTCTCTCTCAAAAATAAATGAACATTAGGGGCGCCTGGGTGGTGCAGTCGGTTAAGCGTCCGACTTCAGCCAGGTCACGATCTCACGGTCCGTGAGTTCGAGCCCCGTGTCAGGCTCTGGGCTGATGGCTCGGAGCCTGGAGCCTGTTTCCGATTCTGTGTCTCCCTCTCTCTCTGCCCCTCCCCCGTTCATGCTCTGTCTCTCTCTGTCCCAAAAATAAATAAACGTTGAAAAAAAATTATAAAAAAAAATAAATGAACATTAAAAAAATATATTAAAAAAAGGAGACAACTAACTGAGCCACCAGATGCCCCTACACCACGTTTTCTTTATCCGTTCATCTATCGATGGATGTTTAGATTGCTTTCATATCTTGTTTAATGCTGCAATAAACATAGGGGTGCAAATATCTTTTGAATTAGTGTTATCATTTACTTTGGGTGAATACTCAATGGTGGAATTACTGAATCATATGGTAGCTCCATTTTTATTTTTTTGAAGAGTCTCCTTACTGATTTCCACAGTGACTGCATCAGTTTATGTTCCCACCAACAGGGTACAAAGGTTCCTTTTTCTCCATGTCCTCGCCAACACTTGTTATTTCTTCTTTTCTTTTCTTTTTTTTTTTTTGAATGTTAGCCACTCTTACCAGTAGAAGATGACATCTCATTGTGGTTTTGATTTGCGTTCCCCTGATGATGAGAGATGTTGAGCATCTCTTCATGCTATTTACAGTCATTACATTAATATTCATCTAGGCCTTCAGTTTTTCTCTTTTCTGTTAAATTCATCATTAAAGTATGTCTAATCTATGATTTCCTTATCTGGCAATGTAAACTCTGCATGTTATTATTGTAACTAAAATACTTTTGTTCTTTTTTTCTTTCCTTTTCTTTTTTTGAGAGAGTGTCCATGAGCAGGGGAGAAGGGCAGAGGGAGAGAGAGAATCTTGACCAGGCTCCATGCTCAGTGCAGAGCCCAACACAGGGCTCAATCCCATGACCCTGGAATCATGACCTGAGCCAAAATGAAGAGCCAGATGCCCAACTGACTGAGCCACCCAGGCACCCACTTAGTTCTTTTTTATCATCAAAAAAAAAAATCACTGTTGAAAAGTTAGAAAATACAGGGGCACCTGGCTGGCTCAGTTGGTAGAGCATGTGACACTTGATCTCAGGGTTGTGAGTTTAAGCACCATGTTGGGTATGGAGATAGCTTACTTAATAAAAACCAAAAAAAAAAAACAAACCAAAATTAGAAAATACAGATGAAAAATAGTGAATTCTCCTTATGATTCTATCCCTCAGAAATAAGGACTCTTAATGCCTCTGGTATGTCATTTCAGCTAATTTTCTATGGATAAATGTAGATTTTATTTTATGCACACATATGTATTTAAAAACACACGTCTTGTTGTTAGAAAATTGTTTTTTTCACCAAAAGGAATTAAATGAAATCTTCTCATATGCATAATATATATTCTGGAGCATGTATTCTCTTTTAATTTTTTTAAATGTTTATTTTTGAGAGAGAGAGAGAGAGACAGAGAGACAGAGAGACAGATTGCAAGCAGGGGAGGGGCAGAGAGAGAGGGAGACACAGAATCTGAAGCAGGCTCCAGGCTCTGAGCTTTCAGCACAGAGCCTGACGTGGAGCTCAAACCCACGAACCGTGAGATCATGACCTGAGCTGAAGTTGGACGCTTAACCACTTAACCAACTAAGACCCAGGCGCCCCCCGGAGCGTGTATTCTTAACCGTGGGCTCTGGAGTCTGACCAATTGAAATCCCTGTTCTGGTTGTGTGGCTTTGGGAAATTAGTTAATCTTACTAAGCCTTAGTAATTTCATCTATGAAACGGTTTTAATATTCACTACCTATTTTATGGCTATGTTGTGATGATTAAATAAAACAGTACTTGTAAAACATCCAACACATGAGAGCATTACATGTCAACTTTTGTAACTTCCCTGTCATCAAATATGACTATATTTTGATTGGCCTTACAAGTTGAATTAAAAATTGAACTGGGGTTGAGGGAGCAAAGCCAGGGGAGGTATTTCTTGCATTGTCTTTAGAGATAATCAGTATGTTTAGTAACCTGATGCTGTAACCAGAAAAATTGTGGGTGGTTTTCTTGATGACATTATGCTTGGTTAGTGGGTTCCTATCCACTTATCTACAGGGCTACCAGCTATAGACTGATGCTTTATAACTGAAGGTGAGCTACAGTGTCCATTATTGAATCAGACTCTAGCTCTAGTCTTCAAGAGACAGCCAAACCGTTGTGGTGGGAAGCTGTGGAAATGTAATTTTGGTGGAACAGGGCGTCATTAATGATTAACAGAAGAACTATATACTTGAGTTCATCTTAACAGCTAATTTCCTTAGTGAGTTTCTGGAGATGCAAAAATCATGGCAAATTAAATCACAGCTAATTCAAAGCAATATTTATTTCAAACTGGTCAAACAACTGATTCTAAGTCTCATACCACATTTTGGGGACTTGATCATTTTTTGGTCATGAAACAATTTAGTTCTTTGATTACATACCAAAATGACTTAATAGCCCTGTTAAAGATAATTTCATGTTAATATTTTGTTTTCTCTCTAGGCCTCTATTTATGATAAACTTAGTGATTTGAAAGTTGGCATTTGTTGGGGCGCCTGGGTGGCGCAGTCGGTTAAGCGTCCGACTTCAGCCAGGTCACGATCTCGCGGTCTGGGAGTTCGAGCCCCGCGTCGGGCTCTGGGCCGATGGCCCAGAGCCTGGAGCCTGCTTCCGATTCTGTGTCTCCCTCTCTCTCTGCCCCTCCCCCGTTCATGCTCTGTCTCTCTCTGTCTCAAAAATAAATAAATGTTAAAAAAAATTATTAAAAAAAAGAAAGTTGGCATTTGTTTGTTAAGGGATACGACCTTTTGTTTTAGGTCTTAATTGAATCTGCCAACTTACCATGTTTTGATTAAAGGCAGGTAACTACTTTATAAATATAAGGTTTTTGACCATGGCTTCTCACATCCCTACCTTTTTTTTTTTTAAATGAATCACAATATTTCCTTTTTTTAAAAGATTTTTTATTTTTTTTTATTTTTTTTTATTTTTTATTTTTTTTTTTCTTTTTTTCTTTTTTTTTTTTTTTTTTTTAAATTTTTTTTTTCAACGTTTATTTATTTTTGGGACAGAGAGAGACAGAGCATGAACGGGGGAGGGTCAGAGAGAGAGGGAGACACAGAATCGGAAACAGGCTCCAGGCTCTGAGCCATCAGCCCAGAGCCCGACGCGGGGCTCGAACTCACGGACCGCGAGATCGTGACCTGGCTGAAGTCGGACGCTTAACCGACTGCGCCACCCAGGCGCCCCAAAAGATTTTTTATTTTGACAGAGAGAGAGAGAGAGAGAGAGAGAGAGAGAGAGAGAGAGAATCCCAAGTAGGCTCCTTGTTGTCATTGGGGCTTGATCCCACAAACTATGAGATCACGACTTGAGCCAAAACCAAGAGTTAGACGCTTAACCCACTGAGCCACCCAGGTATCCCACACCCCCACCTTTTAATTTAAATTAATTTAATTTAATTTTTTTACTGTTTATTTTTGAGAGAGAGAGAGAGCAGGTGAAGAGCAGAGAGAGAGAGGGAGACAGAGAATCTCAAGCAGGCTCCATGCTGTCAGCACAGAGTCCTTTGGAGGGCTCCGACCCATGAACCGTGAGATCGTGACCTGAGCAAAAATCAAGAGTCAGATGCTTAACCAACTGAGCCGTCCAGGAACACAACCCCCCTACCTTTTTAAAACTAAAGATAAAAGATAACTACTGACTTAAGAAAAGAGATATTTTAAAATAGTGAAATTGCCATCAACAGCGTAAAACAAAAAGGTTGGAAGAAAAATACATATTGGAAAGACAGAGCTCAGAGAGCTAATTGACTGTTCAAGTTTTCACACATCTGGTTGATGGTAGACCATGGCTTTTTATGCTCAGGTTATGCTTTTTCTGTGGCAGTACATAGCTTCTTCTATACATGTCTTATGAAGTGAACATGTAGTCACAAAAAATGTTATATACATATTGGAGTTGAAGCTTAATGTTCTTTTAGTCCTATTTGAAATGAACGTGCTTACTCTAATCAACATCAATCCCAGGTATTTTTTTCTTACCTTTTAAACAAATTAAGAGTGAATTCCGGTTACAACTTGGGTCGGTTTTCTCTCTTAAGGGGTCTAGTATATTTGAACCAAGACTTCATTCTGATCGAGCAAACGGGGATGCTCGTTGTTCCCCTGATGGTTTACACAGCACAGAATCTGAGTGTGTGAAGGTTTGATGGAGAGCTCTGGTTCTGAGGGCTGGACACCTGCGTCTCCTGATCTGTGCTGTGGTTTCTTTTTCCCTTTGCTCTGTGCCTCATGCTCAACCTGATTATCTACCTCCCTTCCCCACTCAGATTAGTAATGCCCTTTCTGCTGTTCTCCACAGCTTCTTTGATGAACTCTGAAGGACTCTGTGTAAATTTTGAACTAAGAAAACATTATGCATAAAATGTAATGAAAATTATATTTTAAAATCTTTTAATTTTAGCGCTTTAATGGACATCGTTGATACTTTCAATTCCACTGTCCTTGTGCCTTGTCTGGAAAATGACAAGTTCATGTCGTTTTGATTTCCACTGTCTTGAGATGCTCTTTTTCCCCCAGCTTTATGGAGGAATAATTGAAAAATATAATTGTATATATTTAAAATGTACATGATGATTGATATGCATATATATTGTGGAGTGATTACCAAGATAAAGAAAGTTAATACATCCAGATGCTCTCTTTCAGTAAAAGAAGACCAAATGGCTTTTTGCAAGAGTAGCTGTGTTAGAATTTTCTTTTTCTTTTTTTTTTTAAGTTTTTAAATTTTAATTCCACTATAATTAACATACAGTGTTATATTAGTTTCAGGTGTTCAATATAGTGTTTCAACAATTCTGTACTTGTCTCAGTGCTTGTCACAATAAGTGTACTCTTGGGTTGCCTGGGGGCTCAGTTGGTTGAGCGTCTGACTTCGGCTCAGGTCATGATCTTGCAGTCGGTGAGTTACAAACCTGCATTGGGCTCTGTGCTGACACTCAGAGCCTGGAGCCTGCTTCGGGTTCTGTGTCTCCCTCTCTCTCTGCCCCTCCCCCCTCACGCTGTGTCTCTCTCTTTCAAAAATAAATAAACATTAAAAAAAAAACCCTGATAAGTGTACTCTTAATCCCCTTCACCCATTCTCCCCACCCCCACCTGCCCTCTGGTAACCATCAGTTTGTTCTCTGTAGTTAAGAGTCTGTTTCTTGGTTTGTATCCACCTCTCCCTGTCTTTTTTCCCTTTGTTTTGTTTCTTAAATTCCACTTATGAGTGATGCATACAGTGTTTCTAATGCTTATGGAGTTTTTCCAAGGCTTAGTTCGTTAATACTCTGTCATGTCATAAATTACTAATTTATGTCAGTTGGTTTCATATAAGAGAATCTTCTTTTACCATGTTTCATTTTATCCCATTATATAATATATTACAATATAATATACTATAAATATATAAATAAATATGTATATATTTTTTCCCAGGGACAAAAATGATGGCATAGCATCCCCTTATATGTTTCTTTATAATAGATTTTCTGCTGTAAAACACCATAATAACCAGAAAAGAGAATATAAAACTTGAAAAATGCTATTTTATAGATTCCGAATGACTTTAAATAAGTATATAGTTGCAGGATCATTAATGGTAAGCCTTTTTACTTTAGTGTTGCTCTACTTGTGAGGATCTCTCACCAGGTCATAAATGTTTAATCTAAGTTATTGATGTCCCTGTATTATTCAGTTTCTAAAACACATTATAACATGCAGTACAATTTTATTTGCCCAGAGAGCATATTTTCTTCTGGGATTTGTTATTGTATTTTACACTAGTTTTATCTCAAACCACATATGAAAGGCACTGTGTTGTCAGAGGAACTTGTGTTTATATTCATTTTCAAACTTGGAATTTTATAAGTCCTTATCACTAAATAAGGTGGACCTGATTTACTTAAGTCTCAGTGTCCTCCCTGTTAAAAATGGGGTGTGTGAAGATTAAAGTATTAAGCATAGATTGAGGACAGAGGAAATCTCTGTGCATGCTGGTTGTCTTTTCTTCCTTCATGTCTGTAAGCAAAGTAAGTGAGAGAATACAGCCTGTGATGGTTTGAATTCTGTCCTTGTCAAAAGACATGTTAAAGTCCTAAAACCCACTGTATCTCAGCATGTGACCTTATTTGGAAGTAGGGTTGTTGCAAGTATAATTGGTTAAGATGAGGTCATGCTGGAGTTGGGTGGACCTTTAATCCAGTATGACTTGTGTCTTTATAAGAACAGGGAAATGTGGGCACAGAGACACAGAGGAAGTGGCCATGTGAAGACCGTGGCAGGGTTTGGAGTTGCTGCTGTAGACAAGGAGTGCCTGATGCCATTCATCGGAAGCTGGGATAGACCAGAAGCATCCTCCCCTACAGGCTTTGTGGGCCACATGGTCCTCCCAACACTTCCATTTCAGATTTTTGGCCTCCGGATCTATGAGAGAAAAAATCTGTTGTTTTAAGCCCCCCAGTTTGTGGTACCTTGTCATGGCAAGCCTAGGAAGCACATACAGAGGGCAAGGGACCTGCATCAGATCAAGTGTTCTAGATGAGATTCTGGCTAGGACCCTGGCTTGTCCTTGGTCATCCAATGCCTCAAGAATCTGAGATGCTGCACTGTGTGTGCAGCTTGAAATGGGCGTGAGTCATACCAGTAGTCTCTATTGAAAATCTTAAATTTGGAGGACCCTGAATCCCTCTGAAAATCTTATGGGTGTCATTGATACCTTTCAAAGCAAGGGGAATGCACACACAGACATATAGTATTTTACTTTGTATTTTATGGCATTCACAGCCTCTCTAGGGGATTTATGATATAAAGTTAAGAATGCCTGCTCTAGAATTTCACTCTCAGTGTGCTACTTATAAAAACAGAGAATACACATCGGTAAACAGACATTGAATAAGTGATGCAACCAAAGTCATGTTTAACAAAACAGTGGTTATTAGAAGTTGGTGGATGGAGGGGCGCCTAGGTGGCTCAGTCAGATGAGCGTCCGACTTTGGCTCAGGTCATGATCTCGGGGCTTGTGAGTTCAAGCCCCGCGTCGGGCTCTGTGCTGACGGCTCAGAGCCTGGAGCCTCTTCAGATTCTGTGTCTCTCTCTGTCTCTGCCCCTCCTCCACTCACACGCAGTCTCTCTCTGTCTCAAAAAGAAATAAACATTAAAAAAAATTAAAAAAAAAAACAAGTTGGTGGATGGAGAGATCACCTTGGGACTTTATGAACACAGGAGTTTGTCTCTGAATTTACAGATTTGCCCCCTAGCATTGTGGGAAGTGAGTAGGAACTAATTGTAATAGCCAGCACTTACTGTGTTCTCTGTGCTGTGTTGCTTTCTGTTCGTTGTCTCTAAGTGCAGGCCTGTGTTGGCGGTTGGTGCCATTTAGCCCCCGTTCACTCTTATAGGATCTTAAGTTCTTACTTTTAATGTTATCTGCAAATTAGGTTATACTTACAGGCACAGTGATAACACTAGCAGAATCTAAGAATTTACTCAAAATGTGATTTTATATGTTTGGCCCATTAATAGGCCATACTGCCTGGAGTACAATTTGAAGGAATTTCTTATTTTTTATTTTTTATTTTATTTTATTATTTATTTTATTATTTATTTATTATTTATATTTTATTTATTTATTTATTTATTATTTTTTATTTATTATTTTTTTAATATGAAATTTATTGTCAGTTTGGTTTTCATACAACACCCAGTGCTCATCCCAGCAGGCGTCCTCCTAAATGCCCATCACCCACTTTCCCCTTCCTACCTCTCCCGCCCCCCTATCAGCCCTCAGTTTATTCTCAGTTTTTAAGAGTCTCTTGTGGTTTGCCTCCTTTCCTCTCTGTAACTTTTTTTCCTCCTTCCCCTCCCCCATGGTCTTCTGTTAAGTTTCTTAGGATCCACGTAAGAGTGAAACGTATGGTATCTGTCTTTCTCCGTCTGACTTATTTCACTTAGCATAACACTCTCCAATTCCATCCATGTTGCTACAAAAGACCATATTTCATTCTTTCTCATTGCTAAGGAGTATTCCGTTGTATATATAAACCACAACTTCTTTATCCATTCGTCAGTTGATGGACATTTAGGCTCTTTCCATACTTTGGCTATTGTTGAGAGTGCTACTATCAACATTGGGGTACAAGTGCCCGTATGCATCAGCACTCTGAAGGAATTTTTTAAATACATCCTGAAACTGTCGTATGAATGGCACAGTTATATACATGTATGTCTATGTATGTATGCAGGTGTTAGTTTGAGTGTAAGTTTTAAAAATATCTTACTGTTGGAGCGCCTTGGTGGTTCAGTTGGTTAAGTGCCAAACTTTGCCTCAGGTCATGATCTCACAGTTCATGGGTATGAGCCCCACCTCAGGCTCTGTGCTGACAGCTCAGAGCCTGGAACCTGCTTCAGATTCTGTGGTCTCCCTCTCCCTGCCTGTCCCCCACTCACACTCTGTGTCTTTTTCTCTCTCTCTCAAAAATAAATAAACATTAAAAATAAATAAATAAATAAATAAATAAATAAATACATAAAATCTTACTGTTTTTGAAATCTCATTTTCACATCCCCCGCCCTTTTTAGCATACTTGGAATTTCACATACTAGCGGCACTCTGGGTCTCTTGCCCTGGGAGAGGCTCTCCAAACCACAGCTCTTAAAGGTGCTCCTTCCAGGGACAAAGAGGAGGGGATTTCTCAGCAGGGCATCTCAAAGTCGGCTTCAGCTGGCCTGGGTGAGGCCTGAGCAGATTGATTAAAACTTTTTTTTTTTTTCTTAATGTGTATTTATTTTTGATAGAGAGACAGAGTGTGAATAGGGGAGGTACAGAGAGAGGGAGACACAGAATCTGAAGCAGGCTCCAGGCTCCGAGCTGTCAGCACAGAGCCTGACACGGGGCTCAAACTCACAAACTGTGAAATCATGATCTGAGTGAAGTCCGCCGCTTAACCAACTGAGCCACCTTGGCGCCCCAGCGAGCAGAATGATTTTTAAGAGCTTCTCTGGTGATTGTGGAGTAAAGGCAGTTGGAGAACCACTGGCCCAAAGAGAAGAAAGAGAGCTGGAGGGCTCCATAAGGAAGAGATTTGGATTTCGCTGTTGCCATACCTCAGAGTCATTGCCTCTGAGAGACGGTGATGCACACAGCTGTGTCCCCCCCTACAGAGGTTTCATGTTTGGCGAAAATGGGGAGTAGCGACAGTCAGCTGGCTTCAAAGAGCACCTAAAACACTCCACTGATTTTGCAAGGCAGAGAGGTAGTGATGCTCAGATGACTGATTCTAAAATGGAAAATAGAATGTATTTCCTGATTCTGCACCCCTGTCCCTGAGCAAATCACTACTTGGCTCATATGAGAAGGGAGATAGTTGAGACAAGTTTTTTCATTGTTCTAAGAAAAAAAAATGCATGCAGATGATCAAAGGAAGTGAAAGTCTAGCTTAAAAAAAAATTGAATGAAAGAAGCAAATTGAATTAAAGCAGAAAGAGAACCCAAGAGCCAGGCCATCACAGTAAGGCAGGTAAACACTAAATGCTGGGCTCAAGGCCATTGTCATAGTTCCAATGTGGTTGTCTTTAAACAGTAACTGTTGAATCTCAATTGTCCTGAAGAGTGAGCGTACTTAGGAAAATGCTTGGAGCGATGTCCTTGTCCCTGCCTTAACATTAACGATTTAAAGGCAAGAGTATCACAAGAAAGGTGGGCACAACAAAAGCTGTGTCTAAGTCTGGACTCGAAGCAGGCTGTGATGAAAATATTCTCCTTTCGATACAGGGAGGACATTTTTCTCATGGGAAATTTTATGACTTGCTTTTAGGTAGAAGAGAGAAGTCATAGAATTAAGAGAGAAGTCATAGAATTCTTTCCGCACCAGCTGTTTCTGGTGGAAATGAGGATCCCAAGTTGCCTCTGCACTGTCAGCACGGAGCTCGATATGGGGCTCAAACAGTCAAACTGTGAGATCATGACCTGAACAGAAATCAAGAGTTAGACGCCTAACTGACAGCCACCCAGGTGCCCCTCAAATTGAAAGTTTAAGTAATTTCTCCAAAATTATTTATTTGCTATTAAGAGCCCTAACAAAATAAATCCTTAAATTCTTAAAACAATTCCCTCAGAGAATCTTTTTACTAGGGAGAATATAGTTCAGTATAATCTGCAATTTCAAGGTGCCCCCATACTTCTTATTCTAAAAGACTTTATACGATGGTGGTATCTCTGGACCTTGAATAATTATGATACCAAGCCAATATGGTGGCTTATGAGAGACGAAAGAGTGACAGATCCCATTGATTTAAACATCAAAAAAGCTTCTGCAGAGGAGGAGGTATTTACAATGTTCTTGGAAATACGGATAAAACTTAGCCTGGAGTGAATGCGGTCGATGCAGTTACAGGTTTGCGTGTGACCAAAAGGGGACAGAGTAGACAACTCTTAGATGTGCTTAGGAATTATTCACTTTTTCCAGGGGGAAATAGCCTGTTGTCCATGAGAGTCAAGCTGAGGCTTTATTACTTGTTTTTGATGTCGCTTGAAGGAAAGATGATATGCCTGGGCTCTGTTTGAAAAATGTTGTGGTGGACAGAATGGACAAGAGTGAGGGGGCAGGTGGAAGTGGTCCAGAAGTAGGTCTTAAGGAGAACCTGAACTGAAACTTGGACAGTAGATCTCTTCCCCAGAGGGAACCTGTGGCATGGATTAAATGAATATTTGCGAACGTGATCTTTACAACTTGGGGACTGGGAGAATGATAAAATCATACACACAGACAGGGAGGTCCGTCAGAAGGAAAGACCAGAAAGGAAAGGAAGGTGATCTTGAGGCAATGCTGAGAAGAATAGAGAGAGGGTCAAGAAAGAGATAGGTAGGAAGAAATCAAGGGAAGGAAGGCAGGACATAAACATCCACTGAAGGAAAGTGAGTGGGCATGATCTTGAGGTAGCCACTAAATTTGTTCATTAGGAGAAGGTTATTGTCAAGCCTTAGGAGGTTGCTTTCAGTGGAGTTCTAGGTGTAGAAGGACGTTGAGAAGAGCAGAAAGGAATGGGTACACATAGTAGGCTATCGCTCTTTGGAGAAGTGTGACTGATAACGTGTGTGTGTGTTTTAGTAAAGTTTTACTGATAAAGTAAGGTCTAAAAATAGTGAAAGAGTGCCTCGGTGGGTCGGTCAGTTGAACAAATGACTCTTGATTTCTGCTCAGGTCGTGATCTTATGGTCGTGAGACTGAACACTGTGTTGGGCATGGACCCACTGGGCATAGACCCTGCTTAAGACTCTCTCTCTCTCCCTCTCTTTCTCTCTCTCTCTGTCTCCCCCTCTGCCCCCTCCCCTGCTCACATGCACAGTCTCTTTCTCTCTCTCTCTAAAAAGAAAAAGTAGAATAAAAAAATAGTGAAGAAATTATGTGCCAACTATACTCAGTCTAAAAAAAAATGAAAAAAATGGTGAAGAAAATTGAGGAGGGAGTAGAACTCACTCATTCAGTCCACTGTATGCTATTGCCTGGCACCAGGCAGTGAAATGAAATAATCAGCAAAACAGACGGTCTCTGCTTCAGGAAGCATAGAATGGGGAAGACAGACATTTATCAAATAAGCCTAGTTATTTAGATACAAACTCTGGACAAGTGCTGTGAAGAAAAAGTACACGTAGCTATGAGAAAATATGCGAGGGATCCAGTCTGGGGTGGTGTCAGTGATGGCATCGTGAAGAAATGAGCTGAGAGCTGGGAGGAAAGCAGTGTGGGTGGGGGAGAGGGTCTAGAGGAACAGCATAGCCCTGGACTGGGGGGTGGCAGGAAGTGAGAACGGGGCTGGACATCCATGGCCTATTGTAGGAGCCAAAAAGAGTCCAGAGTTAAGGGGAGGTCTGTCCTTCTTATGTTCTAAGATAGGCTCAGTTGGTTAAGCATCTGACTCTTGATTTTGGCTCCGGTCATGATCTCACAGTTCATGAGTTCGAGCCTTGCATCGGGCTCTGCAGTGACAGTGCAGGGCCTGCTTGAGATTCTCTCTCTTCCTCCCCCGCTCATTCTCTCTGAAAATAAATAAATAAACATTAGAAAAAGGCAGATTGTGTTTGTGAATGGCAGGGAGCAGCCACTGCTTGCAGAAGGAGAACTGAAGATTTCAGGAGTTGTTTTGTCATATGCCAGGTTAATGATCCAAGCCAATGATTATTAACTCTAAATGCTGTTTCATTTTACTGAAGATCCTGAAATAAATGTTTCATGAGACCTAATATTCAGACCTGCAGTTTTCAGTAAGGGTGCCATGCTTTAGGCTGCAAATACATTTCTGAAGAATTGTGGCCAATTCACATTTTTGTAAATTGACTAATTTTAAACCCAGCAGGGAGTATGCTTTTTAAAGGAAACCTATGGTGTATCCTTTTATAAAGTACAGAGTCTTTTCAGAAAATAAATATCTTTTGTAAATCTCTCCTTTAGTGGATGGGAAGCGTATGCCATTATGCTGAGACACATATATTCACATGTACTTAGGATTTGACAGTGAACAAAGATGTTCTTCCGGAACCAAGAGCCACTTGCCTTCAGACTCTTTAGCCCGTAAATGTTTTTTTAGTAGGAAGGCCCAATCTTTCTGTCATCATCATCGTGCTTATTTTTTAGAAACCTCATTGATATAAATAACCTCTGGTTTCATTTTAATTGAAGATCACAACGTCTTGAGAATTCTAAAGAGTTATTTTCAGAAGAAGGGAGCCGATGTTCCGTATTTTTCAAGACATACACTTTTCTTTGTTCATGTTCTTCTTGAGTAACTGCCCAGAAGAAAACAAACAAAACCAAACCAAGAACCGTGGCTTTGTCGGAAGAGACAGCACAGATTTCCTAGATTACTTATTCTCAGAGAGTTGATTGCGAGAGCGTTAAGCGATGCCATTCTGATGTGGGATTGTGTTGTTGGGGTGTCCAGGGCGATTCTTTGCAGACATTACCTTGGAGATTGATTATGAATTTTTTCTTGTTTCAGTCTTGGCTTCTAGATCTACTTGATATGGAATTTCATATCAAGAGGAAAAAACAGGAGACTTTTTCAATGGCTCATCTTCTGAGAATCATAGATATCTAAGAAAGTTCTTATGTCTATTCTAGGGTTTTTTGGTATGACAGATATTTATGTTGGATGCAGAATAAAACACAAAATATACTTAACCTTTATTCAGCTTGCATTATAAATGTATCCTACATGCTTTCAGCCACAGTGAATTATATTAATAACCTGTTATTGTAAAAATGTCAAGAGTCTTTTCTGTCTCTTGGAATGATTATTTATCTGCTCAAAGTATAGTGTTTATTTTAACACTCTTGACAAGAAGAAGAAGAAGAAGAAGAAGGAAAGTGCCTTTTAGTGAAATGTTACTTTTCAAGCAATTTTTTTGAGATTACTCCAAAAAATTTCTCTAGAGATGACATAGGGAAAATGTCTAAATAGTATACAGGATCTGAAATCATTCCTACCCCCATTCGATTATGCAGAGAACATATATACTTTATTTACTTATTTGTAGATGCGCTAACACATCGATCTCACTGTGTTTAAATAGGTTTGTCATTTAAAATGAACAAACAAGGGGCCCTGGGGTGGCTCAGTGTGTTAAGCATCCAACTCTTGGTTTTGGCTCAGGTCATGATCTTATAGTTCATGAGTTTGAGCCCTGCACTGACAGCATGGAGCCTGCTTGGGATCCTCTGTCTCCCTTTCTCTCTGCCCCTCCCCTGCTCTCTCTCTCTCTCTTTCTCTGTCTCTCACATTAAACAAACGAAACACTCTACATATATATAGAGAGGAAAAAAAGCCCTTCATTTCCTTACCATCCACGTCTGTCTGAGAGTACATTCTTCATGGACACAACATAGTAAAACACTAGATTAGAGATTCTGGGATATCTTTTATATTTTTTTAAAAATAGAATGACTATACGTTCAAGTTTAGATAGCAGGGCTGGAGTGATTAAAAAAAATTTTTTTAAGTTTATTTATTTATTTATTTCGAGAGAGAGAGCACAAGCAAAGGAGGGGCAGAGAGCGGGAGAGAGAGAGAGAATCCCAAGCAGGCTCTACACTGCTAGTGCAGAACCTGATACCGGGCTCCAACTCACAAACCCTGAGATCATGACCTGAGCTGCAATCAAGAGTCAGATGCTCGACCGGCTGGGCCACCCAGGCGCTCTGAGATTCTGAGATCTCTTCAATCCTTTTTACATGGGCATATGAATGCTGCAAAGAATCAACGAGAGAAGTTGCACCCATAGCTGAGTGCAGCATGCGGGCAAACTTCCACAGCCCCCTCTTTGGTGATGTTTGCGGGTGGTGGGCCAGTGTGTAGTACCAGTCATTCATCCAGTGTTTTAGGTTTGAGTCATCAGAATGACCTTTGATTTCTTCTCGCAGATAGCTGAACACTGTACACTAATTTTTTTAAATATTAAATTTTTTTAAATATGTAAAAATATTTACATAGTTTTTAATATTAAAAAAAATCACACCATTTATTTCTTCCATCAGGAAGCCAGGTTCTCGATTACTGCGACCGCTCTCTGAGCATCTTTTCTACTCTAGGCCCATTCTTTCCAAACCTCTCCTGTTTATTGCGCACTTCCCGTTTCTAGCAGCAATGTGTCGATCCTTTTCTCAAGAACTCGCAGTTGGTTCCTGTTGCCTCTGGTAGTGGAATATACATTTCCAGGGCAGCTTCAGAGCTTCCGCGACATCATTTTGTCTTGGTAATCCAACACGATCTCCAGTTAGTCAAAACTGAACCCTCTTGACCAGTTGAGAAGTCTTGCTAGTACCCTGGGCTCCCTCTGCCCCCATACACAATATCTGTGCCTCAATTCTTATCTTTGCTCATTTGAGGTTCTAATTTTTCTTTGCTCCCAAATGGCTTCTCTGTCCAGCCAACTTCTTGTCCCCATTGAACAAACAGCTCCCGCTGGGTGTGGATCAATGACTTTCCTCAGGATGAGGTCAAGATGTTGGTTCCTTAGCTATCTTATGTTAAACAGCTGTTGGGTTATATCAGAGTCCGTTTGTATTTAACAACCAGAGCAACTATAAATCCAAGTGGAAAAATGAAAGAAAGGCAAACCAAAGATAGGAGCTTAAATAAAACTGAAGAAAGACCAGTGGGAGTGTTTTGAGGATGGGTGCTGTAGAAAAAGAACACGAATGTGAAGTATACACTTGTCATGAACATCAGGGCCCATTGAGGTCTCAAGTTCTTTGTGAAGAAGGATCTCCAGGGAAAGCTCACCTTAGCACCACAACAGCGAGAGGCATAAGACATCGTGTTCAGTATTTATGCTGATATTTACTCATTCACTTTCCATGATTCTTCCTTCCATGTCCCAACAGCAGGGCCCCAAAACTGTGTGACTTGTACAGATACCCCTAGAGCTGCTGGCTGAATTATTATTATTATTTTTTAATATTTTTAATGTTTATTCATTTTTGAGAGACAGAGAGAGCACACGAGCAGGTGAGGGGCAGAGAGAGAGGGAGACACAGAGTCCGAAGCAGGCTCCAGACTCTGAGCTGTCAGCACAGAGCCCGACGTGGGGCTTGAACTCACGAACTGTGAGATCATGACCTGAGCTGAGGTCGGAGGCTTCACCGACTGAGCCACCCAGGCACCCCTGGCTGAATTATACAATAGGACAAATAGAGTGAGGTGGTGTGTTGGTGAATTATTATATCTAAGCTTTGATCCGAGCTGTGTCGATCTAGAAACTTCATCCAACAAGATATCCAGAGGCTGACAGTTTTTGAGACACTAGCTCACAGTGTTTAAACTCATGAGGTACAGGTGTGTAAATCATAATGTCAGCTTATTTTTTTTATTTTTCAATATTTATTTATTTTTGAGAGGGAAAGGGAGCAGGGGCAGGGGGTGGCTAGAGGGGCAGAGAGAGAGGGAGACACAGAATCTGAAGCAGGCTCCAGACTCTGAGCTGTCAGCACAGAGCCTGATGCGGGGCTTGAACTCACGAACTGTGAGATCATGACCTGAGCTGAAGTTGGATGCTCAACCAACTGAGTCATCCAGGCGTCCTACCCTTTAAATGTCCTATTTCTTTACAATTATGCCAACATTCTAGTGATTCTTTTTATTTTTTTAAATTTTATTTTTGAGAGAGAGAGAGAGAGAGGGAGAGAGAGTGAGCAGGGGAGGAGAGAGAGAGAAGACAGAGGATCCATATTGGGCTCCACACTGAAAGCAGAGAGCCCAATGTGGGACTAGAACTCATAAAGCAAGAGATCATGATCTGAGCTGAATTCAAACCGACTGAGCCACCCTAGGCACCCCATAATGTCAGCTTATTAATCGACATTGGTGGATATTCCTTTCCAGGGACCTCACGTATCATTTCTAGGCACCCCGGAAACCAGAAAGTCAGAAGGAAGGACTCGGGGTTGCCTGGTGAGCATGGTGGTGGCACAAAACACACTGGGCTGTTTCAGAAGTGCTTCCTTTAGTCCCGAGAAAAATCTGGTGAGTTGTTGCCACACTACAGAAGAGAAATTAATACTGTTAACGTGAAGACACGAACGGAAACACGTGCCTTGTCTTCCCCCAAGAGCCAGAGGCAAATTGTTTGGCTTGGAGAATCCTTGATGATGAAAGTTAGGGAAGGGTCAAGAGGAAGATGGTAAGGCTATCAAGGCTTACTTTTCGAAGAATGAAAGAACAGCTGGGTGGCTCAGTCGGTTTCGGCTCAGGTTGTGATCTCACAGTTCGGTGACTTCGAGCCCCATGTCAGGCTGTGTGCTGACAGTGCAGAGCCTGCTTGGGGTTCTCTCACTCCCTCTCTCTCTCTCTGCTCCTCCCTCACTTGCGCCGTCTCTGTCTCTCTCAAAACAAATAAATATACTTGAAAAATATCTAAAACAACAACAACAATGAAAAAAACCAAAATGAAGAATGTAGTACAACTTACCTTTATAGGAGTAACAGGAATTTCTAATGGAAACAGGCAGGCTTAGGCTGTCAAGATAATTTTGCTGTTACAGAGTCGGAATGTTTTTAGATTTTAGATCCTCTGGGGGAAGTAGCTACAGCTTCTCTCCTCAGTGGATGTTGGGCTAGATGTTCCTTACTTTCTGTAGAGTTTCACTAACCTGAGAAAGCAAGAAAGGCCACTGATGTTCAAAGCCGGGAGTAGTAAACTTGAGAGACAGAAGAAGGGAGAGGAGAACCCTGGCGCAGAGAGCCTTGGAGAGTTCTGGGAAGGGAGGGCTGGGGGGGTTCTCCCAGTGTTGGCATTGGCATTGGGAGGTGGGAAGTACAGAAACAAAAGGAGGAAGGAGAGCATGGGGATCGTGGAATGGCTTTGAATTACTTGGAGGGCCTCTTTTTTGGATGGAAAAGCACAGCTCTGGAGGTCTGCCCTGGTTGATGCTGAGAGGGGAGGGTAGCTAACTAGTGGCCAGTCCTGGATTTCCCCCTACTGCCCTAGCCACCTGACACTGAACTTGGTATGGCTTTGGAACAGTCACTGAAAGCCTTTCCCTGAAGAGCCACTTAACCTTTTGTTCCATCCAAGTCTGGGCCATGTTCGCTGTAGGAAAATTTGATACGCTTGTAACTAAACATGAAAGAAGCCCTTTTTTTTTCAGCCTCAACAGCTATGAGCTCCAACTGAAATAATAATAATAATAAAAAAACCCCAGCCTAAATAAAAAGGGAATGTATTGATTTGTATATTCATTGGCTTCAAGTGTGACGTTAGGGGGCCCAGATCTCTCACCACATTTGTCTCTCTTTTTGGCTCTTCATCCCTCTGTGTTGTCTGAACAAAGGGCCCCAGAGAGACACAAGTTTACATTCACCCTATTTCAAGTTCAGTGTAAAAAATGATCACCCCTTCTTGATCCTTGCACAGCAGACTGAAGATTGTATCTGGGAGGCCAAGCCTTGTCACTGTGCCTATCCCCAGACAATTGTGGAAGGTGGGAGATTTGACTCTTGGATCAGACTTGCTTCGTCGATAACAAATGGGCTGAACGTGGGAAGGGCCATCTCCCAAGGTCAAGTCAGAATGAAGAGCGGATACAGGGCAGGAGGAAACATCATTACCCATTGTACTCTTCTCCAGAGACATGATGGTTAGCAGCCTGTCCCTTGGTATGAATTACTTGGCACAAGACTCATCTGGCTGCAGAACAGACAGAGCCGGACAGCCAGTAAAGTCTAACTCCCCAACTTCTTCCTCCCCATAGATTTCTGGGAAAAACCCTACGGGTTTGCGACGCAGGAAGAAAGGTAGATGGCAAAAGTTACATAATAACCTTAGTTATTATTAGTTGAGCAACTACTTTATGCCAGGTGCTATGCTAGCATTTTATGTTATCTAATTTAATTCTTCAAATACCATTATGTTTTAGGAACTGTTATCATGCTCGTTGTAGAATAAGAACATAAAGATAAAAGAGGCTAAAGGGGGGGTGCCTGGGTGGCTCAATTGAGTGTCGGACTCTTGATCTCCACTTGGGTCTTGATCTTGGGGTCATGAGTTCAAGCCCTATGTCGGACTCTGTGCTGAGCATGAAGCCTACTTAAAAAAAAAAAAAAGAAGCTGGAGAGTGCTATGCTATAGTCTGTTTACTTACTTGTGTGCTGTATGTGTCCGTCCTTAACATGTAAATTCCCTGAGGGCAAGGACTTTGCCCATCTTCTTCACCACCGAGTTCTCAGTGCCCAGAACACTGCCTTTGAAATAGTAGGTGCTTAAGAAAACTCCCCAAATATTGGCAAAATAGTGACTTTTATGTTATCCGAAAACCTTAGACAGTAAGTGAAAATGAAATACACTAGACTTTTGTAACTTTTATTCCTCACTTCACCAGTTTCAGCCTGTGCTTGAACTTTGTGTTCTTCTTCACATCTTTCCCCAGGTCTCCCCACCCATCTGTGTCTCTGTTCCCCCACAATGCAGGCTCTCTGCTCAAGCTGGGCAAACTCGATGGCTAAGCTCTGTGGCACGCATCTGTGCGTCTCTGGCTGTCCGTGATGCATCTGGAAACTCCTGCTCCCTCTGTTCTTCTCGCTTTTGTCACCGTGCCCCGATAAAGAACACACAATTCTAAAGCCCTTAAGGGTGGAAGAAGATCCCAGTACCTTTAAAAATGACCATGTACCTGGGTGGCTCTGTCAGATGAGCATCTGACTCTTGATCTTGGCTCAGGTCATGATCTCATGGTTCGTGAGCTCAAGTCCCCTGTCAGGTTCTGTGCTGACAGTGTGGATCCTTCTTGGGATTCTCTCTCCCCACCCCCCCATCTCTGTGCACCGCCCCTGCTTGCACTCTCTCTCTCTCTCTCTCTCAAAATAAATACTTAAAAGATAAAAATAAAGTACAATGACCCTGTGGCTGTGAAAACAGGGTCATCCTTTCTAAAGATCTAGTAAGCTCTATCTGTGTTGGCAAAACTTTGAAGAATTCTAAGCCAGGCTTTGTAGAGTTTTGACAGAGCAGATAATTGCTATTAGGTATTTAAAGAGTCAAGGGATCAGATATTTGTGTGACTGCAAGATGCAGAACTAAAACAAGAAGGAAAACTATTGGGAAAGAGATTTGACTTTGTTTTTAACATTTATTTATTTTTGAGAGAGACAGAGTGTGGATGGGGGTGGGGCAGGGAGAAAGAGAGACACAGAATCCAAAACAGCCTCCAGACTCCAAGCTGTCAGCACAGACCTGGACGTGGGGCTCAAACTCATGAACTGTGAGATCATGACCTGAGCTGAAGTTGGATGCTTAACCGACTGAGTCACCCGGGCACCCTGGAAACAGGTTTTACACCAACTTACAAAACAACTGCCAAATAAGAATTTTGTCAATGGAACTGGCTGCAAATAGAGTGAGTTCATCCTCCTTGGAGGCATTTATGCATGTCATTGAGGGGATTCAAGCATCTGATGCAGGACTACACTAAATTATCACCTTTTTGTCATCTGTAGGTGTGCAGCTTCTCAGGGTGACGGCCCATTCCCAGATTGTGGGGGCTTTGGGAAGGGCTGACATGTTATGGTATGCATAAATGGGACATAAACTTTATTCTGTAGTAAGCTTGAGAAGTTACCATTAAGAATAAGTGTATGTATTAGGTGTGCTGTTTCGAAGGGACACATGCATCCCCATGTTTATAGCAGCACTATGAACAATAGCCAAAGTATGGAAAGAGCCCAAATGTCCATCAACGGATGAATGGATAAAGAAGATGTGATATATATATATATATACATATACAGAATGGAGTATTACTTGGCAATCAAAAAGAATGAAATCTTGCCCTTTGCAACTATGTGGATGGAACTGGAGGGTATTGTGCTAAGTGAAATTAGTCAGAGAAAGACAAAAATCATATGACTTCACTCGTATGAGGACTTTAAGACACAGAACCGATGAACATAAGGGAAGGGAAGCAAAAATAATATAAAACAGGGAGGGGGACAAAGCATAAGAGACTCAAAAATATGGAGAACAAACAGAAGGTTACTAGAGCGGGTGTGGGGGGGGGGATGGGCTAAATGGATAAAGGACATTAAGGAATCTACTCCTGAAATCACTGTTGCACTATATGCTGACTAATTTGGATGTTAATTTTAAAAAATAAAAAATCAAACAAGTTAATAAAAACAAAAGATTAAGTGTATGCACGCAAGAGCATGAAAAAGCAGGAAAGAGAAGGGGAGCATGGAAAGGGAGAGGAGAGGGGGTGGAGAGAGAGAGAAAATGAGAGTGAGAGCGACTGAGAAAAGCAGTCTGATGTAAGAACCAGAAAAACCCACTTCGTTTTGTGCTTTTGTTCTTCATTCGTAAAGGACGGATATCCTTTGTATCCACTTTCCGCCATCACCATGGCTCTTGTGGGGAGATACAACTTTCCCTAAATGTGGGAAGTAAAGCCTGATTTCTGGGCTTTATCTTTTGCAATCAGCAACACCTGGGAGAGTGACATGATTTGTGACGTGAGCAGAATGGAGCCCGTGTGAGACCTGTAGGCCAGATTCTGGCTTGTGTTGTATTCTGTAATATTTAATACCGAGCTCCGGCGTACTTTATAATCATTACCTGATCTTCACGGCGTCCCTGACAGGTAAGCATTGCCATTCCCAATTTAGAGATGAAACAATGGGGGTGATTTAAGACTCCAGGAGTGAGTTTCGGGGCTACAAACAGAAGCTTAAATGCCTTGGTTGTCAGTTTTATGCTTAAGTTCTTTGATGAACACTTTTCACGCAACAAGTCTGCCCTGGCAGTGGTCCACAGAGGCGCTTTCTGCCAGCCTGGGCTTGTCTGGCCCTGTGTCGGGACTTCGGACACCGTCTTGGCAGCTCGAATACTTCCACGTGTCTTTGCAGGTCACAAGGGCTGACATCGCTCACTTTGTCCAAATAGCATTTGCTTGTTCAGGATGCTAATCCTGGGGTCTGTGGTCTGTGATTCTTAGAATTTTAACCTAAGCCTTAGTATATTTTTTTGTTGGTGTTTATGTGTGTGTGTGTGTATCTGTGGGTGTATATATCTGTGTATGCCTGTGTGTATTTGTGTATGTGTGTATATCCGTGTGAGTGCATTTATCTGTGTATGTCTGTGTGTATATCCGTGTATGCATATATCTGTGTATGTGTGTATATCCGTGTGTGTATATATCTGTGTGTATGTGTATATGTGTGTGTATATCCGTGTGTGTATGTCTGTGTGTATGTGTATATGTGTGTGTGTATCCGTGTGTATATATATCTGTGTATGTTTGTGTGTGTATGTGTATATGCGTGTGTGTATCCATGTGTGTATATCTGTGTATGTCTGTGTGTATGTGTATATGCCTGTATCTGTCTGTGTATATATATCTGTGTATGTCTGTGTGTGCATGTGTATATGTGTGTGTGTATCCGTGTGAGTGCATTTATCTATGTATGTCTGTGTGTATATTCGTGTGTGCATATATCTGTGTATGTGTGTATATCTGTTTGTGTATATATCTGTGTATGTCTGTGTGTATGTGTATATGTGTGTGTCTATCCATGTGTGTATATCTGTATATGTCTGTGTATATATGTGTGTGTATATATCTGTGTATGTCTCTGTGTGTTTGTATATATGTGTGTGTGTATATGTATATATCTGTGTATGTCTGTATGTGTATATGTGCATGTGTATCTGTATGTATAAATCTGTGTGTGTCTGTGTATGTGTGTCTATTCATGTGTGTATATATCTGTGTATGTATGTGTGTTTATATCTGTCTATGTATATATATGTCTGTGTGTGTGTGTATATGTGTGTGTATATCCGTGTATGTATATCTGTGTATGTCTGTGTGTATGTGTATATGCGTGTGTGTATCTGTGTATCTCTGTGTGTGCATATGTTTATGCGCGTGTGTGTATCCATGTGTGTATGTCTGTGGGTGTGTGTATATGTGTGTGTATCTGTGTGTGTACATCTGTGTATGTCTGTGGGTAAGTGTATCTGTGTGTGTATAAATCTGTGTATATCTGTGTGTGTGTGTATATCTGTGTATGTATGTGTGTATGTGTGTATGTGCGTGTGTATATCTGTGTATGTCTATGTGTATGTGTATATGTGTGTGTATATATCTATGTATGTCTGTGTGTGTGGGTATATGCGTGTGTGTATCCATGTGTATGTATCTGTGTATGTCTGTGCATGTATGTATGTGTATATATCTGTGTATGTCTGTGTGTATGGGTATATGTGTGTGTGTATCCATGTGTGTATATCTGCATATGTCTGTGTGTATGTGTATATGCACGTGTGTAGCCGTGTGTGTATATATCTGTGTATATGTGTGTATGTGTATATGCGTGTGTGTGTATCTGTGTGTGTATACATCTGTGTATGTCTGTGTACATTTATATGCATGTGGGTGGGTGTGTATGTGTATGTGTGTGTGTTATACTATCCTTGCTTATCTCTACTTGCGCTTTATTGCTTACTACTTTCAAAGACAGAGTGAACTTTTTTCATTGTATCATTCTGCTAGCAACCTTCTGAATACTAATAAGAGAAAATTATTTTTCCTGGGAAAAATATTGCCGTGCATCCTGACATTTTTGGCAAGTCTTTTTCTACTCATAATGGAAAGTTTTGATAAAGTGAATTATCTTTTGTGCAGAGTTGTTTTCCTTTGTATTTCTCCGTGCCTACCGTTCTTTCAGTTTTTTTGTTAAATTATTATTTTCTCTGTATTACTTTACAAGTCGTAATTGCTTTGTTATCAGAAAGACAGAGGTGGGTTCATTTTATCCTTTTATCACCTAGCGGTAGTGCTGAATGAATTGTAGCGCTCCTCATTACCATAGCTTTGTTCTGCTCAGTTTTTAATGATAATTGCCCTTGTCATTTCTTGTAATGTAAGCTATAGAAATCTTCTGGTTAAAGAAGAGAGAGATTAACAAGTCAGAATATATTTTCAAAATGAATTGATAAAGAAATTTCATGTTTCATTTAAAAGCATTAATTAAGTGACAAGGAGCTCATGAAGTGAAATAAACAAGAGATGGACAAATGACATTGTCATAGCAAGTTGAAGAAAAAAGCACATGAGCATGTGATTTACTGAGACAATACTATCTGTGCGGTTATGGTCATTCATATACCCACCCCGCAATGTATAATCCTTTAGGATATATTTCTTTCTTTCTTTCTTTTTTCTCTTTTACACAAGCGCTCCCATATTTCTCTTCTTTATATGCCAAAGTTTTTTTCTGATTTTGCCCTTCTGGATAAAAGACCACACATTTGTGTATTTATACTCAGAGTATACGCTGAGTTAATGCTGAGCAGAATAGGGGGCCGAACTTGTGCAAGTCAAAAGCTCCACATTGCCCTCTTCTGTCAGGTGGGGGAATTGCCTCTCAAACCCATCAGGTCAAGTAAGGTGGAACCTGCAGCAGTACCTAGGGGAAGATGCCTGTGTACCGGCTGTGAAGGAGTTGCTCTGTGGAGTGGAGATCAAAGAGGAGCTGATCTAGGGGTTTCTTTTTTTTTTTATATTTATTTATTTTTGATAGAGAGAGAGACAGAGCATGAGCAGGGGAGGGGCAGAGAGAGAGGGAGACACAGAATTTGAAGCAGGCTCCAGGCTCTCAACTGACAGCACAGAGCCCGATATGTGGCTCGAACTCACAGACCATGAGATCATGACCTCAGCTGAAGTCGGACGCTCAACCGACTGAGCCACCCAGGTGCCCCGATCCAGGGGTTTCTTACTCAAGATATTCATAGGGTGAATTTCCAAGGAAATTGCATACTTTGGAAGGAGAATCCAGCATTATCCCTTCTTGATTTAATTTTTTAATGTTATTTATTTTTGAGACAGAGATAGAGAGAGGGAGGGAGATAAAGAGAGAGAGAACAGGGGAGGGGAAGAGAGAGGGAGACAGAATCCGAAACAGGCTCCAGGCTGTCAGCACAGGGCCTGATGCAGGGCTTGAACTCACGAACTGTGAGATCGTGACCTGAGCCGAAGTTGGACGATTAAACTGACTGAGCCACCCAGGCACCCCGATCCCTTCTTGATTTAAATCTTCTGCTGCGTAAACTGTATCACTCTTGACAGTTTCTGAGCTAGTCCAATTTCACGACCTTACTTTGGAGGAGAGGTAGGACCCCCGTGCCATCTTCCTTTTGCTTTTTGACCTAGTTGAGAACAGTTGATACTTGCCCAGTCTAATCAAGATAAAGGTGTAGTGTTCATGATAAAGTGTAGTGTATTTTCCAAAAAAGCCGAGTGAAAGTATCCTAGCCTTTACAAGAGCATAGAATTGAGCACATTTGTCATTTTCTGATCCGGACTCTGCTCTGTCTAGTTTGCAGATGAAATTTGGCAATCCTTCTAGCCTGAAGTAGATGTGTGTTTTAGCTGCTTCCACATTCTAAATCCTATTCTGAATTCCTTGCCAGGACCAATGGAAGTTGTTAACTACTCAAAATGGGAAGGGTTGATAAAGTGCATTATGTTTTGTGCGATTGTTTTCCTTTGTATATCTCTATGCACCTCCCCTCGCCAATTCTCTCAGTTTTAATATTAAATTATTTTCTCTGTATTCCTTTGTAAGTTGTAGTTTGTTTGTTTGTAATTGCTTTCTGTTAGCACCTGCTTCCAGGTTTTCTCCCAAGGCGTAGGTAAGCAGATCAGCTCCTTGTGAGTCAGGAAGATATTTTTGTATTGGCTTATGATGATTCTTCTCCTGGTCCTCCTCACCTGTAAGTAAACCCCCCCTTGCATTCAAAATGTATTTATACTGTTCTGAGTATTAGTGCTATTACGGTGAATAACCTTTACTGTTCCATCTCTAACACCCAGCCTGGAGTCGAACGCATGTTAGGGCCTCAGTAAGTGTTTGTTGAATAAACGAATTGATCATATGCTTTCTGTTACAAGGTATTCGGCCTCAGATGTAAGAGCTTACAAGTTAGAGCTGTGGGCCCCAGGAATTCCTGTCCTCACACTTGACCTCTTCCCTTAAACTTGCCTCAAGCTTATTCATGAGATGTTTCAGACTTGTTTAACTTTTTGATGGTGCACAGCAGTTCTAGCTAACATCTGGAGATCACAGTAGGGGACATGTGGACCAAGTCAGCGCCAGCTTTCCCCATAACCCGATGGTAATAAATTACTT
This sequence comes from Felis catus, assembly GCF_018350175.1. Lineage (NCBI taxonomy): Eukaryota > Metazoa > Chordata > Mammalia > Carnivora > Felidae > Felis > Felis catus. The sequence continues at coordinate 103,799,610 of NC_058368.1, read as the reverse complement.
CCTTGCAGTAACAGGAGGCAGACTCACGCTCCAGTCTGGGTCTGGTTACTTGTTTCTGTTTCTGGTTTGAGGAATCCCTCCAACTCTTTGCTCACGTAAAAGCAGAGATGATGGTTGTGCCCAGAGCCGACTGGTTGAACAAGACATTGAATTTCACTCTCTTGGCTCTTTTTTTATAGCCCGTAACCTACCTCTTCGCTTCTGACGTACCTTGAGGAAAGGATGATCCCACATCTCCTGTACGGACCCAAATGTTCATGTAGTTATGTATCTTCAAAACAACTACTTTTTTTTTTTTAACTGATGGATATGCTCTGACAGTTAATGTTTGAAATGAGAATCTAGACTTTCTGATTCCTAACCTAGTGCCATTTCCGTATTATAACCCTTCTGAAGATTTGGTGACTTTTGGAACTATGTGATTGACTTAGTGATACTGTGGTACTTAATTACTATTCATAGTGATGCTTCCTTGTATTCTACATCACATTCCTGTCTTTTCACTAATGGCTTGAAGACCTTGTAAGAATTGTCTCTCTGTATTTTCGCCCTTCATCCCCTTGAGCACTTTTTTTCAGGCTTTTGCACTTTGGCTTTTCTATCTGTCACCTTTTATCAGACTGTAATTGTCTTAGAAATAGATAAGCCCAGTAGTTTTAGTGACTTCTCTCTTCCTGCATCTTTCTGCAGTTCTGGAAGCTGGTGTTCAGCTTTCCCTTTTAGCATCGAAGACATGGCACTCTCCAGATAATACTGTTATGTTTCAGTAATTACTTTTTTAAAAAAACTTTTTAACGATGAAAAATTTCAAATATCTACAGGAGTAGCAAAAATGGTATAATGAATCCCTGTTTACCTATCAGGCAGTTTCAATAATGGTCAACACTTTGCTGCTTTGATTTTCCTATCTCCCCATGCTTTATTTTTTAGGGGATGAAAGCAAATCTCAGACTGCACATTATTTGAACTATAAATAATTCAGTGTGGATCTCTAATGGATAAAAACCTAAAAAATAACCCTGATGGCATTAGCACATCTAAGCATTAATGATAATTCCTCAGAATTATTCAGGAATCAGTCTGAATTCAGTTCCCCCGTTCACGCCATCTATTTTGGAACAGGAATCATTTGCCTCTGAGAATTTTACTGACACTGAATCTGGCTGACTGTATCCTTGGGTGTTTTCAATATGTCCTTCTCCCCTCCAGATATTTTGTCAAGTCATGATTAGATCTAGAAGAGCACTGACCAATGGAGTTAATGCAAGCCACCAGTGTAATTTTAAGTGTTCTAGATACTGCTATATTCTCCTCCAGAGGGGTTTACCATTTTTGCGTTCCCTCCAGCAACATATGAGAGCGCTAATTTTCTTAGAACCTTGCAAACAGGACTCTGGCCTGTCGAGCGTAAGATTTTTTGGCTTTTTTGGTCAATCTGGTTTTCGAGAAACAGGATCTTGGTGCAGTTTTTTTTTTTTAATTTTTTTTTTAACGTTTATTTATTTTTGAGACAGAGAGAGACAGAGCATGAACGGGGGAGGGTCAGAGAGAGGGAGACACAGAATCGGAAACAGGCTCCAGGCTCTGAGCTGTCAGCACAGAGCCCGACTCAGGGCTCGAACTCACGGACCATGAGATCATGACCTGAGCCGAAGTCGGCCACTCAACCAACTGAGCCACCCAGGCGCCCCAGTGCAGTTTCAACTTACACATCTCTTATCAACAGCCAGGGGAAGCATCTGTTATTTCCAAGGGCTGTTTCCATTTTCTCCTCTGTGAGCTGTCCATATCTTTTTGTCATTTCCTAATGGATCGCTGATCCTTTCATTCTCAAATCTTTACAAATTCTTTATGAGGAGTATTCGATCTTTGAGTTTGTTATAAATGAAAATTCCTTCTTAACCTTTCACCTTGGCTTTTCCTTCTTCTCCGTCCCTTGTGCAGTGTTGCTCCGCGTGTCTGCCATCACAATGCTTCTCATCCTCTTCTCTGAGCTCATCCATCAGGGATGCAACATGTTTGTACCCCAGCTATGAGTACTTCAAGACAGGGACTCATGTTTTGTTAATTTTTGTATTTCCAACACCTGATGGCGGTGGTTAACTCACGGGAGATGTTTGATATGTTAATTGTTTGAAACTCTCTGCTGTGATGTGCAAAACTTACCTCTCACCTCTACCTATATCTTTGTTCATGTTATTCTTACTGCCTGGATTTTCCCTCTTTTTTATTTTCTAGATCTGAACCCATTGAAATTTCACCTATCTTTCAAGGCTCATCTGTGCCATTTTCTCTATGAAAGCTTTCCTGGTTTCCTTAAGGTGATCTTCCCTTCCTTTGAAATCTTTTATGCTTTGTGTCTCTTGCTGGGTCCTCAACGTGTGACCCCTGCCCCTTACTCATGTGCTTTGCAGAGCCTAGTACATAGGCTGTAAGGAAAAGGCAGCTGTCGGATTACACTAAATATGAATAATGTGTCCTTCATCTATTTTACATATTTGGCTTATCTTGCCTAAGTTCTCATCATAAGTTTCTTGAAGGCACATCAGATCACATCTGAATCACCAAACAGAGTCCACACTGATTAGTCCATTTAAATGGACATTTTTGGTCTCTGTGTAGGACCTAGAAAATGGAATAGATGGAGTGACTCCATGGATGCTTAAGGCCCCTTTGCCCTGAGCTATTTGTCCCATCGGCTCAGTCACAGGACCTACAGGATGCCACCAGCCCACAGCATGGAGGGTTCCTAGTAAATGCATTTGTTATTTAGGAAGGGCTAACATACCCTCCTTTAATGGTCAGTGATAGATTTGGTTGAAATAGCTTCTCAGATTGTTAACTGGTTACCCCAGACTTTGATAAGGGCCATTAAAAAAAATTTTTTTTTTTAACGTTTTATTTATTTTTGAGACAGAGAGAGACAGAGCATGAACGGGGGAGGGGCAGAGAGAGAGGGAGACACAGAATCGGAAGCAGGCTCCAGGCTCTGAGCCATCAGCCCAGAGCCTGACGCGGGGCTCGAACTCACGGACCGCGGGATCGTGACCTGAGCTGAAGTCGGACGCTCAACCGACTGAGCCACCCAGGTGCCCCGATAAGGGCCATTTTTGATCAAGAAATACCAAGAATGTGGGTCAGTTCATAGGACATTGTGTGTACCTGAACACAGTAAGCGAAGGCAGGACTGACAAGAGAGGGGACTGGGTGTTCCTTTAGACATACTTTTCCTTTGCATTTTTTTTCCCTCAGAAAAGAAGCCTTTGTTTATTTTTTTTTTTAATTTTTTTTCAACGTTTTTTATTTATTTTTGGGACAGAGAGAGACAGAGCATGAACGGGGGAGGGGCAGAGAGAGGGAGACACAGAATCGGAAACAGGCTCCAGGCTCCGAGCCATCGGCCCAGAGCCCGACGCGGGGCTCGAACTCCCGGACCGCGAGATCGTGACCTGGCTGAAGTCGGACGCTTAACCGACTGCGCCACCCAGGCGCCCCAGAAGCCTTTGTTTATAATGGTGGTCTTTCCTATTGCTTATAATGCATGTGTCTGTTCATCTGAGTAGAGCTCATACAATTTTCAGATGTTGAAAGCTTTTGGGCTAAGGAATGGTTTTTAGGTGCCAACTATTATTTTAATGCTAAAATTACATAAGGAACCAGTAATGTTGCTGGGAAGCCTGCCTCATTTGCATGTTGATTAAAAGGTGTCTGTGAAGATTGGGGCGGGGGTGGAACAAATAAACGTTGCGCGTGGATCGTGTATTTTTCTTCTAGTTGGAATTGGGACATATCCTTTGCCTAGGAAGGCTTTGGAGTGGCTGCAGAGAGAACCGGTCATTTATAAAAATCTTCTTACTAAATCTCAAGTAGCCTCCCTGGCTTTGTTCGTGTACATGCTCGTGGGTACTGAGGTGTGTGTTCAGTACATCTGTTCCTGACCTGCTGATTCTCTAAAGCTGCCAAAACAAAACACAAAACAAAATACACTTTCTCCAAACCTATCTTCCACGGTTGTACGATATTCATTTTAGTTAGAATTAAATTTCTTGTATATGTGCCACGGGTTATTGTTGTCAATCTCCTCCAATCTTGGATACGCTGTGATTTGTAAGTTTTTTTTGTTTTGTTTTGTTTTGTTTTTCCCTTTGCACTTGGACGTTGTGATTATAATCATGTCGTATCTGATAGGAACTGCCAGGTCAGTTTTGAGGATTTCTTTGTGTGGTTGGAAGATAGCCTTTGTTCCCTTTTTTTTTGGTCACATAGCAAATGTGCTTTTCCTTGTCACTTGTGATTTTTCATCCTTTTTGGCCATATCGTTAATGCTATCTAAAATTCTATTTGGGACCCTGTTTTGCTCACAGCCATCACAAATACAATCAGAATTTTCATGTGGAAGCTGATTTGATATTTGAATCTTGCTTTTATCCACTTTTCAGCAAGCCATCAATATCCTTGCCAGATGCTAATCTTTTTTTTTTTTTTTTTTTTTTTTTTTTTTTTTTTTTTTTTTTTGAAGGACTTTGGCTCAGGTTGTGATCTCATGGTTGGTGAGTTTGATCCCCATGTCGAGCTCTGTGCTGACAGCACGGATCTTGGAGCCTGCTTTGGATTCTGTGTCTCCGTCTCCCTCTGCCCCTCCCCCACTTACCCCTTGTCTCTCTCTCAAAAATAAACGTACATTAAAAAAAAAAGTAGACTTCATGCCCAGCGCAGAGCCCAGCACAGAGCCCAACCAGGGGCTAGAGCTCAGGATCTTGAGATCAAGAGTTGCATGTTAAACCAACTGAGCCACCCAGGCACCCCACCAGGTGCCAGTCTTTATGTTTACCCGATGTCAGTTATTTGAAACACAAAACATCCTTCACGAGCCATCTAAAGCTAGGTGTCATTGCCAACTGCTGTTGAAGAAGTGGTGTTTTTCCTTTAACAATGTTTTCACATGTAACAAAGGAATAGACAGTTAAAGCTATTGGGGGTTCTCAATTTGATGGAGAAATCGGAGGTCGAGTATGTTAGCTATCTAAAAGGGACCCTTACCAGGACAGCCACCTTTATCATTGTTTTTATTTTATTGTTGTCCGAATAATGGGGAGGAAAGAGGAATGGAGTGGGTATGCTTTAGCACTTTTTCCACCAGATTTATAAAAATCTTACTAAATCTCAAGTAGCCTCCCTGGCTTTGAACAAAAGGTATTTGAACAACAGGAAGTAACATCTAGCAATAATTGATGGGATATTGTTTGTTATTATATTGGTAGCACAGGTGATTTCCGTTATGGACTATGTGCTTTCCTTTTAATAATTAGAAAATGTCTTAGTGTCCTCGATCCTTCCGCTCAGTGGTGGGCAAGCTCTAGCCCTTGGGCCAAATACTGCCCACAGCCTGTTTTATAAATAAGTTTTATTGGAACATATCCACACCCATTCATTTGTGTACTGTCTACGGTATCTTTCATGCTACAAGGGCAGAGTTGAGTATAAGCCACAAAGTCTAAAATATTCACTAGCTGGTCCTTTGTAGAAAAAGGTGGCTGGGGTGCCTGGGTGGCTCAGTCAGTTAAGTTTCCGACTTTGGCTCAGGTCATGATCTCGCAGTTCGTGAGTTCGAGCCCCCTGTCGGACTCTGTGCTGATAGCCTGGAATCTGGATCCTGCTTCAAATTCTGTGTCTCCCTCTCTCTCAAAAATAAATAAACATTAAACAAATGTCTTAAAAAGAAAAACTTTGATAACCCACACTTTGGTTGAATCAGGTGTCTTGGGGGTGTACCCTCGTTGGGGTATTTCCCTATATTGATAATTTTATTTGGGAAAGCTGATAAAAAGATGTTTCACATTTGTCCCACATTGTGTGTCTTTGAACACACAACCTATTGTTCGAATGAATTAATTTTTATCCAAGAATGTGTTATTTGAATCTATGAAGAAGTAGTCATTACTGTGTGTTGTATGTCTCAGTAGATACAGGAGGACAATCATATGTGCAAATTCTGTTGGGTTTCTGAGAGAGAGAGAGAGAGAGAGAGAGAGAGAGAGAGAGGAGACAGGATACGAGATGTTTTCTCGTTTCAGTTCCTGTACATCTCTTTTGAGTTATTTACCTTGGCTGTTTTATGTTTCAGTCAGTTTCTTGCAAGGTTAAAATCTGCTTCCCACTCCTTGCCACGGCCTTGACGTCACTCAGCATTTGGAAAATGGAGACAGTTGGCATTGACTTAATACTTAAGTTTTGGTGAATTTGTTCTTATGTATTTGTTTTTGTCCAAGTGATATGAACACAAAGTAAGAAATCAGGAATACAGACGAATTTATGATGACGAGGGAAATCACCCTGCTCTATACCTCACACCCCCAGGCTCCTTTCCACCAGCATCTCTGTTGACCATTAAAATGGAATTCTAGGGGGCGCACGAGTGGCTCAGTCAACTGAGTGTCCGACTTTTGATTTCTGCTCAAGTCCTAATCGCGGGGTCCTGGAATCGAGCCCTGTGCTGGGCAAGGAGCCTGCTTGGGATTTTCTCTTTCTCTCCCTCTACTCTCATGCTCTCTCTCTCTAAAAAAGAAAAGAGAGGGAGAGAGAGAGACAGAGAGACAGAGAGAGACAGAGACAAAGAGACAGCATGAAAAGAAATTCTGGTAGTTATTGGAAAAAAAAATCATCAACCCCTATTTCTTAATTTAATGACTGGAGTGTTTCTTCTTACTCCCTGCTGTGAGAGACGATGATTGGCCCCCTCACCCTTTTCCTGAACTTTGGTAGTTACATTAGTATTTTCAGCTTTACTTCGGTTCCTTTCATAACTTTAGAAAACATATCAACAATCCTCTCTCTTGTTCCCTTGACTTGATTTTGCTCTAGGATGAGAACATTAGTCCCTTCCCCCTCCCCCCTGCCTCTTCTTCAGGTTTTTTTCTTCCTACGGTCCTTCAATTTAATTTTTGCTTTTATATTGTCAAGGTTGATAACATTTACATTTTGTTCTGCGATTACAACCATACTTTCGGTGCTCTCTGCCTATGTTTGTTGCCTTTGAGGCTAAAAATAATCAATCTTTTATATTACTATGAGTATGTAATTATTTTTTACTGTCGAAGATATGCAGTGTGCTAGGATTCCATTTCTTTTCTTTTGGATTCTATTACATGCCCCCAGGCCACTCATCAGGGTAAAATGGAATCTTTTCCTTTGTACCTCTGTTTTCTTTTTATAGGATTTTTGCTAATCAGATGCTGGCCAACCTGGATTGATTTTATATGTCTCTTATCTTTTTGCTCACATTTTCAATTTCTTTGTCCTTTGTGCTCTATAGTCCGAAGCATGTCTCAACTTGATTTTTCTATCCATGTTATTGCATTTAAAAATTTTGGCAATCGGTCCTCCTCTTTTTACTTGCTCTTTCTGGAGAATTCCACAATGAACTTCCCGCTTCACCCCTCCCTTCTGATCATGGTTTGAGTGATGGCTCCCTCTGCTTTCATGTATACATAGTACCATTCTATTCCCTACTCTGTCATCCAGAAATCTGCAGAAATATCTGGTCCATTGATGTCCCATATGTTCTCAGCACTTTTATGAATTTACTTCCTTGTGTCTTTTTTAACTGCCATTTTAATGAGTTTCAAAGGAGAAGAGGCAAAAGCATACGCGGATTCTACCATCTTGAACTTCATTGCTTTAAATTCATATCTCGCTGTAGTTTTTTCTTCCTTTAAGAAGCACAGACTATTTTAGAGTTTATAATAAATAACCGGCCCGTTTATCTAGTATATTTAAATATTCTTTTATTCTTTCAAGAAAGCCAACACATTTTCCTCAAATATTTGGTTATAAATCAAGTTCTTATAAATGCAATACATGCACATTTTAATTTTTCCTTTCTATAATTTCTCTTCCTTCACGTCAGTTTTATTTTAAACTTTTCTACATACTTATGCATTCTACAAACTTGAAGTTTTAAAGTTTAAGATCCTTCATCAATTTTAACATGGCATTTATATTTAAATTTATTTCCCACCATAAATCAACCATAGACTCCATATGCATTCAATTAGTTATATAGTTTCTTATGAACACAGTAGGCTCATGCTCCCTGTTTCTTTTTTCTCTTTTCCTCATTGTGATTGCTTTTCTAATGCATTTCCCTTCTGATAAGTTTTTTAACTTGTAGATAGTTTACCATTGCCTTTCCTTAGAGAAGATTTAAGCACACAGTCATACACTTTTTCTCTCCGCCTCTTTTGTTTAAGATATTTTGTGCGTGGGTAGACATTGCCTATAGTTTTGCTCTCGTCAGATGCCTTCTTATAGTCTTTGTTTTTTTTTTTTAATGAAATTGCTGTGGACTGAATTCTTTTCCCTCAGAATTCACATGTGGAAGGCCTAACCCTTAATGCAATTATATTTGGACATGAGGCCTTTACAGAAGTCATTAAGGTTAAATGAGGTCATTGGGGTGGGACCCTGATATGATAGGATTAGTGCCTGTATCGGAAGGGACATCAGAGAGCTCCCTCTCTCTTTCCACCTTGTGAGGATGCTGTGACAAGATGGTCATCTGCAAGCCAGGAAGAGAGCTCTTACCAGTAACTAAACTGGTTGGCACCTTGATCTTGGGCTTCCCAGAATACATTTCTGTTGTTGAAGTCACCGAGCGTATGGTGTTTTGTTAGGGCAGCCCATGCTGACTGATACAGACACCTACAAGGTTTTGAGTTGTTTTTCACCCCTTCTCTATACCCTTCTGCTGCATAGATGCTGACCTCCTGCTCTCCTCCTCCACCCTCTCTACTATTCCCTCCTGTGGATGAATGAAAATAGTGACCTTCCTCATATATCCCCGACCCCAGCTGTATACTGTAGATGCTTCCTGCTGGGGAGCACTTTGCTACAGTTAACTTTCTTAGGTGAGTCCCCTTTGGGCCTTTCCTGCCTTGGTACTCTCCAAGGTGTCCCTTGGCTGCAGAAATTGCAAATTTATTCCTGTTTGAACAAATGCTGTGCCCCCTTTTTGCCCTGGAGTGGTCATTTTTGTCATTGCCATTTGCCTTAGATGGCTTCCTGTAATTATGCTTCTAAAGGTTAATGAGATTGTAGTTAGTCTTTACTTAGTGAATTTCCCCTAAATCTAGGGATTTGGGTTCAGAATTTTCTTGCAGTCAACTGCAGGGGTGGCCTAGGGTTGGCCTTTGACATGGTCATCAAGGAGCTATCTGTCGGTGAGAAGTCACTTCCCTTCTTACAGTTTGAACACTTATGGGGAGCAGAGGGGAGTATGATGCCAGCACCCCCACTTCTGTAAATTCATTTTACTTATTTATATTATTTTTAAAGTTTATTTGTTTTGAGAGACAGAGTGTGAGTGAGATAGGGGGAGAGAGAGAGAGAGAGAGACAGACAGAGAGAGAGAGACAGAGAGAAAGAATCCCAAGCAGGCTCTACGCTGCCAGCAGAGTGTGATGCCAGGCTCGATCTCACGGACCGTGAGATCATGACCTGAGCCGAAACCAAGAGTCAGACAACCTACTGAGTGACTCGGGGGCCCCTATAAATTCCCTTTAAATAAACTCTTTAATGAATCTCTAGCCTTCCCTTCCATGGGCTAGAAGTGGGAGATGGCCACCGATAGTCAAGTTCTACCACTTTCTAAGAACACTCTAGCATCTCTTCTTAGAAAGAGGAATTTCTCCTCATCTAGTGTCCTCAGCTTTGATGCTTCACCTGACATGCCTCGATTGCAGGAAGAGTTTCGTTTACCAGCTTGTTATACTGTTTTGGTAATTAACATTTGTCTTCACCAATGCTAGTCCTTCTTTCTCGGTCAGAAGTATTCAGTGGAATGGAAGGGGAAAAGAGAGGTCCCCTTCTATAGAAATTCTTACACAAAGTGAGTTAATTCATTTTTGTGGAGAGAAAATGAATATTTCCCTGGTGTCCTTGGTGCTGTCCTCTGAAGAAGGCTCTGGTTGTTCAACGATCTACTGAATGTGTTTCTTTCTTACCAGAAAATGGCCATGTCTCCTACCACCAAGGTCCCCAGCACATAACGGAGTACACAAATTAAAACCGGACCTCTCTTAATGTTGATTGAACTATTGACTGTGAGCTGACTGGTTTGCCGTGAAAGGGAGATTGACATGAAATGGCCATTTGGACGTGACATTTGACAATTCCTAAAGCTCTGAGTTGAAGATGCGGTTGTGGAACGAATAAAATTGTACTGTTTAAGTACTGTGAAGAGGAAGCCCAGGTCTATATGGGCAGAGAGAAATTGAAAAGGATAATCATTCTCTTCCTACCTCGGGTTAGCTGCCTCAAATGTTCTAAATTTAGAAAAATTCTAAAGTCACTTGAACGACTGCGTTAATCCCGAAAGAAGCAGTTTATACACTGGTAAGGAGGGAGGTTCAGAAAAATACCTTTACTTACCTACTAAGATACTTTGGAGAATCATTTAATATCCTATTAAAGGCACACATCCATCTGTATTCCATGCTTAAAAGACCTGCAATCACTTTCTTTAGGTGGGAAAACTTTTCCACTTAGGGCTATGTACATTCTGCTGATGCAAAATTGACTAGGCTGGCAGCCTCTTGTGATGAATGTGTGGCAGAATATTATTTTCCATGGTAACAGATTTTTGTAGCACCAATATGGGATTGACTTTGCAGTAGGTTCAAGCAGAAGTACATGTTGGCTCTCAGGAAATAAGCTGTTATCTACATTCACCTATTTGGAGCAGGTACAAACCCAACAGAGAAAATTGCATTCTATGTAGGACATTGGTGTATTCCGTTTGCTCCAGCTTAAAAAGTCTCAGTGTGGGAGAACCAAGTTCAAACAGTCGAATGCGAGAAAGGATCAGAGGATGAACAAGTGATAGAGGGACAGAGAGGGTCCCTTCCAGCAGTGATTGTGGGGGGGGGGACTAGTCAGAAGTGCCTCTGCTTAACAGTGTTGAGGGAAACTGACATTGCTGATTGTACCCCTCCCCCTACAGTATCAAAAGGACAGCAGCGTGGCAGTCTGCTGTGTCTGTAAATAAAAAAGTTGAGGAAAGACGTGTACTCAGCATGCTCTTAAAACATCTGTTCTAGTAAAACACTTGAAAATAATCGTGCACTAACAGGAGAAAAACAGCTGTGTGTGAATCAATAGGCTGTACCATACGCACGCCAGGAATATATATGCAATAAAATCTTCAGAAATGGGCCCCTGGGGTATTTGGATCAGTGGACAGACCATTGATGGCGTGTAATTTTACTGTGAGCTGTTGTTATTTAGCTGTATGGAATATACTGTGCCCGGAAGTCCTAGGGAAAGCTTCTACTCACGGATGCGTTACTTAAGGCCTTTTGCACTAACTCTTTCAAAGCAATAGATAAGCAAAAATTACCCTCAAGGGAAGGTTTAGAGGCGCCAAGAGGTGATGTTTCTACAGCTGTCATGGAGGTGACTCAATACTCAACCCAGGGCTTCCCTCTTCTTTTTGCTACATTGTATCCCAAGGTTTGATACTGTTCTTTATTTCTTACTTTAGGTCAACTTGCTTTGGTATGATCAGATGTTCTTATTTGTAGAGGCAGAGAGACTTCTTGGGCTCCAAAGGCATAGCCCATATGGATCTTAGTACTGTGTCTCTTTCTCACCCTGTCCCGGCAAAGGTGGAGTAAAACAAGGGCGCTTTTCTTTCCCCAGTCAGTAGAAAATGTGTTATTAAAGACGAATAAACTTTCTGTTCATTCTTCACGATATCTTTTAAAATTTTGTGTCTGGAAACACTCACTATTTAAATTAATTTGCTTCTAAATTCACACCCCATTGCTTACATGCCATGATTGCAGTCATTGCTTAAAAAAAAAATCATTTGAAGTTAAAAAAAAAAATGTGGGTCAGCTCTCGTCCTCCAGATGTTGATGATGTGGCCGGGAGTGGGGGTGGGAAATGTCCTTCTCCTTCGTCACGCTCCATGGTGAAAAGCCCTGATTTCTAGGCTTTTCTGGTAAGGTGCAAAACGCGTTAGTACAGTATTCCATCTAGATGCTATTTTTCTTGTGTTGAAAGAGCATTCCAAAATTTATCAGCCTTTACTGGATTCAATCAGGCAGCCACTCAGAGCTGCTCAAGGCACAGTTGTACTTTTCACCGCTGACATGTGGAAAAGCAATCAGACACTGAATTATATGGCTGGCTTTCTTTGTCTTCATCTGTTTAAAGTACTCACTGAACCCCATTGAAATAACAGTGCTGTGTGGAAAAGCCCTTGGAAAACCTCATTCATCATGAAGTTGGTAGGGAAACCTGAACAAACAGCTGAGGGTCTGACTTCACAAAAGGCAAGAACAGACAGTGTTTTGATGTTTTCAGGAATCTTGCTGTGAACGTAATTTTGCCTCCCTTTGCCCCCACTCCCACCTTCCAGACTTTAAACATTTGGACCCTTAGACTTTAGTCAAAAGCAGACAGAAAGCGACTCACGGAGGGTTGGTGTTGCAGCTGTTAAAATAATAGCATTTCCAGGCCTTGATTATCTACTTTGAGAGCCTCGAATATATCATTAAAAGCAGTTTATGTGCGTATCAGGGACTATGCCACCTGCAAGGCTAGCTAGGATCATCTAAGTCGAGGTAGAAGGGACAGACCACCATATCCAGAGGACAGAACAAATGCTGCCTTAAAGCTGACCTTCCCTGTGGGGGTTAAGTGCTCCGTAAGTTATTGTGAGTGGTTTAAACTTTAAGTTTGGCTTTCTCTGGGGCTTACACTCAAGTCTCTTACTTAGATGTTTGGGCTTAGGGCATGTAAAGAAATGTTAATATTTGCTGAAGCCAAATATAATTAATGCCGTAATCTGGTTTCAGAAAGGTAATGCATTATAAAACCCAGGATGTGTCATTTTTAGATTATTTATAGTTTGGATAAACCATACAATAGATCCTCTATAATGTAGATAATTTGGAGTAATTTTAAAGTACATTGGAAGTGAACCGAGGGTTCAGCTTTATTTTGGAAGAGAAGGGGAAGTCATTAAAATTGGATTTTTCAAGGAGATACGACTACATACCTTCTGCTTAGAGGAAAGATCGAGTTTCAAGAACGACTTGGGATAAAGCATGTGGCAATCCAGTAGACTCCCTGTTTTGGCTTTGCAAGCCATTTGATATTGGATGTGAACTGGTGTGTGTGTGTGTGTGTGTGTGTGTGTGTGTGTGTGTGTGTGTGAAGTCCACATTGCTGCACGGTAGTGAATTTGATTTCAACTTGACTGCTAACAAGAAAGGTAGGTTACTTGTCAAAGAATGATTAGGAAGCAAGACTCTCCACTTTCCTATCATGCCACAGAATGAAAAATAAAAAAAAGTAAGATGTAGGTTAGTTAGAGCACAAAATGCTCAGGTCAGTGAAGCCATTCCAGAGAAAGGTAGTGTTTAAGTGCCCTGCATTTTGCAAAGTGTGTTGGAGAGAAGCAAATCTCCTGAGGAATCCTGTTGCAATATCAGCATTTTACAAAGAATTTCAGCAATTACTAGGCCTAGAGAGGGATCGTTTATTTTACAAAAAGTTATGGCCCTGATATATGAAGATAATAGAGCCAAGGCAGCATGAGAGAAAAACGCATTCACATGCAGATGAGCGTTTACAACACTGGACAATTCAAGAAGGAGGTGTTTCAAACTGATCCAAGCTAGAGGCTAAATTATGAACTGTTGCAAAGTATCAGAGTCAGAAATTGATGCTTGACTTGATGGAAAAACTTTGCTACCTATTGTTGTGTTTAGGTTAATTGTACAAGTAGATAGTTCTTACTGTATACTGAGTTCATTTCTTTCAAAAAAATCCTTTTGTTTTCTTCACGTGGTCCAGAGTTGAGGAAATAGTTTAACTACTAATAGATAAATGTATCTGTGAACTGGCTTCCATCCCAGTTCTGGGCTCCAGAGCAACAAAACCAGCTAAGCAGCACCACTCGAAAGGATGTTGCTTTAATTAAGTATATTTTCCAAGGGGGCCCTGGGTGGCTCAGTCGGTTAATCATCTGGCTTCCGCTCAGGTCACGGTTTTGTGGTTTGTGAGTTCAAGCCCCACGTCGGGCTCTGTGCTGACAGCTGGGAGCCTGGAGCCTGCTTTGGATTCTGTGGCTGCCTCGCTTTCTGCCCCTCCCCCACTCATGCTCTGTCTCAAAAATAAATACACATTAAAAAGTTTTTTAAAAACTGTATTTCCAAGCCAGGGAGTGTTATAGCATAAACTCGCTTGCCATATCCTCACTCTTCCTGTCCTCACTCTGTTGAGTCCTTTCTCTTAGTTAACTACCTTTCTCTGAGGTCCTCATCATGGTCTATCTCAATACTAATAACAGATAATGAAATGCAGATAAATCAACCAAATAGACCTAGACCAAATACAGACCTAGAATGATCTTTCTAAAGACTAAACCAAACCCAATCAATACAAAAGCAGTCTGTAACAGAAAATACCACCCCCAGTAATCCAGGTGGTGTCAGCATGGTGTAGTGGGAAGGGCATTTAACTAGACATCATTCTAGTCCTCCCTCTGCTCTCTTAGGTGGCTGACCCTTGGGGATCTCCTTAACCCTTCCGGGTATTGGTTTCCTCATCTGTAAAATAGTGGGGCTGGGTAGTAGTAATGGCATTGTTCTCTTCTATGTAGTTTTAAGATTATGGGAATTTGATGGAAATTTGTTACACTAGAGTGGGGAATTTCATGAGTCCATATATATATATATATATATATATATATATATATATATATATTTCATATGTAATTTCATATGTATATTTCATAGACATCATGTGTGAATTTGTGACAGGAGGGTGGGAGAGACGCTGGTCCTTGTCTCACGGAGTCAAAGAATGAATCTCGCGGACAACAGAGAGCAAGCAAAGTGATAGAGTTTATTGAGGGAAAGTACAAAGCTCTCAAGAGTGAGAGGGGTCCTGAATGGGTAGCCAGTGAGGATTTCTGTCCCTGACTTTTTACTGGGACCTTATCAGAAAGTTTGTGACATTCCACTCATGGCACCTGGCCCAGGTGGGTCTGGAATACATTTATCTCCCTCACCCCAACCCCCCCCCCCCGCCCCTGCTTCTTCAGCCTCCCAATTGCACCTGCAGTCTGCCTCCCCAAAGGTCCCTTATCTCTCCCTGCCTAATGTTAACCCTTTCCCTATTCAAAGTTATACACTCCCTCAGCTTGACTGTTTTAGGCAGAAAAGTAATTTTATACGTGAATACTGGGTAAGTTACAGGACCAAGAGGAGGGCTCAAAAACCAGTTTGGGGGGCGCCTGGGTGGCTCAGTCGGTTGAGCGTCCGACTTCGCTCAGGTCACGATCTCGCGATCCATGAGTTCGAGCCCCGCATCAGGCTCTGTGCCGACAGCTCAGAGCCTGGAGCCTGCTTCAGATTCTGTGTCTCCCTCTCTCTCTGGCCCTCCCCCCATTCATGCTCTGTCTCTCTCTGTCTCAAAAATAAATAAATGTTAAAAAAAAAAATTAAAAAAAAAAAAAACCAGTTTGGGACTCTGCAGCTAGGAAAAACAATGCCCAAGGTAGTATCATAGAACAGACCTGGTGAGCAGATTGCAGGAGAAAATGGGCGCTGCCTTCTCTGCATTAGACCTGCTGTGTATCTCCCTGTCCTTGCTGTCTGAGGAGCTGGTCTGTTCACTCCCCTTCTGCACCTGTGGGAATTCCCCATAGATTCTGTGTCTTTGCCCACTGCCTTCCAATTTCAAAGTTGCGGCCCAGGGCGCATGCCCGTACCCTACCTAGAATTTTCAGCATCTGTCTGGAGTTTGGTCTTGTCTCCCATTGGGACTTATAATATGGGGATTTCCTTAAATGTAAGCAAGTCTTCTGAAAATTGGCAAGTATCTGCTATATCACCTTTTCCCCATTTAGTAGACAAATACTGTTCTGGATGGAGAATTTCTCTATTAAAGTGCATGAAGTTAGCCTGTCTCAGGTGAAAGCTCTCAAAGAGGTCTGTGTATCTCTTCCTTATGATTATTGCTATCCTCCTTCCCAGGTGATTAAAGCCATTTCTCTTTGCTCACCTTTAATTTCTACCAAAACGGTCTTTTTCTCTCTTCCTTCCCTCCCTCCCTCTTGCCCTCCCTCCTTTCTTTTCTTCTTCTTTCAGAACACTATTTCTCTTTGGCCAGCTACCAACTGACTTGTAACATTTAAGCCTCAAGTCAAAACATGTTATCTGTGAAGTACCTGAGTAAGAATGTACCCAGGCATCTAAAGGGATTTAAGAAAATGCTATTTCAGGGGCGCCTGGGTGGCTCAGTCGGTTAAGCATCCGACTTCAGCTCAGGTCACGATCTCGCGGTCCGTGAGTTCAAGCCCCGCGTCGGGCTCTGGGCTGATGGCTCAGAGCCTGGAGCCTGCTTCCCATTCTGTGTCTCCCTCTCTCTGCCCCTCCCCCGTTCATGCTCTGTCTCTCTCTGTCCCAAAAATAAAAAATAAAAATAAAAAAAAAAAGACAAGACAATTTTTAAAATAGGCAAATGAAGGGCACCTGGGTGGCTCAGTTGGTTAAGTGGCCGACTTCGGCTCAGGTCATGATCTCACGGTCCGTGAGTTCCAGCCCCGTGTCGGGCTCTGTGCTGACGGCTCAGAGCCTGGAGCCTGTTTCAGATTCTGTGTCTCCCTCTCTCTGCCCCTCCCCCGTTCATTCTCTGTCTCTCTCTATCTCAAAAATAAATAAACGTTAAAAAAAATTAAAAAAAAAAAAGAAAATGCTATTTCATTCTTTATTGCAAGTGCCACATGGAGAAGATTTGGAGGCAGGAATGGAGGGCTTGGACAAGGGGATATTGGAAAAAATTGTCCAGAGGCACAGTGGGTAGGATTGCATACGTGAGTGACATGGGGCTGGGGACATATATTTGGGTAGTCCTTGGTGGGGAAGCTCTTTGAAACAGAGGATGAAGGTGGGGTACCTGGGTGGCACAGTCGGTTGAGTGTCTGACTCTTGGTTTTGGCTCAGGTCACGATCTCACGGTTCACGGGTTTGAGCCCCGCTTGGGATTCTCTCTCTCTGCCCCTCCTCTGCTCACTCTCTCTATCTCAAAATAACTAAACTTTAAATATATATTTACTTATTGTATATATTGTATGTAATTTATATTAAGTATATATAACACTTATATATGTATTTCTTTATTTATATAAAGAAAAAGAGGATGAAAAGTGCAGTTCTGTTAGACTCCGAGAATATTGCTGTTTGGTCCAGAAACTGGTTGGGAAAACAATAATACTCCAGTGTGATTTGAGTCCCTTCCTACACAGAATCCATGAGAAGCTATTGTTACACCTTGTGTGAAAAATGACAGTGCTTACACAAAAAATGAAGCTCTCTAGCTCCAACTGGAAAATGCGAGGAAGACAAAATAAAACATAAGCTACCCCAGGGTAAGCCTAATAAGTGAAAATGGGTGCTAAAGCATGTTGTCAGTGATATAACGTTGCTGCCTTTTGGGTGTCAGAGCTGGACCTCTGCTGAATGTATTATAATACTCATAGGGGGAAATGCATGTTCATTACTAGTGTCTAGAGCATCTGGTAAGGTAACCTCTAATTCTGCTTAAATGGAAATCGACAAAGCAGATACGTGTTACCCTGGTTCTTGAGAATGAGTCCCCAGGGATGGCTTTTCTGATTCAGCATTCCTGAATTATGTGCCATCCTCAGAATAAGGCTTGAACATCAAATGACCCTCAATCGTTTAATCTGTGTAAATAAATCTAAGCCATATGAATCTGACACACATTGCTTCGTTCAGTGAATTGAGTGATTGCCGGGGACTGCCGTGGTCGAACACTGCTGTATATATTGACTTCATGGATCTAAGGCCCCTGCTTATACCAGGAGGTAAAAGTTAGTGGTCATCAGAGGTCCAGATTACATTTTGAACAAATAATACTGTCTGGTTGGATTCCCGACCTTGAGAGAGTATGAAGCTAAAGTAGGAACAAATTCCCTCCTTTAAGTCAATAGTTCTTATTTACGTGTAAAATCTGTGTGTTTGCATCCTGGAGAAGAGGAATTGTTTTGTAGGGGATATTTCTTCTTGTTTGTTTGATTTGTTTATTTTTTCATTTCTTTTATTTAAAAAAAAAATTTTTTTTTTCAACGTTTATTTTTGGGACAGAGAGAGACAGAGCATGAACGGGGGAGGGGCAGAGAGAGAGGGAGACACAGAATCGGAAACAGGCTCCAGGCTCTGAGCCATCAGCCCAGAGCCCGACGCGGGGCTCGAACTCACGGACCGCGAGATCGTGACCTGGCTGAAGTCGGACGCTTAACCGACTGCGCCACCCAGGCGCCCCTATTTTTTCATTTCTTTTAAAAAACAATTTATTTAAATCCAAATTTGTTAACATATAGTTAACATATAGCGTACTAATGGTGTCGGGAGTAGAATTTAGGGACTCATTACTTACATGTAACACCCAGTGCTCATTGGGAGGGGATATTTCACATGCACAACAGCTAGACTTTATTATGAAAGTTGTTCTCTTTTTTGCAGCAGCCAGGCTATCAGGGAAACTTGATAAAAAATAAATTATTTTACTTCTTCGTATCGTGTTTCCTTCATCTACAGTAATTTCTGTATAATGCCGAAGAAAGAACCTCGAGGTGAACCGTGTTGCTAAAACTTATTTCTGTGTTCAGGAGCTGTGTTCAGCTCCTTTGAACTCTTCAAGTTGTCACTGTAGAATCTCTCGGTCTTCTGCTCGGTCGCTACCGGCAGAAGCTATCAGGTGGGGCGGGAAGAGATGAGGTAGGAAGAAGAAAGGAACGAGAATTGTTGCGTGCAGATAGCATGGTAAGGAAGAAAGGGACAAATGAAGAAAAGACACTGGCAGTGGGAAGTCTGACCTTTAGCGTTTGTGTGGAAGAGGGAGCGGCGGTTGGCTGGTTCATCCTGGTGGTTACCGTCTGCACAGCGGAGGAGTCAGATGCTGGATCTGCTTCTGGTTCTGCTGCCACGGCTGCCGTGCTCACCACTTCTTCTTTGGGAGACATTTAGTCTTGCCAGGCGTCCTGCTAAAGCAAACGTGTATATTCTCTCACTTCCCAGTCCCGAAGAGTGGGGTGGGATGTTAAAAGTCCAGTGGCCCGGGGCCCAGGAGACCAACCACCTACTTTAGTATTGTGATCAGCCAGCAACGGGGGCAACTCGCATAACTTTCTAATTGTAAGATGGAAACACCAAGAGTTAGTTCATAGGTGTGTTGTCGGGAGTAAATGAAATAGCTCAGTACTGTGGCCAGCACCGTGTCAAGGCAGAGAGCACACTATTTCTTTTCAAATGCTTATTTATTTATTTTTGAGCGAGGTCACAAGCAGGGGAGGGGCAGAGAGAGAGAGAGAGAATCCCAAGCAGGCTCTGAGTTGTCAGCACAGAGCCTGATGCGGGGCTTGATCTCCTGATCGAGTGGGATCATGACCTGAGCTGAAACCAAGAGTCAGATGCTTAACCAAGTGACTCGTCCAGGTGCCCCAGATAGCACAGTATTACGTTGAGGTGCTTTTTTATCCTTTATGGTTAAACTAGTTTCTTCTTTTTTTTTTTTTAGTTTATTTATTTGTTTTGAGAGAGGGAGAGAGAGAGAGAACGAACAGGAGAGGGGCAGAGAGAGAGAGAGAGAGAGAGAGAGAGAGAGAATCCCCATGCCCTGTCAGCAAAGCATCCGACCAGGGGCTGGATCTTGCCTCATGAACCATGAGATCATGACCTGGGCCGGAACCAAAAGTCAGACACTTAACCAACTGAGCCACCCAGGTGCCCCTAAAGTAGTTTCTCTATCTATGATAATTCAATTTTAAATCTTACTTCCAGCTCAGATGTTTAATATATAAACGTTTCCCTTATCCTGAATTATGTAATTTTGGAGTTCAATAGAAAGAAGCTGTGTTTGATTTCTTGTTATATCCTTGTTATTTATTATTTATAGTGTCTAATGTGATACCTTGCACATAGTGAGTACTCAAGAATGAGAAAACCACGACATAAACAACCTTTTTGAAAAGAAATCTTTTCATGTGGGACAACTTCCAATGAGGTAAAATATTATAGGCAACAAAAACATTGTGAATGTAACTTTTCCAGCCTTAGTTTCTCAGGGGAACAAGGAGGTCTAGGAAATGTAGCCAGGTGTCTCACGTCTGATAACAAATTTCTTTTCTGGAGCACAAAGGATCCATTGCGTTTTGCTCAGAACATCAAAATCTCAGTGAGAGTCTATGGGCACTGCCTAACTCTGAAAGGATTCAACTTATCCAGAGCAAATAAAGGCTCAAGTTGTTCATCACCTTTCTGAGGTAGACTGAAACCCAGATGGATTGACATGAGCAAGCTCCTGTGTTTCCCGAAGGAACACTTTGTTAGAAATAATGTTTTCAAGTAATTCACAGCAGAAATGTTCTCTTATTATCTTTCATATCTGGGGTCCGTAAGCATGTACATTTCCGAAGCATAAAATGAAATCCACTGAGTAGACAGAGACCTAAAGGAGACAGATTTTTGTTATCTTTTTGACTTCAATACTACTTATACTTTTGGGAGGAGGTCTTACTGCACGATTCCACTCGGATGGTTACTGCTGATAACCAGGTGGTTACCAAAGCTCAGGTGGTTACGAAAGCTCAGTTAGAGGTTGATGATTTGGAATACCGCAGACCACTTCATCAGGAATGTTAGTTACTGTAAAAATTGGCTGCCTTCACTAGTTCTAGGTTATATTCGTACTAGTGGGTGAGAACGGTAGCAAATTACAGGAACAACAAAAAACCCCTCATACTCTAGAACGAGTCCCTTTCAGTTTTGATTTGTTTTCTGTATTTCCTACAGGTGGTCTTGTGCTGATTACTCTAGCTCTGTTTCAACATCAGTAAAATAGGGAAAATAATGAGGAATTATCTTTTTGGGTTTTTGTAAGGATTAAGTGAATTGATCTAGGATGAAGTGCAGGGAAGAATGTTAAGCCGGTAGTTGACGTCACATAAATGGCATCATTTCTGTGTATTGGTGATGATTTTGGGTTTTAAACTTCCCAATCTTGTAACATTTTTCTTCTGCATGATAATATCAGGACATGGGTACAAAAGTTGGGGAATGTATGAGTGTACATGCATGTGCACACGTGTATCGTTTTTTTTCTTCTAGGTGAGTAAGCAGGTCTTATTTCAGATAGAGTTATTAACTTTGAAACATCCTTCAATAAGCCAATTTGAAGGAGAGCCAAATAATAAGTGCTATATTTATCATCAAATGAGAAAATGTGCAGTGGGTATGTGTAATAAATGAACGTATTATGTAGTGAGGATGTAAAATTAAATGTGCGTAGGTGGATAAGAAAGTTCACCCAAAAGGACTTGCTAATTCTAGAGCTTTATAGAAGAGATTTTGTATGTCATTGAATACACTGTGGTAACCTCTTTCCTGCTGACATCTTCTTAGATCTAAATACTCCTCTTCAACATGTGAACATTTCAAGTGTTGTTTTCAGATCCATAATGGAATAGTGGACGGAATAAAAGAATAAAAATCAAATCTCAAGCTTGGTTTCCAGGGGCACAATGGCAAGGAAAGTAACAAGTAGGCTCTTCATCAAGTGTCGGATGAGGCAAAAAAGATCACGTGTCACTAGATAGCTTGGCAGAACTTAGAAGCAGTTGAGGCATAGAACTATTCTTAAAGAGGTATGTTTTTTTAAAGTTGGTCTCCCTGAGGTAAATCAAACTTACGTTTCTGTATGAAAGTGGACAGTGTTAGAATGCTTCAGTTCAATATTCCATAATTTATTTTTCTTCTCTCTTGGAAAATAATGTGAACTTCTTTCATGAAGACCTGGCTTTGGTTCCTGACGCTGTCACTTAACGCCTAGCCGGGCTGTGGGCAGGTGGCTTGCCCTTGCTGAACCCTAGTTTTGGTATCTGTTAAATGGCAAAGACAACATGCCAAGTGCATGGAGCAGGGTGCTATTAAAGGGTGAACTCTCCGGGAAGTAGGAGGTATTCACCAAATGTTAGCCTTGGCATTGTACGTCTAACCACCTCCCAGCAGTCATTCAGACCTTCCCTTATTCCTACTTAGTTTACATTTCAAAGCCTACAAAAATAAATGAAGCTCCTCAACAGATAGGAAGTTCAGGATTTCAGCAAATCATCTTAACTTCTCATTACCGTTGGCACCGTAAGGAACTGTGAGCATGTGAAAAAGAGAAAGAATAAACTGTTTTTGAGATTGTCATCCCCCCTCCCTCTGTATATATTCTCGAATGCTTATGACAGTGGTAATCACCTGAAAGGTAAATAAATAGCAAGGAGCAGTGGGCACCCTTTGGTTCTTAGAAGATGGATGGTTAACAACGGATGTTTATTCAGCCTTACATATTTTCATATTTTACATCAGTTTCTTGATAACTCTATGCATTTTTTAAAAGGAACATTTAAATTTGCTACAGATGTTTCATGAAAACCATTATTAGAGTCAAGAGAAAATGCATTTGGAAGCAATTGTGCAAAGGTTTAATTTTTATTTCTAAGGGAAAATGTATGCATGCGGTAGAAGTAATAAAGGAAAGCTGAATTTCCCTTGAGGTATACTCGGCTGAATAAAATCTGCTACATTATCCTTCAATCAGCCACTTAAAAATTTTAATTGTGTAGACTCTTAATCACAAGGAAAGTAACCTTTGCATGAGCTTTCCTTCGTGGAGGGGAGTGGGGGAGGGCTACCGTCTTTTTTCAGCTCCTTCGGAAGAATCTTGTCTTGTTTCATCATTTCTTTGCATCTCCTATGCTCCTCTAGGCCCTGAGCATGGACTTTCAGGCTCATTATGCTGCATTGCATAGGAAAAAAGCAGAGCAGTAATGAATAGGGTTTAAACAAGTAGGCACTTGGCTTCTGTAAAATGCCTCCAAGCTAACCCAGCTCCAAATCCCTGTAGTGTGTACAGATGGGTCCCACAACACTTGGTGTTCAACAGCCCCTGACTCAGCAAACCGAAGGCTGTGCAAGTCCCTCTCTGTGGCTCGTTCCACCCTCTCTCTTTTAAGTGTCAGCGTGACCCAGCATATGCCATTGTGGAAATGCACTGCAAATTGGTATGAGATGTAGATCTCCTGATTTTCTTTTTACACACTCAGTGGCAATCAAGGGAGCTATATAGTGTGATAACGTTAGAAGATGATGATTTTATGACTCTTAAAATTTGACTTTCCACGTATTTCATGAAGGAACTTGCGTGTAATTGAGATTCATGTGGTTTTCTGGGTACGGGATGAATTGGGAACTATGAATTCGGTGAGAGTCACTGAAGGCACACTTGCACAGTCCAAGGGAAGCAAGGAGCAAAGCAAATTTCCCAGTGAATCCCAGCAAAACATGTCTCAGAACAATCTGGCTCAGCACTGGTACTCCATGCCGTTAGTCTCTTCCACCGCTCTCTGGGGTGAAGTCCGATGCTGAGATGCTCTGCCTTTTAGAATCTTTGCCAGTATTTCTTGGAGAGTCACAAGGTTCAGCCATATTAGAGCAGGATCATGTCTTTTGTCTTGAGTCATCCAAAGCCAAAGGGAAATGGGAAGCACATGGCTCGGGGACATTTCATGGCAGTTTTGGCTTGTTTTTAAGAAACAGCTTTATGGAGGTATAATAGACACCCAATACACTACTCACATTATGGGGCAACATTTGATGTTTTGATATATGAACATACCTGTGAAACCACGACTACCATCAAGATAATGGACACACTTAACACTTCCGGAGGTTTCTTTGTGTCCTTGGCAATCCTCCTCTCCTTCATGGGCAACACCTGATCTGCTTCTCGTTGGTGTGTGTTAGTCGGAATTTCCTAGAATGTTGTATAAATAGAATCCTCTTTTATGTACTCTTTTTTTCTGTTTGGTCTTCTTTCATGCAGCATGTTTAGTTTGATTCACACATGTTGTTTTATAACATCATCTTTCATAACCTTTTATCGCTGAATACCATTCCTTTGTATATGTACCACACTGTTCTACTGTTGACGGGCATTTGGATTATTTCCATTTTCTTTTCTTTTCTTTTCTTTGCAGTTTCAAATAAGGATGCTATGAACATTGAACACTTTGCTTTGCTGCCTCCTCCAAAACAACAATAGATATACAGTTCAGATAGCTGTGTCTCATCCTGGCCTGTTTCCTGCTCTTGTAAAGTAGGGAAAATAATTGTACTTATTTCACAAGACTACTGTGAGGGCTGCCTGGGATAATGCATAATAAAGTGCTTACTAAGTTCCTGGCTTAATATTGTTTAAAAAAAAATTTTTTTTAATGTTTATTTTCTGAGAGAGAGAGAGACAGAGTGCGACCTGAGGAGGGGGAGAGAGGGAGACACAGAATCCCAAGCAGGCTCCAGGCTCTGAGCTGTCAGCACAGAGCCCGACGTGGGGCTCGAACTCACAAACCGCGAGATCATGACCTGAGCTGAAGTCGGACGCTTACCCGACTGAGCCACCCAGATGCCCATTTTTTTTTTAATTAAAAAAAAATTTTGGGGGGGGGCGCTTGAATGGCTCGACTGTCGGTTAAGCATCCGACTTTGGTTCAGGTCATGATCTTGCACGGCTCGTGAGTTTGAGGCCCAGGTCAGGTTCTGTGCAGACAGCTCAGAGCCTGGGGCCTGCTTTGGATTCTGTGTCTCCCTCTCTCTCTGCCTCTCCCCCCTCATGCTCTGTCTCTGTCTCTCAAAAATGAATAGATGTAAAAAAATTTTTTTTTATTTTACAGAGAGAGAGAGCAGGCAGGAGAGGGGCAGAGGGAGAGAGAGTTTTTTTAAACATTATTATCATTACTGTTCTTGTTTACTTGTAACATTTGCTTTGATTTCCCTCCATTTGCATTGGCTTCCACTCACTCCATGCCAAGTACTACCTCTTAAAGTGTGTAACATACTGAGGCTGAAACGTGTGACCCACAGTCATCATTCGACTCTGTGAACAGTCACATTGAAAATGGGTATTATCTTAAATCTGGGCAAGAAATTATTGGCAAAATAACCCCCAAAGTCTGAATTCAGCAATTAATTTCATCAGCTATGAAAAATGGTAGAATGATTTCGTCCTTAGAATCAACCAAAATGAAGCAATTGTTAATAAATTGAGAGAGGACATCAACCACTTTGCCAAGAGAGGCCCAGCTGTGTGTTGACAGGAGCCTTGGCAAGGGCCGCGCGTGATGGTTGAGGATGGCATGCCATTCGTTTGTGGCATTTCCACAGCTGGTGGCCAGTGCTGTCATGAGCTTTGCTGACAGGCAGTAATCTAATCTGCTATCCCATTTATTCTGTTTTCCTCTTCTCAACACAACTCCAGCCTCCTTCTGGTTTAGCGTTCTGGCATTTGTATTCCACACATCACATTCCATCTTGTTGGCTTTTTTGGCCTTGGAATAATTAAGATGGTGAATCCACACAGTGAATTTGGCTATTGTATATTTGCCTGTCTGATCACTATCTCAGTCAGTAAACGATTAGCACTCCTCTCCCCCCAAGCAGTCCATAGATACTGTTAACCTCTTGTGTATGTATCAGGGTAACTGACACAAAAGTCAGTTTCCCAGGATGTATGACAGCATTTGCATGTTCTAAGGGTTTATTTGGAAAGGATGGTACATGCCAAACTTCCTAGTGTTTTTCTTGGCATCTAAAGTCTTTCTAAGAAAGAAAATATCCTGAACAAATGCCAATAGGCTTTTCATAAAAAAATATTCTCCTTCTGACGTGCTATTTGTTTAGTCTCTGGCTTCTCCCTTAGAGGGTGAATGCCATGAGGGTGGTAAGTCTGGCCCTTTCATTTACGGCTATATTTCTGGTACCTGGAACATTTCCTTCTAAGACCTCAATAAATACTTGTTGAATGAATGAATGAAATCACTCAGAAAATTTTTTAAGCATTGGTTAAGAACCAGTATTGTGCTTGGACCTAGAAGTATCAACTAACTTTAAAGACGAATTCTTTGTCCTGATGGAGCATATATTTTTAGTTGGGGCTTGAGACACAGAAAATGAAAATAATTATAGATTGGGATTACAGATTATGATTAATTATTATGAAAAGCTATAAGATTAAATGATGAAAGATTACCTGGAGGGGATGGGAAAAGACAATTTGGGGAGATCTAAGTGATGAGAATAAACTAGCCACATGAAAAAGCAGAGGTAGATCATTCAGATAGTACAAAATTGCCGAGGGGGAAAGGGCTTGGTGTATCTGAGGAACAGAGAGAGGCCTGAGGTGACTCAAAGTGAGCGAGGAGGGAATGTGATCAAGTTGGGTGTACGTGAACCACTTTATGAGACCCTGTGGACCATGGGAAGACAAATTACAATGGTAAGTGGTTACAGGGTTTTGAGCTGGAGAGTGACATTTGATTTATGGCTTCAAAGATCATTGTAAAAGCCACGTACAAATTGTATCGAAAAGTACTGAGTGGAAGCAGGAGAATCAGTTGGAAATTTCCAGAGTCCACTGACTTCACTAGAGTGGTGGTTAGAGATGGAGAACAGCAGGTTGATTTGAAATACACTGGAAGACACTGGAAACACAAATAATCCAGTGAAGAAATGGGCAGAAGACATGAATAGACATTTTTCCAAAGAAGACATCCGGACGGCCAACAGACACATGAAACGATGCTCAATGTCACTCCTCATCAGGTAAATACAAATCAAAGCCATGCTGAGATCACCTCACACCGGTCAGAGTGGCTACAGTGAACAAATCAGGAAACTACATATGCTGGTGAGGATGTGGAGAAACAGGAACCCTCATGCACTGTTGGTGGGAATGCAAACTGGTGCAGCCACTCTGGAAAACAGTGTGGAGGTTCCTCAAAAAATAAAAAAACCAGAACTACCCTATGACCCAGCAATAGCACTACTAGGAATTTACCCAAGGGATATAGGAGTGGTGATGCACAGGGGCACATGTACCCCAATGTTTATAGCAGAGCTTTCAACAATAGCCAAATCATGGAAAGAGCCTAAATGTCCAACAACTGATGAGTGGATAAAGAAGATGTGGTTTATATATACCATGGAATACTACTTGGCAATGAGAAAGTATGAAATCATGCCATTTGCAGCAACATGGATGGAACTGGAGGGTATTATGCTGAGTGAAATAAGTCAGTCAGAGAAAGATAGATATCATATGTTTTCACTCATATGTGGATCTTCAGAAACTTAACAGAAGACCATGGGGAAGGGAAGGGGAAAAACAGTTAGAGAGAGGGAAGGAGGCAAACCATAAGAGACCCTTAAATACAGAGAACAAACTGAGGGTTGATGGGGGGTGAGGGGAGAGGGGAAAATGGGTGATGGGCATTGAGGAGGGCACTTTTTGGGATGAGCACTGAGTGTTGTATGTAAGCCAATTTGACAATAAATTATATTAAAAAAAGAAAGTTTAGAATTATTTTAAAAATGAAATATACTGGAAGGAAGTGCTGACTCAACCTGGTGACAAATTCAGGGAATGCAGGGAATGTGTAAAAGTTGAATGGAGAATGACTTCAAGGTTTCTGTAGGTGCACTTAGGTAAATGATAGGGATATTCAATGACTAAGGGATGGTACCATTCACTGAGATGGCAATGACTTGAGGAGGGTTCTCCAGAGAACCATGTATATGGAAAGGGAGTGGGGATAGAGGGGGAGGACAGATTGATTCTAAACAATGGGCTCATTTAACTATGGAGGCTGAGAAATGCCAAGTTCTGGAGTCAGCAAGCCAGACTGAAGACAGCTAATGGTGTAAAGGTTCTAGTCTAAGAGCAGAAAGACCGATGGTCCCAGCTCAAGCATCCGGCAAGAGGAGTTCCTTCTGACCGAGACTTTTTGTTCTATTCAGATTGTCAAGTGATTTGGACAAGTCCCACCCACATGAGGGAGGGCAACCTGTTTATTCAGGCTACCAATTCAAATGTTAATCTCATCCAGAAATATTCTCACAGAGGCACTTAGTATAATGTTTGACCAAATGTCTGGGCACCTTGTGGCCCAGTCAAGTTGACACATAAAATTAACCACTGTAAGAGCTAATGCCTGCTGATGGGTGCTGACACTCCTCAAAAGTGGGGGGATGCATGAATTTTTCAGATCAAAATCAACCCGGTCAGCCTTCCCTATGAAAAAAAAAGAAAAAAGAAAAGAAACAAACAAATTAACCATTATAGAAGGACAGATTGTGTGTGGACATTCCTAGCTTATTGTTTTACATTTCAGTTTGAGGTGTCTGGAACCCAGAAGTGTGGAGATTTTAAATCACATATTTGATAAATGAGTCAAGAGATCAGAGGTGAGGTCTGACCTGGGTACATAAATTTGGGAGTGTGATAGTGATGGCTAGTTTGCTTCCCCAATGGCACTCTTTCCTTCTGCTTTAAGACTACGATTCTCATTTGTTTAGTAGTGGAAATATGTCCAGCTCTGAAAACTGTATTTCCCATTCACATAGGATGGTCACATAACACAGTTCTGGCCAATAAAATGTCTGTTGCAATTATTGTGAAATTGTTAGGTGAAAACTAAAAGAGTACAACTCATGGACCTTTTGTTACTTGCCTTTTTCTTTCTTCTTGATTGAAATACGGATGCAGCTAACTTCTGATAATAAGCTGACAAATACTTGTTTAAGAAGGCTGAACAAAATGATAAAACAGACTTGGAATATAGTTGCTGTGTCAACTCAGGACTATTTATCCCCAGATGTCATGTATCCTGAGAAAAGCCAAACCTCTCATGTGTTTAAGCTAGCATTCATCAGCTTTCTGTCTCTTGCAGCTGACTCCAATTCCTATCTGATACAGAGTGTCATTAGCATCAAGATAGCCTATTAGCCAGGATGTTTGGGGTGGAAGTAAGAAAAATATGACTTCATGCCATTTTTAGTCTTGTGTAACTGCAAATTCTGAAGAAGCAGAGACTCCAGGATTAGGGTTCAACAAGGCTATCAGGGACTGATGTACTCCCCCTCTTTTTACTCTATCATCTTTTGTTTTGGTTTCATCTCATTGACTTCCTACTCATGACCAGTGGGAGAGGAAACAACTTTCCACCAAAAAGTCAACAGAAATCCTGATTTTCACTCCTGATGGAGGCAGTTTAGGTCACACCCTCATCTCTGAATGAATCATTGGCATAGGAGGAATTTGCTGATTGGCTTGACCCTGGGTTTTGAACTAATCACCAGTAAGGGAGATGGGATTACCCCCACCGACTTGGACAATTCAGGAATTATTTCTGAAACAGGGTCAATAATCAGACTCCATTGCTATTATATAATAGGGAAAGATTGGATGGATGTGGAGGATTTAAGCAAATGTTAAATATAGTTTTCCCCTTTAACTGCTCAACATTCAAACTTAGCTCCTTGTCAAATAAATATGTACCCTTAAAATGCTCACACCAGCATGATATACATTCATTCACTCTTCCCCAAAATGGAACAGCTCAAAGTCTCTGGTATTTTGGTTCTATGTCTGTGGTTGAGTTGCTCTTTCTCCCATGAAATCTAGATGTAGCTTCTCATTGTATTAAGGCTAAAACACAGTTATTATCAATCTTCAGCGCATTTTGTATAAGGTAGTGGCAAAAGAACAGGGTAAGTGCAATGAACAGTCTATCTGGAAAAGAGCGGCAGCACACAGAGCTCACTGGTACTCAGCATAAACCATAACCTGCTGACAGGAAATGGTGAGAGCTTTCTCACCGGGTAGAGTAGTGACTGCTTTTGTTACATATAGCAACCCTATAAATTTCCTCTCCTGGATACACTCACTTATCAGTTCTCTATCACCCCCACGTCCTGCCTTAGGAAGATCACTCTTTTCATTGCCTTTCAGATGAGCTAAATATTGGCTATGATACCCATTGTGGGACTACACAACTTTAGGTGGCTCACTTCCTATAAGTGTGTGTTGAAGGGATGTAAGTCATAGCTCTTGATGGGCAAGCTCAGTAATTTTCATTGTGCTGCAAGTACCATACTGGGAGATTTTAGTGTGGTCATGGTTTGTGAGTGTGGGACTTTGGTCTCCTAGCAACAGGTCTCTCTTTCCTAGAATCTTAGTTTAATGGCTCCTATCTACGATCGGTTTGTCCTTGGAAGAGATTTGAGGCCATAACCTTGAGTTGATGGACACCAATATGTGTATTCTTTTTTAGGCAGAGAATACTCAACAAGACTTGTCTAAATCTCATTTTGTTAATTGTGTTTCAATCTTATATACTTCCAAATCACTTACCTCGCAACTTTTACTAGCATTTGTACTTAGGTAGATAATTTAATTTTTTAAGCTATAAAATTCCATGATTTTGAAATACAGAGAGGGCCTTTGTTCTTTTTTTTTTTTTAATTTTTTAATGTTTATTTTCTGAGAGAAAGAGAGAGACAGAGCATGAGCAGGGGAGGGGCAGAGAGAGAGAGAGAGAGAGAGAGAGAGAGAGAGAGAGACAGAGACTGACAGAGCTCTCAGCACAGAGCTTGATAGGGACTCGAACCCACGAACTGTGAGATCATGACCTGAGCCGAAATCAGATGCCTAACTGACTGAGCCACTCAGGTGTCCCTAGAAAGTGCCCTTCTTAATGAAGCTATTTTTTCTTCTTCTGTATTTATCATGGGCCACATTCAGCCAGTTTGTCTCTTTCTTGTAAGACTTTGTTGATTTTCTTAAGAAATGTTAAAAATACTCCAAACATGTTTCTTACCAAGTCCCTCATTGCTATAGACTTGTTAGGCACATTGTCTGAGTTTCAACATAATAGAGGCCATAGTTTAACTGACACCTTCAATATGGAATGATAAAATTGCCAGAAAGCAATAATAAATAGTAGGACCTTCTCTGTTCTCAACGCTTCATCTTCTATTAAACTAGTATGTTTTCTGTAGTGCATTTGCTGACATCAAAATCTGTGTTAGTTACAATACTCTCAGCTGAAAATACAGAAATTTTGCAATGGGGGTGCAGGCCACAATTCAATCAGGACTGAGCATAAGCCTCAGGCTGCAATGATTCAGGGTTATATATGGCAGCCAAAATAGCCCAGTTGGACATAATCCTGGGAGATTATGATCCTGGAGCTGTCAGGGGCCATTATGTAAAGGCGGAGAAAGAAGCCAACTCAGTGGAAGATAATGTCAAGAGCTGGAGAGAAACCAAGTTCTAATGACATCACTGGACCTCTGAATCCAATCATGTATGGAGCCAGCATTATTTCTGGTCTTCTCAATTAAGCAAATCAATATATATATATATTTCTTCTTAAGCTAGTTTGAAGTAGAGTTTCTATCCAATTCAACAGTTTAGGCTTCTGGGTTGATCTTAATAATTGGACTATGGGAAGTCACTCAAACTTATCTGGTTCAATCATTTTAAAGATGAAAGGGGCATTTAAAATTAGTTAATCCAACTGCTTCATTTTTATGATGTGAACTCACACAGTCTGGCTATATCCAGCCACAAATGGGGTGCAACCCACATTTCTGTCTGGCCATACTTTTGCGGCCTGAACCTGACAGTTGCCAAGACAAGTTCTCAGGACACAAAATGAGACAAACAAGAAGGCAGTTGCTGTCCCTGGGAGAAAACGGATGGAAAAAAACCTGTGGGCTTGGATTTGGAAAGGAAGGAACAATGTGACATCTTATCTTCCTCTCTCAATTGGGCACTAAAGACAGTGACCCAGGAGAGCTGTTAAGAATCCTCACCCTTTGCTGGCTTTTGCCAGCTTTCCCAGGACTCCATCTGCAGGGCCCTGAGCAAGTGAGGCTTAAAGTACAGCGGAGCTCTAGTATCTAGCAGAATTTGCCAAGGTTTTCCATTAATTTTAACTTTACCGTGGCTCTTTAAGGGAATACCTGGTAGCAGTTTACTGGAGAATCCCTCAAAGTCTTGTCCATCCTGGGAGGGGCCCATACGGGGATGACTGTAAGTCCACTAACTTGGTGGACTTTGGTTTATGGTCTTGTGGTCTCTTCAGAGTGGAACAGCACTTCAAACAAAGTATCATAGACTAAACACTCTTAGTAGGAGTAAAGGAGGACAGAAGGGAGTAATAGGAGCCACATCAGTCTTACACTCTCGTTTTAGGTGCCTCTGTGTCTCTAATTTTTCATTAAATTGAAATTTCATCACAGTTTATGGCAAGTCTTTCAAGGAAAATGTTTTTAAATGTTGAAGTCTTTTGGAGGGTCCTGCATGTCAATGAAAATAGATACCCTATTGTTTATGTTTGATATGGGAACACTGACTTTCAGGTACACTTCTTAAATGGAAATCTTATCAAATTGGAGCATTCCTCATAATGGTCACTGTAATTCTAAGTTGTCTTAGGAAGATTTAGCCATTTTTGGAGCTACAGCCTCCAAGGTCACAGTTCTTAGACATAAAATAAAATACTGGAATTGCACACCTAATTCTTTGAAACTTGAGGATTCCATTTCTTCAGCTAAGCCATGGGTCTCTGGTGTTACATGAATACCTAAGAGGAATGTGTCAGTGAGTTGGGAATTTTGTGGTATTTTACAGCGTACCTCATCCCACAGAAGTTTTCTTGAGATTGATGAGTGACCTAGTATCAATCTAACCCATTCCATGACCAACTTAGCCTAGTATGGGTGTCTTAGACTCAGGTAGCCTGCACTTTAACTGCTTTTAAGTGCTCATTCTGTGCCCATCAATTTTGCAGCTTTGGCTTCTGAGACTCTCATAACCGATAGATCTCCTTTTATTCCTTTTATGAGGAGATTTCTTTATTTTTGTGGATGCCATAATGGCTTTTCATAGTCTGACTTGTGCCTACTTAGATTTTGATGTGCCATTGGTCAAAATACTCCAAATTCCTTGTTTTAATTTATTTCCCCAAGTCCCCCAGCAATTTAAGCTACAGATTTACCTTGAAACTTTGTAAGTCCCTGTCGCAGACTATGAGTCTGGAGTTCTCTCTTGTCCGGCAACAGAGTGGATGCAGAACTGAGTATGAGAGAGGCTAGTGTCCAGGAGTAGCCAAGAGCCCTAAACAGGGGTTTCTTCTCCATATTGAGCTCACAAGATATTACCCATATGGTGAACATGAAGAAAACAAGATCTTACACACGTGAACATGGAGAAAACAATCAGACAGTAATCATTAACTTGTGTGTGTAAGAAGCAAAGGGCCTGGGGAACAAGTGGAATTTGTGATCAAGCTCCATTGGTACCAGATGGAAAGTAACTACCCGCAGGTGATATCACAAGTTACTCATGATTCCATTATTATATCTTGGTAGCTAACCTTGGGTGTTTTTGCCCCATGGTGGCGGCTTCTCCCTCTCCCCCCCCCAAGTTTTTTCTAACCCATTTATGTAAGTTGAACCTATTTTGCCACAGTTCCTCCTTTTTTGTTTTTCTTGATCTTCTTAAGTTTACACGTGGGGACCATCATGACAAGCTTCTGATCCTTCTTTTGCTGTCGGGTGGTTTGGAGGCTGATTCTGCAAAGGCATAAAAAGAGACACCATAAAAGTATTCCACTTCCCAGAGTTATCCAGAATTTGAGATGGGCATTAGCCAATAGGGAAAGGGTTAAAGTCTTTGCAAAAGGACCATGAGTCAGCCCATTTGTGTCTTAGTTGTTTGGAGTATTGTAGTTGTTGGTGTCATGTTACATCTAAATTTTCTATCACAGGGCAGCTTAGAATGGAGGATTTGACCATAAGTTGATAAAGCACATGTGCAGTTTGATAGTGTGGTGACGACTAATTTCATCAATGGTAGCAGAAGCTATAATGCTTACCGTGGCTAGGATCCCTATGATTAAGAGGCCTATGAATCACCTGTGCCTGGTTAATGACTACCAGTGATGGACAGCATGGCCATCAGATGCAAATCAGGGGTACATGCAATACCATTGTGGTGTAAGAGGACTCTGGCCTGGTTAGGCAGGTGTTTAAGGCTTCCCCATGTTATATCAGGGCCAAAAACTTGTGTTTGTGCAGTGGCTTCAGGATGAGGAGGACATGAAGAAGATTCTTCCATCTTGAAAAATGGGAGTAGTGGTCGCTCATTCAGAGTCATTCTCTGGAAGTCCTGGTTGATTGGAAGATATTCTGGGGGTCTCCACCATGCCATGATATGGTTTCACCAACTGAGAGGGAATCCACAGAGGTCTGGAATCTGAAAGAACACAAGCATATCCTTGACCCCTGGTGAGAAGTTTGGGCAAGAACCATAGGATGAGAGGGTTCATCTAATTTAGAATGTAGCTCAGCTGCGGTTAGTCCTGGAGGGTCAAGATTTAAAAACTTAAGAATGATCATAGCGTGATCGAGGAGAAGTTGAGGTTGTAATGTAGACAGCCATGGGTAATTCCCCTTTTTTTGTTTTTTGAACATAGTTTTAAGTTTATTATGTGCTTGTTCTACAATTGCTTGGCCTTGTGGGTTATAAGGAAATTTAACTTTATCTGCCATTTCCTTCTGCCTTTGTTTCCCACATCATCCCCCTTGAACAGTTTTGACCCTTAAAATCTCTAAGGTTGCTGAGGGTGGATGATCTTCTCTTCTGTAACTTCTTCCTGCCAAATAGGGGCATAGAGATGTCCTTACCTGTGGGTCAACGTTGCTCAATTGGGGTAGGTATAGGGGAGTTATGAAAGGGAAAGACAGAGTTCAGGGGAAACAGAGCCTCCTTGAGGAGAAAGGATCATCTGTCTACTGGAAGTTATAGCGGTTCAACAAGAGTCGCAAAACTATGACAAAAAGATTAAAAAATGGGCATTATTAAAAGATCTAGTACCACTGACAAGGAAATTGAGTTATTTCTGTGGCACATAATACTTCAATAATCAGAATATCCAGTGATCACCTTATATAAAAAATATTAGAACTAGGAATTGCATATAGTCTCTAGAATAGTTATAGCACTTACTCAAATGTAACCTAAGGCTTATTATTTGTTTGGCAGTGCTTCCAGAGTAACTTAACATACCAAAGAAGCCTAATTGGTTAAAATGACTTAATTTAAATCTTTGGAGATTTGTTAAAAAAAACAATTCCGGAAGTTATAAAGCACAAAGCATGTTTACCCTCGGACCCAAATATCCTTAGTTTCTCTGCAATAAGAAGCCAAAAGCAGATAAGCCTTGTTAAGTAATCAACGCTTTAGCATACCGTCCTATTTAGAAAAGGCCTATATGTCCAAAGAACTCCCAATTTATCATGCAAGCAAAACTTTGTAGGTTACTAAAGACTTTGAGGGTTATCTTAACAATTACCCATGAAAACCATGAGACAAAGTTAACCATTACCTTAAGTCATAACATGAGCTTATTTGACCTTTGATAAACAGGTCTATTTCAAACCAACAAACTTACTTTTGGGTCCACTTAAGACAATTTGTTCCCCAAAGTTAATTTTTACCTGGAACACTGGTGGGGAAATTATAAGTGGGTGGTCTTTGCTCCTTGACATCTCTGAGACAATGTTTAAAGGTTGGGAAAATGTTTCTATAGGTAATAATATGGCTTGCAGTTCTGAATGTTGGGTAGAGCCCAGTCCAGTGTATAGTAAATGTTCCCAGTTTTTTTCCAGTTTTCCAAAGGCAAGAAGCCTTGTGAGTTTTCCCCCAAGGAGTCCGTAAACACTGTAAGGGCATTCTTAATAGGTTTTTGCATTGGGGTGAAGATGCCCTCAGAAGGAATCTTTTGTTCCTTTAAAAGGTTAGATTTTTCCCAATGACAAAGGAGGGAGTTAGCGTTCTCTGGATGTGGGGTGCCGAATGGGGCAGGCTGAAAATAAGGAGGCTTAGTTTTTTGGAAAATTTTTGTTTACTTTGGGTGGGACTGTATCTTCATAAACATGGTCTACAGTCAGAGGGAGAATGGTCGTATGGACAGTAGACCATGTAAGAATAACCTCAGGTGGAACACTGGTGCCTTCTGTATGGCATGCTTTTACTGTTTTACCTATTTGTTCCCGAATGTCTATGTCAAATGTTCTTTGCTTGAGAAACCAAGGGAAGTGTTGCTGGATAATCATTAATAATTTAAGGAGGGCTATACAGATGTATTGTTTCTATTCTAGGGATAGGGAGTCTCCTATAATGATTCTCTCAAAAGTTCTGTGGCAGCAAATCCTAATACAGTTTCACTTTTCTCTTAACCTCATCAGGAGAGATTGTAGTCAAATGCACTTTTTCTCTTTTAGAGCTCTAGCCATTCCACGGTGTTCTGCAGTCCTTGAGTTATGTGGGCTTATTAGCCATGTTGGCTTCTAGTCATGTTGGCTTCTAGCCATATCACCTTCTTAGCCATGTCGCCTTCTGATCATGTCCCCGTCAGTCACGTTGTCCTCCTAGTCACATTGGGTTTTCTTCTTTTTAAAAAAAACTTTTTTTTAACATTTATTTATTTTTGGAGAGACAGAGACAGAGGATGAATGGGGGTGTGGCAGAGAGAGACACACACACAGAATCTGAAGCAGGCTCCAGGCTCTGGGTTGTCAACACAGATCCCGATGCGAGGCTCAAACTCATGAAATGTGAGATCATGACCTGAGCTGAAGTCAGACGCTTAACCAACTGAACCACCAAGGCTCCCCACATTGGCTTTTTTTCTAATTACATTGGCTTCACGTTGCCTTCTGTCACATCTAACAAGTTACTCGTGAGTCCATTGCAATATTTCACTAGCTAACCTCTGGTGTTTTCACCCCATGGTGACAGCTTTCTGTCCTAAGCTTTTCTCTAACCCATTTATGGAAGTAGAACCTATTTCCCCACAAGTCCCCTTGTTTTCTTAGATTAAGTGGTACCCATTATTTTCCCTTGTTGAAATAATGTTCCCTAATTCAGTTAGTCTTACTGTTTCTGGTTGCCTGCACACAGCTCCTGAGGCCTGTCAGGATTGCCCAAAGGTGCTTGCTTTGTAGATGAGGTCTACCACAAATCCACATGCTGTCACCCAGTAAGTTTCATCCAGGAAAATCTGGAGTCACTCACATCCCAATTTTGCACCCAGAAGCATCAGGACCAGCAAACTTGAAGAACGCAAAATAAGCTGAGCTCCATCTGAGAGAAGCTTACCAGAGGTCTGGGAGAGTACCAGAAGAGGCAGCCAACCAACAGGGCTCTTTGGGTACTTTCACCCTTTTAGGAGCCATCCCTGGAATCTTCAGCAGCTGTCTTTCGGACCCATTTGGGCTGCCAAAACTGACAATGACAAAACTAAAGCAATTTCGTAAAGAAGTTGATGCCCTTTATTTGAGGGAAAATAGTCCATGGATTGGAGGACTGCGGTGCCTCACAAGCAGTGGGACACTATTCCCAAGAGATTTGGGCTAAGTTTTGGGGTGAATTTTACAGAATATTAGAAGAGGCAATGTAGAAACAGGAGCTGATTGGCCAGGAGATCAAGCCTTCCCTGACAAGCCTAGCGTGTCTTATTTTCCAGGATAAGGTAAGCTAGCAAAAGCTGAGTTGGACGACTGCGCTTGGTGTATGTTAGGTTTCCTTGACAGGTTTTTCCCATAAGTGCAGCCTGATTTAAGTATAGATTTTGTGATGTGGGCTGGGCCACTGGAGCAGCCTCCACACTGTGGGTCTTGATATATGATTGAACTTTATCACTTCCTACCTTGTCTGTTTTGTGTTAGTTCTTTTGGTCTGTTATTTTGCTTACTTTCATGAGGGAGTTTCCTTCATATGTGTAGTAACTTTTCTATGAATTCTTAATCTGGAAAGACTAAAAGTCCCATGGGTCTGGTTGGGTGTGCTTCACTGTAGGATAATGCGGTGGCCAGCTGTTTTGGTGAGGACACTAAAATGTATTTTTCTGGAGTCTTTTCTATAACAGGACTAACTTTCTCTAGATGAGGATCATATAATATCCAGTCTTCTGTTTAGGCTCTTTATTTCATTCTGTAGAACAACACTTTTACAAAAGAGATATTAAAGTAATGGTCAGATGTTACCCAATCTCAGAGTCAGAGAGGTCTCAGGTGACTGAAAGGTTATACATAAATTCTTTTAATATAAAATAATCTGAATGTGTCTTGCCAAGTAAATAATCCTTTAACAAAGATTCTGAATTATGGCCTTTAGACATTTGAAAAAACAAATACCCCTTCTCATAGGATAAAACTCTTATACAATGAGGAAAATACTAAGTTCATTAGGTCATTAGTAGTGAAATCAGGAAAATGCTTCTCATGTCATAAATTAATAGCAAACTCGAAAGAAACTTACTTTTATTTTCCTAGCTTTTATCTAAATATAAAAGAAGGCCGTGCCTGGGTGGCTCATTCACTTGAGCATCTGAGTCTTGATTTTGGCTCAGGCAATGAGCCCAGGGTCGTGGGGTTGAGTCCCACATTGGGCTGTGCACTGAGCCTGGAGCCTGCTTAAGATTCTCTCTCTGTCTGTCTTTCTTTCTGTCTCTCTCTCTCTCCTTCAGCCCCTCGCTCCCTCTCGCATACTCTCTCTCTCTCTAAACTAAACTAACTAACTAACTAACTAAATAACTAACTAAATAAATAAAATATAAAAGAAGAAAAGTAGTATGAAATCAAGGTAAAAACATTGACTAGGGGCGCCTGGGTGGCGCAGTTGGTTAAGCGTCCGACTTCAGCCAGGTCACGATCTCGCGGTCCGTGAGTTCCAGCCCCACGTCAGGCTCTGGGCTGATGGCTCAGAGCCTGGAGCCTGTTTCTGATTCTGTGTCTCCCTCTCTCTCTGACCCTCCCCTGTTCATGCTCTGTCTCTCTCTGTCCCCCCAAAAAAATAAATAAACGTTGAAAAAAAAATTAAAAACAAAAAAACAAAAAAAACATTGACTAAACCCTAAACGAGTTATGTTAGTCTGCGTGTAATTGTCTTTGAATGATTCCTATAAGGTAGGAGGTTAATATTTCCTGGTGGTGGCTTGTTTCCCTTGCATTACCCATTATTGCCCCAGATATATTATATTAGATCAGTTGTTTATTTATTTATTTTTTGTATAGCCTCCTGGGTCTGGCTCAGTACTCTGTTAAATGATACTACAATATTTACCTGTCTTTCTTTTTGCATACTCTCTTATTGGATGGAAAATCAAAATGTTGAAGTCATCACCTATGTTATTCAATTAAGTAAAGTCCAGCCGGTTAATAGAGAATTATACCTGTTATATATTTTTATTGATATATTAATGAGCCTTAGTACTGAATTCAGCTATTATTTCCTTGGTTGTATTGTGTCAGGTAAGGAGGCAGTAAATGCTCCGTCTGTTTTATCATTAGGTTAGCTGTTTGTTTCTTTGCAAACTGCTATTTTGAATTGAGAAAAACAAGACCTTGTCCAAGAAGACAATTGCCTTTACTTAGCATACAAATGTTTATGGTACTTTTGATTAGTTGTGGATTTCTTTTGAATTTCAACGACCCAAGAAAGCTTGGAATTCTAATCCAACTTCATGCAGATTTAACACAACAGTAAATAAGCAATTTCCAGGTATGTAAAAGAGTTCTTCCTAATTGATAGATACATTTCATTATTACATATATTATCCCAAATTCTAAAGTGGCCATTACGTGTCCTGGAAATTAAAGCTTGAGCATTTAGATTGGCAATTTTTGAGAAAGTTGGGGATTAGAATATATAAGTGAATTTGAAGTCATTGTTACATGGTCGCAGGGTTGAAAAGCCTGGTGCAAAATTTTCATACGGTTAAGCAAAAGTGAAGAAAATCCAACAGGCTACTTATTTCAACTACTGTGAGCCCACATGTAAAGGAATTGCTCAACTTGAAAAGTCTTGCTTTTTCGAGCCTCCAACTTAAAAATCTCTGAGCGGTCTTTATGTGCATCCTCAATCTGCAGCTGTCTAAAGGTCACAGTTAAATTTAAAAAATTGAAATATTAATTTAAAATTTCACATTGGCTGTTAAATTTAATTAGGTCTGCAGTAACTGCTTGTTGAAAGAAGGAATATTATGAAATCAAACAAGAACCAGAACCGCTCAACCCTTGGGATGGCAAAATGGGGCAGTTCCATCAAGAACTAAGCCATAGGTCTTGCCCCTACCCTTCTTCATTGCATGGGCAACGACAAATAAAGAGGCAGCTGGTTTGCAGAAGGCAGTGGCTTTGCCAGCTGGTGAAAATATAAGAAAAAGGAGAAAAATACCCTTACACTCTTTCTCTGTGTTGGTCTCTCTCCCTCTCATATATAGAAGCAGTAAATTCTCTGTCCCCATATCTGCATCTCCCAAATCACAGCACCTCAGGTGAAGGAGCTAAGTCCATCTTACCTTCAGTGTCTTTCAGGTTGCATCGATGTTTATGTTAATCTATTTTATAATATTCCTAATAAGAAAGGAAGTAAAGATAACCACTTACCCTAGCCTTTCCACATTCCCTATTCAGTAGTTTTCGGTATGTTGTGGATGGAGACCCTTCATCAAGAGTAGTGGGAGTTTGGGTAAAAATGTACATTTTTATATCGCATCTGTAAAGTACTGAATCAAAACTTCTGGGAGTGGCTTCTAGATATCTGCATTTTAAACAAGTTTCCAAGGTGACTGTCATGTACCCTTGAGTCTGAGAATCACTGCTTTATGTGTGACATCGCTTTCAGATACTTATTAACTTCTGCCATGTGCACAACATAATTTATGGCTCTTATCTCCAATAAATTTATTATCTAGTAGAGATGCACTAATGAATAAGGAAAAAATAGTAATATGTTAGAGGTAGAAGGAGAGGTATAATGTAATGGAGAGGCTGAGCCTTGTGTTCATTCATTTATTCTCTCATTCATTCATTCTGTGAATTATGTGCCAGACACTCCTGGGTCCCTCATGAATATTTAGGTAGCTACTTGGTCCTTCTTACTTCTTCCTATATGGACTCCCCCGTTTTGTCTACATGTAATGTGTTTTACAAGGTACTTGCTTTTATATTCAGTTTCATTTCTCTTCCTTATTTATTTGTCTTATT
This sequence comes from Felis catus, assembly GCF_018350175.1. Classification (NCBI taxonomy): domain Eukaryota; kingdom Metazoa; phylum Chordata; class Mammalia; order Carnivora; family Felidae; genus Felis; species Felis catus. The sequence continues at coordinate 103,758,571 of NC_058368.1, read as the reverse complement.
CTCTATAGCAGAATTGAATATTCGTGAATAATGCAGCAAAGACATATGACAATATAAGAGGCATTTCCAAGTAACACTAACACGGAAAAAGGATGACTAATCAGTAATGTCAGTATGTATGCAAATAGAATTTTACACTAGCTGGTTGAAATCAGGGCTCTGAAAGTGGAGTCTGGACAATCTTAGGATTATATGGGTTGATGACCTTTGAATGTAAATGCAACATCATTTATGTGGGTTCCTTTTGGGGATATATAGTTTTTAATAGAGTGTCTAGAAAACTTTAGAGCTAATAGTCTGGATTTCATAAACCTAATGCCTGCAACAGCCAGACAAGTAGAATAAATGGTTAAAAAATACCCAGGGTAAGAGGCTACAGATGGATGTTCTGGTAAACAGGGAGTATAGAGAATGCATGTCGCATCTGAAGGAAGCAGTTCTCTCTGCCTTAAGACCATTGTTTTGCACTGTGAGAATTCGGGCCCTGAATGCCAGGTATTCAGACTTTTCAAGGAAAGCCAAATATATTATTTTTTCCCGTTTCTTTTCTCCTTCTCCTCTTCCTCCCCCTCCTCTACCTCCTCCTCCTTCTCCTCCTTCTTCTTGTGAAACTCACTGTATATTTTCACTGGATGTAGGATTCTGGGTTGATAGTCCTTTTACTTCAGCGCTTCAAAAATGTTGGGTGACTTCTTTTTATCTTCCGTTGCTTCTGGTTAGAAATATTTGGGGGGGGTTTGAATTGTTGCTTCCTCATAGGTAACATACTGTTTCTCTCTTGCTGCTTTTACATTTTTTTCTCTTTAATTTTTTAGTTTTGCGAATTTTGGCTATGATATATCAGAGGATGTATTTCTTTGCATTTATCCTATTTACTATTGTTCTTTTTTTTTTTGTAGATTTATGTCATTTTTCAAATTTGCGAATATTTCAGCCACTAGGTTTTTAAAATATTTTTTTTCAACGTTTTTTTTTTTTTTTTTTTTTTTAAATTTTTGGGACAGAGAGAGACAGAGCATGAACGGGGGAGGGGCAGAGAGAGAGGGAGACACAGAATCGGAATCAGGCTCCAGGCTCCGAGCCATCAGCCCAGAGCCTGACGCGGGGCTGGAACTCACGGACCGCAAGATCGTGACCTGGCTGAAGTCGGACGCTTAACCGACTGCGCCACCCAGGCGCCCCAATATATATATATTTTTTTTAGTCCCAGCCTCTTCCTTATTTCTTTCTGGGACCTCAGTGACACAAATGATAGATCTTTTATTATTGCCCCACTCTTCACGAGGCTCTGTACTTTATTTTATTTTATTAAAATTTTTTTTCAGTTTGTTTATTTTTGAGAGAGAGAGAGAGACAGAGTGTGAGCCAGCAGGGCAGAGAGAGAGGGAGACACAGAACCAGAAGCAGGCTCCAGGCTCTGAGCTGTTAGCACGGAACCCGACATTGGGCTCGAACCACGAACCCGTGAGGTCATGACCTGAGCCGAAGTCGGAATCTTAATCAACTGAGCCATCCAGGCGCCCCGAGACTCTGTACTTTATATTTTTAGTCTATTTTCTCCTTATTCAGATTACATAATTTCTATTGATCTTTCTTTATGTTTATTGATTTCTGCCCCCTCTGTTTATTTCCATTCTGCTCCTGAGCCCATCCAGGGAGGTTTTCAACTTCAGTTAGTATATTTTTAGTTCTAAAATTTTTATTTGATTCTTAGCCATATCTTCCATTTCTTTGCTGGAGCTTCCTATTTTTCCATTTGTTTCAAGAGTGTAATTTCTTGATGGAGCATTTTTATGATAATGCCTTTAAAATTCTTGTCAGATTATTCCAGCATTTGGATTATCTCAATATTGGCATCTGATGATTATCGGTTGTCATTTGAGTTGAGGATTTATTGGTTCTTGGTCTGACACATAATTTTGGATTGCGTTCTGGACTTTTAAAGTATTAGGTTATGATACTCTGTGTGCTACTTAAATATTCTATTGTACCAGGCAACAGACCTGTTTAGGTTCAGGAAGCGTGACCTACTTTTGTAGGTGGGTCATAGTTCCAACGTCAGTTTAGTTTTTAAACTTTTGCTCGGTGATTTTGCTTACCCTGCTCGTGTGCTGCTGAGGCCGGTTTGAAACTTGAGTGGTATTCCATACCGCAGTTCACTTTTCAAAGCTTTTGCTGTATTGCTGCTAGTCAGTTTCACCCATGGGTTGGTTGGGGGTGTGACTGAGTTTATGCTGAGATAGAAGAATCTGTGTACCCAGCTCACTGTTCTGCTCATTCTGATCTCCTGATCTCCCTAGTCTGACGGGGAGAAGGTGGAGTGCCTCCCCTTGGCTGATCTTTCCTTGTTGCACAGCAAGGACTGTAGACATGGTTCCTGTTTATATTCATGTAGAGCAAGATGGGCTGTTGGATGAGGTAGGGGACAGGGCTCGGCCTCTTCTGTAGGTACTGCATAGTGGGGTTTGTTGACAGGATTCTACGCCGTAGTATCCACAGCACCCGGGGAGAGGTGGGCAGGAGGAGGGACACTGCAGCCTCTTGTTCATTGGTGCAGTGTGGGGATGTGACAGGCTCTGCTCCACAGACACTGCCAATGCCTGATGAGGAGAGAGACAGGCAGTTTCTTCTGCGGTGTTTGCCTGCAGCAGGGGAGGTTTGGTCCAAAGGGTCTGTCCTAAGGGGTGCCTTCCTCTCCATGCTCTGGCTAGCAAGGGCAGGCTCTCTTTAATTTTTTTTATGTTCATTTATTTTTGAGACAGAAATAGAACATGAGTCTGGGAGGGACAGAGAGAGAGGGAGACAGAGAATCCAAAGCAGGCTCCAGGCTCCGAGCTATCAGCACAGAGCCCGACGTGGGGCTTGAACCCATGAACCATGAGATCATGACCTGAGAAGGGCAGGCTCTCTTTTATTATTTTTTAATATTTATTTTTGAGAGAGAGAGAGAGAGAGAGAGAGCGAGAGCTCTCATGCACATTCATGTGCATGCATGAGCAAAGGAGGGGCAGAGAGACAGGGGGGTACAGAGGATCCAAAGCGGGCTTGGTGCTGACATCAGAGAGCCCCTCATGAGCCCCGAGATCATGACCTGAGCCAAAGTCTGCAGCTTTACCGACTAAGCCTCCCAGGCAAAGGGCAGCCTCTAATTTTTGCATCGCTTTATTGCTTTGTGTTTCAGGTTGTAGGCTGCTCTAGTGTGAAGGCCAAGAAATAAAGGAGACAAAACCAAAGCAAACCAGTAAACTCACTACCCCATTGTTCCTTAAGTCTGTAGGTCCTTAGCCAGTCTGCCTTGTCTACCTCTCACGGTCTCCTGATAATTGCTGTTTGTATTTTGTTCAGCGTGTTTAGTTGTAGTTAGTGAGATTGGTACGATTCAACGTGTTTACTCCATCTTGTTTAGAAGGCTTGGCTCCTCTCTGGCAGCAATGAGTAGGGTATGAGGTTCTCATCTAATCATCCTCAGATTCTTGATGAATTTTTAATCAATCACCATAAGTATAAGTGACCTGTAATTTCAAACACTCCAGGGAAATAAATTCATTGTAAATATGATATTATATGTGCTGTTAATTTAGGAATAGAATTTAAATAATTTCACTTTGCTAAGTTTGCTTCGCATGTTTTTACTTCTTAGTTTTTTAATTTTTTAAAACAATTTTTGTGTTTTTTAAAGAAGTTTGTTTATTTTGAGAGAGAGAGAGAGAGGACACAGGGGAGGAGGGGCAGAGAGAAAGGGAAAGAGAGGATCCCAAGCAGGCTCTGCACTGTCAGCACAGAGCCCAATGTGGGGCTTGAACTCATGAATGTTGAGATCATGACCTGAGCCAAAGTTGGATGCTTAACCAACTGAGCCACCCAGGTGTCCTGCTTCTCAGGTTTTTAATGCCATATTTTGGATACACAGAAAGATACAGGAAGGGTAGCTTTTCTCCTCTTTTTTTCCTCTCTTCCTCTCTCTTTTCTTTCTTTCTTTCTTTCTTTCTTTCTTTCTTTCTTTCTTTCTTTCCTTCCTTCCTTCCTTCCTTCCTTCCTTCCTTCCTTCCTTCCTTCCTTCCTTCTTTCCTTCCTTCTACAAATTACCTCTTTCTCTCTGAGGGACTATCTATCGTGCCTTAGCCTTCATATGTATAGGATAGGCATGGGATTCAACCTTGAGCAAATGTGTGCTCTCTTTCAGGATTTGAATCATAGGCAGAGGAACAAAAATGACCGAATAGATTTGAAAGTTACCTCCTGTGGCAGCCACAGGGCCCTGCATATAATTTTGTTTTAGCTGACATGTTCCTGAAAGAGCAAGAGTAGAGCCTAGCACAGGGCTTGTGGGCAGGAAGTATGTCTTCGGACGTGGTTCCAAGCAACAGGTGCGGAGGACAGAGAGGCTAAAACAGGGAAGGAGGGAGAGTTCATTCAGAGATTCATGTTCAAGTTGATCACTGCCGTAGGCAATTGAGATTTAATCTTGCTGGGGACCATATGGGGTACCATGTGAAAAGCAGCTCAAAATTACCCAGTTGGGGGATGGAAGATGGTAATATTTTTTTTTTTCCGGCAGCTCATGTCCCATTAATTGCCACATGAGTTGCTCTTCCTTCCCATCTCCATGTTTTTGTGCATGTGCATGAGTGGCTCTCGCAAACATACTCTGGGGCAGAGAAGACAGTGTACGGACGAGCCTGTCACATTATACCTGGGTAATTGTGTTCGGTAGCAATGGCCGAATAGAAAATTGACCCAAGAGGATATGAGGTGGGGCCAAGCGGTCTCCAATACATATTTCCATCAGTGCCCCTTTTCAAAGCCTCACAGGTGCCTTGTTGTCCTTCCTCACCTTAATCCAATGAGCAATTCCCAAGTCTATTTATGATGAATTCTCTCTCTTTTTGCATGTGTTAGCCAGAACAAATTTCTGTAGATTGCAACCAAAGAACCCTGACACTTCCATTAATCTGTTCTCTTTCACTGCGAGATAGTTTCATCTGTGGTAAAAGTCTGTCTCCTTCGTTGAATCTTGGCATGTCTATCAAAATGCTTGAGCTACGCTTCAAGGACCATATGCGTGTTGTTAAAATAGAATCTTCTGGCCCCAGATGCTGAAGTTTCCCTGTTAGCTTCTGATCCTTCACAGTTAGGCCTAACTTATTTACATAGTATTTAATGACAGGCAGGAATTCGGTTTTGAATCGATGTAAACAGGCAGTAAATTGAAAATACAAGTTAAAGAGATACAGGTGGATGTTATCACATAAATAGCATTTGGTTTTCTGAAATTATAATTATGACACTCCTGAATGATCTCCGATCCCACTGTATTATAATGTGACAGATGTATATGGCTGTGATTTCTCTAGCGATGCTCGCTGTTGCTTCCTTGTCATCTTTAATAACAAAGCAACTGGACAGATTAAATGGAAAAGATTTATTCTCTGTGAATGCCAGAGTCAAAGCATGCTGTCATAGTAACAGGTTAAAGCATTTCCACGAGGAGGTTATTATGCATGATAGGGTGGTACAGCCAGCCATCTCTTTCCATCCCATTGTATCAATGGCGCACTGTATGCATTTCTAACTAGGAATTGATGGAGAGGACTTTTGTGATGACTGGCATCCAAATTTTAAATGCTAATTATAGTGAACACATTAAAAAATGCCTGTATCATCAGCGTATTGAAGTTGTACAAAGTAAACATATTGGCACACAAACCGTACCCAGATTGAAACACAGAACGTTTACCAGTCCTGCAGAGGCTGCCTCATTTCTCTCTCAAGTCACAATTCCTGGCACTGTGTAACTGCTATCTCGACCGCTGTCACAACAGATTCATTTTGCGTGATTTATTAACATCTTTGGGCATTTTATTTAAATTTTTTGTCAAGGGAGAGGTTACGTCCATTGAAATAAATCTTAAATGGTATGGTTTAATGAGTTTTGAGAAAGGCACACAACCATGTAACCAACAGCACTATCAAAGTAAAGAACATTCCCACAACCCTTGATTTCCGTGTGCCCTTCTCCAGCCCCAGAAGAGAAAGCAATGCTTTTCCTGAAAGCAACCACTATTCTGAAATCTTTTGCTCTAGGTTGCTTGTTCTCGAAATCCACATAAATGCAATAGTGTAGTACCTACTCTTGTATTTGGCTTCTCTTTACTCATTGCAAAGTTTTTGAGATTTATTTATGTTGTATGTATAATCCATTTGGTTTTCCTATTGACAGTAGCATTCTACATTATAAATGTAGTACTCCAATATCCCACAATACAAGATTGGATAAAGTATAGTTTTATTTCTTTTTCAATCCTTACAGCTTTCATTTAAGTTTCTTGATTAAATTTTTGGCTAAGGACCTCTAGTACAATGCCACATAGACTTGTTAAAAGTCAGATCCTGGCGGTATTCACAGTATGAAGGGAGAAAGAATTCACTGTTTCACCATTATGTGTAATGGTGGCTGTAGATGTTTTTAGGAAATACGTGTCCTCTATTAATTTATGGCAGTTCCTTTATATTTCTAGTTTGATAAAAGGTTGTATCATGTACGGGTGCCAAATTTTGCTAAGAAATTTTCTGCTTATATTGAGGTACTCATGTGATTTCCCTTTTATTCAGTTTATATGGTGAATGACATCAGTTTATACAAATGGTAAATTAATTTTGCATCCCTGGGATAAATCTCACTTGGTCACGTTATGTTATTCTTTGTATATATTTCCAGATAGGATTTGCTAATGGTTTGTTGAGGATTTCTGTGTTCATGAGAGATACTGGTCTGTAGTTATTTTTCTTGTAATATCTTCATTGGGTTTAGTGTCAGGGTTAAGTAAACCTCACAAAAACGTTAGGAAATGTTGTGTCCTCCTGTATTTTTTTCTTTAAATTTTTTCCCCAAGTATGTATAGGAATGAATTTTCCCCCCAAATATTGGACAGAATTCATTAGAGAAATCGCTTGAATTAACTTTTTTCTCCTTAAATATTTGGAGAGTTCACACATGACACTTTCGAACTGGAAAGATTTTAAGTAAAAACTCAATTTTTAGCAGATAGATTGTGCTTTAAAAATGTTCTTTATTCTTGTGTCATTTTGGCAATTTGTGTATTTTGAGCAGCTGTCCATTTTCTTAGCTGTCAATTTTATTGCTAAAAAGGTCCTTTGTAACATTGGTAGTATATGTAGCGATTAGCCCTGAAACTGGTAATTTGAATTTTTGTCCTTTTTCCTAGATCAGTCTTACTAGGTATTTTTCAATTTCTAAAAAATTTTCAAAGTATTAATATCTGGCTTTATTCAGGTTTTCTCTGTGGTCTTTTCCTTGTCATTGATTTCCTTTTATTATTTTTGCTGTTTCCTTCATTCTACTTATTTTAAGTTTTTTTACTCTTGTTTTTCTAACAAAGTTAAAAGTTGGACTTTTAAATAAAAGATTATTAAAATTTTAAATCCCTAGCAAGATTAATCAAGGGAAAAAAAGAAGGAGAACACGCACATCATCAACCTCAGGTCAGAAAGAAGGCGTCAGTAGGTATATATACAATAGACAATAGAATGAAAACAATAGGATATTATGGATAATTCTATACCAATAAACTCTACAATTTGGATGAATGGACAAGTTCCTGGAAAGACATATATTGCAGAAATTAACATAGAAAGAAATAGAAAGTGTGATTAGTGCCGTATTTACTCAAGGAGTTGAATTCTTGATGACGGATTCCCTCCTCTCTCCCTGCAACGAACTGTCCATTCTTGAATTCTTACCCTGAGAATTCTACCAAATATTTTGTTAAATGTTTATTTATTTATCTTGAGGTGGTGTGGGGGAGCTGCCGAGAGAGAGGGAGACAGAGAATCCAAAGCAGGCTTCATGCTTTCAGTGCAGAGCCCAATGTGGGGCTTAGACTCATGAGCTGTGAGATCATGACCTGAGCTGAAGTGGGACACTTAACCAGGTGCCCCCTATCAAATATTTTTAAAAGATATAATTACAGCCTATACAAGCTCTTACAGAAAAATAACAATAGAGGAAGGCTTCATAATTCTTTTTGTGGTTTTGTGTTTCTAAGACCAAGGTCACCTAAATACTAAAACTTCTCAAAGACAAAAATAAAAAAATAAAATTTCAGACAAAATTTTTATGAATATAGATACAGAATTCTCTTTAAAAATTTAGCAAATCAAATCTAATAACACGTGGAAAGGTTAATATGTGACCAATGAGTTCATTCCAGGAATGAATGAGCTTGATTTGCCATTTGAATATCAGTCATTATAATTCATCTTATTAACAAAATAAAATAAATTTGTGTAATCTTCCATTGTATGTAAAAAAAAACACATAACAAAATTTGAAACTGCTTCGTGACCTTTCATCAAGTAACAAAAGGGCAGTGCCTTAATATGGTGAAAGGCATCTATGGGAAATCTATGGCTAATACCATACTTAATGTTAAAACATTAATCCTTTTCCTTTAAATTTTGAAAAAAAGCAAAAATATCTGTTTTCACAATTTCTATTCAACTTTTGCTAGAAGTCCATACCAATTCAGTAGGGTAGAAAAACAAGATAAAAAAAGTACACATTGGAAAACAAGAAGTAAAACTGTCATTATTTGAGAATGATATGATTGTGGTTCTAGAAGACTCTGTGCTACTTATAAGAGAAATGATTAAACTGAAAAGGGTATTTTGAAAGATCAAGAATATAATATTAACATATATATAAGTCAATTACATTTCTATATACTTTCACCAAACCATCTGTAAAGTAAGTTAAAAATTAATACCCTCATAATTATATTTAAAAACATCAAATCCTAAGTAGTGGATCTAATGAAAGTTATGTTAGATCTCTCCATGGAAAACTATGAAACATAGCTGAGAGAAATTACAGAAGTCCTATATAAATATATAATATCCTCTTCATGAATTGGTGGAGTCATATTGTTCTCTGTTGTACCTCAACTGATCTATAGATCCAATTTCTATCAAAATCCCAGCAGGCTATTTTGAAGAAATAAATAGGGTGTTTCCAAAATATATACAGAAGTGCAAACAATGTAGATCAGCCCAATCAATCTCAAAAAAGAACTAAGTTGGTGGACTTAACAGTACTTGGCCTGAAGATTGACTATAAATCCCTAGGAAGTAAGACAATGCATCATAAGTATGTTAAGATGAATAGATTAACAGCAGAGATTAGAGAATCCAGAAAATATATGTATGTGATGTATATTCATATTTCCATATGTGTATATAATAAACATACAAATACACATTTCTATATAAATGAGGATAGAATAATAAGGCAACGAAAAAGAAAAGTAAATTAAGAAATAGAACAGTATGACTGTGCAAATGCATGCATAGCCAGTCGGTCTTTGATCAAAATATTAAATTAAATCAATGAAAAATCAGTCTTTTTTTGTTTTTTAAGTAGGCTCCGCTCTGGGTGTGGAAACCAACATGGGGCTTAAACTCACAGCTCTGAGTTCAAGACCTGAGCTGGGATCAAGAGTCAGACACTCAACCAAATGAGCCATCCAGGTGCCTCCAAAGCAAAGACTTATTTAAAAAAACAAAAACAAACATAACCAGAATACCTGGATATCAGTGAGAAAAAGAAACCTTGACCTCTATCTTAAATTTTTATACAAAAGTAATTTATTATGTTGGTTATCTACATGCAAAAAGAATAAAACTGGGCCTTAACACCACAACCAAAAACCTCTGGGACACAGCAAGGACAGTCATAAGAGGAAAGTATATAGCAATCTCGGCCTTCCTAAAGGAGGAAGAAAGATCTCAGATACACAACCTAACCTTACGCCTTAAGAAGCTGGAAAAAGAACAGCAAATAAAACCCAAAATCAGCAGAAGACAGGAAATAATAAAGATTAGAGCAGAAATTAATGCTATTGAAAAACAGTAGAACAGATCAATGAAACCAGAAGCTTGTTCTTTGAAAGAACTAACAAAATTGATAAACCACTAGCCAGTTTGATCAAAAAGCAAAAGGGAAGGACCCAAATAAATAAGATCAAGAATGAAAGAGGAGAGATCACAACCAACACAGCAGAAATAAAAACAATAATAGGGCAATATTATGAGCAATTATATGCCAATAAAAGGGGCAATCTGAAAGAAATGGACAAATTCTAGAAACATATACACTACCAAAACTGAAACAGGAAGAAACAGATAATTTGAACAGACCCATAGCCAGTAAGGAAGTCGAATTAGTAATCAAAAATCTGCCAAAAAACAAGAGTCCAGGGCCAGATGGCTTTCCGGGGGAATTCTACCAAACATTTAAGGAGGAGATAACACCTATTCTCTTGAAGCTGTTCCAAAAAAATAGAAGTGGAAGGAAAACTTCCAGACTCTTTTTGTGAAGCCAGCATTACCTTGATTCCAAAACCAGACAGAGACCCCACTAAAAAGGAGAACTATAGACCAATTTCCCTGAGGAACATGGCTGCAAAAATCCTCAACAAGATATCAGCCAATCGAATCCAACAATACATTAAAAAAATTATTCACCACAAGCAAGTGGGATTTATACCTGGGATGCAGGGCTGCTTCAATATCTGCAAAACAATTAACGTGATTCATCACATCAATAAAAGAAAGGACAAGAACCATATGATCCTCTCAATAGATGCAGAGAAGCATTTGACAAAATACAGCATCCTTTCTTGACAAAACCCTCAAGAAAGTAGGGATAGAAGGATCATACCTCGAGATCATAAAAACCATATTTGAACGACCCAATGCTAATATCATCCTCAATGGGGAAAAGCTGAGAGCTTTCCCCGTAAGGTCAAGAACAAGACAGGGATGTCCATTCTTGCCACTGTTATTCAACATAGTATTGGAAGACCTAGCCTCTACAATCAGGCAACACAAAGAAATAAAAGGCATCCAAATCAGCCAGGAGAAGGTTAAACTTTCACTCTTCACAGGTGACACGATACTCTATATGGAAAACCCAAGAGATTCCACCAAAAAACTGCTAGAATTGATTCCTGAATTCAGCAAAGTTGCAGGCTATAAAATCAACACACAGAAATCGGTTGCATTCCTATACACCAACAATGAAGTGACAGAAAGAGATACCAAGGAATTGGTCCCATTTACAGTCGCACCAAAAAATAAAATACCTAGGAATAAATCTAACCAAAGAGGTAAAAAATGTATACACTGAAAACTATAGAAAGCTTATGAAAGAAATTGAAGAAGACACAAAAAAATGGAAAAAGATTCCATGCTCCTGGATAGGAAGAGAAAATATTGTTAAAATGTCGATACTATAGAAAGCATCTACATATTCAGAACAATCCCTAGCAAAGTAACACCAGCATTCTTCACAGAGCTAGAACAAATAATCCTAAAATTTGTATGGAATCAGAAAAGACCCCGAATAGCCAAAGCAACCTTGAAAAAGAAAACCAAAGCAGGAGGCATCACAATCCCAGACTTCAAGCTGTATTACAAAGCTGTAATCATCAAGACATTATGGCACTGGCACAATAACAGACGCTCAGATCAATGGAACAGAATAGAGAACCCAGAAATGGACCCACAAACGTAAGGCCAACTAATCTCTGACAAAGCAGGAAAGAATATCCAATGGAATAAAGACAGTCTCTTCAGCAAGTGGTGCTGGGGAAACTGGACAGGAACATGCAGAAGAATGAACCTGGACCATTGTCTTACACCATACACAAAAATAAACTCAAAATGGATGAAAGACCTAAATGTAAGAAGGAAGCCAGCGAAATCCTTGAGGAGAAAGCAGGCAAAAATCTCTTTGATCTAGGCCGCAGCAACTTCGTAGTCAACACGTCTCCGGAGGGAAGGGAAACACAAGCAAAAATGAACTGCTGGGACTTCATCAAAATAAAAAGCTTCTGCACAGCGAAGGAAACAATCAGCAAAACTAAAAGGCAACCGACAGAATAGGAGAAGATATTTGCAAATGACATATCAGATGAAGGGTTAGTATCCAAAATCTATAAAGAACTTATCAAACTCAACATCCAAAAAACAAAAAATGAGATCAAAACCACAATGAGATGCCACCTGACACCTGTCAGAATGGAAAACATGAACAGCTCAGGCAACAACAGATGTTGGCAAGGATGCAGAGAAAGAGGATCTCTTTTGCACTGTTGGTAGGAATGCAAGCTGATGTAGCCACTCTGGAAAACAGTAAGGAGGTCCCTCAAAAAACTAAAAATAGGAGTACCCTATGACCCAGCAATTGCACTACTAGGTATTTATCCAAGGGATACAGGTGTGCTGTTTTGAAGGGACACATGTACCCCCATGTTTATAGCAGCACTCTCAACAATAGCCAAAGTTTGGAAAGAGCCCAAATGTCCATCGATGGAGGAATGGATAAAGAAAATGTGGTATATACATATATAAAATATATATATTTTACACACACACACAATGGAGTATTACTCGACAGTCAAAAAGAATGAAATCTTGCCATTTGCAACTACATGGATGGAACTGGAAGGTATTACGCTAAGTGAAATTAGTCAGTCAGATAAAGACAAAAATCATATGATTTCACTTATATGAGGACTTTAAGAGACAAAACAGATGAACATAAGGCAAGGGAAACAAAAATAATAAAAAAACAGGGAGGGGGACAAAACAGAAGACTCATAAATATGGAGAACAAACTGAGGGTTGCTGGAGGGGTTCTGGGAGGGGGGATGGGCTAAATGGGTAAGAGGCACTAAGGAATCTACTCCTGAAATCATTGTTGCACTATATCCTAACTAATTTGGGCGTAAATTTAAAAAAATAAAAGTGAAAAAGAAAAACACCTCTCTTTCTGATACAAGCAGGCAATTGAGAGGGAGGGAACGAACTTTTACAAATAAATCTTGTAAAATGACAATATTTGAATATACCCTTCTAAAATAAATTTTTTAAATGTTCAATAATCACATGAAAAAATTTTATCAGGAAAATGCAGATAGAAAGTACAATGAGATATTGTTAAACACTCATTTGTTGACTAAAATTGAAAGTACCAGCAATACAAACTGTTGGCAAGGATATGGAGTAAATGCAGTTCTCATGTTGCTAATGAGGGTATAAAATTGTCAAATCATTCTGGAAAATGGTTTGGCAATTTCTAAAAAAATGAATTATACAGGGGGGAAAAAAGAATAAAACTGGGCTACTTTCTGACACCTTACACAAAAATAAACTCAAAATATATCAAAGACCCAAATATGAGACCTGAAACCATAAAACTCTTAGAAGAAAACATAGGCAGTAACTTCTTTGACATCAGCCTTAGCAACATTTTTATAGATATGTCTCCTCAGGCAAGGGAAACAAAAGCAAAAATAAACTATTGGGACTACAGAAAAAGAAAAAGCTTTTGCACAGGAAAGGAAACCATCAACAAAATGACAAGGCAACCTATTCAATGGGCGAAGATATTTACAGATGATATATCTGATAAAGGGTTAATATTCAAAATATATAAAGAACTTACACAACTCAACACCAAACAACCAAACAGCCTGATTAAAAAATGAGCAGAGGATCTGAATAGACATTTTTCCAAAAAGATATACAGATGGCCAGCAGACACATAAAAAAATACTCAACATCACTAACCATCAGAGAAATGCAAATCAAAACCACAATGAGGTATCACCTTACACTTGTCAGAATAGTTTGAATCAAAAAGACAAAAAATGGCATGTGTTGGCAAGGACGCAGAGAGAAAGGAACCCTCTGCACTGCTGCGAATGCAAATTGATGCAGCCAGTGTGGAAAGCAAGTATGGACGTTCCTCAAAAAATTAAAGGTAGAATTACTGTATGATCCAGTAATTTCACTAATGGATATGTACCCAAAGACAATGAAAACACTAACTCAAAAAGATAGATGCACCCCTATGTTTATTATAGCATATATACAGTAGCCAAACGATGGAAGCAACCAACCCATGTGTCCATTCATAGATGAATGAATAAAGAAAATGTGGTACATATATACAACGGAATACTACTCAACCACAAAAAAGAATGACATCTTGCCATTTGCAATGACATGGATGGAGCTAGAAGGTATAATGCTAAGTGAAATAAATCAGAGGAAGACAAATGCTGTATGGTTTTAGTCATATGTGGAATTTAAGAAACAAATTGAATGAACAAAGAAAAAAGGCAAAGAAACAGATTCTTGAATACAGACAATGAACTGGTGCTTGCCAGAGGGAAGGTGAGCGGAGGAAGAGTAAAATAGATGAAGGGGATTAATAGTACATTTACCTTGATAACACTGGGCAATGTATTGAATTGTTGAATCGCTATATTGTACACCTGAAACTAATGTAACACTGTATGTTAACTATACTTCAATGAAAAAATAAATAAAATAATTTGTGATGGTTAATTTACTGAAAAGTTAAAACACAGCCATAATGCTTACACTAGAAAAAGAAAATAAGAAAATAAGAGAGAATATCTCTGGGATGTTGGTGGAGTCAAAGATTTCTTGGTTGATGCATAAAAAGGACAAACTTTCAATGAAATTATTGATAAAGTGGGTTTCATCAAAAGACATCGTGAAATAAATAAATAAACACAGAATATAAAACTAATATAAAAGCCAGAAAGTGGGAAAAATAGTTATAACACATACATTTGAGTTGCCTAAAAAAATACAAGGAATACTGTAAATTCAATAATAGAAGCATGAATGTCCCAGATTTTAAAAATGTGCAAATTGCATCAATAGACACTTCACAAAAGATGATATATGAACATTCATTAAACACATAATAAGATGTTTATCATCATTTCTCATCAAGGAAAGAAAAAATTCAAACCACAGTGAGATACCATTTCACATTTATTAGAATAGCAGAAAAATGATACCTATATATCTAACAACCTATCTATATCTATATATTTATCTCTGTGTCTATAACTGTATCTATATATAAAAATGCCCAATATTGGTGAACACGTGGAGCTCCTGTAATTCTTCGACATTCTTTTACGGAAGATTAAAGCAACGCCACGGCTTTGGAATAATATTTGGCAGTTCTTTATAAAGTTAAACATAGGGGCGCCTGGGTGGCTCAGTCGGTTGAGTGTCCGACTTCAGCTCGGGTCATGATCTCACGGTCTGTGAGTTCGAGCCCCGCGTCGGGCTCTGTGCTGACAGCTCAGAGCCTGGAGCCTGTTTCAGATTCTGTGTCTCCCCCTCTCTGCCCCTTCTCCGCCATGCTCTGTCTCTCTCTGTCTCTCAAAAATGAATAAACTTTAAAAAAAATTTTTTTTAAAGTTAAACATAAATATCCTATGACCTAGCAGTTTCATTCTTAGGTATTTTTCAAGAGAAATAAAAACATATTCACAGAACGACTTGTAAAAGAATGTTTATAGTGGCCTTGTTCATAATAGGCCAAAACTGGATACAAAATGTGGGTACAACCCAAATGTCCTTCAAAAAGAATATGGATAAACAAATTGTGATGTGTTCCCACATGGAAAAGTCTATAGCAATAAAGCTATGGATGTATGCAACAAGGGGTTTGAAGCTTAATGTTTAATCATGATATATGCAAACAAAACTGGACACAAAAAGAATACATGCTATATGATTCTAGCTACAGGAACTCCAGAGACAAAACTAATCTATGGTAAAGAAATCAGGGTTGTTGTTGGGGACTGCGGTAGTTATTTGATTGGAAAAGGGTATTAGGAAATTTTTGAGATGACAAAAATGTGCCGTAGCTTGTTTTTTTGTGTGTATGTGTGGCAGTTATGGGAATGGGCATACATAATTATCAAAATTCAAATGAACGCCTCAACTCTGCATTTTATGATATGTTAATGATTTAAAACATGTCCACCAGTGCTTTGGATTTGATTCTGTCCATTTTTTCTTTTCGTATTTTTGAGCTTTGTTGATAGGTTTATACACGTTTAGAATTCCTTACCCCTCCTGCCGCCAGAATATATTGTCTTTCTTTATACATCGGTGTTTTTTCTTTCTTTTTCTTCTTTTGGCAGGCAGTTATTCATGGATCCTCTTGTGCCTGTTGGGCTTGTTTGGAGGCTTGTTTCACTTTGGTCCTTGGTCCTGGGTCATGGCTTTCAATCTAGGGCATAGTCCTGAGTTCTAAGGTGTGACCTTTGAGGATCTCAGCACTATGGCAAATGTGCTTGGTGGCATTCCTGCCCCTGGCTTGGCCAGGACTCTTGTCTCTCTTTGCACTGCTCCACTTGTGGAATGTCACTGTTTACACACATGGCCCTGTCCTCAGCCAAGAGCTCGAGGCAAACTCTCGCACTGACCTCTGGGCCCTCGGACTTTCTGTTTTTTTTCAACTCTGCCTTATAAAGTCAGCCGTTTCTGCAGATCCAAACAACCACCTTACTCCTCAACTAGGATGGTCTTGCCCTCCAGCCTGTGCTTGGGGTCTCCCCTTCTGTGCACCCTCCAGCAGTGCTCATCGGCAGAAAACTATGATAAATGTGGAGCCGGTTTTGCGTGCTCTCCTTTTCTCAGCTGGCTGCCTCTTGTCCAGTTCCCAAAAATCATCGCTCAGATACATATAGTCCAGTTTTACAGTTGTTTTCTCAGAAGGGCTCACTGATACCAGTTACTTCATCACGGTTGGAAACGAAAAGTCTGTTACTGATATTTAATTTCTTGAATATTTTTTGAAAGTGTATGATGTATTTATTTTGAAAGAGAGAGAGCGAGAGGGAGCATCCGAGCCTGCATGTGAGCAGGGGAGGGGCAGAGAGAAAGGGAGAGGGAGGGAGAGAATCCCAAGCAGGCTTTGCATTGTCAGTGCCGAGCCCGATGCAGGGCTTGAACTCACGAACTGTGAGATCGTGACCTGAGCCCAAACCAGGAGTTGGAGGCTTAATTGACTGAGCCTAGCCAAGTGCCCCCATATTTAATTTTTGAGGTTCATTGATTCTAGAGGAATGCTCTATCAATCTTGGTGGTGTGGAGATATAAGATATTTACATATAATTTGTTTTATGGAGCAGGTGTATAACTAAACAGTCTTCTTTAGGAACAAAAAAGCTGGTGACTACTGTTAGCAGGTAAATTTACTTCACCTCTGATAACGGCGTGACAAAGCTGTGGCTTAAAGTAACTGACTACGCAGTACTATCCGTCTTTAAATCTCAAGCGAAACCTGAAACCAAGGGCGCCAAAAACAGAAGCAAAAACAAAACACAGCGGTGTGATACTGTGTGTGAGAAACAAAGGTTGTATTTGTTCTCACAAAATGAGTAAACACGAGCCAACAGTTCATTTTCACAACTACCCTTCAGCAATTGCTGTTCAGAATTCCAAGGTATCCTTTTAATTGATTTCTTCAATTAGAAAAATCATTTGCGATTTTGATCCTCTGACTTTAGACAGAAGTGAGAGACGATATAGGGCCTGAAGAAACAGCATTCATGACTCTTACTTCAGGGTGAACCCCGTTTCCAAAAAAATCACTGGAAAACAAACAAGAAGTGGAATCCTGTCTCTCATTTTTAACTTACAGATTTAATTCCACTAACCTACTTAAATTCCTTAAATGGAACTTGCAGATGAAAACCTCAATATACTTCTGTTTTTGTCCATTTTGCTCCTTTCGTTTCCCCAAATTGAAGCATTTCCAAACAAGGCGCAAGAAAATAAACAATACCTTACCTTGTAAAGTTTGGTTTACCTAGGATATCTTGTGAAGGTAGAAGTTTCCTTGGTTAAATTGCCAGATAACTGTATACCCGGTTTTTGCAATTTTAGTACATGCTAAAATAGGTTAAATTTGAATGCTGGACTCTTAGGCTTACCCCCTTCATTCCCTAATGATAGTGAAGAAACTGCATTGTGTTCCAGTGGTCCTCAATGGGGGTGGAGGACAAGGGTGGGGGTGATGGCTTGAGATAGGTGGGGCTTTGAAGGGTAGGGAGTGGGGGAGATTTTACCCCCTAAGTGACGTTTGACAATATCTGGAGACATTTTTGGTTGTTGCAACTGGGAGGGGGATTCACTGGCATTCGTTGGGTAGAAGCACAGGGTACCCCACCCACACCAAAGAATTATTTGGCTTAAAATGTCAACAGCCTCAGGGTTGAAAATCTCTGCCGTATTCGTATGGACTTATGCTGTATTCACATACCAGCTGTGCCCCTTGTTAACTACATAATCTTGAGAAGAATATTAAAATGAGACTTATGTTTATTTTCAGTGTTGTCATGAGGAATAGCTTTAAGGAATAGGGATTTAGTGCACCGCTAAGAAGGTAATAGACCTTTAATAATTGGTAGCTATTATTAATGCTACTGTTGCTTTACGTTGTGTTAATTTACATTTACATAAGAGACTCCTTAGTGTTCAGATTAAATTTATTTCACCTTTGAAAAGAGAGAGGGAAATATGTGAGAAAGCCTGTTGGTTTGTGTATAGGGAGTTTTCCACAGCATTTTCCCTTGGAACATAAAAAGAGACCCAAAGGTTACGTTGACAATATGTAGGGCTATATATTGAATATATTTTGGTTTCATATGGACCACAAATCACGGACACCTTTGTGGTGCACACTGAGACCTGACCAGATACATGTTTTGTTTTATAATATTACTGGTCCCACCTTCAAAAACAAGGTAAAATAGTTGGACCAATAACTGGAGCTTACTTGGCTGATGAGATATAGAGCACTTAAAATAATACCGTTTAGGGGCGCCTGGCTGGCTCAGTCAGTCGGACGTCCGACTTCAGCTCAGGTCATGATCTCGTAGTCTGTGAGTTCGAGCCCCGTGTCGGGCTTTGTGCTGATGGCTCAGAGCCTGGAGCCTGCTTCGGATTCTGTGTCTCCCTCTCTCTCTGCCCCTCCCCTGCTGGCACTCTCTGTCTCTCAAAAATAAAAATAAAAATAAAATCATTAAAAAAATAAAGTATTATAATTTATAATATGTTGTATATTTTAGAATATATGTTATGTATTTTATAAAAATGTTTTTAAGTTTATTTATTTTGAGAGAGAGAGAATGAGAGTGAGGAGTGGAGGGGGGAGGAGCAGAGCATGAGAGAGAGAGAGAGAGAGAGAGAGAGAGAGAGAGAGAGAGAGAGAATCCCAACTAGGCTCTGCATTGTCACTGCAGAGCCTCATGCAGGCTCAAAATCACAAATCGTGAGATTACGACCTGAGCCAAAATCAAGGGTTGGACACTTAACCAACTGAGCCACCCAGCACCTCTAGAATATATATTAAATATTTTAAACGTGAGGATACAAATGCTGGTCTGCATGTCATGTTTATTCAGAGAAAATGAGATAAAACTCTATCTCTAAAGACTTCTCATGTATAAAGGACAACTGAAAATCTTGGGGCATATGCCAATGTATAATAAATATTATCATCCTATGTCAGGCTCGGAGCCTGGAGCCTACTTCAGATTCTGTGTATCCCTCTCTCTCTCTGCCCTCCCACTCACACTCTGTCTCCGTCTCAAAAATAAATAAACATTAACAAAATATTATCAAATAGGCTTGCTTTTTTAAAAAAAAGTTTATTTATTTATTTTAAGAGCGAGCATGGGAGCGAGATTGGGGGAGGGGCAGACAGAGAGGAAGAGAGAGAGAATCCCAAGCAGGCACTGCACTCTTAGTGTGGAGCCCACTACTTGAACTCATGAACTGTGAGATCATGACCTGAGCTGAAATCAAGAGTTGGATGCTTAACCAACTGAGCCATCCAGGCACCCCTAGACTTGCTTTTTATTGCAGAGTTTTCTTGTCAAATAAAGTGGGGCATAGGACTTTAAAGTAGAGCTTTGATGTCTACTAATTAATGGGCTACCTAAACAGGGGCCATTGATTCCTTGATCATTGTTTACTGAGTGCTTACTAAGTGCTTGCTCCTGTCATAGAAGTTGATAGTGAGTATTACTGTAAGTAGAATAATCTAGTGGGAGAGGTAATCATTAATCAAATAATCATATAACATGTATTGTCACACTATAAGAAGTACTCTAAAGAAAAAATAAAGGAGCTTACAACTGAGGTAAGAAAGTACTACTCTGAACAATTCTAGTAATTTCTGAGACATGTTTTGCACTATTTTCTTTATTCGTTCATTCATGCGTTCATTCATTGATTCATTCATTCACTTGAGAAAACTTTATTAAATCCGCCCTAGTTACATTCCAGGCACTGTGCTAGTAGCTGGGGGAAAAATTGTAAATAAAATATTCATGGTGCCTTCTTGAAATTTATAATTTAGCTATTCAGGTGACCAAATGTTTTAAAGAAGTGAAATTAGACATTGCCATTTCCCTTGCAAAATCACAAATAAGGGGAAAAAAAAAGCAAACCAGAGAAATTATCTGCAAATTAAATTAAACCACCCAGGTATTATTAGTGAAGTCAATTATATCCTGACCTTCGTGACAACACATGTACAAACCTGCCATTTATTGTCACAGTTTGCAGGAAGAAAGGAGGCACTGTTGACATCATTAAGTAATGACCTTGATTATTAAAAAAGGAGAAGATGCAGAAAAGAAAGTCAGAAGACTGTCCTGACTGCAACATGGTTTTCTAGCAGACAGGAGATTGGCTCTGACTGGAAGACTTACCCTTTGTCATCCGTTCCTAAAATTAATTCTATTTGTTTAAATATTCACAAAACATATAATTTCTTATTTTGCCTCTAGTGAATAGCTACTATAGATAGATTTTAAAATAAGAGGTCTCAAATTCAATAATATATTTTTATAAATGATTATTTCAAATTCCATTTATTAAAGCTTAATTACTGTCTCTCTATATAATGAGTCCACTGCGTACCTTATAAACGCTTCCAATAATCACATGAAATTTTAATGAATACACAATAATGGTCTTATTAATTTTAAATTAAATGTACTTGTTCATTTTTGAAAATAAATTTAAAGTGCCACTATAAATAACTCAGGAAAGCGAATTCATTTTTACACAAGATAGACTATTAGTTTGGAAGTTATAGCTGTAAATACTCTGATTTTTCTCAAAGAATAAGAGTAGATAATGTAATTTGAGTGTTTTTTTTTCTTTGTTTGTGTGTGTCCTATGCACATATGGTGATTACAGGATATACATTACATGGATTATTTAGTTTAATTTTTATGAAACAGTAAGGCAGGGCTGGTATTATGTTCAACTTAGAGATATGGAAAAGTGGTTTACAGAGGTTAAGTGGCAAGCTCAGAATCATGTCTTCTAGGAATTAATAGGATTTCAGTCTGACTGTCTAAAATCCCAGGGACTTAAAAATAAGAAAGTCCCATGGACTTAACCACTGTTTTAGTAGAGTAACATTGTTGACCTCATTTCTAATTTCAAATTAAATTTCACTTGGTTAGGGGGCTCTTCAAAGCTGGAAAATTTCTCAGTGAATACATTGTTGAAAAAACTTGGGCTTTGTCAGTGACAATAAACAAAATGATATCAGGGAAAGCTGAACATCTTTGCCTTAAACGGGGGAAAGTGTGCTGGCACAGACCATATTGGCCCACAGGAGAGGGTTGTTAAATAGTAACTGCCACACCACTGAGTGTAACTAAAATCAACAAAATCAGGCTTTCTGCTCCTCCCCGTTTGACAGACAGCTGCGTCTTCTGGTGCAGTGCCAGCCACATCTGCAAGTCACAGTGGTGAAGGTCGGAGTAAATGGAGTTGGCCGTATTGAGTACCAGGTCACCGGGGCTGCTTTTAACTCTGGGAAAGTGGAAACTGTCACCAGCAATGACCCCTTCATTGACCTCAGCTACATTGTCTACTTGTTCCAGTATGATTCCACCCATGGCGAATTCCACCGCCCAGTCAAGGCCGAGAATGGGAAACTTGTCCTCAATGGACAAGTGGAGCCCATCTCCACCTTCCAGGAGTGAGATCCCACCAGCAACAAATGGGGTGATGCTGGTGCTGAGTGTGTTGTGAAGTCCACTGGAGGCTTCCCCACTATGGAGAAGGCTGGGACTCACCTGGAGGTTGAGGCTAAGAGGGTCATCATCTTTGCCCCTTCTGCTGATGCCCTTATGTTTGTGAAGGGCGTGACCCACGAGAAGTAAGACAACTCCCTCAAGATGGTCGGCAATGCCTCCTGCGCCACCAGCTGCTTGGCTTCTCTGGCCAAGGTCATCTATGACAACTTTGGCATCTTAGAGGGACTCATGACAATAGTCCATACCATTACTGCCACCCAGAAAACCATGGACAACCCCTCTGGGAAGCTGTGGCATGATGGCCAAGGGGCTGCTCAGAACATCGTCCCTGCTGATACTGGTGCCAATAAGTCTATAAGCAAGGTCATCCCTGAGCTGAATGGGATGCTTATTGGCATGGCCTTCTGTGTCCCCACCACCAACGTGTCAGTCACGGATCTGCTCTGCTGGAGAAAGCTGTCAAATGCAATGACATGAAGAAGCTGGTGAAGCCGAAATCAGAAGGTGCCCTCAAAGGCATCCTGGGTACACTGAGGGCCAGGTTGTCTCCTGCAACTTTAACAGCGACACCCATTCTTCCACCTTTGATGCTGAGGCTGCCATTGCCCTCAGTGACCACCTGTAAAGCTCATTTCCTGGTATGATAATGAATTTGACCATAGCAACTGGGTCGTGGACCTCATGGTCCACATGACCTCCAAAGAGTAAGAGCCCCCTGGACCACCAGCCCCAGTGAGAGCAAGAGGAAGAGAGAGGCCCTCAGCTGTTGGGGAGACCTTGCCTCATTTCATCTCACAACACACTGAGAATCTCCTGACCTCTACCCAGTTTCCATCCCAGATCCCCTGAAGAAGGTGAGGGTTTGGGGAAACCTACCTTGTCATGTACCACCAATAAAGGATACTGTATCCAGTCAAACAAACAAACAAACAAAACAAAACAAACAAACAAACAAAAAAATCCAAGATGTCTGTTAGGGAAGCAGATCCCTGATGTCTTTCTTGTTCTGTTAAAAGTAATCATAATGCCATAATGCTTTCTGATTATTCACATATTAATGGAAATTTAACTCTTTTTTAAAAAGTTTTTATGTAATTATTTATTTATTTATTTGTTTGTTTTTTAGAGAGAGAAAGAGAGCGTGTGTGCATTTACACACATGAATTGGGCAGAGGCAGAGAAAGAGGGGGAGAGAGAATACCAGACAGGCTCTGTGCTGTCAGTGTGGAGCCCAATGCAGGGCTCGATGTAGGGACTCAGTCCCACGAACACTGAGATCATGACCTGAACCGAAATCGAGAGTTGGACACTTAACCAACTGAGCCTCCTGGTGCCCTGGAAAACTGTTTTCTACTTTTATATTTAGTCTAGTGGAAAGCCATAGGTAAACATCCTATGAAAAAACCCCAACCCTTTATTTCTAAAAAATGATTTTACTTTCATATATGTGTGTATTTCATTTTCATTTATACCTTATGTCCTTTATGTCTAGAACAGTACTAAGACTGTCAATACTGGCACAAACTAACATCTTGCATGTTTTATCTTACCTTAACTTATCCCTCCTTTGATGCTCCTGCTTATTTTATGCCTATCTGAGTTTCTGACCTATATTCTTTTCCTTTCCTCTAAATAACTTCTTTTAACATTTCTTGTAAAGAAGGTCAATTGGCAACAAATTTGTTCCAAGTTTTATTTGTCTAAGAAAGTCTTTATTTCTCTTTTACTTTATTAAAATTTTTTTTTTTTTAGAGAGAGCAATAGAGAGCAAGACCAAGTGGGGTAGAGGGGCAGAGGGAGAGGGAGAATCTTGAGCAGGCTCCTTGGGCCTCGATCCCATAACCATGGGGTCATAACCTGAGCTGAAATCAAGAGTCAGTTGCTTAACTTACTGAGCCACCCAGGCCCCTCTTACTTCTGAAGGATTTTTTCAGGGTATAGAATTCTAAGTTGGTGTTTTTTCCTTTCAACATTTTAAATATTTCACTCCACTCTCTTTGCTTGCACAGTTTCTGAGAAGTCAGGTGTAATTCTTATCTTTGTTCCTCTATAGATATGGTATGGTTTCTCCCCTGGCTTCTTTTAGGATTTTTTATTTGTTTTTGATTTTTTCTCGTTTTACCTGAATTTTAACAAAGCTCTGGGAAAAGTTTGTGTGTGTGTGTGTGTGTGTGTGTGTGTGTGTGTGTGTGTATGACTGTGTGTGTGTGTGTGTATGAGTGTGTGTGTCTATGTGTGTATATTGCTTAAATAAATTCTAAAACAAATTATCTCTGATGCTCAGCAACAAGACAGACAACTTCTTTTTTTATGGATAACTTCTTTTCTTCTTTAGGATATTATTATTTCTTCTCCTCCTTCTTTCTTGTATCTTTTTTTTATTTTATTTAAAAACATGTTTTTAAATGCTTATTCATTTTTGAGAGAGAGACACACACAGAGTGTGAGTGGGGAAGGGGCAGAGAGAGAGAGAGATGGAACCTGAAACAGGCTCCAGGCTTTGAGTTGTCAGCACAGAGCCCGATGTGGGACTCGAACTCATGAGCCGTGAGATCATGACCTGAGCCAAAGTTGAACATTTACCCCACTGAGCCACTCAGGAACCCCTTACTTTATTTTTGAATTTTATTTTTTGAGAGACTGTGAGTGGGGGAGGGGCAGAGGGAGAGGGAGAGAATTTTAAGCAGGCTCTATGTCCAGTGCAGAGCCCAATGTGGGGCTTGATCTCACATCCATGAGATCATGGCCTGAGCCAAAATCAAGAGGTAGATGTTTAACTGACTGAATCACCCAGGTGTACCACTTTTTATTTATTTATTTATTTATTTATTTATTTATTTATTTATTTATTTATTTATTTAAAGTAAATTTTACCCCCAATGTGGGGCTTGGACTTGTGACCTTGAGATCAAGAGTGATATGCTCTACCAACTGATCCAGCCAGGAGCCCCTTTTCTTGTTCTTTACTTCTTTTCCTCCTCTTAATTTTTCTCCTTCTCCTTCTCCTTCTCCTTCTCCTTCTCCTTCTCCTTCTCCTTCTCCTTCTCCTTCTCCTTCTCCTTCTCCCCCTTCTCCTCCTTCTCCTCCTCCTCCTTCTCCTCCTCCTTCTTCTTCTTCTTCTTCTTCTTCTTCTTCTTCTTCTTCTTCTTCTTCATCTTCTTCTCCTCATATTCCTCATCTGCCTCCTTTTTTATTCATACAACAATCTAACACTGAGTTCTTTGAATGAAGCCAGAACAAAACTTTACTGTTTTGTATGGTTGACTATCTTGAGTTATACCTACTCACAGTGCCTGTAAATGCAATAACTAATTTAACTAATTTTCAAATCAATGAATCATACTATTTATACAAATGCACTTAGAAAGAGGGGTAATGGAATAGGAAAATCATAAGCATAGTTTCTATAGAAAAACATTTCTTTTTTTTCCATGTGCTCAAGTTGCTTTGGCTAAAAATGTAACTGTGAAGGGCACCGTTTAGTATATACAAAACTACATTTTCTTGGATGCTCTGTTTGATTGTTTGATTAAAGACATATCATGGAACTGTTATTTTAAAAGATTATTTTCTCACATTTTCATGGTTCAAAAACTCATAAATATTGGTTATGTTAGTGTTGTCACTGTGTGAAACCTGAGCCCAAACTGACCATTCAAAGTGCACTATCCGAAGGAGGACCACTTCCTAAACATACTGTTTTCAAATAACAAGTACAACTCTGAACCTCAGTCTAGGAAAGCTGAATGTCATGACACTCATTTCTTAAATGAACTGTAAAATTTTGTGTGTTTGTGGGGGAGATGTTTTGAATTACAGGCTGTGAGAGCTTGGTGTTTAATTTTTAGACGAAGTTGCTTTTTCCTTTGTAAACTCATCATTTGTCTCTATACAAGCTTAAACTTTGTCCTTATTCTATTTCTTTGGAAGTTAAAAAAGAATCTTCTATAATAAAATTCCCTCATCAGCAATGCTTTTACTTACATTTTGTAATAATGATTGATGGTCAATGCCATTGAAAATAATTTCCATTGAGGAGATTTGTCTACCCTTTTAAAAGTCTGTTTCACTGTTTGGAATCATTTTTGCAGTGAAATGTTACGATGTGGACCAAAACCAAAAACCAAATCAAACCAAACCAAAACAACACAAAACAAAAAAACCGAAAAGAAACAAACAAGAAAAACTAGGGTTGAAACATGCAGGCTGTGTTAACATATATTTGTTAAGCCCTGAGTAAGTAGTAGATATTGACCAGATGTTGAGTTACAAATATAAATAAGCCCTCAAGATGCTCATGGTAGTAAGAAAGCAGCCCCAAAACTATAGAGTATAATGCTGACTATTGGGTGCCTCGGGAGAGGTATTGATTGTAAGGGTGCTTTAGCTCTGACATTGACCATCTTATTGATTAGTGAGGTCGGTTTAGTTGACTTGGCTAGCTAGGTGCATATTTTTCCTCTCTCTCTCTCTGCCCATGTGTCTTTAGAATCTTATCACAGAGGACAAACCCACAAGGTGAGAAAGGGACATTTATTAGCCAAAACTTAATGTAATTATAAATAAAATATTCAGGGGAATGCCACAGGGGAAAGGCATTATTTGAATGAGTCCTTGAAGGATGAGTGCTATTTTGACAGTGGAGAATGAAGACAGGTGTATGAAAGACATTTCATAGACAAGGAACGGCATGGGCTTGATGGTAAACTACAAAGGGTATTGCAGGAGGTAAAATTATTAGAGAATGACAGGACATGACTATGGCAGTAGATTCAAAAGAGTGAGACCATCCCTCTCTTAAAAAGTGAACTCAGAGTGTATCAGTTTTGAAAAGAAATATTTTGAAAGAATAAGAGATGAGAAAGATGTTGAAGACAAGAATGTGCTCAGTAAAATAATTTGGAAACATCTTCTAGGTAGTTGATTTTACATACTTGCCTGTGTGTCTGCCACTTGGGGAACTGGGTAAATCCCATGACAAAATATTACTTTATTCACTCCTTCAAGAAATGAGACTATGCTATGGATCTTAAGATGTTCCCTTATATGCAGTGAAATTCCAGGGCCTGAACTTTTATTTACCAGAGAGTAGAGAACATCAGGTCTACAGTAGAATGAGAACGTTCTTCCTCTGTTTAGCATTTTCAGCTGACATGTCTGCAGAAGAACTGTGACTTTTCCATCTCACTGTTGACAAGGGGAGGCTATATTAAAAGTACCCAGAAAACTGTTCCCCTTTAAGATTAATGCTTGTGCAGATGAGTGGGCATTACGGTGTGTTTGGTATCTGAACAGCACATGCTCTTAAAAGGATGTTATTTAAGAAACTATTTCAATTAGGAGGAAACAAATCTGTTTAAAGCTCGATATACTAATAATCACAGTATTAAAAACACAGCTACGCAATTTTGTTTTTCATTTCTCTGGGGTTCAGGCTTTACATGTGGTTAGTCATGTGCAAAGCAGAATGAAAACTTCCACTGTCAATTTACGTTGATTCCCATCTGCCGTGAATGGTAACCCATGATCTTTTCTCCATCGGGTATTTTTGTTGTGTTCTTGTTGCTATTTTACAAAGAATCTGCAATCACTTATTCTGCGCGTCTCACCCGGTTCTTGAAAAGAGACAACACTTGAAAACATAATGGCCAGATGATCTCAGGATGCAAGAATCCTTCAGATGTTTGCTGGGAACTATTGAAAGATGCTTCAGTTTGACAAAAGCAGGAAATGTTAATTTTCAGCTCTTTTATAAATAGAGGGATGATCTGTAAAGGGAAAAATGTTGTCACAGCAAATGTACACTTGAGTGATTCAAACCTCATTAGTGGTTATATGATTCACTTTGAATATATTTACTGTAACAACTGGTAAACTGTGTTTCAAATTCAGCTGTTGAATGGATTATTATTTTTTTTAAAACAAAACAGTTCTAAGAATCTATTTTTCTTTTTTTTTTTTCTGATACAAACCAACATTTTTTACACCTTTGTCCTTGGTATATGTGCTGTATATAAGCAATGATGAGCTCCCTCTGTTTTTTGGCTCTCACTCTACTCCTCTAGGCAAAATTCCTAACATATTTACTTGATGAAAACATATTAGCATTTTCCACTCGTTCTCAGAGCAGAAGGATGTGGGGATTATCTGGTAGAAGTGTATTGTAAGTAGAGAGTTACTTAATTATTAAAAATAAAGTTGCGATCCTCAAAAGACTATTGAACAAGATGCCCAAAGCAATTGACGTATGGTGATTCTCTTGTTAAGCATTTGTGTTTTGTTGAATACTTGACTAGGTATGGCCAAGAAAAGAGAAATTCAAGCAGGGTGGTAATTTGGTAACTGTAAATGCAAGCAATTTACAATATGGTTGATGAAAAGAAATCTTTGTATAGAGCAGACATAATTTATCTCTTGGATATACCACAAGTTTATTTGAGGGGAATCCTTCTGATAACCAAATACTCCGAAATTCAGTTAATCTATGCTTCAGACCAGCAGTCGCGGAAAGAAAAGTCGTCTCTTTAACTTCATATGCTTTGAAAAAATATGATTACAAAAATAGCAGGTTTGTGGCAGATATTTTGGAAAACATAGAAGCATATAGGAAAAAAAGAAAAAAGTGTAATTCTACTACTCATGACATTTAGAAGTATTTTGTTTCCTGTTTCCCGGTCTCTGCATGTGGAATTAAAAAAAATGGAACTATATTACACATACACTTCTGTAGCTCTTAGGAGCACAGCTTTTCCAAGTGCCTGCTTGAATTTCTCCATGCCTCACTGGGCCCTTTGAAAACCTGATTCCTTGCTCCAGAGATAGACGTGGATCCACAAAGAATGCTGCTGTTTCATAGCCATGCCAACATGGATTTTCTTTGAAATGTGAGATGCTTGTTGAAAAGAGTAACTTTGCCTACTGGTTTGTGAAGGTTTAAGTATTAGAAATGAACAAGCATTAAAAACAACCATAAACGTTAGTGTGTATTTTAGCAGGGATAGTTGAGGGAAGCAAAGCTTCTGGAAGGCTCATTGGACAGTGAGTGCAGTGTCCTTGAGATGCGTCTCCAGCTCACAGTCATCAAGGCGGTGAGAACAAAGTTAGCTGAGTTGGAAGGATTTCACCTCTCCACGAGGTGATCACGCTTAAACGCTACCCGTTCCTCTGTTGGGTTTAAGTACGTTGTGATTAAGCTCTTGATTTTGGCATCTATGTAGGCTATTTAACTTTATACAGAAAAGCAGATGAAACAAAACAAAACAAAAAACCCCATTCCTTGACTGCAAACATTTGTGCCCTGATGAGTTCAGTCATATCACTTTCTTTTCTTTTTGAAGTGTAGCTAGAGAAAGGAAAAAAGGGGTCACACTGACAGCAAAGAGAAAATTACTTTACCACAGTGGGTGGATAATATGCTGTGAGGTCAGATTCTTAAATACTGTGGTTGGAATCTTTTTTTTTTTTTTAATTTTTATAAGGCTGAACGATTTTATTACCACTTATAACCCGTGTGACTCTGAAAGCTAAAATAATCTGGGTAATCAAAATTTATGCTTTAGGACAGAAGATGATTATCTGTGGATGAGGGGAAGTAAATTCTTCTTTCCCCCGTTTTCTCCGCTAATGACTCTGTGGGTGAATAACTTTTGTCAACCTTTTGGCTTTCGTTCGGTGGTGGATATGGGGTGGGGGTGAGGAGGGGAGGCCCTCCTGTGACATATCACATGTTGGTGGCCGTGGACAGTGAATTAGACAAGTGACTGAGGAATTGGAAGCTTTACTCAGAGCAAAAGGACCATTCGGAGTTGCTGCAGAGGAGGCTGATCTCAAGACGTTTGGCCTCCCCTTTGAGGGTCCATTCCTTAAACTGTTGAGTTTTATTTTTCTCACAAGGTTATTTTAAACGAAAACAGCTCTCACTGTACAGACTCACTGTACAGGAGTCACATCATTTTTTAAAAATTTATTTATTTTTTAATTTACATCCAAGTTAGTTAGCCTATAGTGCAACAGTGATTTCAAGAGTAGATTCCTTATTGCCCCTTACCCATTTAGCCCATCCGCCTTCCCACAACCCCTCCATCAACCCTCTGCAATCTGTATTTAAGAGTCTCTTATGTTTTGTCCCCCTCTCTGTTTTTATATTCTTTTTGCTTCCCTCCCCTTATGTTCATCTGTTTTGTATCTTAAAGCCCTCCTATGAGTGAAATCATATGATATTTGTCTTTCTCTAAGTTTGCTTCGCATAATACTCTCTAGTTCCATC
The DNA here is from genome assembly GCF_018350175.1 of Felis catus. Taxonomy (NCBI): domain Eukaryota; kingdom Metazoa; phylum Chordata; class Mammalia; order Carnivora; family Felidae; genus Felis; species Felis catus. The sequence continues at coordinate 103,728,310 of NC_058368.1, read as the reverse complement.
CACGTAGTTGTAAATGGTAAGATTTCACCTTTTTTGATTGCTGAGTAATAAGGAGTCACATCATTTTTGAGAGTCATTCCTCCCCATGTTCAGCGAGTTGGGGAGAATAGTGTTAAAAATAGGCTGAGTTTAATCTGGGTTCATGGATGACAGGACTTCCTGTTATCATTCAAATATGAATGGATTCGATTTGTGGATTTCTGTCTGTTAGTTCAAGGAAAACTGTTCAGAGCAGAGATAACAGATTAAAGTATGTGAATTTCCTCCATAACTCACTAAATCCAATTAAATCTGTCCCAGAGCCCCCACACATGAAGATGACAAGAAACGTCAGTCAGTTCCTGCCCATTCTTCCAGAAATGGACTTGTTTTCCAATGGTCCTACACAGTGCAGAAAAATAATCTCCAAAAAAAAATCTGTGCATGTAGTGTTCTATTAATATACTTATTACAAAACATATAAAAACAGAAATACAGAGACTTGTGCAATAAACACGTATTTTTTTAAGTCTTTAGATTTTAATATTAATGGAATAAATTTTTGTCATATTGTTATTTATGATTGTTAGCAAAACTTGATTGAACGTGCTTTATAGTTTGGAAGATACTGGTTTTATCAGTGATTCAAATGTTGGCTCATCAGTCCAGTTTAATTTCCCGCTTGGTTTTAATGAAAACAAAGCTGACAAAGATACCTAATAAAGATAAGTAGATTCATATGGATGAAATGCAAACTTGACTCCACTTGTGAAATTATAACATTTTTTCGTATCTAATAATAGTCGGGTTTTGTTGAATTCATCTGGTACATTTCCGTGTTCCATGATGTCATTGAGTTAGTGATTCTTATGCATGAGCACAATGGTGTTCCTTTGTTACATTTTTCACTGAAGGGTTTAAATCCGGTGAAATTTTTTGTATAGATGATTTTAAAACAGCCTAGACAATTGTGTTTCTCAGTTTTTAAAGTGTAAGAAATGAGGCTTTAAAAAAATAGATAATATGCTTACTTAATTTTGGCAGCAAAATCACGTTTCCATTTCCAAACATCTGTTTTCAAAATGCTCTGTCTATACCTTAAAATTCTTTCAAAATGCGGTCATTTTTTCCCATTCACTTTTAAAATGTCAGGTTTACCTACAGGGGGCAAAGAAGGGTGTTTTTTGTTTCGTTTTGTTTTTTAAATCTTCTAGGTGGCTTAGTATTGACATTCATTTATTATCACAGAAAGGTAAACAAATTTGAAATACATATCTATTTGTTCTATATATATATATATATGCATATATATGTATATTACAAGTTTGTAATATAGATTCATCCATATGAATCTACTTATTAATCTACTTACCTTTATATATGCGTTTTATATATACCTACCACTCTCCCATTAGGTCAGCTAACTACTGGGGCTGGTGTAGGAGAGTCTGACAAATGGAGTATGTTTAAGTTCTGACTTTTTAAAATTGTTTTTTTAATGTTTATTTATTTATTTTGAGAGAGAGAGACACACACACACAGAGTGTGAGCAGGGGAGGGGCAGAGAGAGAGGGAGACACAGAATCCGAAGCAGGCTCCAGGCTCTGAGCTGTCAGCACAGAGCCGGACACGGGCCCCAACTCGTGAACCTTGAGATCATGTCCTGAGCCCAACTTAAGATGCTTAAGCAACCCAGGCACCCAGTTCTGATTTCTTACAATTAAAACAAATCTAACCTTTAGATAACTATAGGAGTATATTCACACCCGGGAAATGAGTGATGTGCTCTCTTTAGATGTGCCCTCTGACTTTTGACGCACCCTGATGCCAGGGCACAGTGTTTAAGCCCTTAAGGCTCAGTTGCTTCTGTGCCTATCTGGAACCTGGGCATATTTGGTGAGGCTGGGGCTTGGCCACCTAGTGTCCAGCCTCCCTACAGACAGTTGCTCACGTTTGAGGGTCAGCTACCTCACTGCAGTCCTACAAGGAAGGGAATCGCTGTTCTCTGGACCCATGGGATGTTCCACTAGGGAGGTGAGAGTGTTTGCCACACATTGGAAGTTCTTCATGCCATTTCAGGCAATCTACTGGGAGGTTGTAGACCCCTAACTTCCGGCTGACCAGGACTTTGTGCTGTCTTGAGAATATTCATTCAGTCTAGGTTTAGTGTAGGGAGGGAGAGGAGAGGCGACAAGCCTATGTAGTGCATTTCAGGAATTTGAGGAAAGCTTACCTAACTCAAAGCCATCTCTCTCTACTAGAAAGCCCAGAGGTTAATCAGTCTGATTTGCATTTGAATGCCAGATCCACTGCTTACTAGAAGAGGGACCTTAACAAAAGGATTCATATACTTGAAATTCAGCTTCCTCTTCCATAAAATAGGCATAAAAGTCTTATCTTTCAGAGCTGGCAAGAGGATTAATGTCTGTAAAGTGTTTAGTACACTACATAGGTATTCAATAAATAGTGGCCTTTAATGCATTTTTTTTCTTACTTTTCCTTTTCCTTGTGGATCAGATCCCTTCTTTGTGTTGGGAGTGAACAAGGAGAGTATTAAAGACTGAGTGTGTCTCCCTAAAATTCATTTGTTGAAGCCCTAAACCCCAGTGTGTTGGTATTTGGGGGTGGGGCTGCTGAGAGGTGATTAGAGTTAGATTAGTTCATAAGGGTGGGGACTTCATTGTGGAATTAATGCCTTATGAAAAGGGGAAGAAACTCGAGATGTCTCTTTCTCTGTCTCTGTCTCTCTGTCTTACTCTCTCTCCTCATCTCCCACAATGTGAGGGTGCAGCAAGAAGGTGGCAAACAGTCTGCAAATCAGGAAGAGAGCTTTCATATTTGATGACCAAAATATACTTATTTCAAGCAATGGAGCCTTGAGGCCCAGAATGTCTAGATCTGAATCCCAGCCGTAACACTTACTCTGTGTTATCTTGGAGAAATTATTTAACCTCTTCCAGTTTATTTCCTCATCTCTGAAGTGGGTTTAAGTAATACCTTGTGGAGTTATTGTGGAAATTGAATGGGATAATTCCCTTAAAGTTATTGACAACAATAATAATATTATCAGAAATTGATGTTATTACTCAAGGGATTTTATGTGACATGAGAGTGAAAAAGACATTGTTCTCGCTGTCAAGGATTTTATGACCAGAACGAGGTACTTCTTAGCTTGATGAGTGATGCTAAAAGCAATGACTGTCATACTGGGGGCTGTGTTGTTTGCACTTAGTGGTAAAGTGCATGTGTGTTTCTAGGTCCTTTATCACTGTTTCCTGCACCAGATGTCCTTCTACATCTTACTATTTATTTTCAGCATGCTTTTTCTGATATGAAATCTTTCTTGTATATTGCTCTGTTTTTTCCCTAGGCAATCTTAAGTTTGCTATGTAGGAACATGTGAAATAATTTGAGATTTTGTTCTTATGACTACGGCACCCTACGCATTTCATTAAATACAAACTAGAAATTCAAATACCAAGATAAACATGCATTTTCGGGTTTATATCAATAAAGTTCTTTTTAATCCTTATTATTTTCAAATATAGCAGATGAATAGAAAAAGAGAAAAAAGGAAACTACATTTCCCCCCCTTACTTAGAATTCTAGATCTTGGTTACAAAAGACATCATTTATACTGTTGACACTATGATGTAATATTTTTAGCTAATGAATTCAAAATAAATCATGCTATTGAATTTATAATTTAGACATTTTGCTGTGCTTCTTCATGTGTACATTGTCTTTAAAAAAATTTTTTTTAATGCTTATTTTGGAAGGAGAGAGATACAGAGCGTGAGTGGGGGAGGGGTGGAGAGAGAGACAGACACAGAATCAGAAGCAGGCCCCAGGCTCTGAGCTGTCAGCACAGAGCTCTAGATGGGGCTCAAACTCACAAACTGCGAGACCATGACCAGAGCTGAAGTTGGACGCTTAACTGACTGAACCACCCAAGCGCTCCAACATGTGTACATTTTCTTAAAGTGAGGATGTTTATTCAAATTGTTCTATCTGAGGGTACTTTAGTTACATATACATATACATATACATATACATATACATATACATATACATGTATATGTATACAACATATACATTACATATATATATGTACATGTATACATATGTATACAACATATACATTACATATATATGTATTACATGTATATACATATATATGTATATATATGTATTACATGTAATACATATATATGTATATATGTATACATGTAATACATATATATGTATATATATGTATTACATGTATACATATATATGTATATATATGTGTGTGTGTGTATATATATATATATATATATATATATATATATATATATGTATATGTATATTTTCCCCCAGGAACAGACTCTGCATCCAGCAGCCTCAAGAGTTATGCTAACAGTTACAAGATGTGCTCCTTCTGGGTTCATTGGCCTTTATCACTCAAGCACAAAAGGCATAAGTGGAAACAATCTCCTCCTTCCCTCACTCCCCTTTTTTTCTCTTTTCTTCTTTTTTTGGAAGGGAAGGAATAAAAAGTCTAGGATTCTATTGAGAATAACAAAGAAAAGAGGCTGGATTATTCTACATGGTATTATACCTGTTGTTTCTGCATTGGTTATCTTTTATTTCCCCCTAAAATCCATGTAAAAGAAGCTTTAAAATTATATTTGTCTCTCAATATTAAAGAGAAGGAATGATTATAGTTGTAGTAAAAGAAAATGTTTTTAGGATTCTGCGAAAATTCCTAAACCGAAGGAAATGTATCCACTGAGATTGAAAGACATTGTGCTATTACCCAGGGGATTTTACAGGAATGGAAAAGACATTATTCCTGTTCTCAAGGAATTTATGACCTAAAAGGAAATTAAGAAAAGATGTGAATCTCACTGAAAGTTGATGCTGCGCTTTTCTATAGTATTTTCCCTTTGCACCTTTGTGGACAGAGAAGAGCTAAATATGAACAATAATTATTTTAAAAGTTCCCCTCTGGAGAGAATTAGCATTATGGAAAATATCAAAATAGTGCTTCAGAGGTGAGTGGTGAAGAACAGGGTAATGAAGAGTTAAGACTATGCCTATTCACTGTATGAATTCACTATATGAATTGTAAAGAGTTAATGTTTGTTTCTATGTCCAGTCCCTATATCCGCCTTCCCTGAGTTAGAAACATTATCTTCACCCCCGGACACCCAGTGTCAGTGTTCCTCTCAAAGTGACCATATCCTCTGTCTTCATGGATGCTGTTTAATTGTTCGCTCACTCCTCAGGGAGAACAAACTGTATTTATTTATTTATTTGTTTATGATTTTAATTTTAAATATTCTCTATACCCAACGTGGGGCTTGAACTCACAACCCTGAGATCAAGAGTCACATGCTCCACTGACTGAGCCAGCCAGGTGTCTCAAACTGTACACACTTAAAAGCTAAGACACTTATTTTATTAGTGTTTATTGGTAAGGTTGTCTACATATTGCTTCTTCCATAGAGAAGCTAAAATTACAACAAATAGCTGAGGTATAAAATAGAATATGTCATATTAATCTTTTTCTTCTTTTGAAATGGTACATGAATTGGTTTTGAGAAATTGATTTGACTGGACGGAAGTAAAAGTTTTGAAAGTGTATTTAGAAGTTAAAAAGATTGAATGACATCATGGAAGAAAAGAGTGGAAAATTGGAAATAACATTTTCTCTCTTGCAACCACCTTTCTCTCAACAGTTCTGCTTTGTGTGAAAGTATTTGGGAAGTATTTTAAGATCTCCCTTTTCCTATGTGACCATATTTTGTTATCAGTATAAATATAAATAAGATCCTTTAATTCTTTCTTACCCAATTTGTATAATTTTGCATTTTAACTAAAATCTCTGTAACACTGATGTGAAAATGAATCTAAGTAAGGCTGGATTGGCATAAAGAGGTACTGTGTTGGAGTCCTAGAATCATTGTGTTAGGATTTATTGATCTTGTGCCTTCCATTTAACATTGTTTTCCATAAAAAATATGGCACAGGAATGTTCTTCCACTGCCTCCTCCCAACTTTATTAAAATATTATTGACATATAACATTGTGTAAGTTTAAGGTGTACATACACTGATAAATTACAGTATGATTATCACTGTAGCATTAGCTAATACCTCCGTCACCTCACACATCACCACTTCCTTTATGTAGCAAGACTATTTAAAATTTACTTTCTTAGAATTTTCAAATATACAATAGGTACTGTTAACTAATACAATACTGTGCATTAGAATCCTAAGACCTTATTCACCTCTAACTGCAAGTTTGTACCTTTTGAGTAACATCTACCTAGTCCCCCCACCCCTAGCCCCTGTTAACCTTCATTCTACTTTCTACTTCTACCAATTCAGCTTTTTTAGATTCCATATATAAATGATATCGTATAGTATTTGTCTTTCTCTCTGATTTATTTCACCTAGCATAATGCCTATATATCTATCTCTCACCAGGCACCCATCACATTTCTCTCTCTATATATATGCATCTTCCTTATCTGTGCATCCATTGATGGGCACTTGGGTTGTTTCCATATCTTGACTGTTGTGAATAATGCTGCAGTGAAGATGGGAATGCACATATGTCTTTGAGATCTTGATTTAATTTTCTTTGCATATATACCCAGAAGTAGAATTGCGGGTTCATATGGTAGAGATCTATATATAGATATAGATATCTATCTATATCTATATCTATATCTATATCTATATCTATATCTATACAGAGATATATATAGATAGATATATATACACGCACTATATGTATATATATATACACGTATACATACGTATATATGTATATATACGTGTATGTGTGTGTGTATATATATATATGTGTATATATGTGTGTGTGTGTATATCTATGTGTGTGTGTGCATATATATATATATATATATATTGGATCCTCCATACTGTTTTCCACAGTGATAACAATTTATGTTCCCACCAACAGTACGTAAGCGTTGGCAGAGGGATGTTCTTGTGAGGTCTTGGATGGAATGTTTTCTAGACGTTCATCTCCTATTCTGCCTTTAGCAGGGCAACTGCAACGAAAATCTTAGGTACCCTTTGTCTATATGTTATGGGAATCTCACACCTAGAACATCTCCTAAGCAGCTGGTTCTCTCCTTTTGCTCCCTTGAGATTAATCCTTAGGTCACCACCATCAAAGGTACCCTTCAGGTCTGTGAAATAGTGGCTTTGGGGAGAGCGCAGGTGACATGCCAGTGAAGAGACAGGAGGAGTGTCAATAAGAGAATATGAAACAAAAAAAATGTAGATTTTCAGAGTCCATAGCTAACTGCTCTGTGCCCCAACCATGGCTCCATTATACTTCATCATGCAGCTTTTTTCATGGTCTGAAAAGATGTTCAGGTTTTTAGTGGAACGTCCCAATCTTGAGTGATAACCGTTCCTGAGCTGTTGTAGTCTTGATGTTATAAGAGGAAGGATTATCATCTTCTATTTACCTGTAATTTTTTCCATTGTATATAATGGTTCCAGGGTAATGATAATTACTATGAACCTCACAAGGGATATTTTAATAATTAAAGTGACAATATCCTAAGAAATATTATATATACAAAACAAAGTGAGTAAAGTAAGACGTATTTAGTGAATAATTTAATGCAACAGATTCCCCTGTCCTTGCAAAACAAATTAATAAGATGTAGTGAACTTCAATTTATTATTTTCAAATGTTTACTCTTGAAAGTCACTAGGGTATTATCTTCAACAAAAAATAAAAAGAAATACTCTTTTTCTCAGTCCCCACAGTTACGATGCTGCCTTTTGTTTTAGAACTCACAAGCATTATATTTCAATACAGAATTCAAATGATAGCTTAGTTTTTAAAAATAATGCTATGAGGGGCGCCTGGGTGGCGCAGTCGGTTAAGCGTCCGACTTCAGCCAGGTCACGATCTCGCGGTCTGTGAGTTCGAGCCCCGCGTCGGGCTCTGGGCTGATGGCTCAGAGCCTGGAGCCTGCTTCCGATTCTGTGTCTCCTTCTCTCTCTGCCCCTCCCCCATTCATGCTCTGTCTCTCTCTGTCTCAAAAATAAATAAATGTTAAAAAAAAATTAAAAAAAAATAATGCTATGAATAGGGAGGTTGTAATGTAATTTGTGGGTGAACTAGTCTCCTGAGACTATTCTCTATTGAAAAAAATTCTAATTGTGAAGTCAGGATTTTTTTTTCTGTTATTAATGGATGTAATTTTATGTGTGCACAAACACCTCTGCACATGTATGTGCGTGTGTGTGTGCATATGAGTGTATGTAACATGGAGGTGTGCTCTGTCCTTACACTGAGTGGCTTTTGCTGAGCCACTTGAATATTTTTGATTCAAACTCTCATCTCAAGGGTGGTAGAAGGCCCCAAATCTATAGGCATTGGGAGCAAAGAGGTTTCCATTCCTCTCATCTCTGCCTGTCAATCTTGCATTTACCAATGCAAGAGCTAAACTGTCAGATATGCTCCAAAGAGTCCTGCTGAGCACATCTTCCATCTTATCCTTCCATGATGTGTCCCAAGTCAAGCCTGTGGTGCAACCAGACTTTAATGAAGATTTTCAGAATATATTAGTTAGAGTATAGGTTTGGATGTATGTAAGAGAGACCCACATTAGCTGTGAGCTAAACACTGTAAAAGTGTATTTACCTGGCTTTGCAATAATCTGGAGGCTGATGACCTGAGGCTGGTATGTTGGTTTTGCTTCAAAAGGTCATCCAGAGGCCAGGTTTCCTTCTGTTTTGTAACTCCACCATCTGTAATGTGTTAGCCTTGTTGTTGTGGTTGAAGATAACTTGCTATCATATCCATAATCCTGGGCATCAGGATAGAGGGAGAGTGAGGTAATGGGATATCTTCTTTCCCTTTAAAGGTATATCCTCCAAATTATACAGAATTACTTTTCTCAAATTCCATTGGCTAAACATTAGGCCCATGTGCAAACCTGGCTGCAGGTAAAACTGGGATATATTTCCTCTGGGCGGCCATGTACTAAGTTAAAAACAGAGTTCTGTTTTATCCAACAACAGCAAAATACACATTATTCTCAAGTGCACACAGAACATTCTCCAGGTCAGATCATATGTTCGGTCACAAAACATAGCAAATTTAAGAAGGTTGAAATCATACCAATTATGATTTTTAACCACAGTGATATGAAGCTAGAAATCAATAACAGGAGGAAAACTCGAAAATATGTGGGAATTAACAAACACACTCCTGAACAACCAATGGGTCGGAGAAGAAATCAAAAGGGCATTAAAAATGTATTTTGAAACAAATGCTAAAGTAAACAAAACATACCCAAACTAATGGGATATAGCAAAATCAGTTCAAAGAGGAAAGGTTATAGTGATAAATGCCTACATTAAACAAAGAGAATGATCTCAATTAGACAACCTAACTTCACATCTCAAGGAACTAGAAGAAAGGGTAATTAAACAAAGCTCAAAGTTAGTAGAGAGAAGGTGATAATAAAGATCAGAACCAAAATTGATGAAATGGAGAATACAAAATAATAGGAAACATCAACAAAACTACATTGGTTTTTGAAGAGATAAGTAAAATTTATGAAATTTTAGCTAGACTTATCAAGAAAAAAGAAAGAAGACTCAAATGAATAAAATTATAAATGAAAGAGGAGACCACACAACTGATACCACACAAATACAAAGTATCTTGAGACTACTGTGAGCAATTATACTCCAACACATTGGACAACTTAGAAGAAGTGGATAAATCCCTAGAAACATACAAGCTACCAATAGAATCATAAAGAAATACAAAATCTGAACAGACTAATAATGAGTGAGTGTTGAATCAGTAATCAAAAAGCTGCCCAAAAAAGAAAAGCCAAGGACCAGATGGCTTCACAGGTGAATTCTACTATGTTTAAAGAAAAATTAACACCAAATGTTCTTAGACTACAAAAAACTCATACAAAAAAATGAGTATATCCCTAAACTCATTTTATGACGCCAGAATTACTATGATAACAAAGCTAGATAAGGATACTACAAGAGAGGAAAATTATGGGCAAATATCTCCGATGAGTATAGATGCAAAGATTCTTAATAGAATACTAGCAAACTGAACTCCACAGCGTATTAAAAGGATCGTACACCATGATCAAGTGGGCATTATAATTGGGATGCAAGGATGGTTCAACATTCACAAATCAATAAATGTTACACCACATTAACAGAATGAAGGATACGAATCAAATGATCATCTTAATACGCGGAAAAAGCATTTGTCAAAATTCAACATACTTTCATGCTACAAACTCTCAATAAAATGGGTTTAGGGGGAATGTACCTCAACATAATAAAGGCTATATATGACAAGCCCACAGCTATCATCATACTCAGTGGAGAAAGGCTGAAAGCTTTTCCTCTAAAATCAAGTACAAGACAAGGTATATACCATGCTTATTCAACATAATACTACAAGTCCTAGCCAGGGCAATTTTGTAAGAAAAAAACTAATAAAAGGCATCTAAATCAGAAAAGAAGTGAAATTGTCTGTATTTGCTATTGACATATTATATATAGAAAAATTCTAAAGACTCCACCGAAAACCTTTTAAAACAAGTAAACGAAATCAGTGAAGTTTCAGGATACAAAATCAGTGTACAAAAATCGGTTGCATTTGTATACACTAATAATGAAGTATCAAAAAGAAAAATCAAGACAACAATCCTGTTCACAACAGCGTCAAAAACAATAAAGTACTTAGGAATCAATTTGACCAAGAAGAGGAAAGATGTATACACCCAAGGTTATCAGATATTGATAAAAGAAATGGAAAAAGACACAAGTAAAAGGAAAGATATCCTGTGGTAATGTATTGGAAGAATCATTTGTTAAAATGTTCATACTACCCCAAAGCCATTTATACATTCAATGCAATGCCTATCAGAATTCAAGTAGCATTTTTCACAGAAATAGAATGATCTACATTCATATGAAGCCAGGAAAAAAATTCAAATATCCAAAGCAATCTTGATAAAGAACAAAGCTGGAGGCATCACAATTCCTTATTTTAAACTGTTTTTACAAAGCTGAATAGGAAACAAAACAGTATGGTACTGGAATTAAGACAGACATGGAACAAAATCAATATTTCACAAATATAGTCAAGTAAGATTTGACAAGGGATCCAAGAGTAGTCAGTGGGGGAAAGGGTAAGCTCTTCAATAAATGGTTACAGAAACTGGATATTCATATGCAAAAACATGAAATTAGACCCCTGTGTCACAGCGCTCACAAAAATTACCTAGTGATAAATTAAGACTGGAAGCCATAAAACTCTTGGAAGAAAACATAGGGGAGAAAACTTCTTGATGTTGGTCTTGACAATAGTTTTTCTGATATGACACCAAAAGCACAAGCAACAGAAGCAAAAATCAACATGGGGCTACCTTCAAACTAAAAATCTGTACAGCAAAAGAAATAGTCAACAGATTGATAAGGCAACCTGTGAAATGGGAGAAAATATTTGCAAACCACTTATGTGGTAAGGGGTTAATATTCAAAATGTACAGAGAATTCATGCAACTCAATAGAAAATCAAAACCCCGATATAATTACAAAATGGGCAAAGGACCTGAATAGACATTTTTCCAAGAAGACATACAGATGGTCAACAGACACCTGGAAAGGTATTCACCATCACGAATCATCAGCGAAGTGCAAATCAAAACAAGAATGAGATATCATCTCACATCTGTTAGAATAGCTGTAATCAAAAAGACAAGAGATAACAACAAGCGTTGGGAACGATTTGGAAAAAAGAGAACCCTTGTGCACTGTTGGTGGGCATGTAACTGGTGTAGCCACTACGGGAAACACTGTGGAGGGTCCTGAAAAAAAGGTAAAAATAGAGCTATTGTATGATCTAGCAATCCTACTTCTGGGTATATCTCCAAAGGAAATGAAATCAGACCTCCAGGAGATATCTGCACCCCCATGTTCATTGTAGCATTGTTTGCATTCTAGTGAAGATATGAAAACACCAGTGCCCATCCACAGATGAATGGATAAAGACGTGGTATGTATATGTATGTGTATACACCACAAAAAAGCGATAATACTTAGGCATGAAAAAGAAGGAACTCCTGCCATTGTGAAAACGTGGATGGATCTGGAATGTATTATGCTAAGAAAAATGAGATAGGGAAAAAATACTGTATAATTTCCCTTCCATGATGAATCTAAAAAATCCAAAGTCATAGAAACAGAGTGGTAGTTGCCAGAGACTGGGGGAATGGAGGACATAGGGAGACGTTGATCAAAGGGTACAAATTTACAGTTAGAAGAAGTTCTGGGGATACAGCATACAGCCTGGCGACTATGGTTTACAATAGTGTGTTGTGTACGTTCAAGTTGCTATAAGAGTAGATCTTAAATATTCTTGCCATAGCAGCTATAACCAAAAAGTGATTATGTGAGGTGGAGGATGTGGTAACTAACCTTGTTGTGGTAAACATTTCACCAGGTATACATGCGTAAAGTCATCACACTGTACACCTTAAATGTACACAAAGTTATTTGTCAATCATATGTCAGTGAAGCCGGAAAAGAAAAAGCAGCAAAAAAACCCCAATCCCTAAAAGTTCTTTTTCAAGTTGGAGGAGGAAAGGATATGAGGAATACTTAGCAGTGGCCTCTACAGATATCATCTTTGGCTCAGGGTTGCATCACATTATAGCTGAGTCTTGAAATTCCTTATAGTGTTCCAACCAGCTGGGCATTTTCTCTAGTCTTCTGTTCTGTTCCGGCTTCAGCCTCCAACCAGGCTGCAGGAGCTCTTACATCCCCCTTCTCCTCTCTTCCTTAGCTTTGCATCTGTTTCCGTCAACCTGCAAAGTTTTCTTTTCCATATAATCAGGGCAGCTTTTGTCTATCTCCTTACCCAATGCCAGAACCATGCTTCAAACTCACCTGTCACAGGGACCAAACTGATAAACTAAATAAATGGAGGGGGCCAGGTGTGAGGTAGAAGGGAGTAGTGGAGACGGTGGCAGGTTAGAGGGTGCACGCCCCATCTGTTGGAAAGACAGCCTATTCAACTCTGGGAATAGTGACCTTCCAGAACCCAGCCCAGGTGGCCACATCTCCTAACTTTCACAGGGGAGTTGAAAGTTTGGGTTTTGGGGTGAACTTTCTTATATTTAAGTGTTAGCAAGGGAGTCCTATTTTTTTTCAAAACATTGAAAAAGCTGATGGTTTAGACTTGGCTTTAGAACATCCAGGCATTACCCATGGGGACTGAGCTTCATAATTGTCCAATTTGGGCCTTACCCTCATGGAGGCTTTCTCTCTCTTGGTGATTGCTGCCACGCTTCCCATGGATATAATAGTGCCCTGACTCTCAAGTGTGCTTGATAGTTTCCTAAGAGTGCATAGTGCTTATCAACCTTTAACAATAGCCCTGATATTTGGCAGAGCTAACATTATTTTTACTTGAAAGATGAGGAAACTGCAGCTAGCAAGGTTTAAATTCCTTGCCTAAATATTTTAACAAAAATGAGGCAGAGGAGAATCAAGGACTCCTATCTTCTGACATCTTGCTCAGGGCACTTCTCATTCACTTCAGTCTTTTGAGAACTGTGAATGGTTTAAATATATAATATATTGTGAGATCTCAGCTCTCAAGCCCTCAAGAAGTACTTGAAAATCATTAAAAACTCACTTCAGTTTCCTGGGAAGTAAACATTATTGTGCTATTTTATAATAAGAAGAAAGGGACTCAGGTTCATTCACCGTGGGAATGTTGTCAGTTTCAAATTGCATTTCTTGTCTTTGTATTTCCCAGTTTGATACTCCACGGACTAGAATTTTATATGTTTATTGTTATTCTCTGCTGTGATTCTAAATGCAGCATCTTCCTTGACACGAGAAATCATTTTAAGCATATAGCGAATGCTTAGTACATAGTAGCCATTGTCAGTGAACCAGAGAAGATAAGTCTTTGCTTGTGATAATTATGAGAGTTATGCAAATCTATAACAAATAAGGTGCATATTCATAAGAATTGTAAAATAAGATTAATGCATTAATGCCTGTGGGGGGAAAAAAACCCAAAACCAAGGGATGCAGAAGGGATGTCTTAGTGTGGTTTCTTCTTGTCAGTTGATTCTAATGAAAGGGCCTCTGGGAAGGCAGTTTACTTGGGAGTTCCTTGTACAGAGAAGGGAGAGAATAGAAAGAATTTGAAATGAGAGAAGAAAAGTTGATATGAAAAGGGTATTATCGAGCTGGTCCCCACCCTGGGCAAGTGCAGCCCAATCACACAAAGACTTTGTGAGGGATATTTCGAATGTCTCTCAGAATGATCTGTCCGAGGACTGTCTGGAGAAACATTTGCCTACTGACCTCTGTACTCTGTACAGGTTGCACATGGATGTGTGAGAGGGCCTCCCACAGGTATGGAGCTCTGTGGCAGCATCGGGGAAGCCCTGAAGATAAAGGGAAAGTCACTGAAGATGGTGTGTGCGTAAGGTAAGGAGCGATCAGTGTGAACTGACTTGAAGCCTGAACAAAATGATCACCCTGAGCGTGGCTGATGACAAGTGTGGGGCCAAGAATCTGTTAGGCTGTGTACAAGAGGTGTCTGATGCAAGGTCTTGAAAATAAGAACAACGGTGCCCCATTTGGCTATTTCGGTCTTGAGGCTCATGGTAAGCAGTGTAGCATGTAATTCTAAATAATAGAACTATTTCACTATTTCTCAGTGTATCAGCTTTATGTGCCTACTTCCACACCCTCCTCTAGGTTGTTTTTATTTTCAGGTGTTTTATTGGTGACTTTGTAGTTTTAAATAATATACTGAAATGCATGATTTCTTATTTTATTACATTTCACTGGTTTATTTTGACTTCATATTAAGTTGAGACTTTGTTACTTCTACCATTGCCTTCGTCTATTTCAGTGCATATTTGCCTCCAGCAGTTGACAGCTGTACCTTTTATTTTTTACAGAATCAAGGATGATAGCCTTTACATTCCCTTTTATGTCCTTAATTAAGGTATCTGTGCTTTCTCTACAGTTTGATTCTTTAAATATTTATTTATTTATTTATTTATTTATTTATTTATTTATTAATGTTTGTTTCTGAGAGAGAGAGTGAGGGAGGTCATAAGCGATGGAGGGACAGAGAGAGAGGGAAACACAGAATCTGAAGCAGGCTCCAGCCTCCGAGCTGTCAGCACGAGCCCGACACAGGGCTCGAACCCACAAACCATGAGATCATGACGTGAGCTGAAGTAGAACGCTCAGCTGGCTGAGCCACTCAGGCACCCCTACAGTTTGATTTTAAGAGTTGCTAATAAACAGCATTTAACTATTTTGCCTATATAAATATCACTCTATGCAAGGCTGAGTAATATTCTAGGGTTATATTTTTTTCCAGTGATCCTAAATCATGACTCTTGTACGACCTGAAAAAAAATGTATGTAACATTAAGGTCCAAGTAATTCATCTTCCTTAAATGCCATCAGATCGTGAAAATCACTCCATGTGTACTTCACTCTGTGTGGGTAAGCGTGCGTGTGGGGTGTGTATTTCTCTGGAGTTTCTAATTGCCTTTCATTTCTTTCTGTTGAAAGAAAAATAACGCCTTATACACCATATCACTTCTAGTCTCTTAATCATTCTATCTGCGGAATCGCGTTTTTCCCTTACGTTTTCTTTTTGAAGACCTTTTCAGTGGTCTTTACTTGGTGTAATTTTGACCAATTGTGTTTTGTACTTTCTCAACTTTGAAGATCTTGAGATTATATTTACTATACTTCTACATTACCTCTAGCGTTTCTTGGATCTCATGTTTTCCCTTTCTTGATTTTGACTGAGTTTGCTTGTTTCAATATGTTCTCAAGTAACTCAGAAACAGTCTTGGCAAGAATGCTCATAAGTCTTAGACATCTGAAATGCATTTTTTTGCACTCATATTTGATTGATGATATAGCTTGTCTGGAAATCTAGTTCAAAATAATTTTCTCCAGTTCTTTGAAAAGTACTACTCCATTGTCTTCTTGCATAAAGTTTCCTAAGTGAGAGCTCTAATGCCGCCCTGATTCTTGTTGTTTCGGGGTGGTTTTTTTTGTATGCAGTCTTTTCCCCCAGATTCTACCCTGGAAACTTTCAGGATCTTCTATTTCTTTACCCTTCTATTTCTGAACTTTTAAAACAAAGTATCTAATTCACTGGCCAAGAGCTACTTCTTATAATAGGATACTTGTTCACGGAGATGTTTTGTATTTGAGAGAGAGAGAGAGAGAGAGAGAGAGAGAGAGAGAGAGAGGGTGTGCGTGTGTGTGTATGGGGGGGGGCGGGTGGCAAGTAGGGGAGGGACAGAAAGAGAGGGAGAGATTCTTAAGCAGGCTCCGTGCTCAGCATGCCACCTGGTCGTGGTGCTTGAGCTCACCACTGTGAGATCATGACGTGAGCTGAAATCAAGAGTGGCTCGCTTACCTGACTGAGCCACCTAGGTGCTCTCATGAAACTGTTATTGATTTTTGCTTGAAAACTTCCTTTTATACCAGCCAGAGCCCATCATGGCCTGGATCCTATGTGCTCCTAATTTAAATATCACTTTGTAAATGATATGATATGAAGGGAATGTCTGGACTTGGCACTGTGAACTCTTCATAGTCCTATTTTTGATGGTTACTGTTGGGATGGCTTTGTCAAATGAAGGTTGGATAACTTTTATTCTTGAACTAGTTCTTTCTTGGGTACTTCTCCACAACTTGGATATTACAGTGCAGTGTTGGAGAAGGCCAAAGGCAAGCACAGTTTTACGGTGTCAACCTGCAGAATGAACCTCAACCTTCACCCAGAACCCACTTGTTACCTATCATTCTGTGTATGACCAGGCCTCAAATGTGCCATACTTTTATTTGTTCTTCTCAAACCTGGAATACATTTTAGTTTTTAATCTAAAAACAGAAGGTGTATGGGGATGCCTGGGTGGCTAAGTTGGTTAAGTGACCGACTGTTGATTTCAGTTCAGGATCAAGGTCATGAGAATGAGTCCCATGATGGCTCTGCATTGGGTGTGAAGACTGTTTAAGATTCTCTCTCTCCCTCTCCCTCTGCTCCTCTCCAACTTGTGTGTGTGTGTGTGTGTGTGTGTGTGTGTGTGTGAGCGTGTGCGCTCTCTCTTAAATAAATAAATAAATAAATAAATAAATTAATTAATTAAAAAAACCAAAAGGTGTAAGTGTGTCTTCTGAATCTCCTTGGCACTCAGGTTCCTGTTAGTCCAAAGATGTATGACTTCCAAGAGTTCAGTTTTCTTCTTTCCCTGCCCCATCCCATAAAAATATGATGCAGAGTCAACATTCACACCAACAAGCTTTACTTTCCCCAGTTGGTTTATTTGTTTTTTTTAGAGACGATCTCTCTGATATATTTGCTCGGACTGCAAATTACCACCATGGGTTGCTATTGCTCTCCACATGGGGAGGGAAGGAAGATTGTGTTGGTTTTACTTCATTAGTTTACCTGCTTAAATTTCTGCTTCTGCTCCTGCTTCTGAGCCTGGGGTCTCTAGAGGGAAGCAAGAAGACTGAACCCTCCTCTCACTGCAGCCTGTACCTAAGCATATTCCTGACTTCCTTCACTCCCAACACTCAACATGCTTCTTCCCCAAATCTATCTTCCAGAAATTTATTGAACTAACAGCTCTGGTCCTTCTCCTAAATGAATCCTCTCCACTTGCTGGGTTTAATCTCCTCTTCTTGAGGAGGAGATTGTTTCAGGTTGTTTTTTCTGGCATCTTCTTAGGAAGCTGAAGTACTATCTATTTTTACTTTTGTTCTAACTTCTTAATACAAACCAAAACCCTTTCTTCCCTGCCCTTAATTTCTTCTTGGAAGACGCTGATTTCATATGCGTTTCTCACTACAGTCTTGATAATAGAGATATTGGTATTCACTCTTGAGAGGGAAATAGACGTGGTGCTTATGAAGACAAGGAGCACCTTTTCTAATTGTTTCTTTTGTCATGCAAATGGTAACAAAAAACTTTTCACACCTCCGCCCAAAGATTTGATACCCTTTTAGCGCATGGGAAAAATTTTTGATTTATGAGCTCAGTGTAAGAGAAGAGAAAAATGTAAAATTAAATGGTAATGTTTTCCAAAAGTTATTGTTATGTGGTGAGCCTGTTTTTCTGTCAGCTGGGAGTCTTGTGTAGATAATAAATCCCCATCAGTGATTTAGCATGTATAAAACACATCAATCCTTTTTATTATATTTTGTGAGCCTTGACATTTATGATAATTTCCCCATATCTACTTAAAACTCTTTCTCTTATGATTGCATTATTAAAGTGGATTTTTTGCCCTTGTTGGCTTATCTCATTAGCATGTGTTTATCATATATTTTCAGGGTAATTACCATTTTGGAATAATGCACGCAACATTAAATGGATTCCCTAGTTTTAAAAGGTGTCAAGATAAAGGCAGCAGCTTCACCCCTCCTCTCTCTAATCCCCATCCCCTTGAAAGACTACAAAAGACATTTTGATTTCTTGTCACTTGGGTCAATTGGATAATGGCAAGGATAATATGCCCCCCTACTGTGTGTCCACAGTGGGTCCTGTTAGGAGAAAGGAATGATGGGAACACATTTCTATGGTGTTCTCATTTTCAATGCCTCTGTTGTCCATCAATCAGGGTCTTGATTTCTGGACTGAAGAATGGACGGTATCCTAATTGCTATTTGTAGGCCACGGGAAAGTCTCATGTTTTTTTCTTATCCTCTCTGAGGAAGGATGACAGTTTGATGTGAAAGTAAAATTTAGGGACAGGATCATTTTTGAGTTTCTAATTATCAACCAAAA
The DNA here is from genome assembly GCF_018350175.1 of Felis catus. Taxonomy (NCBI): domain Eukaryota; kingdom Metazoa; phylum Chordata; class Mammalia; order Carnivora; family Felidae; genus Felis; species Felis catus. Next base: position 103,709,446 of record NC_058368.1, on the reverse strand, counting down.
TGATAAGATCTCCTCCTATTTGTCAGGGCCCAAATAATTAAAATGGCTCCCCCTTTCTCCATTCACAAACATATATGAAGCAAGAGTAATGCTCTCTGCTATCATTAAAGAGATCACTGGAAGCTGTTGATGTACCTTCTGAATTATCAAGAAACTGCCAGAGAACATTCTATGTATTTTACCATTGTGTTTGTATTGTGTAGCACTCGATTATTTGAGGTCTGTTATCAATTTTTGGCATTCTTTGCATTTGTCAGAGTGTAATGAGTCAGAACTTAATTTTTAATGCATTCTCTTTGTTCCTCTTTTGAGTGTTTTTCTTGTTGTTTTTTGCTCTTCCATTAGATATCTTGGATTAGTTTATGAAGTAACATAAGTTACAGAAAATAATTTTAACCTGTGACATAGCTTTGAATTATAATCTTGTTAGAGGCACAGTATTTGAAGAACAGAATTTAAAAATAATTATCTATCCATACACAAGGATGAGAATCTCTTCAGTTTACAATATTAGACTTGTTGGGGTGGCTCAGTTGGTTAAGTGTCCTACTTCAGCTCAGGTCATGATCTCACAGTTCCTGAGTTCGAGCCCCATGTTGGGCTCTGTGCTGACAGCTCAGAGCCTGGAACCTGCTTTGGATTCTGTGTCTCCCTCTCGCTCTGCCCCTGTCCTGCTCATGCTCTGTCTCTTTCTCTCAAAAATGAATAAACATTAAAAAAATAAAACAATTATAAAATATTAGACTTGTCTTGATAATATTCAAGAAGCATATTTTTGATAGTTTTAATTCTTGCAAAAGTCCAAAGTATATGTGAAACATTCTAATTTAGCGGGTCTGCAAAGCAAGATAAGGGGCACCTGAGTGGCTCATTCAGTTAAATGTCTGAGTCTTGGTTTCAGCTCAGGTCATGATCTCATGGTTTGTGAGTTCAAGCCCTGCATCGGACTCTGTGCTGACAGTGTGGAGCCTACTTGGGATTCTGTCTCTGTCCCTCTCTCTCTGCCCCTCCTCTGTTCTCTCTCTCTGTCTCTCTCTCTCAAAAAAAGAAATAAAAACAACAACAACAAAAAAGAAGATTGAGGGTAGCAGACTCATTTGACAAATTTCTTTTGAAGGCTGACCCTATTCTAGACACTCTGGTAGGTACTGGTAATAGAATGGCAACGTTGGATCCTGTTTCCAAAAACTTACAGTCCAATGGAGCAGACAGCTGAAGTAGAAGTAGGAAAATGAGTAAGAATAACCACAACATGCAAATGAAGTGAAGAAAACAAACAATGGTTAATACTTAGTAAAATAGTAATGGTGTAAGCATTCTATCTCTTTTAAATACAGTGATGTGGAAAAGACTGTAAAGAAATCAGACATGGGGCACCTGGTGGCTCAGTTGGTTAAGCATCCAACTTCAGCTCAGGTCATGATCTCCCGGTTGATGAGTTCAAGCCCCACATCGGGCTCTATGCTGACAGCTCAGAGCCTGGAGCCTGCTTCAGATTCTGTGTCTCCCTCTCTCTCTGCCCTTCCCCACTCATGTTCTGTGCCTTTCTGTCTCAAAAATAAATAAAACATTACTATTTACTATTTATTATTTTTAAGAAATCAGACTTAAGCTGAGATTTGAAGATTGAGAAGGAGTCAGCCATGCCAGAGGCAAATGCAAAGGCGGGGAGTCCGGGCTGAGTTTGAAATTTTAGTGGACTTCTCAGAAGCTTCTTTAGCTAGTACATATGAGCAAAGAGGGATAAAAAAGGGGAGGAGAAGACCACAGCAGAGGGTAGGGAATACATGACACAGCAAAATGAGAGCCTGAATATACAAACGGAAAATTGCCAGATCAGATATAAAAATGGAATTTTGAACCTACAACCAACTTCTTATCTGCACTAGACAACCCAGGAACACAGCTGGCTACAAACAGACTCACAGGAAACCAGATTGTTGTCTCCAGTGACAATCCCAGAAGCTAAATGATAACTTCTGTAACGGTTGGCCCCAGATGAACAGGACTTGATTAACAACTGGCATCTTTCCTAATTTTTGTTCTCACTTCCAACTTTGGACCAACCAGAGAAAGCCAAGCACGTCCTCTGAACTAATTATGTAGGATGCCTCCCTTCTACGTAGACTGCCTATAGCCTCCCTATGCCCACAGTCTTCAGTAAGGCACAGAAACCCTCCCTTTTTTCATTATAAAGCTTTCCCACTGCTCTGCCAGTTTGAGTGTCTACCAAAATGTGAGTGATGGTGGCTGATTCCCTTGCTACAGCAAGCTCAGGGTAACTAGCCCTGCTTTTCTCACAGGGCTGATCTTTATGTCTGCACTTTAGAGGTGAGAGGAAAGAGTTTGAAGTTTGTTCTGAGGGCAGTGAGAAATGCTGGAAAGACTTTAAGCAGGAGAGTGACGTGATCTGGATGAGGCCTGGAGCTCATCTGTGTGGGTATGTTCAGAACAGATAGTACTGGGGTGATAGAAGAAGTCGAGAGACATGTTATAGTGGCACTTTGGGAAAGAGGGGGTGTGGCGAAGTCTGATGGCAGTAGTAGAAATGGAGAAAATTGGACGAATGTGAAATTTATATGTTTGAGGAACAATTGTCTCTTTATAGGAATAGAAACTAAACAGTCTGATGAATCACTTCTCTGGAGGTCTGACTGTGTTCGTGACTATCTATTTAAGCTGGTTACAATTAGAAGGTACAGGGGAACCAGCATTCATTGAATCACGTGGCATCTGAAATAATTTTAAGAACTTTAGATTTCCAGGTCTCATCAGGTTGTTACTCCCTGTTCGTGTTCATTGTTCTGGTCCCATCCTGGACCTTTTCTCTAGTCCTACTGTGCTTCTAAGCCCCAGATGGTCCAGATAACCTCGGGCAATCCACGGATGGCATCTTAATTTAGTACTTCAGCAGAGAAATATGCCCACTGGCCCTGCTTCTGTGTAACCAGGAATAATACCCCTATGTGTTTAAAGTCTCTTTGACAAATACCAATAAGAAAACACTGATGAAGAGACAGTCTCAAACCTATTTTCTCTGTTGAGGGTCAAAAAAAAAATCTACCTTGAAACCTGAAAATTAGAAGAATTCTCACCTGCATTTCTGCACTTGTCTTTCATCTCTGAGGAATGAAATACTGCAGCTTATTTGCCCAAACTGATGTGGGAAGGAAGATTTAAAATGAGAATAAGTATGTAAAGAGGCAACAGGAAATGCCAGGGGAAGTACCAGATAATATTTTATTGCATAAAGAATTCATTCAACAAGTCTTGTGCTAAGCTTATGTGTCACGTACTGATCTTGGTTGGCGTCTTGGTAAATAAGATAGACTAAATTCCTAATCTTGTGGCATTTACATGCTAACAAATATATAAACAACGTGAAAGCACGTAAGTAAATACATATGTTATCATTTAAGATAACAGAGTTACTGTCCTGGGGAAAAGGTAAGCAGGAAAGACCTAGATGAGAGAGTGAGCAGTATATATATACAACATAGAATAAACTCAGCTCTTGAAAATATGTGTATAGAACATAGAAAGAGGCTTAGCATCATTACTCTTCAGTGAAATACAAATCAAACTGTAATAAGATACCATTTCACATCCAAAATGATGGATAAAATAAAAAATACCGAGAATACCTAATATCGGTGAGGACTTGAAATAAGTGGAACGCTCACATTTTGTCGGTAGGCTTGTAACAGTGATCCGGCCACTTTGAAAAACTGACAGATTGGTGGGAAGCTAAATGTATATGCACCCAGTGACTCAGAAATAAGAAACTATGTCCACAATAAGACTTAGACAAAAATGTTCATAGCATCCTTAAAATTTGGAAACAACCACATGTCCACTAACAGGAGAAAGTGCAAATTAACTGTAGTATATTCATACAGTGGAATACTCCTTTTTAATAAAATAGGACAAACCGTGATATTCAACAACATGAATGAATCTTAAAAACGTTACGTTGAACTAGGGAAGTCAGACATGAAAGAATGCATGCTATATGATTCTGTTTAGTTGAAATCCAAGTTCAGGCAAAAGTATTCTATAGTAATAAAAATCAGCAGGTTGACTAGAAGCAGGCATACGGGAACTTTCTGGGAGTGATGACGGTTATGTTTTATATTTTGATTTACATTTTCGGTATATGACTATGTAAAAATAGCCAAAGTCATTGAGCTGTGCATTTTTATTGTATATGAAATAGTCCATTATAGTTATAGGGTACAATAAACTAAAATAAAGTAGATTTGGAAAAGAAAAAGTGATTTACGTAGGGAGAAATGCTTGCCATATACTGTCAATAATAGGAGAGTTATGAATTTTGTGTAGGGTATGATCTAATCCTAATCTTTGTAAAATGGATGGAAAGAATGGGTCTAGAGGAAATTGGCCACAGTGTTAACAGTCATGATTCATTGTTGCTGGTAGGGTTATGGATGCATCATTATGAGAAGTAGTTGATCAAGAAATGTAAATGCTCTTGAAGGAGAGAATCAAAACAAAAATATGCATACCATAAATATTTTATTTAGACTTTCTACCAATAAATGCTTATTAATTTCCTAGATGTTTCTTGGAGAACATAGGCTTTTTTTTTTTTTAAGTAAAGTATCTTTTAAGTACAGTTGCCACATGTTTTTTTCCTTATAAAAATGACGCCACTTTGGCTTCTCTAGTAAAAAGAGGTTGTGGAAACAATCTGAGTGTAAATTATTATGATGAAAAAAAATTATACCCACACTTAATTCAACAGCAAATTTTAATTACTTATCTTTATCAAGTCTTTCCTAAGAATTCAAATTATTTTTATAGACTCAATAGCTCTCTTTTTGTACTCATATTTTCTTGGTTTATGTGACATTTAATTACACTTCATAAACACATTAATAGGTACAACTGGAATAAATGAATTTGTGAATAAATAACCTTATTCTGGCAAGCATACAAATCAATCCATGAGATGAGACATTGCAAATGTGTCAGAGATAAACTTCCCAGCCGCAAGCAAATTTGGTACATTCTGGGCATTAGTCAGTAATTTTTACAGAGAAAATGAAGAATGTTGAATAGTGTAGCATCTGTGAAGTAGATATCAGTTAGGAGAATTCCACTAAAATTTTCCAATTTCCTGCATTGATCGTATAATGTGCCAATCAGAAAAAAAACAGATGTTTACATTATGTAGAATTTATATTCTTGGCAACAGGAAAGTTAATAACACAAGTAAAAGCCATTTTAAAAATGAATATTTGAGTGAATTCTGTAAATTTGGAAACTATGAGTTACTTCATACTCCTAAGGACTCATTTCACATATTTTTAGCTCTGCATTTTGGGAAAGGGGAAATCTAGAAAAAGGAAAATATTGGCAAATCTTCTACAATCTGATCGCAGACTCCTCAAGGAGGGGGATTTGGGCTTCTGCCCTAAAGACAGTGTTGGGAAGATGGCCTTTAGGAAATACAAAAGCATATCAGCCCGGGGACAGTGTGTGAATTTGTCGGTGCATTGGGCCACAGCAGAAGGACACATGGGAAGTGAGAAGCAATTCATGGTGCAAAAAGTAGATAGGCTTTGGGACCAGCTCTTCCAATTTGTTTCCTCACGGACTTCCAGAACTTAACATTTACGAACCTAAATCCTGACTTGTAAACTTCAACTGTAGTTGTCCAATGCAGAGGTGCTCTTGTACAAATCTTGCGAGTTAATTTATCTGAAGAGTTTAGAAAAACATCCGGTGCACTGGGAGGGTTTAAAAAACCCCATTCTTGGGGCACCTGGGTGGCTCAGTTGGTTAAGCGTCCGACTTCGGTCAGGTCATGATCTCGTGGTTCGTGAATTCGAGCCCTGCGTCAGACTCTGTGCTGACAGCTCCGGGCCTGGAGCCTGCTTCGGATTCTGTGTCTCCCTCTCTCTCTGTTCCTCCCCTGCTCGCACTCTGTCTCTCTCTCAAAAATAAGTACAGATTTTAAAAAATGAAAAAAAAGTTCTTATCCCTAAATCCTACTCCATCCTACATATCCCGTAAAAGTGTTGTCTGAGGCAAATGGGAGTGACCCCAGATGTTTTATTTGTGACTCAGACAAGGATACCTTTTGTGTGTCCCTGAGAAATACAGGTGAATTTTCTTGCTGCTAAAACCTATGGAGACAGGAATTTTTGAGGGGGTGAGAGAAACCAGAGTGCATGCGGATCTTTCTCCCTCTCCTTCTGTTTACGGATCAGTTCAGGACCACTGACACTTCTGCTCTATCACGCCTTCCCCAAGTCACATTTAATGGCTTCCTATTATTAAGACCTGTGGACAATTTTAGTGCTTATCTTATTTTCCTCTGAATGACACCTGAGACTTTTGATTATGCTTACCTTTTTAGCTCTTTCTGTTCTCTTGGCTTCTGTAACAACTCTTATTTCTGGTTTACTTCCAGCCCTTCTGTGGCTACATTTTAATTTCCTTTTATGGGGATGCCTAGGTGGCTCAGTTGGTTAAGCGTCTGACATCTTGATTTTGGCTCAGGTTGTGATCTCATGGTTCGTGGGTTCGAGCCTTACATTGGGCAACCTGCTGAGAGTGCGGAGCCTGCTTGAGATTCTCTCTCTCTCTCTCTCTTTCTCTCTCTCTCTCTCTCCCCCTCCCCCACTGACACACTCTTTCTCTCTTTCAAGAATAAATAAATAAATTAAGAAAAAAACCCTTTTATTGACAATGCTTTCTTGGCCCATCCCTGTAATACTGTTATTTGTCAAGTGTCTTTATTACCCCCTTGTGTTTTTGTTTTTCAAACTGTTCCTGATGGAATTTACCTTTTCCCATAGCTTCAGCAGATGCATGATTTCTGATAGCACCCAAAGGCTGCTGTTAACCAGAGATTAACTTCAGGATTTAAGATCCCCGTTTCTTCCCTATGATCGGGCTTCACAACATAGGTGTCTCCTCAGTTGATGGAAACATATTCTCACTTCTCCACTCCATCTCCATCCACCCACATTATGAAATGATCATTTTTTCCTGTAATTCCTTATTTTGTTGAATGACACATCAACAAATGACTATCCACATAAAGAAGTTGTGGTATATCTATACAATGCTGAGTATTACTCGGCAAAGAGAATGAAATCTTGCCATTTGCAACTACATGGATGGAACTGGAGGGTATTATGCTAAGTGAAATTAGAGAAAGACAAAAATCATATGACTTCACTCATACGAGGACTTTAAGAGACAAAAAAGATGAACATAAGGGAAGGGAAACAAAAATAGTATAAAAACAGGGAGGGGGACAAAACAGAAGAGACTCATAAATATGGAGAACAAACTGAGGGTTACGGGAGGGGCTGTGGGAGGGGGGATGGGCTAAATGGGTAAGGGGCATTAAGGAATCTACTCCTGAAATCATTGTTGCACTATATGCTAACTAATTTGGATCTAAACTGAAAAAAATAAAAAATGAAACAAGTTAAAAAAATAGATAAAAATTTAAAAAAAAATTAAAAAAATTAAAATTTCACTTTAAAAATTGAACAATAAAATAACGTCAACAACAAAAAAAACCCCAAAAAAACCCACAAATGACTATCCATGACAGAAATCAGAGTTCTTTGTCTCCAGCTAAACAACCAGAAGGCCAAATTGATGTACTTTTTTTGTACATACTAACCCACCCGTGTTAGTTCACTATTTCAGGCACCTCGCCTCACAATAACTCAGGAATGTATTCTGATTAGCCTAAACCAATTATTTTCTCATTCCCAACGCTACTTCTGTTTCTTTTAACTTCTTGTTTGAGTAAGAGCCTTTAAGGACTCCAAGGCTTCCAGTTGATTATGCTTCTCAGATTGAACACATTGGAATTCTTTTTTCCCCTCAGTTGAATTAGCAGGATTCAATTCCTTGGGCACTTAGTATTGCTATTTGTGTTATTTACACTGGGTTTTTTTTGTTTGTTTTTTGTCTTTGTTTTTTTTTTTTTTTTTTTGATGACAGTTTCCTGGGATATTTAATACTGACATTGGCCTCTAAACTCCATCCTGTCTACGTTTCAAATTGATAGCTGTCTACTGTGCAGATAAATCTTATAATTGTTTGCGTAGCTAAACCTAGTAACACTCTTTAGATCCTCTATCAATGAAAAAAGTTTCTAATAGTGATAGAATGTTTCAGAATTCCTGTAGAGTTACAATACGGTGAATTTGTTTGCAGACTATGATGAATTCCATACGTGAGTCTGTTTACACGTTCGTTACTTTGGTAGTTTAGAGCCTATTTGCCCTAAATAATACTGTGTTTGGTCAAAACAAAAACTGGGCTGTAAAACAAACACAGCTTTGTCAAAGACTATGAATATATGTGAGGATTTCTGCTTTAGAATAAAGAGCTTGGCAATTAGCTCTTTGATGTCTGAATACAATTCATGCTAAGTAATGATTCTGTAGGTTTGCATGGGCCCAAAAGCTGAATCAGAGTCAGGAAAGTAGTTAAACTATTGAAGTGAGGGTGCAAATTAGAGAGAGAAATGGAAAGGATATTTGTCTTCCATTTCAATTGCTTTTGACATGCGAGGCAAATTTCATCTCTCTCTCAGATGGTTAACCATTGAGAAACATTTTAACTTTTTTTCTTGAAAAACTAAATTGTAACTCTCTTCCCAAGCCACTCATTTGCTTTCCATATGAAAAAAAAATGGTATTATTTTGAAGATTATGCTTAACCAATATTAAAAATATCCCAACAAAGAATAATACCATATGTGACTTTCCATTTCAAAGAGAATGTCAGGCTTAGCTTAAAACAACAAGGCTTAGCTAAAAAAACTTGTTTAGTTTAAAACAACAACAACAAACCAAAACTTAAGTATTTTTAAGTGTCAGACTGGCACTTTATTGCTATAGATGTTAGTGTGTGTGTGTGTGTGTGTGTGTGTGTGTGTGTGTGTGTGTGTTTGGTCATCATGCTGATAACCTGCCTTGAGTTCACACGTATCAGTACATTAATTATGTATTAATTAATTATTGGCAAATTTCACTCACATTACAACCTCAAATATTTAAGACGGATGATATTCATCATTATTATGCATTTCTATGTTGACTTTGTCATTGAAACTAGACTTGGCTCAGTTCAGTCAAAGTCTAGTGCCTGAAATCACCAAATGGAGAAGGCTCAACCTTCACATGCAAAACATTTTACCTATATAATCACAAAAATAATGTAAATTGAAATATCAACACAGCTTTCCTCATATCATATTATTAAGATGAAGAATATAAAATCAACATATGTTAGGGTTTAAATAAATAGACACTGTTATATATTCCAGGTGGAAGTTACACATTTTTAGTACAGTAGTTTTGAAGACAGTCCAGAAATACCAAAAGCCTAAAAAATATTAAACTTCTAGGATTCAGCCTAAGGAAACAACCAGAAATATTAAAAATAATCATGCATAAGGACATAAGGTAATATTGTTTATAATTACAAAAAATTGGAAGTGATCTAAAGTTTGAATAATAGAGAACCTGTTAAGTAAGTTACGAAACATCCACAAAAGCAGTAATATTATATATGGTATAGTATGGCATAGTAGATCAAAGAATGAGTGGTTTTTATTACTTTGTAATTTTTTCTAGTGCTCTGATTGGTATTTAAGGTTGGGTAAATGGTCCTTGAACCTATGATTTGTTACTGTGTTTGATCATTGGTTAATTTTGAGTTAAAAATCTATGTATCTTTGGGATGGCCTGGCTGGCTCACTCAGGGGAGCGTGACACTCTTGGTCTTGGGGTTGTGAGTTCAGGCCCCATCATGGGCATAGAGATTACTTAAAAAAGAAATCCATGTATCTTTTTAGAGATTACTCTACCTGCCCTGTTAACAGTGGACTCTCCCCAAACAGAAGTCACCACCTCCTAAGTGTGCCCTGTGAATAGTATTATAGTGAGTGTTGCAAAATATGACCCAGACTATAAGTTATATATACAGAGATAATTTTATGTATTGATGAACAATCTTTCCCATCAGCTGCCACCTGCTGGTGAGCAGGAAAATAAATGTAACAATTTTGAATTTATTATTAAGCTTGAATCTAATAATTTAATCCATTTCTTTGTTAATTTCGATCATTATCTCGGATTTCTCTGTCTTTTGTCCTTCCCTGACACTTCTGCAAGATGACCACATGGGAGAGGCAGAATTTATGGAAGGACAGGAGCCTGAGATTGCCATACTCCTGGTTACTTACATCCTTTTGGTACTCTGGCTCAAAAAACCAACAGCAAAGCCAACAGTCATGGAGACAGAAACAAAATTTTTGTGCATGATTGAATGCATTAGAGATATGTGAAGTATCATATGAGTCATTGTTTTAGTCTATCGAGCCTGTCACAGCAAAGTACCACAGACTTGGTGGCTTAAACAACAGAAATTTATTTTCTCACAGTTCTGGAGGCTGGAAGTCGAATATCAAGGTGCCAGCAGGCTTGGTTTCTTCTGAGGCCTCTCTCCATGACTGGTAGATGGCCATTTTCCTGTGTTTTCCCATGGCCTTCCCTCTGTGTGTAACTGTGTCCTTGTCTTAATAAGGATACTGGCCATATGAGATTATATATAGCCCGTCCATATGACTGCATCTTACCTTAATTACTTCTTTAAGACCCTATCTCCAAATACAGTCACATTCTGAGGTACAGGAGGTTATAATTTCAATATATGAATATTGGTGGACAAAATTCAGCCCATAGAAGTCATAGCCCTGTGTTTTATGAATAAGAGAGGCAGAACATACATTTGACAATAATTTTATTTTATTTTATTTTATTTTATTTTATTTTATTTTATTTTATTTTATTATTTTATTTTATTTTATTTTATTTTATTTTATTTTATTTTATTCTTTTCAATATATGAAATTTATTGTCAAATTCGTTTCCATACAACACCCAGTGCTCATCCCAAAAGGTGCCCTCCTCAATACCCATCACCCACCCTTCCCTCCCTCCCACCCCCCATCAACCCTCAGTTTGTTCTCAGTTTTCAAGATTCTCTTATGCTTTGGCTCTCTCCCACTCTAACCTCTTTTTTTTTTCCCCTTCCCCTCCCCCATGGGTTTCTGTTAAGTTTCTCAGGATCCACATAAGAGTGAAACCATCCGTATCTGTCTTTCTCTGTATGGCTTATTTCACTTAGCATAACACTCTCCAGTTTCATCCCCGTTGCTACAAAGGGCCATATTTCATTTTTTCTCATCGCCACGTAGTACTCCATTGTGTATATAAACCACAATTTCTTTATCCATTCGTCAGTTGATGGACATTTCGGCTCTTTCCATAATTTGGCTATTGTCGAGAGTGCTGCTATAAACATTGGGGTACAAGTGCCCCTGTGCATCAGTACTTCTGTATCCTTTGGGTAAATTCCTACCAGTGCTATTGCTGGGTCATAGGGTAGATCTATTTTTAATTTGACAATAATTTTAGCACCATGTAAGAGTATATCCCAAATTTATAAGATACTGTCTTCCTGCTTCTGGGTGATGTTGAACATCACCTTATTCCTTCCAATGTAAAATGGGCTAAGTGGTTCAAAAGAAAATGGTTTTTGAAATACCAGTTAGTAAGTTCACGAATGCTGTTCACGTACACAATTCAGAAGAGGAATCGTTCTCAATAGCTACCTTTCCATAATGTAAAGGGTCCAGTGTAATCTGGCCATGTAGGTCAACTGACAGCCACCTGTGGCTCAGTGTTGTTCTCTATTACTGGCATATGAGGTGTATATTAGCCAGGTCTTGTTTCGTGAGGGCCAAGTCCCAGTGCTAATCCTATGCATTCTCTCTGACTTGCCATCATGGCTACTTTGTAGCACATTTAGCAAGCACTGAGATAGCCATACAAAGGTCAGCTCCCATCTACCTATTTAAGATACTTGGAAGCATTGTGTTTAGTGAGGGGAGTGAAAAGGGATAGACCGGTAAGAATCAGTATTGTCACACCATAGGCTCATCCATATACTTCTCCAAATCTTCTTTAATCCATTTTCTATCTTGTTTTTGACAAGTCTTTGGCTATTGATGAGGAAACTATTAGCCACTATATCTCTGCCTGAGGCCGCATCTCCTTTCAGGCAAGGTGGACCCAAAACCCTACTGCTCAAACATCAGTCTCCTCATTTCTCATTATGTTAAATATACACTTACAGCATGGCCCAATAATTCCACTCCTAAGTATCTACCCAAGACTTATGGAAGCCTATGCCAATACAGTGATTTGTGCATAAGTATTTTAGGTAACTTTGTGTATAATGGCCTAAAATTGGAAGCAATCCAATTTTTACTGATAGGGAATACTAAACTAATTATGACCTATGTTATGAAATACTACTGAGTAACGCAAATGAATGGAACTGCTGATTCATACAGCAACATAAATGAACCATGGAGACATTATGTTGGCATAAAACCAGACAGAAAAGAGTATATCCTTTTATATGAAGTGTTAGAACCAGCAAAACTAATCTGAAGTAACAGAGGTCACAGTAGTGGTTCTCTGTGGTGAGGATTGGTGAGTATGGGGAAATGGGCTACGAAGAAGTACAAAGAACTTCTTTGGAATATAGACGTGTTATGTATCTTGATTGAGATGTTGGTTACCTGGACATTTGTCACAACTCATCAACCTGTATACTTAAAATCTGTGGAATTTATTGCATGCGAATTATACCTTAATCAGGTTGATTTAAAAATGAATTTTGCCCCCTGGGGTTTCTCCCTTTTTCGCTATCATTCAAGGCTACCCATGAGTGGGGCTATAATTACTACAAGAATGTACTTCCAGCTGATGCCAACATTTAATAAAGTGCCATCTGCAAATAAGGCTTGAGTGATTTTCTTCTTAGTCATAGAGAGTTTCCCCCAAGGCCCTGTATGTGGATTTGGGGAAAGATGGCTGTGTGACAGGCACAATGGGAAATGGATCCATCTGTTATGCAAAATAGTTGTGCCTTCCTGACCTTCTCAAGCCCCATATTGTGTCCATTACTTCTACGTGGTAATGAGAAACTGCTGGGTATTCAAAGCTTTGTGGGTGGAAGCATCAGGCAATACCAAGTTGATTATAAGTAGTGCAGATCATAAGCCACCCCTTGCTCATGTCCTGTGGGCATGTGTTCACTGTGCAGTAGAACTATTAGCAGCCAGACATTAAAAAAAAATGATTTGCTCAACAGAGTATAGCCGTTTCAAAATCCAGGTGTCACTGCTGTGATTCCTCTATCCAGTTTTGCAACAGGCTCCAAATAGTATTCCAGGCTGCCTCAGAGACTGTAAGCACAATGGAGCTCCGTGGCCATAAGTAGCAACTGGCAGTACGTGCACGAGATCGATTTCTCTTGGTCTAGGATATTCTCCGTGTTAATAGCTCTTTGGGTTGCTCAGAAAACACTGCCAAACAGTGTAGTTGAATCTGGCATATTCAAAACCCAAAGACGGGTTTCTAAAACCCAAAGATGGCCTTACATTTCTGTGCCACTTAGAAGTAGAAGGTAAAATGTGTTACTTCTGGATACATAGAGCTTCAATGATGGCAGGCCTTGACTTTTCTTTAAAACTCTCTTTGAGATTCCAGAACATAAGTGTCAATCCAAGATATCCAGAGTGTCTGTTGTCTCATGCTCTCCAAGTCCTATTGATGTGATGTTATCCATCTAGTGGAGTGATATAATATTCTAGAGAAATGAGAAATGAGGTGATTGAAGTTTTCGTGCACTGAATTATGACATAAAGACAGAATTGATCAGTCTCGACACAAGACCGCGATCATGTACCATTGTCCCCTTAATTTTATCCCCTCTAGATCAATAAATGTCTCCCATGTTCCAGGGCATGTGCTCGTTTGATCCAGTAGGCAGGCTGCATCTTGATTTTTAGCAGATAAAGTTTACATTTTTGATTTGTGATTGCAGTGATTTTCTCACAGTGGATATGCATGGGTTTAACATTTGGGTTTCCCTGCGTTTGTGCCCCTATGGCAACAGGAAATGCTAACCCGGACTCAGGAGGCTGGCAGGTGAGTAGGGTGATCAGTCAACTACACTGCACCAATGGCCAAGGTGTGTTTTCTATCATTATATTTGGAATACACAGAAGCACGACCCAAGTGGTGTGAGTGTAAGCAGAACATCTCACTATTACATTTGGTGATTCATAAAATTTTTACCTCTGTCCCTATAACTATTAGCTTGATTGCTTTAGAATTCTTAATACTCAAGTTATAGGAAGGAACCCAGAGTTCAGCAATCTTAATGCCCCCAACTCTTCCCCCACTCATAGCTTCATCTCCCGGAAAAATTGTAAGAGTGGCTTAGTATGTGCTACCCCAAAGTCAGGGGCAAAGCACTGGGTTCATACCTGAAACTTACTCTTTTCGCAAGAGAGTGGAGCATTTTAGTTCTCCCACAGATCTTTATATAATTCTAGGACACTTGAACATCTGCTATTCTAGTTCATAGGGTATTTGTATCAGCAACACACTAATGGCCTGAAGGAAATGGAGGAGAATGACACATACTTTGCTGGCAATAGATAAGAAAAATATTGTTAATACAACATAAAAATTCAGGCTGTTTTCTATAGGCTTTCAACGTGTTTTAAATATTCCACAAGAATTCAGTATTACTTTTATGTATATAAAAAAAGATACCATAAAAGGCTCCCCCAAAAGGTTTTCTGGGTGCTTTATATTTAGGAATATATCCTTTACTTGTTATTGAGATGTATAGAGAATAATATAAAATGAACATTGGTAATTATGATCTTGAGACAAAAGCATCAACTGAATTACGTTTATTACCTTGTGTGTAATATGTCAGTGAAGAGTGAAATAGATTTGCAGATGTTTTATGCAAGAAAAGTTCTTATAAATATTTTTGAGGTGTATTTTTCTTTTCCTTTTTTTTTTTTTTGTCAAGTCTTACACGAAAGAGTTCATTCTCCACTCTGTTGATCATGGATAAATAGAGTATGATTGTATTCATTAACTTGTTAGTGTGCTGTACTTGACCTAGGTGTGAAGGAAAACTGTATTGGAGGTAGCTGTATGCAGAAAAGTCACGATCCCTCTTCACACCGGCTGAAGGAGATACATATATAAGTACAAAGACAACTAACAATTTTGGGATTGCGATAGGAATAAGCCATTGAGTCATACAAATAATAAATGATGTAAAATGGATTGGGAGATAGATTTGGCTGCTATAATAGAGGTCGAAGACAATAATGACTTAAGCAAGGTACAATTTAAATCTCTTGCATCAGCTTCTATGGCACCACTGCTCTGCAGAGTCATCAGGTGTCTGGCCATCTCTTGTCATCCTCTGCCATTCTGATGGTTTTGCTTTCATCTGTATGGTCCAAAGGGTATGCCCCTTCTCTATAGTGTGTGACCCAGAAGTTAAATACATCAGTTCCATTCACATTCCACTGGTCACATCCTAGCCACACACCACACCTATTTGCGAGGGAGGTTGGGAAGTGTAGTCTTGCACCTGGGTGTTCATGGGCTCAGCTAAAAACTGAGAGTTCTGTTGTCATGGGAAAGAAGGGGAGAATGGATATTGGAGGAGGACCAGTAGTCTGTTCCACAATTATCATGGCCTTATGTGGTAAAAGAACCCTTCTTGGACATGTAAAGCTTGAGCTTTGATGAATGAACGGAGTCAGGTTTGAACCAGGTGAACAGCATGAACTAAAGAAGGGGTGGGAAAGATGCTGACAAGTGTATATGATATCCAGGGCCAGTGGATCTGTAGGAAAGCTGTAGCAGAGGGTTGGAAGATGAAAATGGAAAAGAAAATTTTGTTTGTATTATGGAAGGCTCTGAAAGCAGATTAAAGGTATATTTCTCTCTATAGAGATATATATATAGATATATACATTATTATATATATGTGTGTGTATTCTTTTTTTAAAGTTTATTTTAAAATTTGTTTATTATATATATATTATATTATATATATATTTATATATATTATATATATATAATAAATAAAAGTTTATTTATTTTAAAATTTGTTTAAACACACATTCTTTTTTAAAGTTTGTTTATTTTGAAAGAGAGAAAAAGCTTGAGTGGAGGAGGGGCAGAGAGAGAGAATCCCAAGCAGGCTCTGCACAGTCAGTGCAGAGCCTAATACAAGACTCGAGCTCATGAACTGTGAGATCATGACCTGAGCCGAAGTTAGATGCTTAACCAACTGAACCACTCAGGTGCCCCTATAGTCTTTTTTTTTTAATTAATTTATTTTATTTTTGAGAGAGAGAGAGAGAGAAAAAGAGAGCACATACAAGCAGGGGAGGGGCAGAGACAGAGAGAGGGAGATAGAGAATCCCAAGCAGGCTTCACGCTGTTGGCGCATGGCCTGATGTGGGACTTGAACCTACAAACTGTGAGCTCATGACCTGAGACAGAATCAAGAGTCGGGCACTTAACTGACCGAGCCACCCAGGCACCCCTATGTATGTTCTTATTCTTGGAAATTCTGTAGTGTTCTAAATGGAGCAAAGGTGAATGGAAAATTACTTTAGTAAGATTCATTTGACTCTGATGGGTTGGGATGGGGTGCTCTGTCTTACAAGCGTGCCAGAGTAGACCAGGCATGAGTGGAGAAGGATATGAATTTCAGAAACAGCCTGGTACAACAAAGCGGTATTTTCCAAATGAAGAACTGGCAGGCCTCGCTCATTGCCTCCTATTTGGGAGGACAAACAGAAGTCATTGATGTCTCTAGGATTTTAAGCCCAGTTGGCTGTGGGAGACAGAAGTCTGGAGGGCAGCACATTTAAGCCAGAATATTGTCAGCTCACCGTTAGTTTGAAGTGAGGGTGCACTATCCAAGGAGAAGCATCCAACAGGAAATTAAGGATGTCTGGCTGGAGATGTGTAGGATGTGTGAAAGCAGTAACTCCACCACTACTCAGATGAAATGGGAACAGATATTCTGCACAAAAGGCTGGGATAGAAGGAATGTGGGCAAGCTCTCTTCCTCTCTTCATAAGCTCCCGCACCCAAGGACTTAAAAGATGATGATGTCTGTGCGCAGCAGGGAAGAAGAAAATTATATCTAGACGTAAAAGAGGCAGGATCCTGAAGGCAATTAGCGTGGAGACAGAAGGTGGCAAGCTGGCGCTGTCCATCATTCCTTTTCAAGCCTCCTCACTAGACCACACTTGAGTGATGATGGTATCTTAACTTAGGGGGCAGTGCTGCTCTGGCGGAGAGAGTGATCAGAAAAGAGCAGTAGAAGAAAAGCTGTTTCCCAGCCTTCTTCACTCGGGCTTTGTGAGCACTTGGCTACAAGACTTTGAATGAGGCTTGCAGTAGTTACATGAACATCGTCCGTTCATACCCCCGCTTCCCTTGATGGATACTTTGGACAGATGCATTATCACCTAATTGATGAAGCACTTATCAATTTTCCTTGATTGTTAAACCAAAAAGGGCCTAATAAACAGTAATTTTTTTTTCATAGAATTGTAGCAAACTGGTAAAAAAATCAGACCTGAATTTTTACAAGGATATTTATATATATATATTTCATTTGTAAACCAAATTTTTGTGAACATTTTTATGTTCCATGGTAGAAATTATACTATTTGATGATGAATAGCCACCCTATTGATGGTGTTGCACATATCTAGTGTTTATGCCACATTATGTGTTGAAAAATCCCCACATAATTCAGAAGGCTGAACCGCTGCCATCTTTGAAGATTTGAGAGGGGAAAATATGGATGTGTACCTTGTAGGTTTCACCTATTAGTGTTATCACGTAGAAATAGAAATATCATCTGCCATTATATAATTACACATAATGTTATGTATTTTAATACATTATGTTGTATATTTATATAATATATGTATAAATATATATACAAAATTGTATATATATATATGTGTGTATGCATATGTATGTATGCATATATGTATGTGTATATGTGTATACACACATACGTGTATGTATACATATATACATACGTGTATACACATATACACATACATATATGCATATATATATATATATACAAAATTTCCTTCTGTTAAGCTCTAGCTTTGGGTATGGTCTGGCTGAAAGAGGAGGAAATCCAGCAAACTCCGTCTTCAACTTAGTTCTTTTAGCCCCTTGTGAAGCCTGCTGGACTTTTTCAAGAGCATCTTTTAAAAAAAAATTTTTTTTTTAACACTTACTTTTGAGAAAGAGACAGAGACAGAGTGTGAATAGGGGAGGAGCAGAGAGAAAGACACAGAATCGGAAGCAGGCTCCAGACTCTGAGCTGGCAGCACAGAGCCCGATGCAGGGCTCGAACTCACAAGCTGTGAGATCATGACTTGAGCTGAAGTCAGGAAGCCTAACTGACTGAGCCACTCAGGCACCCCTCTTTTGAGAGGCTCTTAATGCATAGCATCCCAACCAAGGGACGAATGACTGGGTCTGCAAAAGGGAACTCGGGATCTAGACAAAATGTGTTCAGAATCCATGAGGTCCACGTTCTTCTACCATTCTTTCTTCCATCTACATAGATCCTCTCTCCTTAGGTGTTTCCGCTTCTCCCGAAAGCTAGTGTCCTCCATGCAGTGTGTTACATACAGTCTTTCTTTGCCCTCTTTTTTACCTGCTCTCCAGAATGGATTTTATCAATCTGTTGCTATGAAGTTTAAAATGACTGGTAAGACTTAATTGTCATTTATTTTGAAATGTACATACTATGGGGAAGTAAACACTACATGATGCAGTTATTACCAGTTGTGGCATTTCAGGAATCAGTCGTTTGGCTGGAGGTATTTTGGAGAGAGTGAAGCGAGTGTTTCCTCCATATCCCTGAAACAATATCATTATTAGCATCCTTCTATTCTTCAGGCTAGATCAGAGGAAACTGAGTATTGTTGTGAATAATAATAAAAAAATGTGGATGGCAACGTGGTGGATGAAGCTCAGCGTTCTGATTATAAAGCAATAGAGGGAGTAATTTTATTTAAAAAAATTTTTTTTAACATTTATTCATTATTGAGAGACAGAGAGACCCAGAGCATGAGCATGCGAGGGGCAGAGAGAGAGGAAGACACAGAATCTGAAGCAGGCTCCAGGCTCGGAGCTGTCAGCACAGAGCCTGATGGGGGGCTCAAACCCACAAACTGCAAGATCATGACCTGAGCTGAAGTCAGACACTGAACCAACTGAGCCACGAGGGAGTAATTTTATAGCTATATAGTAATCTATAGCTGTAGATATATCTCTATCTCTATAATCTGTCTATGTAAGATTCTCTCTCTCTCTCTCATGTCTGTGTGTACTTTGTTTTGTCTTCTCTGAAAAGCATCTCTGAGGAGCATGTGTGATGTCTGAGTACTTGCTGACACCATAAGCAGCAAACGAGTATAAGGCAGAAACTCACGTTCCAGGTTCTCATTTTCTATGACTCTCTCTGAGAACGAAACAGCACAGACCCTAGGGCTGTCAGAGGAGAGTGACCCACACGCCTCTTCCTTATGCAGCATGGGAAGACCACCCTGCAGATCCTAGCATTGCACTGAAATAGCCAAAATGCAGCCGCCTCTGCTTTTTGCAGCTGGGAAGGTTTGGAGTAATGAGTGGAAATATCTGAGAGAAATATGCTCAGGGTTGAACAAAGGTTAGCACTTCACGCATGAGCGAGCGAAGATTTACCCTAGATCAATAATAGTTCAGCAAACCTGCGAGGGGCACTACACCATGCTTCCTAGACACTCCAGCAAGGACACTGCAGCCCATACTCTATTAAACTAATTTAATGGATGTGTTCTGAACCTGCCTTTTACCTGACTGTAGCACCTGCCTTTTACCTGACTGTAGCAAGGACTGTGGTGTCCTGTTAGTGCCGTGCTAGGCGCTGTGTGCTGTATCACCTGTCACTACCCTGCTGGATGTTACAGCACATTTTGTCAGAACCATCACACTTACCTTTCAGACCTACGCGATGCCTTTTTGTCGTCCCTATTACCTGAAGTCTTAATTTACGCCTTTGCGGCTTTATGAAATATATTGTTTGCTTCATCCCTGTCATGTGCCTCCCTTAACATTCCAGGCAATATATTATCGCCAATCATTGTGAGTGGTAAGTTATCTTACATCCTGACAGAAAGAGCTTTTTTATCCACTTGTTTTCTTGAGCCAGCATGGTATGTAGAAAGGTTTGGGTGAGGAGAGGAGGAGTCTGTCAAGGATCTGATTAAACAATGCCTCAGTGTGATGGTTTTTGTTTCAAAAGCGTGTTCCTTTTTATTCTCGAGTCTAATAATTAGTCACATTCTACAATGAGGAGTAAATAAAACTCGTATGGTTATTTGATTTGACCACGAAATGAACAAATGGAAAAAAAGGCTCCGACTTAAAATGAAGTTATGGTTGGAATATTAATAGGGACCTTACTCAAAGACACCGCCTGTTGTTTACTCCCTTCTCTTTTTTTTGCACAAATGGATTAATTATTTGCAATAGAAACACATTTTAAGTGAAATAAAATTGTTAATGTTTCATTTGGCTTCAGGTAGTACAATTACCCTCTACAGCCTAGGGAACCATATTATTAAAACGTAATGCAAAGAGAATTCTAAAGTTTCTCATAGCACGCATGAGAGCCTTCTAAGTGTAGGGACCATCCACTTCTATAAATCCTTACAAAATATTGATGAATGACTGTGGCTTTGTGATTGATAAGTTCCTCAGTTCATTTTATAGGTAGACATTGTTTAGGACTTTAAGTGGAGACCTTATAAAAGGGAATATGCTACTGTGATTTAAGAGTTCCTTGAGGAATTGCTGTTGATACCTGAGTTTTTGATATAATCCAAATATTTAGGGAGGGGAGAGGCACCAGAAACTGAGGAAAAAGCATCAGTTGTCTGTGACTTGGTCCTTCATTCATAGCATTTTATTGTTTTATAAGAAGATACATTCTGATGATTGATTTCTTCAGCTACTGCCTACTAATGGTCATAAAAGTTTGGATTTATCCTATTCTATGTTGGTCCTACATGATTATTAACAACCAATTTTATTAACTTAAGAAAACTTACAGATTAATATAATTCAGTTGGCCTAGAAATTCGCATTTAATTGGCAAACCAAGGATCTTTTAGAGGTAAAGGGTAACTAGAAGTGCAGCAAAGGGTGGGCATTTTTCTGGGACTTGAAGAACCATAAACTTTATAAGGTATTCAAAAGAAAATATGCATCAAAACAGGAAAAGACACACTGGAGACTGTTTTTATCTGGCAAGCAGTGTGACTGACTTGAATTTGGGCCAACTAACCGTCCCTTAAAAATTCCTGAGAGAAAGCAGTATGCACATAAATCCAAGTGAGGAAGTCGGGGCTTACTGCAGAGATGAAACCTGGGTGGAAGTTGGTGTGTAATTTATAGTTTCTTCAGTTTTTATTGGGCCTGTATTTGGGAGAAAGGGAAGACGTGACTTCTTGTTGTTCCTGCTGACTTTGTATGGTTCTGAGAGGGGAATCTGAACAGAATTTAAGGGGTTTTATCGGAAGAATGGAGTATAAGAGTCATATCTTTGGAGAAAGCACTGAATTTTTAGACCAATAGAATGACATTTCATTTACTAAGAAATACTCCTTTCCTTCTCATGGGATTATCTCTCATAACTACAATGATAAGAACGAGGACTGGAACAGTGAATTCTAAAATTTCCATCGTGGGCACTGGATCTTCAACCACCTAGAGTAGACATTCTTTTCCTCTTCTCTTCTGAACCATTGGCTTTTGTTTTTTGTTTTTTTGTTTTTAATTTTTTTTAACGTTTATTTATTTTTGAGACAGAGAGAGACAGAGCATGAACGGGGGAGGGTCAGAGAGAGAGGGAGACACAGAATCTGAAACAGGCTCCAGGCTCTGAGCCGTCAGCACAGAGCCTGATGCGGGGCTTGAACTCACGGACCGCAAGATCGTGACCTGAGCCGAAGTCGGACGCTTAACTGACTGAGCCACCCAGGCGCCCCCCATTGGCTTTTGTTTTACTTCACTGCTATATATGTCTATAGTATGTACATAAGTCAGTTTTGTTAATCATACTTGATGTTAACTCATGTGTCCTCCCGACTTGTTTTTGTTTGCCTATTCTATCAACTTTTGCAAGACTTGTGTTAATGTCTCCATGCTGTGAATGTACCCATGTCTCTTTTTAAAGTTCTGTCCGTTTTCACTTTATATATTTTGAAGATATTTTATGGTGAACATACAGAATTCGAATTGTTGTTTTACTGTTGTGCTGGCCACATTATCATGACGAAATATTCTGTTTCTCTAGTTTTTCTTCCTGCCTAAAGTCAACTCTCTTTGCATTTGTATGGTTGCTCCGGCTTTCTTTTGGTTAGCACACGCATGGTGCATTTTTCCATTTTAGGTTTGCCATTTTGTTGTCCTCATATTCAAGGCATATTTCTTATAAGCAGCATGTGGCTTGCTTTTTATTTTTATCCACCCCGATAAATTTAGCCTTTTATTTGGAGTTACCTAGTTGCTTACCCTAGCTCTGTTGAGACCACCAACATTTCTTTGGTTTCTCTGCCTTCAATTCTCAGATTCTGTCCTAGGTTCAGAATTGATGAAGACCCCCAGGGAAAATGCAGCTACAGATAGTCTGTTCACTGTCTCCCCCAGGGTTTTCAGCTGGTGTGTATATGAACTTTGTCACCTTGGTGAGCTTTTTTCCTTCCGTAGGCTAGGAGACTGCATAACATTTTCTTCAGTTTTTTTTTTTTGTTTTTTTTTTTTTAGAAAACTTCAGTATAGTTAGAAAGCAACAAACCCTACTCTACTTTCAACATTTGGCAAATGGCTTGAGGGGAAAACGAGCTATGTGTTGAGGTCCTTCAAAGCCTCCGGATTTATTACTGTTTTCCCGTAGTACCACCAAAAGCTCTTCTCCTTTCACTGTCCCCAAGCAGTGAGCCTCTATCTGGGCAAAGCCTAGATTGTCAGGCTCTAGCATATGCCGAATGTCAACAATTTCCTCAGGGAACAGACAACTGCAGCTCATTAGCTCAACACCTAGAGTTTCCCCCTTGTACAAAATTTCAGCCCTGTAATTCTCATTGCTTCCGCAGCTACTTAAAGGGTCATTTAACATCTTTAGAAATATCCAATGGTGTTCGTTGTTTTTGTGGAGAACTTTGGAAACTATTCCATCTTCTTTCAGACTTTTCACTTAAATTAAAAGAATTTCCCCAGTTTATAATTTGTTTGTGTGCCAAGGAATTATGCGATTCCTGTAGAAAATTGGAAAATGCAGATAGGAAAAGAAGACAGGTGAAGTTCCCATTAAAGATGCTGTTTTGGTTATCTGTACTTTTATAACAAACTACCTCAAATCTCAGAGGTTAAAAACCATTTGGGTTTTGGGGCGCCTGGGTGGAGCAGTCGGTTCAGCGTCCGACTTCAGCCAGGTCACTATCTCGCGGTCCGTGAGTTCAAGCCCCGCGTCGGGCTCTGGGCTGACGGCTCAGAGCCTGGAGCCTGTTTCCGATTCTGTGTCTCCCTCTCTCTCTGCCCCTCCCCCGTTCATGCTCTGTCTCTCTCTGTCCCAAAAATAAACAAATAAAAAAAAAAACCATTTGGGTTTTTCTCACAATCTTGTAGGTCTGATATGTTTAGTTGAATACTTTGTATCCATTTACCAGGTATGGTTTTCAAGATGGCGTCCTTATTCATGTACCTGGTGCTTGGTGAGACTTGCTCTCTTTTTCTCACCACATAGTGTCTTATCCTCCAGGGTTTCTCAGAGTATGGTGGCCTACGGGTAGGTAGCTTTCTTACCTAGTGACCTAGGGATCATGAGACTGTAAAAAAGGCTGCCAATCCTCTTAAAGCCTGGCCTGAGAACCAGGTTGGCATTGCTTCCATCATACTTTATTGGTCAGAGTAGTAATGGGCCTGTTCAGATTCAACAAGAGTAGAGATAGGCCCCACTTCTTGATGGGAAGAGTGTCAATTTGCAGCCATCTTTTATCTGCTATGGTCCATTTAAGAGGATCATATGTTGTATCTTGGCAAAATAGAATAATAATAATGACTAACTTGCATTGACTGATTACGTCGTGTGTTACTTCAGTTAGTCATTATTTTTATGCTGAGATATGGGTATTAATGTATTAATTAATGCATTAATGTTTTTAATATTAATTAATGTATAATTAAGTAATGTATAAAATGTATTAATTAATTATTAATGTATAAAATGTTTTTGTTAACATTTTATTTTATCTTATACATTATTAAAAAAATTTTTTTTAACGTTTATTCATTTTTTGAAAGAGTCTGAGTGGAGGAGGGTCAGAGAGAGAGGGAGACATAGAATCCAAAGCAGGCTCCAGGATCCAAGCTGTCAGCGCAGAGCCTGATGCAGGTCTCAAACCCACAAACCGTGAGATCATGACCTGATCTGAAGTTGGACGCTTAACTGACTGAGCCACCCAGGCACCCATATACATTATTTATAGTTGACCCTTGAACAATGCAGAGGTTAGGGGTTCTGACCTTCACATGGTCAAAAATTCACATATAACTTTTGACTCCCCCAAAACTTAACTACAAATAGCCTACTGTTGACTGGAAGCCTTACTGATAGCATAAATAGTTGATTAACATATATTGATATATGTTTTATATGTATTCTTACAATAAAGTAACCTAGGGAAAAGAGAATGTTATTAAGAAAATCATACTGGAGAGAAAATACATTTATAATACTGTGCTGTATTTATTGAAAGGTATGCACGTGTAAGTGGACCTGTGTAGTTCAAACCCGTGTTGCTCAGGGGTCAACTCTATTCAATGATACAAGTAAACATGAACACATGCTTATTAGAGAAAAGGCTAAACATATGTAGAAATGTATAGAATTTGTATCTGTTTTTCAGAGACAACGTTGCTCAGTAGTCTAGTGGGTATCCTTCTAGAACTTTCATGTCTGTGTGTTTGCTACCATATCACACTTGACCCTGATACATTTGGTGCCAGATGCGCTTATGCAGAAAATATGGTTCAAAGCTATGACCCAAACAAATGGAAATAAGAAAGCCTCCCCTCCCCCAATTGTTCAAGCTTCTTGTCTTCCTTTCATCTATAAAATATTGTTAGCCATTTCACAGTACTTTGATGACTTTCAGATGCTTTCTCTAAAAACCCAGCTTCTGTTCCCTACAGACTATTTTGTTCCATCACCAGGCATTGGTCTCTAATGCCTGTCACAAATGTAGATGACCAATGTAGTATTTCGAGCAAGGTTAATGTCAACGAGCTTCGCTTCACACATAAGTGCAATTTATCATCACTTAATGACTGAACAAGTCTTAGTGTTAAATATCCCCCTTAGAAAGAACTGATTCTGAGCTTTGTAAGACTTTAATACATAATCTATTTATTTTTAATGTGATTTACATATAAAACAAGTTCTACCTTAGCATTCTTATGTATATAGGTATTCCAGAATTTCGGAGAGACTAGCGAAGCATGTAGAGGAAAGCAAAATTATTCATAGCATCATTCTGTTTTAGGGTTAGAAGTCAGCACATGTTCAACAAGCCTGTGTCCTGATGGCCTGGAGGGAATTGCCTTCACCAGATTCCTAAATAAGAATTATACGCCTTCAGGCAAAACATAATTATAATGGCCAGTTTTAGTTTTGATTCATGAAATCTAGGCTGGGATTGTTTTCTAAAGTATGTTATTAATTACGAAACCCAATAGCAACCATTCATGCAAGGATGTTTTTCAGAATTCAAATATTTGCGTCTCTGATTTGGTCATAGTGAATCACGTCTGTGTGAAACAGAACCAGACTTTGTTTCTAGGAGGCTGAACCTTCAATCCAAACACTTGGTCCCACCTCCTCTGCCCTTTCTGGGTGTGCTTCCTGTCATTTATTTTCTCCCTTTCTTGAATATGCAAACTCTCTCCCTCTCTACGCGACTCCTCATTTTTAAGTATACCTAAATCAAGTGTAATCTTTCTTCATCTCCACTTAATCTCCTGTTTTTTCCTCTTCCCTCGTTAAATTTCTTGGAAGAGTTCACTCGCTGTTTCTGTTTCCTTTTGCCCCTTTGCTGTTAGTTACCTGGTCACTTTCACCCCCAGGCGGCTGTAGCTCCACCTACAGCACTTGACGCTGTTGATTGCCCTTGTGTGCGTGTGGAAAGCTATTTTCCTTTGGCTTTCATGCCATGACACTCACTCTCCTCTATTGGGACTTCTTCCTCTGTGATATCTTTGCATATTGTCTGCCAGGAGTCTATTCTCAGAACTTGTCATTGTAAACACTTCTCTCTGGGAGTAAATTTATCCTCTCTTAGTGCTCTCACTTCTATCCAACAAGCACAATTTTTTTTTAAATTTTTTAATGTTTATTTATTTTTGAGAGAGACAGAGACAGAATGCGAGTGGGTTAGGGGCAGACAGAGAGGGAGACACAGAATCCGAAGCAAGCTCCGGGCTCCGAGCTGTCAGCACAGAACCCGATGTGGGGCTTGAACTCAAGCTGTGAGATCATGACCTGAGGCAAAGTCAGAGCTCAACCGACTCAGCCACCCTGGCGCCCCTGACAAGCACAATTAAAAAAAAAAAACTTTTTAGGGGCGCCTGGGTGGCGCAGTCGGTTAAGCGTCCGACTTCAGCCAGGTCACGATCTCGCGGTCCGTGAGTTCGAGCCCCGCGTCAGGCTCTGGGCTGATGGCTCAGAGCCTGGAGCCTGTTTCCCATTCTGTGTCTCCCTCTCTCTCTGCCCCTCCCCCGTTCATGCTCTGTCTCTCTCTGTCCCCAAAATAAATAAACGTTGAAAAAAAATTAAAAAAAAACTTTTTAAAATTTAATTTAATTAATTAATTTATTTTTTTTGTTTATTATTTTTGAGACACACACACACACACACACACACACACAGAGTGCTAGCGGGGGAGGCGCAGAGATAGTGGGAGACACAGAATCCAAAGCAGGCTCCAAGTTCTGAGCTGTCAGCCCAGAGCTGGACTTGGGGCTCAAACCCACAAACAGTGAGATCATGACTTGAGCCATGCTTAACCTACTGAGCCACCCTGGCGCCCCTAAAAAAACTAAAAAAAAAATTACGGAGTCACAAGAAATTGCAAAAGTAGACAAACTCCCCATACCCATTGCCCAGCTTCTCCAGTGGCAGCAGCTTATATAATTTTAGTGCATTAGCCTAACCAGGAAATTGAATGACACAACATGATGAATTAGACCATAGATCTTACTGGCACTTCACCACTTTTTTTCATGCACTTAGGGTTTTTTTTTTGCATGTCCTTGTGTACAATTTTATCATATTGTATCACATATATGGATTCATATGATTACCATTATAATCAAGATACAGAACTATTCCTTCATCACAAACAACTTGCTTGTGCTGCCTCTGTATAACCACACTCTCCTACTTCTTCCCTAATCTTTGGCAACTACATGTCTGCTTTCCCTTGATATAATTTTGCCATTGCACAAATTCCATATAAGTGGAACTATACGGTGTGCAACTTTTTTAGATTGGCATTTGACCCAGCATAATGTTCTTATGAGGCATCCAAGTTGCTGTGTGTGTGTGTGTGTGTGTGTGTGTGTGTGTGTGTGTGTTAGTATTTTTTTTTTTAATTGGTGAGTAGTAAGTAGTCCACTGTGTCAATGCAGCACACATTGCTTAATCATTTTACCTGTTGTAGGACATTTGGTAGATTTTAGCTCTTACAAATAAAGCTGCTATGATCGTTCATCCATGGGTTTTGTGTGAGTGTGAGTTTTGATTTTTCTAGGATAAATGCCCAGAAGTGCCTTTGCTGTGCCCCACCAGCAATGTGTGAGTGATTCAGTTTCTATACATCTTCACTAGCATTTGGTGTTATCAGTTTTCTAATTACAATTTTTATAGATGTGTTGGGGTATCCTGTATTTTAAACTATCTTTTCCCTAATGGCTAGCAATATTGAACACCTTTACATGTGTTTATTTGCCATCCGTATATTTTCTTTGATGAGCTGTTCAATGTATTTGCCCCTTTTATAATTGAATGCTTTTTTTTACTGTTGGGTTTAGGCAGTTCTTTCCATATTCTGGGCAGGAATCCTCTGATGGGTATGTGGTTTGCAAATATTTTCTCCCAGTTGGTGACTTATCTTTTCAACTTGTTGACATTGTCTTTTAAGGGTAAATGCTTTTTTTTTTTAAATTTTGGCCAGGTCCAATTTATCAATATTTCTTTTTATGGATAGAGTCATATCTAAGAGCTCTTTGCCTGGTATGAAGATTTCATCCTGTGTTCTCTCCTAAAAGTTTTATAGTCTTACTTTCTGCATTTATGTTTGTGACCAATTTTGAGTTAATTTTTATATGAGGTATAGGTTTCAGTCAAGGATAGTTTTTTTTTGTTTTAAAGCTATTGATGTTCAATAGTGCAGGCACCCTGTGTTGAAGGGACAATCCTTCATCCACTGAATTGCTTTTTTATTCTTGTCAAACATCAATTGGACACATTTGCGTGGGTGTATTCTGGGTTCTTTATTTTGCTCCATTGATCTACCTGTGTCTGTTTCTCTGCTGGTACCGCATGGTAGTAAGTCTTATGAATTTCTTTAAATGTTTATTTATTTTTGAGAGAGAGAGAAAAAGAGTCCGAGTGGGGGAGGGGCAGAAAGAGAGGGAGACATGGAATCCGAAGCAGGCTGTCAACACAGAGCCTGACGCGGGGCTTGAACTCACAAAGCATGAGATCATGACCTGAGCCGAAGTCAGGTGCTTAACTGATTCAGTCACCCAGGCGCCCCTATATAGTAAGTCTTAAAATTGAGGAGAGATTCTTTCTACTATGTTCTTTTTCCAGTAGTGTAGCTGAATTTTAATATGTACTTGAATAATACATCTTTAATCTTAACCCTTGTCTTGAGTGGAGTTGGCAGATTTAGCAAGTAAAAATACGAATACCCAGTTAAGTCTCAATTTCAGGATAACAGCAAGGAGTTTTATTTTTTTTTTAGTTTATGTATGCCCCGTATATTGCAGGGGGCATTCTTATACTAAACAGCTATTTGTTGTTGATCTGAAATTCAATTTTCGCCGTGCATCTTGCATTTTATCTAGCAATCCTACCCTTATGCCTCAGAACAAAGAAAATCTTTTTACATGTATATCATACAGATACCTTTTGTGTTTCCACCCTTAAACTTGCATCTCTTCCTGAATTTCCTATCACACTTATGGCCTTACCACCCATCTGAGAGCCTAAGCTGAAAGATAAGATTTCTCCTCAATGAACCCTTCTCTTTCCCACCATATCTCCTTAGTCAACAATGACTATGGAATGCTATGGAAGCATCTTGTAGGCATATCCTGTCCCTTCTCTATCTGTTTTTATGCATTTCTTGGTTCTCATCATTTCTCTCAAGAATGCTGCCTCATCTTCCAGAGGCCTCCTTGTCCAGGCTCCTCTGTGTTGGCCTCCTCTGTGTTCCTGTACGTATCATAGAATTTCTTACACCAGGGCCTTTAGTCTCCATGTTTTGGTGTCTCTAATTCTCTTCCCTCATTCTCACTTTCTCAACTCTTATGCCTCCTTCAAGAATTACTGTTTTGGGTCTTGCCATGAAGGCAAGTGTTTCTGGACTGGTGCTTTAGGATTAACGTCAGGGTCTAGATTATCAAGAGAGGGAGGCTGGTTTCATCATGACATGTAGTTGGGGCCTGGGAGTTCCCTGAGACTGAGGCTCTGCCCAGTAGGAATCATAGGTGAACCTGTAAGTAGGAATAGCTATGAAGGAGAGCCTGTAGGCAAGGAGCCCCACGACTGTGTAAGTCGAAATCTGGATAAGTAAGAATGGTGTCATAGCGTGGGCCAGTGTGCCTCATCATGCACGGGTCCCATCTTTACTACTAGCACTGGGTGGCAATAACAATGGCAAAGGGGCTCACAAAGTGCCATGCGTTGTGTTGTACTTGTTCTCTTTGTTGTGAGCATTTCTTTCTGTAGCACATTGCGTTTGCTTTAGCCGAACACTGTTTTGTTAACCAATGCGCATTTCTCCTGTTTCTTTACTTTTTTTTTTAATTTTTTTTTCAACGTTTATTTATTTTTGGGACAGAGAGAGACAGAGCATGAACGGGGGAGGGGCAGAGAGAGAGGGAGACACAGAATCGGAAACAGGCTCCAGGCTCTGAGCCATCAGCCCAGAGCCCGACGCGGGGCTCGAACTCACGGACCGCGAGATCGTGACCTGGCTGAAGTCGGACGCTTAGCCGACTGCGCCACCCAGGCGCCCCTCTCCTGTTTCTTTAAAGAAGCACTTCCATCCTGACCACATAGCTAGGATGTCAATATATTCACTAATCAACTTCTATAAACACATTGCCATTGGTGGGGTCTGTGACAGTAAGGGTCACATTTCATATGTTGATCCTGCTGAACACTCCTGGCTGCTTTGATTGTACTCATCAGTAGCCACTGCTGAACAGTATTTCTGTGGCCATAGGTGGCTTTGCGTGAATAGTCTGACCTTTCCAGTGTGATCATCACTCATGATTTTCTTTTGCTGTTTTGCTCATCTATTTGATTTGAAAGGAAGTATTTGTTTTTACACCTGTTTGGGGCTGGTAGGCTACTACTTCTCATCAGGCTACCACTAGGAAGACTGTCTTTCTTAAAACCACAAACTGCCTTTGGTGTATTCTTTCCCAGGCTTCTCCTTTGAAACTTCTTCCTTTGTCATATCCGGCTGACTCACATTAAGGCCACTATGTGTACACATCAAAATCCCACTACGCGTAGGTGAAAACCTCACAGCGTGCTTTGAAACTGTTTTCCCTGTCTTTCCTGCTTTCTTTCTATTTGATTGTACCAGGCTGCATATCCGGAATCCTAGCCACCTTTTGTTTCTACCTGGGGTCCAAGCATGTCTGACCGTGTTTGGAAACCGTTAAGACCGTCTTGGCAGATTCTTTTTCCTGTCCGCTGCAAAGCTTCCTTAAAAAGACAATATCCTCTCTCTGATTCTGGAGTTCCAAATTCTCTGGGCAAAACTGGTGAGTTCTTGGGTGGCATGACAGAAGTCTGTTTGAAGGGGTTGTTGAAGAGACTCCCACATGAGGACATACCCCAAGGGAAGAAGGATCTAGCCACATGGACTTCATCCACTAAGTCATCCTTTCTTTCCTGGGGCAAGTATAGACCATGATTACGGCCTTGTTCTATTATTACCTTAATCTATCTCCCGGCCAACTCCACAGCAGTGTGTTCAGGTTTTGGGGAGGGAAAGAGGTTAAAGTGAAAAAATAAAGGCTGTAAAAGTAAAGTAAAAAAGAAAAAGAGTGTCTGTTTTAAAAATGTTTATTTATTTATTTTTGAGAGAGGGAGAGAGCACGAGCAGGGGAGGGGCAGAGGGAGAGGGGGTAACAGAGAGTCCAAAGCAGCTCTCTTCTGAACTGTCAGCTCAGAGCCGGAGATCATGACCGGAGCCACGCAGCTGCCCCAGAAAAAAGAGTCTTGTTTTTTTTTTTTAATGTTTTTAATGTCTATTTATTTTGAGAGAGAGAGATAGAGAGCGAGCTCCTCTGCGGAGGAGGAGGAGCGGAGAGAGAGGGAGACAGAGAATCTGAAGCAGGCTATGCACCGCCAGCACAGAGCCCAACGTGGGGCTCAAACCCACGAACCATGACCTGAGCTGAAATCAAGAGTCAGACACTTAACTGACTGAGCCACCCAAGTGCCCCACTAATGAACTGTGAAATATCTGGAAGACAGAGCTCTTTTCTGGGTGCCCCCTAATAGGGTATATAGTATGAAAACCAAGAGATACTCTTTCTTATTTCATCTCAGCTTTTCCCATAGGTCTTGTCGTAGGTCTTGTCAGGCCAGACCCTAGAGAGGAATATGTAACCAGAGGAACTGTGGAAGAAGCAGCAGATGCTGAGACAGGGGCAGGGGGACTGTGCGGCCCACTGGAATAACGCAGAATAAAGCCAGGGATGGGGAAAATAACAATAAAGATGGGCAACTGCCTTCTAGGCCCAATGGGCTAACTGTGGCCACCAGCAAGGGACCGCTGTGCCTGGTAAGGTAGCTTGGCTGCACAGGGTTGAGAGATTGTTCTTGAGCACGTGTGAAGTCCCTCTGTGGAAGTCCCAGGCATACCTGAAGAAAAGGGTCCTAAGCCACAATAACATGGGTGTCTTGTTAGGCTAATACTTATATTTAATTAAGTTTAGTCTGGTCGTTAGGGATATTTACACATGTTCTAAGTTATATTTGAAAAAATATTAGTATGATAACCACAGAAAAATAATACTTTTGGCAGGAATTACATTATTTTTTCGCCTTGGGGCAATATGTGGTAAATGTTTCAGATAATATAATACAAAGCACAAGGTTGAGTCTAATCAAATTTGGCCACTTAAGCAATTATTCCTGTGTACATTCTTGTCTTGATCTTCAAATGCTTTCATCCCATTTACATAAAAAGGAATCAGCAAAGTTCGCCAGCCACAGATTCGAACAGACTATTCTTTGCACACACAATAGGAAGAAAGCAGTGATCGGGTCAAGTGTCTGCCTTCATAGAGGAGAAAGGAGGCTTGGCTCAGTGAACGGGTCTGATGTGAGTACGTCAAGAGCACATTTGATTTTCATCTATTTCTGCCTTCAACAACATCCTCCATCCTGATAAGCGAGTAAGTCCTGTGAATGACTTTGAAAAGTCAACCCATTCACCTGAAGGCAGAGGAAAATAGGTTTCCATTCTTTTTTAAGTATTTCCTTATCTAGCTTATATCTTCACATTCATTCTTTAAGTTGGCTTAGAACGACAAGAATAGAAAGAGAGAGCATTCCTTTGGAGCGAAAATTTATAGGTTAGATATGCTGGTTGCTCCGTTTTCAGTGAGAAATTCCAGAGGGAATACAATCTCTTAACCTAAGGGATAAAGACTGTTTGCAGTCATATTCATCACTCACACACATGTATCAGCTTAACTTTTCTATATTAATTATCTAAAGGCAAAAATGTTCTGAAAGAATGTGTTTGCTTCCTGCTGGATATTAAAACATTATATACTACAATAGTTTAAACAGTAGAATGCTGGCCTATGACTAGACAAAGAGTTCTGTGGACCAGAATAGAAAACATAGCATTAGAGCCAAGTAATAGAAGAATCAAATGAAAAAAATTTTTTTTCATGTTTATTTATTTGTGAGACAGAGAGAGAGAGAGAGAGAGAGGCAGAGAGAGAGATGGATAGAGAATCTGAAATAGGCTCTGTGCCAGCAGCAGTGAGCCCAATGCATGGCTGAAGCTCACAAACCATGAGGTCTTGAGCTGAGCCGAAGTCAGACGCTTAACTGACTGAGCCATCCAGACACCCCAAGAATTAAATAAAATTTTAAATTCATGGGGAAAAATGTGAATGTTGTTAGCACAACAAGGTAGCTCTCTTAAAACAAATAAAACTACTCTTTAAGCTAGAATAAATTCTAGTAGATCAAAGGTTCAAAACAAAAACAAACCCACAGAAGTAATAGAAGAAAATATGAGGTGTTTTTTAAATGTAATTCTCAATTTGGTAAAAATTCTGAAACCGTAAAATAAAAGATTGATGTGGGGCACCTGGGTGTCTCCGGTGGGTTAAGCTTCTGATTATTGATTTCGGCTCAGGTCATGATCTCATGGTTTGAGAGGTCAAGCTCCACCATGGGCTCTGCACTGACAGTGTGGAGCCCGCTTGGTATTCTCTCTCTCCCTCTTTCTCTCTGCCCCTCCCCTGCTTGTGCTTGTGTGCACACTCTCTGTCTCAAAGTGAATAAAATAAACATTTAAAAGAAAGATTGAAGTAAATGCAAAAAAATTCCGAGTGAATACCCTCCATCACATACAAAAAAACATGGAAAAAATGGGGGAAATATTTTCAATTCTTATTGCAGACACTCGGAGAGTTTTGTTAATACTTATCAAAATCTAAAAGAAAAAAACACCAGTAACTTGACAAAAACAGACCAAGATTGTAATCAGGTATGGAAATATAAACGTATCTAAAGCATGCAAATGTAGAAAACTGCCCTCAAAATAAGAGAAATGAAAATGAAAACTACAATTTTTTTTTTAGTGTAGTTGGCACACAATATTACATTAGTTTTGGACACACAACATAGTGATTCAACAACTCTATACATTATGCTCTGCTCACCAGAAGTCTGGCTACCATCTGTCACCCTCCAATGCAATTATTCCCTATGCTGTGTCTTTTCTTCCCGTGACTTATTCATTTCATAATTGAAAGCCAGTACCTCCCACTTCCCTTTATCCATTTTGTCTAACCCCTCTATCCTTCTCCCCTCAGCAACCGTCAGTTTGTTCTCTGTGTTTGTAGGTCTGATTCTGCTTTTTGTTCATTTGTTTATTCATTTGTCTTTTTAGATTGCACATATAAGTGAATCGTGGTATTTGTCTTCCTCAGTTTGACTTACTTTACGTAGCATAATATTCTCTAGGTCCATTTGTGTTGTTGCCAATGACAAAACTCTCATTATTTTTTATGACTGCATGATATTCTGCCATATATATAAATATATATGTGTTTGTGTATACACACACACACACACACACATCTTCTTTATCCATTCATCTATCAGTAGACACTTGGGCTGCTTCCATATCTTGGCTATTGTAAATATTGTTGCAATAAACCTAAGAGTGCATATAGCTTTTTGAATTAGTGTTTTTCTTTTCTTTGGATAGATATCAAGTCATGGAGTTATTAGATCATAGAGTGATTCTATTTTTAATATTTTGAGGAAACTCCATACTGTTTTCCACAGTGGCTGGACCAATTTACATTCCTATGAACAGTGTACAAGTGTTCCCTTTTCTCCACATCTTTGAATAAAATTACAATTTTTTTTACATAGTAGGTTTGCAAAGAACTGGTCAGCAAATGAAATGGGCTGTTATACATATATATGATCAGCAACTTGATAGTACCTATTAAAATATAAGATGCATATATTCTTTTAATAAGCAATGTCACTTCTATATAGAAATATGGTTGGGGTGCCTGGGTGGCTCAGTCGGTAAGCATCCGACTTTAGCTCAGGTCATGATCTCGCAGTTCATGAGTTCAAGCCCCACATTGGGCTCTGTGCTGAAAGCTCAGAGCCTGGAGCCTGCTTCAGATTCTGTGTCTCCCTCTGTCTCTGCTCCTCCCCTGCTCACACTCTGTCTCTCGCTCAAAAATAAATAAACATTAAAAAATTTTTTAAAAAAGAAATGTGGTTATAATCACAAAAGCAAGAGATGACCTATGTAAAGTGCCAGTCATTGTAGCAATATTGATGATAGCAAAAGGTTGAAAACAACTTGAAAGCATTTAACATGAAACCGGTTAAAATGGTTATTTTCTTTTTCTTTTTAAACATTTATTTATTTGTTTTGAGAGAGGGAGAGAGAGTGAGAGTGAGCACAAGCAGGGGAGGGGCAGAAAGAGGGGGAAAGAGAGAATCCCAAATAGGCTCCACACTGTCAGCACAGAGCCTGACATGAGGCTGGATCCCATGAACCATGAGATCATGACCTGAACTGAAATCAGGAGTCAGACGCTTAATCAGTTGAGCCACTATACCCCTAAAATGGCTATTTTCATATTGTGGAATATTATGAAGCAAATGAAAAAGTGATTCAAGTGTAATATATCTCTAAGATGCATTATTAGAAGGCAAAATATGATTCAGAACAGTGTGCATGGTCTATTGTCATATGTATCTATATCTATAGGTAGATAGCTATAGATATCTATCTATAGATATCAATCTATATCTATATCTATCTATCAATATATATATCAATATATATCTATATATATCTATATCGATATATGTACATAGATAGATATCTATATATATGTATATAGATGTGTATATATATATATACACATAGATATATGTACATATATGTATATAGATGTGTATATATATATATACACATAGATATATGTACATATATATATACATATATGTATATATATATATGTATGTATATACTTAGTATATATATCTATGTATATATATACTTAGATACCCTAATGGGGGTGACTGAGTGGTTCAGTCGGTTAAGTGTCTGACTTAAGGTTGGGTCATGATCTCGTGGGTATGCGAGCCCCGAGTTGGGTTCTGTGCTGACAGCTCAGATCCTGGAGCCTGCCTCAGATTCTGTGTCTCCCTCTCTCTCTGCCCCTCCCCCACTGACACTCTGTCTTTCTCTCTCTCAGAAATAAGATAAACTTTAGAAAAAATCAAAACAAAATCACACTAACGATGGCTTAAGATCTTTGCCATTTAAGCATCCAGCCTACCTAGTATCTCCCTCCAACAACAATAGCATTTTCCTTGGCACTAGGGAGCATTGGCCAGTGTCCCTTTCTTCCATTAGAATTTTCTGAAGGAGCATCTGCTCAAGATGTAAGTGTAAATATTTTCATTTTGCTTGTTTTTCTTTTGCTTCTTTTTGTTTTTGCCCAGATGGGACATAATGCTAAGGGATATACTCTCAAATTTTATAAGAATTAATTAAAATTTAAGGTTAAAAGTTTAATTTTTTATGTCTTGCAAGCAATTAGAGGAGAGTTTCTCAATCTTGTTATTTAGGGCTTTGTTGTGAAGGCCGTCCTGGTGCTGTGTAGGAGGTTTATCATAATTCCTACCCACTACCCACTAGATTCTACCTTCTAGCCACTAGTAGAAACTTACCACCTCCGGTTGTGACAAGCGATAGAACACTTCTCCCCGAATTGGGACAACCGAAACGGTCTCCAGATGTTGGCGCATGTCCTTGGGGGCAAAATCCCTGCCCTGCACCTCTCCTTCTTCCCCCAGGAAAGAACTACTGTGAATTAGAGTCAATAATCATTTATTTTATTTTATTTTTAATTTTTTAGTGTTTATTTATTTTTGAGAGAGAGAGCGCACGAGCATGAGCAGGGGAGAGGCCAAGAGAGAAGGAGACACAGAATCTGAAGCGGGCTCCAGGATCTAAGCTGTCAGCACAGAGCTCAATGTGGGGCTTGAACCTGCTGGTCGCCAGATCATGCCCTGAAGTCGGATGCTTAACGGACCGAGCCACCTAGGTGCCTAATAATCGTTTATTGAGTACTGAGACAATGGATGTCAAGTCTCGCTTTTTTGCTTTTTTTCCTCTGCACACAGTACGTCTTAATGCCTGAAGAAACAATGTAGTGGCTTCGCTCCGGTTGCAATTTTATTCTTTAATAGAAGTAGCCACTCTTTGAGATATTTGGTCCTCAAATGAATAGCTATTTGATCTTTTAAACACAAAGTAGTATAATTTTCTAAGGGCAAATTGTTGAAAATAATTATTTCACTTGACAGCATATATCAAAGGAGTGTGCCAAACTTTAGGAAGAATAAAACCACTTGTCTTTTTGGAGAATTGAAAATATGGCTCTTGTAAGGTGAAGCATAAAACATTTTTCTAAACATCATGAAAATAATTTATTTTCAAGTCTTTATGAAAGTACACAACATGCCCTCTTATTTTACTTTGGAAACATGTACCTTCTGAGACACTGAGAGGGTTGTTCCTTGGACCCTATATTAAGTCTCAGAATGTATATATTTCAGATCCCCAGGTTTAGTTATTGATTTGGAATGGTGCATTTCTTTGGTAAGTTTGGAAGAAATGTAATCAGTATTTCTTTGTTTATGGTTTATTGATATAACTGTGTAAAAGGATGTAGTGTAATAGTATTTTATATTTCTAAAGCGCTATGTGGTTTTCTAAATTACTTCATGTATATCATTTGAACTTAGGGAGTAGGTGGAACATGGCAGTTTGCTCAGTAACTATTAATTACCAGGTTACCTTATTTAAACCATCAAGGAAAATACCCCAAATTTCTCCACTCTAATGAGAATAAACCCTCAGTTATAATCTTATTTATATCTTTATATTTCTGTCAGTAGTTGTTATTTTATTTTATTTTTTTTATTAAAAACATTTTTAAAGTTTATTTATTTTTGAGAGACAGCACAAGCAGGGGAGGGGCAGAGAGAGAGGGAGAGACATAACCCCAAGCAGGCTCCGCTCTGTCATTGCAGAGCCCAATGTGGGGCTCAAACCCAGGAACCATGGGATTATGACCTGAGCCGAGATCAAGAGTCAGATGCTTAACCCACTCTGCCACCCAGGTGCCCCCAGTAGTTGTTATTTTCAATTCATGACATGTTCAGCCCTAATTTCAGCACACACTTTGACAATTCCCTCTTAATTTCATTGAAAATGCTTACAGAGGCACCTGGGTGGCTCAGTCGGTTAAGCACCCAACTTCAGCTCAGGTCATGATCTCGCAGTTCATGAGTTCCAGCCCCGTGTTGGGCTCTGTGCTGACAACTCAGAGCCTGGAGCTTGCTTTGGATTCTGTGTCTCCCTTTCTCTCTGCCCCTCCTCCCCCACATGTTCTCCCTCCCTCTCTCTCTCTCTCTCTCTCTCTCTTAAACATAAATAAACATAAAAAAATTAATAAAAAAAGAAATGCTGACAGTCAATTGCTGACCTTCCCTCCCCATAGACATAACCTGAAGAGAGGATGATGCACTGTCTTACGTATTGAGTGTAACTTGATTAATGGTAAGCTAATAAGAGGAAACAGGAAACCATTCACTCATCTGCCCCAAAGGATTTGTATCCTTTAAACTAACTTAATTCTGATTTCGTTTGGTTTAATGAAAGTCCAAGAATATAGGATCATACAATCTGCTTTAGTTTTGACAGTCTTTGTATTTGTGTTTTAGCCTCTTCAAAAAATATATATATAACTGAAAGGATAGTTTACAAACAATGTGAAATAGATCCAAGCCTGGTTTTTCAGGAAGAGCATATTGACACCAATTGTTATGAGCTAAGTGAAATGGGAGTATCTTAGTTCACTTTGATTCGTACAGAACAGGGCTTGCATAATCTGAGTTCGGTGCTTTATTGGGACTTCTGTAATTCCAGACAACCAAAGGAAGATTCTTAAATATATATGAAGTGAAGTAACAAGAGGAAATAGCACAGTGAGCAGAGATAGGGCTGAATGTTCTTGGATTTTGGATAACGGGTCTACTGGGGATATTATTTTCCACTGATTACTTTTATTTCTATTAGAGGACTTTTTGAAAGATGTTATTTTTTGTCATAAGTAAGAATCTGTTTTTTTAATGTGATAAACAAACAATAAAATCCAACCTGGTATCTAAAAGCCGTTCATTATGTCATCTAGAGGTTTCTAAGGATTGAATTTGAATTGATAGTCATCTAGAGGAAATATTTCATCCCCAAATGAAACTTGCCCCTTCAAGCTATAGCATACGTGCTTTTCAAAATAAATGCCAACTAGTTCCAGTCTTTAGAGATACCTTTTAGGTGAGAATTGTCGTTTCAAATAGAACACTGGTTTTACATTTCAAATTAAAAATATACTGCACCACCAAAGGTGCTGATTTGTTTCATCTATTGTAAACTGGAAGTCTTTATTAAAAAAGAAGGCTTCTTTGATAACATGCTTCATTAAACTGCATTTTCAAATATGTGGTTAATTCTCATGACTGTTAGGTAAATGGTATCATGTTTGTTTTTGTTTTTGTCTTTGTTTTTCATACTTGAACCATCACAAAATGCCTTCCGAAGTAATTGGCAGTTCAGCATCTGTATAAGCAAATAGACTTGCCTGTATGTTCTTAGCAATACCCAGAGGCAGCCTCATCCATTAGAGTTAGTTTTATTGAAGGGAGACGTATTGGCTAAGACATCAGCCTGTTTCTAACTCTTTTGAAAAGACATTACAGAATCTTTATCATCCACCTTGACCATCTCTAGAGAGCAGACCCTTGGTTTTCCAAACACCATCTGCAAGACTGGACTTGTTAAATTTCCATGAGATTAGATGTCCTTTTTCATCAGAGTTACCAGCGTTTTTTTTCCAGCTTTGTTAATGAAGGAGAGTCTCCTTGCATTGAATATGCTCATTACATACAAATTAGAGTTAAAACAGTGGCTTCCCAACCCCAGGAATGTAAGTGCTAATGAACAGAAAAGGGTCACCCATGAAAAATAACTCAGGCGAGCTCCTTCCCCGCACCACTGTTTGCAGCCCTTGGGAAAAGGTTCTAATATTAATGCCTCTTGTCAGAAAACCCTTACAACCTCTATTAAATCATCTTCTCTATCGAAGGTGCTGTAGTTATAAATAGGCTCACAATGAATTCGGAATTCTCTACATGTAAATCATGCCACATACCATTATCTGATATCCTTGAATTAGGTATGCGTGGCCTTGGGGGCAGTAAAGGATAGGTCGATGCAGCCAGCTGTCTCATTTCGTAATAACTGCTTCACGTTAAAGACTAACAGCCAGACAATAAATAACATTTTCAAATCTGCATCTAGACTTTGAGTGGGAGAGAAATGAATAATGATTTCCTTGTGTTAGATTGGACTTAAGCGAAAGGTCAAACCTTTCAGCAAAAGGAACAACAGTTGTACAATCCAGTTAATCATAGACAAAAGTGTGTGTGTGTAAACCTGTAAGCAGAATAATTAACAGGGCGACTCGCTTTTAGTGTATTCCATTGTGCCATTTATTCTTGCAAACTCCATTTTCTTTCATGTCTATCTTTCATTCTGACTCTCTTTAAAGGAAGGTGAGAGGTTAACAGATTAAATCCAATTTAGAACAAGAAGCTGGGAGTAATTGATATTATATTTGAGCATTGTATTTAAATAAATCAAGTGCATCTTTTCAATGCAGACAAGTTCTTTGTGTAGGGATTGCACTGAGTTAGAATGATATATTTTTTATAAGTAGTGTAAAATATCTTCATCCATTTGCCTAACTTCTATGAGAGCATAAATATTTCTGAAATTGACTGAGTTTCCTAGAAAAGTGATATACAAAAAGAAGCAATGTTCTTAAATTAAAAAAAAAAAAACAGGATAAATTAGTTCTATGAAAAACCTGCTGTGAGATTTTAATTTTCTTTCCTCATATAGCTCTGGAAAGATCACCTACATCAAAAGATTGAAGTCATATTAATGTTTCTTTTATGAGAGGAAAGACCTGATTGTAGTTTATTTGGAAATAATTTTTATTTTATTATTTTATTTGTGTGATTATGTTGTGTGTCTGTGTGTGTCTGTGTGTCTGTGTATCCAAATTGTGCTTTAATTAGCTAAGGTACAGGATCCCAGCTACTAGAATGTATTCTGTTTAAAGGCAGATAAATAACTTCAGACTCTTAACTGTTTACTTCCCCCAACCTCCTCTATCTCTATGTTTCCGTGTGAACAATACAGTAAAATCACTGGCTCCTCCCCTCACCCCTTTTGGGAGGGAGTTTTTCAGTAGTGATACAAATATTGTTGTTTTTGCTAGCAAGTAATTCACCAGTGGCTCATTTCCATCAGCTTTTATTTCCCAGCAATTGTAAAATAAACCACTCGTAGCACATGCTGTTAATGTCTGGTCCCCGGGGTGTAACTGATGTTCATGGTATGGGTCATGTGCTAGCTAAAGTGTGCATTAAAAAAGGAGAAATTAATAGTACTACCAGTGATTCGCGCTAAATGGTATTCAATGGGCAATGTCATCCCTTTAATAGTATCATAGCCTATTATTGTGTCGGTTTCTTTTAGAGTCTGATTTTAATGCAAAATAAGCAAAAAAAAAATCAGCATACTGTTATAATGAATTCTTCAGAGGCACAACCGAAGTTTCATTTATACATTACATTCTTTTCATTTCATTTTTGACCTTCATTTTATATTTGATGAGGCCGTAAAACTAGTGGCACAATCACTACGTTCTGCTTCTGCAGAACTTGATATAAATAATGCTACTCTGTGTGCGTGGCTATTTGTGTATTCCCACTATGCATTTTAAACGTAAAGACTACAAGCATTTTTTTCTTAATTATATATTTCTCAGGGATGGATATAAAAATCACATGACTGGTTTCAAAGATGGGATGTATGTAACATGTTATGTTCTAATTTCAATTGAATATTATTTGATTGTATTCTGTTTGCCAGTAATGAACAAGTCGTTGAAAATACGACTCCTTTGAAAAGATTCTTAACACTCCCTAGATACTGTCACTTTTATGCTGATAACATTCCCTCAAGATTGATGGGTGGCACACAATTCATCTTCCAGATAAAGATATTATCATGCTGAAGAGGTTATTTGAGCACACAAAAGCATGTTTTAACTGCTTGTCACTATCAAGTTCTGGCCTAGCTGCTTTCCTGCTCATATGGAACCGATGTTGTTCGAGCATCCCACTGCCAAAGAGTGCAATCCTGGGCTGCACCTGTGTGATTTACATGTGCACCTTCACCTCTTCCTAATTTAGACCCCTGTCTCTATTCAGGGATGCACAACACTTCTCTGCTAAGACTCTTGACTGCAGCACATGATATTAAATTCAGTCAATTCTTCTTCTTCTTCTTTTTTTTTTTACTTTTTAGTAGTTGTATACATTCGCTGTGAATCCTGAATTAGCCAAAACTGAATTATCGCTTCTAAGAGATACATAGGATTAGGTTCCTGCAAGCCTTGGTCACAATATTTTCACCAACTGATCAATACATGTGTGTTTCTGTTTAAGGAAAAACAGAAACACACGTGTGTTATTTAATATATACTGATATTATAATATACATATATAATATGTATTTATAAAACATACAAATATATTATTTTATATATATTTAGTTTTTTTTAATGTTTATTTATTTTGGAGAGGGAGAGGGAGAGCGTGAGCAGGGAGGGGCAGAGAAGGGGGTGGGGGACACAAAATCTGAAGCAGGCTCCAGACTCTGAGCTGTCAGCACAGAGCTGGACGCGGGCCTCGAACCCATGAACTGCAAGATCATGACCTGAGCTGAAGTTGGAAGCTCAACCGACTGAGCCACCCAGGTGCCTCTCTCTCTCTCTCTATATATATATATATTGACACATTAACATTGAACTCGTGGCCAAGAACACTATAACTCATGCCCAAACAAAGCTGCTCTAACACGGTGTTTTCCTCTGCAAGGCACATCACAGCCTTCGTGTGCTTAGGGGCATTAGACAGCACTTCAGCACCATGTTCAGGAGCCATTTTAAACAGTGGACTCAGCAAAAAGCACAAATGAGAAAATGTGGCACTAAATAGATGGTGAAAGGGACATCTGTTGATGGGAGCTGAAATAAGAATGCTATTGCCTTGTTCAACCTCAGCCGGGAATGGGTGCTTCATGTTACGGAGGGTTTTCATTACCCTACGTGTGTTCACCAGGGACTGCGAATATTCCGCTATTGCTGGCTTTGGGGTTAGAAATATATTTTAGCAAGCAGGTGACTGGCAAATATGGAATCTCTGAATAACAAAGACCAACCGTATTCAGTGATATGAAAAATAGCATAATCAAAGCAATGGGAACTGTTTAAAGTTATATTTCTGCATTCCTATTTTTTTTACGTATAACATTGTATTAATTTTAAACATACATCATCATTTAATATATGTCTATGTTGTGAAGTGATCACCAGAAGTTTAGTTAATATCTATCCCCTTGCATAAGCTTTTTTTTTTCTTAGGATGAAAACTTGTAAGACCTACTCTTAGTAACTTTCAAATATACAACACACTTATTGTTAACTCTACTCACCATGCTGTACATTACACCCCCAGGACTTATTTATCTTATACCTTGAAGTTTGTACTTTTTGACCACCTTCAGCTATATCCATTCCTATTCCTTTAATTTTTAAAAATTAAAAAAAAAATTTTTTTTGAGAGAGACAGAGAGAGAGAGCAAGTGAGGGAGGGCAGAAGGAGAGGGAGAGAGAATCTTAAGTAGGTTTCACAGCCAGGGTGGAGCCACATGTGGGGCTCGATCTCACGACTGTGAGATCATGACCTGAGCCAACATCAAGAGTCAGATGCTTAACCGACTGAGCCACCCAGGTGCTCCTATCCATTCCTATTTTTGAAAAATCTACTAACTGTTTCATTCCTTACTGAATCATCTTTCTTCCCCTTTCTAAGTTTCCTACTTCATCCTATCTTCCTACACTTCGTCTTTCTCTCCTACCACCTCCCTATTTTCTTGTTTTGTTTTTTCTAAACTTTCATGGAACAAATTGAAATTCTTCATCAGTTCTTTCTGGGTCTTTCTGGCTATCACCTCT
The DNA here is from genome assembly GCF_018350175.1 of Felis catus. Lineage (NCBI taxonomy): Eukaryota > Metazoa > Chordata > Mammalia > Carnivora > Felidae > Felis > Felis catus. The sequence continues at coordinate 103,665,128 of NC_058368.1, read as the reverse complement.
ATTGGATTCCTGGCCTTTACATTGGATCCCGATATGCAGAAAAGAGTAACTCCTGCCATTCTTCATTGCTGAGACATTATTGCCGTAAAATGCTGTTGTGGGTTTTGCCAGTGTCTTCCACTTCCTTTCAGTTGCCTACACTTGTGCTTCCTTGAAACATGAGCCTCTAGCTTTCAGTCCAGACAGCTAGAATATTCCGCCCACACTCTCCTTGGTATTTCAGAAACGCTGAGGAAAATAAGTTAATCGAACTTCACTTTGAAGAGTCAAATCAGACTCTTGATGCCAGTGGCAGAAACAAGAACTTTGAAAGAGAAGGCTCTTCCTTTTGATACATTAGAGACTAGTTCGGGGACGCTTCCCTATTTTGAGGTCTATAGCAGCCTTATTAATATTAAGTCCCAAACTGAACACAACCGAAGTTATATTTTTTTTACTGGACTCCTGTACAGTAAAGAAAATGAACACATTATATGCAAAAATGTGGATGAAACTCATAATCGTTGCATGGAAGAATTCAGACATGGTAGCATACATACTGATGATTTCCTTTGTATAAATTTTTAAAAAGGGAAAACTATGATTTTAAAAGTCAGAATAGTCAACATTGGGCAGGAGGGTAGTAGGTGTGACGGGGACAGGAAGTTTCTAGGTGCTGTTTGTATTCTATTTTTCATGTGGGTGAAGGTTAAATAGATGTGTCCACTATGGGAAAACACATTAAACTACATACATTTATAAGGTGAATCCTCATCTGAATATGTATTCAATAAAATAGTTCTAAATCTGCCATGAATGGTATGAGCCTATGTATAGAAAATGTATTCCATGATGCATGATTAGATGAAAGAAATACATTTAGGTTTATAACTGCTGATTTGTCAGGACATACAAATTACATCATTAGGTGAAGGCAGCAGGTTGCAAGGTGTGGACACGTTAATGGAGTGAGATTAGAGGTTTGGAGCCTGTGCAGGAAGAAGATGATTAGCATTACTTTTTTACCTTTTTTATTATATTATTGGACTTGCTATAACAAGCAAATATTAATTTGATAATTTCAAAAACTGAAAGAGAATGGAAATGTTTTATAAAGAAAAAAATGAGTTGAGATCTGACTTAAATAAAATGCATGTAAGAAATGTATAGGTCCCCACAGTGAAAAATTCCCACCTGCCCAAGAATAGGGGAAAATCTTCAGACCTTTGGAGATTTTAGAGGAATGGAGAAGCATGACAACATGCAAAATATAGTTCAGTTTTCTTGGTGGTATCACAGTGTACCCAAATGTCCCTAGTTCTTACCAGCCTTCTGTAAAACTGAAGCCACAGTGGCATGAGTAACTCTTATTCTTGTTGTTTATTGTTTTTTTTTAATGTTTGTGTATTTATTTTTGAGAGGGAGACGGCGTGCAAGCAGAGGAGGGGCAGAGAGAGAGGGAGTCCCTAGCAGGCTCCCCGCTGCCCGCTCACAAACTGTGAGATCATGACCTGAGCCGAGATCAGGAGTCTGATGCTCAACTGACTGAGCCATCCCAGTGCCCCTCTCGGTGCTTATCGTTAATGCAAACTTCACGTTCCTTGAGAATACCCTGAAGTATTTCTGTGGACTCACAGTTGCTTCATAGGAACTCACCAACCCAGGGGCTGGCCAGTCACCAGTCAGTTCTCACAAATACTCTTACGACAAAAACTCCTTCAGCCTTGCCCCTGCCTTCTCTCCATGAACTCTCTCCAGCCCTGCCAACTGCAACACGGACAGAAGCCTCCCGTGTCCACCTTCTTTGCGCGTCCTCTTCATTGTCCCCATGTTGGGTCTCCCGCCTCAAGAACAGAACAAAATAAGTGTAAAAGAATTGTTTCAAAAGCCTCCATAGATGGCAATACATGTAAATAAATACCCCCGAGGATCACCGACTGCAGCTTATATAATCAGGTGGAGTCTGCCTACAGGTGTGGGCTCAGGCTGGCCACACCTGTACGGAGATGGGACCGAGGGGCTCTCTGAGGGACCCCAAAAGCTACTGGATGAAGTTGCTTGCTCCTCACCTTTATACTTAGCCTATAAGCTACCAGAGCTATTTGTAGATTTCTTTTTTGACCTTCTATCTTTCTAGTAACCATGCTTGCAGACCACAGGAAGCATCTGTTTTAGTTTTCCTATCTGTAATAGCCCTACCTCACGAAGTCTGTATCTTCCGGGTCATCTCTCATCAGTCCTTTAGAAACTGTGTTCTCAGCCTAATCTCTAGGCGATGCTGCTTCCTAATGTTTCTCATGCCCAGGCTCTCACACTTTTTATTTGTTGTTCATTTATAATTAATTTGTTTTGGAAGTAGAGCTGCTCAAGTGTTCCCTTAGTTCTTATGCTCCTGCTGGGTGCTTTTGAGGGGACTAGATTCATCAAAGCACAGAGCCAAATAAAAGCGTCTTTTTGGCCCCCCTCTGTCACGGCATCCACTTAAAATGAGCTTATTGGGAGTTAGGAATGGGAGATGTCCCAAATGCCTCCTGTTGCCTGTATACCTGTTCCCTTTGGGAACCTGAGGAGGGGACTGACCCAGAGCTTTGCAATTGCGCATTGACACAAACATGCCCCCTCTGAACTGTGAGCTCTCTGAAGGCGGGTTTGGATCTTCTCCATCCCACATCCTCCATCCCACCAACCCCAAGCTAAGTTTGAAATGATGGGCACAGGAGATACAGGATTAACTCATCAAGTACTACAGTGTCTTAAATACTGTCCTGCATTTTGCAGAAGTAAAGATGAATTAAACAGATCTGTAGAACTGATTGGCATAAACCTTACTGTTAAATCAATCAATGTCTGAGTGTGCTTCTATGTAGTTTCTAGTTTGGCATATAGGCCTTGAATTATTCACATAGTTCATGCTGCAACTTGATTTATTTCATTCTGCATATGTTTTCCAGAGAAAGACAAATGAAGTTGAGATCAGTGTGCAGTTAAGAATGGCCCTGCTTCCACATCTGATATCGTTCAAGCCCATTCTCTGTATCATTTGTTTTTACTAAAATTATCTGTAAGAGCATCTCTCTAAAATCTTGCCGTTCCAACTGTTTTTTTAATGTTTATTTATTTTTGAGAGAGAGAAGGAGAGAGAGAGAGAAGAGGGGCAGAAAGAAGGGAGAGAGAGAGAGAATCCCAAGCAGGTTTCACAGTGTCAGCCAAGAGCCCAACACGGGGCTTGAACCCACAAACCATGATACCATGACCTGAGCCGAAGTCGGATGCTTAACTGAGTCACCCGGGCTCCCCTGCTGTCCCAACTGTTTAGGTGAAAGTGAAGGGCAGAAAACAGCTTGAACTTCCCAGAATGTTCTATTAATGGATTACAAAGCTTTGTTACCTCTTAGAAGAATTTATCTTATCTCTTAACATACAAAAATAGTAATCACTAAGTATACATATGTAAGAAAGTGATATCACTTGGGGGGATGTTAAATTTTCATACACCTTTTATCCTCTAAGAAGGAAGAGACATCTATTCCCAACTATGTCAGTTCCTAAAACATAAGGGGGAAAACCCCACAATAAATTGCAAGCCTAAGAATCTATTATTAAGGCAGATTAACGCTGCATCCCACAATGTTGTCAAAAAACCCAGATGTGTCATGTTTGAGTTGCATTTTCATTACGTGCACATACTTGGCTTTGAGCAGAATTATATGAGTTGGATTAATTTTTTATATGGCCCTCCAGCAGCTCTATGTGGAACCATATGGGAGACATTTGGTTCTCATCAACTCCCTTTTACCCTTCCTTACACTCCATTGCTTTAAACTGAACTTTCATTCTCTTTAACTATCTGCAGGTTTTATTCTGTTCAGAGAGAAGAGCCACTAAAATATTATGACCTCTAAGTGACGGGCTGTGAGACAGGGTCTCTCTCCAAAGCCAGCCCACAGCTGTGCATTGATCGCACGTGTCGGTGGCCTGGTGTAGGCTGTGGAGCGGGTCTGTTCTCTTTCATCTCACTGGGCGGATACTTAGAACATGGTTTGCTTCTCTCTTGTGGTCTGTAAGGAAGTGGAAGGATTCAGTTTTCAGCCCTGATATTATGGTGGTTTTTGCTAGGCTTGAAATTCACTTTTCAAAGAGGGTAGATATTTTATAAGGGGAATGGTTGTTAGGAGATTTTCTGAGATTCAACTTCAGTGATACCAAGGCTTCCCTGTAAAGATTTCAGACACATCAGCATGATTATTTGCTAACCACTCTGCAGGGGAGGGCAGTGGTAAATATCAATGAGTGTCTATAATAAAGGAGCCCAAGACTGGGATGTAGTAGAATGCCAGCCAGCGTTTGAATTTAGGTTTGCTTATGACTCAGAATTTCTCTCCTCATAGTCTGGCCCATCCGGTTTCCTTCCTTGATGGGCAGAGAAGACGCTGAGAGAAAAAGTACAAAAGTACAAAAGTACAAAAGTACTGTCTGTGTGTTGTAAATATGTGCTCTGGGGTGGAAACCTGAGACCAGAGCATCGCTTATAATCATGAGGTCAATTAACATTTGACACAAGAATTTGAAACAACCTGACGCTGGAGGCATAGAAACAGAGGCTGTGTCAGGTGAGTGGAATTTTAATTCCAATAAACATTCAGGTGTTTGAAAAATGATATTATGAGCAAATGCATACTTAACAGATAGCTGCCGTTTAAAATGACTCACGTAACATAGGTACATTCCATCAAAAGATAGATTCCCTCGTAACGAACCAGAAGTACTTACTATATGAGGTTAACTGTTGGTGTTTTGACTTCACGTCTCTGCTCAGCCTACTAAGTGGCAGATACTTCCTTACAATACACTTAATCCCTCAGTGGAATGGGAGGGCAGGCTAGAAAGTTCTTTTCAGTTTTTTTGATAAGCCCATACCTTGCTCAGGTTTCACATTTATTCATCATGGCGCCTCGTCCCTTCCCTTCCTACTCAAATGCCAGAGGTTAAAATTTCTTATGGAAATTCTATTTAACAGAAAGCTTTATTTTGCATAATTGCAATCTGGCTCAACCTCAAATCATCCGACATGTATTATAACATTTAAAGGTCTCAGAAATACCTTTGAGATGTTTTGCCTCTTTTTTCTTTTTTTAACAAATGGAACAATTTTCATAAGTTAAATACCCAAGTTCTCTCTCTTTCTTGGTCACAGCAGCACTGGGCGACTCTCTCCGATTAGCTAGGTTTTCATTTATCATTTCTCTTAAGCCCTGGTCTGACCTGAGCCTCTTTCAAACTTATTGCCATCTGTGTATCACTTCACTCAGAATTCTTGGGCTGAAGCCTGCATATATTTCACAATCTGCGATGTAGTAATTTATTATTAGTAATTCTACTTCTTGTCTCGATCCATTAAACAGCATGATGTCTGGTCACGCAATTCGGTTAAATGAAAGTTTGAACATTTATATAGTTAGAGTTTATAGCAAAGCTAATGTAACTGACATGTTTTGAGTTATGGTTCTGGATAATTATGCATTTTTTGTAATATAATTGCTAACTGACCAGAGTAATCGTAGAGTCTGGAAATATGAAAATATCAATTTCAACCGAAAATATTAAAGAGCCTGGCTGTTATTTTTCTCATATCTGGGTACTCAGGATAAGTAATCTGATTAAATATAAATAATGTGAAGTTGTTTGAATTTAAGAATTATCTTGAAAATTGGTGCCTCACTAAGCTAGGTCTGACGCAAATAATTAAGGCATGTTAGGGAATGTGACTCCTTTATTAAAACATTTTTTTTTCCATTCCAGCTTTTCTAAGAAACAAATGCTGTTCTCAGCAATTTTTTTATTTTTCATTTTTATTTTTTTAAGTTTAATTGAGAGAGAGTGTGCATGTGTGTATGAGTAGGGGAGGAGCAGGGAGAGAGGGAGAGAGAGAATCCCAAGCCGACTCCACACTGTCAGTGTGGAGCCTGGGCTTGAAGTCACAAACCGTGAGATCATGAGCTGAGCCGAAATCAAGATGCTCAGCCGACTGAGCTACCCAGACACCCTTCACCAATTTTTAAAAAACATAATCATTGCTCTCCCAACAGTAACACCATTGGTGCCTAAGAACATCAAATGGTAAATTCAAGCATATTAATTACATCATTAAAGTAGCATTTGGTACACTGCTGAGATACATTACAATAACAATAACCTTTCTGTTAATGGGATTCACTACCAGCCAGTCATGATGAAGCTGCATACAATGAGTATATCCCATTCCACCACCTCGTGGCATAAATCAGTATACTCAGAGGAACAAAGAGTATTTCCATAAAAATGACATTAAAATATTTGTGTGTGTGTGTGTGTGTGTTTGTGTGTGTGGGTCTGTGTGGGATGCCACAATTTAAAAGCCGGATAACTGCTCCAGAGAAAGCAGAGTTGCTTGGTTACATCTGCTGAAAACAATCTGTGCTGTGTATGAGGGCTCATGTCAGCCCAGTAATTACCACAACTGAGATAAAGCCTGTGCTAAATGTCACCTGCCGCTGACAAGCACAGGAAGCCAAGCACCGCTAAATGAGTCAGTTACTCTGAGAGTGTTTAGCTCTACTTGCAAGCTAAATGCATTTGTCTTGCACATAAAAGGAATATATATATGTGTGTGTGTGTGTGTGTGTGTGTGTGTGTATACACACATACATACAGACTATATATATATACATACATATATATATACATATATATATGTTAAAAGGAAAAAGCCAGAAACACACTTATAATGAAAACCTTACCAAAAGGCATCACCGCCCACTCATTAGGTTCGAAGTACATTAGGTAAGGAGGCTAACAGATGCAATCAGGTTGCAGGAGAAAGATTAAGGCATTAATGAGAATTTCTGTGAGTCAGGCACAGCCTTTCCACGGTCTACCACAAATCGATCATTAGCCAGTGCAATGCAATTTCCCACAGTCTAGAATGATCCCCCAAAGACAGCTGAGGGTCGTGTTGATGACAATCAGCCAATAACACACTGGAACAGTTTGCCTGTATCTACGTGGGTACAGTGTGTATTTTTAAAAATCTGAAATAGCAGTTTACCAGTGTTTTAAGAAATATTTCTGACCAAAGCAGAATTAATAATGTTGGTGTGAGGATCATGTCCTCTTTCTCTCCCCTACTTATTTTCTTTTATTGCCCCTTTAAAAATTCATTCTTGGGGTGCCCGGGTGGCTCAGCCGGGTTACTCATCTGACTCCGGCTCCGGTCATAATCTCACTGTTTGTGAGTTCGAGTCCTGAGTCAGTCTGTGTGCTGACAGCTCAGAGACTGGAGCCTGCTTCAGATTCTATGTCTCCCTCTTTCACTGCCCCTCCCCTGTTCATGCTGTCTCTCTCTCTCTCTCTCACACACACACACACAAAATGAACAAACTTAAAAAAAAATAAAGTCATTCTTTCCAGTTAAAATATTATTTTAGCTGCCTTGTAATCATATGATTACTAAAAATCTCTCCATGACTCACCACCTAACACTTTATGGACACATGGGAACTTCTAGTACCCAGGCAGAGGACCTAGACTGCAGGAAGAGCCCAGACCCAGACAAAGATCACATAGCTAGAACAGCCTATTCAGCACCTATGGTGGAGGTGGGTGGACAATGGTATAAGGATGATGATTAGCACATGGGAAGAGGTCATCATGACCCTCTCTCATTACGTGGGTGAATTTACCAAGTTTCGGGGTCTGGCCCTCAACCTGCAGCCTCAGCAACCTCATTTTTTAGAATACCACAGGTAGGTTCAACTTTTGGGATGCTCTCTCACGAACGAGGCTAACAATTACCTGCAAAAATGAATATTTGCAGTACCTCAATAGTACTGCAGAGCCTGAGATTATCTGAAAATTGACTACACGAACAGCCTCGTCATTGTGAGAGGATGTTTTCTGATGAGAGAACCAGAAGTAGGGCAGTTGGAGGAACTGAATGTTTAATTGCATCCTCCTTACTGTTGGGATGGTCTTGCCAACGGGATGGGAATTTTAGAAATCTGCTGTTGTAGCTCCCAGCATCTGTTTTCACATTAAGGATGTGCTTGCTCATGGGACCAGAGACTTGCATGCAGCCTATTAATAATCTATCATTTATTGAACTCTTATGAGGCACCAGGCCCGTGTCCTAGATGATTTTCGTGCTCTTATTTATTCATCAGAAAGGACTGTGAAGAGAAATACTGTATAAACTTACTGAAGGTCACACAATTCGTGCAGCATTTGTTTTTGTCTTTTACTGATGGCGTGTTAATCGACCCACACGGGAGTGACTAATTTTAGACAAACTGAAAAATTATTATCTCAGTGTAATAAGTGAACGTAAATCATGGTCTAAACTTTAGTGATCATTTTCTGCAGTTTAGAGCAAGGGTCAACAAACTCTGGTTCAAGACCAAATACTACCTGCCTCCTGCTTTTTTACATGACCGGCAAGGTCAGAATGGCTTTTACATTTTTAAATGGCAGCAAAAAAAGCAAAAGTACTACTTTATGATCCATGAAAATTACTGGAAATTCAAATTTTCGTGTGCACAGATAAAGTTTTATTGAGACACAGCCACACACGTTTATTTTGTTTTTGTGTCACAATGGCAGAATTTAGTAGATGTGACAGAAACCAAATGATCCACAAAACCTCAGTCAACTATCTGGCTCTTCATAGAAAAGACTTCCCAACCCCAGATTTAGAGAGAGAATATATTCCAAGGCTTTTATCACAGTTTGTCTATTGGGCCTAATGATGGTGAGCTTAAACTTTAGGTCACACTCCACAAGAGGATAGTCTCTTTATTATTTTTTTTTTTATTTCTGCTAAATCAAGAAAGGTTGATTTGTAGAAGGTCATTGAAATGGTAGCAAGTGTTTGGTAGTTGGAGCGGATGGTTATGAATATTTGGATCCAATGTGGACTCCGGAATGACAGTGCTGGTTCTTGCTGGAAAGTATCTTCAGCACTCCCTCAGATGCTCTCATGGTGAGCTCGGGCAAAAGTCGGAAGGTTGAATCTTTCTCTGTGGAAATCCAGTGGGTGGACCTATTTCAGCTTTGGTTATATTCAACTCTGCAATGTATTTCATTACATCCTGTGTTATAATTTGGATATGGTTTCTAAAATTTGATCCAAAATTTATCATAAACTTATTTCTCCAATAAATTAAAATTTTTTTTCAACGTTTATTTTTATTTTTTTTTGGGACAGAGAGAGACAGAGCATGAACGGGGGAGGAGTAGAGAGAGAGGGAGACACAGAATCGGAAACAGGCTCCAGGCTTCGAGCCATCAGCCCAGAGCCTGACGCGGGGCTCGAACTCATGGACTGCGAGATCGTGACCTGGCTGAAGTCGGACGCTTAACCGACTGCGCCACCCAGGCGCCCCTATTTCTCCAATAAATTAAAAAAAATTAACCAAATGGGAAAGGTTAGTGTCTTGGGGATGAAGCCATTTGCAGCCTTGCTTGGTTTCGGTTAAAAAAAAAAAATCCTGACATCTTATCATGGATATTAAAAATTATACATTTTTTTGTCCTGAAAAACAGTTGCTAGATTGTTGAGATCTACTTCTTGAGTTAACTGCTTAACATGATAGGAATGGTCTTTAATTGACACCAATTAAACAAAGAAATGTCACATCCCATATTTCAAAGATGCACGTGAGAATCTTTCCCTCTCTTATTAGAGAAACGTTTACTCAGTTTCACTGGGAAAATCAGTCTTGGATACATGGCTCATTTCTTTTTTCTTTTTCTAAAAAAATTTTTAAATGTTTTATTTATTTTTGAGACAGAGAGAGACAGAGCATGAGCAGGCAAGGGACAGAGAAAGGGAGACACAGAATCTGAAACAGGCTCCAGGCTCTGTGCTGTCAGCTTGGAGCCCGACATGGGGCTCGAACCCACGAACTGTGAGATCATGACCTGAGCTGAAGTCAGACGCTCAACTGACTGAGCCACCCAGGTGCCCCAGCTCATATCTTTACATACGTAAAAGCAGATGTACTTGGTGACTGTAGTGTAATTGTATTAATAAATTTTGTTATTTTCTTCAGCAATTAAATCAACAGGAAAACTTTCAAAATTTAATATTAGTTTTAGATTCTAAGGTAATAAATGAATGTTATCATTTTAGGTATATTAAAATATCAGAAATAAATTGAAAGCACCCCTTAACAATCATGTATAGTTCCACTGTCCTCTCTAGAAGCAATCATTGTATTGTATCAACTCAATGAATGGTTTCTCAACTTACATGATTTAATACATAGAAATACGATTTTATGTTCTATATGGTTTTATTTTAGTATAAATATATCAATACTATATGTATTCTTTCGCAGTTTGGTTTTTTTTTTCACTCAATAGCTTATCTGCTACCGTTTAATGCTACCAAACATGTCCTCTGATATATTTAGTAATTCTGCTGAATAAAGCATTGAGATTGCTTTCATTTTTTGCTGTTATAAACATTGATTTAATAAATATCTTTGCTTATATTCTTTTGTGCATATAAATCAGTGTTTCACTAGAGCTGATACAAAACGCCGATTTTCTAGAGATTTACGCTTAAAAATTTTAAAAGATATTATCAAATATGCCTTCATAATGTTGCATATATTTATATTATTATGAGGATGATGTGAGGGTCTTCATTCCCCACATCCTTAACAACATTTTAATTTTTGCAAAGTAGCAGGTAAGAAATGGTATCCTGTTGGGATGCCAGGGTGGCTGAGTCAGCTAAGACTCCCACTTCGGCTCAGGTCATGATCTTGTGGTTTGTGGGTTCTATCCCTGCATCAGGAACTGTGCTGACAGCTCGGAGCCTGGAACCTGCTTCGGATCCTGTGTCTCCCTCTTTCTCTGACCCTCCCCCACTTACAATCTCAAAATAAACATTAAAAAAAAAAAAGAAATGGTATCATGTTGTTTTCTTATTTTGTTTTTAAGGAGATTAAGCATATTTATTTATTTGTTTGTTTATATTTTATTAAGCATCTTTTATATGTTCTATTAAACATTTGAAATTTTTCTCTTTTCTGAATTTCCTCCTCATATATTTTTCCCATTTGTTGGGTTCATTGCTCTTTATGTATGCACTTTTTATATTTTTCGGGGTGCCTGGGTGGCTCAGTCAGTTAAGCGTCCAACTTCAGCTCAGGTCACGATCTCGTGGCCCATGAGTTTGAGCCCCGCATCAGGCTTTGGGCTGATGGCTCAGAGCCTGGAGCCTACTTCAGATTCTGTGTCTCCCTCTCTTCCTCTGCCCCTCCCCTGCGTGTGTTCTGTCTGTCTTTTAAAATTTTATTTATTTATTTATTTATTTATTTATTTATTTATTTATTTATTTATTTATTTATGGGATACAGAGAGAGAGAGAAAGAGAGAGTGTGATCAAAGGAGGGGGGCAAAGGGGAGAGAGGAGAATTTTAAGCAGTTTCCATGTTCAGTGCGGAGCTCAAACTGGAGCTCAGTCCCACAACCCTGGGATCATGCCCTGAGACAAAATCAAGAGTTGGACCCTCAACTGACTGAACCAACCCAGCACCCTGAGAACTTTTTTAAGACATGTAAAAATATATTTCTTTTTCTATGTTATTTTAAAATGTTTAATTTAAGTAGAATTTATTTTTATAAATGGTGCGAGATAAGGATCTAACAATTTTTTCCAAATTGTCAGCAAATTTATCAAGTATTTATCTTTTCCACTAATTTGAAACAATACTCTTATTAGACCTTATATTTCCATATGTACATAAGAATCTCGGACCTGTTTTCTGTCCTACTCATTTGCTTGCTATTAACTTGATATTTTGGGCTAATATGATACCGTTTTATTTTTTATACCTTTATAACTACTTTTAGTGTTTTTAGTGTTTGCCACTAGTTTATTTTTCAAAATTGTCCTGGCTGTTCTTCCACTTTTCCTTGTGTAATTACAGAATCGGCTCACTAAGGTCAATGGAGAGAAATGAAAAAATTTGTTGTGATTTATATGAATGTAATGATAAATAAAAGTTTAGGGTTTTTTTTCTACTGACGATTTTCCCTTCTCAGGATATGGTCTAGCTCGTTATTTGTTCGTATCTTATTTTATGTCATTCAGTAAAATTTTGTTGTTTTCCTCACAAATGATCTGTACGTTTTGTTGCACATGTACTCAAGCACATTTTAGTTTTTCACTCTATACGGAACAAGGTAGTATCGAATATATTTTGTTTCTGCTTCTTGCTAGCGTAAATACAAATTTGCCTTTTTGTGGTAAGACGATGTCCATATACCTTTGTATTTAAGAGATGATCATTTCAGCCTCAGAAGGAGACTTGTGATGAGCTTGTCTAGTTGCATGCTCCCACCCAGGACTTTGACTCCTAAGGGAATCATTCAAATAGTTAAGGAAATTTGAGGAGTTCGTAAAGGAGGCGCCAAGTTCAAGCAACTGTGGTGGTGCGTGTCTCAAGTGGTGGCTCCGCCAGAGGCATAGCTGTGTTTATTCTGTATGTGTCCTTGGCTGTGTTCCACCCTCTAGCCTTCCTTAGACACCGCACTGCCTGCCATCTAAGCCCGTGTGTTCCAGGCATCTTCACTGATCCCGTGACGTACCTGTTCCCCTTATAACAAGTTCCTTTTCTATTTAATTTCACCAGAGTTTGTTGTCTTTCTTGCAATCAAGAGCACGGGGTGGATAGATTTCAGCACAAAAGATTGGGTTTCAGGTTAAATTCCCTCAGGAAAATTGAGATTGCAGAGAATCTGGGATAGGTCATCTCTTCTGGGTTTGGTAAAAGGTCATGAACATCCCATTAACATCCCGTAGTGATATACTGGAGGCTCGCTCCCAGCAGTGGCCAAGAAGTTAATTAAATTATCATCAGCAGTCACCTTGAATGAAGTGCTTACTGAGGTCAAAGTTTGGAGGGATCAGGGTACTGTGGCCACATCACGCAATAAACAGCAATAGATACTTCTGATAATGCTGCACAGCTTATCAAGTAAGAGTTACCAAACTCACATCCACAAATTCTTGTCACAGGGATGCACTGAAAACAAGAGATTTACCATGACTCTGTTGACGAGAACTTATCTGTTAGTTACAGAGCTAAGGTGACCCAATTCAAGCTAAAAATGTGTTGCTGAAATACACTGTTACTTGAATCACAGCTTCACCAGGTCACTCTAGTGAATGTTAGAGTTTTCATTAGGTAAGAGTAGTCCTCCACAATTTAGCTGAGGATCAATTAGAATAACTGAAGGGCTCTCATCCCCCCTGAGCTTTGTGGGTCACTTCACCACATCTCTCCCCTTGTTTGATGAAGGATATCCTCTCTTGCTTAAAGATATTATACCTCCTTCATCTATGGGAGTTCACTTGCAAAAGGAGTCCACTTCTCCTCATGCCTACTTCCCTCCAAACAACCAGACGTATAGGTAGAGTCAGATCCCAACAGGACCTAGGGCGCCAGTTGTAAAATCAAATCTCGGAGAAGTGAGAAACTAACAACAACAACAACAAAAAGAATTGACTCTGGGAATGTAGCAACAAAAATCTACGGAATATATGGGATATGAATTCTGAAGGTTCACATCCAAGAAGAAAGAAACATTTTAGATCAGGCTGAATTGAGCAGTGTATACATACACAGGCTAGAATTGTGACTCAGTAGGGTAGCTCAGGGAGCCATTTGCTGTGCTGGTGGATGGAATGCTGGTACCCCTCACTAAAGGAAATTGCCAGAAATTCATTTTTTGTAAAATTACTAAAAACCGTAGATCATCTTATTTAAAATTCTAGTTGAAAACTTGGATCACACATTTCAAAGATACTTAATGAAAAACATTAGCTAAATGATTGACACAAGTGCTTTTGAGGACAGAGAAGTCATTACTTTTGGTAAGGGAGAAATTTGGAGATTAGGTATTAACTGTGCCTTATAAAACTTGAGTTAAATTCGTATTCACTCTCTTTCTAGTCGTGATGAAATTGAATGTTTATGCTTGTTTACTAAAAAAAGCAAGAGGATTTCTTTGTAATATTTGGAAACTATTTTAATGGTTACTTTCCAAGGACTGCTAACTTATTAGTTTTCAACTAATTTATATTTGTTATAGAACACTACATTGGTTAAAAATGTGTGTTGTAAAGAATTATGTTTTTTTTTCATTCCTCTATTTGAGTAGCTTAAATTTGCTCATTAACTTTGTGAAAATTAACTCACTGAATATGGCCTCCCTGATTTGTGATAATTATTTGAACTAGTATGCACTAATAATGCACTCATTTATTTTTGAAAATACAACTGACACACGACAAATAGTTTAGTTTTTTAACACCGTATGAAATTTTGGTTTTCTACTGTAATATATTCTGGAAGCAAGAATTCCTGGTGTGGATTTATCATGTAGCACCTGCTCATTGCTGAGTGGGCCTTGCAGCATTTCCTGCTCGAGAGCCTTGATAAGTACGTCGATCATAACAGCACCAACATCTTTAGAAAGAGCTGTGTTGGCTTTTCTGTCTACTATGGGAGTGCTGGTTGGAACACTGCAATTTAAATGGGCTCTATGATTTTGATGGAAAGGAAAAACCCAGGGGATGGCAAAGGCCAAGAAGCAATTTAGTTAATAGTTAAGTTAATAGCTCAACTGTTAAAAGCAAAGAGAGCTAGTTACCATAATCGACAGCAAAACTAGTCTGGTAAACTAAATAATCTAAACCACATGAATCTTTACGCTATTTAACTGAGTGTGGGAAAGCTAGATGAATAGAAACTAACAAACAATAAAGTAACCAACCTAGTCTCCTATTTTGGCTTGATTCTATCTCTAGGAGGTCCACTTGGATTCCAAAGTCATCTTGTGAGTCATTCTCTAGTTTCTGAGTACAGAGTTGGAATCACTACTGTAGCAGACAGATGCTTTTTGTGACTCCTGTCACATTCACATTCAGTTTATCCTGTATTTCTTAAAATATTATTTTTTTCCCTGTGTCTCTTCTCTACTTAGGAGAAAAGGTGAGATCTGGTATTATTGGCCACTGGGTGAGATTAACAGATAATTAAAAGGTTGGCCTTTTCTAGAGCTTGTAAAATTAAAAAAAAAAAACAGAGAGAGGGAGAGAGAAAGAGAGAGAGAGAGAAGGCAGTGTATTTGGGCATAAATGCAGGGAGCCAGTAGAACTTGCAGAAGTTCACTTTTAAAAATATTTATTTATTCATTTTGAGAGAGGGAGAGAGAGAGTGAGGGGAGAGACAGAGTTTGAGGGGGAGAGAGAATCCCAAACAGGCTCTGTGCTGTCAGTGCAGAATCCAATGTGGGGCTCAATCCTATGAACCATGAGATTGTGACCTGAACTAAGTCAAGTCATATGCTTAACTGACTGAGCCACCCAGACACCCCATGGAAGTTCACTTTTGATTATTTCTTTTCTCTCATTGAAATGGGAAGCGAGTTCATCAGCTGAGAGGGAGAGGATGAAGGAGGAGAATTTCAAAACTTGAGTACAGGGGAGACTGTATGGAGTCATCTAGGTGAGTGGGCAAGTGAATGGTCTGAGGAAATAGAGTAAAATTTTCAGTCAGTATTGGGATCCATTTAAAGTGATGACAAATTAAAGTAACTACAGTTAGCATGGTAACAGTAATGACGTGTGAAGGTGTGTGAGTATGTGTATGTTAATGTGTATGGGGTGTGTGTGTGTGTGTGTGCGCGTCTGTCCTCAGCTTCTTACCTCACTCACCTACTTAGGTACAAGTATAAAGTAGGCAGAAAATTGAACTTAAGGTTAGGTTTAACTGAGATTAAACAAAGGTTTTGGTCTAGCCAAGGGAATAAGAAAAAGCTTGAGCAAAACTCAAGAACTGGGGACACATGCGGTGGAGGGATTTTAATGACTTACTAGAGTTGGCTGTATATGTGGAGAAGTGAGGGAGTAAGGTAAAAGGAAAAGACCATAGAAGCAAAGAATTGTGAGCAGTGATGGGGAGAAAGAATTGTTGTGATTGGTGTAATAATGTACGTGACTTGAAAAGATAGGAATGGTTAGAAAATAGCAAGACTGAGATTAAAATTTGGGAGGAGGGGGTTTAGTGTTTGATAATGACAAGATTTAGGGTTGGGTTGTGGGAATGAATAATCAAGGCAGGCTGTAGGACAATTTCATCAAAGGAGAGGAAATAAGAAGTCAAAAGAGTTTGGAAATTGAAGGAATCATCTATTTGCCTGGCACAAACACCAGTAAATATGACCAAGGCAACTCTACAATTGATTGGCCAAATGGGAACACTTTTGAGAGTAAAATGTGGGTCTACTCAAAATTACCACAGAACAACAAGTGAAACTGGGGCCATAGTTCCTTAAAACGTAGTAACAGAGAGGGTGCCAGTGAGCAGTAGATAAAATCTTCAGGTACTAGGAAGAATGACCTTGGGGCTCTCAGAAGAATGAAGGGTAGTGGAGAGTCTGATGGGATGGGTTTTAAGCTAGTGTTGCTTACACACTAGTGTTAAGCTAGTGTTGCTGTGATGTGAACAGCAATAAAGTGTCTGATGAGTATAATGATGGAAAGGATTTGGTATTTGGGTGTGAAAGGAGTTTGGTAAGAATGTCTGGAAAGCCTGGAACTCCCATTTAACTTTTGATCACGAAGGTGTGGGCTCTGAGAAGATGCAGTGAACACTCTCTTACCCTCTTGCCGTGCCAAGAGTAGCTGGCATCCACTAACCATATCTTTTCCTAGACTAGATACTTCAAAGACTCACTGGAAAAATATATCAAACAGAAGGAGAAAGAGGCAGGAAAAGGAATGATCTAACGTGTAGAAAGCCGAATAATCTTTCTTAGGTCAAGGACTTGCCTGAGGTTTTAACCTGCTATGGTTTACAGGTTTTTAAAATTTCTGCATAGTTCAGATGTATTTCAAAAAAGGTTAAGAGGTATTCATTTAATTGCCTGCGTGGATGTTCTGGCAGAAATTAGAAAAAAAATATTGTAAAAGTGAATGGAGAAATGTGGCTTGTTAATAGTTCATCTTCCAGACTCAAATGAAGACCCGAAAAGAAAATGAATATGGGCAAAAATAATAGACAAAAGACATATCTCACCAAGTTGGTTTTATATAACTTGTAATAATCAGCTTTCAGGAACAGAAGATAGCACAATGCTGGCTTCCTTTGTCTCTTCTGTCATTAACTGTGCTCAGGTACTGGGGCAGGTAAATTTCCAGTTGCATTGTGGGAAGTGCCTTGTTGTCTTGAGCAGCGGCTTGGGCTGATGTTATTGTTTGACTCAGAAGGAGACCTCATTCTTTTGAGAGAGAGAGAGAAAAAAGAACTTAGTGCTGATAATATACCAGGAATCCTGAAGCAAACTCTTTTCAATATGTAAATAAGTGAAAATCATTCGCTCTTTGTCAGTGTTTCTCTCTGCCTTTCATATCACCTCATGAGGTTCCAGACGTACATTTAGCTACTGAAATTACTTGAGCTACAAATAAGTGTACGTGGAAAAAAAAAAAAAAAAAGAAGATACCTCTACATCTGTGAAAAGCAGCTCCGACTAGAATATTAATACATTTATGTAAATTTAAAATCCATTCCAGGTTTTGAAAAGCTTCAAGTTTGGTTACTTTTTTCTCTGTGACAGCATCTTTATGTCCAAGTCAAATGAAGGAATTGTTCCCTTTGGTCCCTTTGTTTTGAGGAGTAAAGCTGGTAAAGAAATGAGGTTTGAGAGGTGATGTGTAAGACTTTTTTTCTTGGAGCGTATTTAACTACATAATAAGTGGTGTGATAAATACACATCAAAGGTCATTTTGAAACATTCCTCTTCCCTCCTTTGCCTGGATAACCCCTAATTACCCTTCAAACCTCAGGTAGTTGTCATTTCTTCCAGAAGTCATCTCATAGTCCCAGGATTAGATGCTTTTCATGTCATAGCCCTTCATGTTTTCTTCTTTTACAGCACTCATCACCACATTTTATTGAAATTACAGTCCTGATTCAGTTTTATGTACTCAGTGCTATCTGTTATATGTGCCTATAAGGAATGCTCGATAAATGTTGATTTCATTGAAATATAGAGAAGAGTGCTTTCACTATTTCTCCTATTGTCTGTAAATAGGCCCTCTTCACCTCATATAGGCAGTTACATATCACAATGGCAGTTTTGGAGGTGAAAATCCTAGTGAATCTTCCAGAAGTGTTCTGCTTATAATCAGAAGGCAGGTTAAGTGTTAAAACAATAAAAATCCATAGTATGCTTGTGCTAACACTCAGATTTATCCTGGGCAAAACAATGGGGAAGCAGAAAGTTTTAAAAACCCTTGATTCATCCTTAGAACCCTCCCCAACAGTGTTTCCTTCTCTTTATTAAGGGTCCATCATATCCATGTTGCTCCCTAGATTCTTAGGAAGGCCAGAATGTCCTACGCTTCTTCCTCCATAAAAACTTGTTTTTATTAACAGAACATTTGGAAAGGGTGTAATAAAAAAAATTCTGCCTAAAATAACAAGTACGAGATGTGGTCTATTTGTCTTTTCTTTCATTAAGTCTTTTCATAAAACTCAGCTCTGGATGAACCAGTCTTTTTCTGTGTTTATACTTGATCAAGGAGGTGGAACTTAGGAATCACGAAAGTAAAGCAGATAATTTTTGCTCTATATTCATTACCCCCAGCCTCAGATCGGTCTTCAAATTTCCCGGTATTTTTCCCCCCGGATTTTCTAGAGCGCAGAGCTTGAGGCAAGGATTAATATGCTGTTCTTAATGGGGATGATGGTGAGGATTTAAAAGATGGGGAGTGAGGCCTCAACAAACGTAAAACAACACAATGGGACGAGTAATATGTTGCCTGCCTGCTTCACGTCGGC
The DNA here is from genome assembly GCF_018350175.1 of Felis catus. Lineage (NCBI taxonomy): Eukaryota > Metazoa > Chordata > Mammalia > Carnivora > Felidae > Felis > Felis catus. The sequence continues at coordinate 103,646,250 of NC_058368.1, read as the reverse complement.
TGTGAAGTATGTCACTCAGTAGGCCTGTTCTCTCAGGAGGCAGGGAATTTCTGTGGTTGGGTTCTAAAGAAGATCTGCATCTCAAGTAGTCTGTGGAAGGGAGAAACGAGGCGAAGTGTAACATCGAGTTCCTTCTTGTCTCCCATTTCCCATGCCCTTCTGGGGTGCATGTGCTTGCCCATTGGTGGATATTCGAGAAGCCCTAGGGTGTGGCATTTTACTCAAGGCTAGAAGTGGAAAGGTGGCTTGAAATGGATAGCTCAGTGTGTGGGATGGGGAACCACATAGGCCCAGTACACAGAATCTACTGTGGGAAAGTTGTCACAGGCAACAGCAGTGGGTATGGCATAGTACAGGAGGGAAGTAGTCCTTCCTAGAAAAAGTAATAATCAAAGGAACTTAAGGGGGTTATGGTGGCGCTGTAATGTGTCAAGTTGGCTAGTTTGAGTGTGTTTCCCAGAATTCCTCTTCCTTTAGATATCCTTTTAGGTGGGCCACAAAGGACATTTTCACATGAGATATAAAAGAAGTAAAGCACCAGCCATTTTATATTTTACCCTCAGAAGGTTGGGGCAGGACCTTTTTTGTTACAGCTCACATATGTTGTTGCTTAGCTGCTGGCTCAACTCCCTGCATGCAACTATCCTAGCATCCTATGAATTTTCCTTCGCTTTCACTTCTTGGCCAAGTGGGTGTGTTTAGTTCCATGATGAAAGGCATGGGCTTCTCCTGAAGGACACTGACTCCATCAAGGTTAGGTTTTAGATTGTCCCGATGGGTTTCAGTTTCTCCTGCTGTCTCCATTTTGCATCCGTCTTCCTTCTCCATTGCCTGACCTCAAGTTCCAACATCAGACATCAAGATAGCAGTTTCACAGGGTGTTTTACCAGTGTCCATTACTGCATAAAGTCAAATACAACTTCGCAGTTATTTCTTTATGAAACCCTGACTGATGCAGAGGGGAACGAGGTTTTTGTACACTACAGTCTACCACTTGCACCTCCATGAACTTCTTAGATCCTTTATTGAATCCAGGTCTCTTATATTTTGTGTGTGAGACTGGAGATGCCCTTGCTCCTCTCCCGAAGAGTCCCATCAGTCACAGAGACCCTTTCAAGGCAGTGTTTAGTCTTCATCTCCTGGATGACTGAGCAAAGAGAGTCAGTGAAATAAAGCTCTGGTCCCCACAGTTGGCAAAAAGGAATGGTGGGTCCATGCTTTGAGATAACATTCCTCATTCTGTAAGGCATCTGCTTGAAGTCAGTTCATGATTCAGTTTCTAGGGAAGGGGCTACTTTTCCTAGCAAAGATGGTTCAGTATGATTTGGGCTTTCGAGATTTTGGGGTCATTCACCAAAATTTTCCTATCGAAGATCTCATTGTCCCTCTGTTTCTTTCCCGCTGTGTTGACTATAAAGTAAGACCTCTGAAAGCTGCACATTTAGTGTCCATTATAGTTCTGTCACCCATTAACCAGATCCTGGAATTGCTTTTTAGTACAGTCTGCTGCCGATACAAAGATAAGGGTGTCCCTTAAAGCTACCACTCAGGTAATTTGGCTTTTTTGTTTTAATTTTTTTTAAATGTCTATTTATTTTTGAGACAGAAAGAGACAGAGCATGAGCAGTGGAGGGGCAGAGAGAGAGGGAGACACAGAACCTGAAAGAGCCTCCAAGCTCTGAGCTGTCAGCACAGAGCCTGACACGGGGTTTGAACCCACGAACCATGAGATCATGACCTGAGCCGAAGTCAGATGCTTAACCTATGGAGCCACCCAGGCACCCCAGGTAATTTGGCTTTTAAAACATGCTCCTTTTTGGAGGTGGGTGGGATAGCACTACACCCACCATTTCTTCTTGCATGGTCTCTAGCGTTGTTATTCTAATGCACATTTTTTATTAGCATATTTTGCATACTGATTAAGTGCCACAGCCAATGATTTCCCAATGCTTGCTTTCTATGTACACTTCCTTCCTATTAATCACAGGTGGAAGCTTAAGTACCACCCCAATTCCCACCGATATGGTCTCTGTTGGTTTCGTACCAAGTTCCCATCCTGAACATCCTTTCTGGAGCCATTTCCTGCACCAGTTTTTTTTTAGTTCAGATCTTATAAAAGGCTGAGTCTAAGTAAAGGTAAAGGCACAGATTTTTTTTTTTTTTTTGTGCTAGTCAAGCTGAGGTAAAAACGGGTTAATGAAAAGCCAACAAACGAAATACCTACAGAGCAATAAAATGTGATATACCATCGCACTGGCTCCCACTTCATGATAAGTTTTGAAGAGACACAGCAGGCATGTTTGCTTGATATGTGCTTCAAATAGGAACTGCACATTTGGTGGTAAATGGAAGAAAAAAAAAGAAGTGGGATTCATCTGCCTGGCCCCATCCTGTCTCTTGTTTCCCATTGGTCATGTTTCACATTACCAGAGATAATTAACCTGAACTTTGGCTTATCCACCTGGCTCCTTGGTGGATGCTCTTGAAGCCAGACTCTACCCTCGCAGTATATTATTTTACCCACACCTAGAAAATGAGGGGTAACAGCATGGACTGCATAATGCGTGAGGTGTACCAACTGTAGAGTTGACCTTGGGTTTCAGTGGGAACTGTAGCCAGCACAGAGGCTCTACAGTGGCAGTAGAGTAGTGGTCTTGGAGGCAAGTGGTAAGTGCTGAAAGAGGGAAGCTGTTGATGAAATTTGGGGAGGTACGTTTGTGTCTGTTTACATTGTGACTGGTATCACTAATAGGCTTCTCTGGCCAACTCATTTTCCATCCTTCCTCTACAACCCTTATTTCAGACTCATCTAGTCCACCTACAAACCATTGACTTCTTCCCACTCATCAGAAAAGCTTGACTTCTTTTTACAGAGAATACAAGAGCAATGTGAGAGATATTTCTCACGTGGTAGACATCAAAGATGCAAGCTTACCTCTGACTGTAGCCCTTCTATACTTGTTACCTCCTATTACTATAAAAGAGTTTCCTTTTCTTTTGTTAAGATCAGTTCTTTAGCCTGTGTACTGTGTCCCATCCCCTCTTACCATCTCAGGAACCTGCAACACGATGGCTGACTTCCTTTTCTTTCTCTTACATTCAAACTCTCCCGCTTAGCTGATTCCATTGCAGATCAGTAATCTACTTTATCTGTAGATTTACGTGTGTATGGTGTTGAGGTGATTGTGTATACAAACATCCCTGATTTGAATACAGTTTTCTTTCAAATATAAAAGTGGTACATGCTTTTGTTCCAAGTTAAATTTTATAGGTAGAAATGTTCATAATCTTTATCATCCTACCTCCCTATTACCTCTCTTCGATAGCAACTATATTACCAATTTGATGTGCTCATGCTAAACTATACAAATACATACTTTTGGAGAGACAATCAGTTCTCACTGAAAATCCTCTGCATTTCCTGGCCTCTCTCTTGATATTAGTAAGGTTCATGTGATAAGTGCTAGCCAATTAAATCTGAGTGGAAGTGATGTGTCACTTTGGGACTGAGACCCTGCTGTGGCAACCTTAGAAGCTCCAGGTTCTGGGTGGCATAACTTTGAGATGGAGAAAACCTCCTGGTTGGCATAGGTTTTGGGTGAGAAAGATTTAAGCCTTTACTGTCTCAATCTACAGAACTTTCAGGGTTTTCTGCAGAAGTACTTTGTGATGTATATATGGGTACACAACTATTATTCTGGAAATTTCTTTTCTTTTTTTACTTAACAGTATTGCCAGGACTTATCCATCTTTTCTGAAAGCTGAATCATATTCTATAGTATCACCATATCATGACTTATTTCACCATTTCCTTACTGCTGGGATTTCAGATTGCTTATGATTTTTGCTTTAGTATGGTTTTGCCTCTAAAAACCATGTTGCCATAAATACCTTTGCACAGACAGCTTTACATATTGACATTTTTATTTTTGTAGTGTAATTTTCCCAAAATGAGATGCACGGGTCAAAAGATTTATGTGTGTTTATTTAAGTAGGGATTTCCAGACTCTTTAACAAAATTATTTTAAGCTTTTCACACATACTTCAGAAATATATGAGTGCCTGTTTTCCTTTATTCTTAACAACACTGGATGATATTCCTTTTCACTGTTTTTGCTAATATATAACAATTAATAGTAAAAACTTATTACTGTATAGATAAAATTATTAGGATGTGAAATTATTTTTTGCCTTCTTTGCTCAATATATATTTTCTAAAAACATTTTACTCCAAATTTTTATTTAAATTCTAGTAAGCTGCTTTGTTCAGTATTTAAAAATACTACGATTTAATTTGTGGTCTTTACCAGTGGTTTTCAAACTAACATTTATCCAAAGCACTTTGAGGGCTTGTCAAAAGGCAGATTTCTGGACTTCCCCAGATTCTGTGTTTCTAACAAGTCCCAATGTACTGCTGATAGTTATTCCTAGAACTTCCTTGGAGAACTGGCTTAGGCCACAAAAAGAATAATATGGGTAGCGCAAATTAGTAATAATGAGATTAGGATGCTTATCTCTGCATTTATCTCACTGTGTAGGGCATTCATGAGTTCTTTTCTATTTCCCTATGTATGATTTTCTGGTAGGTAATGATTTGTACATGTTCTCTAAGGGCACCTAGGAAAGCCCTGTGAATTATTTGTAGGAAAAATAGCTCCAGAGTAATAAGGTTAGAATCCTAATGGAAAGAAAGAAAGAAGAAAGAAAGAAAGAAAGAAAGAAAGAAAGAAAGAAAGAAAGAAAGAAAGAAAGAAAGAAAAGTAAAAAGAGGCCATGGCTTTTAAAGAAGTATCTTGAAATATAAAACTGATGAAGCATATTAATAGAATGTTTTAGGGATGTGGAATGCTGAGGCATTGGAAGGATTTAGAACATGTCTCTATTTTGTCTCTATGACTCCAACTTGGCAGATAAACATTTTCACTTAACTTTCAGTCATATTGTAGGGATTGTATCAATGTTTTATTACGTCTACTCATTGATTCATTTGCCCTTTACAATTATTAAAATAATGTCATAAGTTTCCTCTTGTGAACTACCTGTTTCCTTGCCACAAAACATTTAATACATACATTAACATTAGGGAAGTGTTCAAGGTTTTTCCAAGATTCTCATGAGAAAGCGAGGGGAATACAAATTCAGTGAAATGACATTCTTATAGGAGTAAACTTGATTCAACTCCCATATATATATTTTGAAGTAAGTCAATTTCAAATTCTAAATCTATAATATATAATTATTACTAAAGTAGTTTATAATAATATATAAAAATATAGCTATATTGTTATATGTTGTAATTATAAACAGTTATTTAACTGCAATTATTACTTTCATTTAACTGCTAGTGCCAAAAAACTTGTTATATTCCTCATATCTTGACAATACACCAACATTTGTACCCCAAAGGTGGGAATTATTACTTTGGGAGATGTTTTACATTTGAACAGTGACTAACTCAACCTCCAGGCCTTCCCAGGGACTGGATATGTCATCACCATACAAGAAGGTGTCAGCTCTCATTGGATGTTGGAGATTGGTCTGGCATTTGGTCCTCAAAAACTTTAAGGTCTGATCCAATTTAGGGCATAGGACTTTATGCAGTCATATGTGGTTAGGACTGGGAAGGACCATAGTGCAAATCCCATCATTACAGAAGCAACAGGACAGAGAGGTTAAGGGAAATGCCCAAGATCATAATTGTTTAAGGACCCAGGCAATGGTATAATAAAAACTGATGAAATATATCAAGTGTTTTCTTTGTGTCAGGAAGAGTCCTTTAGATGTATTATTTTATTTGTGGCTTACATTTTGATAATTTAATCCTCCCCTCTGAAGATGTGGATACGTAGAAGCAGAGGAGATGAGAATCTTTCCTAATACCACACAGGTGGTTAGGAGTGGCGGTGAGCCTCTGTCCAAGGCTGAGTGCCCCCATCCCATGCCCTCTCCTTACCCTGTTGTCCCCAAACTGTCTCCTATGGAATGCTCAAAAACTACATGACAATTTCAGAAACTATACTTTGTGGTGTACAAATGCTAAGTACCTTGTTGGAATTTGAAAAATCAGACTTATGAATCCTTATGCTGTCCAAAAGATGTGTTTATGCAAGTAGCTGAGTCTAAATCAACAAAGAGTTTGTTGATCATAATCCCATATGCCTCCCCACACAATGCACATGGACATCATTGCAAATCTAGAGTAGGTTGTTGACATTCTTTTTCTTATATGGCTTTCCCTCTTTCCTTTGTATAAGATTGAAGTTTATTTTTAGCCTATTAATACACCTGAAATTTATTATGTTTGTTCAATGAGAAAGAAATCAATAGCTTTTCCTACTAGGCCTTTATACAGTGATCAGATTTTAGTTTATACATTGTACATTTCACCTTCCCTCACTGTTTTTACAGGCAGATTATTTTTATGGCCTAATGGGCCTTTAATAGGCCATAAACACCTTATACATTTTCAAGTTCCCTGATAACAAGCAAAAGGAGCATGCCAGTTCTACAAGTCTCAAAACCAGGCCTTTGATAAAGTGTTAATAAAAAAATATGTAAGTCATTAAAAAAAAAAAAGAAAGAAGGGTTAAATTTTGTTGCCATCACATTGAAGTGTTATTTTTGGCTAATGTTACATGCAAATATAATGGGTTTCTTTAATAATTACTTTATGAAAACAAGACTTACTGGAAATTTTGTTCAAATGGACCAGTGGGACTTTGCACACATTTTTGGGAAAAACTCTTGCATAGAGTTCTCTTTTCTTTGCTCTGGCCGACTCCTGACTTTGTCTCAAGAAAGATCCTCCTTATGGGACATTCTATTGTCAAATGGATTTTACTTATAGCTACCATATTACCTCTGATCCAATTTCTTTATTTTAAATAGTAAAATATGAACCGATGTGAAGAAATCTAAGGTAGAATTTCTATGGTCCATTTAGAACCTCCGGCAATTCACTGTTGGGTAGCAGTAGTAACACTAGGTGCTTTAGAAATAGCTTAAGACATGGGAGACACTGTTCACAGCATCTTATTATTTGCTAGTGAGTTTTGACATCATTCCATTAGGAATTTGCTGGTTGTACGGTGTGTGTGTGTGTGTGTGTGTGCGCGCGTGTGTTGCGTACTCACGAGGATATGTGTGTGATTCATTAAGCCATATCTGTAAACTTCTGGTGGGGGGCAGTAAATGAGAAGTCGGTGGTTTAAATATTTTTGTGAAATAGGTACCATGGTTTTCTTTCTCTCAAGGTAAAAATTGTAGAAATGCCTTTTGTTGAATTGCAGCTGAATTTTTGGATGAACTGGTCCACGTTAATCTTACTTTATTGGACGTGTAAAGCAGCTGCAGAGGACTGGTAGTAACTACACCTGAGCTGAAGTCCCAAAGACCTGAATTTTTCCTGGAAAAATCAGAGCACAAACTTAGCCTGCAGGTAGATTCCATGTTGTGGTGAGTTTCACTTTCCTGGGCAGCCAGCAGCCTGCTCCATGGTTGTCCACTGGGCCTTCTGCCAGCTGGAGGATGGAGACATGGGTCTTCTTGTTCTTCTGGCCAGTAGACCCAAAGTATCCCCTCATCCCCTCCTAAAACATCATTATATAAAACAAAATAACGCTTGCCAGATTCTCCCTCTCTCTTTCTGTAAATGGCAAGAATATTTCAAAATAATGTTGCTTCGTTGAATGCTCTAGAAACATACTTGCATGAATTAGAAGTAAGCTGGCATTTTAATTTTGTCTCTTTCTGTTGTTTAGAATTCAGTCAGCTGCAAGGACCTCGCAGAACATACATATAGAATGCTCATAGGTGCTGCCGGATTCTGCACACCACCCTCATATTTTGAGATATGTCCATACAAGTCAGCTTGAATTTGATAATATCCTGTCAATTAAACCGAACCTTGTCTTCAAAGCCAAATAGCATAAGTGCCCGGGGCACCTGCAAAATACGCAGGCACACAGGCTCAAGTGGATAGTTAGGTGTGCAATTACTTGATTTATACACACGTGTGTTTCTGAAATTACAGCTGCAGGGTTTGTGGTCTCTGTGGGGGTGTGAACAGTTTTGCTGGCAAGCCGTGTATGCCTTACTTTGGAAATTTGGCTCCCAACACGAATTCCCCTCCCATCGCTGATGGAGAACCAAGTCTCTATGTCACTTTTCCATTTGCCTTCCACAGTGATTCAGAAAGAAAACAGTGCTATTGGGCTGCTCTAATGGGGACTTGCTGATTCATCTCACAAGGGCAATCATCTTCGCTATTCATTATACAAACACGAGCTAATGATGCCGTGGATGTGGTAGAACTTGGCATGAGGAGGGTGGGCTTTCCCTCGCCGTTACTGACCGAATACTTGTAAATTTACTTGAGGGGCCACAGTCCTTTCCACAGAACTCCCCTATTTCAAGTTAGGGTTTTGAAACTAATGAATTCCTACAAAAGAAGTTTCTGTTATTCTTTTAGTTTTGCAGCTATTTAAGGACAATGCTTGTCTTGAAGTTCTATGTTTACTGTTAACCTTTCGCTTTAGCTGTAGAAAAGCTTGCTACTGCCAGCTGACTCCGTCACTCAGTATAGCCCACACTCAGGAAACCTTATCCACGCCCCATCTAGGTGAGTAATTAAATGCAGGGTAGATTTACAGTTGAGTGGACTTGCTTATGGTAGGGTGGCCACCGTATCTTCTCTCCCTTTTGAATGTTTCCCCTTCACACCGCAGCTTTGTATCAGGATGACTGGAAGCAAATGCGAAATCAAATATTAAAGAGCAAACATAGACTATAAAGGGGGTGGCACATTGGGGAAAAAAGAGACAAGGACATTGAAGGATTTTGCCATCCAAGCAGAGGAAAATTATTCTGACTTGCGTAACTTTGCAGCTTTGTTAATATTAGAAGATGTAGCTATTATTAGATTGCCTTTTCATAAGGAAATGACACAAGGACATTTTGGTAACACTTAGAAAACTCACACTTTCTGCAAAACCCCTGTTTCCTCAAGAGGCTAATAGGAGTTCAACACGGATAGAAAAAACACCACTCTTTTCATCTATTCTCAGAATAGTTACCTAGAATCATAAAGGCTGGAGATTGAAAAGGCCTATTCAGCTCTCAGCTGCAGTCTCCAGGGATCTGGACAGAGTTTTCCCTCATAGTATAGTACATTTCCTACTGTTTTGTATGGTTTTATTTTAATGGCCTCAAAGCCTTCTCCACTTCTATGGAAAACTTGTTCCAAACTCTAGCCAATGCCATCACGAAAATTACTTTCTTAACAGAAATGAAAAGCTATCTCTATTTTTTTTCCTTTTGGGCAGGAACTTGTGTTAGACATATAAATGTAGGTGGAGAGATTTAACGTGTCTTGACCAATTCAAACATTTGAGAATTGGAGAAAACCTGGTTTTATGCCAAAATGATAAAAGTAAATATTTGAAAATGACCTTTCTTTTTTACAAGGTGCAAATTTCAATACTGTATTTGGCATGTGTGGAATTGCCTTTTGAACTAATAAGACTGGAAAGGAGTATAGGTATACCCAAGAAGGGAATAGAGGCTAAGTTGGCATCTTCACTCTTGAGATAATAATAATAATAATAATAATAATAATAATAATAATAATAAACTTCTCAGTTTCTGTTAACTCAAATATCTCCCAACTTTGGCACTGTCTACCTGTATTTTTCTTTTTCTTTTTTTTTTTTTTTTCAACGTTTATTTATTTTTGGGACAGAGAGAGACAGAGCATGAACGGGGGAGGGGCAGAGAGAGAGGGAGACACAGAATCAGAAACAGGCTCCAGGCTCTGAGCCATCAGCCCAGAGCCTGACGCGGGGCTCAAACTCACGGACCGCAAGATCGTGACCTGGCTGAAGTCGGACACTTAACCGACTGCGCCACCCAGGCGCCCTACCTGTATTTTTCTTAAATTATATTAAAAGTCAAACAAATAACTCATCAGTTATTATTTGAAGAAAGCCTTATTACTCTTCCCCTTTCCCCTTTTAATGAAGATTTACATTTTATTAAAGCCATTAGACCACATTTTTTTCCCTTCGTAAGACACAGAGAGAATATTCTACACTAAATTTATAAATAGCAATACTGTATACATAACAGTTGCCTCAGATCATTTTTGGGAACAGGCGAGTCATAAAAACCACTGAATAATGAATAAATACATGTATAGAATATTTATATCATAGCTCGTTAGCATGTTTGATTTGTCATTGCTAATTAGTCTGCTATTTTTATCTTCTGGGAAATTTCCTAAATTTAAATATTGATTTCACTCATTTATTCATTCATTCAAATAAAACTTGTTGAATACCTACTAAATTTTGAAAACCCTTGTATTCAAATTTAATAATAAATGAAATGAAGTCCCTGTCCTTGGGAAACTTATATTTGAATGGTGAGGGATGCATATTGACAAACAAGTAAATGTATAGTATGACAAATGGTGGTGTAGGCTCCGGGGAAAAAAAAATCAAGTAGGATAAGGGAGATCAGACCTCCCTTATGAGTCTCTGTGTGCGCACTTGTGCAGATTCCTGTGCCTGTGTGTGTACACGTTTATGTTGGAAGGAGGCTATTGCTTCACACAGGTGGTCAGTATGACAAAGTGACCATATGAGGAGAAATCCCAAACAAGGACTGGGCCCAAACTTTCCAGGTTGAGTAGGTGACTAAATATAAAAATGTAAAATGTTGCTTTTATAATTAAGTAATAGGCCAAGTAGCTATTGGATTTAGGAAAATGGAGAGCATTGGTCAGTAGTTTAGAAGAACAAGAGGAGAAATGTGGTAGAACTATAGTTAGTGGTCATGATTATAAAAATGAGTCCTGTCGGTGTGGTTTTGTTTTCCTCCAGGTATTCAGCTCTCAGGGGGCAGGAGTAGCTCATGCAGATAGGTGAATTTCACTGGGTTTGGGATTTTTCCAGGGAAGTATGATGAAGGGGGGTGCTGCGCGTGTGGTGGTTAGGTATATGCGCAGGAATGATTATACTGGTTGAACACAGCTTTTAAGCTGGGTTAAAGAGGGATGTGAGGACACGAGGGGAGTGAGGGAAAGCTAAAAAATTGTTCTGATCACTATCCCAGTGGGGAAAAAAAATGTACAAATCAAAATCCTGAGGGAGCCAGTTGGGTACAGGAACAGTCGGGCAGAAATGTGGCCCCTTGAAACATCATTCTAGTTGAAGGACGATGTTAAATGAAATGCTTGATTTGTGATCACAGATATTAATCGCAGCGCTTTCCCCCCCCCCGCCCCTCCCTGCTCTGTCTCTCTCAAAAATAAATAAATAAACATTAAAAAAATCACAACGCTTTTTCTTGCCTGACGATATCCCATTTCCATCTTTTATGCTTCTCCTTTGGTAAAATAAACATCCTAGAAGAGACCTTGAGATTTTGTTCCCCTCTCCACATTCCCCACGTAACTATGACAAATACAACATTAATATTGTGCCTTATGGTTAAGAATTCCTTCCACATACAGTTTCTTATTTAGGTTTCTACAAAATGCTGTACATCATGTTTTACAAAAAGAGGCAATTAAGTCTTAGAGAGGTTTAGAGATTTTGTACACGTCAGAGAGTTACTTACTGTACCTCCCAGTGCAGAGTGGCTTCCATCAATGATTTCATCACAGTGCGCACACACAATAAACACCACAGCCTCACCTCCGCCAACAGACATAACCATGTACGCGTGAACACAAGCACACCACATTTTCAGAAAACAAAATGAGAAAATTTCAGCCTTCTTTTGCACTTGCTTTTGGCATTTAATAACATTGCCCTTGTCTCTCGATGTCCATTCTTTGCGAAACTCCCCCTTCTCCATGATCAATTCTTCTCAGTGCATCCAGAATAATCTTTAAAACAAGCAACACTGACCATGCAGCCTGCCCATCTGAAATCTTTCAACAACTTCCCTGTATTTTTAGGATTAAGTATTATTCCGTAATTTGACCTATCATACCTTGTATGACTTGATCTTTAAGTACCTTTCATTTATCCAATATTGTAGCCCCAGCATCCAGCCCAGAACCTGGAATGTGGTAGTTAACAGCTAACACTTAGATGGCACCAAGAAGGCCAGTCTTTGTTCTAGGTCCTATATATCTGTAAGTATGCTGTCATCTGTAATTATATATCTGTATTATCTGTCTATCTATCTATCTATCTATCTATCTATCTATCTATCTATCTATCATCCATCTTTATTATCTATCTATCTATCTATCTATCTATCTATCTATCTATCATTCATCCATCTTTATTATCTATCTAATCTATCTATCTATCTATCTATCTATCTATCTATCTATCTATCTATCTATCATCTATCCATTTTTCCATCCCTATCTATCTATCTATCTATCTATCTATCTATCTATCTATCTATCTATCATCTCTGTTATCATTTAATCCTCCTAACAACCTAGGAAGTAGGTGTCATTATCATCCTTTACAAATGAAGGGACTGAAGTACAAGAGTATCAGTCTGCTTGCTTTGAGTGTCCTGCCTCTCATTTGACAGAGATAGGTGTTGAATCGGTACAGGCTGCCCATGCTGTTCACTGTGACACAGAGTGTCACTCACATAATATGTGAATGAATGAACTAGTTAACAGATGAATGAAAATATTGTCCTCTGTTTGATCACTCTACAGGAATTACACTGGAAGTTTCTCTTCCATTTTCGGTGAGAGATGTCTCATCCCTTGCTTTTCAAACTCATATTATTGGTGACCTACTAAAGGTGACCTGAACTCACCTTTGCAAACTAAAAGAAACTCCTCTCCTGAACATTTTACAATAAGTAGTCCATGCTTATAGTAGAAACAAAAATTCACAGTTTTTAACTCATGTGAAAGAATTTTTTTCTAACGTTTTTATTAGTCAAAAGAAAAGGTAAGGGAAATTCTATAAAACTTTAAACACCTGAGGGTTCTTAGCAGTCTTTTTTGTAATACAGTGGGGATAAATCAGGGCTAAAAAGTAAACAAAATTCTAGGTAAAATTGCTTTACATCATTAAGGCTGTGTATTAACAGAAATTTGACCAGAAACATGAAAATGTTAAATTCGGTAGAAATCACCACTTTTCTGCATACACGACCTGAACATACTATTAAGAGAATTTATTCCTTTTCAAAGAGCTGATATTTTTATTGTGAAAATAGCAAACTTCAGACATTTTTGAGTTCCAAGGGGCATAGATATCGCTATCCTGTTCTACAACTTGAAGCACAAATGTACTGCTCTACAATAACCTGTTCTTTGTAGGAGTTCCTTCTACTGCATCAGATCACCTCTGTGTGAATATTCTTTTGTCATAAGTTGCTGTTTTGAATACTTGTTTTTAATTAACTCTTACTGTTAGAAATTTCTTTTTTACCTTCTTTCAATTTCTGCCTACGAGAATTCCCAGATGTCGGTCTCACTTTTGCCCTTGTGAATAACATGGACCGTCTATCCACCTGTTCCACCGCCATGCAGATGGCAACTCCTGATGTACTGAAGAGTAATGTGCTTGCGCATACTTCACTGTCCTGAGGTCGCAACCATCTGAATAAGGTCTTGAGCCCAGGTATCTTTCTATCTTGGTGCCCCCCCGCCCCCCGCGTTTTTTCCCCTGTTTTTCCCTCACAATTCCCCTTATATTGTGGCATCTTGTGCAGAATACAACATTCAGGATGAATTCTGACTTTTTGTGTTTGGATACTGTACTTGCACTAAAAAAGATGTTAGATCTCATTTGCAGTTTGTCCAATTTTTTTTTTTTCCAGATGTTGGTCCGTGGTGAGTTTATGGTCAACCAAAACCCCAACATAGCTTTTTTTTTTATTATTTTTTTTTAACGTTTTATTTATTTTTGAGACAGAGAGACAGAACATGAACGGGGGAGGGGCAGAGAGAGAGGGAGACACAGAATCGGAAGCAGGCTCCAGGCCCTGAGCCATCAGCCCAGAGCCCAACGCGGGGCTCAAACTCGGGGACCGCGAGATCGTGACCTGGCTGAAGTCGGACGCTTAACCGACTGAGCTACCCAGGCGCCCCAAAACCCCAACATAGCTTTAAATCTGTTTCATATGGATGATCGGATTTTGAAATACAGTTCTACTAATATTTTTCTGCTCTAAGACTTCCATAGTTTCCCTTCTTGAATCCGAGGGTTGTTGAGAAGTATTTTCTTCTAGAGATTAATTTTTTTAACTACCATGAATTTATTATTTTATTTTTATTTTATTTTGTTTATTTATTTTAGGAGAGAGACAGTGGGAGAGAGGCAGAGAGAGAGAGAGAGAGGGAGAGAATCTCAAGCAGGCTCCATGCTCAGCATATTACTGTTACATGAAAACAGATTCAGAATGATTATACATAGCCTGGATATAATATTTTCTATGTTTTTTCCTCATGATCCTTTTTATTTTAAATTATTTTGTCTGATTCTGGATTTCTTTTCATCCCTGTTCGTGTACAGCCATTTTTTCCCCTATCCCTTTATTTGCAAACTTCCCATATTGTTTCATTTTAGTATTTCTTGATCTTTTCAAAAATCCATCAGAGATTTTTGATTAGTGGTGACAGCCATTTCCTTTTCTTCTTGTTACTATTGGGATTTACTTTTGACATATATACATATTCATTTATTAAAAGTTTTTTGTTTATTCTCCCTCTTTACTTCCACTATTTTCCTAATATCTATTGAATAGAGTGAATTTTCCTCTGCTATCTTTTACCAAGACTTATGCTAAATTTTATTTTTTGTCAAATCAGTTTTTTTAGCTTTGAGGTATCTACAAATATATTTCAATAAGTTAAGCTAAATTTTATTTTTGTCAAATCAGTTTTTTTTAGCTTATAAGTATCTACAAATATATTTCAATAAGTTAAACACTTTAGCAAATACTCCATTTGTACAACATCTAGGGCTTTAATTCTTGACTGTTATGGACATTTTCTTTTTAGATTTCTTTTTCTTATGGTCATAGCTTTTTTAAGATAATGAAATATTTCCTTAAGTTATTTATTTATCCTTACTTCTCATGTATTTGCAGTATCCTCCTAGATCTATTACTTTATTTGCTGGAGAACATGCCAAATGGATTTTTGTGTGATTAACTTTTTGAAGTCTTTTGTGCCTGATAATATTTTTATCTCACACTTACATTTAAAGGAAATGTTTAATAGGGTATAGAATTCTGGTATAATGTGCTTTTCTTTCAATACTCTGAAAATAAAACTGTTGCCTTCTTGACTATAATGTTTCCTTGAGAATTTCAATGTCCGTTTGATTCTAACTCCTTTATGAGTGATTGGATTTTCCTCTCTGGAACTTTAAAGAACCTTTTATTTTTCCTTGACGTTCTTAATTTTCGCTAAAATGTGTCTCAATTTGGTATTGTGCTAATTTATCCAGTTTGCCATATTACATTCTTTCAATCCGAGGTCTTATATTTTTCTTTAATTCTGAGAATTTTAAGCCCTTATCTTTTCTAAAATGCCTTGTCCTCTATTCATTCATTCAGTATAAAATCCATACATTAACTTATGTTGACATTTCTATATCTGTTCTCGGCATGTTTACAACTTGTCTTTCATTCTTCCCATCTCTCTACCTGTTCTTGATGCTTTTGGGCATCTGTTTTCCCTTGATTTTAGCCAAATGTCCAAGAAGTAATTTTGGGGATCTGTTTTCAGTCTGATTATGGTAGATACTGTTTGTGGCCTACCATCAGCCATTTCCACTTCCTTCTTGCTGACTTTGTTTGTATGGTTATGTACCCAGACCCAGGGAATATATCAATCATTATTGACTTAAGGCAATTCAGAAAGCCCAGTTGACAATGAGCATCTAGGAGTGATCAGATGATTCTAAGAATGAGATCCATGCATTAAGGCTTCGGTTTAATTATTAAGGCTACCATTTTCCTAGGACCAAAGAAAGCAAGGGAGAAAGAGCCAACATAGCTGGCAGTGCCCTTGTGCCACCACTGGTAAATGGAATTTTGGAGTTCAGATCAGATGTTTTTAGAAAAATTAAGAAAGACAATATTTTTGCATTTTGTGAGTCACAGAGCATTTCATTGCCAGTATTAACATATTTGGGTGCATTATTTCGTTTACCTAGTTCTGGCCAATAGGATATGAGGGGAGTATGCTGGGGACTTTGGAAGATATTTTTCTTTACTACTATTGATGTTAACAGTCATGACCAATACCACTATCACTGATGATTAATATTATTAAGGGATGCAAACGAAAAATTCTTTTGGCCCTAGGGATGAGCCTTTTTTTTTTTTTTGCTCCTCTTCTGCTCTGTTCTCTGGCTTTTGTTTTAGTGTTTCACCTGGCAGGAACACTAACTGCTCTCACTACACATCAATCCCTGAACTACAAGCCACCAGCTGGTGTCTAGAGTCAACCCATGAGAACTCTTTAGATCTAAATACTGTCATTAGCCTGATGCCAAATTTCACCACTGCCCAGTGATTCCTGTCGAGAACAGCCATTCAGTACTTTGGAGAATTGGCCCCAGCTATAGCCTTGATCTTGGCTATTTTTTGCCTTTGCATCCACTCTTTGCCATCCTGTTATTGTCACCCTAGTTATTTCAAAGTTGAGACTGTGTGCTCCTGGAAACGTACTTGTAAAATAGAAATATTGTGTGTTCTCTAGGAGATATTAATCTGGGGTACAGACAGTCAAGTAAACAGATAATTACAACATAATCTCGAGTATATGATAGCAGTAATATTAATATGCTATAGAAGTGAAGAGAGTGTCTTTTTGCATGGAGAAGTTAGTAATTAATTAACAGAAATGTTGACATATGAACTGAGCCTTGAAAATTCAGCATTTTCATTCCAGGAGAGAAAATGTCATGTACAGATATGGAAATGGGATCGTGAAAGAGCATGGTGGAGTTGAAGAACTTAGAAATTCATCTATGTGCTTCCGGAGTGCTGGTGGTATAGGAGTAACAGGGTGAGATATTGAGAATTTAAAACTGCAGGATGCATATGTACATCAGCCATGTTATTTATTTTCTGCTGCCTGTAAAGGAAGGGGCTTCATCCTTGGGGAACAGGAGAGTAGTACTGCATTTTTTTTTTTAACTTTTTTTTAATGTTTTTTTTGTTTGTTTGTTTGTTTTGTTTTGTTTTTTCTTTTTGAGACAGGGAGAGACAGAGCATGAACAGGGGAGGGTCAGAGAGAGGGAGACACAGAATCTGAAACAGGCTCCAGGCTCTGAGCTGTCAGCACAGAGCCCGACTCGGGGCTCAAACTCACGGACCTCGAGATTATGACCTGAGCCGAAGTCGACCGCTTAACCGACCGAGCCACCCAGGCGCCCCTAGTACTGCATTTTTTTTGAAGTGACTTTTATTTTTCCTTTTTGCCTCAGAATAGGTAAACAGGTATTTTTTTTTAATTTTTAATGTTTATATATTTTTTTAGAGGACGGGGAGGGGCAGAGAGACGGAGACACAGAATCCGAAGTAGGCTTCCAGGCTTCCAGCTGTTAGCACAGAGCCCAAGGTAGGGCCCAAACTCATGAACCATGAAATCCCGACCTAAGCCGAAGTTGGAGGCTTAATCGGATGCTTAATTGCCTGAGCCCTCCAGGCGCCCCTTGGTAAACAGGTATTTTCTAACTTGAGGGTATGGAGCCTGACTTGATGAGTCATTCGGCACTTCTCTGCACTCTTCTACTCAACTGTTACAGGAAGCAATCAAGGTAGAACTATCAGCTCTTTTACCTAGTAAGAATGAACAGGTAGTGTTAATGAGAGGATAATTACCAATAAAGAAGAAAGGAGAGAGGCAGACAAATAATGTTGCAGGTTTTGGGGAGGTCGAAAATGGAAACTCATTTGGACGTCATGCTTTAAAGTGAGACATTGTGGAGAGTAGTCAAAACTGGCCAGTGAGTGGTGGTTGTTCCCTGGAAGTTTTGACAAAGATCTGACGAGGGGAGGCGACTCAGCTCTGAGGGGCAGTGCTTGATCAGCCTCCTGGCCTGGAATGAACTATGACAGGAAGAATGGCCACCTTATGCTGAGGCTCAAGGTGATCTGCCGAAAAGGAAAAGAAGAAAGGCACCAATGTGGCTGCTATTGCCCTTCTTGCCGTCAGTGGCAAATAAAGTCTTGGAATCCGGATTAGATTTGATTTCAGAAAATTAAGAAATACATATATATATTTTGCATCTTATGTGTCACTGAGCACTTTGTCCTTATTATTAACATAGCTGAGTGCATGGTTTAACTTAATTTTCTTTGACATTTATTCATTTATTTTTAAGAGACAGAGCATGAGCGGGGGAGGGGCAGAGAGAGAGGGAGACACAGGATCCCAAGCAGGCTCTAGGCTCCGAGCTGTCAGCACAGAGCCCAACATGGGGCTTGAACCCAGAAACCATGGGATCATGACCTGACCTGAAGTCTAATGCTCAACACACTGAGCCATCCAGGTGCCCCTAGATGAATTTTTCTTAACAAAGGTATGGAAACCTCGAGGCTAGCCATTGCGTGTTAATTGCCTCTGTAACGTCAGCAGCTCACCTTACGTAGCCCATGGAACAGGTTGTGTGCTGACTGAACAAATAACATCAGTGCTAGGAACTCAGAGGTAGGTTGTGCTGTCAACTGGTGATCTGATCAGCATTTATTCAGCAAATGGGTAACTTTCAGACCAACTTTTCACACCACTATAGTCCTTTGGGCTTGAACCCCAGAACCGTGAGATCATGACCTGAGCCGAAGTTGGACGCTTAACCATCTGAACCATTCAGGGGCCCTTGTGTTTATTTATTTATTTAAAGTGGCAGGGGTGGGGAGAGCTAGCCAGGGAGGAGTTGAGAGAGGGAAAGAGAGAATCCCAAGCAGGCTAAGCACCATCAGCACAGAGCCTGTCATGGGGCTCAATCCCATCAGCCAGGAGATCATGACCTGAGCTGAAATCAAGCCTCAGATGCTTAACTCATTAAGCCACCCAGGTGTCCCTGTTATTTTAAAAACTATTTTAAAAATCTATCGGCTCATCTTTTCTCTCTTACTGAAACATGTTGATTTAACTAATTCAATGTGTGTGTATGGGTGGGGTAAGTAAAGGTATGGTCCCTTTTGAAATATTTCTTTCCTATGGTTTTTGGAGGTTGGTTAGGTGTAGCATAAAATAGCAACATAAAAGCAATTTTGTAACTTTTTTTCAGGTATATAGCAACAGTATTGCACTTATATTTACATACTGCCTCAAGGACCTCATACCAGGGGGAAACGAGTGAGTTGCCTTCAATTAGGGATAGTAGTTCAGTGCTCAGTGTTTACACATGATTATTTATGTATGAGTTGGGGGTTCATACTCTTTCAAGATGGGTATTAGAAATAAGCAGCTTGATTTTCTCATCAGACTTAGCCGTCCAAAATTCAAGCCTAATAAAAATACTGTGCCTATTACATGACAGCACCGTAGATGATTTTCTTAGTTAATTTTCTATTACTCATAATGTATGGATATTCCTAATGATTCCATTAGAGTTTAAATAACAGAATTCAGCACAAATGTATTTTTACTAAGCAGAAGAAACATAATTTCTCTGGAACTGCAGCTGCTGTAGTTGAAGATGAGGCTCTTACTATCCCTTAGGGAGATTACCGTCTCTGCCAGCTGACTTAGTTTTTATACAGCCAGCGATTTATTAGATTGCTTTGCTCTTAAGTGTGATAATAGGCCTTATGCTTAGCAAGGTTTAGAGACTTCCAGTGCATTAATATTTTATGACAATGACAGGCAAGACACATTTTGTTTACCTAACAAGACAAGGCAAGCCAGAGCTGATGTGTATTGCATATCAGCACTTTCAACTTGGAGGAGCCCTGCCAATGATATATTTAGGGCTTTGCAATAGCTCCTATAACTGTAATGTAATCCGTTCCTTACTGAGTACATTGCTATTATGTGTAAAGAAATCATTGTAGCTTCACAGTCATAGGAAGTAACCTTACTATTAGGTGACTAATATTAACCATGTAATGACCACGGGTTTTCTAGTGACTTCTTTTCTTCCAAGAACAGGTTTAATTTCACAACGAATTCATTCAGCCCTGTGCCAAAGCTTTGGTAGATGCACATATATTCTAGTTTTATTCAGAGGGTCCCCTCAATGGATTGTAGTCACCTGCTAGGGAAAGTTGTGTCATGGTGCTCTTGATTTCCGGATTGTATTGTTGTTGCCTTGTTATTTCACAAGCTATTTAAAATAGTGTATTTCCTATGAAAAGACGCTCAACATCATTCATCATCCGGGAAATACAAATCAAAACCACACTGAGATACCACCTCACACCAGTCAGAGTGACTAAAGTGAACAACTCAGGAAACAACAGAAGCTGGCGAGGATGTGAAGAAATAGAAACCCTCTTGCACTGTTGGTGCAAATGCACACTGGTGCAGCTGCTCTGGAAAACAGTGTGGAGGTCCCTCAAAAAAATCAAAAATAGAATTACCCTACCAGCAATAGCACTACTAGGAATTTATCCAAAGGATACATGAGTGCTGATTCATAGGGGCACATGTACCCCAGTGTTTATTAGCAGTGCTTTCAAAAGTAGCCAAATGATGGAAAGAGCCCCAATGTCCATCAAATGATGAATGGATAAAGAAGATGTGGTTTATATATACAATGGATACTACTTGGCAATGAGAAAGAGTGAAATCTTGCCATTTGCAACAATGTGGGTGGAACTGGAGGGTATGATGCTGAGTGAAATAAGTCAGTCAGAGCAAGACAGATCATATGTTTTCACTCATATGTGGAACTTGAGAAACTTAATGGAGGACCATGGGGGAAGGGAAGGGGAAAAATAGTTTCAAACAGAGAGGGAGGGAAATCATAAGAGACTCTTGAATGCGGACAACAAACTGAGGGTTGACGGTGGAGAGAGGGGGGAAAAATGGGTGATGGGCATCGAGGAGGGCACTTGTTTGGATGAGCACTGGGTGTTGTATGTACGCAATGAATCACGGGAATCTATCCCCCAAACCAAGAGCATACCGTATACACTGTATGTTAGCTAACTTGACAATCAACTATATATATTAAAAAAAAATATTGTGTTTCCTGGGTCTCCTACAGAATGGAAGTGCAAGTAAAGCATCACTAGATGGAAGAGACCAAGAAAATTACTACAGTGCCTTTTTAATTTTGTTTGTCTTCTTCATAAAGTTAACAATTATGTCAGTTTCCTTACTGGACAACAATCATAAGTCTCGATAAATAGTAAATGTTGGACTACTGATTCTTTCTAGTTTAAAATTCTCTTAGTATACCTAGCCTTTGTGTACATTTTTGAACATAAGACTATGTGGGCAGGGTCTCTTCAGTGTTCTTAAGGGCCGTGAATATTCCAAACAAACTACTAGGTACTTACTATTTGTGATCTTAAGCTGCATTTTATGCATTAATAAACCTTTAGTTTAGATCCTAGGTATTCTACCTATAGTGAAAGTATGCAGTCAAATTTAAAATTTTTCATGCTGTCCATATCACCTCAGGATGTAACCCTGGGCATTATCTGCACCAAGGAAGTGGGGACCTTGTTCAGAAAGGGGCTGAAAAGCTTCCACCAAATTGGTTAGAGTATAGTTAGTGGGGAGAGGGAAGGAGGAAGGACAGATGCAGGGTTGGAGGGGGAGGAGTGGACATTTGAAAGGGAAAGAAGCCTAAATACATTGAGAAGTGAGTCCGTACATGTGCAAAACGAGAGGACACCTTGCACATGCAGATTTGGAAGAGTTGCTAATACCCACAGTGTTCCAATGAGGCATAAACACAAACCACGTCCCGCGCTGCAGGGTCTCTCTGTGTGTTCATTACTTTTAATACCATTCTGTGCAAGCCTCAGAGGAACACAGCCAACTCCCACATCTCGGGGTTAGCGTAATCTTGCTGCGGCTGGCACTTTGCCTGTGCTTGACGGAGCTGGCTGATGTTTCTGAGAGAGGAAAAGAAATGGAAAACATGTGGTTTGAGTTTACAGATTGCTTTGCTAACGTGGGGGTGGGTTGGTTGAGGTTGAGGTGGGTGGGAATGAAAGCTTGTCACCTGGGCTAAAGTCTTGAAAATAGCAAATACATGGTAAAATGAAATGAATCCTTTGTGCTCAGCGTTAGGATTTTTGTTGTTTTCGGGGGGGGGGGGGGCTTCACTTAGAGTGAAATCAATGACCATTCCAAAGGCTTGGCCACTAGGGTGTTAAATTTGTGATTCCTCTTTCAAAGCTTTGCCCCTTTCTCTGCAATTGCTTAGGGAGTGTTTATTTAAATGCTAGTTAATTACATTTTAGTGAGGACCAGTGCAATCAGATTTATCTCAGTCTCTTCATCTTCTGTTCCTAATTTAGCTTTTAAGGAGTACTTTCTGATTGCAAACCCCACGGAAGAAAAATCAGAGGCTATGAGAGGAAGGAATAGAAATTGTGTTAAGCTTCATCAACCAGGAAATAAAGCGAGAATAAATTTTCTAAGTGCTAGGAAAGAGACACATAGGCATATACCCTGTGCTCGAGCATGATAGTTTAACTACGTTCTCCATTTTATTAATGTGTCCAAGTAATATTTTTTTCTCGGCCTCCCTCCCCTTCTCAGAGCAGTATGGTCCTCAAACATGAGTGAAGCTCAAAATACCACGCTGTTGGAAAAGTGCTGATGCTAGCTTTCTTTGGGGAATTTAGAGGGCTGGTGACTTGGAACAAATCACATGGATGGTGATTGGCTTTGTCTCTGTTTTTATAAGTGATTAAAAAGAAAACCACTTCAATAATCCTCAGACCTCTGCTCTCTGCTGGGACTTCTTCCAACCAGGCCTGCCCCAGGAGGAGGAAAGCACACAAACTTTGGGCCAAAAAAATTAGAAAAAGAAACAAAGACGTTGGAACCGAAAAAGTTCATTGTAGGCTAGAATTCAAGTGCACGATTTTTTTTTTTCTCGTTTGAGCCTCACACTCTACTGCAATTTATTTTTCACATCACCTTCTGTCAGCTCTCAAGGGCTTCACAAAAACCTTGATTATTTTATATATGTTTGCTTTGAACACATAGACAGTCTGGTTCTGAGTTGCCTCTAGAAAATGCAGTGACAATGGTAACAATGAGATAATTTAGCATGAGTTTCAAGAGCGAGAATGTTGAGTTGTTGGGTGAACATTATGAAAGGAAGGGATTTCAGAACAGATTTCCCAAATGATTGACTTTCTTAGTTCTCAAACACACAATAAATAAAATCCGTATCCGTTTAGTATTCCTTGCAATGGCTTGTGTCATCTTTCATCACAATACCCACTTATGCATTTAAAATTTTTTTTTCAAGTTTATTTATTTATTTTGAGAGAGACAGAGACAACACAAATGAGGGAGGGGCAGAGAGAGAGAGAGAGAGGCAGAGAGAGAGAGAGAATCCAAACAGACTCCATGCTGTCAGTGCGGAGCCCAATGTGGGGCTCGAACCCACAAAGTCATGAAATCATGACCTGAGCCGAAACCAAGAGTTGGACACTTAACTGACTGAGCCACCAGGCACTCTCCACACACACATTTAAAAAATCTAAATCAATTACTTGGCCAGTGAGGAGCAGTATGTTCCAGGTTCTGAATTCTGAATACTTCACTTAGAATCCTAATGCCACCGCTATGGACTTTGAAATCTTAGGCGAACCACTGACCTTTCTCGCTCCTCTTTCCTCACCTGTAAAATGAAGATAATAATAAGGAGCCTATCCTCTGGGGTTCCTTGGAGCACTAGAAGAAATAATGTATGTCAAATATTTTGCATAGTATCTGCAACAAATGACTATAAAATTCATAAAAAATGACTGTATTACTTTTAGGACAGGAAACTTGTTTTTATGCTCTTCTCTATTCCCATATCGTCTAGTTTTTTTTTTTAAAGAGAGGATTGTGGTGCCTGGGTGGCTAAGTCTGTTGAGTGTCTGACTCTTGGTTTTGGCGAGGTCATGATATCACGGTTCGTGGGGTCAAGCCCCACGTTGGGCTCCGTGCTGACAGCATGGAGACTCCTTGGGATTCTCTCTCTTTTCCCCTCTCTCTCTGCCCCTCCCCTATTCACTCGTGTTCTCTTTCACAAAATAAATACATAAAACTTTTTAAGAAAAGAGAGAGGGTTGTATAAAGGATGGTAGCTGTGGAAAATAGTGATTTATAGTCATTTTCTGTGCTTTCACCTTATAGGTAGATAATAAAATTACTGAGTCTTTTTTTAATTTTTAAAAATTACATATCTATCTATTTATTTAAAAAATTTTTTTAACGTTTATTTATTTTTGAGACAGAGAGAGACAGAGCATGAACGAGGGAGGGTCAGAGAGAGAGGGAGACACAGAATCCGAAACAGGCTCCAGACTCTGAGCTCTCAGCACAGAGCCTGACGCGGGGCTCGAACTCCCGGACCGCGAGATCGTGACCTGAGCCAAAGTCAGACGCTTAACCGACCAAGCCACCCAGGCTCCCCTAAAAATAATTTTTTTAAAGTTCATTTATTTTGAGAGAGAGAGAGTGCAAACAGGATAGGGGCAGAGACAGAGGGGAGAGAGAGAGAATCCCAACCAGGCTCTGCACTGTCCACGACGAGCCTGATACAGGGCTCGAATTCACAGAACCATGAGGTCATGACCTGAGCTGAATCCAAGAGTTGGATGCTTAACCAACTGAGCCACTCAGGCGACCCTCTTTTTTCTTATTTTTAAAATAAAGTAGTATTGAGAGAATATTTCTTTTCAAATATTGTAGTATGTTTTCTTTTCTGTAAATCACTAAAATACCAAACAATTGTCCATCACAGAATCACAGTGGGTTTAGTGTGCTTAAGAATTTAAATATTGTTTTGTGTTTATAGTCATGTAAATGCAAACAAAGAGGAGATAAGGCTATATGAAGTAACATCTGTATTGAGTCTTGTGTTCATTTAATAATATTTCATATCACTTTAAAAATACATTATATTGCCATTTTTGTCTTACCCAAAAATATCTTGATGAAAAGAAAATCCAGGAGTAATTATATGAATTCTGCATATAAGACTTGATGTTTTGTTTTATGCTATTAGCTGTTTAATACTATAAGTATTTGTACAATGGTCAAAACATTAGAAATAATTAGCCTAAATGTGTTTAAACTTCAACAGAAAACACTTGTGCTCTAAAAGATCTAAATATTTAATGAGATTTTTGAAAACCACAATTATAGCTTTTTATAGAAAGGGAACTTTACCTCTGAGACCTGAAAAAGACTGTTTATTATATAAAGAAAGAGACTTTTATATTTTTAATGTATAATTTAATAAGAATTGTACCATTCCAATCTTAAAATCTACAGCTTGAGAAGAAAAACAGAAAAGGCATGTCAAAAAAATATTTTAGAAGGGTAGCACTTATTTATTTTTTAGGAAAATGTCCAAAGTATACAGAAGGCAGAAATCTTACTCAGACTGTTTTAGTTCATTGAATTTTCTGTGCCTTGAAAATCATAGCACAATTCTCTGGAGACACCTATAAGGATGTATTACATCATAAAGTACACCAAGGATAGTAACCCATGTTATTAAACTGTCAACATACATTATATTACAATTTGTCCTCAATCCAATGCAACTAAAAGCCACATTGTTGGCAGGAAGTTTAAAACATAAGACTATTCTCTAATCATCTAAAGCCTAAGGTACTTTGGGAAAAAAAATGCTGTAATAATCGCTCCACTACTCCATAGCAGCCTGTGTGAATTTCATTGGTTTTGTACAGCAAATGTTCCACTATTACAAGAAAGGATTCAGAAGGATTACCACTTAAAGGCTTTTCCTAGCGATGCTGTAGATGTCTCATTTCACAGCATATTAATAGAGGTTTTGTATGATGGTAGCAGGGAGAAATAAATTATAAAAACTAGAATTTAAATCATGTTTAATTTTCACAAAAGTGTTTAACCGAAGATCTGGCATTGTAATATTGCTGATTCCATCAGAACTCACAATTCTAGAATTCTTTTAAATTCTGAAATGTAAGTCATCTACAGAAATGTGGACAGGCTACATGCTGGTCAATATTCCCTACAATACTTTATGTATGAAATAGGTAAAGCGTTCATGAAAGAGGGAATTTGCCAATAGAGATAAAATTCCTGGTTCAGAGATTATTGAGGGTTCCCACTCGCATCTGTGACATAATGTACTTTGTCATGACAAATTTCAAGTGCTTACTTTCAGATTTCAAAATTAAGGGAAGAAAAGATGTAAACTAGTGGTATACAATTTTTTTTATTTTAATTTTATATTTTAAAAAATTACACCCAAATTAGTTAGCCTATAGTGCAACAGTGATTTCAGGAGTAGATTCCTTAATGCCCCTTACCCATTTTGCCCATCCCCCCTCCCACAACCCCTCCAGTAACCCTCTGTTTGTTCTCCATGTTTATGAGTCTCTTCTGTTTTGTCCCACTCCCTGTTTTTTTAAAATTTTTTAATGTTTATTTATTTTTGAAGGAGAGAGAGATAGAATGTGAGTGGGGGAGGGGCAGAGAGAGAGGGAGACACAGAATCGGAAGCAGGCTCCAGGCTCTGAGCTGTCAGCACAGAGCCCGACTCAGGGCTCAAACTCACAAACCACAAGATCATTACCTGAGCTGAAGTTGGACGCTTAACAGACTGAGCCACCTAGGTGCCCCTGTCCCACTCCCTGTTTTTATATTATTTTTGCTTCCCTTCCCTTAGGTTCATCTGTTTTGTATCTTAAAGTCCTCATATGAGTGAAGTCATATGATTTTTGTCTTTCTCTGACTAATTTCACTTAGCGTAAAACCCTCCAGTTCCATCCACGTAGTTGCAAAGGGCGAGATTTCATTCTTTTTGATTGCCGAGTCATACTCCATTGTATATATATACCACATCTTCTTTATCCATTCATCCATTGATGGACATTGGGCTCTTTCCATACTTTGGCTATTGTTGATAGTGCTGCTATAAACCTGGGGGTGCATGTGTCCCTTCGAAACAGCACCCCTGTAGCCCGTGGATAAATGCCTAGTAGTGCAATTGCTGGGTGGTAGGGTAGTTCTGTTTTTAGTTTTTTGAGGAACCTCCATACTGTTTTCCAGAGTGGCTGCACCAGCTTGCAATCCCAGGTACACAATTTTTTAATTAAAGTTTGATCTTGGGAATAAGCAGACAGGACAGGGAAATAGTGGAATGGAGGTCTCATTTTCTTTAACCTGAAGCATAGCCAGCAAGAGATTGTAGGCATATTCTGGTGTATATGTGGTGTTTGGTGTATAGAAAAATGTCAACATTTTTTAAAAAACTACAAGCCATGTCTGTAATGTTAATGCTGTCCAGTAACATCAGAAAAATTTGTGGCTTGTGAAATTCAATTCTTTTTTATAAATAAGTTGTTTTCCCCTGAATGATTAAATTGAGCTGGTTTGAAAACTGGGAAAACTTGTTAAAGACAAATAGCCTCTATAAGTGTGGGAATATTTGTTCATCTGTCTCCTCCCCTAGATTATCAGTTCCATAAAGGAAGAGGGGTTACTTTAGAGTTTTTGTTTGTTTTTAAATATCATCTCTGTAGTACCAAGTACTATCCAGCTCATAGTTGATCCTGAATAAATAGTTTCTGATTAAATGAAATGGAGAACAATTGCCCTGAGTTTAACTAAATAGAAGAATCAGGATGAGAGCCAACCCCTTTTGTTTTCCCAGCAGTGACCAGAAAGGTATTGTTGGCTCTAACACGTGCTAGCGTTTCTTTTGTAAAATTTGTGATAACTTGGCATCTTGGAAAGGTGTAATGAAGACAGAGATTGATCTGATCGTAGAATGTAAAGATTTTTGATATTTGCCTCATCATGGGAGTTCTGTTACAGATGAGTCTCCTTTCCTCAGAGGAGTACCTTTTGAATGCTCTGTCACCATTATGTCTGAATAGCAGCATCCATAGCCATGACACTACTGGGGGAAGAGTCAGCCTACCAGTGTGATCTTTGCTCCTCATATAGAGATGTTCATCGTCAGAGGTCTCCAGTCTGTTGTGCAAAAAATCCTGTGCTGCATTGACATTAAAATCTTATGGTTTTATGCCACATCTTTAGCAGTGAAAGTACGACATGGGCTAGAATCATTATGTCAGTCATATATCTGAATTACTTAGATTTGATGCAACAGTTAGGGTCATGTAGTAAACTGTTTTATGACAAAAAGGACATGCAATGGCCAATAGCCCAGTATGTATCTAAGGGATATAGGATAACAAATATAAACTAGATAGCACATCTTTGCAAGTGGGGACAGATACTGATGACAGCAGCTTTATCTTCAGAACTTTGCTGCCACTTTCGTATAGAATCCAGAAAAAAAACTTGTTTCTGTTGAAGCCATCCTCTACTCTGCATGGTTGAACTTTTTATTCTCATGGGTTAAAATGCAAACATCAGCAAATGATGTAGATGATCCCTTAGGGATGTCATAGAGTAAGTTTCATGTATTAACGCATTTATAGCATAAATTACCTAACATCTATTATTAAAACTATCAGAATTCCTGGGGCACCTGGATGGCTCAGTCAGTTAAGCATCCGACTTCAGCTCAGGTCATGATCCCACAGTTTGTGGGTTTGAGCCTGGCATGGGGCTCTGTACTGACAGCTCAGAGCCTGGAGCCTGCTTCAGATTCTGTGTCTCCCTCTCTCTCTCTGCCCCTCCTCGACTCATGCTCTCTCTTTGTCTCTCAAAAACAAGTAAAACAATGGGGCGCCTGGGTGGCTCAGTCAGTTGAGCATCCGACTTCAGCTCAGGTCACGATCTCACAGTTCATGAGTTCAAGCCCCGTGTCAGGCTCTGGGCTGGTGGCTCAGAGCCTGGAGCCTGCTTCTGATTCTGTGTCTCCCTCTCTCTCTGCACCTCCCACATTCATGCTCTGTCTCTCTCTGTCTCAAAAATAAACATTAAAAAAAATTAAAAAAAAAAACAAGTAAAACATTAAAAAAAAACCCATCAGAATTCCTTTTGGTCTGGGAAAATTGGTCTGGTCTAACATTTATCCCTCTTATGTGTACCATATGTAATTCTCTTCTGGATTGTTCCATTGACTACAGAATGGCAATCTTTCCTAACTCTTCTATAACTTATTGTGCGTGGAGGTCCCCATACTGCACTTTTCTCATGATTCCACGTTGTGGCTGTCTCACAACTAAGAAGGAGCCTTCCCAAGTCAGGGGAAGACGCATTCATGACGTGAGTTTTCCTGGTAAGTTGAAATTTCCTAAAAACACGATTTCTATGGAGGAGACAGCTAGCTGTCTGCCAGAGATTCATGCCCTCCTTCCATGGTGAGAATTGTTGAACTACCTCTGGCAGAGAGGCACCCTTGAACAGGAAAAGTGTTTGGAATCTACAGGAGTGAAAAATAAACTTGTGTTAAGCCATTGAGATTTGTGTTTAAGCTACTGAGATTTTAGGGCTTATCTGTTATACTAGCTCTTGTCACTTAAAATAATAATAATTATTATTATTTATTGTCACAATAAAAGTAATTGAGCTTGACTGGAATATAGAAATTTATCTATTCAGAATGATATTCTTACTTGAAAGGTCTAACTGGACAGTTCCTGACTGCCCCTGGCTAATGAGCCCTTTCACAAAGAAAAACACTGACCTACTCTTATTTTTCTCTTAAATATATTTCCAGTTTTCTAAAATATGTTTTGAAGGTCCAAATTCTTTTTATTTGATGTGCAGTTTTCATACTTTTTTCTTAGGAGGAGTTTTACCAAAACCAGGAAAAGTTCAAAACAAGCACATGTATATTTTCCTGACTCATCAGGTACCTTGTAACATCCCATAATTTGTGATTCTGTAATTAAAGATACAAGGCAGAGGAATAAAAAAGATGATGAGAGTCCATGAGGCAATCATATCCTAAAATATTCAAAATGAATAACGTTGCATGATCCACAAACAGCCAAGGTCTGTAGCTCTTTGCACAACATTGTTTTTTTTCCATCTGGTGGCTATGAATGCCAGACAATCAAATTAACATAGGATTGTGGACTAAAAAGGAATAGGTTACTCCTTAAATTTTAACTGCTGCCACAGTTTTCCAATTCAAATGAGTGTGTGTGTGTGTGTGTGTGTGTGTGTGTGTGTGTGTAACATTCTTGTTTCCTTCAGACATGTTTCAGTGTACGTTAGAAAAGAATATTTATAGACTGAAATTTTAAAACCTGTATTACCAACTCTTACGTGTAACCCACTACTTCATTATTAAACACAGTATTAGATTCCATATCTTCATTGCTGCATTCGCACCTATATAATAGATCAATAAACTTTGGACACTCATTGGTTTCACAGAATATTGTAATATGCATCCTCTTTAATGCAGTAAGTACTCTCTTTTGTCCCTGTACAGGTGAATGCATTTGTTTACCTTTTCAGATTTATACATAGATTGTAGGGCACTAAAATTTCATGCTCTGTGACCTATGAATATAAATCAGGACCAGATTTATCTACCAGGAACATGTCTGAAGTAACATCTCCAGATGTGAATTTGAAGAACAGGGACATGAGTTGCTATGTACCTGTCCCACAATAGTTAGTTTCCCCTTAGTGTAGGGTGAGTTAAGTAAGTCATACTAATTGCTAGTAAGTTAGATTTCATTTTATTTTTCTGTTTTAGTAATTCATTTAGAATTCTTTTTTCTTTGTCAAGGTTTTTTGTTTTTGTTTTTGGTTTTGGTTTTTTTTGAAATAGATACATTTCAGCATGAGTTCATTGTCATACCTGCCTTCAGGCCATTTGCTAAGAATTAGTGAAATATATAAATTCATTATTTGCTCTGCATGATTATCTTATCTGCATGATGCCAAAAGGCTTGCTTGACAAATGCTTCCAGCAGCTTGATGTTCTGGCTGAAGTGAATTTTGAGATAGGGCAGACATAGCCACTTTTCTATAAAAGTTTATAAACACACAACAAGGCAAATAATTATAAAATGCACACACTTATAGCCACTACTAATCCAAGAAATAAAATGTGCTTTATGTCCTTTATACATTAGAAATATTTATAATACATTATATACATTATAATATGCTGTATATTTTTTATAATACATTATATATTTTTTCATAGATTCCCATCTGTTTTTAGCCATCCTGTGTTATGGTCTAACACTGATGTGTACCTTTTTGAGAATAAATTATAAAGGCTTTACTAGTTCTAGAGCAGTATTATGTCTGTCTGTCTCTTCCTTCCTTCCTTCCTTCCTTCCTTCCTTCCTTCCTTCCTTCCTTCCTTCCCTTCTTTCATTCATTCATTCATTCATTCATTCATTCATTGTTTCTTATTTTTAAAGATTATTTATTTATTGTGAGAGAGAGAGAGAGAGGAGAGAGAGAGAGTCCCACAGCAGGCTCTGCACTGTCAATGCAGAGCCTGCTGTGGGACTCTATCTCACGAACCATGAGATCATGACTGAGCTGAGATTAAGAGTCAGACGTTTAACAGACTCAGCCACCCAAGTGCCCCTGTTCTTTCTTAAGTAAAATTGAAAAGTTTTCATTTCACTTTTGTCTTCAAAGGTAGGCAAAGTCAATATAAATTTGTTCATTTCCTTCTCCATTTTCATTTCTGTTCTAATATAAGCATCTCATCTAGATATTTCTAAAGTTAGAGAATATAGAAGTCAGAAAAATAATGTGAAACTTTACTGTAGTTCAGGACCTGGACCACTGTGAGAGATTGATTCTGTCTGTTCTCTTTCTTGACAGTGTTCACAGCTGGCTTCAAAGACTGCTGCCAGTCTAATTGTTTTTGCCACTTGTCATGAACATGTTGTTTCTTTTCTTGAGGAGCTATACATTTACATTTTAGCATGAGGATTAGCTTTAAGCAGCTCATTTTTATACTGAAAATGAACGAATCAGTCATGCCATTATAGACTGTTAACTTAATCTCCTGCTGCCCTTAGAAGGGAAAAAAATGTTCTCATCTGTTAATTATTCACATCACACTTATCAAAACATTTCGTAACCAGTGTCTCCTTGCAGTGTTTTTTGGACTTTGCAAATATGCTGCATAACTATTTCTCAGTGGGCTTCCTCTCAGTGGGGGGTGAAGTTGACTTGAATGGAGTCATTAGAAAGTAGATTTCATTTTATTTCTTCCGTTTCAAATATGAAGGTTGCATAGGGTATATAATTTGTGAGACTCTGGTATTAGAATATTCCCTTACAGCTCTATTTTCCTTGTCAAAGCTTGACTTTAGGAGATAGGTTCATCTTTATGCCTGCATCCATTTACTAAGAATTGGTGGCATATATAAATTTATTCTTTTATTTCACTTTTACCATTATATATGTTTCTATAGAAAATTTGCACCAACTAAGAAGTACACAGAAAAAGTAAGCAAAAAAGCCTCTAACTAATGCATTTAAGTATAAAATGGAAGTATTTGATTTGGGCTGTACAGTTGGAGATGGATAGCATATAGGAAAAAAATTTAGTTTGTAACTCTGGATAAAAGTTGAAACTAAAAACCCACGTTGGAGACTGGCCTATAGCATAAAAGTCAAAATCATGATTATGACTAACGTTTATATTATGTTCATAGGTACAGGGCATACCTTTGCCTCAAATCCCCAACAAATTATTCTAGGCATTAAAAATAAGAAAGGAAGTAGGGCTCCTGGGTGACTCAGTCAGTTGAGCATCCGACTCTTGATTTTGGCTCAGGTCGTGATCCCACGGTCATGGAATTGAGCCCCGTGTCTGGCTCCACGCTAGGCATGGGGCCTGCTTGGGATTCTCTCTCTGTCTCTCCCTGTCTCTCTGCCCCTCCCCCACTCATGCCCTCTTTCTCAATCAATCAATCAATCAAAATCAAAATCAAAATAAATAAGAAAGGAACTTCTAACAAAATAATAGATTTGATGTGATGTATCTTGTGTTGTGGGCCTTGCTTTGAGCATGGCTGATGGAATGAGCTTGAATTTGGAGCTTAACTGATTAGAGAGACGATGCAGCTCACTGTTGTGTCAAGTCATAGCAGCCCTATAGATGTGACTTTGTTTATTTTACAGTGTTCCATTCAGATCACACTATTTTGTCTATTTAGAAATACGTGCCTGGGGATTCAAAATTCCAGAGAGCAGAAAACACGTCATGCTCTTTGAACTATATTTGCTCCTTCTATTCATCATCTGAGTATTGTGATTTGAAAATCACATGAGTTTTCTTATTTTGTGTTCACAAATGCCCTGTGAGTGAAGCGGAATATGTATCATTAATCACTTTTGATGTATGCAGAAATAGACACTCCAAAATGTGAAATGACATGGCCAACATGATCTGGTTTATAAGTGGCAAGTTAGGACTTGAATTCAGGGATTAGTCACTCAGGATTTATACTTATGCCAACAAGAGTTTATTTTTCAGAGCATACGGAGAGATGTAGTCAGTTGGAACGGTTGACAATTGAGGCTTCCATTAGTATGTACATAAAACATGTATTTAGAGATATCATCGTTCTGTTTTATAGCTTAGAAAGTTAAAGCAGAAAAGAATGTCTCACTGGCTCGAGGTCGGTATATTCAGAGAGAGTAGTTGTTGGCACCTGAAAATGTTGACTTTTAGGCCACAGAGAATTATGGAGTTATGCGTTATAGTTCATTATATAATGGATGTTAGCCCAAGTTGAAAGGGAAATTTCTATGTGGAAGTTTTTATTTTTTGAAATGCTTATTAATCTTTTCCTCAAACTTAATAACTAAAATTATAATAGTTCAGTTAGATTTAGTTTTATATTTTAAATGTTCATAAGAGAAAAATATCAGGTGGGTTAGGCATCAAACATAAGCTTTTTAAAAGGTGTAATGTAATCCACATGCCCAGAGGGACTTTAAAATGGGGTTTGTTGTAAAGCGTGTCATTTGGTTGTAAAGAAATTAAACAAAGAAATCAATTGTCATTATTAGTGCAGAGCTTATGCTAAATTAATGGCGTATGCTGTTTATGAGCCGTTGCTGCAAAACTAATAGAGCCAGAGGAAGTAAACACGATTCCCAGCCCTGTACATATTTTCCTAACACAATCAAGTAGGCTAGTACCCAACCATGAAAGTTGTATTGATTTGGGTAGTTTTCAAAACAGTGAGCAAAAAAGGCGTTGTCTTCCAGAGGGGGAAAAAATGATGCGATTAAGAAGTCATTTCATTTTCGATGTTCAAAAAATATATCTCAGATTGCAGGAGGCATGAAAAATATATCTTAACATAGTTGCATGGTTCAGGAAAGCAGTCGAGGAAACCCTTGATGAACAGGTAGCAAAATAAATATCACAATTATTTGTTGTATAGAATACATTGATCACAACTTTGTCGGGATTTTAAAACTCGCAGTGACTTGTATCTAATTTTGGTAAATGGCACTCATTTATCACTGAAATTGTTTTCGATATTTAATTATAAATGAAGATCATTCATGTTTGAAAAGAACACTCCCTTTTGAATCTACAGTTCGCATCGCAAGGAATAATTTTCAGGAGGATGTTTGAGGACAAGTAGCGGCTGTCGCTTCTCTCATACAATCAACAGTGTTTTGAACTACACCTTCTCTCTCTGTTGGTGGGTAAAGCCTAGAGAACGTTGTGTTCTCTCAAGTGTGTTATACACTTGGTGTTGTGCTGGGCAGTACTGGTGGAGGCTGTCATGGGTTTTGAATGAATAAGAGCTTGAGGCTGCACAAAGCAGGTCCCAACTCTACCTTTACTCACTTCTTTTGAAGTTGGTCTAATAATACATCATCCTCTTCTCCAAACCCCAACATGTCAAACCTTTTAGTCAGGTGCACTGGAAGGTATTTTCACACTGTTTTATTAACACAAGCAAAGTAACCATAAGTGTTTTTGAAAAAAAGGATTGAAATTTGAGAAGTAGCTATTAATACCGAATCTAAGCTAAAATTTGGAGCAGAAAGAAGGGGAAGTTTTCATTTTAATTGTTAATTTCTGGGGGAAATTAACCCAGTGGTTCTTGATCTGATCAGACACAGCACTCTATTTAAAAAATATTAGGGGGGCTCCTGGATGGCTTAGTCAGTTAAGCGTCCAACTTCGGCTCAGGTCATGATCTTGAGGTTCGTGGGCTCGAGCCCCATTGGGCTGTGTGCTGACAGCTGAGAGCCTGGAGCCTGACACATATTCTGTGTCCCCCCTCTCTCTCTGCCCCTCCTCTGCTCATGCTCTGTTGCTGTCTCCATCTCTATTAAAAATAAATAAACATTAAAAAGTAAAAAAAAAAAGATATTAGCAAGTGCCCCTTTACTATCTATAATGAAAAGCACAAATAATATAACATATCTGTATATACCCAGTGAAAATAATGATAAAACATGTTAATTACAATATAAAGGAGCAATATTGGAAAGTGATTTATACTTAAATATTTCAATATTTGTGTAGACAGTTATGTTTCTCTATAGTAGATCTGTTGTAGTCAGATGGTCACACTAGTGTGTAGAATCACAGTTGAGTATCGCAGCTCTGAATGTGGGTAGCTGTGATGACACCAATACCACAAAGCACTTTTCTGAATCAGTGGGCCATTTTTGGTAAATTTCCAGGCAAAGCAAAATACAGTCTTCCTTTC
This sequence comes from Felis catus, assembly GCF_018350175.1. Classification (NCBI taxonomy): domain Eukaryota; kingdom Metazoa; phylum Chordata; class Mammalia; order Carnivora; family Felidae; genus Felis; species Felis catus. The sequence continues at coordinate 103,610,514 of NC_058368.1, read as the reverse complement.
CTTTAGATGATAGTTCATTTTTGGAAAAGTCAATGCGTATTAAAACTTTGCAGAAATGGTTTGCATTTACCCACCAGTACCCAGATTCAGAAAATTACAAACAACATTTTCCCCCTGTGGCTGTCCACAAGACATTTTAAGGTCATGTGGGGACATGAGACAGTAAGTGTCGTGTAGTATATTGTCTGTAATGTTGCAGGATGTCAAGCATCCCTGGTGCCTGGCTTCCAAGATTCTGGTATCATTCACTATCCTGGAGCAAACTACAAGTGCCCTTGCATATTTTCCCAATTTGAGGGGACTGTTTTTTTTTTTTTAAGTTAAATTGTAGGTTGTGATATGTCTTGTTTTATTAATTATTAAGATGTTGTTGTTGCTGGAGTCTTTACAGTATCTTGATCCAAATTTTAAATATAAGGAAAATTAAGGCCAGTGGGAGTAATTACTCATTTCAAAATATTAAAATGGAAAATTTAGCAAAATAATATCAAAGCACCAACTACGTATCTGCCAGAACAACCATTTGGCCAAGTGAGTGAAGAATTATAAAGAAACAAGTCAGGCAACACAACACCCCAGCAATAATTTTCCCTTTCCAAACATGTGTTTTGGCATTGTGTGTTGGCCTAGCGATAAGCCCAAAGCAGCCTTGGGCTGGATCCATTCCCAGCTCTGTCACGGATTAGTTATGGTGCTTGGATAAGTCACCTGCCCCCCCTCTGCGTGCACTTTTCTCATCTGCAAAATAGAATAGTGCTCACTCCGTCTACCTCATTATTAGGATACAATGGTACTGCATGTGAAAATATGATACTTAGCACTGACAGTGAAGAATGCATCTTGTTAGGCCTCTGTTTAGTATGAGAGTGTTTTAAATCATTTTTAAAAATCTTTTTAAAAAATGTTATCTTTATTGCCATTTTGGTTTGTAATGTGTATGGCAGGCTTTATACCATTGGAAGAAGTGAACAGTTAAGGATGTTTGAATTTATACTATGAAATAATCTACCTACAAGTTAGTAAGAAGTTAAACTGAGAATTCTATAGGCAGTATATTGATATGTGTAAATATCTGTAAATGCACTGGACACACAATGTTTTTGACTCATTGGTTCTCAGAGTACAGTTTGGGTTCTCCTCTGGGTCTCTGTCTTTCAGGTTGTCTGCAAGATCAAACTTTTCTTATAATAGTACTAAAACCTTATTTACTTTGTCCTTTGCTTTCTCTCTGCATGTGCAGAGGCATTTTCCAGGGACAAGATGATGTTGCTGGGGATCAGATGCAGAGACAGATAAGAGGATCTAGCTATCTTCTCGTTTTGTGTGTGTGTGTGTGTGTGTGTGTGTGTGTGTGTGTGTTTTAAGTTATTTATTTTTGAGAGAGACAGGGACATCATGAGTGGGGAAGGGGCAGAGAGAGAGGGCGACACAGAATCCCAAGCAGGCTCCATGCTGTCAGCACAGAGCCCAGTGCAGGGCTCAAACTCACAAACTGTGAGATCATGACCTGAGCTGAAACCAAGAGTCAGATGCTTAACCAACTGAGCCACCCAGGCACCCTGAATCTAGCTATCTTCTGTTAAGCATCATGAATTGCAAAATGTAAAAGAATGTCACTCTTGTCACTAAATTTATACATATGTCCAAAAAATCTTATTTTTATTTTATTTTTTTAAAACATGACTTTTTAAAAAAGCTTATTTATTTTGAGAGAGAGAGAGAGAGAGGGAGAGAGAGTAAGAGAATGCGTGCACATGCACATGGGGAGGGGCAGAGAGACAGGGAGAGAGAGAATCCCAAGCAGGCTCCATGCTGTCAGTGCAGAGCCCAACATGGGGCCTAATCTCAGGAACCTGTGAGATCATGACCTGAGTCAAAACCAAGAGTCAGAAGCTCAACTTACTGAGCCACCCAGGTGCCCCCAAAATGTCTTACTTTTAATTTCAAATACAGTAAACACCAGTACATACAAGCCGCATAGTTTTTTGAGGTGTTCAAGCCTTTTTAAGAGGTGAACTATTCCCAAGACTAAAAAGTTTGAGAACCAGGGCCGCCGGCTGACTAGTCAGTAGACTGTGACTCTTGATCTTGAGGTTGTGAATTTAAGCCCCACATTAGGCATAGAGATGATTTTAAAAACAAATATAAAAATAATAAATAAGTAAATAAATAAATAAATAAAGTTTGAGAACCTCTGATTTAGATTATACTCACATTCTGTCTTCATTAAAGAACTGGCAGAATTGGTTTTTCTCTAGGAAGTGTTTCTTTTCTGGCTCTAGAACTTCATTATCAGAGTCCTCCTTCTACTTCCCCTTGAGGTTCTTTGTAGATCATCTCGATTGTGCACCCATTCCTCTTGTCCGTGTAATCTGCGAAATGCCAAAATTCGCCTCCTGTCCGTGCTCACGGTGATGCAACTCTTTCGTTTCATGCTGCCTCCTTAAGAGTTGCATGGAAGCAATGGATGGATTTTATCATCACTGACTTTTTGGCAGAAAGGAAATCACTTCCAGGGATGTATGAACTGCAGTAATGGCACCGCGCTGTGGAAATAATTGACTCTCTAGGCTTCTTATATGGAAGTTTCTAACACATACCTGGTTGCTGCAAAGCAGAGCCTTGGCATTGCACTCGGTGACCACACTGCACGGTCTAGTCTATAAAGTCTAGTACAGAATGTGTAAAGCACCTTATAAACACAAAGATATATTCTAAACCAGGTTTCTCTTATTTTCCCTTTCCATTCAAGTATTTTTCTTTTCTCTCAACAGTATTAGTCTTGAAAGGTAGATTGCTTTGGTACGTGTTAGTCAACTCTCTAGGTATGTATATTTGGAATAATATTAATGTATTAATGATATCACTACCACTGGCGGCATTCTCTGCAATGGATTTAATTCTACTTTTAACCCAACAGAACTGTATTCACTAGATTGTGTAACAGTTGTTTTCCCTCATAATTTTTTTTTTGGCATTATCTCATAGGTCTTCACATTAGGAGGTGCTGACATATTTTTATAAATTATTTTGCTGAATAAAAGAGGATCTTGTCAGTCCCCAAATTATGAATGATTTAGGTATATAAAGAGGTAGCAGAGGTCTCAATGGGAGGAGCTCCTCTTAACAGCTCCCCACTCCCCAGTCCCTATTGAGGACACTTAAATAAGGAATAACCAAAGCATTTCCTAGGTACTGTTTCAGGGAGATCTACGTCCTTGTTCAGAGGTTCCTGAATCTCATAAATCAAGGGCATTCTGGACACTTTGGCCCCAACTTGGAGATTCCCAGAGGATATTAAAAATTCTGAAAATCCCAGAGGATAGAAACCTGTTGAACTATGTCTAGTCCAACATTTCTTCAAGTCCATTTTCCATAGAAAACTTTTATGACCGAACATATTTGAATAATTTGTAGGACACTTCTGTTAGGGCAGGACAACATTTGGGAATTATGGACTAAGAGAAAATCCATATCTTAAGTAGTTACAGAGGATGGATTACTACACTTCTGATGCCCATGAGTCCCCATCTTGTTTTCTTCTTCCCTTACCTATTCCAGGTACCACCAAGCAGAGGTTGATCTTGTGTCCTTACCTGGAGGACAGAGTAGCTTCTTTTGTGACAGAAGCCATGTTATCCACATGGCTATGCACAACTTTGAATCAGAATTATTAGTACTGTCCCATAAATGTATGATGCATTTTGTGGAAGTCTATAGGAAGGCTTGTTCTGAATTGCAAATCTATCTACTTAAAAGATAACCAGCCAGCAAATTAGGAACTGATAGCACTAATTGTTTACCTTAAGGTTTGGAGAGTCAGTAAGTTTGAAGTGTATTTAAGATCAAAGAAATAGTTTAGCAAAAGGAAGCGACCATTGAAGATGAAAAGAAGAATGAAAGCATGGGAACTTTTCTAATTCAATGAGTTACTGAATTTGGATCACAAATGGGAAGCTTTCTTATGTATGTTGCGCAGAGGGGCAGTTATGATCAACAAATATTTTTCTAAAAATATCTGGGTGTGAAACACTGAATTCATTTTTCTGAGGCCAGGCTGTATGATGGGATATATCCACTTGAACATACGTAGCCTCTCGGGCGCAGGAAAGCAAACAGTCATCCATGGTTAGTTCTCTCTTCCAAATCTCCCACAACGAAAAGTAGAACTTTCAAGCAATTAAATGCAAAGAAAATAGATGTGCGAAAATGCCACCTGATCATAGAAAACTGAGAGTACATCTTAAATATATCTGAGCTGCCACATTTCCCCTGGAATGCAGCCTGCCAAACGTGTTAACTGACGACATGGTACTCCAAAATCAACTTTACCATGTAGACCTACAAAAAAATCTTTCGGTGGCTTTTCTATCCCAGGGATTCCAGGGAACTAGCTTATACCAAATAGTTCAGCTGGCTTTGTGATGACTCTTTTTGAGCAACCTATCAATTATTTGAAATTGTGACAGTGTAATTTTTATATAAAATCCACCTTCAGAATTCTTCAAAACTTTGTTATAATTGAGGGAAATTTCTGAGTTTCTAATGACCCTGGGGGAATTTTTTTTTTAAGAACAACTTACTATAGTAAATTAAAAATATGAGCCCCCTAATCCCTCTATTAGGGTGAGAATTAAGTGGTTTGGAGTAATTGAGCTTGATTAGTTCTTCCTGGATGGGCTTGGTGCTTTATGGGTTCTCATCTTTTTTTTTTTTTTTAATTTTTTTTTAACGTTTATTTATTTTTGAGACAGAGAGAGACAGAGCATGAACGGGGGAGGGTCAGAGAGAGAGGGAGACACAGAATCTGAAACAGGCTCCAGGCTCTGAGCGGTCAGCCCAGAGCCCGACGCGGGGCTCGAACTCACGGACTGTGAGATCGTGACCTGAGCTGAAGTCGGCCGCTTAACCGACTGAGCCACCCAGGCGCCCCTTTTTTTTTAAATTTTTTTTATGGGTTCTCATCTTTAAAAGGGACCTCCTAATTTTATTTTAGCTAATTGGAAACAGAATTAAGAAAAATTAAATCACTTAGTAAAAGATATAAGGGTAGTGTTTTATACTCTTTAAGCCTTTTTCTTTTTTCATTCTTTTCATTCATTCTTTTTTTTTTTTTTTCCTTAGTGGTGAGTTTGAAGATCGGGATTCGGGGATACTAATGGTACTAGTTTTCAGCACTATAACTGATGTAAAATAAATATTTGCTGATGATAACATTTTAAAGTACTTTCTCAAGTGATGGTACTAGGGAAATACTTGTCTCCATACATTTCCACAATTGTTCATTTGCTTTAATATCTTTGACAAGTTGTAGTTCCCTGTTAATTGGATCTAAGCACTTGATGGGCATATAACCAGACTACCTGGATCAAACTCTTATAGTCTGATATTTTCCCAGAAGCTTCTTGGAAATGCTATTCCCGGGTCTGTAGTCTCAGCACCTCAGAGATTCCATTCACCAACTCTTAGTGCAGGATAGATTTGCAAAGAGCGTGTCTTAATACTTACTTCACTTGTGTTTCCTCTTTCAGAAGCACTGCAAGGCTAGAATTCATTTATAATGACTTAATCAGTTTCTTTGCAGGGAAAAATCCTCTTTGAGATATACTTGGTGGACACAAAATGAAGTACCTGCCTGAGTCTCAATGTTTTTAAATAAGAGCTCATTAAATATTTGTTTGGAAAGATCACTGCAAGAAAACAAGTATCTTTGTTTCACAGAAACATCTTGAACTACTTTACTATGCTTTTGGGTCATGAAAACTCCAAACATATTTTGTCAAACACTCTTTCTTCAACTTTGAAACCCATGTGTACAGCCAGGGAAAAGCAATCTGTATGTTTCTAATTAATTTACACTTAACTCATCAGAATGTTGTTTTCTAAGAGCTATTTGATGTGTAAGACCCCTTATGAGCCTTTCAAATATGGCTTCTAAGCATTTTTCCTTTGAACCAGAAAGTCACTTTTTTTTTTTCCCTGAAGCAAATGGAATTCAATTCTCAAAAGGCTTCAGTTTGGTTCAAAAAATTGTCAGACTCACACAATCTGACAAAACATGTTTTCTCACTTAAATGGATTAACTCATGCAGTAGGCACTAGGAATTAAAGGGCATATCATTAGGCAAAGATTTACTTAAAATTGCCATAGTGTTAATGAAATTTTTATTTATTTAGCAATGCTTTCAGATAAAAGAACATTAAATACACTCATGTCAATGGGGTAGGAAAATGCAAAGGAATTAAAAAGTTTTATCTTAAAAGTATACATCCATCTTTACAATGTGTGTACAAAGGTTTTGAGTATTATCTCCCTGGTTTCAGTCCTAAAGTCAATGTTGCACACAGGAGAGACTCATAGATTGGCATCATCCAATATTGCTTCTCTCACCTTTTATATAAGGGTCCTAAAAGCAGTGATTTCTCTGGTGAAATGCAATGACAGATCCTGAGCCCAACCATTCACAAATGTTCCAGGTGTGGCATGTTTCATTATGTTCACATAGTCATAGCATGTATGAGAGTTATATTTTCATCTGAATTCCTTTATGTTAGTCTTACAAATACATTTTTGCTTTCTAATAGCTACTTCTTTTGAAATGTCCGCATTGATTTTCAAATTCACTTGTGTCCTAATTGGAGGACTTAGTTTTTACCCATTCATTGTAGCAAAAGTTTTGTTTAGAGGCTTCCTGTTAACCCACATATTAGAGAGAAAACCATCTTAGAGCTTCTTTTAACTATTGTCTCTGTTTCTAACACACAAGAATCCATAGATGTGCTCTTGTGATTTTTTTTTCTATCATTTATACCCAAATTTCTCCCTCACTTTAGGCACACACTAATTCATTATTTTTTTCTAACTTCCTGCTAACGATTACCCCTTTTAGATTTTTTTTAGCTTTTTAAAAATATTTTTTAACGTTTATTTATTTTTGAGACAGAGAGAGACAGAGCATGAATGGGGGAGGGTCAGAGAGAGAGGGAGACACAGAATCTGAAACGGGCTCCAGGCTCCCGGGGCTCGAACTCACGGATCGCAAGATCATGACCTGAGCCGAAGTCGGCCGCTTAACCAACTGAGCCACCCAGGCGCCCCTTTTTTAGCTTTTTAAAAAAAAATGTTTATTTACTTTTGAGACAGAAAGAGAGACAGAGCAAGAGTGGGGGAAGGGCAGAGAGAGACAGAGACACAGAATCCAAAGCAGGCTCCAGGCCCTGAGCTGTCAGCACAGCCCAATGCGGGGCTCGAACTCACAAGCCGTGAGATCATGCCCTGAGCTGAAGTTGAACGCTCAACCGACTGAGCCACCCAGGCACCCCAGATTTTTTTAGCTTCTTGAAATGATTTTAGTTTGCAGACAAGAATAGATAGAGGATTTTGTATTATTACCACTGAATTTCTTGGATACTTACATGCTCCTATGACAGTATAGACAAAGAGCTGATCCCACTGGGTACCTACAAACCGTCTAAATACCATAAATTTCTATGCCTGAACAGCTTTCTTTTGGTCTTCTTCCAGAAGAATTTGTGATGGATGTAGCATGAAAACCAAGACAAATTGAGCATAATATAAAAACAAATGCAAATCTTGTAGAATTCAAACTGCTTTTGTGTAGAAGCAGATATAACTTCTGAGAGTTTTCAATATACTAGTTGGAAATATTTCATACATTAAATTCAGAAACATTTTTATAGAGATAATATTTCTGATTTCAGAGAAATCACATGGGTATTTAAAAATGAAAACCTACAGAGTCCATTATTGTCATCATCACTAAAACATTGGATACTTGTTGGATCCATGTATTTCTCTGTGGGAAGATTCAGAGAGTTTGGGCAATATATGTACCCTGTCTTCAGTGAATTTTATAATTGGATTATAACCCGAAATCCAGAATCTCATTTTCTACCTAAAAAGGGCAATAGAGCCATATTTCCCAATTTCATCTGTAGTGTTCAGTGCCTGGCCTTTGAAATGAAGTTTAAAAATCATTGCAACACCCTTCAAAATAAGTCTACTTGTTTGACTTAAGGGTGTGCTTGGCATATCTCTCAATGAAAGAGCCTGTTCCAAGAAAGAGCACTTTTAAAGACATTGCTAACCGTGCTCTCCCTCCTGCACCCCCACCACCACCCAGGAGACTTTAATTTTCAGGCAGCATCAGCAGTGTGAGATGAAATGGCTCTGGAAGTTTTTGAGACAAGCCAGAAGGACATTTAAATAGAGCACTACTTGTATATATTGTAGCCTTTTTCCCTCATGAGCTGTAACAAACAGTTAAAGCATACTTTCTACCAGTGGAAAATTGCTATTAGGAACCCCTCCAGTTCACTTGTGGGCTATAAGCACATTAGTTAGGATCAATTCTTCTATAGGTTAAAATTCAAAGTATTACCAAAGAACAAGTGGGTACTAAAGTGATTACCTTTCAGTAGATGCAGTGTGAGTACACTTGGAATTCAGATGAATAGGACATTTGAGAGAAGGAGAGGGAGAATAAGAAAACAAAGGAGGGAGAGAGATGGAAGGAGAGGGAGGGGGAGGGAAGGGAAGGGAAGGGGGAGAAAAGTAACCTTCCAGCTTATTTGATAGTAATGAGGGAAAAAAATTGTCTTTCAAAATGGTTTTATAGATGTCTTATTATTTATTTGAATTGTCATTATGTTTAAATGGAGTGAGTAAACTGTATGTTAGCTAATTTGACAATAAATTATATTAGAAAAATTAATAAGTGGAGTGAGTAAACTACCCAAATTAGTTTTTCACCCCCTCATTCCTGAGTAACTGAATTTAAAATACCAGGAAGTATAGTGTACCTTTGAAAAGACACACAGATGGCCAACAGACCCATGAAAAGATGCTCAACATTGTTAATCAAACCCACAATGAGATAGCGGCTCGCACCTGACAGAGTGGCACTAACAAGTGTGGGTGAGCATATGGAGCAAAAGGAACCCTTGTACACTGCTGTGGGAAAGACTGCAGACTGGTGCAACCACTGTGGAAAACAGTATGGAAATTCCTCAAAAACTTAAAAATGGAAATACCATATGATCCAGTAATTCCACTATTGGGTATTTACTCAAACAAAATGAAAACACTCAGTCAGAAAGATATATGCAACCCTGTGTTTATTGTGGCATTATTTATAATAGCCAAGATATGGAAACAACCCAAGTGTCTCTCCACAGAGAATGGATAAAGAATATGTGATATATATTATATCACATTATATACACATATTATATCACATATATATTATGTCACTAAATATATATATGTAGCTGCATATGTGTGTGTGTGTGTGTGTGTGTGTGTGTGTAATGTAGTATTACTCAGCCATAAAAAAGAATGAAATCTTGCTTTTTGCAACAACGTGGATGGACCTAGAGGGTATAATGCTAAGTGAAATTAGTTAATTAGAGAAAGACACAGACCATATTCATTCACTCATATGTGGAATTTAAGAAGCAAGTGAACAAAGAAAAAAAATAGAAACAACAGCGAAAAAGACTCTTAAAAAAGAAGACTCTTAAATACAGAGAATAAACTGATGGTGGCCAGAAGGGAGTTAGGGGGTGTGGGTGAAATAGATAAAGGAGATTAAGAGTATACTTACCTTAACGAGCACTGAGCAATGTATAGAATTGTTGAATCGTTTTATTGTATGCCTGAAACTAACATAATATAACACTGTGGGTTAATTATACTTCAACAAAATAACAGAAATTAAATCATTTTTTGCTGTGAGATTAGAATCCCCTTTAGTAGGTTAATAATCTTGTTTCTCAACAGAAATAACTGGTCCAGAATTCTACCTTCTAACTTTGCTATACAAAGTATAAGATTCCACAAGAACAAAACAATCACATAGACTGATTTGAATAACCTGAAAAGCATGTTTGCCAAATGTACATTTAGTGTAGTAGGTCTCCTGCTTCTGTTATGTTGTCCCTTCTTTGAACCCAAGGGTAGATGGGGGACTGTTATGGGAACCCCATGCTTTCATTTAGGTCAGCAGCGTTCTTCAGAAGACATAGTAGGGTCCCTATGGATTTTCTCAGGTTGCAAGACAGCTGCCCTATTGTGAAGAACCATCCATTTGTCTCAGTGGGATAGATGTCATACTTCCATAAGACAATTAGCTGTTTGTTTAAGTTTAAAAGCCCCATGGAGATACTAGTTTGTCATTTGTTTTGGCTGTAAAAGTGTTATATCCCCAAACACAATCCACTAAAGTTTACTTTGAAATGGAAACATTTTCAAATACAATTAGCTTGTGTAACTGTTCATAGCATGATGCTTTGCAATTCTTTCTTTTCTTTAACGAAAAGGAAAAAATATTTTTAATATTTTGGTGTTTGTTTTTCGCCGAGGGAAGACCACTCTAAAAGCGAGAGGGCAGTCTGATATCTAAAATTGAAAGGGTAAATTGTTGCTTTATCACACGAGTGTCTTTTGTAGGTTGGAAGTGAAAAATATTTTTAATTTCAAAGTGAATTTAGAGATCTGAGCATGCTCACTGTACATTACTTTAGAATTATTAAAGTAGTTTGATTTAATAGAGTGAATCTTCTCGGGCTGAGGAGTACTTCACTCTGTACCACACAGGCTGAGATGTTGGAACCTGATCGCTTCCCAGCTGAAGAGCTTATAAAAAATGTGAAGTACTCTAATAATTTTAAATTACTCTATACTGCACATTTTCAGGTCTCTGATCACCTCCAAATTCAAGTGCTTATAAAACTGCTCCCATAATTTTAAATTGCTATGTGCACAGTGATTTAAAATTGTGAGAGTACTTTAAAGTTTTTTAATAAGTGCTTTAATTTAGCACTGAGTTGAGCGATACTCCAGTATAACTTCAAGAAATTATGAAACTGATATAAAAATTTATCCTCTGGAAAGAAAATTACATTATGTATAAAAGGGTGAGGCTTCAAATGAATATATATAAGGATAAAGGTACCAAATGCTCAGGAACAATCAGTCAATGAAATGAGATAATAGGGTCCTGAGGTGGGGAGGGGGTTGTTTTGTTAATTTTCCTCACGGCTTGCTGGGGCCTATAGTTCTCTAAACTCCAACAGGTATTTTAGTTCCTTTAAGGTGAAGAATTGCATTTAGAGGACTTATCTTTCCATTCTCAGCATTTTCAAAGATGCCAGGAAATTTCTCCCGAAATTATGGGAACATGGCATTGTTAGATGAAAGGAGTATATCTTAGAAAAAGAGGGAGGGGAAGGAAGAGGGAAGGAGGGGAAGAGAAGGGGGGAGGGGAGCAAGGTGGGAGAGTGGGAGAGTGTTTATTGTTGAAGAGGTCTTCTCTCACTTGTCCGTGAGATAGCTTCGGGACATTAGGGACTAGTTAATTTCCCATTTTTCAAAGATAAACATAGCATGTTTTAAATTGTACTCATGCATGAGTGCAATTGTTTTTATTAAGGACAGAATCCCTTTTGTAAACCAATGGTTCTGTTCACTGCAGAGGAACATTTAGATTTTGTTTTCTGACTACCCGCCATTATTATTATAATGCACCAGTTAATTTGACTTTAAACATGCTACCTTCCTACACCGATCTAGCATTATCCCACATGTTTTGGGGGATGAAATATCTTGCAATGTGCCAGCTGCCAACAAGCTGCCTTCTGTGTCTTCCCCAGTTTATTTTCAAAGCCGTTCAGGTCAACACTTGGCTCGTCTGACTACATTACACAATCTGAAATATCAAACTATTTGATGGGAACCCGAGGCGTCTCACTTATTTAACTATAGTTTTATGATGTCTTTGATTAGCTACATTGCAGTGAAATATGTAGGGGTGCCTGGGTGGCTCAGTGGGTTAAGCATCTGACTCTTGCTGTCGGCTCAAGTAACTATCTCACAGTTCGCATCAGGCTCTGCGTTGAAGATGGGGAGCCTGCTTGAGATTCTCTCTCCCTTTCTCTCTGTTCCTCCCCGGCTTGTGCTCTCTCTCTCTCTCTCTCTCAAAATAAATAAATAAACTTAAAAAAAGTGAAATATGTAAAAGATAAAGTATGTTCTTTTTGTCAAATTGTTGAAGGCTTAGGATTTATAGTCTACTGCGATTCTTTGTCTGTTTCCAAATTTTGTGAAACCCCACAGGCTTACTTTTCAGGAAAAGACATTTACATTTTACTAAGTTGCAGATGAAATAAAGGGCGAATTGACTGTGTGCTTCAGCAATTCATGTTTCAATAAGGGAAATTACATACATCATTGGATTCTAGGGTGTAATAAATGAGTGAATGTTAGTTGTTATTACACACATTGCTACAAATATAACCACACACCAAAACATTTGAAATAGTTCTCATCTCTATTTTTGGCTTATATAAATATTCCTTGAAATTCACTATCTTCCTGTATTTTCTAAATATAGAAGATCAATTTCTCTAACTGCAGGGAAACAAGACTTTCTGAAAGGTAATAACATACACATCTACATGGTAATGGGCAGAAAGGATATATGTGAAAGCTTAAAAAAAATGAGAGTGATTTTCCTTAAGCTAATTTATCACTCGACCCATATCACCATTTTCTAAGACAAATCCAGCATTAATAAAACAAATTGCATTCTGTGTCCCCAGTAGAACATCTATTCGTGCCCTGGAAATATGGGCTACTCTGATCATGAAGTCTTGTAGAAAGGCAAGAATTGCCTTGTTCCATGAAAGTCAGTGGTTTGCCTTCACTGCCAGAGACTGGTTATAATTTTAGGGTAGAATTATCTCATCGTTTTCTGTCTGACATGATTCATTTCTGTATCTCAGATCTCCAGAGATGCTTATTTAAAAAGCCCCCTCCCCCCCTCTAGTTTTGTTCTTACTGGGGAAATGGAGGCAGTGGGGAGGAAAAAACAGAAGGAATTTCTTCCTTTTTCTGAGTCAATTCTGGGCAGTGAATAAGATGTGTTTTTCTTACCGATGTCAATAAAAGACCATCCCTTTAACTGCCTAGCTTATTAGTCGTATGCATTGCCTTAAGATATTGCCCCCAAAGATCAATACCCTGATTTCCTTTCCATCTGCCCAGACCAAGATAATTAGGCTCTTTACTTTGTTTTGTATATAATGAAGGAGGCAACGTAGTGCTAGTAGGGGAAAAAAGGCGATCTCCCAGTGGTAAATGTATTGACATTTACAGACACCGACAGAGCACAACATGGAGAGAGTAATGAGAAATTTGACTGCTTTTCCCTCTTTCTCTGCTTCCTGCTTTAGAGCTGCTGCATCCCACAGTGAATTACTAGCTACAAAGAGAAGGGACTGCTTAGGGACTGACAATTGAGAGCATTTACAATTAGCTGAATTGATTAACCTTTACAAATGCTGTTACTTTATGAGGTGTTTTTCTCAGCCCTGGTTGAACAGTATGCCTTATTGATTCAACATACTCCTTTATGGAAGCCCTGATTTGTCTGTGACTCCACCAGTCATAACGCCTGCCTTGGTAATCGCTTCTGCGTGTTCTTGGGAAAACTTGACACGGTAGACTGATTGGCATTATGTAAATGGGGTCCTTGTCACCCTCTCGGAGAGGGAGCGGTGTACAGCGGGAGAAGCGAGGGCACAGATCTGCTTCCCTGCATCGCCATCTCCAAGCACAGACACAAAGGATGCCAGCCTCTCATTGCCCGTCAGTCCACTGCCTTGCTCCAAATAAACAGCACGCAGGACGGAAAGAACTGCACATGTTCCTCTGAGGTTTCCAGCTCCCCCGTATTTCTGGTTTTTATTTCACTTTTCCAAAATAATTTGGATTTTGTGTGTGGATATGTAAGGAAAGCGGTGGCGGGAAATTGTCAAAAAAAATTGAATTGTATTTCGCTTGTTTTTCTAAAAAAAGTTATAGACTGACTTTGAGTCCCTACTTTGGCTAGTGATCCCAAAACCTGTGACAAGAGGCATATTCCTTTAACGAGTTGCAGTCAAACTCTGTGTTCAGAATAACTATCAGGTAGAAATGGCTGCTTTCCATCCCTCACAGCCTATCAAACTATATGAATACAAAGTAAATGCTGTTTGGTTTTCCCTCCCTTCGTGCTTCCCTCTCTCTCTGCTTTCTTCCTTCTATCCTTCTTTTATTCTTCATTTCAAGGGGTACATTTTTGTGATCTCACAGCTTGAAATGCTGGAGTTCATCCATTAGCTGTTCCACCAGCGCTCTCTAAACGCCTTGTGCACCCAAGACCAGTTACATGATTTGTGGGGTCCGGTACACAACGAAGATGCAGGGCCCCTTGTTTATCAAGTATGAAAAATTTCTAAGTGGTGACAGCAGAGCATGAAACCGATCCCAGCTCTTGTAAGCATGAGGCTTTGGGCGACAGCAGAGTCACGTGCCAGGAAGTAGGCCCTGTCTTTAACTTGGACACCGTGTTTTGTGAAAAGACTGAGGTGGTGGTATTTGTTTTCCTCCCCAGCTGGAATTTAAACTTCCCTAATGCGCGACTAATTCATTCTGGATCATGTCGAACTGCACATGCTTGTTTACCACTTGACCTGCTGCTTAGCAGGTAGGAAGTGAGAGCGCCCCCCTAATGCACATCGTCTGCATAGCAGGGAAACATTTACCCATTGCCAGCATTGGGAGAATGGAGTGTGTGTCACCTTGTGCATTCAGTGCTGGCTGCAGAAAGTTTGTTTTGCTTCATGTGATTAAACTGAATGTTTTGCTTGATCCACATGCAAAAATATATGCATTTATTCTAATATAATACATATACATATTCAAATGCACAGAATTTTTTTCATACATATATAACGGAATTGAGTTTATGGCATTCCAAGACACAGATGAACAATGGTGGAAGGTGGCCATTTTTTTTTTTTTTTATGAAGAGTTGATGCATTTTTAAAGAAAAAAAAATCAGGGAGCTGCTCTAACAAAGTCTGCAGCATTCACAGCGTGACAAACAAATTAGAAAACAGCAGATGCAGCACAAATTAAGATGTATTTAGCACAGCAGCCCATCAGATGTGTGAACGTCTTTTGTAACTCAGCTTTGCAAGGTTGATGTATTGCACTTTAGACAGCTGATAATGAACCCTCCTAGCAATTAGAAGTGGAAATACTGAAGAGTCAAAATTGTGTTGTTCCCAGTGGGCCAAAAAGGAAAAAAAAAATCCATGTGAAACTTACTTCTTTATGTGCTTGCAAAACAAAGGGAATGTTTCAATTTATATACTGGTGTGTTTGAATTTCTCTTGCCTTTTAAAAATTCCTACTTCATTTTAATTACCATCCGATTCTAAAGTGTCATTAAATAAGTATGAATTCTGTTGCAGTTACACACGTTTTATGGCCAATACAATGTCTTTCCTTTATGGGATGCATTATTTAGTAATCTTACATTAAGACAATAACTTCAATCATTGTGCCTTCAAATGGCAATAAGCATGGTAATGGCTTTGCTGAGCTGCTTCCTGACTCTTTCTATCATTGTGTTTTCCCTTTAATATTAGAGCATTGTTTTTATTTCTATGCAGATAGTGCGTTTACCCCAGTTTCTGTTTTGTGGGAGTGGAAGCATATTTGCAGTAGGGAACAAAGCATCAAAGCCCATCTAATAGACCAAATTCTATCCTAATCTGGTGCCAGGTCTAACAGTGTACTGTTAATGTTTGCTTTTTTTTTTTAATCAATATTTTATTTAAGGAAGCATATCATTTCCTTCCAGGAGGAAGAGAGGCTTGGTAGTCATTCTGTGGAGTTAGCAGCAGTCCAGTATTTTGTCAAGTATGGGTTTTGACAAATTTAACAAGCTTGAAAGGACTCACAAGAGAATAAGCCAAACCACATAAAGGTGGAAGAACAGAAACAAATAAGGAAAGGGAGCCTAATTGGTGTATTCTGCCTAGCAAAGAGAGATCTGACAGGTGATTTGAAAGCTGACCCACGTATGTGAAAAATCTTAGATGTTTCTGATGTTTGTAGTCTTAAAGAAATCAGCATCACAGACACCATTTCCTCTTGAGTGTGTTTCCTGCTGTTGTGTTGTCTCAATCTGTATCCTCAATCCCAGACCTCCAAAGAGAAACGTCCCACCTTCACCTCTCCTGAAAGTTTAGAGGAGCACGAGGGTGAATGGAAACATCACAGTCACATGTCTCTAGTACAAATACAAATGTCCAAATGTATGTGCAGATTGGTCATGTTGTGAAGACTGAGGACAGAGTGTATTTCACAAGGTGGCCGCCTTTCTGCGCTACCCAGAGAGGGGTCCAAATAGTACTGTCCTGGATTCCCATTGTGACTTAAAGGGAAACTTTTGATGCCCAGAGCCCTTGATGGCCTGCAGATGAAGGAGGAAGATGTGCTTCAACACTGAGCAGCAGAAACCCACTTGGGTGGCACCAATGTTGACTTCCAAACGGACAGTTGATATATATAAGGAAAAGTGAAGGCATCTATATCCTGTCTTCAGAAGACCTGGGAGGAGCTCATTTTGGTGAGTTGTAGCATTGTTTCCATTGAAAATCCGGCTGAAGGCGGTATCACATCCTCTAGAAACACTGGTCATTGGTCTCTGCTGAAGTTTGCTGCTGCCACGAGAGCCATTTCTACTGCTAGCCGCTTCACTCCAGAACCTTCAGGAGCCACGACTTTCTATGGTTACTGATCCCAGGGCTAACCACAAAAAGGTGCCTTCCATTAATCCGCCTACCATTGTTCTGTGGAGCACAAACTCCCCTCTTTGCCGTATGGACGCCGCCATACCCTGCAGCAACAAGAGAGTTCATTCAGCAGGTCCGCCGCGAGGTGTGGCGGAAGTTCCGCGCATGCGCGGCGCTGTTCCGGAAGCACGCAGAGACGTCACACCTGATCTCTCTCTCTCTGTCTCTGTCTGGAGATTCTGAAGAGTTGGAGAAGGCAGAGCAGGTTACTGCTGCAAAGGCTGTGACGCGGGGGAGCTTCGGGGTGGATGGACTGCTTCAGCTCGTAAATTTACTGCTCCTCAACCCGAGGTGGCAGGCTGGTCTAAAGGCATGGAGTGCCCACCCCCTGCACCTACTCAGCAGTTCCCTCCAGAAGACTGGAGCCCTCGGCCGCCACTGAGGACCGGACTGGAGCGCCCACTGCTCAGGCCACTGAATAGGTAATAGGAATGACCCCTGAGGCTGTTCTCCCGTAGGCTCTTAACCAGACAGAACTCGCACCAGAGCGAGGATTCCAGATCATGTCACTGAGACGAGAGGTCGTGAACCAGCGGGGTGAAGCCTGGAATAGGCTTGTAGGTGTTTTATTTATGTATTTATATGTGTTATGTATTTTTCCGTTTAAAAAAAGATCAATACAGTTTTAAACCCAGGAGAGTTTCCTGTAAAGATTTGCATGCCAGTTTGAGAAATCAGCTGGCAGTGCGCTTGCGTTTCTCCGTGGTTTCATTTGGGCACCTGCTACCCTTGTTGGGCTGGCGCTATCCTGGCCTCCACGCTCTCCGCCGCCTCTTCCACTCAGCCCGAGCATTAGCTGCTGTTTATCATGCAGCCCATTGTTTGTTTGTTTTTTGAGATCCAAGAAAGTTTTCTTACTCACCTGACTTCCTTATTTACGTTACTGTCCAGCCCTTATAGGCAAGATTCATAGCCTCTTCATTAGTGAAATCCGAAGGATAAGCCAGGAGATGTATTTTTCAAACCTAAGCTCCTGTGTTTCTATTTTCTGTTTCTATTTATATAAGCAGAGGAGGGAAGAAGGGAGTAACTAGAATAAGGAGAGATTTAGGGTGGACATGAGAAAGAACTGCTTGAAAAAAATGTGAAAGAAACATTGTAGTCTTTTTCCTGATAGAGATTTTGAACTCTCTTTATCCTTAACATAAAGAACGATAATCCCTTACATCTGTACAATGCCTTAGTGCTTTTTAAAGTGCTGTCATATAAAAGAACTTTTTTGAGCCCATTTTATGAGGTTATTTTTTTTTTCTTTTTAAAAAAGGACATAGATGATAGGCAGTAGATAATCCATCTAAGATGAAGTCCATTGGAGTGTGGGGGGTAAATTAAGGGCCTTATTGTGGTTTCTTCTGGCTGTATAATTCTATTTTTCACCAAGGCTGTGACTTTTTTTTGAAAGAGTAGTAAATACACTGCAAAGGAATGAAGCTGTTAGAACACGTTGGCTCCTTACAATGATGGTTTAACCCAGGTTCCCCTTATTATACTGATTTATGAGGCAGGTGGCATTAGGAATCACCAAGCTTATTACAACTATTTTCCTTTCAGTATTGTAAATCTAAAGCACACCCTGATATTTAGAAATAGGTGGAGAGACTGTAATTTCTGTTAAGTCGGACTTCACATAGATATCGTCCTGCATGTTAGAAGTCATTTAGCAGATTTCTCTTTTTCCCTTTTCCATGTAAGGCAGGATTTGTGGGGAAACGAGGTTGGGATGAGTCTTCAAACCCAGAAGGGCAGTGTGGTTTCTGAGAAGGACACTGACCTCAGACTTTGGAAGCCTGGGTCCTGGGCTTGCTGTTTATCCTTTGTATGAACTTGGCTCATCTATGGAACTGCTCCTTCTCAACATTCTCGAAGACAGTGTTTTTACAACTTCCCGGAGGGGGAAGTGTTTGGTCACAGTTGCTAAGACCTCTTTCAGAGTCAGTATACGTGGATACTTGAACTTTGAGGAATTGGCTTCTATCAGACACAGGTGGTGGGGACACTTAGATTTAGGGATAGTCTGGAAAGCAGCAATGAGCTAGTATTTTTTGTGGCTTCCTTTTGCAGTTTGTATCTTCTTGTCCAGTAGAGCACTTATATCTGATTGTCGAAAGTTGTTTCATCACTCAGACCTCACAACTATGTCCTCTTGAACCAGTCTCCTCCAGATCCCAGCCTATCTGCTTCTTCCATCAAAACTGAGATGTCTTAAGCTGTGTGAGGTGTTACTCCCTAATGTGATACATGAGTTCACAAATAGCTGTTAACAGCAAACAGTGACTGACTTGCCATTCTTTCCCAGTTGCCTTCTAATCAGAAACAACCACAATACACAGAGACATTATTATCGTTAATGATAGAATTATAAATACCAAATGGTTGATGAGGAGAAGTATTTGGGGACTGGGGTCAGCAGTCTTTCTAGTAATCATAATAAAGCTAACCAAGGAGATAAAACTATAGTAGAGCCCGGAACACCCTAGTGTTAATGACATTCACAAATGACGTTCTTAGGCCTCACAGGTGCAGTTTTCTGGAATGGGCAATTTTAACAGGAAAACCCTAGGTTCCTTCTTTGATTGTGCGTCTGTAATACCACCACTAGAAAATTTTATCATTAGTAAAAGGTTCACCCTCTTTTGGAAAATTCATTGCTGGAGTTTTGAGGATAAAGCTGAGAAGGTATTCATTGCAGGATTGACTTTATAAAGACAGAGTGCAGTGTCCTGAACCCCATGACATTGTCAACGAGAAGAAAAGAAACCCAATGAAGACCGGAAAATCATTCTTACTGGACCCTGGGAAAGAATATGTAGCCTGCCGTGTGGTTTAGGAGTACATTTTTAGAGTGAATTTCTTTAAAATAAGCAAAATTTGCCCTGTTAAAAGCTACTTATATTCTGAGCCTTATTTAACATTCAAACTACAGCATTTGACCTTCATTTTCATGCTGTGTTTATATTGGTAGTTAATAGCAGATACCATTTGATAAGATAGTTTTAAAATTGGACAAGATTGCTAGCTGAAGTACTCTTAATGCCTTTGATCTGGAAGTCAGGAGGATTCTCTCTGGGCAAACAGTGAATGTTTTTTTTGGCCCCTTAAAAAGGAAAATCACAGTTGTTTTGCTCTTGTTTTGTTTTTGTTTTAGGTGCCCGCCCTCCCAACCTCCACTCTCCCATTACTTCTTTGGCTTATTTGTTTACTGGTATATAATGACCATAAAAGGAAACATAAAATCCACCTGCACTTTATTTTTGGAAAAAGACCCTCTGGACATGAAATCATTTCCAGATAAAGGGCAAATATTATTGTTTCTCTGGTCAAAAAATTATTTTCTTTTTCATGGTCAGTTCATTCTGTACTTTTGTCTTTCTGTTGAATGTGCGCTCTGTGACCTCTTAGCTAACACAGGCCTTTGATATGTATTGTATGATTATAAAAGTGCAATGCCAAATTGAATAGGCAAACTTATAAGCAGACAATGGGATTTATAGAGCAGATTTGCTCCTAACCATGCTGTAGCAAGCCTGTCTTCTTCGAAATGTTGGGTTAATTAAACCTGGGGATTTAGAACTTTAGTCTTTTTGTATTATTATAATTTTTTGTATTAATGTGCTTTTACAACATATTAGTTTCTTGCCTGTCTAAAGCTAGATCTTTTATGATAATAATTTCTAAAACATGTGCATATATTTTTTAAAGTTCATAGCATTTTACATAAATTATTTCTTTTATTCATCAGATTATTCCCATTTTATAGATGAAAACCTGAGGCTCAGGAATGTCTTGTCATTTTATTAATATGAAATATTCACTAAGTGGCGGATCTAATATTTAAACACGGTTTTCTAACTCTAATGATGGGATAGTGGGAGACAAATTTGTTGTGGTTCTTTATATTACAAGTCTGTTAATGCTGTTTTTTCTTCCATGGAGTCCTTTGGTTTTCTAATATTTCTTTCCCAAGTGCCCAAAGAATCCCGAAATGTTGAGTGTTCTTTTCTCCCCCTGTCTCTTTTTTTCAAAATGGGCCTTTTCCTGCTTGACAAAACAGAGGCCTGGTCCTTCTCCGTCCTGAATCATACTATGCTCTATTGCCATCGAATGAAAAGATTTACTCTAACCTCTAACAGATACTTCTTAAACACATTTTTTTTTGGGGGGGGGAAGTATTCATAATAGCAAAACAGAGCAATTCCAAATGGTCTGTTGAAGGGCTTGGGACCTTTATCTACCCATCGAATAAATTCAAGTCAAAGAACTGTTCCCGACTGTACCCCTCTGAAGAACCATGTGGAAAACTCCTGGGAATTTTTTCACATTGTAATGGGAAATCTGAGATACTTATGCTCTGGCTTCTATCCCTCATTGTTTGAAAGATGCTAAGGGCCTTAAAACTCCATGCATTGCAGGCTTTTTGGCACAGGGTTGAGCAAGCTCCCATGGCAGTGAATGAAGCTTTCAGGCAGAGAATCTCAGAGACACAGTTTTTCAGTGGGGGAGACTGTGTGTGTGTGTGTGTGTGTGTGTGTGTGCACTAGGAACTGTCCCATGTTGCTACAGGTGAACTCAGAGGTAGGCTGAAGGAATGTAATAGTGCATGTCTGGATATGACTGTGTATGTGTATGTGTTTTCAGATTTCAGTGAGGTTTTGATGACCTCTTATATTAAGATAACTTTATGGAATAGGGACTATATCCAGAAATTCCAGGATTCTGCCTTGGCTAATTTACCGTGACCACAGAGCTTCCTGAAAGAGATAAAAACAAAAAGGAGGGTTATAAAGAAAGAATATGGTATTGCTTTGTTAGATGGAAGCCTCTTACTCCAGTACAGAACTTTCTGGAAAATTGGGCTGGAGCTCATGACTTTAGCTACATCCTAGGCAGGGCCTTTTTCTAAACTTAAACAAAAGTCCTACTACTTTTTAGCCATGGGGCTTGAAAGGATGATTATGGGTGACTGAGGATGATTATAGTCCATATAAATAGTCCCTATATATAAAAAGAGATTCATTTCAAGGAGTGGGTTGACATGATAGTGAGGGCTGGCAAGGCAAGTCTGAGGTCCCTCAGGGCTGTCAGGCTGGAAACCTTTGTGGGTGGCAGCTACTGTCCACAGCAGGATTTCTTCTATTTTATAGAAGCCTTGACTTCTTTGTTGAGGCCTTTCGGCTGATTGAATGAGGCCTACTCAGATTCTCTGGGGTCATTTCCCTTACTTAAAGTCAACTGATTACACACTTTAATCAAAATACCTTCATAGCAACATGTAGTGTAGTGTTTGATTCAATAAAAGGGGGCTATAGCCTAGCCAAGTTGACACATAATTACCATGGAGGACTGATGAAGAAAGAAATTATCTGGGGCTCATGCAGATGAGGCAGGACCTGGCTCTTATTTTTTCTTATTTTCTGAGAAGAAAGTGCTAGTGAAAGCCACATGCTTAACACTTGACTTTTACCTGACTCTAAGCCTAACCATTTGTAAGTAGAGTTCCTTTGGTGATATGGAATTGATACAGTGAGATTTGTATCACCTGCTTTGGAAGAAGTGAGTAGGGGTGGTACAATTCTGGTACCAGGTACAATTCTGGAAAAACCAAGTTGGAGTGGTACAAACACCAGTTTTGGTGTGTTTTACCCCTCAACACCAAGTAATTCTCAAACATTGGAGATAGCATCACAAGGAGATAGATTCCACAAGGTAAGGGTTCAGTCCTACCAGAATGCCCTCTCCTACCCCCACTTCAGGCTCTAGCCCCAGGTCCAGGGTTGTCACCCTTGCTTCTGCTGACTGGCTTTAGATCGGAGAGTCCAAGGACACCTGCTTTGGGTTCAATTAATTTGTTGGAATGACAGAACTCAGGGAAACATTTTACTTGATAGATTACTGATTTATTATAAAAGGGTATAACTCGGGAATAGCCAAATGGAAGAGGTGCTGAGGGCAAGGCATGAGAGAAGTGTCATGGAGCTTCCCTGCTCTGAGAGTTCCACTCTCCACACATCGCCCTATGTTCATTAACCAGGAAGTTCTACACATCCTGTCCTTTTGGGTTTTTATGGAGGCTTTGTTACATAGGTATGATTGATATAACTCATTGGCCATTGGCAATTGATTCAACTTCCAGCCACTCCTGTCCCAGAGGTCTGGGGTGCAAATGAAAGTCCCAATCCTCCAGTGGCATGGCTGGTGGTTGGCTCCACTGGCACATTCCAAAAGCCATTTCATTAACATCACAAAAGATATTTTAATCTCTCTCCTCACTTAGGAAATTCCAAGCATTTTAGAAGCTCTGTGTCAGGAGTAGACAGGGATGAAGGTCAAAGATATATATATATATATATATATATATATATATATATATATATATATATATATATAATCTATCTATCTATTCCTTATTATAAAATACAGTATCACATTTGGTTAGAAATATTTTCCCACTTGTCTCTCAAAGTGTCAATAGACAGATATGTAAGTGTGTGTGTGTATGTGTGTGTGTGTGTGTATAATTCTTTTTTTTTTTAAGCAATTAAGCTAAAAGCCAAACCTGTTGGAAACCAGAGATATGGCTAATCCCTCTTCTTTGCAGGGGATGGTAGGGCATCAGCAAAGTCCTTCACCTTCCTATATGTAATTGCTTCCTAGGGTACACAGCTGTCTGGGATCAGTGAGGAGCTGAGCACTTCTGGCTTGCCAGGGATGCTTGTCTGCTGTCTTACAATAAAATCTCTAAAATGGGTCATATTAAGATATCCATTATGTTAACTACAAAGTTCCACCATATTTCCACTGAATGTTCTTTTTCTTTTCCATTCTCTTTTATGCTTAATTGTGTTGTCTAACGCAGCACGTTTGAAGAGGTTATACAGTGGACAGTTGACAGTGTTACATTCCTCACTCATTATCATCAATTCAAAAAGGCCCAAATTCAAACAGGGTGAATACAGTGTTTTCTATTATTAATTTTCCATAAAGAAAGCCCACAGATGGAATCACTCATCTTATAGAAATTAAATGTTTAGTAAAGTTCAAGTCTGAAAATAATCCTTATCCAATTTTTCTCTTCTGTGCAGTCCTAAACAGAACACTCACTCATCACCTAATTCTAAAACAGAGAACACTCACTCATACACCTAATTCATGACCGAATTCCTTCTTCAGCAGCTATACCTTGAGCTGTTCTCTGTCCACTGCATCTAGTGTAGATCATTCATGATCTCCAAAATTGTACTCACCCATCAATTAGTCCACTGTTTCTAAAATTCCCAAATCTAGGAAGATACATAATACCAGTAGCCTCACAGTCATAAAATTTACATCATACCACTTCTCAGCTATCATAGTAATTACACCAAATAAAAAATGGTATTCCAACTCATTGTGTTTTATAGACCTTCACTGTAATTGCCAATCATAGGTAATGCTTGAATCTAAAGAATATTGTGATACATGAAATGGAGGGACTCTCTTACTGGGTATTTATAGAGAGAATACTTTTATTTTTCCTGGGTGGGGGAGAGGGGAGTTATCCATAAAAACTATCTCCTGTCTCCTCTCTTGTCAGAAAGTAGCAGTGAAACCATATTTCTCTATTTGTAAAGTTCAGTTTTTGGGTCTTTCCTCAGGATGTTTTCTACTCTTCAGTTGTCAATCCTTTGGAAATCTTTTAAGGAAGGTTTTGTTTTGTTTTGTTTTGTTTTTGCTCTGAGTTCTTGGAACTCTAACCAAAAGATAAAAAGAGAGACTAGTGAAAAAGGACTCGATGTCAGGAAGTATTGGAACAATGCAAAAATAATTAGAAAGCATGCAAGAATTGACAGTACGGTTATTACTAAAGAGAAAAAAAAGCCAGCCATTTTGAAATTAAAAAAAAATAATCCACTGATCAAATAAGAAATTATAATGGAAATCGAAAATAATAAACTTGAATGACAAATAAATACTACATATAAAACTCACAGGATACAACTAAAATGGTATTCGAGAATAATTTATAACCTTAAGTGGAGAAGAAGAAAGCCTAATAATTAATGAGGTAAGCACTTAAAGTGAATGAATTCAGAGAAAATAGAAAAGGTAATGAAGAAATCTCAAATATCAATAGAATAGGAAATGGAGCTCTAATGAAGAGGATCAAAAAGGTTGTAAGTGACTTCTTGGGAAGCTTATTTAATTGATAAGCTTCTGATAATATTGATGAACTTAAAGGAAAAAAAAAGCCCCAAGAACAATGCCACAAATAAAGTAAGAATGAAAAAGCGAACTACAGGGGTGCCTGGTGGCTCAGTTGGTTAAGTATCTGACTCTGGGTTTCAGCTTGGGTCATGATATCATGGTTTGTGAGTTCCAGCCCTGCGTCGGGTGCTGACAGTGTGAAGCCTGGTTGGGATTCTCTCTCTATGCTTTCTGTCTGCCCCTCTCTGGTTGCATGCTCTGTGTGTCTCTTGCTCTCTTAAAAAAAGTAAATAAACTTAAAAAAAAAAGGTAAAGAAAAAGGGAGCTACAGATTTGAATATGGAGTAAAGATGTAGAGAATTTCACAAGCAACTCTATTCCAATAAATTTGAAACAATAAATAAAACTCTAGAAAAATGCTCCATCAGGATTGAGTCAAGGAGAAATAGTCAGCAAGAATAAACATATAACTATTAGGGAAATTTAACCTGAAGGGCAAAGTCTTATAACACATATAAAAGAAAGCTTTTCAGATGCCTTCTACCAACCATTCAAGAAATGTGATTAGCAATATTACTGAAAATCTTGAAGAGTATAGACATAGAAAAAATAAACTTTAACTCATGTTATGGGGTCACGATACACTGTGATCAAATGAAAAAATGCCTATATGAGAACGGAAAGTAAAAGCCAAATTCAATGATGAAGGTAGATGCAAACATCTGAAACAAGGAATAAATTTAACCAAGCTGGTGAAGAACTTTTGCACTGAAAATTATAGAGCATTAATGAAGGAGGTTAGAGAAGACAGGGATAAATGGAAAGACATCCTGAGTTCATGGATTAGAGGGATTAATATTCTTTTTTAAAAATTTTTTTTTATTTTTAACGTTTATTTATTTTTGAGACAGAGAGAGACAGAGCATGAACAGGGGAGGGGCAGAGAGAGAGGGAGACACAGAATCTGAAACAGTCTCCAGGCTCTGAGCGGTCAGCACAGAGCCGACGCGGGGCTCGAACTCACGGACCTTGAGATCATGACCTGAGCCGAAGTCGGACGCTTAACCGACCGAGCCACCCAGGTGCCCCGGGATTAATATTCTTAAAGTGTCCATGCTACCCAAAGTGATCTGCAGATTCATTGCAACCTCTATCAAAATTCCAAAGGCATTCTTTATAGAAGTAGAAGAAAATAATCTTAAAATTCAAGTGGAACCACAAAAGACTCCAAATGGTCAAAGTAATCTTGATCAAGAAGAACAAAGCTGGGGTGTCATGCTTTCTGGTTTCAAACAGTACTGCACAGCTTTAGTAACCAAAACGGAATGGCCCTGGCGTAAGAACAGACACATAAGCCAGTGGAACAGAATAGAGGGCCCAGAAATAAATCTACATATTTATAGTCACTTGATCTTTGACATCAGTGCCAAGAACGTACAATGGGGAAAGGACGGTCTCTTCAAAATTAGCTTGGTAATGGTGGTCGTTTCCTGGTGTATACCTATGTCCAAACATCAAAGAAAAAAAAAAAAGGAATTCTGCACCTCATTTGGGCTATATTTTTCCCAGAAGTTCTTACCACATATATTATTATGTAATATTTTAATAGCCATTCTTGTGTCCGTTTACTTCTTTGTGTATGTTTACTTCACTCACCTGTGAGTGACCTCATTGTGGGCAAGGAATATAAATGAATCATCTTCTATGAGTAAATTCTTGCAGGGCGGTGGTTGCTCAGTAAACCTTTTGTTGAATTCATGCACAAATGCTAGGGTAAATTTGAGACCACCAAATATGAGTGTTCTTAAGATTTCTGGACTATGAAAATCCGACTTCCCAACTGTTACCATAAAAACCCAATTAAATTTACCTGGGGTTTTCATTTTCATAGCTACTGAAATGAGAAAGAATTTGCCCCTTGTGGGGTAGTAGTTTATTGTCCAATTAGTGTAACTAATGAAAATTGTAGTGAAAGGAAGAGGATTACAGAACTCAGCAGTTAATGGGAATATGGGCATTGGAAGTAAGGAAAAAGAATTAGGCAAAGTCAGGAACGGAGAAATCATAAAACTCGTAGGATGAAACATTACGGTTTATTATTTATGAGCCAATCATCAGAGAAACAGTAACTCATAAGTGGTGTGTATGTTATAAAGTGATTATCATGCCACTGGCGATGCCATAGCAAGCTGCTTAGTATTGTTCCAGTTATTTAACCTCTTTGGACCTTGGGTTCTGCCTCCGAGCGTTAAACATGTTGGCCCTCCAACAGCTTAGGTCCGATCTGTTATTATATGCCTTGCTTATGCTTTTCTCTTCGTCATGTGTTCTTGCCCCAGCTACTAGAAAATGGTATTCTGCTCAGTTTCAATGACTAAGTAATTGAGGAAAACATTAATTTTATATGTATGGAAGGTGACATCTGCAGATTGGTTGTACCCCAATAATTCAGGCCCAAGATTTATGGAGATGAGATGTCTTTAAGGATAATGATATATAATTGTAATTCCAGACAGTTTTGTGACAAGGAAATTGAAACAAATAATATGAATGCAGTACATCCGACAGGAATTGCTTGTTTCCTGAATGTGTGTTGCAGCACATAGAAGAGGCAGAGAAACATACTAGAGTTCAAAGAATTTTAACTGCAGGGTTTATGAAGATTATCTGAAGCTATCTATCCATCAGAAGTGCTTACCGTTAGGCTGTGCGGTACAGTAGATATGTCTGAATTCAGAAGGGGAATGGGATTAAAATTAAGCTCTGCGATTACCAACTGAATTTTAAGAAATTTACCTAATTTCCTTCCATCTTAATTTCTTTATAAAATGGGAATTATAATTCCATAAAAATGGCATGATTTTGTGATAATAAAACACCTTAAGTATTTGGTACATAGTAGATACTTTTAAAAGGCCATTCAGCTTTAGTTTTATTTTTTTAATATTTTTTTCAGTTTTTATTTTAATTGCATTTAGTTAGCATATAGTATAGTATTAGTTTCAGGTGGACAATATAGTAATTAAGCACTTCCATACATCACCTTGTGCTCATCATAACAGGTGCACTCCTTAATTCCTGTCTTCCCTTTACCCCATCCTCCCCTCTGGTAACCATCAGTTTTTTCTGTATAGTTAGGAGTGTGTTTCTTTTTTTTTTTTTTAATGTTTTATTTATTTATTTTGAGAGAGACAGAGAGAGTGAGAGTGCATGCATGTGTGAGAGGGACAGAGAGACAGAAGAGAGAGAGTCCCAAGTAGGCTCTACCCTGTCAATGCAGAGCCCAGTGTGGGGCTCAGTCCTATAAACTGTGAGATCATGACCTGAGCTGAAATCAAGAGTGGGTCACCTAACTGACTGAGCCACCCAGGTGCCCCAAGAGTCTGTTTCTTGATTTGTCTCTCTCTCTCTCTCTCTCTCTCTCTTTGTTTTCCCTTTGCTCATTTGTTTTTAAAATTCTACATATGAGTGGAATAATGTGATATTTGTTTTTCTCTGACTTACTTTGCTTAGCATCAATACTCTCTGGCTCCATCCATGTCATTGCAAATGGCACAATTTCATTCTTTTTTATGGCTGAATAATATTCCATTATATATAAACCACATCTTTTTTTATTCATTCATCAATCGGTGGACACTTGGGCTGCTTCCATATCTTGGCTATTGTAAATACAGTTTTATTTTTTCATTGACCTTAAAATTTACTTTGTAATCCATAGCACACTGATGCATGAAAGCAGCCCAGGTATTTAATAATTCAAGAAATACTTACTGAGAGTCATAAGATAATTTTTACATCAGATAATTTTTATTTTTAAATATTTATTTTAATTTTACTTTTTGTTTTTAGAGAGAGAGATTGAGAGAGCATGACCAAGGGAGAGGAGCAGAGGGAGAGAGAGAATCCATGCTTAGCGTGGAGCCTGACATGGGGCTCAAGCCCACAAACTTGGGATCATGACCTGAGCCAAAATCAAGAGTCTGATGCTTAACCAACTGAACAACCTAGATGCCCCCAATATTTTTTTAAATGGTAAATATATAAAAGTATCTCTAGACAGATAGAATTCATGCCTTCTTGGAGTTTACCTTCTAGTGGGAAAGATACACAAATAATAGAACAAAATACCATTGTAAGTTGTGATAACTCTAGGTAGGAGACAAATAGGAATTATGGGAAAATAGTGCAGTATTGGGGAGTAGGGATCAGAAGAGAAAGTATTAAAAGGGGAAATGTATCACTTTAAGTTAAGAGATAAGTAAAACTTAATACAGTAAATTCAGGAAAATGTGCGCAAGTTGACAAGATATTGTGGAGAAACAGTGACATGAGCAAATGAAGTAAAGAGTGATTTTATCATGAGATGGGCAACTGTGGTCTAGGTGGTTTGACTCTGGAAGAAGACTAAAGCTGGATTTGGGAAAGAAAGAAGAAATAATCGTGGGTTGTAGTCTGGATTATAGGTAAAAGGGTCTGTAGCAAGCCTTATCACTTCAGAACTTCTTGGATATTGAATTTTTCATGACTTGGTCAGGGCAAATAAGTGAGAACTTTGTGAATCATGTTACCTCACCTATATTATGTAATTTTTTCAGTTTGTACTTGGAAAATTTAGAGGGAGTAGGACAGTTAATCAAAAAATAAAACATGAGGTAAGGGAAGAATTGGTAATATGAAGAGTAAAGGGGTTTTAGGTAACTGTGGGCAAGGTAACCACCTCTGATTTCGTTGAGAATAACTGAAAATTTTGGACAAAATATTAAACAGTATTAACTTCAAGGCAGCAAAGAGCTATAAGTTAGTGAAAAATTAAAGGAATAAGATATTGGAAAAGAAAGAAACCAAGAGAGATGAGCCCAGTATTTGACTTATGGGACAAATTGAGAATTTTAAAGGCATCCCATATTTTGGATGTCCTTGAAGCATTACTTGAAATAGCAAGAGACTAACACATCCTAAAGGATGATCAGTGATTGACTGGACAGACAAAATAGATATTCATATGATAGAATATGCAGAGAGTATATGTAGAATTAAACAGATGTACGTTTACCTGCATGGGTGGGATTTCCACAAAACGACATTGAATAAAATGAGCAAGTCCACTGAAATGTGTAGATTTATATGTTTTCAGGCATGCACAAATAATTATATAAATTTTTATGCATGCATAAATGATTACGAAAAGAATAAAATCGTTGTGTAATGTAGGTAAAATCCTGCATTAAATCGTTGCTCCTCAAGTAAAACCATGCTTGGCAAAGAGACAGACTAATACAAAAGCCCATAAGGTAACAACATACATAATACTACTCAACCTACCAAGTTTTCTACCTCTTTGTTAACTCATACCTTATTTGGAAATAATAGCTTGCATAATAACTTGTTTTTTCAATTGGGTACAAATTCTTTCCCTAAATATAATTTTACACATGTTGGTAGGTATAAGAATTTAACAGTGAAAGGAAATTTACAAGGGTAAACTTTAATTTATAGCCTTAAATATTTTTAGTGGGTGTAGGGATGAGACTAGGGATAATAGATAAAAGAAACACACACCAAAAAAGTTGGGATAATATCTACTCTGCTAATAATATTATGCTGTTAACTGGAGGATACATTTTTTTTTACTTTTTTTCCTGTTAATGTTTGTTTACTTTTTGAGAGAGAGAGAGAGAGAGAGAGAGAGAGAGAGAGAGAGAGAGAGAGAGAGAGACAGACAGACAGACAGAATTTGAAGTAGGCTCCAGGCTCTGAGCTGTCAGCACAGAGCCCTATATGGGGCTCGAACTCATAAGCTGTGATATCATGACCTGAGCTGAAGTCAGCCGCCCAAATCCGAAGCAGGCTCCAGGCTCTGAGCTGTCGGCACAGAGCCCGACGTGGGGCTTGAACTCATGAACTGTGAGGTCATGACCTGAGCTGAAGTCAGATGCTTGACTGAGCCATCCAGGCGTCCCTCAGACTGGTTTTTTAAGGGAAATAAATGAACAGAATATGAATAAGCAAGAGAATTCTCAGGTCCTCTGAAATCCCTAAAACAGTAGCTTCAACTATGTGTCACGTGGGCACCTGTTAATAAACAAAATCTTGATTAAAATTTTTATATGATTAATCAGTAATCAGTATAACTTTTAAACTCTTAGAAACATCCCATAATGCAAACTTCAAACAGTGATTTTATCAGAGCCTACACTGGTGGAAATATAACACACTCTCATATTTAGATGAGGTAGTTTGTGTAATAGACAAGCAATCTCAGATAGTGGGGAGATTGAAATTTTCGTCGTGAGAATACTTAGTGTTTGCATTCAGCATGGGGTCTCATCACCCGTGGCTTGCCCTGTGTGCACTTGTATTCTCCTACCTCTACCACAGCTTACATTTGTTTGTCCTACTCTATTTGGCTCTTTCTTTCCCCAAGCCTTTCTCATTCTTCAGTGTTCCCAGCCCATTTTCACTGTTATGTAACATAGTGTACTTGATAATTCTTTAATTTCATATTAGTATTTCTCCTGTTTCTCAGAGTTCTTCTATCTTATGGTGCCATTTTTTTCTTTCTTCTTAAAAACGTGTCTGTGTCAGATCATGGAAATAAATGCCCAAATAAGTCTGTAGTGTTTCTGGGAAAATGTACCCTCTCAGAATTGTGTCAAACATGGGTCACCTCGGTGGCACAGTTGGTTAAGTGTCCAACTTTGGCTCAGGTCATGCTCTGTGGTTTGTGAGTTCAAGCCCTGAATTGGGCTCTGTGCTGACAGCTCAGAATCTTGAGCCTGCTTCGGATTCTGTGTGTCCCTCTTTCTCTGCCCCTTCCCCACTCACACTCTGTCTCCTCTCTCTCAAAAAAATAAATAAACATTAAAAAAAATCATGTCGAATAGAGTTAAATCTTTTCCCCAGGTTAGGTGTTAAGTTGACGTATAAGGAAACAAATCATCTATAATAAGAATTATTTCTGCCAATTCTCCTAAATCACTTACAAAATGTAGTATACCTGCTGTTTGGAATAGATTATTGCTTCTTCTTCATTTAATTGGCTTAAATGTTATATTTTATATATGTATGTCTGTATGTGCATGTATTTAAATTTTTTTTCAACGTTTATTTATTTTTGCGACAGAGAGAGACAGAGCATGAATGGGGGAGGGGAAGAGAGAGAGGGAGACACAGAATCAGAAACAGGCTCCAGGCTCTGAGCCATCAGCCCAGAGCCTGACGCGGGCTCGAACTCACGGACCGTGAGATCGTGACCTGGCTGAAGTCGGACGCTTAACCGACTGTGCCACCCAGGCGCCCCTGTATGTGCATGTATTTAATACATATACATACTTGAGACAGACATACATATAGTGTATGTATTATATTCAACACACATATAAATAGAATTTCTCACTTTATGGGAGACGCTCAAGAACTGAGGCTAACTGAAGAAACAGCAGTCATGTTTCCTGCCTAATACTCACTCCTGGGCCTGTGTCAATGAGTAGAATGGTTGGGAAACAAATACACTGTTTTTTCTCTTTGTGTCTCATTGGTTGTGTTTTTGTCTTCTCCTTCTCCTGGATACATAAAAAATGGACGTACAATGCAATGTAGGGTGATTTACTGAAATACATTTATGAATTTTTTATGCATTGGGTTAATTCCAACACAGATACCAGGATTTCAGCTTTGAGATTATAGAAATTTTAAATTCATGCTCATATGGGTACAGTAAATAAATCTTAGCTATACAGTAACTCTGTCATCTCTGAGTTTCAACATTTATACATGAGAATGTATGCTTTTCATGTAATTTTGGGGTATTGACACACTCAGTATTTGATGTGATCATACAGAAATCACTTCCAAAAGAATCTTGGAAAAAACATAGATTTTATTTTTCTGGAGATTTTTTTCTATATAATTAATGTTATTTCTTCTTAAATATTATGTAGAATTTGCCAATAAAACAATCTGGGTCTTAAAATGCCTTCTTTGGAAGGTTTTAAGCTATGAATTAAATTTCTTTAACAGTTATAGGACTACATAGGTTATCTAGTTCATCTTGTGTGAATATTAATAATAGTTTGTGCTTTTTGAGAACTGGACCTTTATCTTAGTTGTCAGATTTATGTGCCTGGGTTTGGTGTTCACACTATTCTCTTATTATCCTTTTAATGTCTGTGAATTCTACAGATTTTTAAAACTTTCATTCCTGATATTAATTTTTGTCCCCTCTATTTTGTATCTGTCTTGCTAGAGATTTACCAGTTTTTTTCTTTTTCTTTGTCTTTGTCTTTGTCTTTGTCTTTGTCTTTGTCTTTGTCTTTGTCTTTTCTTTTTTTTTTAAAGAGAAAGAGGCAGAGGCAGAGGAGAAGTAGGAGAGGGAGAGAAACGATCTCAAGCAGGCTCCATGCCCACTGAGGAGCCCGTCATGGGGCTTGATCCCATGACTATGAGATCATGACTTGAGCAAAGAAATCAAGAGTCAGATGGTCAACCAACTGAGCAACCCAGATGCCTGGAGATTTGTCAATTTTACTGATCTTTTCAAAGCACCAGAGTTTTGGTTTCATTTTCACTATTTTTGTTTTCAAATTTATTGATTGGTGCTTTTTATTATTTCTTGCCTTCTACTTGATTTGGGTTTATTTTGATTTGTTTTTCTGGTTTCTTAAAGTAGTATCTTGAATTTTGAGTTGAGACCTTTCTTCTAATATGAGTGTTCAGTATTATAAATTTCCCACAAGTACTGTTTCACTGTATCTCACAGACTTTGCTGTGTTTTAATTTCATTTTCTTTCAGTTCAAAATACTTTGTAATTTATCTTGAGACTTCTTTGACCATAGATTGTTTAAAAATATATGTTTTTTTAAGTGTTTGAGCATTTTGTTTTTCTGTTACTGATTTCTAGTTTAATTTCATTAGAGTAAGAGAGCATACTTTGCATGATTTCAATTCTTTTAAGTTGGTGAGGTTTGTTTTATAACTTAGGGCAACAAGCCAAAGGTTTGTTTCATGATTTATCTTGATGAATGTTCAGTGTGCACTTGAAAAGACTGTATGTTCTGCTCTGGTTGGGTGTGGTCTTTTACAAATGTCAATTAGATGCTGTTGGTGGATGGTATTTTCTCAGTTCTTCTATATGTGTGTTGATACTCTGTTTACTATTTATGTTTAGTAGTAAGAGAGGAGTTGAGTTCTCTGAATATGTTTGTGGATTTAGCTATTTCTCTTTTCATTTCTGTCAGATTTTGCTTCATGTGTTTTGAAACTCTCACTAACATTCTTTATTAAGAAATAGGATTTGTAGGGGCGCCTGGGTGGCGCAGTCGGCTAAGCGTCCGACTTCAGCCAGGTCACGATCTCGCGGTCCGTGAGTTCGAGCCCCGCGTCAGGCTCTGGGCTGATGGCTCAGAGCCTGGAGCCTGTTTCCGATTCTGTGTCTCCCTCTCTCTCTGCCCCTCCCCCGTTCATGCTCTGTCTCTCTCTGTCCCAAAAATAAATAAATGTTGAAAAAAAATTTTTTTAAAAAGAAATAGGATTTGTATTACATGGACAACACTATTTGAAAAAGAGGATAATAAGGACTTATATTTTATTGGAGTGTAATATATCACATATAAGATATACTGGAGATGAAAAGCTTACAGTTTTTGGAAATTCAGTTATAGAAATTACCAAATTATAATTTGCGCAACAATCCAAATCTGAGCAAAGCCTGATCTCTTCTTATTGTGTTATAATTAAGATTCACATAATATCTTCTAAGAGTTACAAAGAAACAGCCGTAACTAACTTTGCCACCTGGAGAAGATAATTGTAGTTAAAAAAAATGATTCTTGGCCAACTAGATCGTCCGTGAGAATGTCA
Organism: Felis catus; assembly: GCF_018350175.1. Classification (NCBI taxonomy): domain Eukaryota; kingdom Metazoa; phylum Chordata; class Mammalia; order Carnivora; family Felidae; genus Felis; species Felis catus. Next base: position 103,575,761 of record NC_058368.1, on the reverse strand, counting down.
TGAACTCAGGACTGAGTAGCTTGCTTTGCAAGTCTATTAGAAGAGATGACTTTTTTTGCATCAAAAAAAAATGAATATAAGGAACTTAGGAGGCACCACTCCATCCTAATAACATGTAGAGAGCTCAACAGAATGAAAAGTCAGCAGCTCTTCTTGGCTCCAACAGAGGGGGAAGACAAAGGGCAAACAACTGCCTCCAAGATGAGAGACAGACAGGTGCATACAGGGAGTCATGGCTTACCAGAGCAGAGATGCATGTATGGGAACCAGTGCCAGGATACAGCTGAGCTGTAGTTGATGAATGGCTAGAGGCTCACTGTGGGTAACGCTGAGAGTTAAAAACTCAAAGGGGATGAAGTCATGGGAGGTACTCTCAGTATTGTAAGGTAAACCTCCGAGAATAGTCTTTAATAGGAATATGCCTGACAACATACTATCAAACTAGGTGAGGTAAAAAGTGGTACAAAGCCAAGGAGAAATAGATGTATCCACTGTTAGAGTTGGAGGCTTCAACACCCCAGAATATCGATAAGAATGTCATTGAACTCAATGGTGGTAATTAATCATGATGGTGATCAGTCATAGGGTTATAATTGACAACTCTAGAACTACTTCATCTCACAGTGGCAGAATACACATTCTTCTGAAGCTCATGTGGAACCCTCGCCAAGATGGGCCACAGCCTTGGCCATAAAACACACCTTAATAAATTTAAAAGAAAGAAGTCATAGATGTCTGTCTCATACCATCATGGGATTAAACTAGAAATCAATAACAGATAACTGGAAAATCTCCAAAAACATGGAGATGAAACAACATGCTTCTCCATAACAGATGGGTCAAAGAAAAAATCTGAAGAGAAATTTAAAAATACTTTCAGTTGAATGAAAATGAAAATACATCTCTTTCAAATTGTGGGATACAATGAAAGCAGTTTGTCGGGGGACATTTATGGCACTGAATGCGTATATTAGAAAAGAAGAGAGATATCAAATTTCCATCTTAGGTAACTGGAAAAGGAAGAGCAAATTAAAATAAAAGCAGAAGAAATCACAATTGCAAATAATAATTGCAAATAACTGAACACAATTTTGAATACCCTACCCATTCACAAGAAAAATGGCAAAAACCTCTACTTGCTCTTAACTTTACAAAATAAGATATATTTAAAATATTGTTGTGTAGTTGCAATTTATATTCTTTAAAAATTAATTGTTTGTGGTTATTTGCCTATATCTTTAATTTGCCTGAACTTGGAAAAGCCAACGTAAAATAAACTTAAATCTGACTAGTAGCTTTTGTTTTTATTTTCTTTATGCTATATACTAGTTTTTTACCCTGAAATTTAACTTACCAAGAAATTGTAATGACACTGTACAAATGTCCAAAATTAATAAATTTTGTTTTATTTACTAATTATTAAATGGAAAATACAAATTATTATTATTTTTTTAAATGTTTATTTTTGAGAGAGAGAGAGGGTGCGAGTGGGGAGGGGCAGAGAGAGGGAGACGCAGAATCCCGAGCAGGCTCCAGGCTCTCAGCTGTGAGCACAAGCCTGATGTGGGGCTTGTACTCGTGAATTGTGAGTTCATGATCCGAGCTGAAGTTGGACGCTCAACTGACTGAGCCACCCAGGTGACCTGAAGGTATAAATTTTTAATGTTCTGAATTTTAATAATTTTTTCTGTATATTAGGATTAATTTATGTTGTTGTTTTATAGGTTAGATATCTCTGTTTTACTTAAGGTGTGTACAAAGAGGTGAATAAATAAGACATTTTTCCATTAATATTATGTTTGCAAAAAATTTTGTCTATTCTCTTTAGAATTGTGATAGCAGAGCGTAAATGCTCTATTCAAGATTCTGCATTGATTATAAGTAAAATTATATTTAAGATATCACAACTGTATTCATCTTTGAAGGTTCAGTACAAATTCTTTTCGTATGAAATTTCTCTGATCTGTGAGTATCAGTTAAAGCACATAAAAACATACACATGAACAGGAAAATAACACAAGTAAACAAATAAACCAAATAATATAATACCAAAAGTGTAAAATGAAGGAATAATAGTAGCAGTTTATTGTAGCAAAATTCTCTGGTACTACCCTACACTACATTGCCCTCAATTACAGAAATTAAGTACATAAAAACCAGATAGAAAAATGCAAAGAAAAAAACTTAAAAACCATAGCAAACATAATACTCTTCAAACCACTAAGTGTTCTGTCCTTTTCTTACCTCATCAGATTTTATTTGGAAATTATATAATTACTTGCATCATAATCTGTCTTTTGGGTATAAATTAGTTCCCTAATATAATTTATGCTTTTTCTTTTTTAAAAAATTTTTTTTTAACATTTATTTTTGAGACAGAGAGAGCGTGAATAGGGGAGGGGCAGAGAGAGAGAGAGACACAGAATCTGAAACAGGCTCCAGGCTCTGAGCTGTCAGCATAGAGCCTGACGTGAGGCTCAAACTCACAGACCACGAGATCATGACCTGAGCCGAAGTCGGACGCTTACCAGCTGAGCCACCCAGGTGCCCCTGTTTTTCTTATTTTATATGCTTAACAATGGCATTTTTTATATATAAATTTTTTCTATTTTCCAAAGTGTATTAGTATTCTCTGTAAGAGCAAGTATCAATTTTTTTATAGAGAGCACTTAATTTTCTCAATAATTTCTTTAGAACCACAAGTATAAAGTGAGGCCACATTAAAACTTTTTTTTTTTTAACATTTATTTGTTATTGAGAGAGAGACACACACACACAGAGCATGAGCAGGGCAGGGGCAGAGAGAGGGGGCACAGAGCCCGACACAGGGCTTGAACTCACAAACTATGAGATCATGACCTAAGCTGAAGTCAGTTGCTCAACCAACTGAGCCATCCAGGCACCCCAAAGTGAGGCCACATTTAAGTTGATATTTACTTGTAAATATACCGTCAGATACTGAAAGAGAATATGAGATTAAACATAAAACTTCTAAGGAATATATTTTTGCTAAGATAAAACATTTTTTAAAGTAAGTTAATAAATTTTTCTAAGAGTTTGGATATACAGATATGTTAATAGAAATCAAAACATGAAATTAAATTTCTTGGTCAAAACTCCAGAAATACCTTGATGGCAAAAATCATCTTGGATTACCAACTGTGTCATTTAACATGGAGAAGTAGTTTTTCATATGGAATTTGTCTTATTTAAGAGGTTACACATCAATTAATCAGATTAAAGAATTCTTCTAGTCATCTAATGATTTTATTAAGATAGAATTAATTTAGTATTGATGATTTTTTTTCTGAAAATATTTCTGGTTACATCAATACCCCTTTTCCACTGTGCAAAATTAAGCAGCCTCAGTTTTTTCATAGAGAAAAAAGTTAAGTATGTTCTTTTGTTGTTTTTGTGCTTTCATTGCATATCCAGCGCAATTACCAATTTAGATTGTATCTTTATATTCATCTTAGAAAAGAAAAAGAGGTCAAAAGCTGAATGGTAGGCTTATTCGGTGTCATTCCAGGGTTTTGGCTTAGTCCCCATCATAGAGTATGCAGAAATGCAAAAACTCAGCTTGAGGTTCTCTCTGTTCACAGTTACATAGAAATAGCAAACTTGTTAGTAATTAGCTGCCTTGCTTTGTCTTAAAACATAGATGATAAAAACTGAAATTTATGATTATATTTTAGATAATTATTCTTTTTAATATGTTTGCTGAAGTGAGATACAATTTTGGAATTGTGTGACATTTTCGAAGTTAATAGCAAACTTAGTTTTCTGTGGGTTTTAAGGGTTATATTTGGACAAAACTCATTTACCATCTGAAATTCAATTTCCCTTTGTGAATAAAGGGTATGCTATGTGTGTCACAGATACAGTATAAATTTTGTATGTTTACTGATGAACAATTTTTATGCAAAGATAATCAATGTATCTTCTGCCATCCAGTTTATAAACCATGCTATAATGAAACACATCTCCCTCCAAATGATATTTACCTTAAATTTCATAAACACGTAAACATTATTCTTTTGCAGCTTCTTTAAGGAGTAAGAATTATATCTACACAGTGTCCAAATATCTGGTTAACAACAGGAAATTCAAATGACTGTAAATTCACTCTTACAATGGAGATGCCACATATTTGGATATGGCAGCAAGTAAAAGTATAACACTAAGAGCTTACTCGTTGCTGGTATGGTTGTATCCATAAAGGTGGGCCCCAAAAAGAATTAGGAAATATGCTTAAAAAGGATGTGAAAGACATCATGATGTGACCGTCATGACAGTATAACAGTGCTAAATGGTGAACAGGTGATCTGCCCTTCCTTGAGTCGTAGCCTCAGTCAGTATCATAGGAAGTTCATCTATATCTTTTTCAATTCAGAGGAAAAACCAGATTTTTGGTGGGAGAGTTGTTGCACCCCAGAGATTACTGAGGTGACTGATAAAATCTAGACTTCCTTTATTATTTCTGGTTTTACCTGACATGTATGAGAGCCAGTTTCACTGTTAATTATAAACTCTTGACTTTTATCTTCCTCTAGATTCTGGGTCACCAAACACTAGCGCTGCCTCTCTCGGTCTCGATTAGTTTGTTTTTCTTAATCTGCTCTCAGGGAGTTTGAAAAGTGCAAGCATTGCAAGGACTTCTGCTCAAGAGTGGCTGTAAGATTATTTTAAACACACATATACACACACACACAGATAGAGACAGACAGAATGAAAGAAGAAATGGAAGTCTGATTCTAAATGAAAGTAGATAACTGAGCAGCACTTGAGAGTTCTTGGATGCTTTGTGAACCACTGTTGTTGAGGAGGCGGTCGCTAAGATTCTGCAGTGATTGCGTAAAGACATGGATTACGAGGTGAAGGCCCTCAAGTTGGGGTGGCTGGAGTAATTCAAGGAGGCCCCAAAGTAAACAAACAAAACCTGGGGAAGAGAGGGAGAGGAAGAGCCTTGTGAAGGAAGAATAAACAGAAGGCAGCATAGAGACCAGCATTCAAACAAATCAGGCTCCCATTTCTAATGATGAAATCGATGTGCTTCCATTCACAGGCCACCAGCAATGCTTGTGGTCCCAGGATTTCTTGAAGTGGATCGAAACTGAAGTTATGCTGACGTGGTTTGGGGGTAGCTTTCTTCCTTGCTCTGAGGTTTGAAATAGCACTCCAGTGATCAGTCTTTAAGGAGTGGTTCTATGAAAACTGAAAGTAAATTTCCCATTTTGGGTGGGTTGGCCTGCGATTTTGATAAAGCCAAAGTCTCTGCTTTCACTGCCATTCTCCGGCTGCTTGGAAAGCTGTGAGGCTTAGATAATTATGTTCCATGCACTTCAGGTTTCCCACGAGTGTCTTTGGAGGATGAAAAAGACAAATGCTGGGGCAAGGTGGATAAAATTTGATTGCCTGAGAATTTTTAGTTTACATAGATCTACACATGCAACTTGAAAAACTATGTCCTAAGATGCACATTTGTTTCACATTTTAATGTATCTTATCAATGTGTGTATTTAATGTGGTAGTGTTTTTGTTTATCCTGGAAAATGCTGCTATCTCCAAGTCATACAAATACAGTATGTGTAACTGGAAACAGTGAAGAGAATCCCTACTTCCAGCCGTTCACCTGGAGTTGTTGAAATTGAACAAAATGAAACTTCTGCTGTTCTCCATAATGGCATCTGGTGTGTGGATTTTGCGGGACCTAGGCATTAAATGACTGCTCTTTTTAAACTGTTTCTAAGGGGGAAAAATACACTTGCTTGAGGCTGTAGGGAAAGACTGAGAACTCAGGAGAGAAGGAGTGATTGGTTTATCGAGTCACATGTTTCTCACTGGGGCATAGTCCTACTCCCACCTGGCTCCCTCATTCGCTTAGTGATTTTATTGTAGACTGATATCCTGATTGGATAGGAGTTATTTGGGGTGACCCGGTGTTGTGGATTACTGGGACTGTGTGTTGTTGCAAGGTGCAGGGGGAGACTTCCATGAGTAGGGGCTTATTGTTGAATGGGTGGTGTTCCCTAAGTGGAGTTGTGGTTTGCGCGAGAGATATTTGAAGGAGGAGCTAGCTGCTGAGATGAGAAAAAAAGGAAGTTGAGGAAACAAGTCTAGGATGTGTGCACCCTCAAGGGGACCTGCTGTGAGAGATTTAACATTTTTATGCTTTTTTTTCCCTTCACTAATGGAGATTATGTTTCAGTTGGCTACATTTGTATTTTACCTTCTCTCTTCAGCAAATTATCATTTACCACCATTTACATGTGTATTGTGGTATTGGGGAGAAGCAAAAAAAAAAATGGTGTGGGACAGCAGACATGACCTGTCCCGCATTTACCAAACCTTTCAGTGCTGAGTCTGGAATTGTAGTGACAATGCCTATCTAGGCTACTTTAGGATTCCAAGTTAGCGACTAAGAAGGCAGTTAACACTGGCCCACGGTGAGATGGAGAATCTTCAAAAGATGAGATTTCAGGAAGCAGAATGAAGAGACCATTTCAGATAGATGCAAGAAGAGATTTTAGGACGGGGTATTAGCCAGTCTTCCCCGTGAGTCCACTGATAAATCATTTTACCTTAGGCTTTACGATTTCTTCTTCCATTCAACACAGATTTTTTCTGAAAGTTCCAAGTTGTCTCCATAAAGACTCCTGTAGGGTTGCCAGCTTTGGATTCAGGGGAGTTGTGGGAGAAAGAGGAAAAGGGGAAAGGGGTGAGCAGCAGGGTGGTTTATGATTATTAATGAGTGATTGTAGCAGAAGACTCTACCAGCCAGAAAAGTGTTCATAAATTAGCACTCCAGTGACATATTAAGAGACATACTTGAAATTAGTCCTACTTAGTGGCCTACTCAAGTTTCTGACTCCTAGAAACTTGGGAGTTTTGTAGGGTATCCTTACATTGCCAACTTAAATATATTAATCATACTTATCTACTCATTTCATCAGTTTCTGTCAAGGAATTTTACCTGGCAACATTTGGTTAGGCTGGGTTTTTGTTATTCTGTGTACTTAGTGGTGGTAAATATCATGTAATATTTAGCCTGGTTTTTCTTCAGTCAGATTTGTTAGGTTTCCTCCTGTACCTGATATTTTAAAATACTATTTGTAATTTCTCAAACTGGTTGTCTCCATTTACATTTATTGTATCATTCTAATAATGCCAAATGATGAATTCGATTGAATTCTGTACCAGTGTGGAGAATCAAGATACCAAAACTTTATGCTGTGTATATGGAATCCCACCCCTGGCCATTTTAATTTTTTTTTTAAAGATCCACAAACTCTAATATGAAATTCATGCATCTTTTAGGGGAAATCTTTCCATATGGTTCTGATGCACAGTCAGGAGAAAGAATGGTTGGCTTACAAAAGTATATGGGACAAATTAAAGACATTCTAACCAAAAACAACCAACCTCCTGACAGACTACACAGTATTTTAGACTAATAGTTTGCATTAGAGGAAAAGTGTGTTCATTTTAAAAATGTAACATGTCCTGATATTTTTGGTTCTTTAAATCATTCTCTCTGAGAAGCTTAAAGTGTTTATTTAATCTTGACGACAGTTCTATGCAGAAGAAAGATAATCAGAAGAACAGACAGGTCCAGCTAATTACTTCAAATCTGTGAACCACAGGCTTGAGAGTTTTTCACTTCCAAATTTAGTGTTTTGTCCAATACTTGTTTTTGCATAAAGAAAACATTTTTTTAATGTTTAGTGTGTGTGTGTGTGTGTGTGTGTGTGTGTGTGTGTGTGTGTATGTACGTACATGTGTTTCTTTACTGTTAGTTTATTTGGGATGACTTGAAATCATTCAACCTTTAAGAAATTCTGAAATGTCTTTTAAAATTGACACAATGTGCTTAAGTCATTGAACTTTGATTCTCCCCCTCCCCCCAGGCTTCACCATGAAAATATATTTTATTCTCAAGGACTCAGGGCTAAAAGCAAATTCAACCTTTCAGTCTAAATCTAATTAGTGGCTGCCCGTCACATACTTAACCACAGTCTTTGTGTTTGTTAACTTCCATAGACATTTGGTCACCGAAGCATACTGTCACGGTGGAAAATCATCTGAGGCAACAGTAGCATTTATAGAAGGCTGTCTTACAGGTTGCAGAACAGAGAGATCCCTAGACCAAATGAAAGACTACAATCAAATGGTTTATTTCATAAGTTTCCAAAATGCAGCAAGAAGCAAAGTATTGGTGTTGGTTTATTACACTTAAAATAGTGGGATGCATTTGGACTGGAAAGAACACACTGCCCTATCCTGTGTCATACAGTGTTCACATGTTCATCTCTCTCTCTTTCCTTCTGCCTCATCAGCTTGCTCTGCTGACAGTGTAGTTACAAGAACCAGAGTTGAGGTTTAGAAGGGGCACTCAGCACATAGAAGGTCTTCTGACCTATCACTTGCTTCTTCGATTAGAGGGACACAGGGGCAAGTATGCCTGGCCAATAGCTGTAGATCATCGATGACTTACTGAGCAGCCAAGGATTTTATCTGTGTGTCTCTGGCAGAGGTCACGTGGGACCAAGATGGGTGTCACCAGTGGGTGACAGTGTCACAATAGGGATCACATTACCGGCCCCTGGAAGCAATATGATCCATGATTTATGAATATTTAAGATTTAATCAGTCTTGTCATCTCTCTACATGTACATATTAACTCTGAATTGTTTCATAACTTTTGTGTGCTGCATGCATGAACTGTATCTATTCTATGTCTAGCATGTCTTTATACGTTAGCAATCTTATAACTATTCTTGACAGACCTACATTTCATCCACGTTATTGGCTTATCTTGTTCTCCATAAGTCTTCTCCAAAGAAGACTTGAACATTTTTAAATGATATGGCAAACACACATTATAGCCCAACTAGAGTCTGGTGTTATATTTGCAAGATTTAGAAACAGTGGGTCTTAATTTCTAGAAAAAACAATGAGCATGGGAAAGACAAAGCTGTCTGATTTTTTTTTAAGTTTTTATTTTAATTCCATTTAGCTAACATACAGTGTTTTGTTAGTTTCAGGTGTACAATGTAGTGATTTAACAATTCCGTGCAGTTTGCTGTTTTCAGCAATTATTTTAGAATAAAAACAAGGGTGCAGAGGTTGGAAAAGGCTAGGATGAACAAAAAAGGAGGGGGAACTATTCAGAAATGATCTATGTATAATCATCTCCTTCCTTGCTTTCTCACACCCACCTTGCCTCTTTCCTTTCCTGTGTATTCAATGATGATTTATTTATAATATGTTAAATTATATGACAATTGATCCTTCCGTTAGAACCCAGAATATGTTATTTTCTAGTCAATGTATTACGTATCTTAAAAATGAATGTGTATTCTGAAATCCTTGGGTGTAGTGTTCTCTAAATGTCAGGTCAAGGTAGTTAATAGTATTTTTTTTTTAGATAATCTATGTCTTTACTGATCTTTTGATCTTATGAAAGAGCTATTTAAATGTAATTGTGATTTTATCTATTTGTCCTTTAATTCTGTCTCTTCAATTCTAAAGCTCTGTTTTAAGGTGCAGTTACTTTTATGATTGTTCTGTATTCCTGCTGTACTAATCATTTTATTATTTAAATTGTCCATTATTATCTCTGGTAATACCTTTTTTTTTCCCTTGAGGTCTATTTTAGCTGATATTAAAATAGGCACTCCAGGCTTCTTCTCGTGAACTTTTTTTTTCATCCATTTACTTTGAACCTATCTATGTCTTCATATTAAAAGACCAATTTTTTTTGAAGGCATATAGTTGGGTTTTGCTCTTTTATTCATTTCAACCAACTTTTGTCCCTTAATTGGAATCTGGAATTCTTTAATACATTTATTCCATTAACATTTAGTACAAGTACTGATACAGTTGGATATAGGTCTCTATTGTATTATTTGTTTTTCATCTGTCATTTTTGTTTTTGTTTTTGTGGTCATTCCTCTTTTCTTTCTTTCCCGCCTTTATGTGGATTATTGGAATATTTATAGGATACATACCTTACTTTTCGTGGTTGCTCTAGAAATTACAATATAAATCCTCAACTTTGTGGTCCACATAACGTTGCTGTTCCACTGCTCCACATAAAATGGAGACACTCAGCACCCATTTAGCCTTTGCTTGGTACTCCCTAGCCTTATTCTGCAAGATGTTCCATGTACCTGTATAACCCATAAGATTAAGTTACAATTTTTGCTTTCATCACTCATGCATTTAAAGGAAATTCCAAGGAATAAGAATTCTTTGCCTTTATTTGAATATTTACAATTTCTGATGCTGTGCATCCTTTCATTATCACCTGAGTTTTCCTCTGGTGTAAAATTTCACTTTCACCTCAGTAACTTCCTTCAGTATTTTATATAGTCCAAGTCTTCGGACAAACACATTCACTTAGTTTTCTTTACTCTGAAATATCTTCACTTGTCCTTTACTCTTGAAAAATTGCTGCACTTGAAATAGAATTCTGGGCTGATAGTTCTGTCTTTTAGCCATTTGTAGATGACTTTCCACTATCATCTGGCCTTATTTGCTTCTAATGAGGTCAGTGGTTTCAGTATGTAATGTGTTGTTTTTCTTTGACTTTTTACAAGATTCCACCTTTATCTTTGGTTTCAGCAGTTTACTGCAATGCACCTAGAATGGTTTCTTTTATTTATTCTGCATGGAGTTTGATGAGCATCTTGCATTTGTATATGCAAATTGAGGGGAAGATTTTTACCCAATAATTTTTGAAAAAAAATTATTGTATTTTTCGGTTACAGAATTTTCATTTAGATGTTATATAGTTTTTATTTCTCTGCTGTGATTTCCTATCTTTTATTTTTAAAAAATTTTAATGTTATTTTTAAAATTTTTTAATGTTTCATTTATTTTTGAGAGAGAGAGAGAGAGAGAGAGAGAGAGAGAGAGAGACAGACAGAGTATGAGTGGGGCAGAGGCAGAGAGAGAGACACACACAGAATCTGAAGCAGGTTCCTGTGTCCAAGCTGTCAGCACAGTGCCCAATGTGGGCATGTGATTGATGTGAACCACATGATTGTGAACCAGGAGGTCATGACCTGAGCCGAAGTTGGAGGCTTAACCGACTGGGCCACCCAGACGCCCCTCCTATCTTTTATTAATTGCAAAAATATTTTCTTTTACCTCAGTGAGCAAAGTTATAAATAGCTAATTTAAATACTTTTCTCCTCCTTCTAGCTTTGTAAATTTTTAAAGAGAGACAGAGACAGTCCAAGTTGGGGAGGGGCAGGGAGAGAGGGAGAGAGAAACCCAAGCAGGCTCTGTGCTGTCAGCTTAGAGCCCAATGTGGGGCTTGAACTTATGAAACATGAGATCATGACCTGAGCTGAAACCGAGAGTCAAATGCTCAACCGACTGAGACACTCAAGTGCCCCTTTTCTCCTCCTTCTAATATCTTGGTCATCTTTGGAGGGGTTTTAAATGATTGTCCTTTTATTATGAATTGGTCCAGTGTTGCTGTTCCTTTGTGTCTTTTGGATTATTTTTCCTGGACATTTAAAGTGCTATGTTGCAGAAATTCTGCATTCTTTTATATCCCCCTGAACAGTGTTGGTTTTTAGTTTGCTAGTTTGTTTTAGGAGGCAATTATCTTGGTCAGACAAAAACTGTAAATTATTCCTCTTGGGCTGCAGCTGAAATATCAGTTCATTCCTTTTAGCTTTAGCTGCATCATTTTGTGTCTACCACATGCTGTGTAGATCAAGGATCAGTTAGAGATTTGGGCAGAGTTTATACAAAACAGTTCAGGGCTCTCCCTCTTTGACTCTGTTTTTCTCTGGGAATGCCTGTCCCTCTCATTCCAGAGGCTGACGTTAGCTCACACTGTGTTCTCTGAAAGACTGAATGTTTTTTACTGGCATTTTATGCACCATGCATGGTGTCAACTCTATTCTGCCATTAGTGTAAAAGTCTTAAAAACATACCATACCATACCATATGGTCTTAAAATTCATACCATACTATACCTTTTTCTAAGTTTTGACTTCCCTCTAGAATTTGTCTGATTATTTTTCACTCTCTAATGAGTTCAGGTGGCTGTTTATTGATGTTTTCTAGAATTTAGAATGGTTCTATCTTTGAGAGTAAGTTTGGTAGAAATAGAACCATACTGGAAGTAATACTTGAGATTATATACCTTGTTCTTGGGGATATTTTTTTCCCAACCCAAAGGAAAATGCCTACTAAGAACGGAAATATTTTTGTTATAGATTCTGAAGCATAATGCTATAAATGTTATAAATATGTTATTCTTTCAGTATCACTGAATGAAGGCACGTGTATTCAACCTTGGATAAATAAAACTAATGACACAATCAGCATAAATTAGGCGATATGAGTGCAGGTATGGAGGTTGTGTAGAAACATACTTACTTCATATTACAAAAATAAATACCATAAAGAGACATTCAAGCAATCTGAAGAAGAAATCAGTTGGCTTCACATAGATTGCCTTCTATGTGAATGGAAAGGTTTCCATAAAATTAGGATGCTGGATGATGTTAATGATTAAGAAAAAGAGGATTGGATTTTTTTCTTAATAAGAAAAAAGAAAGACAATCATAAAATTCATGGGAAAAAACATACAATCTTATATGAAGCTCCTCAAAATATGGTTTCATTTTGAGAAATGTTGAATACTTTTATCTGTGTATTAGTAATGTTTTTATTTGAATGGAGCGGTTGTTGTGATATTCAAACTATAGACAAATTAGTTCCTAGCTTATTATCTGATTTTTTTTGTGTATGATATTTATGTAGTCCTACTAATATAAGCACTGGGTGTTTTCAACTTTTAGAATCAAACTATAGCTTTTTTATGTTTATAAATAAGATGTTCTTAACTTTTGCAAAATGCTAACGAAAGTCTAGCTGAAAGAAGATGCAAAGAAAAGGTGGAAGGGAGAGTGGAAGGCAAGATCAGATTGCTTGTATCTTTAGTAACATGAGGATTAAGGGATACTTAAGACAACATTCAAAAGTTAATGCAGTGATAAACTGAGGTTAATGTATATATATTAAATAATCATTAGACGAACAAAATAATAACTCACCAAAATTGTTATGAAGAAATGTATGTTGGTAATCTTATACTTATCTTTCAATTTTTTTTAATGTTTGTTTATTTTTGAGAGAGAGGGAGGGAGAGAGAGTGGGAGAGGGCACAAAGAGGGAGGAGACACAGAATCTGAAGCAGTGATGCAGTGCTCGAGTCCACGAACCGTGAAATCATGACCTGAGCCGAGGTTGGATGCTTAATGGACTGAGCCACCCAGGCCCCCCTTAGACTTATATTTCAAAGCAGAGATTCAGTATATAATTTTTCAAGTTTGCATATCAGGTAATAGCATCATAACAATATTAGTCATAAATGTACCTGACAGCTAAAAATCTGAAAAAGTGAAAAGTACTGATTTTTAGAAAGTGAGACTTGAGGTATAAAGGCTTGTCATTGGTCTTTTACATATGAGTGCTTAGGTTTTATTTATTTATTTTGAAAGTTTTATTTATTTTGAGAGAGAAGGAGAGTGTGTGTGACTGGGGGAAGGGCAGAGAGAGAAGGAGAGAAAGAGAATCCCAAGCAGGCTACACACTGTCAGCACAGAGTCCAGCGCAGGGCTCTCACCCAGGAACCGTGAGATCATGACCTGAACTGAGATCTAGAATCAGATGGTCAACTGACTGAGCCACCCAGATGTCCCTTAAGTTTCACTTAAAAAAATCTGTTTATGTTAAAAAATGGGAAAAAGTGTGGTTTGAAATTATGTAAGGAAATGATAGTGTAACTAGGAATGCAAATACTGTTCTTAAGTTTGTAGTAGTTGACCACGATCTACCGCAAAGTTCCCCGTGCAATTATCACATTTGATTTTTTTTCCCAGAAAAATCTAAGCATAAATTTGGTGTAGATACTGCTTTTGGGAGAATCATAGCTCAGGAAGCAGCCAAATGGGTTTTAAATCATACTTTGTTCTTTTGATCCAGTTTCCTTTTTTCTTACTTTCATTTTTCTTGTAAATTTCCTTAGAGTAAACATGACAACATGTCAAGTGCTTTGATCTCAGATTTGGTTTAGGCAGACTAAAGAAGAGTATTTACACTAAGTTCTGTTAAGAGGCTCTAAAATGGCTTGGGGCACCCAGGTGGCTCAGTCGGTTAAGTGTCCGACTTAATCTCAGGTCATGATTTCACGGTTTGTGAGTTCGAGCCCCGCATCGGGCTCTGTGCTGACAGCTTGGAGCCTGGAGCCTGTTTCAGATTCTGTGTCTCCCTCTCTCTCTGCTCCTCCCCTGCTCATGCTCTCGCTCTCTCTCTGTCTCAAAAATAAATAAATATTTTTTAAAAAATTAAAAAAAATAAAATGGCTTGCCCAGTTAGGAGGCACATAAAGAATAGAGGGCTTTCATCTAAAAAAAAATTTTTTTTTTAAAGTTTATGTATTTATTTTGGGAGAGACAGAGATAATACGAGTGGGGAGAGGCAGAGAGAGAAGGAAACAGATAATCCCAAGCAGGCTCTGCACCGTCAGCATGGAGGAGACTGACGTGGGGTTTGAACCTACAAAACCGTGAGATCATGACCTGAGCTGAAACCAGGAAGTGGATGTTTAACCGACTGAGTCACCCAGGCGTCCCAAGAATAGAGGACTTTTAGATCCAATGCAGAAATTTATCTTTTAGGGCTAACCATGTAATTGCTCATCATTTAAATATAGTAAAATAATTGGTACCCAAATATATTAATAATTAAAAACATTACATTGTATGGGCACCTGTGTGGCTCAGTTGGTTATGCAAATGACCTTGGCTCAGGTCATGATCTCATAGTTTGTGAGTTTGGGCGCCATGTCAGGCTCTGTGCTGACAGCTCGGAGCCCAGAGCCTGCTTCGGATTCTGTGTCTCCCTCTCTCTCTGACCCTCCCCTGCTCATATTGTATCTGTCTGACTCTCTCAAAAATAAATAAACATTAAAAAAAAAAAACTAAAAAAAATTACGTTGTAGCATGTTGCTCCATCTTGAATCATTGAAAAAGAAGGAAAATATCCTGTTTTTGTAGGTCATAGGTAACTATGCTTTATAAAATAATTAAAATATTAACATAGAACTTTATTCATTGTTTTTTCTTTTTTCTTTCTTTCCTGTTGGGGGCTGACATACTTTTGATTAAATGGATACTTGCCTAGTCAAGGTGGGAGAAATCCTAGTCACTAAAATTGATTGTGGTGAATCAGAGGCAGCCAGCAAACTCAGAGTTCAAATGACTTTCATCACTGCTCACCCTTTTGTCTATTTGACCATGAAATTGGAAGTGGTTGACTTTTCCAATTATGAACATTGGCATACAGACACGCTTTTTTTTTTAACAACTAAAGATCCCTTTAAATTTTATATATCCAGTTCAAGTCAAATAACTGCTTCCCTTATGGTATTAGTAGTAGCTATAAAAGAAATACTTGAATATAGTTCAAGTTAATCCAGGAAAACTTAGTTTTCAAATTTGATTTATCAAAATTTTCACTTATGATAAAAAACAGGTCAAGATTTTTTGTGATACTTAGCCCAATTAAGCCATTTCCATAAAGTTAATGATAGTCCTAAATATGCATAGTTTGAAAAAAGTAACACAGTGTTCCTAAGTGATAGATTTTTGCTGAACGACAGCAAAGTAATTATAAGTAATTTTTAATGATTTGAATTTGAGGTGAATTCACGCGTTCCCTATTCCTAGAGAAGTTCATTCCTAGCTACTTGTCGCCTCAGTTCAAATAAGGAAAATGAAGATTTGTGGGTGAGACCCAATTCTCCTCTGTGGAGAATTTGAAAAGAATAGGATTGAGGCTCAGAGTTATGCAGGAAGTGTGGGTCAGTCACAGGAATAAAAAGGGGAAGTAACTGCAAGTTTATATGCACAACAATCAGATTCCAGCCACCCCACTCCATCTGTGCCCTATGAAGGAATAGCACTTTGACTTCTAGCTACTGAGCAAGATATTATAAATTTTCCCCCAACGAAAATAAAAACCCAGAGAAAAACCAACTCCTTGTGTTGACGTTTTGGGGTCCAAAAATAAAATTATGTATCTTCTTCCACCACTTGTTTGAGAGGTTGAAAATAGAGGATTGGGTCGAGAGAAACAGGAAACTAATACCAAAAAGGCAGAACGATTAATATTAATATCAGGCAAGTTCCTTCAAAAGCATTAAGTAAGATATTCTGTGAAAAGGATATAGCATTCATAAATCTGTATGGAACCATTAACAAAGCAGTTGAACACATAAAATTTTAACCACCCTGGACTTCTGCCAGTAGCATTGCTTCTGTTGAACAAACTGTATTTTTCAGCTTTCCTTGAAGTCATTGGTAAGATGTAAACAGACATATTCAGGTGGAGTTTCATAGAAAATTGTTTAATGAGCTTGTTCAGATGACATGTACCTTCTGAAGCCATTTCCCTGATCCTTCTTTCTGACTAGAATGTTGATGTGATGGCTAGGATTCTAGCAGATATCTCGTGAAAATGAGGTGACTCTGAGGTGACCCTGAGAATGACAAGATGGCTGTGAGTATTTGGTGACTCAGGGAATGAAAGCCATCTGCTAAAGGTTGCAGAATAGAAGGGTAGAAGGTACTAGGTTTCCCAGTGATATATGGAACTACTTTACCTATCTTAGCAAGTTTGTGAGAGAAAATAAATCCCTGCCTTTTTGGAAACTTGTGTTTTAGCTCTGTTATTAGAAGCTGAAAATAGGGGCATCTGGGTGCCTCAGTTGGTTGGCCTTCTGACTTCAGCTCAAGTCATGATCTCCCAGTTCATGGGTTCAAGCCCCATGTCGGGCTCTGTGCTGACAGCTCAGAGCCTGGAGCCTGCTTCAGATTCTGTGTCCCCCCTCTCTTTCTCTGGCCCTTGCCCGCTCACACACTCTCTGTCTCAAAAATAAACATTAAAAAAATTAAAATAAGTTTAATATAGTTTTAACTGACACACAAAGAGAACTTGATAAAAATACACTATAGTTGGAGATTTTTAAAAGCCCTCTCATACACAGATTTGGTTCAAACAACAGAAAATTAATTCTATGGAGATTCTGAATAAAATTGATTTGATATATATACATTTCATTCTGCAGCATTAAATGCTTATATATTGTCAGTGAATAGAGCTTGAGCAGCAGGGCTTTTATTTTGAATTGTTCTCTTAAATTATGAAATTTATGTGGCATTATATAAATTTTGACATATTTGCATATGATCTATGACCTACATACAGAGAACACATAAGAGATTTTTTTATTTTAAGTTTATAAGACACTGGGCATTGTTTGCTAGTAAAGGTGTTACTAAATCTTTAGTCTGTAACTGGTACTGACTTTATAATTGTAGGTCATGATACTTTTCAAGTAGTATTACATCAGCCATTTCCAATAAAATGTAATACCCCCGCTATCAAATCTCGAACTCTTACAGTTTACGGTAAAGGAGATTTTCTTGGGTTTCAATAATGGTGATAATGTTAGAGAAGCTATTGTTTGACATATTCAAAGACCATTATATTATATCGTGTTAGGTAAAGGGCATTTGCAAAACTAGCAGTACCTAAGTTAGTTTTAGCATTCATGATCTTAGGTGAACTGCATAGATGATACATTTTTTTCTTTGTCCTTTTGGTTCTTTTTTTTTTTAATCTTATTTTCATATAGATTTGTGTCTCATTGTATTCTAAATATAATGTAATTCAGAAGATGTCTAGTCGTTGGTAACCAGGCATACATTAAAAGATGGGAAGCATTAAGCAGTGTGAACGTGCATATTCATAATAGCTGTCTAACTAATGTTTTTTTTCCCTTCAGTAGACTAAGGCATACTGTATATTTTACATCCAACTGAAATATTATAAATCACTTTTTAATATCTTTTTATCTGAACAAGAAAAAAATCATTTGTATTACAGACATGTAAATTTAACTTAAAACTACGAAACCTAGTTTGAGGCTTGATACTGTGGCCATAAATCATATACAATAACATTGTAAATGATATAACTGTAACATTATATTCTCTGGGCAAGGTTAATAGATTCAGTTCAAGTCTAGCAAGAAATTGTAGCTGACATTTTCCCATTTCTTTCAGAAAAGCCTTTATAAATCCTCAACTTCTAAATTGGACTGGATTAGGTCCCAG
The DNA here is from genome assembly GCF_018350175.1 of Felis catus. Lineage (NCBI taxonomy): Eukaryota > Metazoa > Chordata > Mammalia > Carnivora > Felidae > Felis > Felis catus. The sequence goes on along the minus strand of NC_058368.1, from coordinate 103,557,552 downwards.
TGGAGAAAATCCTAGATTTAGTGTTTTTAATTTCCTAAGTTACTGAGTAGGAACCAACTTTATAACTGTAGTCAAATATGGCTTGGGGACTTTAACCGTCAGGTTATTTTTGTTATTCTCATCCAATTCGAATAATAAAACTAACTGAACTAATAATAACAAAGGAAAAACTATGGTCAAAGTAATAGTAGTCTAAATTTTTTAAAAGCCCGTCAGTTTGGTTAACCTGGGTTAACAATGGAAAGAAATGTAAATAAGTGTTCTATGCAAGTCTTCTCTGGGTGACAAAACACAGCAGGTCCACTGCCTTCCTTTTCAACTCACAGCTCTTTACTCTGGGAACAAATTATTTATATTCTATCTTGCCCAGTTCCTTTTTTTTTTTTCGGGGTTGGGGAGGGACAGAGAGTGAGAGAGAGAAAGAGAGAAAGAAAGAGAAAGAGCGCCCAAGCTGGGGAGGAGCAGAGACAGAGGGAGAGAATCTCAAGCAGGCTCCTTGCTGTGAGCACAGAGCCTGATGTGGCTCGTGAACCTGGAGATTATGACCTGAGCTGAAATCAAGAGTCAGAGTGGTTCAACCAACTGAACCACCCAAGTTCCCCACCCTGTTGGGTGATGCTGTTAAACTCTGCTGTGAGAACTGGCACAATGAGTGACCTTACTCTCTTTCTGCTGTGGGAAAGAGAGTGCACCAAGATGGTTGGAGGCACAGAAAGCTTAGTTGCCTAATGTAGCCTGTGCATGGAGAATTCTTCCAAATGCCGTGTTGTCTTTGAGATTGGTTACAAGACCTTCAAGACACTGTTCCCCGATATAGGTAGAAATTGTATGATCGGCAAGGTGGGGAGATTGTTGTGTAGGACAATTCTGCACAACATGCTGGTTTTTCTTCTGTTCGTGTGTCAGGACCCTAATTGCCTCCCTTATCCCCTGTCCTTCTGAGCCTTCTCACAACGAGCCTTATTTATTTATTTATTTATTTATTTATTTATTTATTTATTTATTTATTTATTTAAATTTTTGTTCTCTTTCTGTTCTCTCCTTACTCATTTCTTGTTTTTATCCCTGCTCTTCTCCTTAACTCGATACCCACCAAATCCACGTGCAATCACTCTCACTGCCAGAAGAGTGCATATGATTAACACATGGCTCAAGACCCAGTTGCAAAGTCACCTTATACCTAAGACTTGCCATGGCTAATTCCGCTCTATATTGCCTTTCTATTATTTTGAATTTCCTGTAGACTTAGAACAATACTATATATCACATTAAGTTCCTTTACCTAGATTCTGGTGATTCCTTGAGGATTATTTGTATTTCCTCAACTGAACGTACATTCTGGTTGATAATAATAGCTTTTTACCTTTTTCATATTTCTTAAAGATGCCATGAAGTTCTACGTGTATAGTAACTGATAAACGAGTTTAAGTTAATTTTTCAGCAGGTTGTAAGCCCTCTTCTTAAAGGCTTAGCTGTTCTGGACATATTTCTACTAGAATATCTTTCCCCTTGTGCTACAGCCGTGTGGTGTGTTAATAATATAATAAATCTTTCATTTGTTATTAACTGATTGAATTACCATTAAAACTGCTCGAAACACTATTGTATTATTCTTCTAGAGTGATTTGGGAATCAGAGTGGTGCTGCATTTGAAATCCTTGCTTCCTTAACAAACCATAATCATCTCTCTGAGATGCACCTCCAGTTCTGTGTTTAAGGAAATGTGCATTCTCACAGTATCTTGTGCTCTTTGTATTATTGTGTGTTCTCTTGTACTTGGCAACCCACATACTGCCTGGTTTAAATTCACAGCTTCTCAGAGGTAGATATTATTTAGTGATAAATTTTTCCATTTTAGCAATGCTAACAACACATGTAATAAGTGTGGGTATTTAATGTTTAAATCTCTGATGCAGGGGTTCCTATATTGTAATTAGATGCAACATGATGCCTTGAGGACTTTGGCACTGACTTTCTTAAAAAGATTGACTAGGGGGGCGCCTGGGTGGCTCAGTCGGTGAAGTGTCCGACTTCAGCTCTGGTCACGATCTCACGATCCGTGAGTTCGAGCCCTGCGTCGGGCTCTGTGCTGACAGCTCAGAGCCTGGAGCCCGTTTCAGATTCTGTGTCTCCCTCTCTCTCTGCCCCTCCCCTGTTCATGCTCTGTCTCTCTCTGTCTCAAAAATAAATAAATGTTAAAAAAATTAAAAAAAATGAAAAAGAAGATTGACTAGGAATGAAAGATGATATTAACATTTGCCTTATGAAATAAAATATTACCATCTTTCATATATTAGGTTCATAAACTGAAGAGGGTCATATTTCTGATAGCACAAATTATACCTCATGAGAATAACTATTTTTAGGCTTATGATGTCTAAATCTTTAGCATGGATACAATAACTTGTCAGGTGTTAAAAAGATCCCATATGATTGGCAGAAATATCTACTAGGTTCTGTTTTTAAGTTTCATTCCTTGTTAAAATTAATTTTATGAAAGAGTAAGCTTTCTGTAAGTTTTTTGGTGACTGTCTTTATGGCATGAAGTAACTGGCCAATCATTTTGAAAGCTTCAGTTAGTAACTTGCATTATGGTTTCAAATAAGTAATTAAGAGATTAATTTTCCGCAATTTGTTGTTATTGATATGAATTGAACCTTTTATACCTAGCTTTTCATCTTTGATTCTGTATAAAAGTTTCTCTGGACACTTTGTAGGGTACAAAGAACACACAGTGCTGTCTGCATATTGAAAATACAGATCACACACACACACACACACACACACACACACGTGAGAGGCTAAATAACAAGAGATTACCAGGTACTTCTATGATAGAGTATGACTAAATGAACTGTATGACTAAATGAACAATATGAGTAAATATTCATGAACTGAAAGGAGATTACTATCAGGTGGGTTATCAGGAGAGAGAAATTTCAGACGAGAGCTCTGCTATAAAGTATACCCTTGAAATTCATTGTTTTAACATTTTCAGTTTCCACTCATTTTACACGACTCCCCAAAGACCCCTTTATGTGGATTTGTACCTTTGCTGAGGAAAAGTTCTGTTGTGTAGCTTACAAGGTTGATGTAGGGAGGGAGAATAGCTGAGATGTCCCTAACATCCGTCTTCATTTCATGTTACCTCTCCCATTCTCTGTGGTGGCATTTGTCAGTTTGGAAATCAAGAGGACCTTGAATGGGTTATTCTTCTTGAATATTAAATATTCTCTGTTATGTGCCTCATGATTGACTCTATTTTACATATTCTTATAACCAATGGTCTGCAGTGACTGGCACATTGAAGGTACTCAATTTTACTTTGAATGTGTGTGTGGGGCATGGACAGATGCATGTGGCTTCAATATGGCAGTGAGAAATGGTTCATGTACACGTTCAGAGGAAGATAAAGTTGAAAAATGAGTGGGGTCACAATGGAGAGGGCCTTGAATTCTGAAGATAACTTCTTCCTTCCTCCATACTCTAGGCATTTATTTAAAGTGCAGCATCCATAGTAAAAATTGTCATCAGGAAAGAGCCTACATTATTATTTTTTTTATATTTATTTATTTTGAGAGAGAGAGAGAGCACGAGCAGGGGAGAGGTAGACAGACAGGGAGAGAGAGAGTCCCAAGGAAGCTCCTCACTGTCAGCACAGAACCTGATGTGGGGCTCGAACCCACGAATCGTGGTATGTTGACCTGACCTGAAATCAAGAGTCAGATGTTTAACCGACTGAGCCACCCAGGCACCCTGAGCCTACATTATTTTATAACCAATTATTTGTGAGATTTGTAAGATTAATATATTTAGTTGTCTTGAAAGGTATAGACTCTTTACTTGGAAATATAGAAACCAAAAAAGACATTGTGGCCAGGATATGGAATGAACATGTTGGAAGATGTTTAGCTAACTTTATTAGCCAAAGTAAAAGTAATATTGAGGCATTTTTGAAAAATCAAATAATACAGAAGAGCTTATGTTGACAGACTATCAGTGTTTATAGATTTACTGATTGATTTACCAATGATAATGTCTATTGACTGTGTACTATTACAAAAATGTTTATTTTTACTTATGTGATTACTCTCCAATTAATATATGTATATTTTTAATTTGATTTTTTATTATTTACTTCTATTATTATAAATGTCTAGAATTCTATTTCTTGATTTCTTACCATTACCATCTTTTTTTTTTCTCTTTATTTTTTCTATCCATTTTATTCCTTCAAACATTATCAAGATTGAAAACACTGTATTCTGCTCTTTAACCAAATTTGGATCTTTCTTCTGTTGAATATCATATATAATCTAAAATTTCAAAACCAATCTTTGAAATTTAAATTTTCACCTTGCAGACACATTCACCATAGATGAAGCTGGAAATATGCTAGTGTTATATTACCTTATCTACAGTTACAGTGTTGCAGCCCATAGGCCAGTGGAAAAAGCAGTTCTTAATTGTGTTGTATTTTCCTATACGCTATTATTTAAATTCATGTTGTACTTTAATTTTTTTTCTATTTAAATAATGCTTTCTTGAACAGGTTTTGAATTTTATTGATGCATTTTGTTTTCCCTTACTAAAACAAGAAATTACATTTGTTTTCATCATCAAATACCTAATACTATAGCTTCCAGCATATTTTCTGGTTCTGTATGTTCTTTTGAGACTATTTCATTCTTTAAAATGGGAAGTCTTTTCAGAATTCTCTGATTTTCTCTTATAAATTTAAAATAATTGCTTTATAGACCTGTTTTAGAAGTCTGATCTTGGATGCTCTTAGCTCTTTGGGTCTCTAGCTTGGTATTTGCATTTTTGAGGTTCACCAAATTCTGGGTCGATCCATTTTGAATGTTATGTATTAGCATTCTCCTACTTTTTCTTACTTGTATCTATTTATCTATCTATCCATCTATCTATATCTTTATATTTAAAGTGGGTTTCTTATAGGCAGCATTTAGCTGTCTCTGGCTGTTTTATATGACCTAATAGTCTCTGATTTTTAATTGAGGGGTTTAGACCATTTACACTCAATTATTGATATAGTTGCGTGTAAATCTTCCATCTTGCTATTTTCTATTTGGTGCATTTGTTCTTTGTTCATTTTTTTGTCCTATTTTACTCTCTTTTGAGCTAATTAGGTATTTCTTATGAACTTTTTAATCTCTTACATTGGCTTGTCAGCTCTGTTTCTTTTGTGTGTGATTGCTTTAAGGTTTATATAATGCATCTCTAATCACAGTGTAACTTAAAGGAATCTTACACTATTATACCATTTCACAAATAGAAAGCTAACAATATTGTGCCTCACTTCACTTCTTCTGCTGTGTTTGCTAGTGTTGCCATGCATTTTAACTCTGCACATGCTATTAACTCAACTGTACAATATTTTGCTATTTTTGCTTTATGTAAATCATTTTAAAGAGTTTTACACATATGAGAAAAGGTATTTTGTAATTACCCACATAGTTACATCTCTGGTGTTCCTTATTCTTTTGTGTAGATCCACATTTCCATCTGATATCATTTGCCTTTTGCCTAAAGCAGTTCAATTAACATTCCTTATAGTTGCAGGTATGCTGTTAATGAAATCTTTAATTTTTGGAAAGCCTGAAATAATCTTTTACTTGCCCTGATTTTGAAAAAAAATCAATTTGTGTATAAGATTCCACGTTGATAATAATTTCCTGTAAGTAATTTCGGAAAATGCAGTGTTTTCTGTCTTGTTTCTACCAAGATGTGTGATATAATTATTTGTTATTCTTATGCAGTTTGTCTTTCTCCTGACTCCCACCCCTGTAACTGCTTTCAGGGTTTTGTTTTTGTGGCTAGTTTTAAACAATTTGATTATAATATGCTTTAGTAATTTTTAAAAAATATATTATCATGCTTGGTGTTTGTTCAGCTTCTAGGATCTGTGGATTTATTATTCACTGAATTTGGAAAAAAATTCAGCCATTATTTTTTGAGTTACACATATATAAGAACCCTCATTATTATTTCACAGTTCTGTGTTTATTTTTTTCATTCTCTTTCTCTGTGTTTTGTTTTGGATGTTTTCTATTTTATTTTATTTTTAAATTTTTATTTCGTTTTATTTTAGAGAGAGAGGAAAAGTGAGTAGGGAAGAGAGGCAGAGGGGGAGAGAGAGAGAGAGAGAGAGAGAGAGAGAGAGAGAGAGAGAATGAGAATATGAATATCTTAAGCAGGCTCTACATTCAGCATGGAGCCAGATGCAGGGCTTGATCCCATGACCCTGGGATCATTACCTGAGCCAAAAGCAAGAGTCAGATGCTCAACCAACTGAGCCACTCTGGTGCCCCTGTCTTTTTTTTTTTTAATGTGTATTAAAAAAATTTTTTTAAAATGTTTTTATTTATTTTTGAGACAGAGAAAGAAACAGAGTATGAGCAGGGGAGGGGCAGAGACAGGGGGAGACACAAAATCTGAAGTGGGTGCTAGGCTCTGAGCTGTCAGTGCAGATCCCAACGCGGGGCTCGAACTCATGGAGTATGAGATCATGACCTGAGCTGAAGTTGGATGCTCAACTGACTGAGCCACCCAGGCGTCCCTAAATGTTTATTTATTTTTGAGGGAGCGAGCGAGCATGCAAGGGCCAGAGAGAGGGAGACAGGATCCAAAGCTGGCTCCAGTCTGACATCAGAGAGCCCAAGGTGGGACTTGAGCTCATGAACTGTGAGATCATGACCTAAGCAGAAACCAAGACTCAGAGGCTTAATTGGCTGAGTCACCCAGGTGCCCCTATTTTCTATTTTATATCTTCAGGATGACTAATCTTTTCTTCTGGGATGCTTATCTGCTACAAATCCCTTCCAGTGTATATCTCAGGTATTTTTTAATATGTCTTCTAATTACACTCATGCTTTTCTCTTTTTTTAAACATAGGAAATATATTTGTAATTGTTTATAATCTTTTTTTTCTAATTCTATTATCTCTGTTATTTTTCAGTCTGTATTGATTGATTTTCTCATTATGGGCTTCTTTACATGTCTGGTAACTTTTTATCTGATACAAGCATTGTTTTATGAAGTTGGTGCTAGGTATTTTTTTGTACTTCTTTGTACACTTTTGTGCTTTGTTTAGAGATGCAGTTTAATTACTTGAGAACATTTTGATTCTTTAAAATGTTACCTTTAATCTTGGTTAGGTGGAACCAGAGCAACATGTATTTTCGGGATATTTTGGGTCCAGTACTGAAGAAATACACTCTGAATACCCAACTATATATATACTACAAGATTTCTCAACTCTGGTTGCTTGAAACATGAACAATTTTCAAAAATTATTCTGCTTCTTCATTTCTAGTTCTTTTATCATTATAGTATGTATCTAGTATAGTATATATTATGTTCAGCATTACATTATACTGATTTTATATTATTACACAATATTATAGCATACTAGTATTGTTTTATACTAATTCAATTTGTATTGTAATCTTATTCCCATTTCCATCTAGAATGAAGCTCTATGTAGACAGAGACTTAGTGTCCTTATTCATTGCTGTTTTCTCATGCCTATAACAATATTTAGTTGATAGTAGGCACCCAAATAAGTAATGTGTTGTAAACTAACTTTTGATATCTTGAGTTTGTGCGTTTCAAATATCAGTGTGTTAGAAGTTGTTTTACAAAACAATGGGTTTTTTATTTATTTTATTTATTTCAGTTTTTTTAAATATTTATTTATTTTTGAGAGACAGAGACAGAGTTGAGTGGGGGAGGAGCAGAGAGAGAGGGAGACACAGAATCTGAAGCAGGATCCAGGCTCTGAGCCGTCAGCACAGAGCCCGATGTGGTGCTCAACCTCACGAACCGCGAGATCACGACCTGAGCTGAAGTCGGATGCTTACCGACTGACTGAGCCACCCAGGCACCCCCCAAAAATAACGGGTTTTAATCTAGGATATATTATGGAGAGATATATAATGATAGAATTTAAGGGCACAAACCTATTTTCAATTGGACGTTTAAAGTAGATCTAAGATAGAACTTAAACTGAAAGCTAAAGGAAGAGACAGGGACCCATGTAATAGTTATAAACGAAACTGTTAGCATGTACAATTGTATGTCTGCACATGATGCAGCACAAATGGTCACTTCTGTGACACATGACTCATTTGTTCTTAAGCATCATTAATGTGTACATTAGTGATGTTAGTTTATCTAGTTGTACTGTCAGCACAATCTCTGTGTTTATTTTTAGTGTATGGCTCTTGTTTTATGGCTTGTGCAGCACATTGGCCTGTCCTGGGAAAACGGCAGGATAATGCCCTCATCTGTTAAATAAGGGGCACGGGGCGCCTGGGTGCTCAGTCGGTTAAGCATCCCACCTGGACTGATCTCACGGTTTGTGGGTTTGAGTCCCATGTCCGGCTTTGTGCTGACAGCTCGGAGCCTGGAGCCTGGAGCCCGCTTCAGATCCTGTGTCTTCCTCTCTCTCTGTCCCTCCCCTGCTCAAGGTCTGTCTCTATCTCTCAAAAATAAGTAAATGTTAAATATATATATATATATATACGAGGGGTCAAAAATAACTGATCTTTTTCCCTGCTGATATATTAAAGTCATCTCTATAGGGTTTGAGCTTCGCTAAAATTTTTATTGGATGAGGTTTGCATAGTATTATGAGGAGAAAATACCCAGATTAGAGTCACAGATTTGCCCTTAATAGAAGAAAAATTGGGCACATAACTCAACAACACATTTTCTGAGATTAGTAACAGTATCAGAATCCCACTGTTGTTGCAAGAATTAAGTGAGACGATGTTATGAAATTGAAAACTTCTCTACTTTTTGTCCCTCTTTCCCACAGATTTATTCTCACATCATATTTCCTTTTTTGCAAAATAGTTGTTCTCCTATTGTTTAAGTCTCATTTCTCCGCTTATGCTTCAGTATTTCTTCAGAAACATATTAGCATTGACTCTTGTCCCATTTTCAGATGATTTCAGTTTCACCTTCCTAAAAGCTGTTTCTTCTTATCAGCACATAAACATAATCAATTCTCTCTCTTAAATCCATACAGGATGCTCTTCTTTTTTACTCTCTACCTCACAGCTCAGCTCCAGAAAGCAGATGCGGAATTTGCTTCACCCTCTTAAAAATAGTGTGATTATTTATTGTCTCCTGAACCTCCCTACAATGGCTCGTGTCCTCATGTGGTTCATAATTTTTAGTGGATAGTCTTCTTCAGGGAAATACGTTTTCATTTTAAGGGCACAGTTATGAGTGCATCTTCAGATGGTGGTGGATTTACCTTCTTCTGTTTTGGGAACCTGTGAGCTTCTGAGAAGCAAGCCCTACTTTGGGTTTTCAGGAATTATCTGATAGCTTGTATGTGCAGTTCTCACTTGCATATATTGCAGATTGGTATTGAAATTATTTATAAGTCACTTTTAAGAGATTCAGTTTCCAGTAAAGTGTTACTTCTGGCTCTGGTGATGGGTGGTCATGGATTTATGCAGAAAGTTCTATTCATAATAAATAACTGCACGTATATAGAACTAATGCCTTGTCTCACATTCTCCACCAGGTATTAAAGCTGCACAGCCTTTAGTTTGCACCTTGGTTTCCAATATCTCTTTGGACTGCTTACTTGCCTTTAGAGTGGGAGCATTCTTCTCTCTGGCTTTGAGTTGGCCCTTCAGTTTTGGCCCATGAAGATTTTTTCTTTTTTGAAAGTTTCGCAGTACATTTCAATTTGTTGTTGCAGGGGTGGAAAAGTAATTATTTCCTCTACCCTTATGAATTCTTAGCTGAGACCTCCCATGGTAAAACACAGATTCACAAGAGAAACACAAATGGAACTTTAGTAGCATATGTACTTCCTGGACGCAACAGAGATACCAAGGGGAAAATGAGTAACTCAGAGAAATGGCTTTAGAATTCAGGCTTATATACCACCTTAACAGGAAAAGGGGAGGGAGGATGTGGGCCTGTCAGGGGAGAGTAAATGATTTTTAGGAAAGGTGAACAGGTCCTTAGAGAATAATAGATGGATATATGAAACTTTGTGATAAAGTATCTGGATATATGGTGTGTATGTATGTATATATATATATATATATATACATACATATATATGTATATATATGTATGTATATATATATATACATATATATGTGTATATATATACATATATATGTGTGTGTATATCTATATATGTGTATATGTGTATATGTATATATATATGTATGTGTATATATGTGTATATATATGTGTATATGTGTGTGTGTGTGTGTGTGTGTGTGTGTATACACACACACACACACACACACACCCCATATATATGAAAGTTTGTGATAAAGTATCTGGTCCTTAGAGAGTAGATGGATATATGAAAGTCTTTGATAAAGTATGTTGACTTCTAGTCTTTGCTCTTATGATTAAGAATCAATCTTGCTTGAAGACTGTCCTGGGGAAGGATTAAGACAGTTGAGTTCCTTCTGGAAGATCTTGGTGTTTGGGTAGATGAGGGGAGTTCAGAGAAAGCCTGCCCCTGTGTTTGCTGTTTTTCAAGTGTCTACAGCTGAAAATAATCAATATGCCAGAGTGGCATATGTTGTGGCGGCATGTTATGCTACTCTTCCATATTCAGTTATTTTATTCTGTGTTGTTTCAAATGGGAGGGAGAGTTTCCTATGCTGGCTGTGTATGGCATACTGAATTCTCAATTCCCTATGTGTGATACGATAGTAGTCAGAACCCTTCCAAGCGTTCTGATTTTATTCATGTCACTAAGTATACCAAAAGACAAAGCACCCACCTTATATTTGCAGAGGTGGTAGCTAACTCTTCTTTGGCTTCTGGGACGTTAGCCCTGCTTGGTTTTCTACACTCAGAATGTCATGACTGGCTCCTCTTCTTAAGATTTGCTGATAAATTTTTCAAGGTCTATCCTTGACTCTCTTACATGGTGTGTCTATAGATAATTTGATAGCTTCAGCCTATCATATGATGATTTAAAAATTACCAGGACTCTCTCTCCTAAGATTCAGAATGAATTTATCTAACAATTTAGATATCAGGTATCTCCACTAAAACATGTTAAAAAGCAAATTTATTACCTTGTTGTACGGACTCATCCTGAAAACCCCTGCTGTTTACTCCTTCTCCAATAACTACACACTATTCTTGATTTTTAATTTCAGTAAATGGCACTCTATTAATCTTACTCAAACCACTTCTCTGAAAATTCTCCTCACCTCCCTCCCTCTCTGCCTGCACACTCAAGAAATTGAACATGCCATGTCAGTTTCCCCCCTAAAGCTCTGTAATTGATGCATATTTCATTATATCCATTCATACTACTTAAAAACAAGCCATCTTCTTTCTCACCTTGGTTTATAGTAAGATGTTTATTACCTCACTCCAGACCAGTTTTGCCCCTTTGCAATAAACTTTTCTTTTTAGTGGATATCTTCTGCTTAAAATGCATGCTCCTATCTCAGCCTGGGACATCTTTTGTGTTCCCTCTTCTTCACCTGAAGAACTGCCATTTACCATTCCATACTTCTATCACTGGTCCTCCTGGAGGCCCTCTCAGGTGCCCCACAGCTGATTATTCTTCCTTGTGCATGTTCCCGTCACAACACTTACTATGCCATGTTTTACCTGCAGATGGCCTCACCAGCCAGAAAGCTCTTTGAGTGCATCCATGTATATCCCGCGTTATGTACAGGGTTTTGCACACAGTAGACACTTAGTAAATATTTGTTATCTTTTTAAAGAAGGATGGGGCGCCTGGGTGGCGCAGTCGGTTAAGCGTCCGACTTCAGCCAGGTCACGATCTCGCGGTCCGTGAGTTCGAGCCCCGCGTCAGGCTCTGGGCTGATGGCTCGGAGCCTGGAGCCTGTTTCCGATTCTGTGTCTCCCTCTCTCTCTGCCCCTCCCCCGTTCATGCTCTGTCTCTCTCTGTCCCAAAAATAAATAAAAACGTTGAAAAAAAAATTTTAAAGAAGGATGGTATTTTCAGTTTCTATGTCATTGTATCCAAAGCTAATGAAATGTTATCTGGGCAAAAAACATCCCCAGTCCTAATACTGTTAAAAAGGAAACACATTCTATGTTAATGTTGATTGTAGTTTAGCAAATACGTATCTTGAAAGTAGTAAGGGAAGATACATTAAATATTTTATTCTAGGTTTGCTCTAGGGCTTATCGTTATTTCTTTTCAAGGCTCTGACCATTTAGTTGATTATATGGAAACAAAACCTGCTGAATGGTCTTTGCTCTATGTATTTAAAGCTTTCACCAAAATAGTCATTTTTCTGAGCTTATGAACTTTTCCAAAGAATAATGAAATCAAATATTTTACCACGTAATGCTCTTACATAATAGAAAACATTGTTACAGATTTGACTGTTAAAGTGACTGACCTAATAGGAGTTTATATTAGACTTTATATTCATGAACACTATAGTTGATTTCAGACAGTAATGCTTCATCACAGGGAAATATTAAAAATGATCTTCACAGATATTTCACATGGTAAGATTAATTATTTACATATGTTACTATGGCAACCATGTATCAAAGTATGATAAGTCTGGACCATACAATTCTTTTCTTTCGATTCCTAAATCGATATACTGACTAGGTGTTTGGTGACAACTTCATAAAAAAAACACCACAACAAAGTAGAAAAAATGTTTTGGGTAAACTGTTAAAATATTTTGCTTAAAATTTTTTTCTGTGTGATATGGGAATGGCTACACTTGCTATATTGGTATCAGGCAAAAATGGTTTTGAGACAAGAAATATTACTTGAGATAAGGAAAGTAATTTCATAATGACAGGGTCAACATATCAGCAAGATATAACAATAATAGATGTGCACACACTGAACACCAGAGCCAATAATACATGAAGCAAAAAGTGGAGGAGCAGAAAGGAGATAGAGATGATTGAACAATAGTAGAAGTTTTGATACCCATTCCCAGTAATGGAAAGAACAACTGGACAGAAAATCAGCAAGGAGATAGAAGGCTTGAGAAACACTATCAACCAACTTGACCTATTTGACATCTACAGAATGATCCCTTCCAACCACAGTGAGATACACATCTTCTCAAGTACACATGAAACATTCTCTAGACCATATGCTATGCCATAAAACAAGCCTTAAAAATTTTAAAAGAGGGAAAAAAATCATCACCAAAGATGCAATAAAAAGCAAAAACACAACAGCCAAATAAAATTTCCCTCTTCAAAATGAGTCTGTAAATCAAAATTCCAAAATCCTTTAAATCATGTAATGCTAAGAAAGAAAAAAGAAATAACAATTGGTACATAAGTTCACTTGAGATAAATTATGGATAAAGAAGTGTCATACTAAGATTTAAAATATTTTTATCTGGAATAATCAAAGGTAAAAATGAAGTAATGGCACTACTGAAAAAACAATAAAAACATAAACATTCTTAAAAATGGTGCAAAGTGTTAAGGAAAAATTATAATAATTGAAGTAGAGAATAGGATGGTTTCAAAGGGAATTGATCAGTAGTGAGTAAATCACTTAAAACAGCTGTGTTTCCCTTTTCCATTCATTCTTCTTTGTTCATTTAGAAAGCTCAGAAATACTGTAAGATTTTTTCTATTTGTTCATTCATCCCTTCTGGTACTCAGCAGATATTCATAAGCATCTACTGTGGCAGGCACTTTTTAGGATGCCCCTGTGGAGTTTACACAGTAGTTGGAAGAGACACATATTAGTCAAAAAATAAGATAATTTCATTGTGTAATAAGTGACATTAAAGAAAGAGCACTTCCGTCTCCAAGCTTAGTACAACTTCTGACTATAAAGCATTCTCAGAAGCTTATCTGGGTCAATGAGTCAGGATTTGTCTAAGGTTATTCAGAAAATTCTAAATAGCCCCAGACAGTGAGTGCAGTCCAAGGCCTGTGCTGGCTAGAGAGTGAATCGTTACGGTATTTAAAATGTCATTGCACCAGTAAGTGTTTCTACTTTTGAAAGCATTAACTAGAATTACAGATATCAAAACCAGCATAAGAGATACAAAAATATATGGGGCGCCTGGGTGGCTCAGTCGGTTAAGCGTCTGACTTTGGCTCAGGTCATGATCTCATGTTTCATGAGTTTGAGCCCCACGTCGGGCTCTGTGCTGACAGCTCACAGCCTGGAGCCTGTTTCGATTCTGTGTCTTCCCCTCTCTCTGCCCCTCCCCCTCATGCTCTGTCTCTTAAAAATAAATAAAGATTAAAAAATTAAAAAAATACAAAAATATAGGATTTAACAGCTATTTAACACTTTATCAATAAGATTTCCTTAATACCCAATGCAGATGGAGCATAAATTGAGGTAAGAAAACCCAAAGAAGAGGCATGGGCACAGAACAGAAAGAATGTTTGGTTAGGTTGCTTTCCTATAAAATTTTCCTCATCTTATTTAAACTGGTAATCTGAGGTCATAGATTTCAAGGATGACTATTATATATCCAAGTTAATTATGCTGTATCATATAAATGAATAACTGGTTTCTTATTTTTTACTCTCCCTATTTTGTAAGCCACACATTCCAACATAAACAGTGACTGTTTTTGCCCTTGTAAGCCACAAAGTTTATTTTAGGAAAAGAATCCCACCTTTTATTTTTTAGTATTAATGTATTTGTGTATACATTTGTGTATATATACGTATATATATATGACAGCCACACACACACATGTATGTATATATATGTATATATATATGCCATGCCCACCATGGCGCTCGAACTCATAATCTCGAGATTGAGAGTTGCATGCTCTATGGACTTAGCCAACCAGATACCACCCCCCCCCAACACACCTTTTATTTTTTTAAAATATTTATTAGCTGCATTTCCAACCAAACTGCACAAAATGATGGTCTTTGAAAGGTTATTAGAAATAGCTTTCATCCCAGTTACCTCGTCAAAGTTAATTTGTGTGAATTAAATGTAAAACTTCCCAAGGTTCAGGCCTAGGTCCAACCCAAAGTAAATATTATTGTTCAACTTAATCCTGGAAGTAGTGAATTGTACCACACTTACTATAGAGCATGTTAACTACCTCAATAATAGTGTTATAATAGACAAAAATAGACATTTACTCAATAGATAGTGTAATAATAGACAAAAATAGACATTTTGGAAGAATGGAATCATTTGAGGAAAAATCACCACATGTGGGTGAGCCTGTTTCATAGTGGCCCTGGCAGACAAATCAGGAGCATATTTTTTCCTTTGAGAGGTATTCAGTGGCCTCAGGAGGAGCCAGGGAAAACACCTAAACACAGTAACTAATGCTTAACCGAGAGCACCATCACATTTATTCATTGATCTTTATCGGTCCCTTAGGGAAACTCTGACATTGTTGAAAATCATTGCAAGGAAATAATTCCCCAGCAAGGCCATCATTCTCATGGCTTCTGCATCTTACAAATATGATGAATAGAGGAGTAGGACACCTTAACTTGATGCTCCAAGTCAGAGACTAAAGGAATAACACTAATTTTTGTCTTACACAGAAAGGCTGATTTTCCATCTCAGGCTGACATACAGGGAGGGAGATGAAGGACCAGACAGACAGAGAAGGTCTGTTCTCTGAGGACTGTTCACATGATATTATCTGAAGGAATCAAATGCAGCTACTTACACATCATATAATGAGAAAGCACAGGATTCCCGTTAAAAGATTTAAGTTCTTTGTATGGCTCTATTATTGTGTGACTTCTAGAAGTTACTTAACATCTAGGCTCCAGTTTACCAAGCAGAGTAAATTGGGGGTGATAGCACCTTTGTTTCTGAATTCACCCTATTTCTAGGAAGATAAAGTATTGAGGATAAAAACCCATGATGAAGTTAAAACGTCTGCAGAAATATAATCTCACTACCCAAAGAGGTGAGCTCAAGAAGGTTTTATAGCAATCAGTGATGAATCTTTTTCAAGGTAGTATTTGCCATCTATACATGTCTCATTTTTAAAAATCTCTTTCTGATAACATTATTAGCAATCAGTATAGGTTTTAAAAAGAACTGTGTCTCAAATAAGAAGTAAATTAGCCACTCTCAGGAAAAAGGAATCTCAGGAATCCACACAGACTTAGCGAAATCCCTCTCTTGTGTAAGAAATTCAGCACATAGATGTACCATTCCTAAAGACCTTTCAAGTGGGGGACTGCACTCCTCAAAGTCCTTAGCTGTGATATCTCCAGATCCCATCTCAAGCCGCCCCCACCACTAACCTTTTTGCTCTAGGTGTGCCTGTTCACTTTTTTATACATAGAAAAGTATAATGCCTTGGCTCTTGACAGTAGAAGAGGTAACAGTGGAATCATTTTATTTTAATAAAATAAGGTGTCCTGGGCCAAGTGTTTGGCCAAGTGTCTCGATTTTTTAAACTGTCAGTTTCCGCTCCCCTGCCAATCCCATCTCCCATCTTCTGCCAATAAATTTTTATAAGAAGGATAAGTTCATGGAAGGTACATTTGATGAGCTAGATCCCTATGCCTTCTACTAAAGTGACAAACACGTTTTGAGCACAGGAAAGTCTTTTGCCATGCACTTTTGTGTGTATATAGTTTTTTGCTAGGTAACATTTCAGGAATAGATTAGAAACCAAGGGTCCTCATCTCAAACACTGCTCTGTAAGAATTGTGGAATCACTATATTATACTCTTGACACTAATATAACATTGTATGTTAACTATACTGGAATTTAAAATGAAAAAAACAACAAAACAAAGACTATTCTATAAAAAGCACCATTGATATCCTCTGAGAAAGCTTTACTTATTCTTTAGAGAAACTGCTTCCAACTACATGAAAAAGAATGTAAACTTTAATTGTAATCTACTTGTAAGCAGAAAGAGAACATATTTTCTTAAGTCTTAACCATATATTTTTTTTTCTTAATTGAAAAAGTTCTATATTCTTGTCTTCCCTTTGAGATCAAGACATTCTCCTGCTCACACCCCTGCAACACTCTCAGTGGCCTGCACAGTAAAGTTGAAACTGTCAAATAGTCAAGGAACTTCTTGATTAGTCTCAACCATTTCAGTGGTCTTAAACTTCCTGTTCCCCCATGCTTCCTTTGCCTCCCACAGCACACTGCACTAAATTACTCCTAATTTCATTAAAATAGTCCTACCTGAGGATACAAGTACAGATTTACTTACATAGTTTTGTCTAATATTTTTTCCAGTCTTGCTACTTAATAAAATCCTCCCCTTACTCAAAACTCAGCTGGCAGGGGCGCCGGGTGGCGCAGTCGGTTAAGCGTCCGACTTCAGCCAGGTCACCATCTCGCGGTCCGTGGGTTCGAGCCCCACATCGGGCTCTGGGCTGATGGCTCAGAGCCTGGAGCCTGTTTCCGATTCTGTGTCTCCCTCTCTCTCTGCCCCTTCCCCGTTCATGCTCTGTCTCTCTCTGTCTCAAAAATAAATAAACGTTAAAAAAAATTAAAAAAAAAAAAAAACTCAGCTGGCAATCATCTCCATGAAAGCAATCCCAGCTTTTCTTGTTGAAATTTAATCTCACCTTTGTCTCTACTCGCATGTTTTTGTATATTTTTTCAATGGTACGATTTGTTTTTAGATAATTATATGTATGATGGTCAAACCCAATAGACTGTATGGTCCTTAGAGCAGGAGACCCTGACTTGTTCATCACTCTTTCACTGACACATCCTAAAAGATCCTTGAGTATTTACATATAGAAATTGCCAAAAGGAGACCTTTTAATAAATAAAGAATGAGTTTAAGAGAGAGATTTACAAGAGTGATAATTCGGGGACGATCTGGTGACCCACAGAACTTTTTGCTCTGTCTTGTCTGTTTGCACTCCCCCTTTCTGGAAGGAGTAGTAGTAAAGTTAGAAACCCTGGAAAGCACAGATAGCCGGAAGAATATATGTGGCCATTAACGTACACAGTAATGTCATTTCTAGTTAGGTTTATAAATGCATCTGTCCCATGTAGTTACTGGCTAAGTAAAGTTCTTTGAAATCCAAGCTACCTAAAGAAGGCTTCATTTTTTAGTTTAAATACTGAAAAAAAAAAAAAACACTGTCATTTATAGGAAAATGCTAACAGATGACTGAAATAAAACACAGTGTTCATTTTGTCATGCATGATCTATCACGTGCAGCCATGATTTTGCCTAACAGCCTGTTAAGCCGTGTAGAAATACATTTTATGTAACTGCAAGTTGTGTGTGTCTGAAAAATACTGAGATCAGTGCTCTGGGCTATTGACACAGGAGCCGTAGCCATTGCCTGAAGGCTGGTTGAAATGTATAGAAGCAAAAGTCCCAACAGGACAGATAAGTTTTCTGCCTTTTTTTTCTCCTGAAATCTTTTCACGTGACATTTTCTTTGCCTGGAAATGTCCCCTATACGTCTTAAATTTTTTTATTCATTTAAATATTTATTTAAATATTAACATGTTAAGAATTTAAAATTTAAATGTAACATGTAAATATTAATCCTGTCTGTATATCTCATTTTGAGTATTTTGAGTATTTTGACTATGACTCTTTGGTTTATGTTCCATACAACCTATTTATTGTGTGTATATACACAGCTTTAAAAGAGAGTACATTTGGGGTGCCTGGGTGGCCGAGTCGGTTGAATGTCTGACTCATGATTTCATCTTAGGTCATGATCTCATGATTTGTGGGCTAGAGCCCCGCATTGGGGTCTGTACTGACTGAGGAGCCTGCTTGGGATTCTCTCTCTCCAGCTCTCTCTCTCCCTATCCTGTGCTCTCACACGCTCCCTCTCTCTCAAAATAAATAATAAACATTTTTTTAAAAGATAGTACACTTAATATAAGACAAAAGTTTTATGCCCATCTTATTGTATGGACATAATAGACATTCCAGTAATACAAGTATAAATTAAAGTTATTAATAGCCAAGTATAATAGTCAATGTAATCTAAGAAATTGGTAAGAAAACATACAAAAGGGAGAAAATACATAGGGTCTGAATTAATTCCTTTGCTTAGGAGGTAACATCTGATGAATCTTGGTCTCCAAGTGCCTTGTTATAAACTTTGAACTCTTTTAGTGACCAAATTCCTATAAATCCATGAAGTCTTCATAGTGATTTCTAAATTTCTTGGGCACAGGTCATGAAAGTTCAAATCCAAAACTTTTTATTGCCTAACACCTCACTCACCATGCTCAAATATATACCTTCACACTGCAGTCAAGATGATGTGGGAGTTTCATTCCATGGCTGGGGAAGTGTCTGGCAGAAGCAAACAAAAAGAAGATAAGGTGCCTAACTAAAAAAAAAAAAAATGTGTCTGTACACAGGGTCCTTGCTTTTATTTAGCTATGAAAAAAAGAGAAGGGTCTTGTAGTTACTAAATTGTGCTTCCGGGACTATTTTGGAATGTATGTATTTTTCTCACATCTGTCTGGATAACATGGAGTCACTTTATATTTCTAAAATACAGGTACACATTTGATAGTTTCACGAGAATGTTGCTGAAGTTCACCCTTTATTTTATATTCATCCAAATGCTGTATCCTGCATTTCCACCTTCAAGTTGATTAACTTCCACACAGATGTGTATCTACTTGATATATGACTGACTCTGCTTATCTAACCTAAGGGTTTGATCTTTTGCTAAAGTATGCCTAACTCAAAGAGATACTTATAGGTAGCATCCTGGCCATCTCGGAGCATTCATCCTTAAACACACCGACTCACTGAGACACAAGTGCTCAGAGAATCCATTCTACAAGGTGAAAAAGAAGTTAAGTCAATACATAAGTTGGTGATATATCGTCTTTAAAATATTGTGTAATTTGAACTGGCATAATACTTCGCTAAGCTGAATCTCCTAGTCCGTTGAAGATTGCCCATCTGTGCTCATTAGTATAAAGAAGAAATGCCTTGAAGCGACAAAGTGCCATTCTGTAGTTATCAAAAAAAGTGTTCCCAACATTTCTTTACATAAAGATACTTAATACTTATAAAACCATTTATTTCTTTTCAAATCACTATAATGTAGGTGATTTGGCAAGCATCTATTAAGAGTAGAATAAGGACAGGGTCTTTTCATCTGCATGTAAAGAAACACAGTGGAGATGGTATCATATTTCTATGAGGGGTGGAGTTAGGATTTAGTCAAAGACTTTTGACTCTGTACCATGGGTTTAATTTTTTCATGTAATGATACTTACGTTTGTTTACTATGAGCCTATGTCTGTGTAATTCTCCTGATTTTCTCTTTTGGACCATTTGTTAAGTAAGCATTTGATATATACCTAGTATGTGTAAGGCATACCTTTTCCCTAAATTATGGGCGTTATGCATACACATAGTGGTGTGCATAAGGAGCACCTGTCCACCTGTTTTTAGTATCTGTCTGTCTAGCACCACCTCAGAATGGCAATGGTTACTGTCCAATCCCTTTGCTCTTTCTGCTAACATTTCCTAATAGTCATCTGCTTACACATTTTATTATGCTTTCCTCTTTGCAATATTCTTAGATCTACTCATATGCAATATGCTGACATTCTCTAACACACAGTCATGAACTACTAGTTATTCTCTGAAATGTTAATAAGTGTTTCATAATTGTTTAAAATGGAATTTTGTGTAGAGATCAGCTTGGAAAACTTACATTAATAAAGTTAAACAGAATTCTTGGGCCACCTGGGTGGCTCAGGCGGTTAAGCATCCAACTTCAGCTCAGGTCATGATCTTGCGGTCCATGAGTTTGAGCCCTGTGTCAGGCTCTGTGCTGACAGCTCAGAGACTGGAGCCTGCTCTGGATTCTGTCTCCTTCTCTCTCTGCCCCTCCCCAGCTCATGTTCTGTTCTCTTTCTCTCAAAAATGAATAAACATTAAAAAAAAAGTTAAACAGAATTCTTGATCCAGGATTACTTTGGAACATGTAATGTATTAATGTGCTCTGCCTTAAGAGGCAGGTCCTATTTGTTTTTCCCAAAATTATTTGATTTAAAAACTCTTTTTGAGGAATATTTAAGGATCCCAGATTTATACAGTGCATATTTTGAGGGGATCTCCTAATAGTGTCTGTTCCACATGTTAGCTTGACAGTTCTCACTTCTCCAGGGAGGCACTGTTGTTTTACAATATTATATCTTGAAAACACTTTATGATTTCAGTGGACATTATATTAACCAAAAGTTTAATCAAAACTCAATCTCAGGGCCCTTTGTGGATTTATTTTCTATATTCTTTAAAAAATTTTTTTTAAAGCATTTATTTATTTTTGAGAGAGAGAGAGAGAGAGGGACAGAGCATGGGCAGGGGAGGGTAGAGAGAGTGGGAGACACAGAATCCAAAGCAGGCTCCAGGCTCTGAGCTGTCAGCACAGAGCCTGACGCGGGGCTCGAACTCATGGACTGTGAGATCATGACCTGAGCCGGAGTTGCATGCCTAACTAACTGACTGAGCCACCCAGGTGCCCCATCTTTTCTATCTTCCTTAAAGACAAAAAATAAATATATTTAGAAGGGAATTATTTCATATTACTTGAGGGAACTTACCAGAATTTTACTGATGTGATAGTATGCAAAGTTGATAACAAAACACTCTTTTAGAATGGCTTAATGTTTAGGGAATGGATTTTGGAGTCACACAGACCTGAATCTAACTCTCACATCCAGTTCTTAATAGATATGTGATTTTTATAAGTCCCCGTTTTTTATCTGCAAAATGGGGATAGTGATATCTCCTTCATTGCTTTTTTTCCCCTAAACATTAAAAGAAACAATATATATAAACGGTATAGTCTGGTGCCTGCCACAGAGTTAGCAAATGTGGTTGAAAAAAATTTGTCTTTTTTATGAGTATGTTTTCTATTGTCCATTTGCAGTAAAATTTTTTTCTTTCCCTTGGTCCAGCAATTTTATTTCTTTTTCTTAGATGCCATCCAAGCTAGGACACAGAACATCTTAAGTGCTGCAAAGGCAACATTTAATAATAGAACCCTATATTAGGCTGGTGCGCTCGTGTGCCAGCTACAGTGGGTGTTGGCTGCTAATGGATCACACCCATACCATTTTTTTTTTTTTTATTATTCTTACATTTGCTTTTGGCTGACAGAGCCATTTTGACATGCCTGAGAGGTAATTCATGCCTCCTGCCCACCAAAGCAGGTAATGGATAACCCTTGAATCATGTGGGAGATAAGAGTTAATCCCCTCTACTCTGGTGGGGCAATCTCAGTGCTGAAATTTACACTCCAGAGTTCCCCCTTGGAATTAGCTCAGGATAGACTTCTCTTGCAGCCGCAACTTTGCCTACCTTCTCTCCTGCTTTTCTTCCTCCTCTGTAGGATTCTCCTGAGAACATACCTCTCATATAAGGCTCTGCCTTCGCTCAAAGAGATCCTAGGGCACCTGGGTAGTTCAGTTGGTTATGCGTGTGTCTTGGGCTCAGGTCATGATCTCATAGTTCATGGGTTCAAGCTGCGTGTCAGGCTCTGCACTAACAGCTCAGAGACTGGAGCCTGCTTCAGATTTTGTGTCTGTCCCTCCCCTGCTCATGCTCCGTCTTTCTCTAGCTCTCAAAAATGAATTATGTTAAAAAAAATTAAAAAAAAAAGATGCTGAAGTTGTGTCTTCTCTTCTCCAACTGATTATCACCATCCCATTTTGTTAGAGACAAGTAATTATTTAGTAGCATACTATACCCAAGACTTCATGCTAGGTTTTAGGATCCCTGAAAATCTGAAAATTCCATTTCTGCACTGAGAAGCTTGTGGTTTTAAGATCATGAGAATCTCCTTCCCCATTTGGCTGTCAATACGATTCTGTGCTTCTCTCTTTTTCATTAAAAACTTCTGGTATGTAAAGAAAAAAAAAGTAAATTCTTCTTTCCATATTACTCTAAAATTAGGTAGTATACATAGGGCAAGGTTTTTCCTCACACAGCTCAGTTCCTGAATGACTCTGGCACAACTTCCTTTTTGTAGGGTTTTCTCAGAGAATCTTTATTCATTAAGGTAGCTGCCAAATTACTTTTAAAGTTAGTGGCTTCTGAAAAGTTAAAATAAAAAATTCTCTATTCCCTCCCACAAAAGCATATCTTCCTTATCAGATATGTAGGATTTCTTAAGGTCTTCTGAAATAATTTTCAAGGTAGGCTATTCAAACAAAAGGTCTACTGAATCTTTTCTAAATGTGCTTTGCCTCCAATCTGTTGAACATTGCCAGGCAAAATTAGTTTCTATTGCTTCCCCTTGATACATTTCCACATCTTCTGCAGCCTCCATTTATCTTGTTTTATTTTTTTTAATGTTTGTTTGTTTTTGAGAGAGAGAGAAAGAGAGAGATGGAGACCCAGAATCTGAAGCAGGCTCTAGGCTCTGGGCTGTCAGCACCGAGCCCAATGTGGGGCTCAAACTCGAGAACCGTGAGATCATGACCTGAGCCAAAGTCAGATGATTAACTGACTGAGCCACCCATGTGCCCCTGCAATCTCCCTTTAGAGCTGCATACTCGATATCCTTATTTTGTTATTCGTATGGCCCATCATACAGAACTTTTAGGACTCATCAGAAACAGCCTTTGAGGCTTTGCAACACTTTTTTACCCTTCCTAAAGAAGGCCTAATGATTTAAAAAATTACACTGAGAGAACATAAATGTTTCACTTTTTTAAAAAGTTTATTTATTTTGAGAGAGAGAGAGAGAGAGAGCGAGAGAGAGAGAGAGCACAAGCAGAGGAGGGGCAGAGAGAAGGAAAAAGAGAATTCAAGCAGTCTCATGCCGCCTGATCAGATCATGGCCTGAGGTGAAACCAAGAGTCGGATGCTTAACCGACTGAGCCACAGGTGCCCCTAAAGTTTCATTTTTGCTTGCTGGGGTACCTGCCCTACAAAGAGTTTCTTACCACAGGAGCCATGAATGAATGAATGACTTAACAAACGAACAAACAGATAAATCCATAGACGAAACATTAAGGAAGATACAAGAAGAAATGAGACAAGTTGTATTCTTTCTTGGTGGTTCACCTTGTCAGTTACGTCTTCGCTGGGATACTCAGTGATAGTCCACAACTAGTAAACGAAATTACACTCTCTGTCTAACCCACGTCTGTGGGCTCTTGATCTAGTGCTTTTCATAGGACACTAGCACTACCTGTGGTATCAGTTTTCCTGCATGTGAGCTCACATAATTCTTTGTGACGGTTATTTTCAAATTTTTTTTGAATGTTTATTTATTTTGAAGGAGAGAGAGACAGAGCCTGAGTGGGGGAGGGGAAGAGAGAGGGAGACAGAATCCGAAGAGGGCTCCTGGCTCTGAGCCATCAGCACAGAGCCCGACGCAGGGGACTCAAACTCACGAGCCATGAGATCATGACCTGAGTCGAAGTCAGATGCTTAATTGACTGAGCCACCCTTTGTGCCTCTTATTCTGATACTCTTTCTAATTGGTATATAGTTAGTAGTATGTTGATCTTTTTCCCCACTAAAGTGTGTGCGCCTTAATTTCTCAGAGCAAAGGCTGCATTTTATCAATTTCTTCTTTTGAAAATGTCTTCCATACTTCATAAGGTAGAACTTAATAATTGTTTGTTGAAAAATTTGAGTGAATGAACCCCAGGAGGCCTGAACTGCATTTATGTATCACAGAACAAATCCTGGAGAAAGCTTAGCAGTGGATTTTGATGTGGTTTGACTAGCTTAATTGTCTAATACAGAAATCTTAAACCTTAAACCAGACTTCTTATTTTTTTGACATAGTCTCTCCCTCCCTCAACATATTTGTTCCAATTAGCCGATAAACTCGCGGAGTTCAAGTTTGGAGCACAGCTTCACTGTTCAGTGAAGAGACTAGAAATGCTCACAGTGAGTTCTTACTAAATGCCTCTTCCTGATGGTGGTGATGATACAGAGTTTATCATTTACATGTAACTTCTTGCACTAGGAGATATTTCCTTACGACAAAAGTTGTAGTGATCTTAGGGGCTAGATCTGCTTCCTGTCTGGCGCTAATCACTATGATGACACTGGGCTGTGACAATGGCTTGCAGGCAGGAATTAGCATGAGAACAGTCCTTTTGTGAACATGCAGAGAGGTCAATAAGTACATGATTATAAATTAGCTTGGTGGACTAGTGTGGTCATTAGCTGGGTCGAGTGTTCCTATTTCATATAATTGTTTGCTGCACCTGAATTAATTTGAGTGTTTAAATCCTGCATATTAATTCTGTGCTGCAGGATGTAAAGCTTTGGACTAATCCCTTTAATACTCTTTAGTATAAACACCTTAATCAAGCAACAGCTTTATAATTAGTTCTACTTACAGGCTAGATATAATTTACTAGTTTTACAGCTCATAAGTTACTGCAACTTTTTAATCATAGTAATTATGCTTTAGAATATAAGCATAAACGGACTTTTCTAGTTTGTTCTGAGAATGAAACCCAGGCAGTCAAAATCAGGAGATTAATAAAATCCAATATATGGATACACTTTGTATTTTTATGGCAGCTCAAGATCACTCATCCTTGGAATTTAATCACCAGATTAAGGTAGGCTATTGAGCTGAGAAGGTGATTTTTTTCTTTAAAAGGAAGTGCAATTCTCTATATATTACATATTTCTTTTGTTGGGTGTGAAAAATGCTGACGTGATTTAATTTTATCGCAGCAGTGAGCGCTCTGACAATATCCCTCTCCTGTACTAAACCTAGTAAGTAAATAATGGTTTAGCTACTAAGGATGTGCTGATCCATTTTTCTTTTTATCTGTTTTTTCCCTGAGGATTTTAAAGTACAAATCATTTCTGGCATAAAGAACATTTGTATGGTCAGGCTACACAGTTTAGAGGGCAGTACTTTAAATTAAATCTTAAGCAGGCATTTAAATTAATTTATTAAGACAGTTACTTATATAAATTCAAGGAAAATTAATTATTTAAAACTCTTCATTGAAATTTAGAAATATTATAAAAGATAGTACATTGTTACTAGAACTTCAGTGAATATACATTGTTGGTTAATCCATGTTAAATATATATATAATCACTATTGGCCATTCTGGTACAAGTTGAATACATAGGTCCTTTTTTTGAGAAAACTTTGTGAAATAGGCTATATCTTTTGGCTTTCAAACATAAAATCTGAAGCATGAAATAATATAGATGTAGAGATGTATATATAAATATAACTTCATGATACAATGTAAGTATATGCATGTACGTGTGTGTGTGTGTGTGTGTGTGTGTATACATACACAGATACACACATGTAAATGTAAATATGTTGTTATAATGCAGTGAAACATAGTTATTAAATATTTTGGTCACTTTAACAAAAAGTGTTGATTACCCTGTGGTTAATTTGGTCATAATAAATTGTATTGATTATAAAGTTGGTCAAAATAATTGATAATGTTGTAGGCCAGGTCAGAGGTTGCATATATAAACATGGTTACTCTGAGAGTGCTTATATTGATGAAATCAACTATGTCTTGCTCAGCATAGTAAATTGTTCTTACATAGTTTATAATTAATTGGTATTGTGAACTTGTGGTTTGCTAAATAATTATACTGTGTAACTCAGAAGTCTTTCTGTGGGATAGAAATATTTGAGGACATTTTCAGAAATGAGGATACATTTTTGAGGATAGGGAACAGACTGGAATGCCACTGTCTGGGGTAAACAGCCTGGCCAGAGACAAGCTGATGCTAACTGGAATCCTACCAACTGCAGAAGAAAGATGTGATAGGCAAGAATGGAGACATATCAAGTTCATCAAAGGAACTTGAGAGGAACAATTCCTAGCTATGGGGCTTGGGTCTCCAAGGAATCTTGAAATCATCTGTGACAATCTTAAACCTGTAACAGGTCCAGAAAGCATTTAAACCAGCTTTCCAACCCTGGAGGTATCAGATACATTTGTTATCCAGTGGGATAAGTAGTGAGGTAGAAAGTGGAAGACACCATGGCCCCGTGCCTTGCATTTTCACCCCAGTGGCAGGCCATAATTGGGGAAGGATGAGAAATCCCATCTATGAATGAAGACTGAAAAGGTCTTATCCTATGGAACATAAAGTGAAATATAGGCCCTACTTCTCAAAGTGAGGTCTTCAGACTCCTGGGAGTGCCTGAGAGACCCTCCCAGGGGATCTTAAATATCACAGCTTTTTAAAACAAAAATAGCAGGGCGTCATTCGTCTTTTTCCCTTTGTTGAGATTGGCACTCATGTTACAAAAGCCGTGGCCATGAGATTGCTTCCTCATGAGCCTGAATCAAGGCAGCAGTGCCAGACTTACTGGTAGTCATGGTATTTTCCGCCATCACACAGTGGCAGCTAATGCAAAAAAAAAAAAAAAAAAAAAAAAAAACAAACCCAAAAAAACCAAAAAAAAACCAAAACCAACCTCCCAACCCCCCCCCCCCCAAAAAAACAGAAAACAAAACAAAAAAAAAACAAAAAACAAAAGAAACAAAAACAAGGAAAAAAAGTCATCTTTCCCTTCACTGCTGTTGCGGCTAATACATTTCTTATAGCCAGATGTAACATTTTTTTCTCTTGTCTTTAAATACTTCCTTTCTCCCTTTCCCACTACTCAGGCTGTCTTCCCATGCAAACATTTCATGCTGTAACTCCCTCCACTGTGGCCTCCCGCTTACCTCAAGTTGTCCCCAAGTCTTCTCGATAGATTTTTACCAAGTCTTGACCTCACTGTCTGGGATTACGTCTGCGATTCTGGGCCACTGTCTTGCCCCTTTCAAATTAACCTGAGCAGTGTCCCCTTGCTTCTGGATGCTGTTTTTTGATTTCAAAAATGACAGCTAAGTATTTTGATAAGATTAGAGGTTGCAAAATATTTTTACTGATTCTCTCTCTCTGGCTACACTCCCCATGCCTCCTTCTGTTATTATACGAAAGGCTCCCTGTTTCCTGAAAAAATTCTTAGGGCAAGAAGTGGCTAAATTACATTTCATGGATTTTGAGACATTATGGATAAAAAAATGGTCTCCAGGATAAAAGTGCTTCTGGGCCTAATATATTCTTTGCTTGACAGACAACATTGAGAGGTTCAAAATGATGAATCATTCAAAATTATATTATTAGTGAAAACCCTGGTGCTTAGCCCAGCAAAAAAGGAGAAACAATGAGGTTCTATTAGCCGAGCACAGTGAGTTGAAGGCCATCTTGTGATGCATGGCTTATAGTAGGTGCTCGAGTAATGCTTTATTTAGTAAGGTCGGTAAGCAAATCCCAGACATGCCTGCCGATCTACACACAGTTGTCATGCCCACTGTTGGATGGGTGACATTTATCTCTTTTCACCAAGAGCTCAAATCTCAGGTTCCCAATTGGTATATTCATTCTTATTTTAATACAAAATCAAAAATCCGAAAATAATTTTGTTTTTAATGGACTGAAACAGAATAGCCAAACTAAAGGAATATAACATGAATTTATTGTGGGTTTTGGTACAACCTAAGGTCAGAAGCAAGGTAAGGGAAGCTTCTTTACTGTACCCCTCTGGTTTTAATTCACAAACTTTTTCCTTTTAGACATTTTATAAATTTATATTTTCAAATGTTACATTTTTTCTGCTCTTGTCTCTCTCTTTTTGTTCCCAATTATGTATGAACTATGAATGGAAAATGAAGTAAAAGGGACAAACTCCTAAAATTCTACTTTTATCTCTTTTGATTTTCTTATTGGCAAAGCATTATCTAGTCAAGAAAGACATCCTCCAGCAGCCTTTTGGGTGGTGTTCTTTGTTATAGGAAATCTTTTATTTCATTCCAGCAAAGAAATGAACCAATTTGATATGATCCTTTTATCCCAGAGAAAGGGCACAACTTCTTTATTTTCAAGGTTGTGCATTTTTTTTCAACTGTAAAACATACTCCACTATTGAAGCCATAATTATATGCACTTGTCAATCAATCTTAACCTACTACACCATGGTTATGGCATTTTATCTAAAAAGAGAAGGATTAAAGGCTTTGCGTGAAATGAAAGGTACACACAGTCAGGGAAGTATAATGCATGTCATTAGCTATCTGGGAAGAGAGAAATGGACAGAGACAGATTACCAATATTTGATTTCTCACAGGCACTAAAGAAGTATTTAAGGCTACCTACAAAATAATGTAAGGGAATTTGACACTTTGATTCCTATTTTGTTCTCTTGGCAATTATTTAAAAGAGCTCCTTCATCCAGCAGCTACATAAATCAAATTTGAAATGGATAACATTTTAAAGTGAGATTAGGAAAGGGGGAAAAATCCTGCTTTAACATAAGTGCCACAACTTCAGGAGAGGATTTTAAATGTTATTTTCTTCAAGCACATTTTATTTTGGGGGTATGGTTTTTCTGGGGGCTGGGATATCTAGAATTATTTTAAAATATATTAGCAGCCCTTCGGGTCTCTGAGAAGTACCGTGGCAGTTGGGAGAGAAAAGCAACTTATGAATAGATGACAGAAAGGAAGCCAAAACCAAAGATGTAAACTTATTATCTCAGAAAGATTAGTATGATGGCAAGTACTCACTATGTCCAATGTAAAAATATATTGGGAAGACACTAGTCACAAGAACTCAAGAAGCAAAATTATATCTGATGACTGCAAGATTGTTTCTGAAGTAAGCCTTGCTGATCTGTAGAACAGTGAAATTGCATTTAGAAAATGGAGAATAATTGCTAAAAATGTTCTTGGTAAAAAAAAAAACTGGTGTAACTGCTATGAAATGTATTTTGTTATTGACGGAAAGTATTCCACATGGAAAAATAATTCAAGGCCATATTTGAAGTTTCTGTTGTCAAAACTACTGATGCTTACTTGGTTTGGTGTGTGTGTGTTTTAATTTAAGTATAATTAATGTACGATGTTATATTAGTTTTGGGTGTACATTGCAGTGATTCAACAATTCTGTACATTACTCAGTGTTAAGTGTGCTCTTAATCCCTTAAAAAATTTTTTTTTAAATGTTTATTTTTGAGAGACAGAGTGTGAGCGGGGGAGGGCTAGAGAGGGGGAGAAACAGAATCCGAAGCAGGCTCCAGGCTCTGAGCTGTCAGCACAGAATCTGATGCGGGACTTGAACTCACAAACTGCAAGATCATGACCTGAGCTGAAGTCGGACGCTTAGCCCACTGAGCCACCCAGGTGCCCCTTAATCCCTTTTATCTATATTGCTAATCCCTTATTCCCTTAGTAAATACCTGTTCTCTGTATTTAAGAGTCTGTCTCATTCTTTCTTTCTTCATTTGTTTTGTTTCTAAAATTCTGTGTACGAGTGAAATCATATTCTATTTGTTTTTGTTTTTTTTTTGTTTTTTTTTTTTTACCTATTTTGCTCTCCTAATACCGTCTGCCTTCATATTTGTTGTCACAAATGACAAGATTTCATTCTTTTTTATGGCTGAGTGATATTCCATTGTATGTATATACCACATCTTCTTTATTCATTCATCTATTGATGGGAACTTGGGTTGCTTCCATAATTTGGCTATTGTAGATCATACTGCAATAAACCTAGGGATGCTTGTATCCTTTCAATTTAGTGTTGTTGTTTTCTTTGATTAAATACCCAGTTTTGCTGGATCATCTGGTCAATCTGTTTTTAATTTTGAGGAATTTCCACCTTACACCTGTCAGAATGGCTACCCCCCCCCCCCCCCCCCCAAGAAATAGCATTGTTGGTGAGGATGTAGAGAAAAAGGAATCCTCTTTAAGTTTTTAATCAAAACTCAAACAACCCTGTCAAGCTTGTGCTGAGCTCAAAGAGGTCTGGCAAATCCAGAAAAAGAAAAATGAAAGAAATGTAAGGAAATCATGACCTGAGAAAGCAGCGAATGACTCTAAGAAGTAAGATGATTCCAGATGGCATTGGGGATGACGTGCCATGGGCTGGCGATCTATCCTCTTCCTGACACATTGTTTAGAAAAATAAACTGTGAAATGGTAAACCTTGAGGGTCTTTATGGTGAAGGTAGTAGTTTCAGTTAACCTTTGTGGATAAGACAGATAATTAGGTTGATTCTGATGGATATGAATCCCAGAATGTATGTAAAAGTTAGAACGTTGAAATGATGAAAAAAACCTTATCAGCAAAAATGATAATATCAGTGTGCTGGGTCTTATATGATTAAGAAGCTACAGGGAGAGTCTATGGATGGCAAATTTCCATTAAAGTGCACCCATTAAATTGTAGATGGACTGAATACCTCAGTACCATCCTACCTTTTTCTTAGTCCATTTTTTTTTTAATTTTCCCTGTGAACAAGGATATAGTTTGGGTACAGGTGAAGACTTTCCTTTTCTTTAAGTGGACCCAATATAATGTATCCTTCCTTTGGGCTTTCAGGGGAAGAAAAATAATTTTCCTTCTACTCTTCTGAGTTCTTGGCTAAGAATCCTTAATAAACAGATTAACAAGAGAAAAACAAATGGAAGGTTAGCAGCGTGTATACCTCATATACACAGGGAAGATACCCAGGGGACATGAGTAACTCACAGAGTTGGCTTTAGAAATTAGCATTAAATACCATGTTATTAAGGGAAAGGGAAGGGGCCCTCAGAGCCTGTCAGAGTAGGGTAAATGATTTTTAGGAAAGGTGTGTGGGTCCTTGGGAGAATAAAATGGAGGCATGATCATTTGCAACAATGTTGGGGTGTGGTGTGGGTTTCTAGTCTCTTTTTTTGTGAGAAGAGTCAAACTTCCCTGATTGAGGAACCTAGCAGGGATGACCTGTATGATGGTTACCTTCCTTTTGAATGATTTATCTTCCAAACATAAGAGGATAAAGGAAGTTCAAAGAAAGCGTCTCCCTGCATTTGCTGTTTTTCAAATGCCTACATCTCAAAATAATCAGTATGCCAAAGTGGTATATTTTGGGGTGGCATATTCTATCCTTCAACCTTTTGTAAAATTGTTAATGCCTGTACCCTTTAAATTCCATATATTTTTGCATGTGGGGCACCCATACCCCAAGTCACCTCTGTGAGCTCTAAATGAATCTGTGATTCTTTATGCTACAGTAAACTAGGATTGCTCTAATTCCAAACTCCACTGATGCTTCTTTTATATTCTGAGTTGAATTTCCTTGTTTTGGCCAATTTATAGTACTCTAAATCTTTAGAATGTGAAGCCACAGATACCATGTCAACGAGCATAGAGTTTTCACCCTGATGCATTTGCTAAGATCTGGCCCAGAGATGCCTTGTTTTGTTTGGCTTGTGCAATGCTGGCCCTTATCATTTTGCTTACTTTAAAAAAAAATCACTTGTCAACACTCAAAATCAAGAGATTTCATATAAAAACTGAGATTTATGGAGCATTAAAAAATACACAAATAGCTTCCTATCCTTCTGTGCTTTCTTTTTCTACATAGTATTTATTATCATCTATACATTTTACATACTTGTTTCTTGTTTGTCCCTTCCCCTGGAATGGATGTATTTCGTCTGTCTGCAATTCAAGATGATTTTCTTTTTTCTTTTTTTTTTTTTTTTTTGCTCTTGAGAAGGTGACCAAGATATTGCATGGCAGTATCATAGGTAATAGGTAAGACTTCTTCATTTACCCCCTGGTTCTTGAAATTCATTAGACTCAGGGCAAAGTCCTTCTTTCTATCCTTAGAAATAAGTCTGGTATTAATTTACCGATTCATATTGAAAATGAGGTAGAAAGGGTCTTATTGCTGTTCATAGTTTCTAAAATGTCTTTGAACATATCCTTGTTCTTCGAATACATTGCATTTCTGTCTCCTACAGGATGTGGAATGCTGCATCAACTTTGCTTCCCTAATGGATGTGGTTTGTGTGCACTAGAGGAAGCATAGTGAGAATTTTATGTTTTAGATGCAGTATTCTGATGGCTGCTTCCTACTTCATAACCCCACATGCTTCATAAAATTTATGATAAAAAGAAAGCATTTTAACTCTTCTCGTAGATTTATTTTATTCAACAAATATTTACGGACTACTCCAGGGGATAGTATTCAGCAATATATTGCCAGTACACATAGATCAGAGTTTACTTTTCAAATTGTTTATGTTTTAGTAGTGTTACTATGACACAGTCTTAATATTATAAAATTAACATGCTATTTTGAAAATATTGTATGAATAGAGTGGTAATGGGATTAGGATCTGCATTAAGTGTTGATTAATGTAGCTTTGCAACACTTCAAAAATTTCAGTAAAGGAAATAAGATTTAGAAAGTTATTTTTTCAACTTGTAAAAATTCCTGTGTCACCCCACATTTGTGCTTACTTTCAAAATATTGATGATCGCTTTACACCATGCTTATTTTACTATTTTATGTAGGATTCAGAAATAAGAAATAATAGTGGAAAGGATGCTCTTAT
Organism: Felis catus; assembly: GCF_018350175.1. NCBI lineage: Eukaryota > Metazoa > Chordata > Mammalia > Carnivora > Felidae > Felis > Felis catus. Next base: position 103,524,208 of record NC_058368.1, on the reverse strand, counting down.
TAATTGGAACTAAAGAACTTGGTATTTTAGTTTGTCTTAGAAATAATTTTTTTAAAGTCTTTACAATTTTTTTTATGTTTATTTATTTTGAGAGAGAGAGAGAGACATCCTAAGCAAGGGAGGGGCAGAGAGCGGGGGAGAGAGAGAATCCAGAGCAGACTCCATGCTGTCAGTACAGAGCCTCACTTGGGGCTCAGTCTCACGAACTGTGAGATTATGTCTTGAGCTGAAATCAAGAGTTGGATGCTTAACCACCACCTGGGTGCCCCATCTTAGGTACTCTTATAAAAAACCCAACAAACAACCCAAAATCTTGAGTTAGGTGTTTGGTCAGTCATTCCCTGTGAGCCTGCATTTCCTAAATGAAAGTAAAAGGGGTACTTTATTATTATTTAAATTTAGGTAGAATTTACATACAATAAAATTATTATTTACAATTAAATTATTTGACAAGTTTTAACAAATATATGTATATATGTAACACTGAAGAAAAGAGTTAAGGAAGACCTTGCCACTCAGCGGAAGTATATATTCATTGAATGGAACACTCAATATTGTTTGTTTGTTCTCCAGAAATTGATCTTCATCCAATGCAATCACAATAAGAATTTCAACAGAATTTTTTCCTAGACATTGGCAAGCTGTTAAAATATTTCATAAACATTTTATATACTCTATGGAGAATATGCAGGAAAAAGCATTTGGTAGAATTCAGCATTCTTTTATGGTAAATAACAACAAAAACTGCAAACTGCAAATAGATGAAAGCCATTTCCAAAACCTGTAGTTAGCATTATACTCAATGAAGAAATGTTGAATACTTTCCTCCATAGATGGGGGACCAGGCAATGATGTCCACTCTCACACTACTATTCAACATTGTACTATTGGTCCTAACTATCGAAATACAGTCAGTAATAAAATCCCTTAAGGTCAAGAAGGAAGGAGAAAAAGTTTAATTTGAGGATGAATTCATGGTTAAGTGAAAAAATCTAACTACATTGGAGCACCTGGGTGCTTGTCAGTTAAGCATCCAGCTCTTGGTTTCAGCTCAGGTCATGATACCATGGTTCATGAGTTTGAGCACAGAGCCTGCTTGGGAATTTTCTCTCTCTTTCTCTCCCCCTCTGCCCCTCCTTTGCTTACACTCTCTCTATTGAAGTAAATAAATAAACTAAAAAAAAAACAAAAACAAAAAAACCCAAAGAGCAATTACATGAAGTAATATGTGAAATTAGTAATATTAAAGGAGACAGTTTAATAGAACATGCATAAGAGCTTTTCATTGAAGACTACAGAAAATAAAAAGAATTGCATGGCAAGTTTCCCAAATTGGTCTATAGATTAAATGCAATCCCAATAAAAA